>NC_137548.1:45348722-46737089 GCF_963082525.1 Nesoenas mayeri
AGTCCCCTTGACAGTGGTTACCATGGTTCATAGCTCAAACAAATTTTGGCAAAGAAAAAAGTTAAATGTTGTCCAAGAATATATAGAAAGTGGAAACTCCTACACCAGAGCCCAAGCAGATCACATTCAGTTTGGCACCCTACTTCAGCAGCTGATTCTGGAGAAAGCTGTGTGTTGGCCTCAGTAGGTGTCACCAATGTTTTAGATGAAAACATGTAGTGTAGTTAAGGCAACATTTCCTCCAGGGGCAATGGGCTCTCAGTGTTAAATTGAACAGCTTACAAGCAGAGAGTTAAAATTTTCTGGCTTTTTTTCACAACATTCCATATACAATAACAGTGCAAAGGATTAGATTAATTGTTAATTTTGTCTCTTGCTTTTGATACCAATAACTGAAGTATAATATGTCTATGAATGAAAAGGATACAAGATGCCTATAGCGTTGAGTATCACATTTTGAGTGCCATCACACTGATTTCTATATGATCACAGAGAAAAATAAATCCAGTTAGACCCGCGGCAAACAGGCTACAGAGTGAACAATATCATATAGTCTCATTCACCAATACTTGAAAAATATTTGTACGTCAGCTGCTTTGAATTTCTGCTTTGATCTCACTGAGACCTACAACCTGGCATGTGGCCAAAGAAAGGGAGACTCCAAGAATGAATAATTGAGCACCAGAATTTTAGAGTAGTGTAAAGAGCACAGAAGGAGAGAAGCAGAGAATGAGAGGAAGTAAAATTTAGTTTTATAATCACTAAACACTGGGTGGTACGTCACAATATAGGTGAATAAATAGACCCCTTCGTGGTGTTGAATTCGCTGTTACATTTTGAATCTGCTGTTAAGATTAGTCAACAATTATAAACAGCCTCCTGAGGTCACAACATTCAGTGCATATTTCAAGTCACAAAAGGAAAGACATGCAGATAGCCAGAAGCCACGAATGAATTCAAACAAGCTTCATCCTTAAACGGCAATTGTATGTAAAACAAGGACGTATTTCCCTCTCTCTTCAAGTACATATTTCAGTGATGTTTAAAAAATAATTCTCAGTTCACTATCACAATTATTACTCTGATTTTCTTGCTGAGGTCTCGTTTTTAGCTCATTTCTTCCCCTCCCTCTTTGAAGCCACTAATATGTTATTTTACCAAACTACTTTAAAAGAAAATCAATAGTTCCTCATCGTAGCAGTAATGCATATATGTCTGCAGTTTCACAATCTTGCTGTTACAAAATCCTCATCTCTTAATAGGAGAAAAATATCCTGCTTTTTCTGATCACATGCACACTACATGAAAAGGATTTCATGTACTTTTACAAAGTTACAGAGTCTTTATCCTAAATTGAATCACTATTACAACACTGTTTTTGTCATATTATAGGTTTGAAGATCTTAGTACAGAGCTTCTACCTGCTCTTCTATTCTTTCTTCCCTCCTCCAAAAGCTTCTTTCCCTGCTTTTGGCATAATTTATCCACATGGACTGTCTGACACTTGGACATGATCATTACCTCCAACAGAGAAGCAGACTTGATTATTAACAGGTGGGCCGGACCCTTTATTCCTTAAGTAAGTTACCCTCTGTTCCAGATGCTTCTTTTTCTTAAGGCTACCTAATTCAATACTTGGTAACTGATTTACTGAATTGTGGATTACTAGCAAATATATCAGGTGTCAGTGGCAGGTAAATTGCTATCAAACATCAAATACTCTGGCATACCACTTTGTTTTTCACGTTGAACACCCAAGGCTAATTCAGAATAGCACACCTGTGCCTTTTCTTCCCATGTGTAAAATTGAGCAGTACTACAAGTTCCTTCACACAGTCGATATGAATATTGATTTATTCACTAAGAACTAAACCATAGCATTACTAACACAGTAGATTGGCCTTTAATTCTATATTCAGTGAAGGCACTGGATAGCATATAGTAAATAAAGCATGGGAGACTGTGCAATAAGTGTTGAAGATGAAAAGCACTATTAAATAACTACCATTCAGTAAGTACACTTACCAATTGGTGCACTGAGGCAGAGGATCTATGGGAAACATTTGATCTTGTCATTAAAGACCAGCATAAAGGCATATACAGAGGGGATCTAAATAAACATTGCTCTCCAAAAATTAATTCTGGCATTTCCTAACTTTGAAGCATTAAACTTTGCAAAACTGATGAGGGGGATACGTAATATGTACTATACTTGCATTCCTTTTTACTAAACTGGTGCTGCACTCACAGCTTCTGAGGGGAGAAATTTTATTGTCAGGGACATGAATGAATGGTAAAATATCTTTGAAATCACAAAAGACTGTGACATTCCCTAAGCAGACATACTGAACATTGTCAGAATAATAATAAGATGTAAGAGGCCCATGACCTGTTTTACATCTGTTAAAAGAAGAATTTCTTTCTGGTGAAAAGCCCCATTATTTAAGAAATTTTAGGAGTAGGCACGGGAAAATGTATGAATGAGAACGACCTTAGAATCAGAGAATCAGAGAGTCATTTTGATTGGAAGAGACATTCAAGACCACCGAGTCCAACCATAACTTAACTCTGGCACTAAGCCATGTCCCTATATGTTTTTTAAACACCACCAGGGATGGTGACTCAACCCCTTCCATGGGCAGCCTGTTCCAGTGCTTGACAACCCTTTCCATGAAAACAGTTTTCCTAATATCCAATCTGAGCCTTCCCTGGTGTAACTTGAGGCCATTTTGTCTTGTCCTATCACTTGTTACTTTGGAGAATAGATCAACACTCTCCATGCTACAACCTCCTTTCAAGTAGTTGTAGACAGTGATAAAGTCTCCTCTCAGCCTCCTTTTCTCCAGGCTAAACAGCCCCAGATCCCTCAGCGACTCCTTGTAAGACTTGTGCTCCAGATCCCTCACTAGCTTCCTTCACCTTGTTTTGGCAAAGAAGAAAAGACCTGACAGAACCTGAAAGGTCTATTTCTAGTTCACATCTCAGCACTGTTTAAATTCACTTCTGCCCTAGGGTAGTTCACTGTTATATACATTGTTATTCTCTCTGTTATGGGGTTGAACTTTACCTTAAGTAAATGTGGAAAAGCTTATAATTAAGGGCTCTGATTCCTAGTCAAGGAAGATTTTGCTTAGGATCACTGACATGGCTCCTCACATGGTCCTCACAGAGGTTTGCCAGACATAATAGTTATTTGGTATTGTAGCCCTTGTGACACAGCCTGAGGGTAACCTATAACTGGTCTTCTTTATCCAAAGGGTCTAACATACAGCTGCAGGGCTGACCTTGTAGGCTTCTACTTTGTAAAACCTACCAGTGGATTCCTAATGTGAATAGTCATGTCTGTATTATTACTGAATCATGACACAAAACCATAATTTGGGAATGGGTCTTATTGGATTTACAGCTATACTTTTCCATGTCCAGAAGTCTCCCCTGACTGTCAAGAACTCATCTCAAATTAAAACTCAAAGTCACCAAGGGGGTACAGATTAAGCTGTACGATGTCAGATATTTAGGACTTGCCTACAATGGGAAGTGTGCAGTGCAATCTGCATTTCTTCTACAAGCCCCGGAACATTCACCTGTATCAAAAGAAAGTCAACATCACCATCCAAATGTGCGAGAGACAGCCCTGAATGTCAGTATGAGTGTGTTGTTTCAGCACTGGAATCACAACAGCTATACAATGAAGAAAGGCTAATTAGCTTCAGTTTGATACCGTGCTGATGTACTATTACTACTTGAGAGCTAATATCTTAGCTCAGGATTGTATTGTATTACATGGGCAAACCAGTATATTTAGCAGGGTTTTATCCCCAGAATGCTTCCTTGCTTCATGCAGGGACTTCATAAAAGTGCTTTTGTTTGCAGTCAGATGCACCTTCCATCACAAAAAGTCACTTAGGCAGCTGAAAATATGCCTTAAGTAGTTGTAATTAATTAAAAAAACTTTGTTCATATTACATAAGCCTCACAGCTGTTAGTATTAAATTCCAGTCCAAATTCTAGAAACCTATATATTATGATGTGCAAAATTTAGGTGTTCATCATGTTCCTCCTACCCCAGACATTTAGGACCCTATGATACATACCTACAAGGTACAACTAGTACAGCATATTGCAGAGCTGATCATTATGTAAATAAACAGATTTTTAGGTCAGCACGTCAACAGATTATGATCATTCTAGTCTCTGTTTTGAATTACACTATTTATTTCTTCAAATTTTTAAGTTTAGAAAGGGAAAGAAATACTCTAAACATTACAAATGCACAGGTATTCTAAAAATGTTACCATTTCTGTTATGTGCTCAGCATAGTTTGTGATTTTGTCAGTTCGCTTTCCTTAAAGATAGCTAAAATGACAAGAAAACTTGTCTGATCCTATAGCAAACACAGCTCCAGACACAGGGACAGTCTTATAGTGTAAATAACAGCCAGATTAAATTACCACTATAAAAGCTTTCCACTCATGAACAGTGATTTATACTTTTCTTGGAATGCATTTACATTATTACATTGCAAAAACATAATTTTGTTTTGTTTTGTTTCATTCTGGTTACTCTTGATTGTATAAAACCAACCAATCCCAGTAACTAAATCAAGATAAAAAGATGAGTATTTTATTTTCCCTGGGTGTATCAGCCATCGTTAGGAATGCAGATAGTAAAAAAGCAATTTGGGACTCTCAGAACAGGTTGCAAAAATAATTTACAGTTGTGTTCACTGTTGGCATCATACTAAATCACATCAAGACCCTTCATTTGTTTAGGCTGCATTCAGTATGGTATTAAAAACGTATTTCTGTTGGTATTTTTATAGTTGTTTGCAAATAAGGTATTTTCTTCTGCATGTCTAACGTGCAAATAGAGACATCTCTGCACAGACACCAATTAGTTACTTACATTGTAATGATAGGCATTACAAAGCAGACACAGTGTGGAATGAAATAATGACTTATTAAGGCATTTGCTTCTCTTTTCTTTTTAATTATGTGCTGGAGCAGTTTTAACAATGCTTGTATAGTAAATATACTGCCAACTTTAACTATTGAAAATCTAGGATAAACACCGAAGCTGTATGTATTTTACACCCTTTTCTTTCTAAAACATTTTTCAACAGAATGACATCTCAGAGTGCTTTATAAGCTGTGAGTTAATCATGAGAGTCCAGTGTAGCAGCTAAGTACAATATCATTGCCTCTGTCCATGAACAGTCTATAGGTGAATAATTTGTCCAGCATCTCAGAATGAATCAGTGGAAGAACTGGAAAAAAAAACCCTCAGATTTTCATAATTACTTAGTTTGGTGTGTACCAAGCAAAGCTGTCTTCTGTCCGCTCCAACTATGATCTAATGTAGAAGCAGTTGTTCAGCTATAACTTTAAAGTGTGATTACATTTGTTTTCTGTTGTGGTTCTGCATCTTTTAGACAAACACTTCCCCTTTTTTTCTGGATTCCCTAGTTTCTGCTTCCAGGTGTCACTGACTGCTGCCACTGAGGCTGCTTCACTACTGCTGCACTGTTATGCCACTGCCCTCATACTCCCTGAAAAGGGTCTGTCTGAACCCTTGTCCTGTCTTTGGCAGAAACCTGGTCTTTTCATTATGGAATATGTATGCTGACTTTCTTTCCTATATTGCTTGTTTTAAAGGTAACTCTGGGTTCCAGTCAATAAAAAACACTCAATTATTGCAAGCATGAGCCATTTGACCAAGGTTTCAAGCTTATCTTTTCAGACTTCAAAGTAGTTTGGATCAGTAAATAACTCTCCCCTCTGAAAATGCTAAAAGAACTTCTCGCATAGCAAATTTTAATATTCTTCTTCCTTATGCCTTTGAAAGGCTAACACTTGAAAAGAGAAAAAAAGGTTTAGCAAAAAAAAAAAAAAAAAAAAAAAAAAAGTGTTTTAACTCAGACTCCAAAGCTCCAAAGAATCTCTAATCCTCTGAATTTTCAGGCGCTTCTCTGAAGTGCCCTCAGATGCTGCTGGGTCATAGGCTGCCCCTTCAGCTCTGAGACCTCCAGTTCTTTTCTCTAGTGTAAAAGCTTGCAGATTATTTCCACATTACTCATGCTCCATTGTGACATGATTTTGTCATTCAAAGCAAGGCTTTTACAGCTTGGTAACAGTGGTAAGAACTCATTTCCTCTGAACCACAAATTTAAAAAGAGGCTAAGATGGCTTGTGGCACCCTGTCAAATACTGTAAATTGTTCTCACAGCACCATATTTCAAAGCTGATGGCAGTGTAAACTTATGGGTGGGTATGGTTGGAAGGTAACACTCAAAGTGAGATTGTGGGGTACCAAATCTGCTCTCTGTCAAGGAGGTCAGAACAAATTGGCTCGCTTCAGGAGACAGAATATTTTTTCTGTCAGATCTTTGTAGCCAGGCTAGATTCCAAATCCCATGTATGCTACTTCCATCTCATATTTCACTGACTGATGCTATGTGGGAATGAAAGAAACATGAAAGAAGAAACATTTTCTCTCCCTTGTTTGTATTGTCTTCAAAAGGAAAGCAAAAGGAGATTTTTGTCTCTATTATTCCTGATAAATGCCTTTGTGACATCAAACCTGTGTCATTCTTTGTATGAATAATTCCCAGAGCTCTGTGGATTTTAATGTCAAAAAAGTAGCACTTAAGACAGGCCAAATAAAAAGGAAATTATTGAAAAAACCTTTATATTTAAAAATATATAAAAAAATAATTTTATTTAATCATGACATTATGAAAACTTATATAAAGACTTAATTTATTGCTGTACTAAAAGCATATATATTAAATACAAGTACAAAATGTAGTATGTTTGCTGTCATAGTGTTAATGCATATCAAACCACTAAGCTGGCAGAAGTGAATTGTCAAATTCTGAAAATCCACTTTGTTGACTTGCTAACTCAGTCAAAATGGCTGTAGCCTCCTCCTGTAGTACAGAAAAGAAGTCATTATTCAAAAGGTTTTTTTAAATTACTGATTTCATTTAAGAGGAGAAATTTGGAAAGACTTGATAAAAAGGTAAAAATTATGTTTCCTCTTCCATCCCAAGAATAAAGTCTGGGTAGAAAAAGAAGAAGAACAACTAGTTTTAGAAAGGTAAAGGATCTGGTGACTAGAAACAATCTGTTCAATTCATTAATAGATGCTGTTTTCTTCCTCTGCTAAGAGATATTTCTTGGGGGTTTGGAAAGACTTGCATGAATCCAGGACTAAAGAAACTTCACTTAGATTTAGAACAAAATGAAAAATAAAAACATGATTTTGATGTCATTTCAATCTCCTTTCAAATGCAGATTAGTATAAATGGGAAGATAATAATTATGTAATAAATAAAAATGTAGAATTAATCCTTTTCTAACAAATTAAACATGATAATTAAGGAATTGAATGGCTATAGATTAAGCTTTCTAAATGATATACATCAATGCCTGTACATTTAGCATGTTGTCAGTAAAAACAAATGACATACACAAGAAATGTCCTTCCTTTAGAAAATCAGCTGGAATACACTGAGAATAACACAATTTAAAAACCCTAAAGCAAATCTACTGCTCACTGATTTGAATAATGATGAACATCCTATAGTTTCAATCTCTTTGAATTAAATCAGTCTGCTTAAAAAACACAATAAAACAAAGAAAAGCATCTTTGTACAGATCACCTCAAGAAATAGTATTATAGCAGCATATATCACGTTTTTTTTCAAAGAAGTTTAGCAAGTGACTTTTGGGGAAGTGCTAAATACCCAAGAGATTATTGGCCTAAGGTGATGTATTGATTATAAGAACACAAGGGAGAGCAGCATTTCTTTTTTATTCTCTGTCTATATAGATCGCAAAAGCTCACTTGTGACTATTCTCCTCTGTGCCTTTTCCTCTTTCTCTTCCCATAAAATGCAGGCCTAGTAGCGAATGTGAAAAGGTTCTTTGACAGCAAATATGGCAAAATTAAACATGCCCAGCAGAGACAGAAGGTTGGGCACATGAGGAAATTAAATCTGTCAGTGTATCCCCTTGCACATCTGTCTCAAGCTGTGATTATTCATTTTCTAAGGTAAGTGCAGAGAATGCTTCAATGAATTAAAAAGACCTGAGCCTGAACCATGTTTCAAGAGTGCAGTTTAATCAATAGCATCAGGGAATACTGTGTTTAAATTATGAATATATTTATATTTACTGAAGCTAAGGCTTGTGAAAGATAGCCTGGATGAGAAGCCTAAAAATTAATTTCTATAATTCCATTTTATGTCAAGCCTGGCAGTGCTGGAGACGGCATAGGGAATTTCATTTACCTAGATAGTATAACTCAAGTGTGTCCTATAACACTCCACATACAGTCAGCATTATTTATAAAAACAGCCTATGCCCTTATTTAATGATTTGGCAGTCGTGTTAAACAGTTGAACCTTTTAGGGAATAGTGTTAGTTGAATGTCAATACATATGGATGATTGCCTTTCATCTGCGCAGAGAAATGGTAATTAGGATTTCCATTGAGTTTTCTGACAGAGGTGAAGCTGAATTAAATCCTATTTATAAATATTTTAATATCATAAAACAGCCTTAGAGCAATCAATTTGAGCAGCACTGTAAATATGCCCTTCATTATGTAAAGGTTGGCTGTTTAATAACAATATGCAAATATCTTTGCAAGAGTTCTTGCTTTGTCTCTTCTCTTTGTTTTCCAGGCACAATGTTTCTCCCACTGGGAAAAGTCTCCAGACAAACCTACTATCAGTTTCATTGTTTATTTGAATGTATAGGACTTCTTTATGTCCTTCAGCCAAATAAAAATCTCATATCCCTGGCAACTTTTTTCATTAAAACTTCTATTAAAACTTGACTTAGTGTCATGAGAACGTTCATTATTTACAAGTTAATGTTTAGTGGCAGAACCAGAAATTCAGACACTTTTCAGCCTGTATGAATTGTCACAACTCCTAGCTGATCATGTAGCTCCAAGGCTGACTTGCTGCAACCGTAAGTAAATGACTTTATTTTGGATTCAGATTTTCTGCTTAAAAAGTAAGTCTGAACAAACCTAGCTTATCCATACGTTGTTTTTAAAATCCAGGAATTCTACTAAAGTTAGAATGGCACAAAGCAGTAAAAATGAAATGAGAAATAGGATGAGCTTTAACATGCAAATATAGCTGAGATCACTAGTAAACCAATAAGACACAAGATCTAAGGCTGCAATGACAAGTGAGGGAGACAGACCCCAACAAGCTAATATTCTTGCTCATCAGCAGAAAACCAACAGGGTTAAAGCCTATGCCCTGCAACTGAAATCAAGAATATTCTGACAATTTTACTGCTAGCAACTTATTCAGTAACATCATTTTGCATGGAATTGTCTTCCTACTCCACTTAAAAGAGAGTAATATTATGCATTCTGCATCTTTTCTCTATTCCTTTAACAAGGTAATTTCATCCTTCATCATTAACTTGTGGTGGTATCTTAGACTTTAAAAAAATTTAATTCCTGTTTTAGCCATCAATACTATACCTTTAAGTCATCTTTCTGAATTTATACACCACTGACACCAATTTATTGTTTTTCTTCCTTCTCTGAAGCTTGTTGGATTGGCTGAAATCATACACAACAACTCATAGATCAATAAGTAATTCATTTAGAATGCCAGAGATCATTTGTGATCCAATTTTTGTGTGTGGGTCAAAGTAAAACAAGCACAAAGTATATGTGTATGCTCTCAAAAATAAGCACAGACAATTCAGTTTTCAAAAGTTCCTGAGCAAGAATCACCTCAAGGAATCAGAGAGGAGAAATGGAAATGACAGTCCAAAGTGAAGGCAATACAGAAATGTCCCTGTTATCTCAATTGGATTTCCCCAAGTGTCCATCACTGAAGACAATTACAACTACAAAATGATAGCTTGAAAATATTCAGAACTGTTGAGTGATGAGAACATCACAGGATATCACTTCAGCATTAACGAGTACAGCAGTAAAGCAGTTTTGCACCTGCATTTTTGGTTACACATCACATAGTACCATGACATTCTGGGAAAAATCTAAGGTAGTCCAGCCCCTCTGTGGCAAGTGCACAGCTATTGGCCATGGCAAACCGAGACTTTCACTTCTAGTCTTGAGAGATATTGAAAACACAGTATTTGCTAAAGTCAAGGTTTAAATTTTCTTTTCATTTAACCTTTTTAAGTATCAGTGCTGTTAGGATGCAGTACATGTTCTCTTAGTTACTTCTACTTCAACTAAGCAGCTCTGTAGAAAACAAGGAAAGCTCACCTGCTTTGTTAAAAACTTGAAGGTCATCAAATTTTTGATAATGGGCTTTAGCTGACATGACTTCAGCAAAGAAACTCAGACATTAAGCTCTACATATATCAGCATTATATGTACGTGAACAAGACCTGAGAGTGCCTAAATATTTGCAAAAGAGCTGCATATTGAGATAAACTCTCAAAATGAAAACACAGAAATCATACTTTGGGGTAGCTACCAGTATGCCCCATCAAATACTTGTCCTTATTATGAAGCTGACTTTAATAGGCTGTCTACAATTGGTCAACCATTCAAGGAAAAATGAAAAATACTCTTGGGTGAAATAGTCTAAGATTCCATTTATGGCTTCCAGCCATTTGCATTCTGTCACATTTGAATTATATTTCCCTTGGAAAGAACATCTGGTTTGTATTAAATCTGAAGGAAGGGCACTTCTTACTGAATAGACAAGTTGTCTTCTAAGACTGCTTTGGCCTATCTGTCCTTACTTTATGAGAACTGACAACACTGTGAATTTCAATAAGCTCACTTACTTGCAAGAGATTGCTGTTTCTCCAGAACACAATTTTTCCAGAAGCCACAAAGGAAGAGACCATTTAGAGTTAAGCAGTTGCCATGCTATTAGAAGGATATAATTTGAATTGTTCCTAGGAAATGAATATAATTGTTAAAAACACAAACTGTGCCAGTTTGAAAAAACAGAGGTCTGTCAAAATCATTTCTTTAGTTCTGGTCAAGATAAGGCTTTGATGTACATCTCCAGTGTGTCCCTACTTACTGCATTTTTGTTTATAATTTTGAGCTCAGTAAATGGCTTCTTTTCAGACGGAGGTAAACCAGACAATGTGCTCTAGAAGAGTACCTACTGTGCTCCACCTTCTAGTGGGTACTCATGCTATCGGACAACACTAGAAAGAGCTACTCTGAAATGGAACCACTGATAAGTTACTAGTGTGGATTTCAGGCCCTTAGCACCAACTGTTTCAATATCCACTCTCACTGTACCATACTGTTTACCAACACAGCTGTATCTAATTCTACCAAATGGCAGTTGTTGATCAAGTACACACAAGACACACAGAAAAACAGTCTATGCTCTTGTCCATAGGAATAGCCCTTTCAGGGACTTCATTGAGGAATACAGAGATTTGGAAAAGTCTTCAAAACTGTTGGTACACTGTAAGCTATTACAGTGAGTTACTTTTAGTTCTCACAAGCAGAGGCAAAATAGAAGAGAGAAAAATGCCAGTCATGTACTACTTTATTTCCATGGTCATTCTTTACCAGGTAGAAAGAAGAGTTCTGAGCACTACTGTCTTTGGAATATATTAATTTGATGCTTCTATTATGCTTCTTATTATATAATTTGTCATGAAAACAGAGGCATACATCAAAGGCTAGGTTTTGACTATCAGCAAATTTGTCAAAAAATAGTGGCTGTGCTCTGGGACGACAGAAAGTACCTATCTTTTACTAAAATTCTTTAATAAAATTTTCATGTCAAAGACTCCAAGGGTCAAAAGGCAAGATGTTAGACAATTCTTAAAAAGATTACAAGACTGCAAGGAGAGATGAGAACATTAAGTCATTTCTATGTGGATTTTCTGTGTTTTCTTACTGAAGTTGACAAGTAGATACATGAGATCTAAGAGAGCTAATGTTCTATCACACACCTGTATTAAAGGCTAGTTCCTGATGGAATACCACATCTCAATATCAGACTCAGTGTAATGTAAAACCAAATAACTCAACCTTGTCTCTATCTACTCCACATTTTCAGAATGCATGTGATCACTAATGTACCATCACAAGTGTTAATGCTATTTCCACATAATGTTTAATTGTCCCTCTGAGGCTACATAACACAATTTCTGCAACCTTAGTTGAGTACTGTACAGGTATGGTTCAGGTAATCTATGATCTCAGAATTTAGGAACAAATCATAGTCCATATATACAGATCAGCTTTTCCTTTTGAATACCAAGGTTTTATTCCAGTCTTTTAAATTAGTTCAGGAGTTAGTTTTCTTTTATTGTGTTATTATAACTCCTTTCCATTCACAAAATAAATTTGTAATTTGTAGCTGGAATCTTCATACCATTTAATAAGACCAGGAAGAGAGAATACGAAGTTAAAAATACTATTCTCTATTGATTTCATTAAGATACTGTTAATAGAAGAATAGAAAGAATACCCTAGATATCATACAGATTAGGATCCCAGTATGGTAATTGATTTAATGTAGTAATAAAGACATGAGAAACTTACAAAAAACACCAAAGAAGCAGGATAAATGAGTGTATTAGACAGACGATTTGAAGTGGTATGGTTAAAAACAAATAGGATGCATACAGTTTTTAGATATCCAGTGTCACCTGTAGCAACACTTTGTACCTGAGTTCCTGAAGCCCTTCAGCACCCAAGCCTGCAATTTGATGAACTGCAACATAAGATGCCAAAACAAATTTTCACATGAGAAGTATTTTGCATATTGCAGTAACATAGTAAGGGGAAGGGAATGGACTAAATGACTGCAGTATTGTTTACAATTTCTGATCCTTAGAAAATATCTGGTCTACCATTTCATTCATGGGGAATTTCAGTTCCAAAAAGAAAAGTTAAAAGTACATGGGCGTGGTTATTGGTGGTCGACTCAGAAAGCAGAAAACTTGTAGATGAAACAGAGTGATTCAGACAGGGGAAGAAGCTTTCATCTCTGGGGATACATAAGCTTCCTGAAGTAATAAATAAATAATTAAAAAAGCCCTAGCCATGGCCATTTATCTTGCCTGTATTCCTAGGGATAAACAGGATGAATGTGATGCAACCACAGGAAACACAGACAAGTTTGGTCTTCTTGGAAAAAGATCCCACTTGACAGCATCATACTTTCTTTCCGTGCGTGCTAGGTTTACAACAGAGAGTTTAATTATTGTTTGTATGATCTTGTGAGACCCAGAAATGCCCTTCAAGATGTGTATGACTTGTAAGTATTGACTTGTGTTTGTGCCAAAGGAGAATGAAGAGGGGGAGTGATTTCTTTTTTTATCAGAAGATGTAATAGCTTATGGCAAGGTCTATTATCCCCTGGAAAGAAAAGGAAAAAAGGAAATGTCTTTATGCTATAACAAAAGCTAAATCACTTCAAATGTCAGCCTCCATCAAGACACACCAAGCAGAAACAGTGATTGCTAAGCCAATTTGTCCATCAGTTTTGAAAGGCGCTAGCAAATATAAATAAAGAAACAAGGATGAATGCAACTCTATAGGCATTATTATTATGGCTGATTTCCATAGACATAATGCACCCCTTCCAGTAATTTTCATGTTATTTAGCAGAGCAATGCTAGGAGCAGAATACAGCTCTACTTCAGGGTACTGGAAAACATAAAGTAGTATTTCTGTTTATGCTAATACAATTTGTAAAGAGTGTTCCTTCATCCCTGGAGGTTTATCTATCAAAGGACAACATAGGTCACTCTCCTGAATCATTGTTTAGGTTAGATTTATGCATATTCTATCATCAGTAAATTAGGTAACCTATACTAATACAATTTCAAATGTCAGTTACCTTTCTGTATCCCAGAACTTCTCAAAGCAATTCAAAGCCTGTTTCCATGTACTACTGAAAGCAGTTTGCCTGCTTCTGGGAGAAGGTGGAAGCCAGCTAGAAGGCAGCATCACTTGGGCTGACAATTTGGCAGCAGGTTCTCAACAAGCCACTCCAACTGTGAAATGCAGCCACTACAATATCTTCAGTGTCCATGCTTTGCAGATTGGGTGTTAGTCGGCCTGAGAATATGGCGTAGAAAACTAATCTGTTCCAAAAGGAGGGAGGACTGCATTATTTTTTTGTCTAAGATAAAAGTGTAGGCTTCTTTGAAGAAGCAGAGGGAGGAATCTGTGGATTTCCAGCTTGCTTTTACATGCCTAGTTATTTGAGCTCTTATTAGAACATGTAGATAGTTTGTTACTCTTTTCCAGAGGTAGCTACTGATCATGGTACCTACCTATTCTCTTCCACCTACCTATTCTTTATTCTACCTATACCTTTTCTTACCTACTTCACAATGGTGGGTCGAAATAGTTGCTTGAAACTGTTAAGATAATTTGACTCTTTGAATTCTTGTCTTGGAAGTGTAGAGATATGTAGAGATGAAGAAACAGAGAAGAAAATATGACAAGTATGTTTTCCCAGATCTTGAAAAGAGGGGTGAATGAGTGTAAGGGCTTGTCCAAGACAAAGAACAGAAACTTTAGACAAGGTTGACAACACCTTACCTTGCTTAGTTCTAGCAGTAACAGCTGGGCCTGTCTTTTGCACAGGATAGCTAATACCCATAATATGAAAGTCAGAAAGTCCAAGCTCTCTTCAAAGAGCTGCCTGATGGATGTCAGTCAGCTTCCCAATCTATTTGGTTTTTTGTGTGATTTGTACAATGTGGATAGTAGCAGATATGAAAATAAACTCATCTTTGAGACTCCTATGTGGGACTTGGTAACTTGTTACATAAGCCACATCTGAACATAGCCCTTTAATCAGAAAACTTCCCATTGACTTTCTGTTTTTTGTTTGTTTTCAGTTTCACTAAAGGGGATTTTTTACTTAAGATTATTTGAAAGTTAATGTTAACAAGCAATAGTAGCAGGAAAAAAAGCCCACGTTCTAGATACAGGACACATCTGCCAATAATACCAATGAGCAACACTAGGTTCACTAAAATCAATGGGAATTTCGTCATTAACTTCAAGAGCACTAAAAGGCCACTGAGGATGTTTTAGATGGAGAAATGTTAGCTCTTGAAAAAAAAATCTGGAGAGGTTTTCAGGCAAAGTTTTTATTTTGTCTGTAGTAATCTCACTGCAATTTCTATTAAGGGATTTCTAATGAGGAGAACTGTTCGAGCTGGATCACCTGCAGGATAAGAGTTCATAATCCATTTTGAACAATTTAAGAATTACATATCAGTTATAACTGTACTCCTTCATTTTGATATGTAAAAGAAAATTTGGAGTCCCAAGAAAACTGGAAATACTACTAAACTGCACAGACAACAGTTTTTAACATCACAAAAGCATTCATCACCTTTCTGAAGTGTTTCAAGATCTCAAACATGCTCTATATTAATATTCACTTTGTATTTCTAGTTTCAGAGACTCACCTCCTGAGTTTAGAACAAATATGTTTTCAGCTGTTTTTACATCTTTGTAGCTCCATGGAGCCACCATGATTGACAGCTATGTGACTCTCAATAGTAAAAATCCAGGTTGGTATTTGTATAATCAGTTGAGAGGGCAAAAAAATCTTGATTATGGCATTTTCTACCAATTCAGACCAGCAAGTATATAAGCTTTGCTGTACAGGGGATTTAATGAAAAAAATGATCCTAACATAAGCTTCCCTTCCCAGAAAATGGAGTTCTGAACAGGCAACATCTTTATCAAGAGCCCAAATGATGACAGATCAGCATTGCTGAGGTGAGCTCTCAAATAGTATGGCAATTTGCAAGAGCCTTCAGGTGCAGACCTCTGCATCGTCCTTCTTCAGCCAATCTTAACAAAACAGTGTTTTGACATGACATGTAACATCAGGCATATAGTTAAACCTTCTAAAATACAATGTATAATTTGTCTCAGAAATGTCTAGGAGTGTTCCCCAGCACAGCAAGTGTTACGGTGTCAGATGGTTGTAAGACTCTAAATTGTGGTTGTGCCATGTCCTGGAGCTTGGTGTTCTCAATATTTACTGACTATTTACTTCAGCTTTTCACTGCTAGGGACCCAGTTCTTCTAGTTTTTCCATTTATATATAGACACCCAAGATGGCAATCTCATATGATCACAGTACAGATTCTTGTGACACCCGTACTATTTGTGTGTGTACTATTTGTACTATTTCCTATCAGTGAAGTCCACAATAGCATGTTCCTGAGGCAACCGCAGCATTCAAGACCCCAAATCATACTGAGGGGTTTTTTGTTTGCATTCACTGTCTCTCTATACTTCTGTAAGTCTCCAGTGACTCCGACATGTATTTCTACCAGTGAGGGAAGTCTTGTTTTCAGTTTTCCATTCAATAAAATGTCAACAAGTCTCTTATGATCCTTCCAGCTACAGAATCAGCATTGTTTCAGCCACCTTCAGATTTCACAAACTTTGTAATTCTAAAAATGTTTTTGTTGTTCTTTTCTTCCATTCAGCATATTTTCTTACTTCACTTGTATTCACTTCCATTCTTAGATTACTTTCCTCCTAGGAATGCAGTATTTGGAACTTACTGCCCATAATTCAAAATTAGCCCACATATGCCTTTAGTTTTGGTGAAATGTCTGGAGAATGCCTAAATCAATCATTTAAAAGACTTTGTTATTCCAAGTTAACTGGCAAGATTTAACATGAAATAAAAAATTCTGGTGAAGATCAGTCTTGAAAAAATGTCATATGGGAAGCTCAGGGATTTAGGATTTGTGAGAGTCATTCTCAGCCCATGCTTTGACTGCAAATTTTTCTTCAACACATCCACAAGGTGCTGAGAACTTGTCTCTTGATAGCTGTGACAGCACAGCATCTTGCAAACAGCATTTGACAATTCAGAGGCTCAGGATCAAGTGTTCCTCCCTGTATCTTTAGAACTGCTTAGATTCAGCATGGAGAGGCATCTTCACCTTCCCCCAGAGTATCACCCAGGCGGCTGACAGAGGGGAACACAGCAGTCTGCACAGGTCTGTCCAACTCTAAGTTATCAGATACTATAAGGAAAGTGAGAGGAAAGAGGATATTTCTGAGATATAGATGCACTTCTGTGGAATAGGTCTACTAAGAATCTCTATTCACTGCTATTATAATAAAAACATGTTGATGATGGAGAAAAAGCCATTTGTAAAGTAAAAATAATAATGTTATAACACCAGATACAAGAAACTGACAAGCTCCATTACTATCAGATAGCAGAAGAACATTTGTATTGAGAGCTGATGGAATGCTCGACTTATATAATTACCTCGTTCACATTTTCTGCTGCAGCCAAACTAATAAGAAGATCTTGCAGATATAAAAAGCATATATACAGACATGAAACTCCTTACTCAACCTTTTATGGTAAGTAAGTACATAGCTGTACATAGAGAAAGACTGCAGACAAACAAAAATCAGACACAGAGATTCTATAGATGGCTGGACAGAATGAGAGGTAAAAATTATTACAGAAATGTTTGGACATCTTAAAACAACAAACAATTCAATACGATTTATTTAGTCAGGGTAGAGTAAAATTCACTAGTATAATAACAGGACCATTTGTCTTAGCAAGTATCTTGTTATTGGTGATCAATAATGTAGCTGAGATGACTGATGGCTTTGTTTTCCTGCAGTGCCTCAGCCAGTGTAAATTATTTATTTGACATGCTTCCTCTTGGCAAATGCAAAGAAACAGTGATGAGAAATTTGCATTCCTCTGATATATACCTCCAAATGAATACATGATATTCCTCAAGCTTTTGGTGAATGGCATCTAGCTGTAGTTTGAGGAACAGTTTTGCTGACCCAATATGTTTTTGTCTCCTGGCGTGAATAGCAATATAGACATCAGAATGAAAAACAAGGAGTTACTGCTTTTTGTTTCATGTGGAAGAAGAGAACATGATGGCATTGGCAGAAATATCTGGAATTTGAATGTCTCTGAATACCCAAGAATCTGCCCTAGTTTGCCAGGATCTTTAAGTTGTTATAGCTAATTTTAATGAGTTTCGAGGCAGGGAAAAATGAAGAGGATAAAAAAATAAAAGACCACAAGAACTTAATAGCAGGACAGGGCAAAAGTCTCCCAAGCTCACTAAACTCACTATACTGCCTCTGACAATAGCCAACAGTGGAAGGTGAGGTGAAGAATGAATGTAAGAGTGTGGCCAGAACAGAGCATTTTCCCCTTCTGTGTCTTGCCATTTCTGTGTCTACGACTACCTGAAATTAGGTTGTAGGATGGAGGGTGTTGGTCTCTTCTACCAAGTAGCAAGTGATAGGACAAGACAAAATGGCTTCAAGTTGCACCAGGGGAGGTTTAGACTGGATATTAGGAAAAATTTCTTAATGGAAAGGGTTGTCAGGCATTGGAACAGTCTGCCCAGGGAAGTGGTTGAGTCACCATCCCTGGTGGTGTTTAAAAGACATTTAGATGAGGTTCTTAGGGACATGGTTTAGTGCTAGAGTTGCTTTATGGTTGGACTCAATGATCTTGAGGGTCTCTTCAAACCAAAATGATTCTATGATTCTATGATTCTATCTGTTCTCCAAGCTAATGAGTTCTATTACTAAATATATGCAAGCCTTTAAATAACTCCAAGTATCCTGTGTACTGTTTTAGGCTATTTAGCCTATTCAAGATATGGTGATCAAAAATGCATTCAAGGTGTGGGTGTAAATGGATTTACACAGTGGTGTAACAATATTAATTTTTTCTCTCTATGCTTTCTTAATTCATAAATCACAGTATTCATTTGTTTATATCTAATTCTGTTTCATAATAGTATTTTAAACTCTTGCTGGGCATGAAGCTGATACTTTCAGAGGTCTATCCACAATAAATCCAATGTCTTTTTCTTACGTGTTATTAATAATTTAGAGATGGTCATTGTGCACTGGTTTCTCCTTATGCATTACTTTGCATATTTTTTTTTTTTCATTTAATTTAATTTGCTGTTTTATAACCCAGTTTCTTAGTATCACAAGACCCTTCTACGAAACTTTTTTTGTCTGGATCCTCTTGAATCCTCTTCTGGGCCCCTCAGTTCAAGAAGGACAGGGAACTGCTGGAGAGGGTCCAGCGTAGGGCAACAAAGATGATTAAGGGAGTGGAGCATCTCCCTTATGAGGAAAGGCTGAGGGAGCTGGGTCTCTTTAGTTTGGAGAAGAGGAGGCTGAGGGGTGACCTTATTAATGTTTATAAATATATAAAGGGTGAGTGCCATGAGGATGGAGCCAGGCTCTTCTCTGTGGCAAACAATGATAGGACAAGGGGTAATGGGATCAAGCTGGAACACAAGAGGTTCCACTTAAATTTGAGAAAAAACTTCTTCTCAGTAAGGGTGACAGAGCACTGGAACAGGCTGCCTAGGGAGGTTGTGGAGTCTCCTTCTCTGGAGACATTCAAGACCCACCTGGACATGTTCCTGTGCCACCTCACCTAGGCGTTCCTGCTCCAGCAGGGGGATTGGACTAGATGATCTTTTGAGGTCCCTTCCAATCCCAAGCATACTGTGATACTGTGATACTGTGAATAATGTTGTATTGTCTGCAGACTTTGCCTCCTCACTATTTACCTTCTTTATTAGATCATTTAGGAATACTTTCAGTGGCAGAAGTCTCAGTACAGTTTCCTGTGTGGGACAAGAAAACTCCAACCTTGTGTAAAGGCAGGATGAAAATACACTGGTTGAGATAAAAATTACCTGTGGTAAGGCTGGGGAAATATGCCTATTTTGCATGACTGTTCTGTAGCTTTCCTTCTCTTTGCTTTAACATCATAGAAATGTGGAAGTTCTGCTGTCCAACTGTCCTACTAAAATGAATGTAATCTTCACCTCCACTATGTGCTCATCTGCAGCACTACGAAGCACAAAATATCTTCTATAAATGGAGAAGCTCCAGAAAGAATTTTAGCTCAATTGGCAGGTTGTCGGCAGCTCACTCACACAGATTATGTTTCTTCATACCCCTTTCAGTGCAGAGCTGTACATGTAATGAGCTCCCATCCCCTCCAAAAAGTGGTATTTCTGGAAGTGAGCTTCCGTATCACCAAAAATACCACTTGGCTAACCTTGTAACTGCATTTTGAGAAGTTTTGTTTCTGGGGCATATGATCATTAGAAATGATGCCAAGTCTTCATATGAACAGGACTGTTGATGCTGATGGCAGCAGTGAAACCCAAGACAGGTGTTTTCCTAACCAAAGTCCAACTTGTACACAACCCCCATGTCAGAAGCTGGTCACTGTAACTGGACAGAGTTGATGGAATTATAGGAGAATACCTCTGGGAAATATAGACATCAGGCACCCATTTCAAGCTCAGGTAAAGTAAAAATTGCCATTCTTGGTGCCCCTATGGTACTATGCCCTGTGGGTGGTTTTTCTTCAGTAAGGGAGTGCCAGTACTAGCCCACTGCACTAGTACCAGCTGGAGAACTGTGATGGTGCAGGGTAGACTTCAGGTTCTCCAGCATCCACAGCTGTGGGAAGGCTTGGCATTCACATGTCTCTGGAAGCACACCTGGGGCTCCACGCTGGAGGGTGACAGAGGGGGATTTGTTCTTTTGCAATTCACAACTGGAGACTACCACATTGACTTTCCACTGCAACTTTTTCAGTATTAAAACACAAAGGTGGTGGGTATGCTCATGTCTGGCTCATGACTAGTTTTGTGATATGTGACCTTCAGTATCTTTGGTCTTGAGGTCCGCAGTGTAGCAAGACAAATCTCTGAGTGCTAGAAATACTCTATTGTCTTACTGTGAATCCTACAAAAGAGCAAACAGCACTTTGAATCTTTTTTTTATTGTTTCCATTCAAAGAAAATAAATACACTTTGAAGAGGTAAGGCACAATGGACAATTAACTAATGCTGCTGAAAACAATTCTCATTTGCTTAACACTATTTCCTAATGTGTAGCTGTAAAACTTTTCGCAAGACCTTTAAAATACAATCAATTTTCCTTGGCTATTTCCTAATAATTCAAACTGAGTGCAGAGCCTGACATGCAATCAAGCTAATACAGGTCGATATCCATTTTCTTCCCCTTAAATAGGAATTTTAACACAGTGACACAAGGTGTGGAATCACAAACAGCTACTGTATATCTATCTGTTTGCTGAACATGCACAGAGTGAGGACATGACTCAGCTACCTTTAGTCATACTGAATGAAACTCACCAGTATACTTAATTAAGTAAAACAAAAAATATCACCACTCATGGCCACAAAACTAGTCTGAGAATCATTCAACCACAGACAAACACATTGTTTACTTTTATGTTTCATTTAAAAGATAAGACTATAACACCTTACAAATTTGGTGTCTGATTTTGCTTGGGAAAGTGGGTATAAGAAGATATTCTTCTATAGCCAGAAGAGTTAAAGCTGGAACATGTGAGATCAAAAACAAGCCCTACATTAAAATTCCACCCCCTGCAAAACCCACAAAAAAAATACCCACTTGTCTGCAAAAGGACCTTCTGCTGTGTTTTTAGCACCACAGAGTAATGGAAGGTGATGGCTGGAACCTGCAGAACAATTCTGCACCCAGCTGAAATTGCCAAAAAGGCTTAGGAAATGATGTGGGAAGGAACTGTCAGAAGCTTGCCTAAAGATCACATCTATTTGTTAGTACAACTATGAGATGCCCAGGACTTAATTTTACGTGTCATCCAAAAAATGCCACATTCCCCCCAGATGACATAACAAATTATTCATGCATAAACATAATTACCCATGTGACATTTATCACAAACTTATATCTGCATTGCCTGGTTACAATGGTCTGATGTCTGAGCTTTTAATGGGGCTCTGATGCAGTCATTAAAACAAATTAGGGACAGATAAAGTTAATAATTGCTTCATCATTTTGCAACTAAAATAGCTTTTGCTTTGGTAACTGTTTTCAAGACTGCTTCACTGAGATTTTGTTGATGCATCACACCACAGAGGTATAATTTTCTACCTGAAAATGACTGACTTAATTTTGCTGGATCATCGAATCATAGAATCATAGAATGTTCCGAGTTGGAAGGGACCCACAAGGATCATCAAGTCCAACTGCTGTCACTGCATAGGACAACCCCAAAATTCACACCATGTGTCTAAGGGTGTTGTCCAAATGCTTCTTCAATACTGCCAGTCTTGGGGCTGTGACACCTCCCTGGGAAGCCTGTTCCAGTGCTCCACCACCATCTGGGTGAAGAATCTTTTCCTAATGCCCAATGTAAACCTTCCCTGGCTCATCCTCCTGCCATTCCCTTGGGTCTTACCATTGGTTGCTAGAGAGAAGAGATCAGTGCCTACCCTCCTCTTCCCTTTCTGAGTAGCTGTAGACCATGATGAGGTCTCCTTTCAGTCTCCTCCAGGCTGAACAAACCAAGTGACTTTAGCCACTCCTCATGCATCTTCCACTCTAAACCGTTCACCAACTTCATGGCCCTCCTCTGGACACTCTCCAGTACCTTAATATCTTTTCTATACTGTGGGTCCCAGAACTGCACACCATTCTACGTGAGGCCACACCAGTGCAGAGCAGAGCAGGACAATCACCTCCCTCGCCTGGCTGGCAATACTGTGCTTGATGCACCCCAGGACACTGTTGGCCCTCTTGGCTGCCAGGGCACTGCTGGATGATATTCAACTTGTCCTTGACCAGAACCCCCAAATCCTTCTTCACAGAGGTCTGCTGGTCTTCAGCATCTCATCTCCCAGTCTGTATGTATAGCCAGGGTTGTCATGCCCCAAGTGCAAAATCTGGCACTTGCCCTTGTTGCACTTCATGTGGTTGGTGATTGCCAAGTGCTACAATTTGTCTGAATCCCTCTGCAGGGCCTCTCTGCCCTCGAGAATGTCAATAGCTCCTCCTAATTTAGTGTTATCAGAGAACTTAGTATTCCATCGAGTCCTGTGTCTAAGTCATTTATGAAGATATTGAAGAGCGCTGGCCTTTAGATGGATCCCTGTGTATCCCCACTAGTGACTGGTCACCAGCCCGACATAACCCCATTTACTAGGGCCTTTTGAGCCCGGCCCATCAGCCAATTGCTCACCCACTGTATTGTGTGTTTATCCAGCTGAATGCTGGAAATCTTGTCCAGGAGGATACTATGAGAAACAGTATGGTTTACAGGACACAGATAAAATCATTAAGTTCAACATGTTGCTAGGTCTCAATATATCATTTGCCTGTATTTGGAAAGAAGATGACTGCTGGTGAGTGAAAAGGAGGAAAAGATGCATAGCAGAACAGAATTATTGGGATGAATTATGCACTACGTTTGAAGCTCATACAGTTGTACAGAAAGCAAGGAATCCTGAAAAATGGAACTGGGCAAATATTTTCACTAAGACAGGATATGTTTTATCTTCCTACACTCACCTGACTCTTTTTCTTCCTGTTTCACTGAAAATCAGTACAGGACTATTGCCACAATAAAATGACTATTTTTCACCAAATGTTTCTTTCAAGCAATCCATGAGGAAGTTTCCCTCTGTGTCTTTGTTCGATATTTTATTTTTGTGCCTACTTTTCTGAGGTTTGAGTTATGAATGAGAAAAGGTGAAAGGGAAAGAGATCTAGTAATAAAATAATATTTTCCCAATGTCAATTCCCGCCCCCCCCCCAAAGAAAAAAAAGAAAACCCTCAATGTTTTACATGGAGGAAACTTTAAAATGCAAAGAGAGGTGCAAAGACCCACTTTTTATTAATAGAGGATCTTTGATGGAACTGCACAGATATTTGTGGCTTGATAACCTGTGCTGATTACAAGATCTTACTGATTAACTGGTCTCATAGAAAATCAACATTTCAAAACCAGTCTATTCATCTGCCCTGTTGGCACTCTCTACAGAAGTGTTACGGACTTTAAAACTGATAGCAGGTGAGCACTTCAGTGAAGGAGCTATGGCAAATTTGCATATAAAGAAATAATTGCCTGTGAACACATAGACAACTTTAAGCTCTGAAGATATTAAATCAACAAATCCCATGAGACTGCTCAGCCTATAGTCATCTAGAAGACAGTTATGCCTAACCCATGAGCTATGAACTCTGGTATAATTTATCACGTGTGAAAGATAAAGGCCATATTTGCTCACCACCCATGCTCATTCTATGTTTCTAAGAAGTCATGATGCATTTCTTCATCTAGTAGGAATGAAGGCACGTGAGAGATTTGAGGGATTTTCTTGAAGTTAATGTGTGGATGGGTTTCTATGAGATGGAGATTTGCTATTAAACTAGCCAGGCTCAAAAGTATTTCAAGGCCACCTTGAAAAGCTGAAAACACGATGTAAATCAACAGACCTATTAGTAGTGAAAATCAGGCACTTGGACAGCTCGTGAACATAGACAATATCCGACCAGCTAATGCATGCTTGGAGTGTGGATGCGTGATCAGGAAATAGCTGCATATATAAGGAGGCTTGTTTCTGTAATAAATGGCTTTGCTCAAATTCATATTGGATTGTGTGGAGTCTATGATTTTTTGCCCTCACAAAAGCAAGTTTTGACTTACATACATACTGCTAGCTTAATGATCTACTGTAACCTATCTGGCAAATAGCTATTAAAGCATGCATAGAACACTTTCAGACTCAGGGCAGATTTGTGAGAACCAGTAGCAAGACTGTAGTAGTCCCAGTAGCTGTTAGATTCTTCCCATTTTCTTCATCAGAAATATTGTCATGTGTGAGAATTTACAACACTTGGAAGAAAGATTTACCTTCCTTCCAAGTGGTCTTCTGTGTGATATTTAAAAGCATTTATTTAAATATATGTTTACCTACCACTGGGTGCCTCATGCCAGAAGGACTATACTGGGAATGTAAAAGATTACTGTTTAAACAACAATGCTCACTCTGGAGATGTGCAGTTTGGGGAGAGAGGTGGGCATGGATGAATGAATGATCCTGATCCTCCCAGTATATTAGAAACTGCCTGCATCACTTCTATTTCCAGCAGACTCATCAAAATATCCCTAACGCATTAAAACAAACTGTTTTGAAGCACAATGGTTTCATACTTTGTGCACAAGAGCTACTTCCTCTGCAGCAAAACTGAATGATGGAAAAAGGAACTGAATCACAGAACCATGGAATCATAGAATGCAGAATGGGCCAGGATGGAACAAATCTTGAAAGATCATCTGCTCCAAGCTTTTGTGGAAAAGGGAGCATAGAAGCATAGAACAGCGAGACTGTACGTTCTTTCCCTCTAATGCACTTACAGCGCTTAGGGCCAGGATCAGCCATCCTTACTTGACATGATTTCCAAGGCATATCTGTGAAACATTATTTACCATGAGTCAGAATACTAGGATTTGACCCTTAACCATATGTAGTATATAATCACAGTATATTATTCTACTAAGCAAGATTCTACATTATTTTATCTCCTCTTTAATAATGTTTATTTATTGTTTGAGAACAAACTTCAAAAAGTCTTGCTTAAAGAAGTTTTTCTTCCTTCTTTACTGTGTTTATCTCTCTTGCTTACATTGCTGTTATAATCCAAATTGCTTTTCTGCGAGTGTGTAGCAAATCTGAACTTTTGTACTAGACTTAATACCATTTGCACAGAGAATGAGATTGTCCCATGGTTTTGAACATCTGATGGATAACATCTATTGAAAGAACTGTGTGAATTTTACCCATGGAAATAGTGAGGGGAGGAAGTTTAAAATAGTTTAATTAATTTGCATCCCTAAAGGTGATTTGTTAGCACTATTGAGAATTAGAGTATTAATGTGACTGTGAAGATTGATTTGGTGTGTCCTATTGAATTATGGCAGCCTGTATCCATGTCAAACAATGTATCTCTGACAGGAAGACATGTAAAGTCGAGGATAATATCTAGTGGTGCCATCAACATCCCTAAAGTTTCTGCTTCAGTGTTTGTTAAATATTCCAAGCAGATTTGCAGCTGAAAAGGAAAAATCTAGAGCTGAAATGTCCAGGGTCCTTGAAACCGCAGAAAGTTTTTGTAAATTGTTGGGAAAGAGTGGAGAAACACCCACCATATTTTTATTGTGGTCTAAAGCCTGTTAAAATGGCTTTATTGCTTCATTTTACATTGCATATCACATGGAAGATCAATGCATCAACTTTGTTAACTAAGACAAATCTCCACAGCCATGCACAGCTTCTTGGATAGAATGTGTATTGCTACTGAATATCGTGAAAATTATATATGGAGGGTGAGCGCTTGGTATCCCAGAGATTATTGTGGAGTTAAAAGGCTCCTTTAAAAGGACAATTTTCTGATGATAGGTACAACTAAAGGTCTCATCCCAGCTGAACTTGAAAAAAAAAAATTACCCAAAATGCAGGGTACAGGATAGAGCAGAAGATTATTCTTGCCACAACGAGGGGCATCTGATGGATCATTAAGGATCCAGTAACTCTTCTGTCAATCCTGATAAATGTCTAATCAGAACTCCTCCTTCCTGCCACCTAAGATCAGCCTAGTTTTTGTGTTACTACCATATTGTGAAAGACCGATTAATTGTCCACTTGCTCAAATACCATATTTCCCAGCAAGGCAGAAAAGTTCATTACTAATAGTCTTGCATCTGAATTGTGCATGTAGCCTGAGAACCCAGTGTTTTGTGAGAGACCAGAAGGCAATCTGGACTGAGCTGCAGTATACTAAAGGACACATGTTCTAGCTGCATCAGGAGAAAAACTAATAATCCTGTCCATCAGCAGTGCAAATAATTGTGCTCACTCACTCTCAGATCTCAAATATAAAGCGGGGGGAAGGAACTCTCCTTGATTTTAGCAAATCTGTACAATATATTCTTAAAAGTATTTGATAGGACACACTAGTAGACATGTGAGTTTCATCAGAGTTTACTTTGTCATGAAAGATTAACTCAAGGGATAAAATGATTCAGTGATAAGGGTGTTAAAAAAGCTGCTCACACTTTAACCTAATTTTCTTCCTCATTTCAGGTAGTTGTTTATTGGTAGCTGTCTTGCAACCTCTGCTACAATTTATTCTGCTCTAAAAGGACAGAGAGGGATGGTATAGACTATCATCCTTGTGCTCTGCTTTAAACTCAGCAGCTTAAATTTGCTGAATCTGCAGTAATTTTCAGTAGTGAAAGCATTAGTATTCCTCTTAGTATAATATCTAACCTAATCTAATGTAAGAGGTGATGAATTTATTGTTTTCCTAAATACCTGATTCTTTTGAATACTATACAACCTGAACAATATTCAGTGCCTGTGATTTCCCCTTGTGTTCTGGGGTAAAAACAAACTTCTTATTACCTCTTTTAAAAGTGCCATCTGAATTTTCACTAGGTTTATTTATTTTTGTGGAGCTCTGACAAAAAAATAACTAGAAGCACTGGATTACCCTCCTTTGCACAACTCATTGCATCAGAACTTTCTCTTAATCTTGGCCCCTCCATTACAGTTTTGTTTGGCATCTCATGCATGAAATGTGCATTTTGCATGAAATGTATACTTGCAGTTTCTATTAATTTTAGTCCTTTGTGTTATTTTGGTGTTGACTGTGCCTTTGGCCTGATTAGACAGATGGCAAAGTCCCCAGTTTCTGTATTTTTAATTATTTTATTAAAGTTGCAGATAGGATTAACCTGTCTAGGTTTGGACTAGGGATTAAGATATTTTAAATTCAGTGATATGTGTCTGGAAATTGGTTATGCAGAAATGTAGTTCAGATTGTGAAAGGATCTCAGAAAGAGGATTCATTTGGGTAATTACATTGTGACAGGCACTGCGGGCCAAAACAATGCCCTCAAAGGTGAAAAACAAATGTGTTAGTCTAGCGCCCTTAGTCTGTACATCCATAACCACCATACCACATGCCGATACCTCTGCTTTTAAGGGGAAGCATCCTGGATACAGTTTCTTTCAGTTCCTGGAATGACCTCCACTGTCTCCTCTAGATGCTGATACTCCCATCCAGCAGTGTTTAACAAAAGCTCTTGGACCTCAAAGCATCTTTTTTTTTTCTTTTCAGATGCTTTCCTTATAAAGCAGGGAACATTCATCCTGCATCTTTCAAATCAATACCAAGGCAGCAGGGTGATCTGCATACAAATCGACTTGCAAATTTACACCCTGTCTGACTCTGCCAACAGGATTAAAAATCATTCAGGAAACAACAGCTCCCTGTAATCACATCCAGCCAGATTTCAATAATAACTCAGGCATATAAAAGCCTCTTGGTTTCATATGTATTAAAAATAGTTCCTTCTCATTTTCTACCTCTTCCTTGGATAGTAACTTCCCATTTTCTTGAAAGCTGTCTGCTCTGTATGTGCTTTATCATCCATCCTCCAAAAACCCCATCTACTGGAAATATTTTTCCTACTAACAAAAAGAAAATATGATTTTTTTATACCCCAATCTTATAGCAAGCAGGATTTGCAAAAAACCCCGAGTCATCACCACTTCACCACGGATTCCAGTCACTGCCTTCAACAAAAGTCATTGCCTCTCTATTGTCACCAGATTTTGAATTACAACGAGCCTGGTAGTTATAATTCTGCTCTCTTTGGATAGTTGTCTATTTCAGAAAAGCCATCAGGATCCTATTTAACATCTTATGGACATTATTCAGTCTTTAGTATGCAAAGCAGTTAAACTTCTTCACTGGGGAGCTTTGATTTTTGCTTTAGATTATGATGTGTCTATGAAATCAAATGTAATGCTCATTGTTTATTATTACACTGCATTTTTTCTGCTTGACAAATCTATCTTGATACAGTGCCATTTTCAGTTATTGTGGAGATGGTTGGAGCAGTGAAAAGTAAATTGAAACAATACATAAATACAAAAAAAGCATACGTCATCCTGCAACTCTTTTTTGTCCAGGAGAGCTGAGGCAGGACTCGGGAGCTGTGAACACTTTTTGCCTCTCAGTGATAGTGCTGTGAAAGACTGATACCAGTTGGAGTTCTTGATCGTCTCGTGGGGACAATCTGTCACCATTTGTCAGGGGCAATTCCTATATTACCAGCTTTAGAAAGAGTAGTTACGAATGCAGGTGTAATGGAATGCATGAGTTTGAAGGGCAAAGCAAGGTTTTTGGCAAGCATACTTAATAATCACTGCAGACTGAAATTGGCAATTGCAGGAGGAGGCACTTAAGAAGGGAAGCATAAACTGAGATGCTCAAAATGAGACTCAGTAGCTCCATCTAGTCACCTGCAACACAGCAAGGTGGAACAGCACAGTCGTTTGGTTTCCCTTGTGCAAACAGTAAAACTGGCCTCGGCACTCATCATATATTATATACAAAATGAGCAATCTCTGTGTTTCTTGAGAGTTTTATGAAGAATATGTCTTGTAAATGTCCAAATATAAGGTTGTTTGAAACAGCGAAATGAATATGAAAGCAACTACCAGGAGGTTGCTTCTCCATTTTATGGCAAAAGGAGTGCATGTATCACTGCCCGCTGGCAAGGAGGAAGAGTTTTTCCACAATGCCATTAATTCCATTGTTATTACTTAATAATGCTATTATTTAATTTTGCCTCTTCAACAATGAGCAGATGGGCTGCTGCAGGTAAGGGGAAACAGTGGGCTCTGCAGGGTTAGGCCTGAGAGTTGTAGTGAGAGAGTCACTCTTACAGCTGCTAGCAGGATGGGCTCAATATGGGGAACACCATGACTACTGGTGCTGTTGGGAAGGTGTACTCCATGCAGCATCACTACCTCTAATATCATCTGATCCTACTGCTGGCATCAGGAACCAACCTGACTTCCTGGGGCTGCCAAAAGGCATTGCAAAGCAAATGACGGGAAGTGACTATTTGCTGTTCTCAATGGTCTGGTGCACTCACTCACAGTCTACTTTGCTTATGTCTATGGCCTTGGGCTCATCAGTCCCTGTATCAGAGATCCATAGTTAGTCATTGAATTAGCAGTGGTCAGGAACAGCATGTGAATGGTTTGGCAGACAGTACCTTGATTTAGCCACTTAAAACTGCTGAAGAATGTTTTTATGCAAAAATAAGTCTGTCCTGAGAGCCTCTGCTAGGAAATAAGGCCTTAGAATTGCAGGTCTTATACCCACTGGGACCTGGGGTGCAGAAGTCTTAAGAATTTCAATGCAGTTTGGCAGGAACATGAAAGACATAAATCAGGCAATACTAACTGAAATGCTTGCTTCCTGTATTTAAAGGAATAATAAAATGGTTTCTAGGTTAAAATGTCCTGTGACCCCTTTAATTCTCTTGCTTTATACAATGGCTTCTTAAACTGTACCTATGATGATGGAATCAAAAAAGAAAGCAGGTCATTTTGCTTAATGCATAGGCCTAGAACTCACTTGTTCAGAAAATAGCCTCAGTACAGGCAAACAAAAACATCCTGTTAATGAAGCCATAATGCCTAATTTGATGAAGATGATGACCCCTGAGATGTTGCAAACTCTTCCCTGAAAACTTTGTCTGTATTAATAAATCCAAATTGTTAAATTCCAAGGGGACCGAAACTTGATTGTTAGAACAGCACCTGGTATTTGGACCATGACAAGTAACACTTTCCCAAATTATTCCTGAGCTTTGCTTATTCTCAATAAGTGGTTTGCATGCAGCACCTAATTTTGGAAGCTAGCATAATAAACCAACACAGGTATGGGACATTCTTTGCCAGCTGGCATCAGTATCTGGGAAAGTTCCTGTACACATTACGTTTACTACCATAGATGCAGCTAAAATGTCTGATACACTGGGTGTGTTAATGAAGGACTGAAGCCCTTTTGGTCCCATGGCATTTCTGCACCTGTTTAAGGCAAGCGCTGCTTGTCACAAAAAAGAAACTGTAGATAAAATAAGGCATGGAAAAGAAATTATTTCTAAACTATTTGGCTTTGCACTGTTTAATAAACTCAGGTTTGGAATATCTGCTTTGGTGCTCATTTTCTGGGCAGAGAGTTGTAAACATAAAATCCTGCCTTTTTGGGAACACATGTCATAAGACATTAAGGAGGCAACTGGATGAATGCCAAGAAATATCTATAGGACTTTGACAGATATGCCAAAAAGCAAACATCACACTCGCTAGTCATATTCCCTTGAGTCATCATGTAACTGGGCTGTGAAATTGTGTGCCCGTGCCAGAGCAAAGACTGGGCCCACTTTGTCAGCTACAGTCAGGCAGGGAAAGGAGGGAAATGCAGCCTTTATGTTCTCCTGATACTGGACTACTACTGAGCTCTAAAATATTACCTACTGGCAAGGTGGGCCAAACCTGACAGCCCCTGGGGCTGGACCTTGACATTGGATCTTTCAGTCCAGACTGATACAGAAATTGTGGTTAACATGGGAGGAAATACTCGTCTGTTAGACACACAGCTCTTCCCTTCCCCCTCTGAGGAAAAGGCAAGAGGCTGGATGGAGTATGCCAGAGGTGACATTCGGCCTGAGAGTCACCAGCTTGACTGTGCCAGTTTAGAACATACTAAGGGCTACTCCAAATTGCATTCTGAAAAAGCCAAGCTAGGATGGGCTGTTTAGGGCTAACTCCCACCAGCATTGTGGCGCAATGATCCCAAATCCTCACCACTTCGGCTTTAACAGACTACAGTCAAGACCATCTTCTTGAACATGACAAAAAGGCACCAATTTGGTCATACTATAACTTCATCCCCTCCCCTATTACAAAAGAAACTCTGAGATACAAGTCTGAGAATTAATGGGAAATGAATAGTCTATGCATTCGTAAGGAAGCAAGCAATTGAAGTCAATGGAATATAATGTCTCTTTCCTTACAGAGCTGCAGTTACTTATGATGGTACCTGTAGTGTACATAAATGAACTGTAGATGAATGCTTCATATATATGATAAAGACTTGGTAATATGAGGCCACACTACAATACCAATGGGAGAAATGTGCTTAGACCTGGGTGAGTATATGATATATTTCTAGGAGACGAGAAAGCACAGATGTTTTTGACTTGTGCCTTAGAATCTACATGGTTCTAAGAATTCCAAAGACAAAAAATGGATACAATATTGTGATTAGGATGTTTTTCCCTAAGTGATATGCAAGACCACCATTTAGATGAGATAGTAAAATTAAGAGACTTTGATTTATATAGAGGTTTTATGACTTTGAGCTAGTTTTGCACAAACCACCATGGCTGTCATATAAAATGTCATGGGCTAATAACCTCTCTGCTGTAAAAGCTATCCTAATGTCATGTAAGAAACTGAGATAAATTTAGATTTCTGATTAAACCTGAAACTGGTATTAATCACACAGGGCAATCTGTATAGCATCCTTCTGATGAAGTTTTGGACACACTAATTTATATGAAGACTATGCATTACTAATTCATATCAAGACTATGCATGTGTCTCTGTTTTCCTTATTTTTCTCTCCCTTGTGAGGACTAAAGCAAAATTGTTTGCTGAAAAGATGCATTCAGGAGAGGAAGGCAATGTGTTAGATAAGAAAACCCTTCAAGCATTGCCTGGTCAGGTGCACTCCAGCCAGGTTTATGTCCTTGAAAAATGGGTTCTTTAGCCTCTGTTTACTTTTCATAGGACTGAGAATATGAGATCTGATGCTGTGCCATGCCAGTGTTTCAGAGGGGTAGAGGAATCTGTGTGACAGGCTAATGGAGCAGAAGGGGCAGCAGAGACAACTGGGTAAGGAAGGTACAGGCATGCCACAGCTGAAGTACTGGGTTTAGACCCCCTGGGTATGGGTAAGAGAATACACTTACAGGTCTTCCTGATTGTTTGAAATATATGCCTTTAAGTGCTCTGTGCTTCTAGGCAACACAAATTTGCTTGCGGCTGTGTCAGTGAAGCCTACTTCTGTCTACAGAATCCTGAGAGAGAACTGCAGTGGGTATGGAGCTCATTGGCACTTCTAGAAAAAAAACCCACTGCTAATTTGTAGGGTTTCAACTGGTGCAACCTGGCCACATCACATAGGCAAGACAAGTGTTGAGGGTTTAGATTGTGGGGTGACAATAAAACCCTGGCAGATGTATGGTTAAACTCCTCTCCTCCCCCCATTTCCCCCTTTCACTCTTCCCTCTCCCCCCTTCCCACTAAGGACATGCAATCGGAAGGGAAAGAAGGACAGAGAGAGAAGAGCTGGAAAAATTAAAGATGTTTTACTAATGCTACTAATAAGAATAGAGAAAATAATACAAAATATACAAAACCAATCTTGAAAGTCTCAGCAACTGCAGTGTCAGCACCCAAAGTCCTGGATTGGACTCTGCAGCCAACTGGAGCTGGATTCAGTCTCTCACTAGGCCTCAGTTTGCAGGGACGACTAGCAAGGTCCTCTCCTAATGTCGGCCATAAGCAGAAGGGAAAAGGGACGAGATCCTCGTGATCTCCCATTTTTATATAAAGTATTCACGTGAATGGGATGTTATACACAGTTGGTCAGTTTCTTGGCCACCAGTTTCTCGTTGCCCCTCTCGCGGGATGTGAATCTGTCCTTATCAATAAGTTTGCATTCCATTGATATGTTTACCAAAACATGTATCTGGCTCTCCAGGAAAAAGCAGCTAATATGAAGGCTTTAGCTGACAGGTAAATTCACTAAAAGAGAAACTTGTTTTTTTTAACAAAACCAAGACAACAAGTTACTTCAGTACCATGGCACTATCCATAACAGTATCCTGGATACATACTGTGCTATCACAAGTGCAAAGTGACTCCCCTAAAAGATGGCAGCCAAAGTGAGCAGAATAAGGAATAATAATAATTATGTTTGCCTCTGATGCTATGTTACATTGTATCAAATAGCAAGTAACTTAATCTTATAATATCTCACCTTCCCCAAATTTGTTTGTTCTAAATTTTCCTTTGCAAAGAACTACAAATCTTTGAAAAAAAAAGGACTACATAATGGTCTTTTACTCCACATAATGGCTTACTCATGTCCAAGATAACCTGAGATTAGTATATTTGTTGGGTTTTTGTCTGTACAAATCTGTAATCACAGGTAAGTTTATGTTAATGTTTGGGTATACACAGAGAAGCATGATAATATATTCATTTAGTCATCATACTATCATAGTCAGAATGGAATGTAAGTTGAAATATTGGGCAGTTTGGTTATGAGAAACACAGATATTACCACATGCATCCCTGAGCACAGTTATGTTTCTGTAACAGGAATACTGGTTCTGGGAAGAAGCAGAAACTGGGAAATGTCGTAACATCTGCACTTATAAAAGCTGGACTGGAAAACTAAATTATTCAAAAATGTACTTGTTTGGCTTAGTCCAGAACACTACTGCAGTGGCTAGGTTAAGAAGGTTGTATCTCCAAGATCTTTCTACAACAGTAAAGAAAAAAATCACATCCTATATAGGTTGATATATAAAGGGATTTAGGCTACTTCTCCCTTTTCACTGACCATAGAAGAAATCTCTGGCTATCAAGGCTTTTACCTGGGGCTTTATTTCCATGACAAATTGAGATAAATGGAAATCCTTGGTTAATCGTTTCTTCCTCCTCACTTGTTCAAGCTGTGATGCTCATCTGACCCTGTGGTAAATCTGCTCAAGGAGTGACACTGTCAGAAAACTATGCTTACAGGGAAAAGAAAAGGAGCAACTTTCCATCTGTCTGGTCCCCTACAATGGCTCATTTTGTGATATAAGCTGAGCACTTGGGCTGGCCCAAGATATGGAGTAAGAGTGCTTTGTCTGGAGACAGGAACACAGAGCTGGAACTAAGGGCAAGATCATGGCAATGCTAACTTACGTCTGCATTTTGGTAGAAGCATCTGGATTTGGCTAGACAGCAGAGATTATACACTGGAATTGAAAACAAAAGACGCAAGGGAGACTCAGGAGGTGTAGACCTATACAGAAGTTCAGGCCTGCTTGTGGGCTTGGCTGTGGTCTCTACCTGTTTATAGACAAGGACAGGCTTTATTCTATGCTATTTGGTAACCTGTGTACCCAGTTACATCTGTGCAAAAGAAGTATAGAGTGAGTTCAAAACACTGTCATATCAGGATGGGAGCTGTATCTAATTAAGTCCTTTGGTACTATTGCATACTCAGCAGTATTATGTTGAATTATGAATTTTAAATAATCAATCTTTCTGGGATTCTGGTTTTGTTAGGAAAGTTAGCTCCAAACCACTGCTGATGGAAATTATTCTCTGAATGATCCTTGATTTCCCTTAATTTATTCTTAATTTCACTATTTGTTACTTTATCAAAAGTGACAAGCATATTGATGGGAGAGAATGAACTTTTTGAAAGCTTTTGTCTTATCCAGAGGGAATGATAGCATGCAAATCTGGCTAATTAATAAATCAAAGTGAACTACAGATCTAGGTTTGCCAGCACAGTGTTTCTTGGTAACCAGTTCTCAAGAGCAAACAAAATGTGCAGTTGGAAAGGTGTGTAAGCCTCCCACAGCATAGCTGCACTGTCTTAGTAACATGAGCTGTGCCTCAAGTCCAGGTTCTCCAGGGCTTCCATGCCATCTCACATCTGGAGGAAGCCAGATGGGCTAGCAGGCTGGAGATGAGGTAAAGATTGAACTCCTAGAGGTTTGAACTCCAAACCACGCAAGCAAGTGGAGTCACCTGGCAGAGTGAACTGAAGCCATAATCAAAATTCATGAAATTAATGACTTCTGGATGAGAGAAAGGCTAAAAATGGATTACCTGAAAATGGTCCTTAAGGCTAAGGAGAACTGATAGACACTTGTAAGCTGCGACAATATCAATAAAGCATTTCCCTGCATAGTTCATCAGCTTCAATTAACTCAGCAGATAATTTAAAACTTCCTTTATTTGCAAGAATAAGAAGCAGCACAGACATTATCTTAATAAATCATGTTTTACTGGATCACTTTGAGTTAAGCTCATTTTCAACAAGTCCATTCCATTTTAAAAGACAATGTTCCTTAGTGCATATGTTATGGATTGTGTGAGAAGAAAGAGAACCACCAGTTTTAAACCTCATCTCATCAAAGCTTTGAGTAATTTATAGTAATGGCTTACACTGCTACAGTGCCTTTCATCACCAAGGGCATCAAAGCCATTTAAGAGAGCAGGGAGAGAGAAATAGAGAGAAAATGACATTGCCTTTGACCAAAATAGAGCCACTTCTGAGAAAGAACACTGAAGTTGTCAAGAAGCAAACAGAAGAATGATGGCAAAACCAATGAAGAATACCTTCTGCCATGAAAAGCAGAAATCAATGGAAACCAAATACAGGATCCCATCATGATATTCATTTAAAACATCATTAATAGAATTTGTATACCTATGGGAAAAGTTCCATTAGTATTGAGCAACCTCAGAGTATGAGTAGTTTTTCTTTATTTTACTTTCAAATTGAAAAATGACATGCCTGGCAGCATAATGACTCATATGAAATGCTGAAAACTTTTTTATTATTAACTTGGAGTGAAAACTATTATTATTTAATGCTGTTGGAACTACATCATGCAAACCCCTTACATTTCACTGAAAGTCTGCATCCAACTACTGACCCATGTTATTTGTGACATCTGACAAAATCATAGACTGAGGCAGCTTAATCATAATACTACTTGGCACTTTGCATCTTTAAAGAACTATGGAAATGTTAATTAATTTCCACAACAGCCTAGGGAGTAAATATTTTCATGCTGATTTTACAGATTAAGGGGATGAAACAATGTGTGGACATGACTTCTCCAAGGCAATATACCAAATAAGTGTCAGATGTAGGGCTACAACTCCAAGATTCATCAGGCCTTTAAACAATGATGCCTGGGGCAGCCACTTATTTATAAAAAGTAGCTTAAACCATTTTCACATTCTCTTTAATATGTTATTTTACTGTGTAGTGGTTATTTACAGTAATAACCGGTGATGAGGACACACATTGTTCCATCATTACAATTAAATGCTTTATATTTCAGCCTCAACTTCAGGATTTGTTTCCACAAAATTAAGTGCATTCTGATGCAGAAATCAAGTGAGTTAAAAGGTGCCCAGAACAGATCAGGAAAGCATCATGGTGCAGAATGCATGTGTTGGAATGGGTGTGTCAAATTTGTCTTTCCACTGTTTGGCTGGGTCTTTTCTTAATGACATTTCATTTTCATAAAAAGACATATTCTTTCAGAGCTCCAGAGCCTTTTTTTTTTTTTCTTTTCACTTTTCTAATTCTCCTGTTCCCAAGAGCTTTCCAGGATTTTTTTGGAAACCTTTTTAGTATACAAAAACATAGGCTCAGAAATTTAGATGCTGATAGCTTGCTCAACAGATCAACTCAATGGCCAAAATGCAAAGTACCTAAAGTACCTTATCAGATAACAACCTTACGTATTGGCCAAACCAGTACTCTTGAAGATTCATGTTAAATAGAAGGACTAGAAAACAGATGAGGCAGACATGATACCTTACCACAGACCATATTTAGGTTCTGTTGGACTAAAAGTTATTTGCCTAGGACAGTCAAAGAACAAATCCCAAGGCTGAGGAGACCTCTTCCTCTGCTTGACTTTCTCCCTTCATAAGCATCTCAGGTCTGGTCTAACAGAGCTAACAAGTGATGTTTTCATGATATCCTGCAGCACACATTGCGTATCTGTGATTATCTAGGCTAGTACACTTTATAATACAAAAAGCAAATGAATCACTTCCAAAATAAAAAAGTATTCTTCCCCAGACATTGTCCCAATTTTGTCAGTCTTAAGTCCCTGAATATACTTGACAGCCAAGAGCAGAATTCTCCAGACAGCACTAGTCCCATACAAAATCAACCTGTTCCATTTTCTCTTATTTAGAAAACAAGCTCTTTGGCAACATTCTGCAAAGCATTTACTCAAGGCTATTCCTGAACAGTGCATTCCACTTCCAGCTCACAAGAATTCATTTTAATCGTTATTTGAATATGGAGCCAACTGAATGGAAAGCTATAAAACACTGTATTTTTCTGTGTAAGAGAAATAAAGAATTACTATAAAATCCTTTGGAATGAATTCTGATATGAATCTGACTAGGAGTCCCACTTCACATTTTCCAGGACTCTCTGTACATAGTAATTCTGTTACAGCTGCAAACATACATTGGTGTGCTCTTTGGACTAACTTGGGGCAAAGATAACATGTCTGTTGTCATGGTGTTTGTGAAGCTGACTGAGGTGCTAACATGCAATTAGTAAAAAGGAGAAAGAAGTGAGGACAAACTAAAAGGAGGATAGCAAAGAGAGCTTTTGCCATTGTTTGGGTTTACCGTTTTAAAAAGCTGCTGAGTTCTTGAGCCCAAATGCAGTTGAGCAAGAGAGTAGAAATCATCTTCCAAATTCAACATAACCAAAACATAAAATATTTCTAAGTGATATACTAGATTTTGGCAACTGATCTCTTTTGGTGCTATGTGATTTACTCTTCCTTTTCCCCTAGGAACGGGAAGTAATTCTTGCCTTATAGGACTGGACCACTGGAATCTGAGACCAAGCTACCAATCCCATGCTCTTCAGTCTAGTGTTACTACATAGTCCACCCAATGAACAGAGACAACATCCATGCACTGGTCTTGGATACTATCTTGCTGGATCACCAAAGCTGCTGCTAAGTGTGTGACAGAATTAGCTAAGCCTGCCTTCATATTGCTAAGACAATGAGCTCTACTGAGTCTTTAATCAACATCCAGATAAAAGCTGTTTATAAGAACAAACCCAAAGTCAAGATGCTTCTCTACTGTCCTCAAACACTGCTAATGTTTATTAAAACAACCACCCACTGCATGCTGAGCATGTGAAATCCTATCTGCACAACCTGGATGATTAGGTAGCCACAGCAATTCCAGGAGAATTGCTATAGCAATGACACGTCTACTAAAGAAGCTTTCTTTTCCTTTAGAGTCATTAAAGTTCAGTGGAGGGAGCTTTGCACTGGCCTGTTTCTGCTTCCTCCTAGTAGAGTTCATGCTTTTTAGCAGTTTTTATATAAAAGTACTTGTCTTCTCCCCACAGCTACTCACCCATATAGGAATAGTGTCTCTTTGGTGCACCTGTCCCTGGCACACAGGAATATAACTAGAAAGCTTATATAAGGCTCATAGCCTAACCCCATAACTCCCTGTAGTTAAGAAAACACAATTCCATCCCTCCACTTAAAGTAATGCAAGGGATTAAGCAGTGTCATTATTATGCTTAGAGGAACCTTTCACAATGTAATGATGACTAAATCCGAGGCATTGAAAAGCTTTCTTCAAGTACTCTTGTACATGAAAAGACAACAATACAGATTTAACATGAGCTGCTGAGGCTCTGGCCAGTTTTGCGAAAACTGAGCATCATGCAACTGGGAGATTTAGTACTGGAGCAGGTGGCACAGCGTGCGTTTGCCTGGACTATGGCTCTTGTTAAAAGCAGCCATCTAGAAATCATTCCAGTTGGTCACAATTCTGTAGGATGTGATCCAAAGCAATTGTGGTTGTTGAGATTTCTGCAGGGAACTCGACCTCCTAAATAGGCCAGTTCTTGTCTCCTGCTCAAAGCACAGCTGTCCATTTTTCCTCTACCCTCACTAGAATTGAGGACTACACAAGTAGCACTAAAATTTGGTTTTCCTTTATTTATCTGATAAGTAAAATGTCTCAAAGTCCATAATACAAGCCTTCTGGAAGAAGGAATCCAAGGTCTTAATCAGTTATGGCTCCTCTGTTAACAAACACAAAGCTGATAATGCTCTGATGTCCTCTACAAGTGCTCTCTTCAAAAGACTTCCCCCTTGCAATGTCTGTTGAGTACAACACTGTTTCCCACCCTCTGCTGTGATGTGGTTATATACTCTCTGCTGTAATAAAAAGCTGTCATTTTTCACATTTGAGGTGGCTACTCTTCATATCAAGATCCTGTAACGAACTCCAGGAATCCGCAGGATAAAAGATTGTACAAATGTACATCAGTCTCACTACAGAGAACTACCTCACAAAGCAATAGGTTTTGGATGTTAGAGGTTTCTATACTTAATTAAATGACTCCTTCAGAACTGAAAATATTTTTTTTGTTTGTTTCAGTGTGTTTTTTGTTTTGTTTTGTTTTGTTTTCCTAAAGGATTATTTCAAAGAAAGTCAGCTCAGAGCATCAGTCACTGCTGTCAGCTTCTCTCAGTTTTGTTCACCTGTGGCAGGATCTGAAGGCCTGTGTCGTATCTATCTGCAGTGTTGTATTTATCTCTGTCATGTCTTTCTAAACATGCACCAGTGGTTACCTGAAAGGCTGTGGATGAGAAACCGCTATCACCCTTTGAGTAATAGGAACAAGGAAGGAGGACACTGTGTGCACTGATTTGACAAAGGATTAACCTGTTTCCTCTACTGTAAAGTTGTAATGGGCTCATTCATTACTCATAGAGCTCCATGACACTTCACATGTTAGCGAATGATGCCTCTGGTTCATTCCAGGAGGTGGCCTGCCAAATTGTTAGGAAAGAAGGGAGAGGAGCCAGACAGGAGTAGTGGAGGAGGAGGGCTGAGTTAGATAATGACAATTAATACTGATATTTATTGGAATAACAATCAGCTGTACACAGTGCTTTAGAGGTTTCAGAGCACTATAAAAACATTAATTAACGTTCACAATTACAATTCTGCAATAGGGAAATGTCTACAAGCACATTGTACTTTGCCAAAGGAATGTGCGTGCTTTGAGACAGAAAGAAAGAAAGAAAAAAAAAGAATCTCCCTGGTTGTGGTATGTGTGTACATTAGAAAAGTAAGGCTGCGCAAAAGTCATTCAGCCTGATTCCATATGCCCTCACCATGCTGTAAGTGGCTACTGATTTGGGGACTGGCAGTCAGCACTGAAGGGAGCCCAGGCCCCAACTCTGTGGGGAAGCAGTGGTGAACTGATCCTGGCTTGGACAGTCAGCGCCTGGATGCGTTGTCTCCCCTCCAGCACAGGCATACAGCACATGTAATTGCCCATGCTCCACTCCATCAGCCTCCCAGTATCAGGAGGCTGGCCCATTTTCCTCTGCTTAAAATTTAATCAGAGATTTTACTGCTCATAAACAGCTTAACGGGAGCAGTTAGAACTCTAAAACTTTGCATATTTTGGCTTAATTACTGCTAACAGACAGATGCCACTTTCAAACACTCTCCTTCCCAGCCCTTGCTCCCTGCAGCTGCTCAAATCTGGAACATAAATTCAATGGTTAAATAACTGATAAGTGGCAAAATGATTAGGGATTAATGGAAATCTGCTTATTTCTGCTTGATATTTTATTTTCGGTTATCTCTGCTAAATTGCAGTCTGTACCTCTCATTTGGCAAGATAATAACTCTTCTTATTCCTGCTCTAAAGCAACAAGAAAATGGAGACTGTAGCCTAGAACTGTATCCTGAAGTGTCAGGGCATAATGCTCCCATGTGTGATTCACACTCAGAAGCAGCGACCTATAACAAACTAATGCAAATAACAATCTAATTCGAATGTAGTAAGGGATCAGTTCCTGATGCCCTTTTTCTAGACAGACTGGTTTCCATTAGTTTCTTTTTCAGGTGCCCAGCTTCTCTCTGACCAGGAGGTAGACGAGCAAATAGTTGTTTTAAATACAGGAGAAAATGTCACAGTGATCCAGGACCAGGAATTAAAACGCACCTGAATGATGGTGTTTGTTCCTCGGTCAACAGAGCTGTATTAATTTGGGTCAGGCCTATTGCCAGTCTCCTACTCTAGTCACTTCCCATTGACTCCAGAAGACCACCTTTTAAGAGCATTTCAGTGGACTGAAGATGTAATTAAAGCAGTACATTGAAAGAGAAACCCAATACTCCACTTTTAAACTTCTCCGTGAAGATCTGAATAATGTCTTTGATGGATTTGATGGAACTATCCCTTGAAATGGAGGGAGAAGAAATGATTTTCCTGCAGATTTGAACATTCTGACAAGAGACTACATCTTTTGGAAGGCTGTACCCAAGATATTCTACTGTCACTTATTTATAAGGTAACTTGTGAGAGTAAACTAGATGTTAGATTGGATGTCTGCACTGATATTTGCTTTTTCCAAAACAGTAGTCGATTTTGTACCAGGAAGATTTTTACCGAGCTCATAAGAAAAATAATAAGTAGAAAGCCATTTATATATTAACACATGACTGGATGAAGACTCAGGATTTATCAGGATCTACTGAAAATTTGTTTTTGTTTCCTAGATTCAAGGGGCATATTTTCAATGATTTAAAAAAAAAAAATACCAGTTCAGTGAACAGATTATTTTATGTCTGTAAACTACCATGGGGAGAAAGGAAAAACAAACAAACAAACAAAACCTGCAAACCAACCAAACAAAAATCCCAACCAAACCCAACCACGAAAACCGGCAGAATTTTCAACCAAATGACAGTCAAAACCTGAAACCCAATCCATTTGAGTTTACAACCTTGCAAAAAAATTTTGTCCTGCAGCAGTTCTTTTGCCTTGACAGAAAGTCTGAGAGGACAGAGAATGCAGTTTGTTCTGTCTGTTCTGATATTTTGCATACTCTGAAGAGAACTGACAACAAGAAGTTCAGAAGTAACAGCCCATGAATAGTTCATCAGTAGACTGCAAGACAGACCCTGGATTCCACCATGTTACCTTTGTTTCACCTCACTAACTCAAGAGAGAGGACACTGCTTGCATTTTGTCAGTGCAGCAAAAGTAGCTCCTCAGCACTTACTTGTTCACCTGCCTGATATAAGAAACACCTTGATGTCAGGGTGAGTAGTCCTGATAGTGTCCTCTATTGATATATAGGCAACAGCTCAGCAAATAAAGGTCCGGTATATGGTGCTCAAGACTGTGCAGCAAAATCCCAGGTTTTGTAAGGTTAGTAAACTCATGCACATAAAATGGTTTTCACTGTGCTACTTTTTTACCCACCTCTTACCCAGCGACCTTTCATTTACATACGGCTTTAAATGAGGCTGGTAACAGCTCCCAAACTTCAGAGAGACCCCAAGACTGTTCCTAACTTTGACAGTGTCAGCATAAATCTGACTACAATTAAAAGCCAGAACTGGTTTTCAGATGCTATATTCCCAATAAAGTTTAAAGAGACAAGAGGAGCTTAGTATTTGAATTCCTAATAGCTTGAGATTTCTGAGAAGGCCATAAGGTTTACACCAATAAGAGTTACCAGCCATTCTTTGTCTCTGGTTTTCTATTTTTTCTGGATTTCTCCCTGCCCCTTGCAAATATATTTTTAGAAGCAGTAAGACAACCTTTTTTCCTTACTCACCATGGCAACTAGTGGCTGCAGAACATGTGCCTTTAAAGCTTTCTTTTCAAAACATGGGAAGCCTGACTAGAAGTGTTGCAGAAGTCTGTGGTTTTTAGAGCACAATGATGTTTGCATACTTACCGCTTCAGACTTGGCCAAGTTCGTAAATTTGTCTTGTTTTATGGAGCAAAGATTATTTTTGTTCTTTGAGCAATCAAGTAATCTGGGTTTATCTGGCTTTGCCACAAACCTGCTGTGTGACCTTGATCTAGTTATTTAATCTACCACTCCTTCAACCCTATTTGTAATGGGAGCTGGAAAGCTTGACTTGTTAATATATGTAAAGCTTTCTACACCTACAATGATAAAAGCACTTAAAATGTCACAATACATTTATATACCTATCTAACTGACATCAAGTAACAATATCCATTGAAAGAAAGGACATATGTAAGTCTCAGCATTTCAATGGACTTGTAACATCACGGTTATTCAGTTCCAAATATTTAATCTCCAGAATATTCTCCCTTCAATGAACAACAGAGCTTGTGAATTCTACAGCAATTACTTGTTCTTTTGTAAAGTGTTCTTGGAGGTTTTATTTTTAGATATGTGAATAAAATGACTCAATTTTCCCTCTTGTCTCCTGTCTCAGCAAGCAATAAAATGTCAGCACTCTGGTAGGTAATGGGAAGGAAAAACACCTCTATTGACTGAATAGAGTTATAGCTGAATATTTTCATGAAGGTTCTGCCTGTGCCTTAAGCACCACAAACACTGCAGGTAAAAGATATCAGAGATAACAAAGAATGAACTGAATACAAACAAAATCATTCATCTTATGAGAAAATATCACCATTCAGAAGGGAGAGTTCTATAGACTTCAGCCAGTTACTGCACTTTATTTCTTCATGCTACTTTTGATAGGCTTGGGTAAAAGAAGAATACCATGTCCAACAAACAAGAAGCCTTGCTACAGCAATCTACCTATCACTGAACTTAAATTATGGCACAAAGTGCCTGAATTTTATACTATAGGTTTCCTAATTTAGGTAAGGAATATAATCAGAATTCAAGAGATGAATTGCAGCTCATGATTCTGAGTGTTCAACTAGGAATACTGGGGAGGTTATCAGAATATTCATCACTACTTTAAATAAAGCCACAGTTCCCAAAACCCAGACAGACAAACTGTGCCTCTAGGTAGTGTGGCTGGGCTGAAAAGGTAGGTTCACCTTGCAATTGCAAAGAGGGCTCACCTAGGAATTAACTTGTGTGTCTCAATACAAATGCAAGTGCCTAATGGTAAGGGCAAGAAGTCACGTGTTGGCACTCACTACTCCTATTGTCTTCATAAGCCTCTGACCACAACCAGCTTCTCCCTAATCTATAGCTTATGCTCTTTTATGATAAAATTATCTTGACATCCTGCTTTTGTTGAGTCTGGCATCTCTTTAAGACTTTCTCATTTGCTTTTTCTGATGCTCCTTTCCAGCTGGCTGTGGAGTCAGAAGCAGAGAAAGCATCAGAGTTCACTCGGACCTTTTCTCAGAGTTATGTATGACATGTCCTTTCTGTGCCTAATTCTCAGCTCTCAAACTGTTTCAATGAATCCACAGCATCTTGTAGAGACTCCCAGCTAGTCACCTGTATCTTTCATCACACCTGCAAGCCCTTTGGTTTGACCATACAGGTCACAGGTCTAGTTTCCCTTTAAAAATTACCTAGATGGAAAGCAGACACTGTCCTTTGAGTCTGAGGGTTCACGAGGTGTGTCAACAGCTTTGAAATTTCCTGTGTAAATGCCTAACCTATCCTTTCAAATTTCTTTCATATAGCAATTTGAGAGCTACACTTCAGAGATCAGAACAGAGCTTTCCCTACACCTCAGCTACCATCAAGTCCTCCGATGAAGATGAGAAAAAATTATACAGAAAATATAAAATGCAGGAATTTCCTACGGGGCATATATAATGGCACCAGTAACTTTTTTCCCCAAAGGATACATGCATTCAGGCTGCTGGATGGCTCCACTGAACTGAGCCAGGCTCTATGTTCATGAACCAAAGAGTAAGAAAAAATAGCTAGCAGGAATCATCAAAGACTGCCTGGCATGTTAATAGGGATCCTGATCACACAGCAAGGATTCGGGGTGGGGGTGGGGCTGTGCAAGTCTCCACAGCTTCTGCTTTCCTACTGAGTTGTACTCATGGAGTGTGTAATTGTTACTGTTCATTTATTTGTACAAATCAATGAATTTGCAAGTGGGTGCTACCTAGTGACAATCTAACAACTGACACGAGACAGTGAAGGTGAAGTTTCCTTCTGAATAGCAAAAGGAGTTCCATCTCATTTTTTCTTCTTTCAGCTCTGCCCAGGCTCACTTGCGCCTGTCTTCCTGATACTGCACCACCTTCACCCTTCACTTCCTTGGCTACTCAGGGAGATGCTTATTCAATGAACTTCCTCTTTACTTGTAGTTTGCATTTGTTTTGTTTTTAAAGCAACAGAAAGACTTCCTCAGTTAGTTGTGAAGAAGAGGGAAAGAGCTGCTGGACGCAAAAAAATCAGTTCGTTTGGTTAAAGACCACTGAATCTTATTGCCATTGGCTTCTTGCTGAGGCCCTGCTTCTCCACTCACGAGAAGAAAGCAAGTACATGTTTAACTTGTGTTTAGATCCTTAGAGTTAAAAGTCAATCACATTCTTAAATGCTCCTCTGAATCAACGTACTCTCCCACATGCAAATCTTCTGACATATTGAAGTGCGTACTGCCATTTCCATGAACAGGCATAATTGGTGCAAAAACTGTTTTTAATATTTTGTTTATTTTTTTTAAACTGTCATAAAAGGGGAAAAATGGAATGAAGAGACACTTGCAACAGGCTGATTTGGGGACTTTCTGTAGGTAGCTGGGACTCCCTGTACTGGGCCAATTTCAATATTGGCAAGTTACAAAAAAAAGTTAATATAGCTAAAGCATTAATTGAGTATAGTTGAAAGCCTTGCTACTGAATCACTACAACCGATTCTTATTGCCATCCAGCGAGACCTGGACAGGCTGGAGAGTTATGCAGGGAGAAATTTAATGAAATATAACAAGGGCAAGTGTAGAGTCTTGCATCTGGGCAAGAACAACTCCATGTACCAGTGTAAGTTGGGAATGACCTGTTGGAGAGCAGTGTAGGGGAAGGGAACCTGGGAGTCCTGGTGGACAGCAGGATGACCATGAGCCAGCACTGTACCCTTGTGGCCAGGAAGGCCAATGGCATCCTGGGGTGTATTGGAAGCGGGGTGGTTAGTAGGTCAAGAGAGGTTCTCCTTCCCCTCTACTCTGCCCTGGTGAGACCACATCTGGAGTATTGTGTCCAGTTCTGGGCCCCTCAGTTCAAGAGGAACAGGGAACTGCTGGAGAGAGTCCAGTGCAGAGTCACAAAGATGATTAAGGTAGCTGGGTCTCTTCAGCTTGGAGAAGAGGAGAGTAAGGGGTGACTTCATTCATGTTTACAAATATGTAAACGGTGAGTGTCACGAGGATGGAGCCAGGCTCTTCTCGGTGACAACAAATGATAGGAGAAGGGGTAATGGGTGCAATCTGGAACACAGGAGGTTCCACTTAAATTTGAGAAGAAAATTCTTTACAGTGAGGGTGACAGAGCACTGGAACAGGCTGCCCAGGGAGGTTGTGGAGTCTCCTTCTCTGGAGACATTCAAAACCCGCCTGGACACATTCCTGTGTAACCTCACCCAGGTGTTCCCGCTCTGGCAGGGGGATTGGACTAGATGATCTTTTGAGGTCCCTTCCAATCCCAAACATTCTGCGATTCTGTGATCATTTCAAAAGAAAATGAACACCCCAGGATGCCATTGGCCTTCTTGGCCTTGTTGTCCTCCAAAACGCATGAAGTTTGCGGCCTAAACCATGAGTGAATTCCTTGCACTTATATACTCTTTTTTGAAAATTTCAGCCTCCATTACTGAAGTTCTCCAAGTTGATGCAGATTTCAACAGCTATAGGAAAAAACATCAAATATCTTTAGGGCAACTAGTTAATAGGAAAGAAGTACTGAGTGAAGCTATGTGGTAGGAAAATAATGTTTTTCTCAACATATAAATACCTCTGCTTGTATGATGTAAAGTATATTTACTCCTTAATACATTGACAAATGCTCTCCTGGGATTCTAATGTTTCACTGTTCCTCAGTACAGCAAGTATAAAGTCTGCTCTGACCTTTTCCACCTTCACATGCATGCTGGTATGAAACTCTTGACTCTCGCAGTTCCTGTTTTCTGGAGCATCTTCCTGCCATTCCCTCTTTCTTAAACACTTTCTTTCTTATTGGATTCACCATTGTCAATAGTCTTACTTCTTCCTGTACAGCTAATCTGAACGATGAAATAAAACCACACAGTTCAGAAAAATTTGTAGAAGGAAAAATTACGAGATTATATTTAAAACAGGCATGATCCCCATCTAGCTGAGATTTGAAAAATGCATATATATTACAGGTGACAAAGATATAACAAGGCCTCTGCACGTTACTTCAGCTGCAAAGAAGCTGTATTACCAACTTTTGAAGTGATAACAAGACACTGGTCCTGTGACAATTTCGGTTACAGTGCATTGCCATAAAGACAATTGCTTCCTCTCTTGCTCTTTTTCTACTGCTAAGGAGCTCTGGGTGTGACTTGTAAAAGGTCACAGTCCTATGTCTGGGGAGGTAACTTCCTTATGAGAGCCATCTGGCAGAGCAGAGACTGGGGCTGGGAGTTGAACTTTTCTTCATGTGTCCAGTGAAACCAGTGAGGAAGATTTTACTTCCTGTTTTGATAACTGTGTGTGTGCACTGACGAACTTTTAAGGTTTGTGATTACAAATACATGTACAAGGAAGGCATCTACAGCAGTTAACCCAGGGCTGGGGGAAGCAATGAACACTCAGCTGAAGGCAATTAAATCTGAATCCACAGTCAAGGGGGTGCATTTCTCAGACATGAGAGCAATGAGAAGTGTTGTGTAAATACAAAGACATATAATTTATAAATCTTCTTTTCTGATTTGGACCTCAGGCTCATTATCTTTTACAAATGCTTCCTCTTCCTTACATTGCTATCCTATCCTAATGAAGCATAACCTTGATTTTCCCTAGATAGAGGCTTCTGGCCGTTTCTATTTGTACTTCACTAGGGATTTTTTCAAATGACCTTGAATGAACTTCAAGATTAGATGAGCCAGGAATCTCTCCCTCATCCCTAATGTTTTAGTTATTAATCTTATCAGGATAACTGTTTAGAGCTGCTTTAAATATAGACCACGATTCAACTTGGAGGTCATCATATAAATAAGTGATGTTGTGTATGTCCCTGGATGTGTGTATATATGCACACATTTAGGAAGCTGTGAAATCTACATGACCTTCAGTGCAGTACTTTTGCACAAAAGACATAGCTAGTCTGAAACAAAATCCCATTTCAGTCTTCCTTAATTTAAGCTTAGAATATTCATTTGGCCTTCTGAATTATTTGCTGATGAAGTCTGATGGTATTTAATTTATCTGGGCTTCTGCCTCCTCATCTGTAAAAGGCAAGAATGAAGAGCCTTGCATTTCTGCATCAGGTACTTGAGCATTTGTGAACAGAATCAGTTATCTAGCAGCTGGGATTTATTACTGAGATTCAATGGGCTACTGAGTGAGAGGTAGGATTAGTTCATAAGGCTGCTGGAAATGAAGGTCAAGATTTCTTTCCAAAGATGCACAATTAAACCCAGCAATATTTATAAAGAGAGAAACTGTAAGGGATGCACCTTTGACACATGCGCAGAGAATAGCACTCCCTAGCATACTGTATGAATGGTGAGTCACTGTTGCAAGAAGCTTTTTCCTCCTGCAGACCAATGGGTTTGTTATCAGCTTGCACATCTCCTGAAATATATTATACTATGTAAAATTAATACATGCTGCCTTTTTTATTATGACTTACAATTGATCCTGGCTTATTTATAGCATATGAAAGTAAAATGCTGTGGACTGTGTCCTATGTGTAATTACTTCCAAAGGCTTTTATCAGTGCAAAGAACCTAGCTGTTAGAGAAGCTGTGGGTGCATTTCCTTCAGGGAAAATATAATCACTTTTTATTCCATTCTAAACCTAATTCTTGCACTATATCCTCACTGTAAATTGAGATGACAGACATGAGCTGAAAGACTGTCAGAGCAGCTGCCATAATTTGCTGACTTCCAGCAATAAATGTTCACCTGAAACATGGTCCACAGATTTAAAATGAAAGCAACACAAGAAGGAAAAAAGAAGGAAACCTGCAGTGATAATAGAGAAGGGGAATAAATCTCACATGTCACAGAAGCAGAAAACAAAGTAATGATTTTTTCCGTGGTGTCCACTTTTTGCTTTTTGTATCAATTATTGAGTCTCAGCCTCTTATGGAAGTTCCTATAGTTTTGTTATCCTTAGTGTACTACTCATACATTCACTAAATTGGTTTTCTGATTCATTTTCACCTTGCTCAACCTGTAACTAAACCTATACAAAACAAACCCTGCTGTCTCATTACTTGATTGCCACTAATCTCCATTTTTTCCATGTAGCAGATTGAATACTCATTAAGGTTCATACTCAAAGTCCTATGGAGATTACACCCATGGAAGACAGCTTTTCGAAGAATAGTGTTTGGATTAAATCTTGGGATGGGGCTGCTGTTCTGTAAGGAAGATGGGCTGGATACGATTTGGATAAATCAGTACTTTTTTTCCTTTCCTTTTCTAGAGACAGAAGGATCAACTTTTTCGCTTCTAATTAAGATATTTAGAGCAAATTTTGCACCGTCAGTGTGCTATTTATTTTAATTTGTACATCTGCTGAAATTTACTTGGCAATCCTGATAAAGAAAAACAAGTCCTAAATTACTGAAAGATAATTATGTTTTGATGTTGGCCTTCCTTATCATCTGCAGCACTGCACAATCCTTTTGCTGTGGATTCCCCACCAAAGTGAGGATTACCATCCTGGAGGTGCTGGAAGTACGGGTACTAGTGTCTTCTCAGAGTAGATAATAGTTTTGATCTAAGATTAAAAACTACATGTGTGAAAATCCCAGCTGAGAATTAACAGAAGTGAATGATCTACCCTTCATTAAGCACCTTTGTTCAATGAATAAGTTCTGTATCATGGTGAATTAAGTTTTCTAGACATGACTGGAAAAATGATACGGCATCAGATTATGCTTTTGGTGCTGTCTAGAGCAATGCAAGGAAATGGTCTGAAGGCCCTTAAGCAAGTGACAGTAAAGAAAGGTACTAAATTAAACACAGTCAGCACTGCTTTCAAAGTCATAAACTACGAATGCAAAGAAAGCCAAAATTCACTTGTTTCCCATATGGCCATTGACTAGAGGCTCTCATAACTAAACTGTCTATCTTACCTCATCTGCACCAAGTTACTGATGCTCTGTGTAATTCCAAATTGGCTTCTTGCAAGTACTGTTTAAAACATGGATACTACTTTCATTTGTCCTCTAAGCTTTGGCCTTGCTGAGTAAAGCAGTAAAACTGGTATCTCTCTTCTTGTTTTATTAAAATGAATTAAAAAAAAATGGCACAATTAAAACTTTTTTCCCCTCTTTTCTTCAGTTCAATTGCTTTTGGATATTTAACTCCACTGATATTTGCTACCAGCTGTAACTTTTTAACATGGTATTAATATCACATAGGCCAGGAATCTAATGAATTAAGAGGCCCAAAGATGTATCCTTTCATCTGTTGTCAAAGACCTATAGAAATGGCAAACATGTTTTATAAAGAAACATGTTCTGTATTTTACTTTACAGAAAAGAAACAAGAAGAGATGCAGATATGGGGGAAAGTCTACTAACTTTTCTAAAAAAGGCAGTCCCACTGATCTTTTGCTTTCAACTATAGTAGTACAACTTACTTCATTTGACAGCTAATACTAATCTGTTTCTTTAAATATAAAACCTACATCTTCATTTTATGGTACCTTGCTACTAAGCAGCTTAGAAAGCACTTTGACATTCTCAAGCAATTGGAAGAAGTCTATATTTTTTAATATTGGTTGCTCTTTCAGAAATCCCTTCAAACAACGTATGTGGGCAAAATTCCACTATGTTTCCTGCTCAAACTTTCTCTGCCTTTTGATTACTAACACTGTTAGGAAAGGGGTTCCTATTTATTATGAAGTTATACCAAGAAGTAAAAGAACCTACTTAACGTCATAAAATAGATTTGCATGCAATGTTACTGTCCCCTTCCTTCTACATCAGGCTCTTTGACAATGCAAATAAATGTGTTTTATTTCTACCTTTCACAATTGGCAAGTTTGTTCTTCACAGTGGCTGGAGAATCCCTAGACTGAGTTATGTTTACAGTCATTCTTCCATTCTTACAGAGAAAGAACAACCTCAAACCTAAATCCTTTGGGAAGAACTTGATTGGAGGGAAGAAAAATAACGTTTTGTTTTCATCATTCAGAAAAAAAAAAAAATCACATAGGAGCAGTCTACATTTTTTTAAGGAAAAACCAGGAGAAATGGAATGAAGTTTTGCATTTAGCAAGGCTTATACATCTTTCACCACCATGAATACAAATTTTATGCATTGCATACTTCAGTGTGGTTCATGGTGATTTTGATGAATGTGAATAATTATATCAATGGTTTTATCTAATATGAGGGTTGCTTCCCGATTTCCTTACATAACACCTTTGGGATATCATTATCCTACTCTTCTTCAAGAGGACAGCAAATCAGACCTATTAAGCAGCAGCCCTTTGAGAAGTAAAGGACTATGCGTTCAGATAAACAAAAGCTATCTAAGTTTAAAACAGTAAGGGGCCAAACTCTTTCCATACAGTGCATATATATGTATACATATTTAAAAACAAACAAAACACACACAGCTCCCCCCAAACCAAAAGATAAAATGTCTGTAGTTCTATTTGAGTAAAAAGAATCACCTCACCTTACCTCTTTTCAGCAAAGGAAAATCTGTGTTTAGAAAGAGGTTATGTTTCAAGTGACCTAGGCTATATTTTCAGTACCACAGCTTTCCCTTCCGTATTTGTGCTCCTGTTTACTCGCATAATTATGAAGCCAGCATATTGAAATCAAGGTAGTATTTTATGCATTTCAGTCTGTGGGTGCAAATGAAATCTATTTATCTCAACACTTATTCATAATTTACTACCATCACAATTTATGATCAAAATATGCCCCATAGGGTTTCATTAATATGCAACTGCTGTAATCAAGAGTAAAACAAGATCCCAGTGGAACCTCAAGTAAGTTATCCTTTGTTTCTCAGAATATAAATGGTGTTAAATAGGTACCTTCCCCATAGGCATGCCTTAAATCTAAATTCCATTGCATATAGAGAAAAAATTGAAAAATGCATACTGGAATCTGGATTAAAAAAAGAATTATTGATCATCTAGAAAGGACTCTCAAGTAGTATTGGTAAAGGTTTGTGATAGATGCCACAAATGACCTCGACAGAAATTTAAAATCTGTGTTTGGGGGAGACTGAGAAAGAGGGATGCAGTTGCTGATAACAGATCACAAAACAGCAGGAGAAATTATGACTCAATCAAAGATCTCTTCAAAAGATATTAAATACAAAGAAGGACTTGTTTTCTCAGATATGATCAATGTTACCACTTCCTTTAGGAAGAAGACATTTGACAGAATAACTGGCAAGATGCAATATTAATGCAAAGGTAAATACTGATTAGTGAGGGGTAGATACAGAAAAGGAAGGAATTTTGCATTGTACGTCAAGGGTGCTCACTTGAGACATGATAGAAGTCTTTAGCAGATGAAAACAAAAGGGCCTTGCCACAGTGAGATCCTATAGATCAATAAACCAAGACAGTATGATAGATCAGGTCTTTTGTTAGTACTAGGTCATCTATAGCAAAACAGTATATAATAACAGGGAATTTCCAATACACAGATATATACTGGGAAAGAAAAATGGCAGGACAGAGAATGGAGGTAGGCTATTTACCCCAAGATAACAACAGACTTCTCCCCAGGGCTATTCAGAACACCTCAGTTAAGGATATTCTTATTGCTTTGACCAGCTATCTCCCATACAAGTGATTCAACAAGTTCTTAAATGATTCTAATCAGTGTTTGTTGATAAAGGAAGGGATATGCAAAGGTAGAGAAAAAGCTCAGGTAAAAAAGATAAAGCAGTAGCATTTCCCAGCCACAAGGAAAGAATGAAAACCAAAAAACCAAGAAACTCAATGTGGGTCTGTACCACCTCAGAGTGAAAGCTAAATTAAAGGTAATATAAAGACAATATAAAGAAAATAGAATTTTATATTTGGTCTATTTCTGTTTTCTCTTCAGAAGTTTATGTTGGCTCATCCTGTTGAATTTTACAGTAAGTAACTTGGAGTGGGCTGAAACGACCTCAAATTTTTAACCATTATCTTTGTGTTTAAGACAGATAAGGCATCAGAAACATAGAAAGGACACATCTTTAAGTGAAAAAAAGGAAAACCTTGGGATACAGCCAGCAGCTTACCCTCAAGTTCCTAAAGTACTTGAATGAGTAATCAAAAACGTAGTATTTATGAGCACTGAGATTTTAGTCAGGAGATAAATGACAGCTAGTAAGTATGTATGTCACGAATACATTAAATCACATATACTTATATACACTCTCTAACAAGACAGTAGGCTTAAAGAGTAAGAGAAAAGTACCAGAATCTACACAGTTAGATTTCAGTGGTAGCTCTGACCATCCTATATGGCTCCTAGATAGTCTGCAAAAGCATGTTCCATAGTGAACTGTGGTGTGAGTGTATACCTCACTAGAAAAACCACAGCTAGTGAGTCATCACTAGAATCAGCATCTTCCTGAGGGAAAGGGAGCCTAGCATTGATACCACAGTCAGCAGGGCATGGGCCTCGCCAGCCAGGACCCAGCTCCACAGCACCCAAGCAGGAGAGAGCCAGGAATGGCAGCCGGGGTCAGCCAAGTGCCCAGATCAGCAGGCACATCCACAGAGTGCAGACACGTCTAAGGCCAAGCCAGGAAGCCAATCCAAAGGTCAGGTCCAGTGAAGGTGACCAGGATCAGAACCAGTCCACTGATCACCATGAAGGGCAAAAATGTCAGGCCACAGATCAGAAATAGCAGGATGTTTTGCCAGACACAGCTATACCTTAACTAGGTACCAACAACCCTCCACCATACCTCAGGCAAGGCCTGAAGGCCCCAGGCTGAGCTTGAACACAGGCCCTGGGCCTAAGGGCAGGAGGAAATGTGGAGGAGCCCCAGATAAGGCTGATCTCTCTGATTAGTGCTATTAGGCCTACTACTGCCCTCAGGGTCCTCACAGTCATTACTAATGTTTTCTGTCAAAACTGTAGGAAGTAGTGTGTGAACACTGTTTTGTCTGGTGTGTTATACCTGAATGACTAGAGAAAATCCTCATTTAAATTTGTACATAATACTGCATGATGGTAATAGGATGACAATTCAAAACTTTCCTAGAATATGGGGGTAGTGGTTTGAAATAATACCATTTAACAAAACCAAGTGCAAATTTCTACAATTTATCACTATAGAACAATTCACAGAACAACACAGTATGTGGCCACTCAGTGTAATAAAGAAATACTTCCTTGAGGTGTATCTTTTAGGAATGCTAACTCCTTGGAATTAGTTACTGTAATGGGTATTTAATATAGCTAGGTATCCACAAAATCCCTAATATCAGATAGCTCTTGTGACTTCTAAAGAAGTATGTTATAAAGAAATTGGATAACTTGCAATGAAGTAGCAAATTAAGAAATTTGAAGTCTAATGGCTGGTGAGTTGGAAGTAACATAAATATAGGAAGTGCTTAATTCTAGTCTGCCACAATTTCAGCTTCTTTTCTGTTGGCTGAAATATTCTCTTGAACAAAACCACTGATGCCAACCCACTCCCTCTTTCCCCATCAGTAGTCTGCTTAAAAGAAATGCAGACATTTAAATTCCAGTTCATTGGTATTTTATCTGCCACTGTTCTGTATTTTTGATAGTGCCAGAATTTTCCATACTGCTGACATGTCCCAGGCACAGGCATATCTAAGCAGTATTCTTCTGTGCCAATGTTCTACCTATGTGAAATGGCAGGTGTCTGTAGTAGGTATTCTTTATACATGGGACAGCCTTGCATGAATTGCATGCAGAATACTAGCAGCTATAGACATAAGCTGTTAGTGTTGGTTACATAGAGAATGCACATTTTTATTTTTGACACTGCCCGTTTTAGAAGATGCCAAGACATGATAATACAAGGACAACATACTTGAGCTACTAGAATTAGTTTTGAAAAGGTATTCGTAGTGGAAGGACTCTTTTAGCCTGTAATGAACAGCATGTACCAGTATGTATACTATCAAATTAATTTGCATTATCCAAGCTGCTATAATTATATTTTAGTACCCAGGAAATTTTCTCTTTGTCTTCTGGAAAAACCAAGAAACCCCCAAAACAAACCCTGTCCGATATTAAAATGTCTCTGCTGTCACTAACCTGTGCTTTTTGGATTCTCCTGCAGAGGCAAATCTGAAAACTCTTAATGTTCTAGTTCAGACACCGCTATACACAGCATATTAATCACAACTATGTCATTTCATTTTGCAGTGTTTTGCTCTGAGGACATATAAAACTACATTCAAACAAAGCTCAGAAGATGAGCTCTAGGGATTCTTATGGTAAAAACAGGCCTTTAGCAGGATGAAAAGTGATGCTTCTTGCAGCTAAATACACTCCCAGACTATTCTTCAGAAAAACATGAAACAGAGAACAAAATAGACCATCAGCCATGTGAAATTATCTTTAAATTTGCGACACAGTTTAAAACTAAATGACTTTTAAAAAATATTTTTGCTATTGTACTATACAATAAACAGTGTTGTTTCTAGATCTGTGCCTTCAGTGTCATTGAGCACAGTTGGGGAACACAGCAAGGCTAAATGTCACACCATCTGGAACTTCCAAGGAACTTTGGCACAAATTCAGATTTTTGTATAGTGTGTTCAAAATCTCAGCAATGAATGCTTGGGAATCATTTTGCCATTCTATTACTTCAATTTTGTCAGTTCTTCAAAGTCAATCCAATTCTGGCACTAAAACATGGAAGATAAGTGAAAACTCAGATTTCCACTTTGCATAAATATTTATTATGTAGATAGTATATATTATAAGCAGCATATGATTTGTCAATAATCTAAGGAAAGTAAAGCTTTTTTCTAATATAGGTGGCAACTACTGATTTTGTTCCTACTGGTGTAAATGCATCGACTGTCATAGATTTAATGCTGATTTATAGCAATATATTGACCTGGGTGTTTTATGTTGACACTGACAAGCTTCCAATACAAATCAAAGAACAGCCAGATGTCAAGCATTTCATTACAAAATCATTAATCACTTCACACTGCTCTGAAGTGTAGTAACAAATTAAAATACTGGGATAAGATGCTAATGAAAAATTCTAGAAATGGAAGACTCTAGTTTATGATCAAGGCCTTAGGGTTCTTAGGTTTGTAATTCACCCAACAACAACATCCTCACACTAAAGGCTAAATCTTACTCAGGGGCTTTCTCTTTGTTTATGTCCTCCAGGACAAAATAATTCTACTGAAATGCTATGTTATGAATGCTCCACGATGTCACTGCCCTACGGCCTGTAAAAATAACAAGAAAAAATGAGACCATTAACTTGTTTAATTCCTTTCCAAGATAATTTGTTACTATATACAAAGTACTTTATGCTAAATGAAGAAGTGTATTCAGTGAGTCTCAAACACACCTCTGTAAAGTCAGCACAAGTAAAGCTTGCACATTCCCACCTCTCCTTACAACCGTACATATTTACAAATATTATAGAAAGATTTATCTACAGGTCCTAAAGGATAGTCACGTAAAGACATCTCTGCTTTGCAGCTGAGGAAACTACTGCCAAGAGCTCAACATTCATCATTTCAGATTTTACTCCTACTTTTTGATTTCCTAGTTTCAGGAATCACTTCAAGGCGCTCAGATCACTGAAATGCACACAGCTGCTGAGCACTCAGAGCTCCAACTGGAGTCAAAGATGGACCTATTCAGGAAACCAGCAATTTGTGTCTCAAATTCTGCACCCAAAGTTAAAAGCTGGGTCAGTAACATGGGCCCATTTTCTCTTTTGTACTCTCCAGTAAAAAGATTATTTCCAGTTTCTAACTATATGTGTCTCATATGAAATAGACTATTCTCCCTATTGCATGCAGGTGTAAACTTTCTTGGAGAGTCTTTATAAGCTGACTTACAGAAGAACCTGTATGAGTCAAATTCTAATCTAAGATTTATTAAAATTCCGTATCTGATTATTTTTGCTACCTTTTGGTAAAAATAACAACAACAAAACCCAAACAAAGCAAACAAACAAAAAACCCTACAACAAACCAAAACCAAAAACCTAAGACCAAAATATAATATTTGAGGAGAAGAACAGTTAAATACTATGGGAAGTTATGCGTACACATCTTCATCATCTGCCAGTTTATATTTTGAATGCCTTATCCTATTATTTCCAGCATATTTTCACTTATTATTAGAATGAACAGAGATATTAAAAGGCTAAAAACACACAGTTGCACCTCTTTCCTCTTGCCACCTGTCTTAGAGTTAACATTGCTTATTCTTGGATTATTCTTCGACTAATTTCATTTATTTAGAAGAGTTTTAATGTAAAGGACAATGTGTAGCCCAAGCATTTGATGAAGGACAGAAAGCAGGCTTTATGTTTTGCTGCATATTGAATGAAAAAGCAGGAGTAATATTTTCCAAGCCCTAGATAAAACTGAATTTAAACAAAGCTCTAATAGTCAGCCAATTTGAGAGCAAATGAGTCATTTTGCTTTGTGGCTGTTGATGATGGTGAATTGTTTGTCATTGCATCTCCCTCAGCACTTTTGTTTCCTATAATGCAATCATGGAAACGTTCTCAAGGATTGCTTTACATGGCCTAGAAAAGGAAAGATAAAAATAAAGGGAAAGGAAAGGTGAAAAGGAAACAGAAGCAGAGGAGAGAGGTCTGAAAAACAGCAGAACACAGCCTTCTGGAATTGAGTTAATTCTGAAATTTAGCTACCACACTGTACAGAGCAGAATGTGCTCAACTGCCTTTTACTCTATGCAGATTATTCTTATAATTTCAGTTAGTAAAATAAACTGAGAGAAAATGCTGTAACTGCAACACAGTCCCTAATGCCGTTGGAAAGCTCTGTGAAGGAAAAAGACTATTTTTTTCCTTTCTAATCTGAATGAGAGTTAAGAGATCTTTCTGTATTTCAAACCAAACAGAAGTATCTATACAATTGTTTATAAAAAATACTTCACCTCTTGTCTACTTCTAAAACATCTCATTTTCTGCAGTGATTCCCATGGTCTTTCAGTGACTCCAGGAGGTGGGCTTCTATTTAGCATTAGCCAGAGCTGTAAGAGGAAGCCTTCAAACCCCATTTCTTGCTCTGCCATCAATTTCCTTAATGCTTGAGGGTGAATCACTTGGGGCATGCATGCAACATACAGTCAAGTACAGCATGGAGACTTCAAGCTGATGCATTCACATGGCATTGCTTAGTAAGGAGCATCATGAGATCTGAAAGCAGTCTGAACACATTGGATATTGCTGTGCCAGACCTTGAAAGTTCAGGTTTTCATCATTACAGCTTATTGGTTTAGAGGCCATGCTGAAACTCTACTGCTTCTGGTTTTGAAGCAGCCATGAACATTGCTATCTCAAGGAGGTATGTTTCACACCCCATTGCACTGTGCAGACATGCTAGCCTTCTGCCTGAACCTTGAAAACCTGTAAAACAGGGACAATAGTTTGACCTATAAAACATACAGATACAGTAAGTAATATGTCTTGACAGTATTGTAAATTTCTCTAGAGCTCAGTATAGCAATGAAGGAAAGATGAATAATGCGGATCTTTGAGCACTCATGCAAAACTGCACAATCCTTAAATTTGTTTCCTCGGGGTCAGTGGATACTTTTGAAGGCATCACTGATTTTCCCAAGTTCTAAGGTGAGGTAAGGGCAGCCCTGGTGTCATGCTTCTCATAGTACTCACAGGCCTTGACATCCCTGAACAGCTTCACCTGGGATGTCTATCCACCACTGTCACCTGCTGCCCACAGGACCAGGGGGTCCATTTTAGGTCAAGACTGGATCTTCAGTCTGTCCCTGAGCTGTGCTATGAAGGTGTCTGTTTCCTCTCAGCCTCAGTCCACAGCTCTATCTCCTTCAGCCGTTTTCAGGACTGCCCAGAGCAAGCAAGGTCCCCTTGTCAAGCCTGGGGCTGCTGCAGGGCCCTATCTCTGACTGACTCCATTACTGCAGAACAACACTGCTTGGTGAGAGCACGGCCTGTATGGGGCTCACTATGGCTCCTGCCTTGAGTCTCTTTTTGTGGGCAGCTAGCCCTCCCACAGTCTGTTCCAATCAGGACAGCACATACCCTCATCAGGTGCCAAGCACATCTGTTCACAGTTAGCATTGTTCACAGTTAGCTGCCTCCACCCAGTTTCAATCAGTAGCATTGTTTGTGCTCCTCTCTGGACCATTGGATGGCTGAGAAAGTAGTTAACGTGAGTGACACTGAGAGGAGAGATACTGAAGGATTTTAAGTGTCAGGTCTTGATGTCCCTGAATCAAAAGTTAATGCACCTATTAATATTCTCAGTTTTATGAAAAGCCAGGATTTTTCCTTGGTGTGGTTAGAAATGTGGAAAAATTTGACAGAGTGACCATGTAGTGAAAAAGACAATGGCCTCCTGGCCGTGGAGAAAAGTAGGGATTTCACTAAATGTACTAGATGTTGAATTATGAGGGTTCTGGAGCACAGAAACTTGGCATTAGACTGCTTGGAATGTATGGAGATACAGCGCTTGCATTCTCCATTTCAGCAGCGTACTTGCAATGACACTGTTGAATGCTTAGCTGCACTAACTCTGCTGTGCTCCAAATACTTAGCACTTATATTGGGTTTTGCATCTTCAAGGTACTTTTTTGACATAAATTAATCGGTAGCATTTTGATAGCAAGAAAGAGGAAGAGAGAAAGATTAGAAAAATCAGAATTATATCAGCAGCAGTGGATAAATGTGCCACATGTTTTTCTGATTTATTCTCAAATATGGCAAAGAACCAGGTAAAACATAACACTGATAAGAAAAGTCTGTCAATCTCTCAGGTTAGTTCTGGGTGATAGGATCTGGAGGAAGTAGGGTGATAAGGAAATATTACATAATTTCTACTTTTATAAAGTACTTTTTGAAAAAGAAGTCAAGGGACTTTTAACAAAGATAAAAGTGCTGGGAATTTTATTCCTGCTGACTGAAGACTTCTAATTATCCACAGGAGAATATGGCATAGAATTTTGCTGTACGTTGCTAACAATTAACTTCTCCTTGAGTGTTTTTCTTAGAAGTCATATATATTGCTTAGTCATTTTCTGTTTTTTATGAAATCACCAATGACTGTGGCTTGAGATTAGACTGAGACTCTCTAAACAATTTGTATGATTCATCAGCAATATTTAAGATGGTGTTTGCTTTGCTTTTGACTTAATCTGATCTGAATTCCAAATCAATAATCAGGTTGTAAAATTTTGTGTCCATCTACTTATACTATTTTCTATTGTTACAGGTGGAAGATTATAAGTGTTAGTAGGGATTTGCTTGCTAGTTGTCCACCCACACCATGGATATGACTGCTCTTAGTGACTATTCCTTCTGCTTTAAGACTATTACCTGCAGTTGCATGCACACATAAACTTTCCAAAAAGTAAAATGTTATGGGAAAAGCAGAGATTTTCACCTGTCCAGTCGTGTACAAAAAATTGTCCTTTGACAGATTCTACAAACTGTCTTATGGGTCAAGTCAATCCATACTTATTGCACCAGTGATTTGATGCTACTACTGTAACAATCTGACGGAGAATTACTGCCATAACATCCTAGGATTCCTGCTGTCATATCTTTCTCTTCCTGTGCTCTCATCTGCTTTGTCACTAAAACGGAGTATTGCATACAGCTACTGCAAAGCTAACTCTTCTCATGAAACTGCTCATTTTCTCCATCTGGTATTTTCTGTCAATTAGCAAATTAGGACATGAATGAGAGACATAGAAATAATAGTTACGTCCTATTTTCCCTCTCTCTGGGAGGGCTCAATGCTTGTGATGAAAGTGCATATGCTTTGATCATATTAGCTAGATAATCATTCCGGTATCTCTACAAGGTAGAAATTTCACTTTGTTACTCATTTTTCACATCAAGAGACTGCCAAAATTGAGTGTCTTTCCCATGGCCTCACACAAGGTGAGGGTAAGTCATACCTAGTCTGTAATGGCATAGCTATGCATTGGGGGCTTTATGCTACCCATGCTAAATTTAATAGTAAAATTTCTAGGATAGGGACAGTGGCATTACAATAGAAGGTTAATTCAGAGATATGTATAATCCCTGCCCTTTGCAGAAAGTTTTGCAGTGCTTCTGTATGTGGCTGTTCGCTCTTGTGTGTAGTTTCTCCTTTGCTAGTCCTCCACTTTGTTTACCTGTGCCTTTATTCAGTTAAAGCTCCTAGATTGCTTTAAAAGGGAAAGATCCAAAGTATGATAAATTCAGCAATATTCTATATCTTGTCTTCTCTGCTATAACAGCCACTTTGTCTAACCTAACTCTCACTCAAAGGCAGCAATCTCATCCATTAAATGAGGAGGACACTCATCTGAAGATTCACAGGATATATGTATCTTCTCTGAACAGAGGTGAAGATCAGGATGGTATTGGGAAGATAATACAGGAGGACCAGATGTGTACTCACTGAAACTCACTATTTCAGAGGAGAAATTCCAACTTGGTTTCTGGCCTTACCTTAAGCAATCCACTCTAGGATCCCAACTCCAGACACCAAAAAAAAAAGTTTTCCACAGTTCCTTTAAGTAGCTGTTTGCATGGAATGGAAATATGGCCATGGATTCACCATCAGAAAGTGCTCCTTTCAACCTCCTCTGTAATGCCCCCAGTTATTGTCACTGTCTGGTTTCTCTGTCAGACAGTCTTAGTGCAACAAACTTATAAGTCTTGGTGAAGAGACTAGGCATAAACCTTCCAGTTCATTGCATGATGGAATTACTCTGTTGTAAATGAGCGATGAATAAATGTACTAAAGGAAAGCATCACTTTTTGTGTGTTCGTATAGTATACAATAAAAAGATATAGTTCCTCAGTTATAAAATCTATCAAAGTTTTTCAACAGTCCCATATTTTTTACATGCCTTCAGAACTGCGAGCAGCTGCCTCTACATATGTTCCTTGATTTTATGCCCACATTATGATGGCATCAGAAGACTCCTAGCTGTGCAGGCACATTTTTTATCCACCTCCAGCCTTCTGTTGCTGGGACGGTAAGTGTATTTGATGGAAGAGAAAGGGAACTTGGGGGTAATATCAGGTATGTGGCACAAAGCCTGTAATGTACATTGAGAGGATTAAATCATAGGTGTTTCCTAACCAAACTAGGCAACAATATTCTATATGAAGCATTCAGTCAAATATATTCAATCTGGCAGGTCTGCTTTATAAGATGGTTTATTTATCTTTCATGATATGGCCATAATTTTATACAGTGGCTCTGATCTGAAGCTCTCAAAATAATTAAATGGGTTTGCTGTAAAGGAGGGCCACTTTTGTCATAGCTGAAGCACAGCCACCTCCACAAAAGAACTCTGTAGATGCTTTGTAGTGGAGTATGGGGGGGATACAGGGTTAACTTCTTTCAACAGTGAGGAATCTGGGGACCCCTCAGTGGTGTTTAGTAGTCTCCTTACTGTAAGATCCTTCAGAAACAGTTAGAGTGAAAACAGTAGTTTTCAGATCTCATTCACACATGTTTTTGCTAAATAGAGTTGGTAGAGACTAGAGTGATTCCTTCAGATTGTTGTGTAAAGAAGAAAAGATGCAAGTTTAGGACCAGAAATAAAAGTATACTGTCATCTGCAGGAGACAGTAGTGGGCAGAATGTAAATAGTTGTTGGAATTTAATTTGCACAGTTTGGCAACATCCTCCTCATGCCTTTTTAAGGAAAAGTATCAAGTACCCTCTGTAGTTTCACAGGCAGGGTTGACATAATACAAAATTGCAACTATAAATTATTGTCTCAATCTTCCTAATGTTTTCAAGTATTCTATTAACTGATCCTATTTAATTTGTAAACTTTGATGTTTTAAGAGAACACAGCTGGCATGCCATACTGGGTCTAAGACAAATATCTGAAAAAAAAGTCCTTCATTTAGGAAAACAATCAAAGTAATTATTTAATGTGTTATACAAAAGCTGGCTGTTATTTCAATCCAATATCAGTTAGTTGTTTACATGTTTCCAAATGACTGCCATTTCTAGGCTCTAGAGAAAATTTGCTGATTAATACTTTTGGACCATTATAAACATTAAACACAACTGATCCTTCATGACTCAGCAGTGTGAACTCCAGTAGGAACTGGAGGACTTTTCCTGCTGGTGTCCTCAACGATGGCAAATTCAGGGCTTTGTCTAGTCTGGTTTTAAACAACTGAAGTAATGAGGTTCCAAACATTTCTTCTTGAAGACAGTCAGAACCTAATATGTATCCAATAGGAGGCATCTGAAGTCCAGCCAAAACTGCATAGCTTCCATCACTTGACAAGGCTAGAAAAAGAGAAGTAGAGTGTTTTTATCTGTCTTGGAGCATCAGATAAGTAGACATGCTTCCTTGAACTCTTAAAATTATTTTAATCCCTTGCACATAGAGGCAGGAGAAAGCAGCATTATTCTACGAAAAGAACAGGCTCAGCCCCTAACAGTTGTTATGGTGGGCATACAACCATTCTGTTTTAGTCAAACAGACAGCTTTTGGTAAACTTAATCGGATGCAAGGATAGATAAATTAGGGCAGGTAGAACTGTTGGGGAGTTCATATTTCTCACTGTCAGAAGAGCACTGTGCTGGTTTGGCAGAACTGAGGTAATTTTCCATGCAATTTAGCCAATTTCCTTCTTAATAGCTAGCATGGTCTGTTGTTTTTGATTTAGTTTGAGAATAATAAGATAGCACCTTGGGATAAAGTTAATGTTTTCTTTGAGCAGTTTTCCAGTGTCTGGGATTTGGTACAAAAGAATTCAAGAACTTACTGATATCTCAGCTGTTACCAAGGAAACTTTCCAACTGCCCAGCTGCAGGTGCAAGATAGCACAGGGGAGGAGCAGATCCAGGACAGCTGACCCAAGGTGGCCAACAGCAGTATTCCACACCACGATCATGATGCTCCAGATATAAGTGGGAAGTTGTTGGGAACTGCCCTGTGTCCTCCATTGCCGCCATCTGGGAGGGCCTCCAATCCTTTACCGATTCCTGTTCCTGCTCCTGGCAAAACTCCATCTCCCTGTTTCACTGAGCTCACAGGGTCCACCCTCTCACATTCATTGCTGGGAGTGCACGTTCCAGTGGCTAAGTATTGCTTTGTATATTTTGTGGTATTCACATTATTGTTTACTATTACTTTATTATTGTTCTATTAAATGTATTTGTAATTTCAACCCACGTATCTTTTCTCCTTTTCTGTTCCTTCTCCCCAGGGAAAGAAAGTCAAGAAAGAGCTGCTGTTTATGGTTTTAGCCAACACCCAGGGCTAAACGGTAACAAACACCCTGACACTTCGTATTGTTACAGTGAGTTGGGTTCCCATGTGAATTATGAGTCAACAAGCTTAAGCTTGTATCTGGATGAAAACAGAGCAAAAGCTCATCTGAATTTCATGTTGGCGACATGTACTGGACTGAAATTATATCTCGTCGTTGAGTTTGGATGGATTGAGACACCTGGGGTGGTACAAAGCATATGCAGCAGTAGGAGTTGCTGTAAGCAAAGGAAATTTTTTGCTAGTGTTCTGTGGCTAAATACTTATCTCTGTATGCTAATGCAATAACAGAAAATGGTTGTATCCCAGCACAGTTCCATTACAGCAGTCCCCTGAAGGAGTGTATTTTTTGTCTAACAACTGAGATCATCCCCCTTTAGAGAAGCTCCACTTAAAGGTTTTAATTACGAAAACACACCCAGATGTCTTTGTCAATCTTTGCTCTGTGTTTATCCTAAAAGGGGTTAAGAATAAAACGAATTAAGGGGAGAAAAAAATTGGTAGTACAAGAATGCCATTTAAGTTACTGCAATTGAATCTCATCTCCTGAGCTAAATAGTGTGGTAATTAAAGCAGTATTTACAATGCAATAAAAGGAAAGCACATTACTGGCAAATGTGAGCTAGATAATGCTTTTTCTCAGGGAAACTAGTGAAGGATCAGGCCAGAGCAATAAATCCTTCAGCAACCTCATTTGTTAATTATCTTGATAATCCTCTTGCCTATAATGATTATCTAATTTATTACCACCAAACAGGAAAGCAGTATGAGGTGAAATGACTGAGGCAATCAAGTGAGCCAAAGTTTGTAGGCGTAACTCTGTAAGCTGCGTGCTTACAGGTCAGTAGGAAAGTGATTTTCTATATTGACTTGTGCCATGACAGTTGAGACTGGGGCAGAACGTGTCAGAAGGCAGAGGCTGCTTCTCACAGAGGTGTGAGTTGCTGCTACACAGCAGACATTCATGGAGGTCCTCTTCTTAGAAGGCTTTCTTACCACAATTAAAATCATGGATTTCTTTGTTACACTGAGTTCAAAGGCTTTCAGGTAAGACAAATAAGCCAAATGATTCTACCAAGCAAACTGACAGAAACTAGTTTAAGTATATAACTAGCCCCTAATTAAGTATGGTACATTGCTTTTCAAAAACCACACCAAGTGAAGTCAGAGCTTGCAGATCTATTTGCATTCTCTGAAGGAGTAATTGGTGTGGGCATGGAAGAATCGTTTGGTATACTGATTTTTCTGGTATACTGGTTTCTCAAAAGTAATTAAACAAGTTCCTTTGTCATGGATTCTTAAGTTAACTAGCCATAGGTGAAAGCAAAAATCATCACACAGTTAATTAACTAGTCAAAGACAAAAAATGATGGGAAGGAATGGTCAGTGTTGGTCAGCCACTGGAGTCTTTGCCATGCCTTGTACCCTTTGTAAATATAACACAAGACAGAAGGCAGCTTTTCCCTCAGAGAGCTTGCAAGTCTGATATTGGGCCTATATTGCGCATACAGAGTTTCCTAAACTGACTCTTAAGTGAACTAAACTGTACAAGGAGAATATTACGGTCCCATACAGATCTTATCTTCAGTCCTCAAAGCACCTTGGCTGCATTAAAGTGGCATTGCACATAGGCTAACTACTTCTGACTATCAGCTGAACTTTATTTTCAAATGTGCAGTGCCACGGTGCCATGGTTATACAGCATTAGATGGTAGTCTGTGCTAGTCACAGAACTCCTTCACCAATTTCCCCTACATGTAAATCAGACAGGACTTGGAAGAAGAGAAGGCAGAGAGCCCCATCTCTGGAAACCAGTGCAACCCCTTAAGACCTGCAAGTATGTATTTGAATCTTTGTAATAATCTAAAATAGAAAAGGAAACACAGGGTGAATTAGGAAGAGAATTACAAAGCAATCAAGAAATATCACCAGCAAGATGTTTTTGAGTCACACATGTGAACCTTCTAAGCAAGTGTGGAGTTAATTTGTTATCAGTCACTACCCCTCAGCCCCATCACCCCAGGCTCATGCTGCAGCTGTCAGTCACATTCCTGAGGAAAGCTTGCAGCTGCTGAGAGATGTCTACAAATATGAAGCTGAGTGGGACATGGTGGTCATAGACAGTATCTGGAACAGTGCTTGGGGAAGAGGTAAGAGTGAGAACAAATAGAAATTGAATTAAAATCATTTTTACAGGTCTGAGAGCTGAATGACTGATTCTTTCCCTGATCTCTGCAGACATACCAGGGCAATAACATATATTTTCTAGAGGTGACACAGCAGCAGTGAGTCACTGGTGGTGACAGCTATTTTATTATTTTCTACTTTCTTAGCCCCACAACATTATTACCCTTTTGCACTGTCAGATATTAAAATCATATTAACAATAAGGAACTGTATTAAACTGTCTGAAAATGAAATAATATGGTAGCACATTTGAAGGTTAGAGACAGCCCTTGGGTGTAATTCATTGAACTGTAATCTACCTGCCTGGTACTCTGCAGATGAAACAGGAAGCATTGTTTCTGTGAAACTAATTACCACTAAGATATACACTCCCCCACCTTCAAAAATGCAGGCAAACAATATTCTGTACATCTCAAGCTGCTGTTGAAGCTAGACAGATGGAAAAGGGTAGTCATCCAAGCACAGACCAACTTAACAGACAATTTCTTCATTGCACCATCACAATCTTCTTTAGCTCAGCCATAAGGAGGAAGATGTTGCTTCTATTACATGCAAAGATATATGACAGAGGGGAAAAAATGTTGCCTAATGATCAGAGAAAGGATTAGAGATACAGACCATTGCCACAGGAAAATAGTTACCAGGAGTAGTTCAGGAGCTATTTGAGAGGTGACTGAAACCCCCTAGAAGGAAATATTTTACTGGAATTAACAAGACTCACAGCCAGTTCTGACTATATGTGTTCTATAAAAAAATGTTTCAGTGCCCCTAGTCTTACACTAATGAAACAAGTATAATTACTGTTTTACTTCTCTCTGTAACACAGTTGAGCTGTTAATCCAGAGTCTAAAGAAAGTATCACTCAATCAGGCCCTCACTGAAGGGTTGTACTGTAATAGGTGTGTCATAAATTATATAGAAAGGCAATGCCCAAATCCTTCCTGAAATTTTACTATTTAATTTTTTCATCTTTGAAATTAAGAATGTCTTATCTGACAGACAATAAAATGAAGCCAATTTTATTAATTATGTTTATAAAACAATTGAAATTAAAACATTTATCCAGAATTTAAGTTTATCATAAAAGGGCCAATTCATTTTGTTTTTGATTGGGAGGACACACTAGAGGGAGAAGGCAGGGAAAGAAGAAAACCATTGGAATATTTGCCAACCTAACTCGAGGTTTTTTAAGCTTCTGCTCCTTCATGTGACAAAACCTGTAAGAATGAAATATGTTACAAATAAAGATATTTTACAACAAGGTTGATGCTACCTACAGACCCTTCTTAAGTCTCATTGTTGTACAAGGCCACAAGTTCCACAGATACCACCTGTAGGCAAGGTTGCCTCTACATTACTGATCTAGAAATAATTACGTGATGCTTTCTAAGTGACAGCTAAAGTGACAGGAATATTCATTATCATCTTATTTTTGTAACGTGGAGGTATAAATACTTGAAATACTTTGCTTTGCAATGAAGTCAAATGCAAAAAAAGAAGACAGGACATATGAAGTTTATGTTAGAATTCAGAGACAAAATAGACAAACTTGTAAGTAAGTAGTCAGGACCCTCCCTGTACTGGAGATATACAAACTTTGACAGGAATGGCTTCTATGCATGGTGCGCTACATCTAGCACTAGATATTTGATGTAAATAATCTAGACAAAGAACATCATCAACTGTCAGGACTACTTCCCATTGCTAAGTCAATGAAAGTACTGTATGAGCAGTTGAGATCAAAACTGAGAGCACAGTACTTCGGTAAAATGATTTGCTAGTTAATTGTGACAATTCTTTGTGTGGCAAAACAGCATTTTAATTTCACTTTTCTCTGTTCATCAGAGTGCCAGCCAGAGGCATATTTCTTCAATTAAGGCACTCAGCTATTCATAGATAAATACTACAATGGATAGTACCCAGGCCTCTCTGCACTTGCATTAATCTTTTTGGCAGCATTACTACTACACCTTACTGAGATGACATATATTTTTCTGAGTGAAAGACATCAATAAATAGCTTTTTCAAGCTGAGTTGTTACCATCTTGTGTTGTTTCCTATGCCTGTCAAATCTATCAATTTGATCAATACTCATATCTTCCCTGCTTCTTCAGTACTATTGGCTCCCACTGGCTAGCAAAAATGCAGAAAATTCCAGCAGCACCCTCGATTATTGTGTACCTGCTATGGTGGACTCTATGACCCACTCATCTATTCTTCTTTCTTTCCTGGAAAAAAGCATTTATCTACTGTTTCCACCTCTCATATCATGGGCAGCTTCTGAACATCTGGAGTTATTAAAATACAGTTACACATACCCTCCTAATAGAAGACTGTAGTATTATGGTCACGCTAAACAGAGATAAACAACTTAAAAAACTGAAGTGTATCACTTTTTAATGAGGAAGCATACACATAATAATATACTGCATGTGAAATTCAGCTGCAGGTAATGTGGTGGAAGCTTTATGTGCATTAAGGCAAGGATCCCCATTGTTCTGCTCTCCACAGCAAACTTTATTCTGAGATGGTATATACTGCTTATTAGACGTCATATACATTTGCTTTCAGTAATCTCAAAATACATTCAAATACTTCTAAAAATTGATTGTCCTTACAGGTAAACTTTGCATTTCTTAGTTGAAAATGCCAATTTTATGTCCAGCTTCATTAGAACGCTTAGTATGAGAAAAAAAAAAATGGTGCTTTTCTATTTCATGCAGATAATTGGACTAAATTCTGAAGCACTACTTCAGATACTGTTTGGGTCTTAATTAGGCTAAGCTTTCACTGAGTTCAGTGGGAGATTAAAGCTTCAGTTCTAAAAATATCTAATCGCATGTATGCAGCAAATGGATAGTCTCATAAGTATTTGTAAGATAGGTGCCAGAGATATTAGCCTATCTGCTTGATTTCTGCTTGATTTCTTGATGTTGACTGTCATGCTTCAGATATATGTGCAAATATTATTAATATATGAAACAATTCATAGTTAGAGGGATATTAATAAGTCATTCCAATTAATGAAGGATCACTTGTGATACAACAGAATTTGCAGATTAGGTTCAGGGACAATTTACCCATCTGTGAGAAGTGAAAACATTTTGCTCAGTCTTTAGGACTGGAGAAGGATCCTGGCAAATCAGCTCACCTTTTGGCCAAAACCTGACACTGAGTGCAGGCTTCCCAGTAAGGATTAGGGTCCTGAGAGAGACGTGCTTACACTATGCGAGACAGAGTCTTTGGGTGGTGAGGTCTTAGATGGCAATGAACAGATCTCAGGGACATTTAGTCTCCCAACGACAAGTTTAATAGCCAAGAGGCTGGTGGAATAACAGTGTGATGTATGTACAGGAAAAAACACTATATATATGATCAATATCCATTCTAACTAATCCATTCTAATCTGGCATCTTTTTGAACTAGACATACCTCTTCTGCCTTTGAGATCATGGTGTAATGCTGTATTCTGCCATCGCCAGAGTAGTTACATGGTTGACATAAACTCTTCCAAAGTTTCTGCTGCATTCAGAATTCTGTTTTTTCTGTTTTTTGGAATGGCTGATTGTCAGACACTGCTCAATAGCTGATGCATTGCACCATGCAGTAGCTGCTTTTCAACAGTGTTTGTTCACTGGTTAGTTCAGACCCCAATATACATCATTTACTTTACAGTGAGCAACAGATACCTTTTGGGATGACAGTGACAATATAAATTCGAGCTTTCACTGCTAGGATATTTGAGTCAGAACTATGCTATCTTTTGAAGATTTTATTTTCTGCTACCTCTCTTATCATTGTTAACTAATATATTTTGCTTTTAATAAAAATGACTATAAAATAGATAGAAATCATCAGTGCCAAATTACTGGTTTTCCATAGTTGTTTCCTCTGTCGGAACAGAATTTCATAGATTTTTATGTTGCTTTGAAATTCTAGGTCTTCCTGATTTGAAAGTAAAAAATATAAAGCTCTCATTGCTGTTTAGTTCAATTTAGAGGCAGCTTCCAGGCTCCATTGAGCAATTCAGCATTCAACCTCAGCATTCAGATGGTTAGGGCTTTAGTGTAAAGGCTATTCCAAATGTGTATGTCATTTCATCTCCCTGAAATCATACTTGCAAGCTATGGGTTCTGTCAAAAAAATAATACTGTGTCTCTCTCATGAATCAGTGTTAATAGAGCATGATATGAAAAAAAAATTAAAATATATAATTCTTTGTCTATCACATATTTAGGACAGAAAGCAACACTGCATGGAGAGGCCTAAATCGAATACTGTTTGCCTGCACTGTCCTGAGTCTGTTGTATTTACCCGCTGTGAAAGAAATGATAACATAAAATATAGTTATTGGCTCTTCCTCCCAGTCAGTATGTTTTCCTTTTGTCAGCAGCACAAGACTGTACTTGAGACATGAACCATGATCTTGATACAAAGAGGTGCCATTAACTCTGCTGTTTTGAGACCTTTTCTGCCTTGAAGAGTACATCCCAGCAGGAAATTGTGCTTCACAGATTTTTCAGGTAACATCTGCAAAATTGCAAAAACCCAAATGAAACCAGAGGCACTGGGGACTCCCCCCTCTCTCTTTGAATGGGGTTCCGGGAAGCATTCATATCTTAGTTGCCCATTTTGCACCAGCACAGTCATCCTGGTGCCACGTCATCTGTAACATCTGTTCCTTCACCAATTAGATCATTTCCGAAGGATAAATTAAAAGCAATTCTAATTAAACACTATAATGGAACTATCAATCTGTGTTACTGAGGCAGAACAAGGATGTAATTAGTTATTGATACAAAAGATTTGTTTAAACTAGTTTGGTTTGCTGTCAGCCACCACAGGCTTTAAGTGAGCCTGAAAATAGCCACCACTGTTTCTTTTAAGCTAAAGATACACATTAGAGCAGATTCTTTTAAACTACCCAGCCAGTTGTTCCATGTTCCTCACTGTTTTATAGAAGCAATTTCCACATTTACTTGTAATGTTATGTATTTTGTCTGGCAATATATTGCCCGCATTATTTAGATGTTCTGTTTAACATATATTGTATTCACCACTTCATGGTATAAGCAGGATTTTCTTTAATTATTTTAAAAGCTGAAGGAGAACTCTTCATAATTCAACATTTACCAATCATTGCTACCTCTGTTACCAGAGAAAATGCTGTTTTAAACTCAGATGAAATCCTGCAGAACCAGATTTAACAGGAGAGTGTGGAGGAAGCATAATGACAGTATATGAAATGTAAGAAGAGGTGGTAGGATTTATTTGAATGAAGAATGAATACAAATGTCTCTTCCTTGAAACGCAGAAGTCTGGTGTGTTTTTCTTAGGTAGTGAACTGTGGTGAATTCACACTTCACAAGATTTACAAGATTGTAATGACCAAAATCAGAGGTCTTACCGAAAAAGAGCCATGGAAACAGTTTGAAATGAGCTAGCTTTAAATCAGTGGTACACTTGATTCCATTTTAATTTGATGGTCTTAATTAGTTTTCTTTCAGTATTTATAGCTTTCCATCATCTCATGGTAAGACTAGTCTCTATAGTTACCCATGTTATGCTGTTTGGACTTTATCTTAAATAAAAAGAAATACACACACTCCTCAGATATTTTGCCTGTTCTGAAATGATAGATTTTAATAAAACTGCCAATCTTGCATCATTTTTGAATGTGTGCCTTCTGTACACAACTACTGCACTCACAAGGGCTGGACTGTTCATCAAGGAAAGACGCAGAGAGATTCAGCCAAGACTAAACTGGAAATAGTTTATAATCTTTGCTGTAATTTGCGTCTTCTCACCCACTTCTGCTTCCCAGGCAGCGAAAATGAGTTCTAATGGAAGACATAGAGATGGAAGTAGTGTAGCAGCTTCATCTGAGTTGATCTAACCTGTGAACATTATTTTCACCCCAAATTAATTTTATCAGAGGATTAAATAAAAGAGGAGTGTAAACTAGTAGTGCTTTGTTCCTCAGTAAGTAACACAGCTAGTAAAAAAAATTATTTTTAAAATAATTAAATTTTGTGGTTTGAGTTTTTTGCCTGACTATTGCCATGTGGATTTTATGCTACCTTAAATTTGCCAGGTTGTCCATAAGGAGTATAATAAAAATTTGGACATTTAGAAAATGCAAATATAAAATTATTTTTTAATAGATGGAGGAAATGGTTTGTAAAATGTAGACAGATGGGATTATTTTCTTTCAATGTACAATACACCTCTACTGAGATGAACACTGTTTACTCCTATGTCCTTAATGGAACACAAAACCAGCACCAGACCACCATTGCATGGAGTTGTTTCATCTGCTACCAGAAGACAATTCACTTATCTTTGTACAACACAGAGAGCTATTAAAAAACATCCTTCTATTAACCTGGATTTATTCAGTTAAATCAAGACCAAACTGTTTTCTGCATCTTTGTCAGTCTGAAGCAGATTTGCAACTCATGTGACAAAGCATTTAATTTCTAACACAAGTTTGGGCACAGAGTCTTAGCTGTAATCCACATACAGGAAGCCAGTGAATGACAGATATATCATACTGAATTTGTGGCATGGACAGTTCACTCATGTTCATTTATAAAGTTGTCAGACCAGTCTGGCCACAGACAGCATAGGCCCGATTAGAAAGAAAGTCCATCTACAAAGCAAAAGGCTCTTGTTACCTTTTTAAAAAATTTCGCTGCTCAATATCTTGCTTAACCCATAAGTATTCCAGTCTGTGGGAACAATAGCAGTTGTTGATACATTAAAAGAAGAACATGTTTACAATGCAAGGCCAGTGAATACCTTACTTTTCTGTATTTTTCATTTTGGTTTACATTTCTCTTTCTTCAGTGAGGCTTAACTCAACATATGTAGAAAAAATGTCAAGAAAAAGATCTGTATATGGCTTAGATTGAAACAAAGATTTATGGCCTTATCATTGTTTTTTATAACTTAAATCTGTGAAGTTCATTCTCACTTCTTTTAGGTCTACAGTGTTCAAGAGTAAAAGGAGAATTTCCCACTGGTAATTTTACTCTGTCACAGTTTAATCCTTATGGCTGCAATGAGAAGTACTAAAGAATAACCAACCAGCTAATGTGTCTGAGATATCGTTTGTTTTATTCATATGAATATATTTATGCAATAGAAATTGTGGTTTTTTTCCTGCCTATTAGAGGACAGTTGGTGGAGCATAATAATCTCATATTAAATGTGAAATCAGAATCTAATATCCTTTATTTTTATTCAGTTTCTAGGTGCAGTTTGTCATACAATTACTTTCAAATTTATAATTGTACTTGGGGATAAGAGAGTAAGGGATTATCTCACAAATTGCTACAGAGGAGGGTGCTTGAGAGTCTCTGAAAAACGTTAAATGGGTCAGAAAACAAGAGTTATATGCTGACATAAATTTAACATTTTTTGGGGGGAAATAATCTGTATCAAAATGATATTAGACTACTTGACATCTTTTAGAGTCAAGCCCTCCAGGAACAGCCAACTCGTTAATGCCAGAGGTCCAGTGTTTTAGAAGTCGTTTAGATTTTTTTGTACTCATGCCTAGTTATCTAACCTAGTTATGCTTTCATGTAATTTCTTGTGTTTTTAAAGAATGTTGATTTTGCCATTTTAGACTCTTACTGCACCTACTATCACTATTTTGCACAGAAGTAAATTGTGTTTGCTATTCAGAACTGACTAGAAGAGCAGCAGAGGGGTTCATGCTTACACATGCTTACTAGCCATAGAGCTACGCCTATGTCTTGCATTAGTAACATGCTTCTACTAACATGTTTTCTGCTGGCTTTCTTGCATATTGTGCCAAAAGTGGTGTGCTACTGTCCCAAGGCCTACAAAGTGGTCTCAATTCAGGTATTCATAAGGCAGTGCTTGCTATTCTCCAGGACTGATGGATGGAGAGTTCAGGGCCTTAAAATGCAATGCAAATGGCTCAAAGAAGCTACAAGTGTTATTTCCATCAAGCAGCTATAGATATTAGTCTAAATTCTCCTGCCTCTACCTCCTGCATATTCATCTGTATTTGAGGACTCATTTGTATTTTATTCTATAGAAACTGAAAAGAGCAAGCAGCTGCAACTGAAGGTTTTGAGCAACTCCCTGCCTGCACACATGGATAAATACACTTCTTTTCATTAAACAAATTTCCTGTGTTTATATTGCTAAATACTTCTAATCTAGACTTTTGGGATGACAACATCATGATCAAATTCCATAATTAGAATCATAGAATACCTCAAGTTGGAAGAGACCCTTAAGGATCATCAAGTCCAATGGCTTGCTCCTTGCAGGACTACCTAAAACTAAATCATGTGACTAAGAGCATCATCCAGACAGTCCTTGAACTCTGACAGGCTTGGTGCTGTGACCACTTCCCTGTGGACCCTGTTTCAGTGTCCGATCACACTCACATTGAAGAATATTTTCCTAATTTTTAATCTGAACTGATCACCAGAGAGATCCCTCTCCACTGCCCCCCTTGAGGAAGTTGTACACTGCAATGAGGTCACCCCTAGCCTTCTCTTCTCCAAGCTGAACAAAGCAAGTGATCTCAGCTGCTTCTTGTAAGTCCTGCCTTCAAGACCTCTTGCCATCTTGGTTGCCCTCCTCTGGCCACACTCCAATAGTCCTTCTTACATTAAGACGTCCAAAACTGCACACAGTACTCAAGGTGGGGCCACATAGTGCAGCATGGACTGGGACAATCACCTCTCTTGACCGGCTAGCTATACTGCATTTGATGCGTCCCCAGGACCCAGCTGTCCCTTTTGGCTGCCAAGGCATACTGTGGACTCATATTCAACTTGCGATCAACACAAACCCCCAGATCTCTTTCTGTCTTTCTGCAGGGCTGCTCTTCACACTCTCATCCCCCAGTTTGTCTGTGTAACCACGATTATCTTGTCTCAGGTGGAGTAACTGGCACTTGCTTGTGTTAAATTTCATAGGGTTGGTGATTGCCCAGCTCTGTGATCTATTCAGATGTCACTGTAAGACCTCTCTATGCTTGTGGGAGTCCACAATTTCTCCTAGTTTAGTATAATTGGCTAACTTAATATATGTTTGCTTCCTGTATCCAGATCATTTGTAAAGACATTACAGAGCACTGACTCTAAAATTGAGCCCTGGGCAACCCTTCTGGTGACTGGCTGACAGCCTGATGTCACCCCATTTACTATAACTCTTTGAGCCTGACCCATCAACCAATTGTTCACCCAGTGTATTATGGACTTGTCTAGCTTTAAGCTGGACATTTTGTCCAGGATGATACTGTGAGAGACACTATCAAAGGCTTTGCTAAAAAACCAAACCAAACCAAACCAAACCAAAAACCACATCTGGTGGCTACCTTTCATGACCAGGTTGACTTTGTCATAAAAGGAAATTTAGCTAGACAGGACTGTACCCTCACGAACTCCTATTGTCTATGACCAATGACTCTCGAGTGTTTTCTCAACCCAGAATAACCTTCTCCTTCATTTCACCAGACACTGAAATGAGACTGATAGGCCTGTAATTACAAGGGTCTTCTTTCTTACCCTTCTGAAAAATTGGAACAATGGAAGTAAATCTCAAGAGAGTAAAGAACTCATGTTGTTTCCTTGATAGGCAGGAGTTAGAGCCCCACCACTGTAACAACACAAAAGCAGAAGGAACAATGTTTCCAGCCATGCCTTCCAGCTCATCCATCAGGGTCAAACATTTTTCAACTTGCAAAACTGCAGAAAGCTTTCACCATCTCTGAAGCAAAATTTGCATTGTCCAAATAGAAAGAAAACAAATTGTTTGATTAGTGACTTCAGAGTGACTAGACAGATAAGTAGGATGAATCACAAACATTTTCCAAGATAAATGTGACAAGTTTACTCAGATGCTATTCATTGGGTCAGATTATATAATAAGTTATATCCCTCACCATTCAGACAAACTGCGTTTCACTAGCAAAAATTTTCAGGCATCCCACAAGCATTATGAATTTATAAGCAAATTATCATCTAAATAGTCTTGTGCCACTGCTTGCCATTCATCATAAGTTTCACAAAAGCCTAGAAAAAGTGAAAATTATGCTTTGGCATATATGTGGGATCTGGAATTCACATGGGTTAGTGGTTCGGTGAATGTGTGGATATAACAAAAGCAGCAACATAAATAATTATTAAATTAGTAATATAACTTCTTCCTAAAAAAAATAAAAAGGCATTTTATTCTGTAGCTAATTTAGTGCAAAAATTATTAGATCAATTCAGAATTCAGTTATTAAATCAGAAATGTTATCTACACTGAAGTTTCTAATTTCATCTACAAGTACCTTACATAAGGGCTCATTTTCTATATAGAAAGATCCCTTTGTGTCAGTGGGTGCTATGGTGGCCTTCAGAGGGAAAAAATTACCCTGACTGATTTGTGCACCAAACAATCTTGCCCTCCTTGAAACAGGTGATAGGTTTCATATTTGAGTTCTGTTCCTGGCCAGTACTATGAGGGACAACAAAAAGGGCAAAAAGGTAAATCAGAAATAGCATTAGCTCATTACTTGATGAGCATGGCCACCTCATAAACAGGGAGATAGACAAAACAGAGATGTTTAATGCTTTCTTTGTCATAGTCTTTAGCACTGAAGATGGGCCCTTGGACCCTCAGAACCCTGAGCTAGAGAACCATGGCTGTGAGAATGCTAAACTCCCAACCATCCCTGACCTTGTGCAGGATTTGTTGCTCCAGCTAGATCCCTATAAGTAAATGTGGCCTGATGTGATTCATCTGAGGGTGCTTAAAGAGCTGGCTGATGTCATAATTTTGTAATTTTTTGACATTCTTGGGAATCTGGAGAGGTTGTGGATGACTGGAAGCTGGCAAATATTGTTCCACTCTTCAAGGACAATAAGAACGACCCTGGCAACTACAGGCCTGTCAGCCTCACTTCTGTGACTAGCAACACTATGGAGAAGATTATTCTGGGAGTTACCCAAAAGCGCCTGAAAGACAATGCAGTCATTGATCCCAGCCAGCAGGGGTTGATGAGTGGAAAGTCAAACCTAATTTCTTTCGACAGCAAAGTTACCTGTCCAGCTGACAAAGAAAAGCCCGTCAATGTGATTTTTTTTTATTTCAGTAAGGCCTTCAATACTGTCTCTCATTGTATCCTCCTGGACAAGATTTCCAGCATGCAGCTGGATAAACACACAATACAGTGGGTGAGCAACTGGCTGATGGGCCGGGCTCAAAGGGTGCTAGTAAATGGGGTTATGTTGGGCTGGCAACCAGTCACTAGCGGGTTTCCACAAGGATCCACCTTAGGGCCAGCACTCTTCGATGTCTTCATAAATGACTTGGACTCAGGACTTCATGGAATACTAAGTTCATTGATGACACAAAATTGGGAGGAGCTGTTGACACTGTCAAGGGCAGAGAGGCCCTGTAGAGGGATTCAGACAAATTGCAGAGCTGGGGAATCACCAACTGCATGAAGTTCAACAAGGGCAAGCACCGGATTTTGCACCTGGGACAGGGCAACCCTGGCTTTACATACAGACTGGGGGACGAGATGCTGCAAGGCAGCTCTGCAGAGAGGGATCTGGGGGTTCTAGTTGATGGCCAGTTGAACATGAGCCAACAGTGTGCCTTGGCAGCCAAGAGGGCCAACCATGTCTTGGGGTGCATCCAGCACAGCGTTGTCAGCTGGGCAAGGGAAGTGATTGTCCCACTCTGCTCTGTACTTGCATGGCCTCACCTGGAGCACTGTATGCAGTTCTGGGTGCCACAGGATGAAAAGGATATAAAGCTACTGGAGAGTGTCCAGAAGAGGGCTATGAATCTGGTGAAGGGTTTAGAGTGGAAGATGTATGAGGAGAAGCTAAAGTCACCTGGTTTGTTCAGTATGGAGAAGAGAAGACTAAAGGGAGACCTCATAGTGCTCTATAGCTTCCTCAGAAGGAGAGGAGGAGGGGCGGGAGCTGATCTCTTCTCTCTGGACACCAATGATAGGACCTGAGGGAGTAACAGGGAGATGTGTCAGGGAAAATTTACGTTGGTCATGAGGAAAAGATTCTTCACCCAGAGGGTGGTGGAGCACTGGAACAGACTCCCCAGGGAGGTGTCACAGCCCCAGTCCAGACAGTGTTCAAGCAGAGTCTGGATAACACCCTCAGACACATGGTGTGAATTTTGGTGTTGTCCTATGCAGGTACAGTAGCTGGACTCAATGGTCCTTGTGGGTCTCTTCCAACTCAGGACATACTATGATTTTACAATTCTATGATTTACTAACGTGTAGAACTATAGGTTGTAGGAGATGAAGCAAAACATCAAACCCACTGGGAACTTTGTTAGTGTTTACCGTCAACTGCCATTATTACATTACTTGCTCGTTTTGCCACTACTACAGCCTAAACTAAGAAAGACTAGTATTTTAGAAAGTACCAGTTCAGGTAAAAAGTAGAGTACAAGCAAAAAAAGATAGAAAATCACAGATTTGAAGCACTGCTATTCTGGAGCTATTGCTGAATGTCCTTGGTCCTTTGCAGATGGCAGCAGTTCTCCTTGGAGAGATGAGCGAAAGTTTACTTCTATTGCTCAGCAACATTTTTTCAGTAGATATTTTGTCTTTATTTTAGTGCTGGACTATCTTCACTGTTTGCAATGTGACTGACAGATAATTTCAGAGAGTGATCTATGAAATTCACTGATTACTCTGGGAATTTTGTGATGACCAACACCAGCCATAGAAAATGGCACCATATAGGCTTGTTAACAAGTGTATTATGAATTAGAGCCTGTAGGAGTACCATGAGTTGTGCTCTTGCAACTATTATTTATTGCAAATTGATAGCATGGTTGGAACATTACAGAACATAGATGAAATGATAACACTTGCTACAATGAGGTTAGAGTTGAAAAGACAAGTGATTATGTTGCAGACCCACAATCTAGTGGTTAACCAGAAGATTGCTACCATTATTTTTTCTGAGATACTGTCACATTAGAAACTAGCTAGCTAGATTAGCTAGATAGTTAAAACACAATTATTTGGCTGATAATTAGAAGGAGACTGTACAGAATGATATTTTAAATAGGAGGTCAAATTCTGTATTAGAGGCCCATTTTTGCATAATTCCTTAACAATTAGTAAATTATTAATAGATACCAAAAGCAAGTTATAGAGAGGAATAACAGGGTTGTAGGTAGTCAAGTCCTCCAGTTGGGGATACAACCGATTATTTTAAACCATGGTTCTAAGTCATGAGTTGGCCTGTTTGGCTTTATACCAATTGAAGAAACATCCTGTCCTCCTGTTTGCTAAAGTACTCAAGTTTTGCTTTGTCAATTTTATATATACTTTCCATTGACTTTGTAATGATTTCCAAGGGAAGATAATCAATTTTGGTCTATAAACTCTAGTAAGACAAGGGTAAATCAGTGACTCAGACAGTTCAGAGCATTTTTGTATTAAGGATCATTTACAAAGAACTGCAAGTGCAAACTCTATTCTGTTGTCTCCCCTGGAAAGAACATTCAAAGATCCCAGACCAAAGCTTGGCTGCAAAGCTACTAAGACGGTAATGTATGTTGAGTTATGATTCCCATATGATACTTCCATTGTCATGACTTCCCATAGAATATATGGGAATTTACATGAAAAAATCATGTCAATTTGACATTTGATGTTCATTTGTAGTTTGAAAGTCTATTCTGAGAAGGTAATTTTCGGTGAGAAAGCAAATTCTATGCTTGAGATAAGTACAAACTCCTTCCATCTACTTTGGACATTATCTAAGCCTCAGTGAAGTGAGCAGATATATCTATAACATACTGAAAAAAATTGGATAAGGTCTTCCCGTTCCTGCAAAATTCAGAATATTAGCAGACTGAAAGGATTCTGATTTCATTTCTCCATAATTACTGAAGTCCTTGTGATAACATATCCTTCTCTGCGTTGACAAAACAACGAGGAAGATATTAATTACGTACTTGATTTTTCTGCAACTAGTAATCAGCCCTCTTAGTGCTTAAACTGGAAATGACCCGGAAGATCATTTGGTGCTTCATTAACATTTTGGCTGTTAGTCAGGAGTGTTTAAAGAGCATCAACCTGCTTCTATTATGTAGTACCTTTACTGTATATTCTGATATATGATTAAAAAGGGAATTCTTGTAAAATCAATCATATAATTTCACAAAGAGAAAATTCTTATATATTTTTTCACTCTTACAATTCTGGAATAAGTTGTTATAACATTGCTGATAGTTATTATGACTGTAAGAGGGCCTTAGAGGCCTCACCTCAGATCTAGACCCCATTGATTTACACATTATTTTGCACTCCTTGTCTTGATTTCTAGTACCGACTTCACCATTAAATATCATCCATATACCATACCTGAAATGGCTGTTTTTCAATACTTCAAGTAATTTCTAGATACCTGTCGAGGGTTAAGATTGCGGGGTGACAATAAAACCCTGGCAGATGTATTGTTAACCCCCTCTTCCCCCCCACTTCCCCTTTTTCCCCTCCCTCTCCCCCCTTTCCACTCAGGACAGGCGATCGGGAGGGAAAGAAGAACAGAGAGAAGAGAGTTGGAAAAAATTAAGGATGTTTTACTAATGCTACTAATAAGAATAGAGAAAATAATACAAAATATACAAAACCAATCTTGAAAGTCTCAGCAACTGCAGAGCCGGCACCCAAAGTCCTGGATTAGACTCTGCAGCCAACCAGAGCTGGATTCAGTCTGTCACTAAGCCTCAGTTCGCAGGGACGACTAGCAAGATCCTCTCCTAATGTCGGCCATAAGCAGAAGGAAAAAAGGGAAAAAAGGGCCGAGATCCTCGTGATCTCCCATTTTATATGAAGTATTCACGTGAGTGGAATGTTATACACAGTTGGTCAGTCGTTTCTCGTCGCCCCTCTCGCGAGATGTCCATCCATGCTTATCATTAAGTTTGCATTCCATTGCTAGGTTTTACCAAAACATGTGTCTGGTTCTCCAGGAAAAAGCAGTTAATATGAAGGCTTTAGCTGATAGGCGAAATTCACTGAAAGAGAAACTTGTTTTTAACAAAACCAGGACAATACCTGGTTTGGAAATCCATATAAAGACATTGTATAAATCTGACATCATTATAATTGTTTATTTTGGAGATGCTTCTCAGATAATTTATAAAATAAAGGTGTAAATTGGGTTGAATCTCAACAGTGGATTTTGGCCTGAAATACCAGACCATTCACAAAATGGAAGTAAGTTCATTTTGTGCTGGTATATAGCCTTAAAAAAAACCCCAAAGAGAAATCACACTGAAGCACACACCGCTTCTTCCAAGACAGAGAAATAAATCTCTGATTCATCAGTCTGATTGCTTCTTATGTCTCTGCAGTAAATATGGATCAGGTCACATAGTTGCAGAGGAGAGGACACTGAGTTTCCTTTGATTCTTGTTTTAAAAAGAAATCTGCTTCTGTGAAAAAATTACTTGCCCTGGAATGCATGGTAAGTAAAAGACTGAATTTCTTTTTGAAAAATTCTTCTCTTTCTTTGCTTTTGCATTTGTGATATGTAAAATATATCCCTGCAGAGGACAGAACAGAAGAGCCTGCAAAGTACTCTGGAGAAGACTCTGCTCCACATTTCTTTTTTTTTGTAGAAAGTGTCTGGGGCAGATGAATATAAAGTAGGAGCTATGGCACAGAACTGAGCCAACGAACATTTAGGCTCCACAAAGAAACCCAAGTTTCTTAATTATATGGGATGGTATGCATAAAGGTTATCACAAAGTAAATTGTTTTGGACAAAGCTTTATTGCCTGAATTATTTAACTGATTTAAATTAACACTTGATAGGGCACTGGAAATGAATTGTGCATCTACTCAAATTTCTAGATTCCCGCTGAGGTGAGAGGAAGTTTTGGTGTTATATGTACATTGCCAAAAGAACGGCCCTGTTTCCCCCTTATTTATTTAAACTCTCTAACTCAGAACAGCAGAAGAAATGTATTAAATATAAGAACTCTAGTTCAGTGTAAACACTTCTGTATTATCTGGAAATGAGAGGAGAAGCTAATTATTTTTAATGTGAAATTTTGAAGCAGAGCACTCTATCTCATTTATTTTAAATGATATCAATACCTAAATCCCACACAAAACAAGACAATAAATCTAAGCAATAATGTGATAAAGTAAAATCGATATTGATTATTAGGAGTAAAAGTGCTTTGTGAGGAACAGTAATAACTTTTTAGGATCCCTTAGGAAAAACATTGTAATAAAACTAGGATAAATTACTACAATCTAATCACTTTTTAAATAACTAAAATTCGTTCATGGAATATACATTGTCAGAAGAGCTGTTGCTTTTAAGCACAGAGCAAACAGCTGCTGCATGCGGTTACAGAGCATGCAGGAGTACTGTGTTGATAATCTACCTTTCTGATTAACTGAAGTATTTTTTCACGCTTTCTCTTGAGCCTTCTACCTCTTTCTGTCTAAACCAAGAGTAAGTATCCCAAAGGGCCTGAGAAGGGTAGGAATGTCATGTGCATCAGCTGTTCTCTAAGTACTGTCCTTCAATATCATTTGCACTAATAAATTAGAAGCATGAGGCAATAAATTGCTGTTTATAGTATGCAGCTTGTCCCTTGCCCTCCTTCTGTAGAAGGAAACTTGGAGTGTCTAATTTTGAATGGTGCATTACTTTTCTTTAATATATCTGTTAGAGAAGACAAATGCATGACAGAAGACAAATCAAAGAATTAAACCTTGCATTTGGGCTGGAAACAGCAAGATTTGTGAGAGTCATTTGTTCCTGGGAGAACTGAATAGCAGCTTTAATGATTTCTAAGACAGTTCCATCTGCACATATGAACTTTCCCATCACTGAAAAATGTTCAAGGTTCAAGCTGTCATTCCTGTTCAAACCAGCTATTCCAGGCCCAGACAATTGAATGCTTTTAGGAGAAGCCGAGACCTTGAACTCAATTCACTATTTTATAGGAAGCAATTTTATTGAGTAGAGGACAAATCTGATGTGCTTTCAGTAGCCTGTGTTGCTAGGGAGATGTGTTACAATACTCTACATTATTAGGAATATAAGTGCACAAAGGCCTTGGTACCTTGGTCATCCTATTACTATCATTCAATGAAGAGGTGAGGAAGATATGAACATGAAAATCCCATTTTTCACCCATTCTGACGTGACTATTTAGAATCTGTTGGGTAGACGTGAGCCCTCATGCTCCAGATCATTAGCATCATGTGATAGATTCTAATTAGAAGTTGCTCCAGAATAACTTTTTCAAAATCAGATATGAATTATTTTGTTCCCTCCAGTACTCACAGCAGCCAAAGATGGAGGTTGGCTACTGTGCAATGTTATGTCATAGAGAGAGAGACTTGGGCTGTCCCTGAACAAGCTTGTCCAGAATAAACGCTGGCAGTAAAGCACTCGAGCTAGTTAATGCCACTTCGCCCATCTTCAGTCTAACCATTGGAGCCTAAAGAAAAAGCTGTGGAGGGTGTCAGTGTGACACATGAAATACTGATATTACGGGGCATTTTGCCTTACATAGTTCTGACAGCATTGCTGAAGTTATGAAATTCTGAAAGAGTTATCTGTGTTATTTATAGCAAAAAAGATATTTGTTATTTTTACTGACATGTTGTAGGATAGATTGAATATTCAGTAGAGCTGTTGTTTACCTTCAGTTACAATCTCTGCTGACAGAACCAAATACTTATCCGTGGTTGAAAAAGTAATTCATTTCTTCTAGTTTGTTATCTGCCTATACTGTTTGTACATACGCACTCTTAGAGATGTGCACATGTACAGCTGCAGGTACATCAGTGAAAGGTCGGAGGGCTGAAGTGGTGTGTCATACTGCACATTAGTGTCAGTACCTTCTGCCTGGCTTTTGAAGCCTCAAATAAGGATATCTTAGTCTTTTGAGCTGCTGTAAGGAAATGTGTCCACAGTATGTAATCAATTCTTAGGCATCATATGGTGTATAGGCCAAGGTTCATTAATTAGTACTGGGACTATGCTCATTTGTGTGTTGTGCATCTACACTTTCGCTCATTGTCTTGGGCCAAGAACAGGAACATCCTAAATAGTAAAGGAACATTTCCAGATTTTTTTTTTTCGTAAGAATTGATTGAAAAAAGGAAGCTGGTTTTCTTTGAAAATGACATTTTATTAAATTCAAAATTATTTTAGAAACATACAGATTTTGTCGTATTTTTGAATAAGGAAAGGGGAAGATAAGTTATTCAGATTTCATTCTGGTTTTACACATTTGTCAGTAATGTGCAGAGCTTCATTTTAACTTCATTGTTTAGATATTATTCCTTTAGACTTTTAAATTATATTAAATTATTTCTCTTAATATTATAACATAAATAACACATCATGTTAAATTACATATTGTACTTATTTTCTCTTAAAGTGTTTCAGCAAAGTAATGAAGTGATATGATTGAACTACAAATGTTTTTGAAGTGTTGGCTTTTAGTCCTGACACTGAATTAGAAGAAAACAGAACTGTTGGTATTTCCTATGAAATGAAAATGATGTTTTCCAACCTGCTGTATCAATAAGTGGCGGATTTACATATGAATGGTCTACTGGTGACAAATGAGAGAAGTAACTGAGTCAGTTAATATAAAGTTGCTCCAGTAAAGACCTTAAAAAAAAAAAAAGAAAAAGAAAAAAAAGAAATCCACACCAAATTTAAGGGGGATCCTGAATGAAAAATTTCAGTGTGGGTGATATTGGTGCTCTACATTTATTTGTCTCAGGTTTGGTACTGTTTTGTTTACCCCCTCAACAAACTGAATTAGAACAGGCTGCATCCCATAGTCCTAATATGTAATACCCAGGTAATAATCCAGTCTTGAAAAGAACAGGGAATATTCTTCACCATCACCTTCAATTCATTTAACTGTGCAGAGACACAGAGACATTAAGGACCTCTCCAATGCTTCTCTCTTTTGAGTGAGGTACATTCCATTCATTTACAACATCTAACAAGAAACCCAGATTTAAACAAATGCCTGTATGTAATCTTATCTAGTTGCAGTGTCTTGGGGAAGTAAGAAAAATGATCTAGAATGAGTACCAGGTTTCATAGTTGGCATAAACAAAGCTATGCCTACTTTGCTTCAGAGGGAAATTTTTTCATGTGAGACCAGTGTAGGTTTTCTGCTGTATTTTTGGCATTTGTAACATGCCAAACCAGTATCTTTACTGTTATTATTCATAAGTTTTTGTACCCTTTTTTTTTTTTAGATTTTTAGTCCCTCAATGACCTTCAAGATCCTTTTTCATTAATTTGCTCCAATAAGAAATGTATCATGATCAAAATAATATGCCACTTAGGACTGGAGCTTTTTGATTTGTGAAATGACCAGCCTATCTGTGCTAATAGCCTAAATTATTTCCTGAAGATTTTTAACCTCACCTGGTCTTTTGCAAGTCACAATGCAAATTGCCATCTTTTCAAGTGGCTCTTTTCAGTCAAGTATGTATTTCTCCCCTGTATTTCTTTTTCTTGCTTGTAAGGACAGTATAGATGATGATCTCAAAATGATCAGGATTTGTCTGTGCAGGTAGTTGTGTTCACAGTATCACAGTATGTTTGGGATTGGAAGGGACCTCAAAAGATCATCTAGTCCAATCCCCCTGCTGGAGCAGGAACGCCTAGGTGAGGTCGCACAGGAACATGTCCAGGCGGGTTTTGAATGTCTCCAGAGAAGGAGACTCCACAACCTCCCTGGGCAGCCTGTTCCAGTGCTCTGTCACCCCCACTGAGAAGAAGTTTTTTCTCAAATTTAAGTGGAACCTCTTGTGTTCCAGCTTGATCCCATTACCCCTTGTCCTATCATTGTTTGCCACTGAGAAGAGCCTGGCTCCATCCTCATGGCACTCACCCTTTATATATTTATAAACATTAATAAGGTCACCCCTGAGTCTCCTCCTCTCCAAACTAAAGAGACCCAGCTCCTTCAGCCTTTCCTCATAAGGGAGGTGCTCCAGTCCCTTAATCATCTTTGTTGCCCTATGCTGGACCCTCTCCAGCAGTATACTACATGTAGTATACCAGTATACCAGTATACTACAAGGTATACTTTTTACTAGACTTTTCCCTGGTTTGGGATGGTTTGTTTTGTTAAATCTTTAACCCCACAGCTCTCCCTCTCCCCCAGACCTGCCATAAGTGTCTAGATGTTGGATTTCTCCTGGGAAAAAAAAAAAAAAACAAACCCAAACAAACAACAACAACAACAACACAACAAAAAAGAACAAATCACTAAATATTTTTTTAATCTAAATACCATAAAAAAGGTTTTATGTTCCAAAGAAATGCCCTCCCCCCAAATCCAAATAACAGACTTCCATAATTCCCTAAAGGAGTGTTAAATATTCTCAACGTGTATACTGATGGTATAAGGGCACAGGCTTATGTGTCTGTTTTAGATGGTTATTTGACATCAGCCAAATGGCCTAGACTTCCTTTATTGGTTGGTTATTGAAAAATGTTTTCTTTTTTACATCTTTATTCAGTGGTCTTGACTCTTTGTACAAGCAAAGCATTCTGTTAGTTTTTTCCTTTGCATTAATCAAATATGTCTTCTGTCCTGGTTACTCCATTTAGAAGCTGAGAAACTTAGTTTTGACCCTCAACTATCGAGCAAAGGAAACTCAAGACACAAATTGTGGATCGGTTGTGTTCTTCTGGCTTTATTCTTTATTCCAATAAGAGCTTCTTTATTCCATTAAGAGCTTCTCTGGAAGCTGATGTCCAACTCCTCCTCAACCGTACAAATCTGAACTCCATGCTGTGTGCTTAGTGTTTGACAGGAGTAAGCTGGTGTCTGCATGACTTAAATTTTACTTTTTATTTTCTTACTGCTGGGTTCTTTTGGCACCATCTTGTTTCTGGCTACATATTGGTATGTCCTTAGGTTCAAAACTTCTTACAGGCTTAATGTTTGTGAAGTCAACACTCCTTAGATAAAGGAGTAAATAAATACTGAAATAAATACTCCTTAAATACTCCTGTTGATCACAGCTTCTTTTTTTGAGCAACAGGAAAAACTTTCACATACTAAGTGAAGTTTGTTAGTGTCAGAAATCATACAATCTGCTAATGGTCTTCCAAAACTCAAATTGCTTATTGATACAGGTTTGACTCTCTTGCCACTATATTCCAGAAAGATTCAGCTCTAAAAATTTTAATAGGTCTGTTTTTCCATTCAGTATAATTCTCTTTACAGTTTATTTGCTTCAGATGCAATGCAGTGCTTGTGTGCCAGAATGATACCAGATTTAACTGCTTTTGTACAGTAGTACTTGGGTTTCCACAACCATTCTCTGAACTTCTGTGTTTGAGGCTACATGACTTAAAGGTATTATTCACAATATTATGCAAACTATGTTGTGCTGTGAGAAAGAGGTAGAGCCAAGGTGCTCCTCTAAACAAAAATAAAGGATTAGAGACTGTTATGCTGCTGAGTCCTCCTGCTCCTTGAAGCTATTGAAGGTCTCAAAATTAAATTAGAACTTGGAAGAAAAATATTAGAAGCTATTTCTCATTGCTCAAATATTTAATGATATTCTTTTCCTTTCACCTCTTTGGATACTTCATCTTCTTGTACGGTTGCTAAATGCTTTCCTGATGTCTAACTTTGACTGTTCTCTGAAGTCTATGCTCCCAATCCTGTGCTACAGTACCTGGATGATTAAGTAGCTTGTCAAATAAATCACTATGTGCACTCAGCCACCATTATTAATCAATTAATCACTTCAGTAAAGAGTATGTTAATGCTATTCTATCACCTTCAGACAATTCTAGAACTGAAACAAGGACTGGACTTGAGCTTGGATTCCAGCCTGACCCTGCACATGCACACCACCAGCAATATAAAACACAGATTATTGATAAATTGGTATTTTTGCAGAGTTGGATTGGAATCAGGCTAGCAATAGTACATGACATTAAGACCTCTTAAAAAAAAAGGCAGTATCATGTACTTCTCTGCCTGGAGTTGACCAATGACATCATCCCAAGAACTAATGGTGAGAAATGATGTTCACAAAGGTGCTATGGAGATGAGCGATGTCTATGAGCAATAGCTATTGTCGTTCTCACAATATCATGACATCAGAGAGGTGTCCCTGGAAGGTCCTTCTTTGACCTTTTGGCGATGGATCCTCCTGTCTTTTATCTTTCAACTCTGGATGCAGCAGGATGCCTGCTCAAGGTTCCTTCTTTTTTTTTTTTTTTTTTTTCTTTTGCTGATTTTTTTTTTTTTTTCCATGCTTAAGCCCTGTTTTTGACTTGGTGCCTTATTTCAGCTTTGCATCAACTCTTGGCCTTTCTACTGTTTTCAAACTCCTAGTCCACTTCTATTAAGGCTGATCAACAATTAGAATGTTACAAAGATCTATTTAAAGTGAACTAATTATTCTACTTTACCTTAAAACTGAATAAAATACTCGGAAATAGATTAGGCTTCTCCGGCTGAAAAGTAATTAGGCTTTATTCTTACGTTAAATGTATTCAGAGATGAGGAGGTGAAATTTATGGCTATGTTCACAGGAAATCCATTCACTTCTGTGGCACCATTTAAGATATATATTACGAAGAGAGGGAGAGTTTTAAACTACAGACTTCGTTTTCTTTCAAAATCAGAGGGAGTCACAGGAACTGCTTAATCTATCTTTTGAGCAAAATGTCTCCTGTCAATTACACCAATATAGATCTGAGGTAGGGGGTTTTAGATGACAAAATGGTTACTTCAAGTTTAGAAAAGGTTTAACTGGCAGCAGGTTTTGGCTCTTTGTCTTCTTTTGTGTGTCTAACAAATTGCATTTTTACTAGGAAGATGCCTACTACACTTGTGGTGTATTTGCTGGAGAAATGAGAGGCATGTTGCTTTGATGCATTTTTATAACCCTTCCTAAGAATGTTACATATTTCTATATATTTATGCTGACTTTTTACAATTCTCGAGGGAGTGTGTGAAGTTTCAGAAGAGAGATGTTGAGAAAGGCAGCTCTGAAACTGTCTTTTCCACTGAACAGCATTAACTTTGATAATGTAAAAGGAAAAGTAGTTCTACGGATTTTCAGAAACTTTTTCACTCTCTAGGAATAAAAAGTGCATAAGAGTTTCTGAGGCAGTCAGATTCTTTTATTAATAGCAAACATTGAACTATAGAGTTGGTGCAAAAAATATGTATTGCTTGTTTCTTTTCCATCAAGTAGAGCTGGAGGGATGGAAAGCGTGCACAGTAGATTGGGAATGGCTGGGCGACACTGGTTTTGATGCAAAAAGATAGTAACACTAAAACAAAGAAACCTGATTTTTCCAGTTGTTAACACAGTAATCTTGCCTTATTTTCAATTAAGAAAGCTGACACCTTAAATGTCAGCTGGGCCCCTGTACAAAAGAACACGTAAAGCCATGATACAATAAAATTAAAAAAAAATGAGCGTGCTAGAAATACAGTCATAGCAGAATAAGAACAAAATAATAAATTTAGAAGACAATAGAAAAATGAAGCAAAAAAACCTGTGCATTTGGATTACTTGTGGCTGATAAAAATATAGCTTAGGAGTCTTTAAAGATATATGTGATATGAAAAATATGAAACTGGGAGGAAGGGTTGGTACACCAGAAGACTGTGCTGCCATTCAGTGAGACCTGGACAAACTGGAGGACTGGGCACAGAAGCTGATGAAATTCAACAAGTGCAAGTGTAGGGTCCTGCACCTGAGGAGGAACAACCCCAGGCACCAGTACAGGTTAGGAGTTGACCTGCTGGAAAGCAGCACTGCAGAGAAGGAACTGGGGGTCTTGGTGCCTTTGTGGCCAAGAAGTCCAATGGTACTTATGGTCCGTTAGGAAAAGTGTGACCAGAAGGTCGAGGGAGGTTCTCCTCCTCCTGTACTCTACTCCGGTGAGGCCACATCTGGAGTACTGCATCCAGTTCCGGGCTCCCCAGTTTAAGAAGGATAAGGAATTACTGGAGGGAGTCTAGCAGTGGGCTACAAAGATGATTAGGGTCTGTTCAGCCTGGAGAAGAGAAGGCTGAGAGGGGATCTTATCAATGCTTATAAATATCTCAAGGGTGGGTGCCAAGAGGATATGATCAAACTCTTTTTAGTGGTGCTCAATGATGAGGGGCAATGGGCACAGAAGGAAGCAAAGGAGGTTCTATGTGAATATATGAAGAAACTTCTTTACTTTGAGGGTGCCAGAGCACTGAAACAGGCTGCCCAGGGAGACTGTGGAGTCTCCTTCTCTGAAGACATTCAAAACCTACCTGGACACATTCTTGTGCAATCTAATCTAGGTGTACCTGCTTTAGCAGGTGAGTTGGACCAGATGATCTCCAGAGTTCCCTTACAACCCCAACCATTCTGTGATATTCTGAACAGAGATCACTTAGAACCTACGGAAAAGACTTTGGGGAAAACCTCAACTTTTTAAAATGAATCTATTCCTTTTTTTCTAGTCACACTGAATCTTGCAAAAAATTTTCTATGCTATATTGATAAAAAATTCATTACAAGCAGTGATTGGCTGTGGTCAAGATGAAGCAATTTTGCATTTATCTTTGTTAAACAAACATGTTCAAAATGGTAAATCAGGCTACAGAAATCATTACTGTTGAAAATGGAGTGAGAGATTGCCTCACTACCTCATATTACTATTCCACATTTTAAAGCAGAATCAATGAGAGCTTAAACATTCCTGGATATAAACCTGTTCAGTTTGCTCTTAAAAACCTCCACTGGTGGGGAATCCATAAGCTCTCTAGACAAACTGTCCTACTACTTAACTATCCTTTCAGCAGAAGGTTTTCTTAATGTTTAACCTCAGTCTCCTCTACTGCAATTTAATCCCATAAAACCAGTTCAAAAATCATGATTTTTTAAAAGTAGTATCCCTTGGGATCTTAATATTATTTGCCTTCTAGTGTTTGATCCTTTCAGATTAACCTTTCCAAATGTCTCTTAGCAGCCATGAGAACCTGAAACTTACTTTCAGAAAAGAAAACCGAAAGCTGAATTTCTTGTAAAATAATATAATTCTATAAAGTGGGATTTCAAGGAAAAAAAAAAAAAAAACCCACCCGAAATTGCAGGGTATGTATAATAATAAAAATGCAAGACCAAGAAACTGTCTGTGAGAAATATATGATGGTTGGTGTGCCAGAATTAGCTATGTATTATATAAATGAATCCAAATTTAAGACTTGGTTCAGGGCTCCCTTAGGCTGGTGAAAATAAAGAGAAGCATTGTTAAAAATCAGTGAAGTGTAAACGGATGTAAAGTAAGAATAGATTTCATCTTTAAGAATGCAAAGTTGTTTTTCTTGTAAAAGAATGACTTTTCAAGATGTTTTCTATGAACTGTTTCCACTAAAAAACTCAGGGCAAAAATAAGTGTACTGTGTATATTTAACTATTATTAAACCAGATCAGCTGGAAGAAGCAAATTTGGGGTTAGATTAAATTTTGAAAGCATTTCTAATGTTAACTAATGTGAGTTCCTGAAACCTATTTATTACGCAGATTAGTGGAAAGAGGTAATCTAACTCTGCTACACCTCTGGGAAGTCAGACATTTCTTAAATTTGTTCTCAGTGCAATCAATTATAACTTCAATTGTTTTAGGTATGGGAGAAATTTTTTTTTGTAAATCAAGTTTCAGTAGCACTTGAAATATGCAATTGTGATTAAAGGGCTGTGTCTCTCAGTCATGCATTCATTGTTTTGTTAAGGAAGTAAATTATCAATGTAATGCATTTATCTGATTTTAGCAATCTCTCAGCTCATCAGTGTTGTGTGCAATGTTTTTTCTGACACAGGACTGGAGATGAAGGGCTGTAAAATCCTTAGCTACATTTAGATCTTCCTATGATAAAATTACTTTCTTGTGCATTTGCTCCTGACTTGCAGTCTGCAAACAGTTCTTTCAGGTATTGGGACACTTCTGCTACCATCTGTGCTTGAGTTACTTGTGAACTGGATTACTGCAATGCATTGTACATGGAAATAATTAGATAAGAGGCAGAGCTGATGCAGCAGGCACTGAGCTGAAATATGAGTGTTGTTTTCCAAATGTAACACAAACTATTGGTTTTGACCTATAAGTAGTCCTTTGGCTTCAAATCTGAAGACCAGCAGGACTTTACAATAATGTCACAGCTGCAATCAGCAAACATGCTAAAGCACCCTTGTTTTAAAGGATCTTCCACCAATGAGTCCTCAGGGAGGCATCCTGACTATCAGCTACCAATCCATTGATCTTTGGGACAAATTGAAATCCTATTTTCTGTCATGCACTAGATGCCACTAGAGTACAGCAAATGGAGAAGGTAAAGGGAGGTAACAAACTAGAAAACAGAAAAAAAAAATTCTCTAGTTCTGCCACTGACATACCAGCTGGAGAAGTAACTTCCTTCTTTGTGCCTCTATTTCCCTTCTTATCATTTGCACATGAAACTAAGCCCAATTATTTGACAATCTAGAACTGTCATTTTTGCTTTTATAGTAGCTACAACAAAAACAGTGATGGGGGAATGTGCACAGATACCCCTTAGAGAAGTTTGTCATTTGTTGACTAAACCTTGATGCTCTTTTGCCCTAATAACTTCCCCTTGAAATATATGCTTCTCCAAATATAAATGTGACACAGCAAGGGGTGACTGGGATACAGACCGAGTTTATAAGATTTAGAATCATAGAATCCTCTGGGTTGGAAAACACCCTCTGTATCATTGAGTCCAACTTGAGCACTAAACTATGTCCCTAAGAACCTCATCTAAATGCCTTTTAAACACCTCCAGGGATGGTGACTCCACCACTTTCCTGGGAAGCCTGTTCCAACACCTGACAACACTTTCTGTGAAGAACTTTTTCCTAATAACCAATCGGAACCTTCCCTGGCATAACTTGCAGCCATTTTCTCTTGTCCTATCAGTTGCTATTTGGGAGAAGAGACCAACACCCTCAGTGCTATGACCTCCTTTCAGGTAGTTGTAGACAGCAATAAGGTCTCCCCTCAGCCTCCTTTTCTCCAGGCTAAACAGCCCCAGTTGCCTCAGCTGCTTCTCATCAGACTTGTGCTCCAGACCCCTCACCAGCTTCGTTACCCTCCTCTGCCCTCTCTCTAGTACCTCAATGCTTTGTTATGATGAGGGGCCCAAAACTGAACACAGGATTCAAGGTGGGGCCTCACCAGTGCCGAGCACAGTGGCACAATCACTTGTCTAGTCCTGCTGGCCATACTGTTCCTGATACACGCCAGGATGCTGTTGGTCTTTTTGGCCACCTGGGCACACTGCTGGCTCATATTCAGCCAGTTGTGAATCAAAACCCCCAGATCCTTTTCTGCCAGGCAGCTTTCCAGCCACTTTTCCTTGAGCCTGTAGTGTTGCAGGGGTTTGTATGACCCAAGTGCAGGACCCAGCACTTGGCCTTGTTGAACCTCAAACAACTGGCCTCAGCCCAACGTTGGATTAGGCCAATAAACAGCTAGTCTGATGCACTTTCCATGATACATCCTTCCAGCTTCTGACAGTCAATAGTCAAAAGTCTGTGAGTTTTTGTGCATTTTGTGCAGACCTTTGTGAGTTTTTTTGCATTTTGACTTACCCTCAGTGCAGTTCTGTGATCTCTTTTTAGCAACATTCCTGCTTTTGGCTTCTACGATGGCCTGAGAAAGAAAAACATAGTGTATGTTAGTACATGTTAGAAACAGTCCTGTCTTTTATTTGTTTTAAACTACCTGCCTGATAATTTTATTGAGACCCCTGTAGTTTTTTCTTTAAATGAAAGACAAATAATAATAATCTTTTAAATTCTGCCTCACTTTTATGATTTTATAGACTTACATTATATTTCCCTTCACTCATCTCTTTCTCTAGCTGAATAGACTTGTGTCACCTTCTTCTTGAATGAAAGCTGTATTTTTCACCGTATCTTCTCAGATTCTAACAGAACTGAATTACTTACAATGGATTTATACAATTGTATAGTCTCTTCCCTGTAGGAGCATTATACAAATGAGTGAAGACCTGATTTTGGATCAGGTATATATACTTTGCAGTAACAAAAACAATTATGACATGGGCTAGTGTTCATATAGACGCTAATTGATAAGACTAGGATCAATTAGACTTTGATTTCATTCAGACGTTTTTTGGAACAAGAAGTATTGAGTTTTGTTCACATTAGTGCACACATTTTTAATAGACAACATTTCTTTGAGCTCTAGATCTTTGCTTTCAAACCAGTGTTGATCTAAATCCAAATAAATAAATTAAATAAGAAGTACTTTCTTTTCCTTTCTTAGTCCTCTGTGAAGTGCTCTATTATACAAATTACTAAAATGCACTGACATTGAGGTTTAGTTATTCTGTGGAAGAGTATTTATTCTATAGAATCCAAACTCTCAGAGGTGTGCCACAGAGCCTGTACTGTGGGCACCACACACAGAGGGATATTTTGAAAAGGAAGGTAGTGACCTGAAATTCATGCCAAGGAGTCATTCAGATGAAATATGACTTTATGTTTTTGCACACTTTTGACCCCCTTGAAGCTTGCCCAATACCAGACTTTCAGAATGGCAGAGTTAGAGAGAAAAGTGGGAATTGTCTTTGTGCTTCATGCTTATCGAAATTAAAGAAATCAATCTGAATGAAAGGCATAACTGGCCAAGAGAAAACCTACCAGGTAATCCTACTGTATGGTGATTCTAGACACTGTGTAATACATGCATACAAATGCATACATACACAAAGGCATGTGCATGGACACAGACACACATACTGTGGGACTACATGGAGACAGGGAAGGGTTTACAAAGTGTGACAGTCTCATTTTGTGTTATAATAAACACTCATTTTTTGTGAAGAACTACACCTAAGCTGAAGGTCCAAGACAGACATTAGGTAAAGTGAACATCTGTTTTCCTTACTAGATGTCTAACATAGGAATATGCTGGAAAGCAGAATTGATTGTTACTACACTCTTGTTTATCTCGTCTCTACCCAGTAGATTATTTGAGAGTAAAGGCAGAAAAGAATGTTTTCCCTGTGTGTCTGCCTCTTCCTTAGCTGTGATTCAAAGAGTCACCAGCAAAACACAACCCAAACAAAAGCAGATACTCAAAAAGGAAGAGTATGAATGATTTTCATGAAATGTTGTAAATGTTTATTTTCTGCTGGAGCATGTTTGTGACCTATACCACATAATAAGCAAAGAAAAAACTCAAGTATCACAGGTCAGGTAACTGTTTCATTGATAGTACTAAACTTGTAGTTGTATTATACTGAATTTATTCATAGGCCATGATGCATTAATTCCCTTTTTGCTGGAGATGTCCACTTTAAATTAGGCATTAATAAATTGCAGGTCTGTCAGGCTGGAATGCCTCTCAAGCATTACATTCCCATTTTATGTTAAAACAAACTAAACTATTCTCACAAACAACTCTCTGGTCTGTGCCACTAATGTCTCGCTAATATAGAAAATTCAAATACTTGTAGTGAAGCTTATTTCTGGACTTGGTTCTCATTTTTTTTTTCAAAAAAAGCGATGCAAAAATGACCAGGACTTACACTTTATCACTCCCAACAATACAACAGAAACCAACTTCTGTGGCATTCAACAGAGAACTATTAGTCTAGAAAGACCCCAACAGAGAAGTGAAGCCCTGTCTCTGCTGGAGCTATCAAAAATAGGGAGGTAAAACCTGATGTAGGCTAACCTCCTTCTGTACAGGCACACTCTCTTTGTTATGAAAAATAGCCCAATTATGCTCCATTTCAGCATGCAGAAAAATGATCCAACCATGTAACATAGATAATAAATCCAACATGTATAAATGGTCCCAGTACAATTAATTGCTAGACTGAGGCAATTTAGCCCAAAAGAAAACTAATAGTTCCAGCACTCACTGAGGAGAAATCTAAGACATTGGTGTATCCTAACTATAGCCCAGTTCAAACCCCATTACTGAGAGAAGCAAAAGAAAAATAATTGGATGCCTCAGTAAATGTGTGATAAGCAGAAGAGCTCCTGTGTAGCATAGGTAGACATGAGAAAAACCCCTACCCTATTTGCTTGGCATATCCTTCAGTTCTCAGAACCACAGCTGGACAAAGTGGATAAAGTCTTCCTGAAAGGGCCATTCTTTTCACTCGTAAGCCTCCAGTCCTCCTTCTCACTTTTCCAGATAGCTGTGACCTTTAACTAGCAGAAAGCCAGGCTGGTAATCTGAGGTTATATAGCAGCCCACACCCTGAAGCACACATGGCAGTTCCATTCCTATAAGTAGAAGCTACCCTTTCAGTTCTGGATCTCAGCAACCATCCAGCTCCCTACAATCAGCTAGGAGCTGAAGTGTGAGCTGGCTTCTCTTCAAGGATAAAAATTTCCTAAACTGAATAGCAAAATGAAGGATGTCAGAATTTTTATGATGTGGAAGGAAAAGAACTATTACAGTTTATTTCTGGCTTTCTTACACAGCTTGTCAGTCACTGATGTGAGGTGTTCTCTTACCATCTTGAAGATGTTTCCCTGCCTAGAGATTATTTTCTGAAAAGGAAAAGTCTGAATCTGAAAATGCTCCATAGTCATATACCTTTTGATTTAAGATTACCCCACTTAAGGGACAAGAAAAGACAAACCTGAAGAAATAAACATGGGTGGTGTACTGCACAGCAGAGTTGAATTAGACCCTATGATTCCCAGTTCTGCCACAAACCATGCTCAGCAGAGGCACATTGTAAACAGCATAACAAACGCTGCAGAAATTAGAGTCTTGTTAAAGAAGCAGAGACATAATTCTCCATGAAAAAACAGATCTGACATTCGGATTATATATGTGACCAAGTGATAGATGCTGGAAAGCACAGAAGAAGTAAGAAAACTCTCAAGGTCTCTCCTGCCTGACATGGCTCTTGATGCTGAGTGACAGGACATGACCTAATGTATTGATGGCTGTGGACCCTTAGCCATATATCTGAGAGAGCCAGGAATAGAATGAGATCGAAAAAAGCTCATCTGCTGAATGCTGGTCAGGTAGACAGAGGAGGTCTGATGCTACCGTTTAAGTCTAGTGCCTCTGAAGGCACACATTTAATGGTTTAGATCTGCTATGACACTTTGGAGAAACATAGCATTTATGGGCAAGGCCTCATAGCCATACTTTTTACGTTCACATCATAGCAGTTATGGTAGCTCATGAAATGCTACCAAGAACTTGGATTATCAGAGTGTTTGAAAATGTCTAAACTTTGCCATGTGCACCAGTAGCACAAGTGGTAGACATGTACATGTGCAAAGAACTGGAATGTCATAGAACCAGGTGCATTGGGGTCCTTGAAATAACCATAGCTTTGCTCCTGAATATTTAGTAAGGAGTTCTAATTCCCTTTTGCTGTAAAGTAAAACAGACTGCAATCTGGGCATACACCTTTGAAATCTGATATATCTAACAGACTAGCTGCATTGCTGATGACTTTTCTCTGTAGTATTTCCACTGAAGGCAGGAGAAAGTGCAGTCGTCTTTTCTTTGAACTTTATTTAAAAGCAACTTTAGAGGTATTTTTCTGTAAAAAGCCTTGAAAACGCCTCTTGATTATCCCATCATATGATGCAATTCCCATGGATGCAGTAGAAAATAGTATCTTCTAAATTAGTGTCTTCGCTCTTAAAATTTCACTATATAAACATTCTGTATACCTTACTACTCTTTGTAAGAACTATATAGATTAACCTGATAAACTAGGTGGATGTACTTTAAAACTGCTGTAGCATATTGCAGCACTGTCACACAATGGCCACAGAGCTTCTCTTCCTATTTGAACTTTCAGTATCCTAAAGGGAATAAGAGCTTGGAGTTTTTTCCTTCAGGAGTGGAAAAGCTCATTAGGCAAAGGAAAAACAGCAAAAGTTAAGATGGTACAGGCCATAGGTGTAGATCCCATTGGGAGAGTACCTGCCTGGTAAAAAAGGAACGTTTTCCATTATCAGTACTCTTGCAGATAAACATGTTTCTTTCACCTTTGACGTTTCACATTCAGGGATCTACTTCAAGGCTATGAATACACTGTGTGTAATATAACACTTGGCACCTTGACATAAAAAGCTATCTTGACAGATACTTCCATCCCACATATGATAGCTCCTGTTTTGGTCCATTCATTGCTACTGAACCAGCAATCAACCTTCATATATATCTGATCCCCTGCAGATTGAACTACAGGCACAGTTCTGTAGCAGAAACTGGAGCAGGCTTGAATCTCTATTTGTATCTAAATCTAACAGTGACACAATTATGGTGTTTGTTGATGTTGGATGCTAGCTTCAGTGTGACCTTACTTACATGAAACAGTTTCAGAAAGACTCCACACATAGTATGTCTTCAATGTTCCTTTTTTGTCATTTATTTTTGCTATGCTGCTGCCTTGGCCCTGATCACATTAGTTATATCCCACATTCCACAGAATTTATGTAGAGCTACTTAATGAGAAAAACCAAACGCATCACAAAATGTGCTTAATTCTCTATGATTAGCTGAATTTACTATGAGTTACATAGTTCAGCCATTTTTCTATTGCAACTATTTACAAAATGATCTTCTGAGTTACAGAGTTCTCAATTTAATCCTAGAAATCACTGGATAATGTTTTGTTGTTTTGGTGTTCTACATACTGAATAATGTTGGTAATGAGAAATATTCATAAGATTTCCAGAATTGTTGTGTTTTCAAGCAGAATTTTAAAAGTATATAATTACAGGAAACATACTGTTCTGCAGATAGTTATCCTTTGGGTGCAGATCTCTTCTCCATGCTTGTTTCAGATGAACTTTGAAGGCCTCATCTTTGCTAAATGAGCTTTCTATTTGACAGGACACGTATTTTTACTCAAATAGAACTTTTTTCCACACGTATTTTTTTAAAAAAAGCAACAAAATACCTTATTTTATGTTTGAATTTACAACAAAAAGCCTACAGTTTTTCCATTGACTGATAGCTAGAATATTTAAGGAGAATAAAAACTATAAATTGATACCTTATGAGGCTGAACATCTTTAAAAATTAGATTTGTTGTGTTTTTAGTAATCTGTTGTGATTTTTGGGAGACTTTCAAATACCACACTCTGATGGCACTGTGTCTCTCAGTGGCAGAGTTTGACTCAGTTTTCTGTATTCTAAAATGTTTTGATGTGAACTGCGATAACTGAAGCTGTTTGTGCTGCATTAATCTAGGAGGCTACAGATCAAAACTGCCAGGGTGTGAGATGAAGCTGACTTGGAAGAAATGAATGCTACATGACCAGCTGCCAAGATTGCCATAGAGGCATTAGCAGTAGAGGCTATGAATATGCCCCATCTGATGTTTTTTTTCATGAGACAGAAACTGTCATGTAGAGTTAGTCATGTTGATTCATGTCTAGCCACTTTAGTGTTTTTTTTCTCATAGCATTTTATCTAGACGCTGACTGATACATGGTATGGACTAGGACTACTGCCTCTTAAAGGCACTGATGTGGAGTTTGACACAACTTCTTGCAAATTGACGGTGTTAAAAAACCCTGACATCCTCATTAGAGTCCAGGTAACACTTGGGTCAAGGGGATATTATTGTCACATGTGCTGCAGAGTTCAGTTTTCTCTGTGGGAAAGCAATAGTGTCTAGCATCACAATGTTAAAGGAAAGAAGAACCCATCTTCATTTCAGTGCTTACTGCACCTAATGACAAGCAATTGCCTGAAGATGCAGACACCTTTTGGACAAGTTCTGAACTTGCAAAGGTTGCAGCTGTGGTGAAGCAGATTCCCACGTTCCTACAGAAATATAGGAAGTGTGGCAAAGAGCTGAATCTCTGTAATGAAATTATTCCTTTTGGTTGTCTGAAAGTTTTAAAAATTAGAAAGTGATGCCTCTCATCAAAACGATAAGCACATTTTCCTGAATTTTATGGAAAATTGAAATTTTAAAATATATTTAGTTTTGAGCTTTCAAAGCATCAGGAACAAAGCTCTTTTGCAATAGAAGTAAATTTGAATAAAATGTATCAACTTAAAATGGAAAAAATAATGTTTAATACTTAAAACCTGAACATTAACACTGATTATTTTTCTTGTAGCAACTTGATAAAAAAAACCTCCTGAATTTTCCTTTTTTTTCAGAGATGAAAGAGCTGAGGTTAGGTTTTTCAGCCAGATGCTTGTGTAGCTTTACAAATCGAAGGTGATACTATGTTTTAGGTCTAGCTAAGCTTTCAATGTACCAAAAAGCAACTTGATAACTCTATGGAAGATAAAATCCCTAGGGACTATTGAAAATAAAGTATTGTGTATTGACTCAAAAAGTGTTCTAGCCAACTCTCAGTGCCCTGAGGGCATTAATAGGCCTTAATAAGAGAAACCAGCCTCACCTCAGGCCTCTCTTATACCCCACTCCAGCACACAGACCTGGGGGTTATACTTGAGCTCAGACTGGGGCCTTCAGACCTTGCCTGAACTATGATGGAGGAGTGCTGGTCTTCAACTTAGCCCTAGATGTGTCTGTCTTTGTACCCTGTGGCTTCTGGCCTTTCCTTGTCAGCCTGGCCTTGTCACTGTGGTCCTGCATGGTGATCACTGGACTGTGATCATGGTCATCCTCATTGGACCTGACCTGTGGGTTGACTTCCCGGCTTGGCATTGGACCTATCTGCACTTCATGGATGTGCCTGCTGATCTGGGCACTTGGCCAGCCCTGGCTGCCATTCCTGACTCTCTCCTGCTTGGGTGCTGTGGGGCTGGTTCCTGACTGGTGATAGCATGTTCCCAGCTCCCTACTCCTTCTGCAGCACCTGATCCTTGCTGGGTTGTGACATCAGTGAATATTGGATGTTGAGAATACAATAATGGCATAAATCAATTTTTGTCATTGTACTGGTACTCTTCCCCTACTATTTTCCATTTGCTGTGGTTAGGTATAGGCTATTACACCAGCTGCACCATTAGTCTAGCTTTTAGTATTCCTGTAGTGTAACCAAACAGAAGTTAACAACAAGTTATTGACAAGTACTGTTGTCCTGCTTTCAGTTAATGCTGAAGTGAAACATAACTACAATTCAAATACAATTTAGGCTGAAGAAAATCAGTCAGGCTCACAGACAGACACCTTAAATAACAGGCAAAAAAAATAGTTATGTTTTGTTTAAGATCCACGAATTGATGCTAATCAAAATTTATTTTGCGAGTTGCGGAAGACAACAGGAAAGGAATTATCCTCTTGGATGACTTGAGAAACAGCATTTGGATGAGATACTTGTCCTCTTCAGAAAATCAACCACTGGAAGCCTCTGGAACCTCCCCTTTTTCTCCCATATGGTTTAATCATGTAAGTGTTCTGACCTTGTGCTTTATAGTACCTGAATTTTTCAGTCCGTTTTTTCTTCTTTCATCTTCAGATAGGATGAAACTGTTGGATTGAATACCTGGAAACAGACATACCAAGGCAAAGCTGAAAAGGCTTTCCTTAAAAGACAAGTCAGTGAGTAATTTTATGGTTGAAATGTTTAAATATAAACCTCAATATCTGGCAAAGTATTGATGGGGTTAGACTATAAAATATTATTTCACTTGAGTGCACTCTTATTTTTCACAACAGCTCCTTTAGAGATTATATAGTCCACGTAGGTTGTTTAGTGAAAGTTCTAACATCTCTTAGAACCCTTCCTTTCTGTGAGGACACATGTGGTAGAGTAGTGACATTGTCCTAAAAACACAGCTCATCTGCAAAGTCAGCTGGGGTTAGAAGAGCTCTGGGTGAATATCTAAAAGATCAAAGCTTAGTATCGTTGATGAAGTAAATCCCCATAATACTGGTGTAGGGTCTGGAACACAAGTCTTATGAGGGGCAGCTGAAGGAACTAGGTCCTGGAGATAAGGTGCCTGAAGGGAGATCTTATTGCTATCTACAACACCTGAAAGGAGACTGTAGAAGGAGGCTGTTGGTCTCATTTCCCAAGTGACAAGCAATAAGATGAGAAGAAATGGCCTGAAGTTGCACCAGAGGAGGTTTAGATTGGATATTAGGAAAAAATTATTTGCAGAAAGGGTTGTCAGGCATTGGAACAGGTTGCCCAGGGAAGTGGTTGAGTTACCATCCCTGGAGGTGTTTGAAATATGTGCAGATGTGGTGCTTAGTGGTGGAGTTGGCAGTGCTAGGTTAACGGTTGGACCTGATGATCTTAAAGGTCTTTTCCAACCAAAATTATACTATGACTTTGTGTTATAGAATACAGAAGTTTCAATCACAAGTATTTATAAATAATAGATAAATCCTCACTGTGCTAGTAATAATGGAGCCCATAGAGACCCACTTTGGTAGTATTCTGGACCTTGCTTAACGAAGGTGCAATTCACATTAAGTTTTGTTGACTTGTGGTACAAAAAACGCCTATCAATCATCGGGATTTCAGCTCCTTTGAACATTCCATGAAAGCATTCTGATTTTTAGACTTAATTATTTAGTGTCACTACCAAATGTCTATTTCCACCAATTATTTTCATTTTTTCTTTGATGTTTTTCCTTTTATTTGTCCTCTACCCTGCTATTTTTTTTTTCTTTTTCTTTTTTTAATAATAAAATCGAAAGGCAAAATGGTAGGGAATATCATTGGGAAAGGCCATTGTAACAATTAAAATAATGGAAACAAAATGTTCTTTTGGGGAGAAGATGAACCATAAACAACATGACACAAAAAATACAGAGGAAAAATTCAAATATTTGCCCTTCTTTTTTTCAGAAATCGCACCAAGTTGTTGACTTCCCATTAGAGCAACACAGCAACTGTGAAATGTGACAGAATGGCCATGGGGTAGGTGAGCTGGAGGATCCTGCAGGAGATGTGGATTTGGCTATCTTTGTGATCAGATTCACTCCATCATGAAAACATTGTGGTGACGTTTTTTGCAGATTATCCTACTGACAATTCTCTAGTGTATTTCCAGAATTCTCAGAGAGATTAAGTATTTCACGTGGCCTAGAATATCCTTCTTATCAATTGTCTGCAACCCTAGGACCTTTGCCCCAGAGTTCATATGTTTTCTCGTAGCACTGGGCTCGTGTGTGTAGCTAGTGTAGTTCACAAGAGAGAATTAAACAAACCCGTTTCAAAAGACCAAACCTTACAATGTAATAAAATCTAATGTAGTAGTTTTAATCACTTTGGTAGGACAGCACTGCCTGCAGTTTGAGAAAGGAGGAAACTGGGGAGATTTCGACTGAATTTTTTACACTTTCTGGAACAGTCCTACCTGTGGATGAAAGCTTTCATATTGTTAATGCTACCTATTTTCGTGTCCTGGTCTTCTCCTTACCAGTACAGAAAGTCTAAATCTGTATGTCCTCTATCTCATACAAAGATAATTCAATGTTTCCCTGGTAGAGCTAAGCACACAACTTCTTCTTTTTCAAAACTGAAACTTAAAGGATTAATCAAACTGAATCTCATTTGTGCTTCTTGACCAGCCCCAGAATCCTTTTCTCTCTCTGGAAGGAACACAGTGACAGACACAGATCCAAAAATGATGGCGTAAACTCCGAGTTTTATTTCTAGGTATCTATGTTTATCTGTATAATGGTGTGCAATAATTAATGAAGAAATGTGTGTTCCAGACTGAATAGAAAGCAGTGGGTGAACTTTGCAAGCAGCCTATTTTAGAAGTAGGAAAACCATTTGCCTGCATTTACACTCAGCTAATGTATTGTTTTAGAGTGATTTAATGTTCTATTAATAAGACAGTAATTTGTACAAGAACTCCTCTCCCTCCTTTGACCTTTGGATTATTTAGTATTGCTCTAATACAGTAACCATTTGAAGTCAGCTTTTCAGGTTCATCCATTGTACATCTTCTCAATAAATCTTGAGTCCCGTGTGGTATTCAAAAGGTTAATGCAGGTTAATTCAGAAGGGTTCAGTCAGAACAGAACAGTTGGAGCACCTCTCCTCTTTCCTATTGCCTTATCTGCAAATGTCCAGCCTGGTTGACTTATCTTTTATTACACCGTCTTGAGCCAGCAACCTGTCATAATAATATGATTGGTCTGGAAGGTCAAAGGATAGGTCTAGGATGTAACTTCTGCAGTGTTTGGCTAGTGTGGTGCTGCAGATCTGACACCATCTTACAAGGCAGACCAGCTTGTAATATTCAAGCTCTTTCAAATCTGGAACTTTCGGCAATAGATGGCAGTGTTGTACTAAAAACTTTTGTTGGCAAAGGACGGTGACTTCAAGGTCTTGCTGATGCCACCCTGGATCACTGCCGCAAGATGGGAGCACCTCTTCCACCCTCGGTGCGCACCTCCTGTGGTCCCCACTCTGCCAGGGCCGGGAGGCGGTGTTGTGCCCCTCCTTGGGTTCACTGCCTTGTTCTGCATCAAGGGAGAAACAGTCTCATCCCTTTTTTCTCTCCTTTTGGTCTTTTGTTTGTTGTCTGATGATTAATAGCTCTGTGTGAGTAATAAGAAAAAAGAAAAGTTACTTGTGTGTGCTGCTGTTACTGAATAGCAGACAGATTAAATACTGCATGGTGCTTAGTTTCCTAATGAGAGAATTTACTCAAATTTGTTTTCCTCTGTTGTCTATTTTTTTTATGCTAGTAGAAAGACTCCATTAATCAATAGGTTTTGCAAGGGACTATGTATTTTAGCAGCAAATTGTCAGTTACAATTCTTTGCTACTTGTTTTGTCCTCCAGCACTGTTTATTTCATTGCTCCCTATTAATCAAAGTACAGGACGTAAGGACAGCTAGGAAAACTTGTGCTTCATGTTGCTGTTCATTCTTTTATGCTGTGATTTGTTAGTCTTCCCATCCCTCAGAGTCATCCTGCACTTACTCAAGTGGATCTATGTCATCATCCCTAGGGCTACAAGAAGGAAGCGCTGATTTTTAATTTTTGTTGATCTGAAGTCTCAATTTTTTTAGTTACAACAATGAAAGCCTCTATTTTGCAGTTTTAAGTGGTTCTTTATGGACACGTTAAAAAATCGAATCTCATAACTCCCTCAAAGTCAGGTCAGCCTTGACTAATTTGGCAATGGAAGCAATAAGACGTGGATGTTAAGTGCCTTGTCAAGGTCATACAGCAGCTCTGTAACAGAACAGGGACTAGGACACAGACTTCCCACCTCTACATTTTGTTTATTCTCATCTTCTTTCCCAAGATTTAGTCACAAGACTACACTAATAGAACAGATTTTAAAGTAGAATTGAATCAAAAGCTGCAGGCAGAGTGCTGGTTAAAGTCCCAGTGATAAATGCAGTCATGGAGCAATGCTGATGAACTACATTTCCCAGCTGGACAGACTACATTTCTCTCATCAACGTTTCTTATTTTATAAGAAAGTCTTTATATAGATCTCCATGATCTCTTTACATTCTTACTGGCTTTCCAAATGCTTTATTCCTTTCACTCTCAAGTAGAAAGTAAATGAAGAAACTTCATTAGCGAAATATGGTGAAAGTTCACATTCTTGAAACACAATAGTCACACCAAAACTTCTTAGACTCAGGGCTTAAAGTGTTTTGGAAAGGTGACAGAATGACAGGGTTCTTTATTCAAAAATAGAGTGGCCAAATATTTTTGGTTTAATAAAGAACTCAATAATTGTGCAGTGGTACTTTGCTACCATTGTTATTTCTCTCTTGGCTTTGTGCACTGGTCTCACTCCTTGAGAAGAGAGGACATATAACAGTTCACTGTAACTGCACATTTTGAAATTGCTATGATGTAGCCTGTGAAAAAGGTCTGGGCTCCTGCAATGTTGCTCTCCAAATCAGTCAGAAACAGATTGAACAAAAATGCCTGTTAGGAGGATTGAAATGCATGGCCATGGAGAGATTTATGATGTAAAAAGAAAGTATTATGCTGAGATATATCATAGGCTAAAGTTCCAACAAACAAGAATGTGCAAAGATTAGACTGAGAAAAACATACACCTGTAAATATGTTGAAGTTTACAAATTAGTATTTGCACTCATACTTTAGCCTACTTCTCTGACATTCCAGTTTTGCCATATGAAAACATACAAAAGAATCAGTGACACATGAGGTTTTTTTTCAGTCTGTCACAAAGTAGGCAGCATAAATCTTTGTGATCGACCAAAGATTAACAAAATGTAAAAGATGTCAAAAGTGTTCAGGTATCTAATAATCTAATATAATTCAGATCAAGATCTTCTTGAAAGAAATACCCAAGCAAGGGAAAAAAAAAAAAAAGTGTTTGAGTGTATTAATCATTGCAAATTATTTGTTCAGCTCTAAATGCCAGGGCGATAAGCTACCAATGTGGCTTGGTAAAGGAAGGATTAGAAATGTTTGGCGAAAAGGAAAAAAGAGGGGAAAGGAGAACACTGCGGAGTCAGCTACTGCTTGTAGGGAAAAGTACATGAAAAAAAAATGACCAAAATGTTATGTCTATGTGTAGGCATTAAACTGACTTTTGACAAGTGTTTCAGGAAGGAAAATAAAAAGAGAAAAGAAATAAAAAATAATGATAAAAGGTATTAAATTAGTAAGACTCTTCTAATGTCTGATCTAGTAAGTTACCTTTAAAAATTATATTTAATGACACACCAAAGAAAATGGAAGAAGAAACCAGAATCTGACATGAAATATCTCTTATAGCTCTTTAGGAAAACTAGGAAATGGCAATTTTTTTCTCATCACTGTAATAAGCCTGTCCAGCTAAGTCCTGCAGGGCAGTGGGTCTCTCTGAAACTACTTTTGCCTTTCTTTGTGGCCAGAGTGGTAATTCAGAACTGGACTGTGAAATCTACCCAAAATATCCTTTGCCACTGAAGTCAGTAGCAGCACAGGAGCTGCAATGCAGATTTAGATGACGGATTCAGGTTTTTTTTGTCTTTTCAGCAGCGGCAGTAACAGATGCATCAGAGAAAGACACAGGATACCTATTCAAGCACTATGTGTTGTAGTACATGCATAGTGCAAAGTGCTTTTCTAATCCAGGGCCAGCTAAAGATAGGCTTATGTCCCGAGGAATGCAGCTTGAAATTTATAATGTCTAGTAGTTCTAAGGATATTAATCCATTTTTATCCCACTAGGTTCTTTGAAATGTAATGTTAAACATGCCCTGATTCTCCATACCTGCCATGGGGCTATTCACTAAAAATTAAACAAATGTGTATGTTTGTAGGCTGGGCCTCAGGTCTTTGACAGATCAGAGCTTTAGAAAGCTGTTCTGCCATATCTCAGTTAGAAGCTACGGATAATGAAATGGATATAAAGTTGCAGAGTGGCATAGCAGGCAAGGATAAAAATGGGATTTTGCACAGTATATGTTCTGGCAGGACCTGGCAGCTGGAGCATGACTGCAACAGTACATTAAATTTCTAAGCAATATTCTAGAAGTTTCTTTCTGTGTTATGTTGTATCAGGAACTATCTCAGACTCTCCACCTCTGAAATAAATAGCCACCTGTTCAATTAGTGAATTCCTTTTTGTGAAGAGTTCTGAGAACTGGAAAGTGCTTCATATTGGCAGTAAAGGCTGCAGAATAATCATCTAGGAGATTTTTCTGAAGGTCACATTGATTTAGTAATTTACAGCCAAATTGGACAAAGCAGAGGAGATAGTTTTGTCATCAACAGTCCTGCACTGGCCTGAAATTCAGCCATACATAGACGTTCAGAAGAAAACTTAAGCAATCAAATCTGTTTTGGAGATGCTAAATGGATTTGAGATGAGGCACAGAGATTGCATTGTGTGGCATTTTTATGAAATCGTAGATTGTAGAGATTGTAGAGAACTATAGCCAACAACTAACCTAGAATTATTGAACTTTTTCTTTCTTCACCTCCATTAATTGATCATGGTAATACTAGAGGGTCTAGTGACTGGACAACAGTTATGCAGAGAAAAAGAAACCTGAAATCACTCCTGAGCAGGAAAAAAACCTTTACATTACTGTTACAATGCAATCTGTTGGTGTCCCCACTAAAATGCCTTTTCCTATTATCTGTCTAGAGATCTAGTCTTACATTCCACATTTCTGTCTCTTTAACATTTGATTCAACAAATCTAAAAGAAAACTGAATGGTAGCTGTTATTAGGTGATAAATGATAGTAACTGTAGACAGCCAAAAATTAAACCCAGCTATTCTGGTAAAGCATGAGTTAGTAACTATCAAAATCTCTTTATTTTGACGTTGGATTGGGGCCTCAGGCCTTTCTACTATAGGCATGTGTCTCACTTGGCTCTACAGCAGTAATGAAAGACTCTACAGGTTCCTTGCTACTTTACAAAGCATCCAGGCACCTTACCACCTCCTCTTTGCACCACTGAAATTCTTCAGAGGTATACATTGCACCCTACCCCTCCCCATTATAATTTCACAGAGTATAAAGAAACACTCCTAATGGGAAATAACTTTCTTCAGGACAAACTGTACTGCAGTGTTCCAGAAAGGTCACTGTGTTTGGGTCCCTGCTTGTTAAAACAAACACAAATTGAGGGCCCATTTCTGCAAAAGGCAGGTTCTATAGGTGTAAGGATGTGGAATAAAAATCAAGGATAGAGACATCAATTATGTAGCTAAATGCATGAGATTGCCTTTTTTCTTGGTTAATGCTTTTGAGGTCTTCCAGTTCTTGACACTTAATTGACCCTTGGAAGAGGAAGGTCACAACAAAAATGCACACATGCAAAGATAAAAGAAGTGTGATGGATAGTAGCACAATACCATCCATTTTCACCCATGACAGAGATATGAATCTGTCTTTCCTGTGTAGCCTGGAAAATGTCTACCACGATGGAAGATACCTTCATGGCCTGAACACAGACTACAGTTCTGCTATTCGGTTCCAGTTATGATTATTCACTTACAGTTTGTGAAACATTCATTTACTTATATGCAAGAGGTGGAGACTGTATTCCAGGCAGAAAAACCCAACATGCTGTGTCAATAGCATTTGGTAAGTCAGTCACTGGCCTCATTCCTCACAGATGAATTACCAGTTGTGTGTATTTAGGTTCAAACATCTGACTAGACACATAGTAAAGGGCAGAAAAACTGTCAGGACCCTTGTGCAGTTTGCAAATGCTCTGGTTGCTATTGTGAAATTCACTAATTTACAAAACCGATAGACAGGTGTTGTGATGTGAAATGTGAGAACAGATGTGCTCATGGAACTATGATTCAGGTTTACAGTTGTAATTTCTGGCTTCCTACTGAGTGAGATGTGCATTTTCCAAAGTTTGTTTCTAATCAGTGCTCAAATACACTAGAGCAGGCTTTATTTATCACTGGCCTGTACGTGTTCTAGCACCTTCAAGTCTCAATGTAAGAGCTAAGTGATTTAAGTCAGAAGGCAGCTAGAAACTTCCAGATGACAGTGTTTACATAAAATAGGGGTGATTTTTGGCCTGACATAAGTAATCATAAGAGCTGTATCAGAAAGCACTGCATATTACCAATGGTAATATATTTTCCCACTAATAGCTAAGAGAGTAAGGAGATTGTGTCTTTTATAAACAGTGCTAATTCTGTTGCAGATTCAACATTTTATCCAAGAACAGAGGCAGAAGTTGAAATTTTCACAAATTGCAATAAAGCAGAAATCAACATCTGCGAAATCAGTAATTTAAAAACTAGAGATATTTTTCCCCTTTTTTGAAAAATGTGACTTTGAAAATGCTAGTGGTCAATAGACTACTATTTGATTAATAAGTATGATCATCTCTGGTTTTACAAACAGAGAGACAAAAATCTCAAGTCTCACTCAAATTACAGAACAATGCTACTTCTTCTTATGAAAGAAGAGCCCGTCACTCTGCTGCTTGACTGCAAAAAAGACTCAGTGACACAGAGATTCCTATGTGAGAAAAGAAATCTATGGAATTTATATCTCATTGTGAAACTAGCCTAACTTTAATTTCTCACTTCTCAGTAAATTAGCTTCTGGCAACAGTTCATAATTCCAGCGCCCCTTTGGTTTTAGGGTTCACCTTTGAAAGCATTTTTGCCAGCTAAAATATCAAGAGAGACAAAAACTCGGCCTGAAGCTCCCCAGAAGACACACATCTACTTCCCCGGTGAGTTTAGAGGATTCTGTGTCGTAAGGTGAACCAGTGGGGTTTTGATGATTAATCCTTCTTAGCCTTGTATCCTGCAGGGAAAGGGGCTTGGAACAACATCTAACAGCTCACAGAAACGAAAAGATTCACTCAAATGTAAAGCTGTTCACTCAAATACTTTTCTTTTCTGAAGTTCTACCTCAGCTCTTGGGACTTTACTATTAGAAGAACAGAAATGGCATATTAAGGCATCTGAATCACATTCTTTCATGTTCGTTCTCTTTAAGTTGTATAGAAATTCTTCAAAGAGGAAAAATTCATAATTATAGATACAGTGATTAGAATGCACAATAAACCAAGAGAAAAAAAACAATATATTGCATACATGAGTGGAGCTGAACAAGTGAAAATCTGAGCTAGTATTATAATATTTTACATTTCAGATTCAAAATCTATAATTTTCCCGGATGAAGTGAACAGTCCCCATGTATCCTCAAGATGCTGTGCATTGAGGTTGTATGGACATCCTTTTTTTCCCTTCGTCTCCCTGACTTTTTTGTCTTAATTACATACATAGTTTTCCCTTTTGGCATTAGTAAGGATAGAAAAATTTCTGGCTCAGGAGCTTCTAGTGTTTATTCGTATGGTACTTCAGATTCTGGCATGGTCATGAGAAGAGGTGAGAAAAAGTTGTGAACTTCCCGCTTGAATCTGGAGGAAGTTCAAGAGTTTCAGAGATGAGACACAAATTTAGCTTCTTTCTGTTTTTACCTGATTCCCCAAAAATTATGGGGAATTCTTCTTCGGGAAATTTGTTACTAGCCATTAGTTCTCTACTATAAGAAAAGGACACACTGAAGGAAATCTGCCTTCAGGGTTTGCTTGCAGCCTTTTGACCTTTTTGAAAGAACATATTCGCTTTTTGCTCTCAAAAATGCAGTTTATCAACAATGTAACCATCAAACTTAAAACTGGTGAAAGACTTACTAGTAAAACTTTTACATTAAAAATTATATTGGTAATTGCCTCAGATTTTCATTAGAAAAGCTCAAAAAAACCCCAGACCAACTCAAACCAAAACATCCAATAACTCCAGAACCTGCTGATTTATTACCTAAACTATTTTGGGTTTCCAGCAGTTTTCACCTGAAAATTAGTTTTTTCTATTTATTTTGCAGCTAGAAAGCTAGAAAGCAAGAAAGCAAAAATCTTTCAGAACACATAAGAGGAAATAATTTCAGATCAACTCTCCTTAAATAGGAGGAAGTAGCTCCATATCAATTCATCATATAAAGGGTTGTCTATCCATTAAAAATATACTTTGTTTACTTGCTTGTTTTTTTAAAATTTGTTTATACTAACATAGCTAATTATTAATGGAAATTAGTGGTCATAAGACAGACTTTGATTCGTTTTAAAATGATGGAAATTTGAGATTTTCAAGAATTGCTGAAAACAGAGAAACTACCATCCTTATTGTAGACTAGTGTAACAAATGTGACTGTGGCAAATTTAGAGGTACTTAAAAGTGTCTTGGTATGCTAGAAATGCAAGAGAAAACACAAAGAGAGAGCAGTAAAAGTCAAACAGTTTGGAAAAATATTGAGTGTTGGCTTCTTAGTATTAAAAGAGACAAGAATACTTATTTTATTTGTGTTTCGTTCAGGCACATAGGAGTTTTGATTACATGTTAAAAATCGACATAGACTGCATCATAGGAATGTTGAACTGTCTCTTCTGTGTTAAACCACAGCACAACACTCTGACTAGTTTTTATGATTGTGTAGAAAAGTTTGAGAACAGAATCCAAGGGCAGCTGAAGCTGGAGTGCTGTGATTTTTTTTTTGTCTCAGATATGTTACAAAGCACCTCTGAGTGAAATGGCACTGAGGTTGTCCTTGGAGTATCAACTTTGGCTCTGTTCTTACAGAGATCTTCCAAACACGGGAGGTGAGTACTGCAGTGGCCAGCCAATCAAGGCACTTGGTGCAAGAAAGAAATTGAAAACCTCAGAGAAATATTCACTTCCTGTTGAATCCAAAGAAAAATGTAGAGACTAGAAATATTTTTGGGGAAAAAAACCCACAAAATAAAGAGGAAAAATCTCTTTTAGTCATCTTCCTGACATTCTCCTTATTATTAAAAAAAAAAATAGTTGTGTGTTTGTATTTAAAATAATTTTTTAAATTATTTTTGAAACAAATTATTGAAAAGTTTTGTAGTCAAATGCCCATCAAAGCATTTCAGCAGTCCTAAAAAATAAATGAGTATTTCTGCCTTTTAAACATATTTTCCCAATTTACTTGATCAGAAAATATTCACAGAATTTAACCTGAATTTTGCATTTTCTAGAGGCTCAGGACTTAATTTTACTTCTTGTTCGAAAATGTTACCAAACCCTAGTCTTGTATTGTAGCCTTGTACTCTTAAAAGTGGTTGCAGCCTGTCCTCTGCCAGCAAAGCCTGACACAATGTCTCATATCAAAGAAAATGAATGCCAAAAATGACTGAATTTACTGCTTAAAACTCCCTCAGGTTAAACAAAGTCTATTTACTGAAAAGTAGAACAAAACATATTCAGGAATAATAAATGAGCAGTGGTTTTCTTCATTTGGAAGATGCAACTGAAAGTGACTGAATTGTGTTTAAGATTTCTCCAGTGCATGTTTCTGAGGAAAATGCTATTGATTCTATTAGGATTTTCTTAGCACTTCCTTCCCAGTTTGATGTTTTTAACTATAATATATGTCTAATTACCTGTAGAGGTGGACAGTCACTGACAATCAGCCAGTACAATACTGTTGGTTGATTTATTTTTTCCCACATTGAAAATGCATCAATATTTCAATGAAATCTAGTGAGAAAAGAAAATCTGAGGTAATTTTTTTTTTTCAAATATGTTATTTTTTTTGGTACATCTGGTTGTACTAAATAAATGGTATGAAATCCCATCCCCTAAACCTCAGTCCTTCTCTTTATAATCACAATGTCACATTTGTTCTGCAACTTCAGGCCTTCCTTAAGCCTCATAAAAGTGGATGTCTTGAACAATGAGTCTATACTTGCAGGTGGAAGATCAAACTTCCATCAAAACGTGTAGAAAATGTTGGTAAAAATACTATTCCTTTACTAACAAAATTGGCAATTCTGCTAGCTGCTAAGTTTCACTGACAAGAATTAACTGAAAAAAAGCTTGAACACATATCAGCAACAACGTAGTGTAATCGGAAATATATTCTGAGGAAGAAATGTCCCGACGAAGTTGTTAAAACCCCTCACATTTCTGCACAGCCTTTGTAACTGCAGTGCTGCTATTATCCTGGATTTATCGGACTAACTGGTTCATTTTCATTAAATCAGATATTAAAAATTTCTCATTTAATAGCAGAAAAACATCTTGAAATTTAAATATGAATACCTTGATGTCATTAGCAAGTAAACTTTGTTAGATAATTTGTTAGCAACTATACCAAAAGTTTGTACATTCTACAAAGAACTACATATTCATATTTAAATTATAAAATGCATTAATTATTAATCAGATCTAGTACTTCACAGCTTCTTCAAATTTAGAAGTTCATAACATCCTATAAGGTCAGTAAATATTAATATCTGCACTATATAGAACAAGCAAACAAGGCAAAAAAAATCAGCTATAAACATAACTCCTGATGAACTCAACTCTCACATGGGTATCTTCTCTTTCTCTGCTTGACACCACTTATTATATCTTGATCTACAAGATGAGTTTTTTGAGTGAAATAACTTCTCACGCAAGTTACAGCAAATGTGTGTGAGGCAGTGGCTGAAGTTCAGATCTCCTAATGGTTCATTCCAAGGAAAAGATTAGGACTCTGTCATTTGCCATAGTAGGTTTGACTTCTACGTGTGTTTCTATAATAAAGAACACACAATTTTAACTAAGCAGGAGAAAGTAATTCACGAACATCTTATGAAGAAGAGATGGTCTGACCCTCATTAATATCCCTGGAAACCTATGTCTCTGCCGAAGGGAACTGCAGAAAATGCACAGGTTCTGATTAAGTGATGTGAATAAAATGAAATACGCATGCAATTTCTCTGTTTTAAGCTGCTTTTGGAAATCTCCAAGATAGCCTGCCAATGGCCAGAGGTGGGTTTCACTCTGTAAGTTTTGCATAAGGAAGTTCTGATTTAAGACATATATGCAGCATTGTTTATATCTTTGTTCTGAAACAAAGTGTATTTGGGAAGAAGTCAGAATCATAGCACAAACGTGAGTGATTACTGTTGGTTTTACAGCACTATTTACAAATGGCATCACCTTTTCCACTACGCCTTTTGTTGTGAAAATGACAGGGAAAGCAAGTCATGACTCAGAAGCCAGAGAAACCTGTTCTAAATGTATCTTGTCTGAACAGTACATATTAGTCTGAGATGTGGGTGCGTATGTCTCTTTTTCTCTCAACATTCTTTATAGTCTACAGTTTTTCTACAAAATTAATGGAGAAGGTCCCACCGAGAATTTACAGTATCTTTCTTTTATGGCGATATTTTAAACTGGGATATTGCTCCACCTGATTAATGATTAAGCAAAGAAACATTCCAGCAAATCAGAACTAGTCTGGATAGACATAGAAGTAACAAGCAAGTGGACCTCCTCCTGGTGTACATTTGTAGCACTGTAATCACTAAGATCCAGTTGATTCAAGTACTGCATAATCCCTGTATAAAATTTTAAAACCAATACCTCATAAGAAGATCTTAAATTTCAAGTAATGAAGTTGTCTCATTGTCTTCTATAAAAAAGCTTAATGGTTTGAACAAGTTCATCTAAGAGCTCTCTGGCAGCAAGCTTTGATTTTTTTATTTCAAGTTTGGCTTCTTAAAGCACAAGACAGTACTCCATCTGCAAGGATCACAAGTGCAAATTTTACCCAGAAATTAACAAGATATGATTACTTTTTTCCTTAATTAACACTTTCCTGGGGGGCTGGGAGGTAAGGGGGGAAATCAAACCATTAATTAGATTGCATTCTTACAGACAGTTAGAACCGGCAAGCAAACAAAAGCCTTAAGTGTAACTACTTTGAAGTCATCCTCTTATCTTTATTGTGTTTGTTAAAGGTTACATGAATCTCCAGGGCACAGCTCTTATCTTTCCTTTGTTTTTTCTTTTTTTTTTTTTTTTTTTTTTTTTTTTTTGAGATTATGAGCTCAGTTTAGGGAATTAGCTAACAATGAAGGACTTGTTCTGCTCCTCTTTTTCATCTACTGAGTATCACTGCATTCTGTGACACATCATGCTTGAATTAAATGTCACCTTGGCTGAAGCCATGTGTCTTGGACAAGGCTTTTATAGATATAACCATCATGTTCATTTGTACAGAAAAAAAAATACATCTAAATAAATTTAAATGACAGATTAATGTGAGTATTGTTTATCGTAGACTTTATTGTCAATTTTCTAACTTGAGTCTTCTAGAGAGCTTAATTATGAAGGACGCTGGGCCCAATTGCCACTTTTTTTGAACCAGGAAAGTCCCTTTCTGTAATTTCAGCAGTCTAAATTTAGTGAGAAAATTATCCCTTTGCACACTTTAATTAGTTAGTTTTTACTTCTATCAAGGCTATATTCTCAAGCACATCACTGTTATCAGTTCTCTCACAATAGCCAGACTTCCTTCAATGCAACACAGCATACATTGATTTGTCACCAAGTTAAAGGTTTCCTCTTCAATACAGTGCTTGAAGGAGTGAAGAGGTTATAATGTCTTGACAAAGAGTGCCCTGCATGATTTAAGATCAAGATCCCCAGGTGATCTTGTCCCTTAGATTCAGAGGCATATATTTTTTCCGTTGGCCAGGACAGGGATCAGACGTTCTCTTGTAGCGCTGCAGTATTTTCCTATCCAAAGTTGCTTTCTGCATACTCTGAGAGGCTGTGAGGAAATAAGAGGTGGAGTTCCCTGAAGCTTGAGGAAAAGAAGAGCTTCAAACTTCCCACCCTCCAGGTGTGCGAGATGTGGCAGATATGGGCTGGGCAGTCCAGGCTTCCATGGCTTTTCAGTTATGACTTCTGTGGCTGCAAACCTGAAAGTGTTTTTAAATCATCCTGGAATCCAGATTATGGTCATGGAGATGAACAGATCACAAATGAGGCCTTTGAAAACTATCTGCACCTTTTAATCCCCTTTAATTTGCTTAAATGAGAAGATATTAATTTATCCCTGATTTGCAGATAGTCCTTGGATACTGCTTTGTCAAGTAAGACCATTTTAAAACTCTATCGATGACTACACCGAGGAGAAAGGCTAGATATTGCACTGGCATGAGAACAAAAGACTTTCATTCCTCTCCCCTGGAAATGAAGGCCTACTTGAATGACAGACTGAGGGTCATTTGCCCTAGCTTGTCTGAAAATTTTCTGAAAATCCCTGTATTCACTGGATTGTGGATTTCTTATTTACTGCACCATTTCAGTGAGAGATGGAATTATTTCCAAGCGATACATTGACACATCTACTCTATGCAAATGTAGAGCCTTAACCTGAGCCTGCACAAACATGTCACCTGTACTTGCAGTAAATGCCTGTGAGGAGTTGTCACCCTGCAGCTCTGTTAAACTTAGTGGGTAAGTGTGTACAGATGCTTACTGACCACATGTCCTGACTTGTGGAGACGCTTAAAGTCAGAGGGTAGTATCTTATTCTGATGATGAGTGACAAAAAGACCAGTCAGAAAGAGGTAGAGCCATTTCTGTGCATACACAAAGGCTGACATACTGTACATAAGTCTTATCGCTTTTGGTCCTGATAATACCTGCCTACCACCATCAATATTAACCTAGTCATCATTTTAGATTGTCTTTAATATATCTCAGGTATTATAGGGTTGCTCAACTACAGCTACACAGCTTGAGAGATATATTGGACTGCTATTTTTTTAAAAATTTTGAGTCATTTAAGAGAAATAGAACAGTATAGTTTTGGTGGTTTTTATTTTAACAGCCATAGGAGGTGATAGAGAGAAATCCCTGATTTGAAAAGTTTTGGAAAGCTTTTAATCATCTTCCTCTGTGAGATCCAAAGACTATTGCAAAAAAGGATTATGGAGGTGCATTACTATTTCTATAACAATATTAATCACAAAGAGTAATAGCTAATGGGGAAGAAGGCTCTTAGTATTGAATCATTTCAGCCTTGCCTTGGACAGTATAGTATGGCACACACAGATATATATATATAAAAAAGAGATTTTTAAGACTCACCACCTGTGTGGTTCTCATTAAAAATACTTCTCTTTCTTATAATTTTGCTATTTCTTATCTTCCTTACCTATCCAAGGATAAGTGCAGCTGGACATGGAGAACAGGAAAGAACAGTACATTTTGCCAGCCTATTTATGCAGTGCAGAAAACTTTCCCATATAAGTAGCAAAATTGATAGACCCATAAAGGCTTTGTGAAAAAACACAAATCAGGAAAAAATAATGTGCTCTGGAATTATGGTTTTAAACCTGTGTGAAGTTCCTGCTAAAACTGGGAGAATTCTTAATTTCTTTTTGTGTATCACAATACTACTTAAATGCCTGGGAGTAGAAATAAAGACTTAGTTCCCAGAACTGGCAATTGGTAACATACAATCTGTGTCTAAAATCCCAGTTTAAAATAACAGATTGAGGAAAAAGTCTGCTACTATTCCACTTTAACAAAAAAGAATGAATTTATCTGTCATCAGTCATGAATGCTGCAACAGAAACTGAACATTAGTTAAGATTAATTTTAAGATTAATAAGATTATTTTTTTCTAGTCAAATAAAGGCAGGAATAAACTTGCAAATAAAGGCCTGAAAATACTGAATTATGTTACTTGGAGTAATCAGATTTCTTCTGAGGGAACTGCTGGACAAACAATGTCAGTGTAACATCAAGGACTCTCTGAAATCAAAGAGTGTCTTTCCATTTAGAAATCAGGATCTTTCTGTGGTGAGTGAATATGTGTATGGAAAGGAAAATATTTGAACAATATTTCTCCAACTCTGCCTAATATGACTTTTTTTCTTTTATTCCTTTGGGGCAGAATTTAGTGTTCAAAGTTTCTTATACACTTGGAAGCTGATTTTTTAATGCTTTGCTCTTTTCCCATTTGTTTGTGTTAACAGTAACACTGCTGTCAGTTGGTACTAGGTATGCGCAGTAACATATATTTCCAGTGCTGTCCAGCATGTTATAAAGGTTGTTGTTAAAAAGCAAACATTGATCCACTGTAATTGAACCTCAGATAATATTACCACTGGATCAATGGCTGACATTTTAGTGACAAACATAAACTCTGGCACACTGTTGGAGAAATATGTTGCTAACTGCCTGTTCTGCAGAAAGTATATATCATACTCCGTGGTACTTACCTTCAGATAACAAAGATTTTTTTTTTTTGTCTAATTACTACACAGAACTTTAGAAGTACTAATGATACGTAGAAGTGTGACACTCAGTTTTACCACTGCTCAGGAGATCTACAGTCCAGCTAACTATTTTACTAAAAAAGATTTTTGAAGGAAGAAAAGCTTCATGCTTTAAGGAACCATTGCAGCTGAGGAAGTCTCCCATTACTGAGTTTAGAACAAGATCTTCACAGTGAGCAAGTTGTCTTGCAGCTATTTGGACTAGCAAAATTTATGGCAGTGGTGTTGGAAACATCGAGCAACGGTAGGCACTGGGGATAAGAGTCTTGAGTAAAGGAACTATGGTTCAAATACAACACAGCAATTCTTTAATTCTTCTACTGCAGTTACATTTTAAAGGGAACTCACTGATTTTACAGACATGAATAATTTTGACATTTATAACCAGAACACCTAAATCACAGCAATAAAATCTTTTGTATCAGTGTATATTTACAGGTAAATAGGTAAAGAGTGGTTAGTCAGGTAAAGCAAAATCACCTTGTATTAGAACATGAGATAGTAGTTATTGATATTGGTGATGACAGAAACATAAGACTTGATAGCTGACTCGATACCATCTTTATACTGTCTTTGTGTTCACCCAGTTAAGGGACCACACAAGAGATGGGAACTAATATGGTCATCTCCCTTGTTTTGTCAGAATGGTTTTCAAAATATTCTTCAAGGCTCAACTATTATCTGGACTAGAAAACAGAATGCAAAACATATGTGTCTTTTTAGAAATCAACACTGGCACCTGCTGAGGGACAGAACCAAAATAAAGATTTGGAATGTAACAACTGAGTTTCCTTCTCTTTCTGAAACTACACTGTCTGACAAGATATGACACTGATGTCTCTTACTGACTAAGGAGCAGTTTCCAGTAACAATAATAGATTCATCTTGACAACGTGTTATTCAATGTCAAAATCAAGCCCTTAGCTCTATCTGGAAAGAACTTCCTGCTGTTTTGGGAAATCAGCACTGAAGGGAGAATCAAGGTTAAAGTGGGTGTAAATGTGTTTAGCGGGCTGATCTGGATGTTCTGCTTTGTTAATTCTCCTGTTGCTTCAACACACTGGAACAGTTAGTCTCATGAGATGTGGAAAATCCCTGTGCACATACCGTCTGCTAAATATAGAGAAAAATTGGACACACTACAGCAAGTGTGGTCTCACACGTGCTGAATAGAAGGGATTAATCAATTCCCTCAAACTATAGTCTTGCTAAGACTGTTTAGTATATGGCTGACCTTCTTTGTCTAAGTGACTCCTAAATCATGCTCAACTTGTTCTTCATGAGAACTCCCCTGTCCATTTCTGCACAGCTGCTTTCTAGCAACTTGCCACACAGCCTGTCTTGTTGCTTGAGGTTATTACATCTGAGGTACAGGACTCTGCATTTCCCATTTTTGAGCTGCATATGGCTCCTGTCAGCCCATGTTCCCAGTCTGTTGAGGTCTCTGAATAGCAGCCACACATTATAGTGTACCAACAGCTGCCCACAATTCATGGGCTTGCTGAAGGTACATCCATCTCATCATCAAAACGGGTGAAAAAAGATTATAAACTATCAGCTCTAGTACTGACCCCTGAGGAATGTCAACAGTAATGAGCTACCAGCTGGTCAGGGAAGTAGCTGACGTAACAAGCAGAGAATCAATACATAATTCATTGTAAAACTTGCAGATTTTTCCAATAGAAATCTCCTGAAGTTCAACAAGGAAAAATGCAAAACTCTGTGTTCAGGGTAACCCCCTGCATCACTGCAGGCTGGGGATCAACTGCCTGAATAGCAGCCCTACTGAAAAGAATCTGGGATTGATAGTCATCATAGGGTTAAATATCTACCAGGACAACAGTCTCACTGTGAATAAAGGAAATCACATGGTAGACTATGGGGGATGAGGAAACTATAATGGATTAGGGGACTACAGGGGACTGTTAGGGACTACACGCCCACAATATACAGAGGCAGCATGACAGGCAGACCAGTATTAGCCCCTGTCACTCAACACTGGTGGTGCCACACAAATACTCTGTCTAGTTTTGGCCCTCCATTTCAGGAAGGATGTGGAGATACTGGAAAGGTTCCAGTGGAAGGCTGAAAAGACGACCAGGGGCCTAGAGCACATAACTTATGAGGAAAGGTTGAGAAAACTGGGTTTATTTAGTCTGATGAAGAGGAAGCTAAGGAACAATCTAATAGCAATCTGTAACTATTTGTACAGTAGTTACAAAGATAATGAAGGCCAACTCTTCTCATTAAAGTAGTATAAAAATGAGTGAAAGCCACCAATTGTGTCTTGGTATGTTCAGGCTGGGCAAGGAGGGAAAAAATCATCAGGAAACTGGATTGCACTGGGAGAAAATACTCAGAGAGTCTGTGAATTCTCCATCCTTGAGATTTTCAAGACATTGCTGGACAAAGCCACAGCTAACCTGATGTAATGCTGAAAACAGTCCCGCTTTACATGGGTAGTTGGACCATATAACCTCTCACAGGTCACCTCCAAACAGGATTGCTGCAAGTCTTTCATTTTCCTTAATTTCCTTCTTAGTATTCATTAATATAAAAATGGCAAAATACAGGGTTCTAACGGGACTTTCTTGATCACACACTAGCCTTAGAAATTTGCAAGGCCAGTCTAGCCTTCAGAGAATTCTCAAAATGGAAGAGGCAATATCTGCCATTTAGGCACAGAAAAAATAGACTTGCTTGCTCATCTCACCTAGACTTTGTTGCCATAGGCAACTATATAATGGCTGTATTTGACAGATTTTTTGCCTTTATTAACTGAAGATGATGTCTACACTGAAATTCTCATAGGAACCCTCAGATCCCTCTCTGAAGAGCTGCTTTCCAGCATCTCATCCCCCAGTCTATATGTACAGCCAGTGTTGCTGTGTCCCAAGTGCAAAATCTGGCACTTGGCCTTGTTCTGTAATTTGTCTGGATCCCTCTGCAGGGACATTCTACCCTCTAGAGTGTCAACAGGTCCTCCCAATTTTGTGTCATTGGTGAAATTACTTAGTATTCCATCAAGTCTCATGTCCAAGTCATTTATAAAGACATTGAAGAGTGCTGGCCCTAAGATGGATCCCTGTGGAACCCTACTAGTGACTGGTCACTAGCCCAACATAACCCCATTTGCTAGAACCCTTTGAATCCAGCCCATCAGCCAACTGCTCACCCACTGCGTTGTGTGTTTATCCAGCTGCACGCTGGAAATCTTGTTGAGGAGAATACTGTGAGAGACAGTATTGAAGCCTTTACTGAAATCCAAAAACATTGCACTGACAGGCTTCCTTTGGTCACCTAGGTGGGTAAACTTGTAGAAAGAAATTACACCAGGTTTACATATTTAGTTTAAGCTTAAAATAAAAAGAGAGGGAAGCATTTTTGCCAAATAAAATAAAAATAATATGCAGTTTGCCCTCTAATCCTTTGATTTGCTCTCTACCCTCAAAAACTGTGAAAATACATGAGAAAAAAAAAACCTAACTGTTTAAGAAAATAAGCACAAGAGGGTGACTAGTCACCTCTGTTGCTGTGTTTGTGTGCTTCAGGTATTTGCTATAGGTAGGTGAAAAGTACAGGGTGTTTCAAAAAGATGGACCAAATTTGAAATCACTACTGATTTGAAATTGTGTCCTTCTATTTGAAACACCTTGTAGAATATGAAGCTAATAAAACCTGTGTTATTTACTCTGTAATGCAGTTCTTCTTTACAGGGCATGTTTTCTTAGAAGATTGATTAGTCTATTTATTGTGTAAGCTTGGGAAATACAAAATTATTAGAAACAACAGGTTTTTTTAAACCCCATTCTTTATATCAACGGTGGCATGGTCCTCTTGGTATTGCCTGTTCAAGTATGAAAGGTAAAGTTCAGCCACCAGCTTGGAAAAAAAAAAAAACTTGAAGGGCAATTTAACTGCATTATAATGAAGACTGGAGGAAAAAAAAAAAAAAGCTTTTTACCTTCACAATGACTTACAAAGTTTACAAAGAAAGTAGTGCACAAGGAAAAAAGGATGCTTAATGCACAGAATATTGCTATGTAGAAAAACTACAACTCCCTTTGTGTCTCAACCTGCTCAAACTGAAGAGAATGGCAAAACTCTGATTAACTTCGCAATGTTTCAGCATGAGTTCATGCAGATCCAGAAAACTGCTGACATGAATGCTGTGGCGTGGGCACCATTGGGAATATGCAGGAAATGAGTAAACTGTTTATCTGAGACTGGAATTTCTCTGAAGTAGCTACTTAAAATACTGGGGACAACCTTCTTAAATTTTGCCAAATTTGATTTTCAGAAGTGCAGGAGTTCTTATGCTGACTTAATCTGGAGTTATGTTTTCCCATCACATCTAAGGATCACCTATCTACACTGGGTTTTGACTCTCAATATCTTTTTTACAAAGTAGGAATCCTGCATGACTATGTTTTTGAGGGCAGCTAGCTAAGCTGTGTCCGGAATAATAAGGCAAACAAATACGCTCCTGTCTGCAAACCAGATCCAAATTCTTGTAATTTGCCTAGGAAATTGTACCAGCACTGCTTATTTAGGACTTTATTCAGCAGCTGGTAAACAGATAACTGAAGTTCTTTTCATCCCCTTAGTTTCCTCTTTGGGCTGTATAGGAAATTAATGCTTTAAGATGCCATAAGAACAATTTGCTTTCTAGACCTGTCACTCCTCTAAAGATAGAACTTCAAAACAGTAAACTCCTTGCAGCAGTATTAGCAATGGATATGCAAGCAGAATCTAGAAGAAAACCATCAGGTGACACTTAAAATGCAGCTACTGAATTAATCAATTGTAACTTAGTTTCTGTCAGTAAAATATTCTACTTGCATTTTCACTTACATGTTTTCTTCCCCAAACGTGAGTATGGAGTAGACAAGAAATGAATCCTTTGCCTATTCCTGGAAGAAAGGGCTACAGGAGTTGTGACCTGTACTGTGCCTGAAAAATTATGACTATTGCTTACCTCTAAGCATCCATTCCCAACAGCAGAAATACTAAGACTAGGCTAGGGTAAGAGAAATGACTTAATGAAAGGGAAATACTGGTCCTCTGTACAACATCCATCTTTTCAGAGGACTACTCGAGTGTATACCAGGAGTGAAAGGGCACAGAGGACTCCTTCTTTCATAGATCTCTCAATAAAAGGCAGTTGGAAAGTGTCAGTACAAGTTTATTAGATCTGTTCAACACAGAGGGATAGATTTTTCTCATTGTCTTTTATATATATTCCTAGTATTAAGTGTAGCAAAGTGGGCTAGGTCCTGGAGTATTAATTTTGCTTTAAAAGCACGAAGATGTCTGACAGTAGACAATAGCACACTCTGGCACTCTCTAGTGCCTTTTTCCAGCTCCATTCAGTTTAACAGGCATTGCTGTTCAAAATAGTCCCATAATGATACAGAGAGAGAAAGAAGAGGAAGTGCCATGACATGACTGATTCTGATCCCACCAGGGGATTTGAAGAGAGAGACCAATGCCTTAAGTGAGCTGACATAGCACACAAATGCTTTAATAATTTCTGAGGGCTCGAAGTTTGGAGTTGATCTCAGCTAACAATGGTGAAGACAGCAGTACTGAAGTCCTGCGTCCTGTCCTCATTCATTTATATAAGACCATAATAGAAATATACTGGCATTGTAATGCATATACTGCTCAAAGGACCCGAGCATTTGACATCCACTTCTGTGAGCCTTTTAGAGGGAAGGAGCACAGACTACTGCTTAGTGCACAAGTAGAATAAGGAGCTCGATGCTTTATATCAGCTCTGCCACTCCCTTTTTTTATTCTCTGACCTTGGACAAATAATTTTAACTTTCTCTGCTGGTATTTAACTTTTCACAGGTACAGTGAGTACTCTGTGAGAACTCTGTAAGATCACAGGTACAGTTAAGTGAACAACAGTATTTTTGGTCATGAAAGAATTCAAAACATCCTTCCAGATATGGCTAATAAAGAAAATTTCTGACAGTAAATCAAGCAAAATGCCTTGAAAGTTCAGTTTAATAGGAATTTATATCTTGCTTGATGATTCATTTGAGAGCTGAAAGGCTTTTCTTTTTTAATTATAGGAAAAAATGAACTTAAAAGACAAAGTGACTGAAAGCTAAAACCAAAAAGCCTCAGTCTGTGGCTTCCTCTTCTTGAGCTCTAGAAAATAAAATATTCTGAACGCTCCTTTTATCAGGGCCTCTTAAATGGAATAATTTAAGGGAAAAACAAACAGCAATTGTATGATTGTAAAGAGAAATTAGCATTTTGCTCAAAAGGAATGGCAATTAGCAATGATGACATTGTGATTTATACTAATTGAGATTAAGTTAGACAAAATGGCAACATTAGTAATCATTTGAAGTACTGTATTACTCATTATACTGTGCTTTGTAAACATCTCTCTTGAAATTAAAAAGTAATTAGTAGCATTTTAGTCATTTAATTCACTATAATTAGGATTTTAGGGAAACTACAGCCCTGCTGTTGGAAGCCTTTAAGGTTTTGAATTGAGGATTTTTTTATTTTTTTTTTTTAAATCAGCTTTTAGTGGTGGCTCATTTTCTGTGGTCCACAGAGGCAAATGGTATCAATGAAAAAATATGAAGTTATCCATTAGAGTTGACTTGGGAAGGACACTTGCATCCATCTTAATGCAGTGATGTGAACTGACTGGCTTGGAGAAATGCTAATAGCATTACAGGGCAAATCTAGATCTCAATTAAAAGTCAGCCTGGACAATGAATAAGCAAAGTTGTTACTTCCAAGGTGGACTAAGTGTGTTCAGTGTGAAACAGGTTGTTATCTGAGCAGAGGAGGGGACACTAAATTGTCCTTCTTACATAACATCCAGTAGAAGGAGACATCCAAGACATATATCCACCAATAGCTTTAAACAAGCGATCATTCATCTCTGAGGGCAAGGTGTGTCTGCAGAACTAGCCTTCTCAGTGACAAAAAGATACACTGGCAGAGCATGAAGCACTTTTGAAACCCACTAGTGTGTGTAGTCAACTGGTTCAAGGAAGGTGTGAAGCCCATATACTAATGTGTGCCATTAACTGTCATAGAACTTCCTGTTGGTTGAGCTTAATGACAGTGCATAAACAGGCTGTGAAAAGAAAAAAAAAATGTCCCTAGTTTATCTTTGATTTATCCACACTATCTATCTACTCAAATAGGTATCTGGAACAATTCTAAGTTTCTGCCAAAATCTGTGTCAACGTTTATGTAGCTTTTTGATTATACACATTCATAACTAAAGTTTCTTTGTATTCACGCTGTTGAGCTACAAGGTCAGAAAGTGGTCTGAGGGAAAATTTTAGAGAATGTTACAGAACAAATGTCAGTACTACTTATTTATCCTGCCTTTTTTAGAATACTTCTCATTTGCCGTTGTCACAGAACATGTCAGGGACTCTCTTGGAAAGATCCTTCATCCTCTTACATCACCTCAATGGTGAATGAGATCCTAGTATTTTAAACATAGGGATCCAGATGGAATCTACCAAAATAAACTTAGGCACATTAGCTGGCACCAGAGCTGAAAGCAGCTGGCACCAGAGCTGAAAGCAGCTGGCACCAACTGCTTCAATTTCTTACTGGATGATGGCTCATGCCCCCTTACCACTTCTGCCCAAAGGTGCTAGAAGACACCTTTGGGCATTCTTATCTGATAGCTTGTTGGTTTCTTCCAGGACGTCTATGATCAAGATTTTTTCAGTTAATTCAGGTGACAAGTTAGTCACATTTTGGGAAGCATAGATTTACAAAAGGTTGATAAAGATACACTTTATACCAGACTTTATTCCCCCTGCATGTTCCTAACAGGCTCCTAAAGCCATATCCATACAGTTTGTGCTGGCTTTATGTTTCTCCATATGTTTCTTTGTGTTTCAGCCATAACTATCTGGAAGACTGGGCTGGCCAGAGCAAGATAATTATGTTTTGTGAACAAATTCTGAAGTCTGAAAGCTGTTTCATTCTAATACACAAACCAACCTCATCTCCATACAAAGCAAAGTGGGAAAATACAGAAAGACCAGTCTACTAACAGCCCAGTAGCTGCAACACTATAGGAATGCTGCTTGAGGAATTCAAAGCAGGACCTTGAAACCCAAGTGCTGCACATCCAACTCAGACCTTTTGGTTTAAGGAGTCAAATGTTTTCTTTTTCTTAGTCTCTCCTGCTGGGGCTGTTTCAGTAGTGTTAAATAATTTAGCACTTACTGGGGCAAGAAACCGACTCACTGCTCCGAGTCATACATGTGGGAGAGAAGCAGAGTTCAGGGTTTGCAAACTGGAACTTTAACAGCTCTTGCTATTGTGACTAAATACCTGAACAACAAAGCTGCTGTTTAACAGTTTTCTGTTTGTTTTGGGATTTTTGTTTGTTTGTTTGTTTTATTTTTTTTTTCCCAGTAGAAACTACGTAAGAAGCTCTGGATCAGTAACTTCTGTTTCTAGCAAAACAAATATAATCTGAGTCAAAACTGCAACCAGCTACACTGCGATGCCAATGTATATTAAATTATATTAGGAAAAGAAAAAATAATTTAAAGTTGTGAAAAGATTAAGAGATTGAAAATCTTCTTCTGTGGGTACCTGTAGAAGTGCTAAAGATGGTTCCAAAATGAAGATTCAGCCCCACTATATTAATTATAAACTACTCACAATAATGAAACTGCAGTGGTTACTACTTTCTCTTTTTAACTTCTAAAATGAAAATAGTGCTTGAGACACTGGTGTTAAGTATACTTGTCTCATTGTTTACTTAATGAAGCCATATAATATCTTAAAAATATACCCCCAAAACATCATGGTAAGTATCTCTGACATACGTAAAACACAAATGACAAAAAAACCCCAGACTTTCCAACCCTGTCCCTCCACCCTCCTCAGGATGTGTTGCAGAAAAGGAATGGCAAAAAAGGGTAAGACTGAATGAGGACTAGGGAAATGCCTGTCAAGCTGGAGGGTGTATATTTTGGCATAACTTCTGAATGTAGAAACTGGATTGTAGCAGCAGATTCTTATAATATTTGGAGCTGTACAACTGAAGCAGTAGCAAGCATAGAAAACATTTTATCCTAGGAATCCATATTCCTTCCCACTTTGACAAGTGGATTGTTGTCACATTCTCTAATCTTTCAAAAAGTCATCTGCAAGGGTTAGTACTACTGATCTACTTTTCACTATCCTTTTATAGGGCTTTAGTTCATTCTCTTTGATCAAATCTCAATGGCTTTGTTCTGTCTCTCAGACTCTGCGCCTCCTTTATGCAGTTCTTGCCCATTTTTCATTCTTCTTAGCTGTTTCTTCAGTATAGTTTTAGCTATGGGACTGAGTGCAAGTCTAATCTGTGGGGCTCCCTAGCACTGTCATCATGATCTTGTGATATTCTCATTTTAGATGTGATATATTTTTACTCTGCTATTATTCCTTAATGTTTATTCACAAGTATGTTTGTTTGTTTGTTTGCTTGCTTGTTTGTTTGTTTGTTTGTTTTAATTTACCTAATCCTGCGGTTTGGCTCCTCATTCTGAAATATGCTCTCAGATGTCTTGGCATCAGTTTGAAATGTCATTTGTGCAAAATTAGACTCCTAATCAATAGTTGGTCAGAAATTTTACAGTGGGGAAAGTGGAGGAGGAAGGAAGGAGGAAGGAAACAGTACTACGACACCTATTTTTATGTCTGTATTGATTCTGATCTCGATGGAAGCCATAATGACACAAAGAAACAAACTTAACAGCAGAGTCAATTATACTGTTAAATGACATTCTTTATTTTATCAGCACTGAAGAACACTGGGGATCATCCTCCATAAGTGCTTGAACAACTGGATGCTCTTGCATTGCTTATATTCACATAATTATTACATATGCATTACAATTTTTGAAAATTTTGACATACAATACATCTACACTAAAAAAGAATTGATGATGTTAGGTATTATTGTTTAGTTTCTTACTTACAATATATCTATTAATTATTAGTTAAATATAAACTAAGCACTCTGCTTCTAAACAATGTATCACTTAATCTTTTGTCTCTCTTTTGTCATGCAGAAGGATCTTAACCTTGAAAAAATATCCCATTGTTTTGCAGGTACTCAGAAAGCATTTATCTCATGTTAATCAGTTACATGAATTTGGCAGCTTCTCTTCAATATGACCTGACATACGTTAAAAATGACAGGTTACTCTGCCTTCTTCTGATATTATTTGGTTATTATGGCTTTAAGCCATGAAAGAATGTCCCTCTGTTAAGGGACTTTTCCATTTATGACAGATTTCTACCTGATTTAGCAGTAGTCACTGGAAGTGGAATGAGGAAGTTGATCCAGAGTATTTTGTACATATCTGCGGGATTTTGTAGGAAGACAGGAAGCCTGGATAGCATCCCAGGGCACTGCAAGCAAACATATTTAAACAGTTTTCTAAAATAATTCAGTGTTAGAGGATCCTTTCATCATTGCATCATTCTGTTGAAAGGGATATTAGGACATGTTTAATCTCCAAAGTGGAAGTAGAGCTTGAGTGTGTTGACTATATATTACAGTTACATAAGCAGTTTTTCCTGACTTTGATATTGTATTACACCTAAAAGTATAGACTGACTTATGCATACCATCTACTCTATTTATTATCTAGATTTCTTTTCTGCATTGTCTCCTACTTCAAATTAGTTTTCCACCTTTTATTTCTTTAGATGTTTGTTTTTCACCTCTTCATCTTTTCCTTTATGGTCATTTCCCATTCCATCATCTTATTTTACTAGTTGGAACACAAATTTTACAAACTGAAGCTGCCACATCCACCATGTTCAAGTAGCTTCAGAATTAGATAAAATTAATCTATCTGTTTTCTCAGTATGAAAGAACTATTGAATTCTTCCTGTTTCTCCTGAAAGATTGTCTTTCTGAAAACAAAAAGCTACAAGACCTTGTAAAAAGTTTGCTGCTTACATGTGTAGTAAATAAACAATCACAGCACACCATTGCAACTACCTTAGGAAAGAAGATTGCCTTAGTGATGGATGAAATTGGTCTCTGTTAATCTATGCTTTATGCATCTGTGAGAATGTGCCTGTCTTCAGCTGAAGGGCTTTGTATAGAAACATAATGCCTGGAAGACAAAGACTTCATGACTCATCAGGGTCATTCCTCAGGATAAAGTATTTGGTAGTTAGCATGTTGATAGTGCATTGGAATTAATGAAGGCTGACATGCCGCTTTAATTGACATAATTTGTTTCTGTAATCACTAGTGATTCTGCTGTCCGGATTACTCTGCTACTTCCTCAAGCTCCATGAAAACACTTACTTTCTGTTGCATAGGTGATTTTTTTTCTCCTTTTCTTTCTTCTGCTCAAGACAATAATAATTGGCAACTTACTATCTAAATAATGAATAGAGGAGGATGGACCCCAGCTCACGGAAGGCTTTAATGGTCATTAAATCAAAATATCTGTTTCCTTCACAAAAGTAGTACTCTTGTAATTGTCATTATGCCAATTAACCAAGGGTTCAACTTTCCTCCAGTTCTCCCGGGTGAAAGTGCCAAACCCATTTAACAACTCCCAAATACGCACAAACACACAGAGAACAAATAAATACACAGGTCAATGATACTGGAATACTGGGAACTCACCTGAGAAGCTGCATATCAATGGAATAAGATGAAGGTAGGGGGGCTGTGAATCTCTCTTTAACAAAATGTGTTAATTTTAAAAATTAAATTAATGTCTGGTATGTGATGATAGCTTTGTGAGGCATGCTAATATCCCCTTTATATTCTGCTCCTTTTATGCCCAATTCCTCTTCCTTAAGCCAAGTTCTTTATATTACGTCTGCCTTCCTTTAGGTAAGAAGGTCTGGATACAATTCTTAAGTCAGGAATATTTCTAGGTTAGATTTGCTTTCTTCTGTCAAGTAAAAAAAATGTGCCAACTGTATTCCAGTCAGTACACTAGTTCCTTCTGGTTTGACATGAACAAGACTTTCCATATAGCAGTTATTAGGAAAAGATGGAATGGTACTATTTCCCTATTAGTTTACAACAGATACCCTAAAAAAGACAACCCTGTCTTGAAAAAGAGCTCTAAATACAGCTTGAGAAGGATATATATATGACAGAATTTGGGTCTTTAAGCAAAAATAAGGGAGTAGGCTGGATTTGAAAAATACTCTGCCTCAAGTCTTAAATTACTATTCTAAAACTGTAGTTATTTCTGTAGAATAGCTGATTTTATGGGACTTCTGTTATATCAAACTTTTATTTTTGTTACCTGTAAAAGTTGTTATTCGGCTGAACATAGTGTAATTACTCTGCATTTACAGTGATGTTAAAAATTGTAAACCAGGCAACTAACCTTATGAATACAGTAGTGTGTAGTTAGTACAAGCAGCAAAACATGTTAGTTCAGAATAATGACCCTGCCATGTACTGAGTGTGAAACTCATGGGATAATGATGAAGAATTCACTTCTGTTGTTAACCTCACTGTTACATGAATTAGTTGCAGTTGCTGATAGATATATATATATAAATATTCATTATAGAATTACATAGCAGATGAAGAAAATAGGAGATTCAGGGACACACTCTTACAACCTGATTTACCTAGTAAAGTCAATTAATCTCCTTCTATAGGCAACAGAAAGAGAACCTCATTCCTGAGAACCTTTTTAAGACCTTGCCACAGTTTAGAAGATTAGGGCTCTATGATTCTGTCCTAAAATTTCAGAGCTGACAGATAGGTGGACACAATGTGTACTATTCGCATAATAAGACCAACAGCCCAGATCACGTTGTGTATGAACACTAGATCTGTACTTTGATATCTGAAGGACAGGTAACTTAGTCAAAGCTATGCCTTGGCTTAGCTGCCTGGCATGGAGACATCTCAGACAAATGAAGAATTTTCTCTTCTTCCTTTCATAAAATTCAAAAGCAGAAGGAGAGGATGAGCCTGGAAATTTCAGATGGACAGAGGTACTAAAAGTGTTACTGACTCCTAGCTAAGTTATATGTTTCAGAAGAAAAAAACATTTATTAATTCTTTATTAATTTCTTCTATCATTCCATGCCCCAAAAAGTAACACAGGAAAGCTGAAGGAATTTCTCCCATGGCAGAGAAATCAGAGCTTACAATTGAATATGAGCTGTCTTGTAATGTTCATGGGTTCATACCAGATCTGAGAAGCAACAGTACAAAGGTGTCAAGAGGTTCTTCAGGAAGTCTGGCCCTCCCATTGCAGAGTAATGCTCTGCTAGTATCAGTAAACTCTATGTGGTTCTTTGATTGAAAAATCTCTTTCCATTGTTTGAATATAACTGCTGATACTAGTACAGCACAACTGAAGGTACTGGCATTTCTCCCTTGTTCCCAAGTTGAAATCTTTTCATAGTTTAGGAGGTTGGGTTTGCTTTGCTAACTATAATTAGAAAGTTAAAATATGAACAAGTAATTCTGTCTCCCTAAGTTACCTCTGCAGTTTTTATTTCCCAGTTCCTAGTTTGAAGGATTCATGGTGTTGCTATATACTGTTGCACAGTTATAATCTTTCACTTAATTAGCAGCTGCTTTCTAGTCATAAGTAAAACTTTATCTAGTATAAGTAATAATTAATACGTTCTTTCAAAATAAAACACACAAAAAAACCCCAAGTAGTCTTAATCAGTAGAACTAAAACTATTTTCCAAAAGAACTGCCCTATTTTTCTCTTGAAGAAACTGAGGCACAAACTTGTGAAATTAATTCCCAAGATTTTCACAAATGGCAGTAATATCAAGTGGCAGGGCCAGGAAGAGAAGTCCTCTCTCTTGAATTCAGGGTCAATGTTATTTTCACCAGTGTTAATTATAAAGATTTAATATGAAATACTCTGTTCAAAAGCAAGTGTATAAAACTTTGACAAGAAAAAAATATTTAAGAAAAATAAAACAGTGCCAAATCTTGAATCCTCCTTCTCTTGCCCATAGTCAATGATGGTAGCAATGTGCAAAGACAGTCACTCATTTTACATTAAGTACTCTGTGCTTTTGACAGCAAAATTTATTTGAAAGAGGTCTAATCCCTTAATAATCTAAGAACCTGGAGGAAATGAATATTTAATGTAGTCTCTTGCTAATCACAGTGGAGATCAGAGCAGGAAGAAGCTGTTCTGCTTTTCACAGGCAAGAAACTCCTCAATCTTAAAATTAATTTAAACTTTTTCTACTATTCCCTACCAATCACAAAACAGATCACCAAAAACAACCTCTAACAAAGATATTTAATTTCTTCATGTATGGACTTCAATGAGCTCTTGTTAATATATGTAATTTAAAAAGAAAAAAAAGGAGACTTTTATACACTAATTTAATAACTGATAATGCAGAAAGCCCATGAGGGTTAATTGCTAGCTGGATATGAAGGATTAAGCACAGATAGAGAAAAGAGTGGTAAATTTGAAAATATAACCAAAGGTGTCATGAAGTGTATGTAGTCCCCTGGAGATAAAATTAATAGGAAAAAATGTAGAAAATTAGACTTCAGAATGATGAGAGAGAAGATAAAAGGGAAAGGCAGCACACAAACTCTTAAACTACATAGGTGATTAAAATAATATTGTGGAAAGTATAACAGAGGAAGCACTGTCCCAGAAACACACTGGTAAGAAGTAGTAAGAAATTACTGTGTTGAAAGCCAGAGATCTAGGAGAATAAATGTAAAGAAGAAACCTTGCCAGGAGGGATTCTGTGGAACAAACAATTTCAGTTGAATGCAAGAGCAGAAACTCTATATAAAAATGGCTACAGAAAACTCAAAGGTAACTGTATTAATATTTTGAATGATGTAACTTGTTTTTGGATTTACTAGAATTGTATTTTTTGTAAAATGGGTAAAAATAAGCACTGCTTCCTGGAAGAACTGAAAAGAATGTGAAATAACTAGGATAACTCCAGAGGTAAAATAAATGTAGATAAGAAGTCCTTTGAAATTTTACTTACTCTGAGATGCTTGGAGGGAAGTATGCAGGCTGACTTACAATCACTGAAGTTCTTTTATGAATGATTTAAAATAACATCCTTGGCTTGGAAGATATTTGAAAGTTGACAGAGCAAAGATTATGCTCCAAAAATACAGGTCCTTGGAGAAGGCCAAAAGCATTTTAGCTTTGGCAAGGTCCCCGCGTGGAAGGGTTAAAGCAAGCAGAAGGGGACTTTTATCTGAAACACCTTTATTCTAGATAAACACTGCTTCACTTTATGAAACTTGTTCAGCTATGAATATAGACTTTTCACTGCCTCGAAAAGCACAAACTAGCCGTTTGCACAAGTTGAAATGAACTCAAGTCTTCTGGGATCTGCAGCTGAAAATCCCATCTAGAGAAAGTGGGATTTTCTTCCAAAGAATGCTAAATATCTCAAACTTATGAATGTGCAAAAAGGAAGAAGACCCTCAAAAATGTGTGGTTAATTGTGATACGGAATTATAGAGATGCAGGCAAAAAGACATAAGCCAGTGAGAATGGAAGATGAAAGTCTGGAGGAAAATAGATGGTTGTTTTTGGAGGTAGGATATTACAGGAAGTTTTGTCACACAATGCAGATGGTCTGGAGAAGAGAACATATCTGAGAAAGAAAAACTGAAGAAAAAGAAGTTCTTGAGGTAGCAGTGGGTTACAGTGGCAACTGAGCCACTTCAAAATCACAATAAGAAAGAAGGAGAAAGATAAAGAAAGGATAAAAAAGGCTCAAGTATTAGATTCTACCTGCTTGGCACAGGCAATGCCTTCTCTTTAGGAAGCCATCTCCTACTGCGAGTATGCAGTCTCTTTTCCCAGTCTGCTGTCACAGATCTGGTTCAGTGGCAGAGGGAATACCTCTTTTAAAAATTACCATGCCGAAGAGCTCAGCAGCTAGAAGGCAATACAGAATTTCTTACATTGCCCTCTTGTAAAGCTACACCAGTTCACAGACTCTGATTGACTTTATTTTATTTTCATAGCAGAACTGAATGTAAACAGTGCATCAGCTGTTCAAGGGTGTGCTGGGCTTCTTGCTTGATTTTGTATGTTATATTGATTAAAACAGTAGGAGCAGCCTCCCAGCACAGCTCCTTCGTTCAAAAGCTCAAACTAGTAATGACTTGAAATATATGAATTACTGGAAAAAAAAAAAAAAAAAAGCATGCCATGGATGGTAGATGATGATAAGTTGTATTTAATAATTTTCAAATACATTTTTTTCTCCCTTTCTTACTACCTTTTCTATTCTGTTCTAAGCCATTGTGCTATGCAGGTCATGTGATTATCTGATTAACTAGCACAAGCAAATTTGGTGCTTGCCTTTTATTCCTTTTAATTCTCAGAGCAAATATTAATGTTTTTGAAGTAAATAAATTATTGCTTTTATTCTTCAAAATAAACTAAGGCTTGTGGCCATTTATTTACCTCTTTTCTTGTTTGTCCAGGAATAAAAAAGACAACTTGGGACAGTCCTGTGATGGACAACTCCTTAGAAGTCCAGTAGAAGGCAGAGGAAAAAGTCAGATTAAGTTAAGAAGTAATTTCCATATCTTTATTACGGCACTGTCTTAAACATTACAGATACTGAAAAGAAGCTGTTCAAAGATAAAATGGAAAGACTATCAAACAGAAATAAGTAAATCATATAAAAGAACACTCACACTTCTCATAAGTAAACCTGTTTCTTAAGAAGATACAACAAGTGGAAAACATAAACCTTGTAAACTTTTTTTTTTTTTTGAACACTGAATAACTTCCTTAAGTCTAAGATTTAGTTGTTTGGAAAGTGTTTTCTCCAGCCAGCTGGAAGGGGCTACCTTACCCCTCTCCCTAGAGTCCCATTTCTTGTTCACTTTTGCTGTGTCACCTTTGATTTACCACCTGCTAAATGTGAGAAGAATGGAATACAGTTCCTGAGGCCAGAATTAATCAATGTTTCATGCTGAGTTGCAATAGTAAAACTTTGAGGAACAAATGTCACCAAAAATGTTTGTGTTGGATTACTTATTATGGCTTGCTTATTATGAAGTACATTTTCATCTTTAAAATGAGGTTTTGTTAAATGCAAATTTTTATAAGATAGCAAACCAAATTTTAGAATCAGGGAGATTTTAAGAAACATATAATATAAAAGGAAAATATTGTGTGGGTGTTTTAAGGAAATGTTTTCAAGGGTTTTTTTTGTATCTGTAGTCAAGCTATGAGAACTATAGATGTATTTTTTTTTTTTTTTTTGTGAGATCTTTATAGGCCTTACTGTGGTAAAAGTACAGCAAAAGTACAAAGTGCAAAAGCTGTCTTCATTGATTTTCCTCCCATGACTTGCAATACATTGCCTTTTCTGGGCCAGCACCTCCATGGACTCTTCATTAGCAGAAATATTAAGATTCAGTCTCCCTACCTCTATTATGCATTCTGCTCCAATAAAGTCTTCTTGTATCTTTGCACTTCACTAAAAATCAAAGCAAATACATCATTTAATGTTTATTTCTTTAATGACACTTCTGTGTAATGCCATTTACAGAGTTACTACATGTTTCTCTTGTCTTTCCCTCATCTTTTGCATATGCAATACACTCTGAAAAGCTTCTGTAAGAGCTATTCTCCTTGGATAATATCTGAGTCAAACTGGAGAGTGGTTTCAGTTTGTCTGTCAGCTACATGGACTCTTTATTTATAGGGGTTAACTTGCATCCCCATCCAATTCTTTACATATGAAATGAAATACTGAGCTTATTAGAATCTCTTATAAATTAATAAAAAGGATATAAAAGTTCAATCTTCTTACACAACAGAGAATATATAACCATAAGTTTTAATTCCTTCTCCAGACAGCGAGAAAACTAGTGTTGAACTAAATGTCATTAAGGCAAATCGTATCTTGGACTGCATCAAAAAGACCATGGCCAGCAGGTCAGGGGAGGTGATTCTTCCCCTATGCTCTGCTCTGGTGAGACCCCACCTGGAGTCCTGTGTCAAGCTCTTGAGCCCTCAGTACAAGAAAGACATGGACATGCTGGAGAAGGGCAAGAGGAGGCCACCAAGATGATCAGAGGGATGGAATACCTCTGCTGTGAGGACAGGCTGAGAGAGTTGGGGTTGTTCAGCCTGGACAAGAGGAGGCTCCAGGAAGAACTTATTACAGCCTTTCAGTACTTGAAACAGGCCTATAAGAAAGATGGTGACAGACTTTTTAGGAGGCTCAGTTATGACAAAACAAGGGGTAATGGTTTTAAACCAAAGGAGGGGAGATTCAGGCTAGACATGAGGAAGAAATTTTTTACAATGAGGGTAGTAAAACACTGGCACAAGTTGCCCAGAGAGGTGGTAGATGCCCCATCCCTGGAAACTTTCAAGGCCAGGCTGGATGGAGCTCTGAGCAACCTGATCTAGTTGAAGATGTCCCTGCTCATTGCAGGGGGGTTGGACTAGATGACCTATGAAGGTCCCTTCCAACCCAAACTATTCTATGACTCATTTGCCAGAAACTATCCATGTATGAATGTATATGTGCGTATATGTATTTGCCTTACATTTCTACATAGATGAAGTTTTTGAGGTGGAATAGAAATCCACATGCTAGTTTCTAAATCACAAGAGATTCCACAGGCAGTTTTATATCTACAGGCCTGATGGAGGTCAACTATTATAATGTACAGTCATAGGAGGATCCAATTTGAGCAAGAACTCAAGAGGAGCTACAGTAACAGTTGTATTAGCTTTTCCACATGATATCTTATAACATTTGACAGGCACAGTGAGAGCTCAAGACATTCCAAGGTGAGAGGACAGACTGAAGCATGGAACCAAATCAAGTTGCAAAGCATCTTTTTAGTCCTGAAACTTTATTTCTTCCAGTTTCAAATAAATTGCTTGAGCAGAAATGCTTCTTAGTGGGCTGAATATCATCCCTGTCAGAAAATTCGTCAAGCCTGCACTCTCTAAAATGCACTGCATAGATGATAAAAATGAATCATGGGAAAAAAAGGGAAAAAAAGTCTTCACATGCAAGCAGCAGAAAGCATGATAGTTTTAACTTCTAAAGCAGAATTTACAAAGTATCTTAACAAAAAATGTCATAAAATATTCTATCTATAGAATTCAAAAGCTCTATATTAAGAAACTTGCTTAGGAATAATACTTAATAAGCAAGGTCTTTGTTTTGAAGTGCACAGACTAACCATCCTAAACCTGAACATATTACATGAGTTATTCTTATCTGCTGGTGTTGTCCTCTTTCAAAGGCTATAACACAGTATTAGTTCTCAATCAGCTGGGTATGGTATGTCTATTGTAGACCAAAGGACAATTTTAAGGTCAACAATAGACTAGGAGAGGTCAAAAATCTAATCTGAAAACAACCTGCTTTGTGTGGCTAATGGTGAAACAATCATTTAAACTTCTTGAATATAAAATCCAGTTCTTCAGTAGTATTGATATTTACTCTTAAATCCAAGACCCAAGAATGGGCTGAATTTTCATTTCTGTTTTTTCAGGTATGACAAAAACCTCATTCATTTCAAGAAATGGTATTGCAGGATGTTAAAAATGTGTTTTACCTAATGAATTTAGGTCTTATTTTGAAATTCAACATGATGGATGTCTTAAAAGACTTGTAGATTTTGGGAGGATTTTTCAGTTTGGATCTTGGGACTCCATCATAAAATAGCCACATAATTTGGATAAAAGTTTGGACCATAGCTGTTGTAGGGCATGCAACTGGTTCTACTTCATTGGCCATATATTACTGCAAAGAAAGTTGGATACACAGAATTTTGAAAATAAGTAGTCTGCCACATATTCAGTTACCTATGGCAGAATCTGGACAAAAATATCTCTTGAGTGTATGGAACTTGTCCTCTCCAAAGAACTGCTACTGTTATTGGAATAGAATATGGGAATAGATGGCATAATATTTATATTGTTGTTAGGTCAGTGCTTCAGAGCATGATTCTAAGTGATACTAAATATTCATCACATACTTATGATATCAAAGAGAACCAGGAATTCAATCCTCACAGTTTGATTTTGTTACAATCAAAATAACATGTATCCATGAAAAATAGTTCAGTTCCTTTTAAATTACAGTCTGTTAATGAAAATCTAGAGCCAGAAATCTATCTGTCAAGTTTCATACAATGGCACATGCTTATTACTTTAGCTAATCCATTTCAGGTTGCCACAGCCAGTTAATACAGATATTCCCATTGCCAAGACTACCATGTTTTACATAGTTAGTGCTGTTCTATTCTCCTGCAAGGGGGGAAGAGCAAAAAATAACAAAAATCATAGAATGGGAATGGGATTCATATTTTTGTGTGTGGCATAATGCAGATGACAGCAATACAGAGACCAGCAGTGCTGGGGTGCATCTGTTGCTACAGAGTGCCTGGGAAAATGGAAATAATGTTACATACATAATATACAAGTTGTTATACATTAATTTTATTCTCTGACTGAATTATTTAATGTAGACCAGGGTCACCAAGGCTCTTTGTACTGGAATTTTATGATTCTGAGGTTGAATCACTGTTCTGAAAACACATAGTCATCCCAGTCTTTAAGTCAAAATACTCTAATTGTATGTAATTTATTCTTGCTTTATTGACATGGTTCTGCAACCTGTTTGAATGTGTCATGGTTTTCAGCTAAGGTAAGATATTGCTGAAAACATTGAGTAATATGGGAACAGTTTGATTTATATACCCTTTCATCTTTCAAAATATAAGAAAACACTAATTTCTTTTGATATTGCGAATAATATATGAATCCTTGAGCATTGTTTCTAGTATAAAGCCTATGTATTGAGTCAATATTCCTATGCATACTTACAAAGCCAAAGAAGAGTAGAATTGTAGAGTTCCCTGATCATCCAAAGATCCCAAAGAACACTCAAAAAAAGAATAATTCTTCATTCACTGATAAATCTACACTGGTTATTCATTCAGACTGACAAAGCTAGTCTGCTGAACTGATACTGGGCAACCTTCGCCTTACTCCACACTTAAGATGCACTGAGTAGACTAAAACAATTCCAAAGAAAATGGAACAATGGCATTGAAAATTAAAATACTTTCTCTTCAACTACAGCTACCCAACCAGGAGCTGCTGCATTGATCTCTCAAAGCCAGAAAATCAGGAGAAATTTTTTCAGTTAAAAAAACCCTGTCTAGTGAGAATCTGTCTCTCTTGAACTATTTCCCCAGGACCAAAAAGGCATTTTATCTAAATGAACAGAAATAATTATACTAAATCTTGCAAAAAATAATGCAGGGCTCCTTTTATTGAAGTTGAACTGGTTGCTTATGACTGCTCTGGTGGTGCTTTCTCAAGAGAATAATCTCAAGATATTATTGGTCAGGAGAATCCTCCAATTCTACCTTTTCTTTCCCTTCTTAGCACTGGTAGTTTCCTTAGTGCATTTACTAAATGATATGAGTATTAAATATGTCAATTCTCAGTGAATAAAATTATGGATTATACACATCATGGTTTTTGCTTCCTCACGTGACATTCAGGACATGAAATAAAACCCCCAAATAAAAGTGATTTATTTCTGAAAATTATAGTATATAATCCAAAATTAATTTTAATTTCAATCTGGATTAAACATATCACTGAAATTCAATGTGAGGTTATTAAAAGCTTTCATCATCATTTTGACAGTAGCTGCTGATATACTGGGAAAGTAAAAATTCAAGTCAGGCTGAGTTTTTTAACATAGACTCTAATACATTTTCAACCAAAATAGAAAAAGGGCTCAAAAAGGTTTAGATCAAATTTGGAGTTTGGATCAAAGTATAGTATTGCAATAATTCACGCAGCATGGGGAATAAGCAGGAGGAGTTAGAATCCTGTGTTCAATCAGAAGGTTACGATCTAGTGGCAATTATGCAGACATGGTGGGACAGCTCACATGACTGGAATGTGGTCATGGATGGCTATGCCCTTTTCAGGAAACACAGGCCAGCCAGGCGTGGTAGTGGAGTTGCTCTCTATGTGACAGAGCAGCTACAATGTACTAAATTCTGCCCCGGAGCGGATGAGGGGGGAGTTGAGAGTGTATGGGTCAGGATCAAGGGGCAGGCTGGCAGGGGTGACACTGTTGTGGGCGTCTGTTACAGGCCACCAGATCAGGCTGAGGAAGTTGATGAGGCCTTCTATGGGCAGCTGAGAGTGGCCTCACAGTCACAGGCCCTGGTTGTTGTGGGTGATTTTAACTTCCCTGATGTTTGCTGGAAGGACCATTCAGCCAGCCAGCCACAGTCCAGGAGGTTCCTCCAGTGCATTGATGATAACTTTCTCAGGCAAATGGTGGAGAAGCCGATCAGGAGAGGAGCACTGCTGGATCTCATCCTCACTAACAAGGAGGGTCTGGTCGAAGCGGTAAAGGTTGAGGGCTGCCTTGGATGCAGTGACCACGAGATGGTGGAGTTCAGCATCTTGTGTGGTAGGACCAGGGCAATAAGTAGGATTGCAACCCTGGACTTTAGCAGGGCTAACTTTGGCCTTTTCAAGCAATTGCTGCAGCATATCCCATGGGCAAGACTGCTTGAAGGTAAAAGGGCCCAAGATATCTGGGTGGCATTCAGGGACTGCTTCTTCCATGCTCAGGATCAGAGCATCCCCACACGTAGGAAGTCAAGGAAGGGAGCCAGGAGACCTGTGTGGTTAAATAGGGATCTGTTGGGTATGCTCAAGCAGAAGAGGAGAGTTTACAGATCATGGAAGCAGGGGCTGGCCACTTGGGAGGAATATAAGGCTACTGTTAGAGGATGTAAGAAGGCAGCTAGGATAGCCAAGGCCTCCTTAGAATTACAGCTGGCGAGAGGGGTCAAGGACAGCAAAAAGAACTTTTTCAAATACATAGCAGATAAAACCAACACCAGAGGCAAGGTAGGCCCACTGATGAATGGGGTGGGTGCCCTGGTGACAGAAGATACAGAGAAGGCAGAGCTACTGAATGCCTTCTTTGTCTCTGTCTACTCTGCCAGAGGCTGTCCTGGGAAACCCTGTACCCTTGAGACCCCAGATGAAGCCAGGTCAATGGAGGAGTTTGCTTTAGTTGATGAAGACTGGGTTAGGGAGCAATTAATTAGTCTGGCCATCCATAAATCCATAGGTCCAGATGAGATGCACCCGTGGGTGCTGAGGGAGCTGGCTGAGGTCATTGCTAGACCACTCTCCATCATCTTTGCGAAGTCTTGGGAAACAGGAGAGGTGCCCGAGGACTGGAGGAAAGCAAATGTCACTCCAGTCTTCAAAAAGGGCAAGAAGGAGGACCCGGGTAATTATAGACCAGTCAGCCTCACCTCTGTCCCTGGGAAAGTGATGGAATGGCTTGTCCTTGCTGCCATCTCAAGGCATATCAAGGATAAGAGGATTATTAGGGGCAGTCAGCATGGCTTTACTAAGGGTAAGTCATGCTTGACCAACCTCATAGCCTTTTATGAGAATGTAACAAGGTAGATGGATGATGGCAGAGCTGTGGATGTGGTCTACCTTGACTTCAGCAAAGCGTTTGACACGGTCTCCCATAGCAATCTAGTTGCTAAGTTGAGGAGATTTGGTCTGGACAATAGAGTAGTGAGGTGGATTGCAAACTGGCTTAAGGAGAGAAGCCAGAGAGTGGTAGTCAATGGTGCGGAGTCTAGTTGGAGGCCAGTATCTAGTGGAGTGCCTCAGGGGTCAGTACTGGGGCCAATATTATTCAATATATTCATTAACGATTTAGACGAGGGAATTGAGTGTACTATCAGCAAGTTTGCTGATGACACTAAGCTGGGAGGAGTGGCCGACACACTAGAAGGCTGCGCTGCCATCCAGTGAGACCTGCACAGACTGGAGAGTTGGACGGGGAAAAATTTAATGAAATATAACAAAGAAAAGTGTGGAGTCTTGCATCTGGGTAGGAACAACCCCAGGTTCCGGTATAAATTGGGGAACGACCTGCTGGAGAGCAGTGTAGGGGAAAGGGACCTGGGGGTCCTGATGGACAGCAGGATGACCATGAGCCAGCACTGTGCTCTTGTGGCCAAGAAGGCCAATGGCATCCTGGGGTGTATTAGAAGTGGGGTGGTTAGTAGGTCAAGAGAGGTTCTCCTCCCCCTCTACTCTGCCCTTGTGAGACTGCATCTAGAATACTGTGTCCAGTTCTGGGCCCCTCAGTTCAAGAATGTCAGGGAACTGCTGGAGAGAGTCCAGCACAGAGCCACAAAAATGATGAAGGGAGTGGAGCATCTCCCTTATGAGAAAAGGCTGAAGGAGCTGGGTCTCTTTAGCTTGGAGAAGAGGAGACTGAGGGGTGACCTCAATAGTGTTTATAATTAGATAAAGGGTGAGTGTCATGAGGATGGAGCCAGGCTCTTCTCAGTGTCAACAAATGATGGGACAAGGGACAATGGATACAAACCAGAACACAGGATGTTGCACTTAAATATGAGAAGAAACTTCTTCTCAGTGAGGGTAACAGAACACTGTAACAGGCTGCCTAGGGAGGTTGTGGAGTCTCCTTCTCTGGAGACATTCAAAACCCACCTGGACACATTCCCGTGTAACCTCATCTAGGTGTTCCTGCTCTGGCAGGAGGATTGGACAAGATGATCTTTTGAGGTCCCTTCTAATCCCTAACATTCTGTGATTCTTATTCTATTGTATGATCTGAAGATATTTCTATAAGACTTAAAGAAGGAATGAAAAACAAACCAGCCAAACCAAACCAAACCAAGAAAACACAAACAGAAAAAACAACCAACCAAACAAAAATATACCAACACAAAAACAACCCCTAGACTGTCACATACACATAGTATAACAACTTCATAACAACATAGACAAATAATGGAAAATTTCAAAACAGTCATTTTAATTTTTTATGTAACACAGTTGAAGGAATAAACAATCGCAGCCTGGGCCATAGCTAGATGAACCGTTTTGCATCCTTTAGGCTACATCTATACTGTTCTTGTGATCTGCTGCAGGAAATAACTGCCGTCTCCACCAACCAATTAACCCGGAGCAGCGTGCATCCTCTCCATTCATGGCTAGCCCCTTCTGAAACTGATTTGTTACGTCTACACTGCATAGCACTTGGAGTATCACTGGCTGAGAACATAATCCGGAAGCTACTGTGGCTAGTGATGCCAACACCCTTCAGCATGCCACACTAACCATCTGTCTGCCCTATCATGTCACATGCTTGCACCATTAAGTTTTGAAAAGAGCCATACAGAGCCCAACTCTGTTCAGAGGCCCTGGAAGCAACAGGCTGCACCTCCAGCTGCCAGTGCTTCATTCCCTCTGTGACAAGTGTTGCCATTTTGTCAGGTCTGCCACTGGTTCAGCCTTGTCTGCCTATGACCAAGGTCAGTCTTAGCTATAGGACATCAATGATCCAGCTTTCTCTTTCAAAAATGTATTTGAAGAAATGAAGAATGCAGTTGCTGGTTGCACTGTGGCTCAAGGAGCTCAAACTTTGACACAGGACTCCAAGCATGGTCTTCTGAGATGCTGAATGGAAGGATCACTTTATTGGACCTCTTGGTTTTCTTTGCTGCCAGATTGCACTGCTAGTTCACATTCAGTATGCTGTCTACCAGGACAGTTAGGTCCTTTTCTTCAGACATGTTTCAGACAGTCAGTCCCAGACTGCATAGTAGTGCAGGATTATTTCTCCCCAGCAGCAGGACTTTGGATTTGGTTTTGATGAACTTTCTGAAGTTCTTGTCAGGCTATTCCTCCAGCTTGTCCAAGTCACTCTGAATAGCAGCGCTTCCCTCCAACCTGGTGTAACACACAAACTCACTGAAGATGAGTGATGAAGATGGTCCCAGTATTGATTCCTGAGGGTAATCCCAGTGAGGCCAGAGATCAGCAGCTGTGCTCGACTAACAGTTCTTTGTTCCATATGGTATGCACATTCTCATACTTCTGTTTGAAGTGAGTTCTAAATCATGCTGTTTTTACAAGAGATGTGTGAAAGTCTGTCTGTCTTACTGTCCTCCAAGATACATCTTCTCTGTCCCTTGTTCCCTTACTCTTGGCATATCTAGTTTAAAGTCCTCCTCACTAGGTTAGTAAGCCTGTTTGCTCACTTGGTTGGGTACTGAGTAGTCCTTGCTCCTTGAAGAGTCTGACTTTCACACCAGCTGTGCAGCCTGGTGTTGACCCACTGGATATGCCTACTTCCGTTTGGACTTTTCCCCTGACCAACAGGATTCATGAGAGCACTACCAAGCCACTTTGTCATTTAATCTTACAAATTACATTTGACATTTCAGTCTCTCATAGAGTTTTCAAGGTAGTTTCTGTGACATTAATGATCATATGCCATGAGCTACAGTGCTTTTACAAGCTTTACTATATTCAGAGTATGTCTGCATATATATTGACTTAGTACAACATTCCCTTATTCTGCAAAACCTCACGTAGCCCTCGCCATCTCCATTTCAAAAGTCTATTGACTCTATACTGGTAAATACAGTTGGTTTAGTTTATAAAAGCTTGCTTAGATTAAAAAATGTATTTGTCTGGCATATGTTCTTGTCCCAAAACTATTGAAGCCCTATGTTAGCAGTACAGTTCTTATTTATCCATTCTTATATCCATTTTAATTATCTTACTTACCAATTTTTTTCTGATTTATCAATTTTTCTTAGTTAACAATTTTTTAATAATGCTGATGCTATTTGTCTTGGTAACACAAAAACACATCTCTAGAATGGTCAGACAGAAGGGAAGAGGAACTAAGATGTTTCAAAAGGAGCACAGAAATTTAACACTTTAGTAGAGAGGAGATCTGTACTGGTTTGTGCTGCAATGGAGTTCATTTTCTTCATAATAGCTGGTATGGTGCTCTGCTTGGACCCATGATGAAAACAGTGTTGATAACACACAAGTGGTTTAGCTAATGCTTACAGACTGTTGATGCCTTTTCTGTTTCTCACACCCCCCAGCAAGTAGGCTGGGGGTGCACAAGAATTTGGGAGGGGACACAGACAGGACAGCTGAACCCAACTGACCAAGGGGAGCACATGAAATCATTCTCAGCAATAAAAACTGGAGGAAAGAAGGAAGGAAGGGACATTCAGAATTACAGAATTTTCTTCCCAAGTAACTGTTACATGTTGAGGAAGCCCTGTTTTCTTGGTAATGGCTGCATATCTGCCTACTGATGGGAAGCAGTGAATTAATACCTTATATTGTTTTGCTCCTAATACAGCTTTTGCTTTAGCTATTAAACTGTCCTTATCACAACCCTCAAGTTTTCTTACTTTTATCTTTCGAATTTTCTCCCCGATCCCACTGTGGGGAGTGAGTGAGTGGCTGTGTGGTGCTTAGATGACTCCTGGGGTTAAGCCACAACAGGAGTTTTTTTAACAGGAGTTTAACATCTCAGTAAACTGTGGAATCAATACGAGATTGGAACTGGGTATACTAAAGTAAGTTCTTCCTAAAAATTATCAGCAGTGAAATACCTAATATCGACATATAAATGGACATTTTTTATGTTTTGAAGTTAACAAGCAATAAAATGAATGAAGCAGTTTAACTCTCTCTTGCAGAGACTGCAGTAAATTATCAGCAGAATCTGAATTAAAAAAAAATCTATGTAGTACAGTATGTAATACATCTATTATGCATTATGTGGGTATTCTTCAAAACAGGAAAACTATCAACATACTCACTATGTTCTGAACTACTATTCTTACTGTGAGTCATGAACACTGTGATAAGTGTCTTGCCAACAACTTGAAAAATATGCAGGCCTGTTTACATCTTACAAATAGAGATATTTTTGCCTTCCTGTGACTTTCTTCATCAGTTCAGTTAAACTGCAAGTTTGGACTTCGTGGATCTGTAGTTTACCAGATTAAAGGCAACACATCTGGAGATGTGTTTTTGTGTTACCAGTTTAAAGTATTATGTAAGTTTGTTGTTGTTGTTGTTGTTTGGGTTTTTTTTGTTTGGTTTTTTGTTTTTTTTTTTTTCCTCCCCACTTTTACTGATGTTTCTGGCTAAAGATCCAGGTTATCTTCATTGGAATTCCTGGCAGGATTTTTTCATAAAATACTCCATAATGAGAAAATTTCAAAATGAAGTGTTATTTGGAGACTCCATAGTCTCCAAGTTCTCATTAAATTGCCATTTATACAATATGCTTCCCAGCCACCAGGGTCACTTTGCTGTGAAGGTACATCACAAAGAGAAAGCAGTAAATCTCAGTGAATATTCCACTACTGTCTCTGGCAATTAAAGTTTTAAATGGCATCTTCTCTGCATAGCCAATAAAATAAGAATCAGAAGGCAACTGCAGGATAGCCCAGATAAAATGAGCCAACTGCTGTCTCATATTATTTCACATTGACAGAAAAAAGGCATACTAAACTGAAAGACAATATACATCATTATGGCACCCCACTGTGTAGCAACAAAAAGTTCTGTGGAGTTCTATTGGCTAATGGGGTAAAATAAGTTTAAGAACTAATTTCAAATATACTGAATTTCTTCATCATCTAAGCATTCAGAAAATGACAATCTGTGTTCTTTCTCTCTTTTTGAGAAATGCAGTCTGTTGCTGAGGATCCCCTTTCTTACTGTGAAAGACTCTCATTGAACCAAGTCTGGACAATTTCTTCAGTGCTTCCATTTTCTATTAAACTGTAAACAGTATTATATAACATTTTCAGCCAATTTTAGAAGGTTTCAATCCACTGATCAGACTATCACTTTTTGCAAGAATATCATAAGTGCCATTAGAGTCTCAGAAGACAGAAGTTGGATTTTTTTTTAAATACTTTTGCTCCTTGTATTTTGGATTCTTAAATATCCTGCAGAGGACTGTGTCAATGCTGCTCTGTGTTCCAGTGCAGAAATAAGATAGCCCAATGTTGTATCCAAGAATTTGTATCCACATACTTTTCAAATACTAGCTAGTTCTCATATTTTCTGTGAAACCTAGAGACATTATAAATTATATAACTACGGTGGAAATTTTGGAAATGGTTCACCAAGGGTGGGAAAGGAATCACTGTAAATGAATATATGAAGGATGCAGAAATCTTAACTTTATTACACAAAACCAGTAAAGCCACAGATGAACTCTTAAGTTGCTAATGATGATAATCCACCTCTTATTTTTTTCCACATGTGGTATTTGTTACTTGTTATTTAGGGACCATTTATTAACTGCTGTCACTGAATATTATTGCCAGTCAGAAAGGCCCCAGGGAGATACCACCCAAAAGGTGATGGACCCCCCCGTCCTTCCGGGCAGAGCTGGGAGACCTGAGACAGCTCCTGCCCTGTTGCTGTCGGGCAGAGACAAGGGACGAAAAAGATGAGGAGGGTTGGAAACAAGTTCCAGTTCGGTGTCACAGGCAATGCCCCTCTCTACTTGATTTGTTTCCCCAGGTGCCCCTCTGTAATAGGTTTGAGGCCCTCGATCTTGGAGGAGAGGTAGGTGAGGATGTGGTGCAAGGCCCACCTACAAGGTCGCATAGGAAGAGGCAGTTGACTTCACACCTCAAGACTGCCTACAATAAGAAAGAGTGTAATTATAGTAGATGATTCCCTTCTGAAAGGGAGGAAGGGCCCAATATGCAGAGTTGACCCTTATCATAGGGAAGTGTGTAGTCTACCTGGAGCCTGGATCAGGGATATCACCAGGATGCTCCCCAGCCTGGTGTGCCCAACGGATTACTACCCACTGCTGATCTTCCAGACAGGTGCAGAGGAAGCTGTATCCCATAGTCTGAGGGGAATGAAGAAAGATTTCAAGGCCTTGGGACGGTTGGTGAAAGAGTCTAGGATGCAAGTTGTTTTCTCTTCCCTCTTTCCATTTTCTGGTGCCAGCATGGGATGGGATAGAAGATTTCATTCCATAAATGATTGGCTACAAGACTATTGCTACAGGCAGGGCTTTGGGTTCTTTGATAATGGCTGGTTTTATAAGACACCAGTACAAACAGTAATATGTGTGAAAGGTTTATCTCAGAAGAGCAAAAGAATGCTGGGACAGGAATTAGCAGGGCTCATTTGGAGAGCTTTAAACTAGATTTGAAGTGGCATGGTGTTGTAGATGGGCTTGCACCAGTGGGGCAGCACTCTAGAACTGATGAAGACCAGGAGGCCTCACATACCCTTAAAGGTGAAATCGGTGTGCTCAGCTCACTCAGTGAAATGCGCGTACACGAATGCGCGCAGCATGGGCAATAAGCAGGAGGAGTTAGAAACCTGTGTTAGGGCAGGAGATTATGTTCTGGTGGCAGTTACAGAGACATGGTGAGACAGCCCACATGACTGGAATGTGGTTACAGATGGCTATGTCCTTTTCAGGAAACACAGGCCAGCTAGGTGAGGTGGTGGAATTGCTCTTTATGTGAGAGATCAACTACAATATATTGAGTATTGTCCAGGCACGGATGAGAAGCGAGTTGAGAGTCTATGGGTGAGAATTAAGGGTCAGGCTGGCAGGGATGATACTGTTGTGAGTGTTTCTTACAGGCCACCAGATCAGGGTGAGAAAGTTGACAAGGCCTTCTACAGGCAGCTGAGAGCAGCCTCGCAATTACAGGCCCTGGTTGTTGTGGAGGATTTTAACTACTCTGATGTTTCCTGGAAGGACCATTCAGCCAGCCAGCCACGGTCCAGAAGGTTCCTCCAGTGCATTGATGATAATTTCCTGATGCAAATGGTGAATAAGCCAACTAGGAGAGGAGCGCTGCTGGATCTCATCCTCACTAACAAGGAGGGTCTGGTCGAAGAGGTAAAGGTTGAGGGCTGCCTTGGCTGCAGCGACCATGAGGTGGTGGAGTTCAGGATCTCATGTGGCAGGAACAGAATAGCGAGCAGAATTGCAGCCCTGGACTTCAGTATGGCCCACTTTGGTCTTTACAGGGAATTGCTAGGGGAAATCCCGTGGGAAAGGGTACTTGAAGATAAAGGGGCCCAAGATAGTTGGTTACCATTCAGGGACTGCTTCTACCAAGCTCGAGATCAGAGCATCCCAACATGTAGGAAGTCAAGGAAGGGAGCCCAGAGACCTGCATGGTTAAACAGGGAACTGCTGGTAAGCTCAAGTGGAAGAGGAGAGTTTACAGACCATGGAAGGAGGGGCTGGCCACTTGGGAAGAATATAAGGCAGTTGTCAAAGGTTGTAGGGAGGCAACTAGGAAAGCTAAGGCCTCCTTAGAATTAAACTTTGTAAGTCATTCATCAATGACTTGGATGAGGGAATGGAGTGAACTATCAGCAAGTTTGCTGATGACACCAAACTGGGAGGAGTGGCTGACACACCAGAAGGTTGTGCTGCTATCCAGCGAGACCTGGACAGACTGGAGAGACAAATTAAACTTTGTCAAGGAAAACAGAAAGAGCTTTTTCAAATACATGGCAGATAAAACTAACACCAGAGGCAATGTAGGCCAACTGATGAATGAGGTGGATGCCCTGGTGACAGAAGATACAGGAAGGTAGAGTTACTGAATGCCTTGTCTCTGTCTACTCTGCTGGAGGCTGTCCTGAGGAGCCCTGTGCCCCTGAGGCCCCAGAGGAAGTCAGGAAAATGCAGTTTTCCTTGGAGTTTCCTTGGAGTTTGCCTTGGTTGATGAGGGTTAGGGAGCAATTAGGCAATCTGGACATCCATAAATCCATGGGTCCTGGCGGGATGCAGCCATGGGTGCTGAGGGAGCTGTCTGAAGTCATTGCTAGACCACTCTCCATCATCTCTGCTAACTTGCGAGAAATGGGAGAGGTGCCTGAGGACTGGAGGAAAGCAAATGTCACTCCAGTCTTCAGAAAGGGCAAGAAGGAGGACCCAGGTAACTGTAGATCGGTCAGCCTCACCTCCATTCCTGGAAAGGTGACGGAATGACTTATCCTTGCTGCCATCTCAAGGCATATCAGAGATAAGAGGGTCATTAGGGGGAATCAGTGTGGCTTCACCAAGGGGAAGTCATGCTTAACCAACCTCATAGCCTTTTATGAGGACATAACAAGGTGGATAAATGATGGCAAAGCAGTGGATGTGGTCTGTCTTGACTTCAGTAAAGCATTTGAAACAGTCTCCCACAGCATCCTCACAGCTAAACTGAGGAAGTATGGACTGAATGATCGGTTAGTGAGGTGGACTGTGAACTAGCCGAAGGAAAGAAGCCAGAGAGTCGTGGTCAGCGGGGCAGAGTCTAGTTGGAGGTCTGTATCTAGTGAAGTCCCTCAAGGGTCTGTACTGGGACCAGTACTATTTAATATATTTATCAATGACTTGGATGAGGGAATAGAGTACACGGTCAGCAAGTCTACTGATCACACCAAGCTGGGAGGAGTGACTGACACACCAGAAGGCTGTGCTGCCATCCAGCGAGACCTGGACAGGCTGGAGAGTTGGGCAGGGAAAAATTTAATGAAATATAACAAAGTGTAGAGTCTTGCATCTGGGCAGGAACAACCCCAGGTTCCAGTATGATTTGGGGAATGACCTGTTGGAGAGCAGTGTAGGGTAAAGGGACCTGGGGGTCCTGGTGGACAGCAGGATGACCATGAGCCAGCACTGTGCCCTTGTGGCCAGGAAGGCCAATGGCATCCTTGGGTGTATTAGAAGGGGGGTGGTTAGTAGGTCAAGAGAGGTTCTCACCCTCTACTCTGCCCTGGTGAGACCCCACCTGGAATACTGTGTCCAGTTCTGGGCCCCTCAGTTCAAGAAGGACAGGGAACTGCTGGAGAGAGTCCAGCACAGAGCCACAAAGATGATGAAGGAAGTGGAGCATCTCCCTTACGAGAAAAGGCTGAAGGAGCTGGGTCTCTTTAGCTTGGAGAAGAGGAGACTGAGGGGTGACCTCAATAGTGTTTATAATTAGATAAAGGGTGAGTGTCATGAGGATGGAGCCAGGCTCTTCTCAGTGTCAACAAATGATGGGACAAGGGACAATGGATACAAACCAGAACACAGGATGTTGCACTTAAATATGAGAAGAAACTTCTTCTCAGTGAGGGTAACAGAACACTGTAACAGGCTGCCCAGGGAGTCTGTGGAGTCTCCTTCTCTGGAGACATTCAAAACCCACCTGGACACATTCCCGTGTAACCTCATCTAGGTGTTCCTGCTCTGGCAGGAGGATTGGACTAGATGACCTTTTGAGGTCCCTTCCAATCCCTAACATTCTGTGATTCTGTGACTATCTTGCTACAGCAGGAATTCATATGAATTAGTAAAACCAGTTATTTAGCAAGTGGGAACTTGAGGAAGTCAGGAAGTTCAAAATGTGCTTTGTATTGTATAAATTTAGGAAAATAGTGATCAAGTAAGGTAGTCCCAAAATTACCTGCATGTGTTTTTAAAGTCTTAATGAAACTTAAAAATAAAGATCACTGATATATGAACTTAAAACATGCTAAGAATTTTTAAATATTCTATATGGATCTTTTCTGTGATGGCCCACATGCAAACTGTTTATCTCCCATCATAAACTTACCAGTTTAAACAAACCCATTAAATCGTCAAAGCATGTTAAATTTAAAAGGTTAAATTGAAGTTTGGTTTTGTTGTATTAGAGCTTCCTATCCTTCTTTAATGTATTGCTTTATTGTGTAATAAAGTACCATCCTTTGAAACAGCAAAATCTCCACCAATTTCCTAACAGTACAAATATTGTGAAATAGTCAATAAAGCTGCATAATTTTTAAGTACAGGTAATATTAATAAATCTTGGGTCTCTGCATTCATTAGAAACCTCCATCATGCATGTGAAGGAGAGGAAGAAGTTACTTTGTTGTGCCACTGAACAGTTAGAAGTTGCTAAAGAATTGAATGTTAGAAGAGCAAGTCGTTTACAAACTCACACTTGGCAGAGAGCTAGTTTCAAGGTAAAAATGAAACACAACTACTTTTTCATATGGTCCTATCCCATATTACATGCTATTAGCTTCACATGCATGATTTGTTGCATATATGTGTGCTCCTAGCAGTGATGATGGTAGCCATGTTTTTGGAAAAGCAAGCAAGCAGTTACATTAAAAATCAAGAAACCATGCCATTAAGTTATATTTTTTCATTTAATCTTTATGATCACAAGCACTGAGGACTCTTTAAATCCCCTGAAGGTCTGTTTTACCATCAACATACTCTTTCCTTCTCTCTACCACAAACTTTGAAACAAAACTGAAGAAGCAAAAGGGGACAGGTGGAAGAAAAGAAAGCATGAACTCCCATAAAATATATTCTAGTATTTACTGTCTTGTCACAAAGGATTAATGACACATACTCATAAGTCTAATACATATCTCTATATCTTTGAAACACTGGAGATAACAAAACATATTCCCTCAAACTCAGAGTCTGTGTTTCAGCTGCACTGCAAAGACGTGCTGCAGAGAACAGATGTGTGATGGCTCCAAGATTTGGTGGACCCCAGTGAGTGACAGAGGCTTAAGTGTCATGAAAAATGATACATGACTGGAGTATTTTTCTTCATCCAGTAAATACACAGAGAATGTTGAAAAACACTGTTCTAAAATCTTGAATTAAAAAAAAGAAATGCTGAAACAGGATGTTTCTCAGTAGACATAATGAATAATTTCATTTAAAATTATGCTTCATATGGCAACATTTCACTCTTCTGCATGCCATGACTCAGAAAGGCCAGTAGACTCTGAATTGTCAACACTTGCTGAATTACCAGACACAAGAAATTCAGGAGATGAATTTAAATGTGGCAGTCAAACTACAGTAGTTCAGCATTCTTTACTTGCAAGATTATTTAGACTGTTTTGACCCTTAATTGTTGAAAAACTTATTACTGCTTCTAGTTGCCAAAAAAAAGTGAAATGATTTTGTAAATATGACGAAATGTTGGTTTACTTCATTTTAAATCAAAAAGGTATAGGCTGGAAGGGTATCTGGAAGCCAAGGCAGGCTAACACATATGTGGGAGCTATTCCTTAGTTGCATTTCTTTGTGCCCTTTATGCAATGTCGCTGACTACATGGAGGTTCCAGAGCAAAGTAGAAACTAATTAAGTGCTCATCAAATGTTTCCAGGGCAGACCTTTCTCTACCTCATTCCAGCAGCATGCTGGTACAAAGTATTAGACGATAAAAAATATGTTAGAGAACAGCACTACTTGGAAGGAATGCTGCTGATTTTGCTCTAGTGATGTTACATTGAGTATTTAGCGACATTTAAAGATTAACTTTCATTCAATTAATCCAGGTTTTTTTTCTTGTGTACTGGACTTTCACAGTAACCTGCTCGATTCAGCAGCCTTTGGGTTCTTAGAGCTCAAGGAAATATGTCAGAAAAGACTCCTAAGTATTTTTGTTCTTCTTTAGTTGCCTTTGTAAAGAAAAATACGAAAACCATCTCCTCTTTGAAGGTAAAAAACCACAAACTTTTAGTCCAACACTATAGAGTCCCATGCTCTTGCAATATCTCAAGATTTTACCAGCTTATTTTAACACTTAGACCAGAAAAATTTTTTAAGCTAGTTCTCTGTCTCTTGCACGCCCCGCTCCCATCCCTGCACCTTTGAAAAGCAAGACTCTAGAATTTGCTGTACCTCTCCATTCCACAGTGGTAGCTCCTGTGATAAATTAACTGATCTAAATTTCCTTACTATAGTGGCTGTGACTGTGTTAAACAGTGTCCATCACAGCCTGATACTTGGGCATTACTAAATCTGACATCTCCAAGCAGAAACTAAACCCTATAATTGTCCTTTAGTGTAACATTATGTTAGCTGAAGTTGCTCCTGTGTGAAAATATTATAATTTGGGTATACCCAGGAACAGCTGGAGAGAGAGAGGGAAGAATTTCTTTGCAAAATGGTTAATCATTGCTGCTTTTGCTTGCCTTTGAGCGTTTGCACACATAATTTGGTAACTAGCAGATTTAATTGCTTTCTGATACTGAGGATTAAGTAGCCTGCCCTGCTCTTCACTCTCAGAACCATTAGTGTGCGTGTCGCCAAAGTCAATTGAGGGCATTTCAGTACTCTTTCTCATCTATCTCCCTTTTACTAAGTGAATACTCCAGGATGCCTTAGAACAGAGCACATTTTAAGAGTTCCTAAGGCCACTTTTTTCTCTGCTGTCTACAGTAGAAAATTTAAGGATAGTCACATACAGTTCTTTTACTTTAGAAGCTATTATTTATAGTAAAACATAATCAACCAGCAAAACTCACAAATTTATTGATGTTCTTACTTTTTTTTTTTTTTCTGACACAGTGGCAATAAATAATAATTACAGAAAGCATAGCAGAATCACTGGAGCACAGAATCAGAAAGCAGGATTCAGCTACAGTGTTAAAACTTGTGAATTCATGTCGGTTGTTTAACTTTTCTTCAGTTTCTCAAGTTGGGTACTATCAGTTCTACCTTCTATTTACCCTAGTATTTACATCTGCTTGCATGGTGTTTTCATCAGTCTTGAAGGCACTAGAAGCTGGAAGAAAAATGCTATGTGGTAGTAGGCTTTTTCTGAATTTCTGTGCTTATCTAATATTGAGCTGAAATTCCATATTACAGTGGTTGTATCCACATGTATGCCTATGTGTCATGCTCTTTCATATTGCCTAACACATGTACTGGAGTAGAAAATTGACTGGCGAAGTTTCTTACAATTAGTGAATGTCTATATGGTGTCAAATTGTGCTATAACAAGGACTATTTTCCTCATTCTGAAATGGAGATACTATCAAAACACAAAGTACTGAAACAAATGCTTTCCACTGGAATGAGACATCATAGATAGTAGTTCAATTTAACTCTCAAAAAAACAATTTGGATTTGCACTAGGAAAAACTACAAAGAATTTATTATTTGAATGCATGCTTTGAAGTGGCAAGGGCAAATCCAGCAACAACAACAATATTCTTTGCTCACAGACAGAAAGGGAAAAGTTGAGCAAATTTTTTTTTTTTTTTTTTTTTTAATTTCTTCTTTGCAAAGTGGAAAAATTATTGGATCCTGGGCTTGTTAAGGATGTCTTTTGACAGTAAGTTTTTTGCATGGATTGGGAAAGCAAACAAATTAATGGAAGAAAAATCCATCTGGAACGTTCACATACAAAATGTCCACCTCTAGTTGCAAAAAAGAGTTTACCCAAGTGGTAAGCTGCTGGGCTCTGGAAGAATATTCAAAGTGTTCCTTCTCTTCTTGTTCTAATTTTATGCTCTTTTCAGAACACTGTGGATTGTTTTGTTCAAAGAATGCTTTTTTAAGTGGACCTAACTGTATTTTCCACGTACTTGTAAATGACCTGGTAAAAGGCAAATAAAGAGTAAGGTGACTAAGTTTGCTTATGGCACTAGATTTTCAGAATATATATAGATGAGGACCATCTTCACAGAGTGATAGACATTATAAAACTCAGTGGGTAGCAAAATGGAAAATGAAGTTTGGTGTAGCTAGATACCAAGTAACACCAAACAAAAATAAGACTTATCTTGCTATGTAAAATGATGGGTTCAAAGTTGTCCATTACTGCTCATGAGTGTGATCACAGGGTTATGACTCACAGCTACATAAAAGCATCAGTTTAGTATTAGGAACTGGGGAAAAGCAATCAAATTTTACAAACTATTAGAATAGAAATAGAGAACAAAATGTGGTTTAACCACTGCTTTAATACTGTGTACATGATCTAGGAAATAAAGCTCCATAAGTATTTTGTTGACCATTATGGAGGACGGGGCACATAATTAGATGATGCTTTGATTTGCCCCAGTACTTCCCTGTATTTGTGATATTATGTTTGGATTAAGATTAATTCACATACAGAATTATTTAAACTAACTTCAATAAGAAATCAAAAAAAGCATAGTCACAAGTCACTACAGTAGTTAGTAATGTAATGAAGAAATACTGAAACTAATTTTTAAACAGCCAGTAGAAATTTTGTGCATGCTGTCTGATTAATGTTACTCTGACTTTAAGTTTGTAGGTCTTGTATCTGCAAACTGCGCATAGTTACAGTATAATGCGGCTGTTTTCTGTTTTGCATTTTTTGAATAATTGAGCTCAGGTGTATTAACTCTCTGACTGATCCTTGTGACTGTCCACATTGATTCATCCGTTGGAAAAATTTCCTATTAGAACATTCAGCTCTGCAAAATGCTGCCCTCACTACAGGAACAGCAGCATGTGGCCACTGCCCCACCAGTCAAGATGGAGGTTCCTGGCTAGAGTTTGCCTAGTAGGTTCCACGAGTTTAGATTTTGACAGTTCTTTACCAACATTTGGGACTTTTAAGCCACTTTTCTAGATAATATTGCAGTGTAAATAATTGGATAATACAGACATTGTGCAAGCTTGAGTATGAGTTAACATGATAGCAGGAGCACATTCTTTATAAACCAGTAACAGGATTGCTTTTTCATTGCAAAATTTATATTTTAAACCATAAATACAAAACTGGAGTTATGTCCCAAAGAAGCACTCCATTGTTAATAGATGTATAATGAATATGGAAGCATTTATCTTTCGACACTGTCAAAGACAGGTCATAGCCATGGTAGATATATGGTCTGATTCAGGATATTCTTTTTTTGTGAAATATTAAGACACACTCTTTCTCTATCTCACTGTGCTGGTTTGACTGATATCGAGTTAATTTTCTTTATGCAGTTAGAAACTTTTATTTTTAGCAGCTAGCACCATTATTGTTTGGGTTCGTTTTGAGAACAATAAGAAAAAAGCCTGGAACAGAGTTAATGTTTTTCTTCAAGTAACTTTCCGGTAGTTTTGAGTTGGAACAAAGTGAATGTAAGAACTTACAGTTATCTTAGCTGTTTTTCTGGGAGACCAAGGACCTCCTGGACCCTGTGGGTGTTAAACAGATCAGTAGTGGGGCACAGTTGGGCAGACCTTGACTGACATCCAGGCTGATCAATTAGAATGTTTCATGCCATTAGTGTCATGCTTCATATTTAAGGAGAGTCAGGTTTTCCAGCTGTAGTGACTTGTTCCATTTCTCCATTTTGGTTGAGTTTCATTTGGGAGTTCTTCCAGTTCATCCTTCTGCTGTTCTGCCATTTTGCAGTTGGCCTCTGGGCCCTTCTGACTTTTTGGCCTTTTTTCTTTCTCTCCAGGATCAGCTCTTCAAGACCAGGGTGCTCTCTCTCTTCCTGGGACTGACTGCTCAGCACAGATGGAGTTCATCAGGAGCTGCATTGAGTATCTTTTATTTTATATTCTATTTTCCTTCTTATATATATAATTAGTAGTAGTATATTTATACTAATTTTTTTTTATTTTATTAAACTGTTTTTATCTCAATCAGCAAGTTTCTCCCTTCCCTTTCCCCTGATTGGGGGTGTGGGTGGGGAGTGAATGAGCAGCTATTGTGCTTTTGGTTGCTAGCTGGGGTTAAACTGCAACACCCACCCACACACCTGCAGTTGTCTCTAACACATAAGAATAGAAAAATTCGAAGAAAAATACCATGCAGAGCATTAGAAGATTCAGCTAATGTTAGTAAACAATATTTTGCTTGTTTCTACTTATTTCATGCACTAACATGTTTAAGGATGCTGATTATGTCAATAAGCAGATGATTTGATATTATGTCTTTGATGTTAACAACCATTTTTATTTTGCTCTCAAAGTTTATAATAGCACAAAAACCCAAAGATAAAATTCCAAACTTCTATGTGCAATTTGATGCATAATTCCCCCATTATTATTCTGATTGTTGTTATTATTATTACCCTATTAGCTTCTTCAATTTGAGATAATATGACATTTCGGTGCTATGGAAAATCAATGGAGCAAAAATTTCTCATACCACAAACAATTACTGTTGATTTAGGTACAGAGACTAAATATCAGATAGATAAAATACTATGGATAAAGAGATTAAAGGAAAAAAAGCCCTCATCTATTATTGGATATCTTCCAAGTTGCTTGTGAAAATGGGTGTGGTCTGTAGGGAAGAAAAAAAACTTGTTTATTGAATAAAACTTACTTGCAGCAGAATTAGCTGTAGCTGTGCATCTGATACTGGCTGCATACTTCAGACTTGACTAAAGCTTTATATTGTCTTCCACTTTAGTATTTACTGTCTGATTGTACATGTGCATGTTAGTGTATGCTTCTGTACACCAAATCCTTCCATTAACTTGATTTTTTAACTCTTGTCACCTACTGACAGGAAGCATCATATGCTACAAGTAATATTCACATTGTGATCAGGAAGATAACCAGCCCTTTTGCCTGAGGAGCGAAGAAGATACGAGAGAAGAAAACTACTTGATCAGACTATTTCTCCAGTGTCCCTCAAGGAAATTATATAATTATACTGAACAACATAAGAGTTAAGGAGGGTGAGGGTTGTAAGGTGGATGGAATTGCATTTGGAAATTACTTTTGGAGGTGCCTCTGTTGTTTTTGTTTTGTTTTCATTTGGTGTGGGTTTTTTTTATCAGAATAAATTCTCTGAAGATCTAACATCTCAGAGACTTCTGGTTTATACTTAGTTCAGAAAAAAAAAAGATTAAATAGCATTTCAAATGTAATTTTCAGACTGCAGGTTTCTACAGATTCCAAAAGTTTCAGGACAGCTGGAATAAATTTGAGTGAGATTAGAGAATAAAACTTAAGTTTCTGACTAAATGTTTTTATGATCCCTTAGTTAAACATAAGGGGCTGACAAGAGAAACAAGCTGCCAAATAAGTAACGCCTGGAGAATCTTTTCCTCTGGGCCACGGCTTTGAGGCCTTGATTTCATTCAGCCAAATGTTATATCAACATCTAGGCTTGTGAGACAGACAAATTTTAGAGCTGCAGCTGTAGGTAGTTTGTAAATTGTCTTCAATAGGAATTCATAGGTTGCCAAATAGGCCTTTTGCCATACCTGTGGGTCCTTGAGACAGACTCAGACAAAGTTCCAGGATTGTGACAGGCCCACAGCCCAGAGGAACAAATTCTCATCTGTTATTTAATTTTCAGCATACACTTTCCCTTGAGAACTTTCTTGCCACCCTGCTGCAACTGCAGCACCAGTCTTTGTTTCCTTCCAAAACTTTTCCTAATTCTAAATGAGTGCCCACTGGCTGAGCCTAGCCCAATAACTCCCAGCTACTGCTCAGAGGGAAAATATCTCAGGGGACAATTCCTTTTCCAACCTACCTGTCCTTTAGGAGTATAGTTAATGCTAGCATTTATAGTTAGGGTTTTGATAGACACAAAGCCTAATGCATAAAGACAGAAAGTGTACTATGTGGTTTAGTAGTATCCTTGAAGAGGTGACCTAAACTCTGTAAGGTCATGTGGTTATTGCACTTCTGACTAGATTATCCCTTTCATTCTTCTACCCTGTCTTTTCTGTCTTCATTTGTGCTTGTGTTTTTTTTCTGGAACCTGTATACTTGATCTATGTATTTGCCTGTGTATTTGAGAGAGAATCTGAGAAACATGAAATATGGAAAATCCTAGATATTGTCTCTGAAATTAGATTTATTTGGGCATAATTGCATGCTAAATGAAAACTATAATATCATTTTTCTCTTATTATCAACTAAGAGTGATCTTTTCTTCACCGTTTTGCCATGTAAACATTTTTTCAAGGTCAGAAATAAAATTTGTTCAAAGTTGACTTGGAGTTTGCATAGTTCCTTTTTCATTCTTGTTGAATGTGAGCTTCTATGGCTATTATTTGTTAAATGTTATTTTGGAGATGACCACAGTGGAACTGGTGGGGAAAATTCTCTCTCCTATTGCTCTGTAGCATTTAGAAAACTTCTAGTAAGGTACAACTGATTTTTTACACACAAGTAATTTCCTGATGGAGCTCCATGGAGATGCCCTTTACATGGATCATTATACTTGAATGCAACAGAATTCTGTTCTAACACAAATGTTTATTGCATTTTAATAAACCTTCTTCACTTTATATTTGAATAGTTAGTCATAGGAAGCAAGTAACTTTTAGAAGACTGCAGGTAGTGAAAGTAGTAGAAGTTATATTGCTGAGGACTGATTTATGTGGGAGATTTCAACTTGTCAGATGTCTTCTGGAAATACAACACAGCAGAGAGTAACCAGTCTAGGAGGTTCTTGGAGTATATGGAAGAAAACTTCCTGACACATCTGGTCAGTGAGCCAACTAGGGAAGGCGCCTCCACTGGATCTGTTGTTTGTGAACAGAGAAGGACTTCTGGGTAATGTGTTGGTTGGAGATCGCCTTGGACATACCAGTCATGAAATGATCGAGTTCTCTATTCTTGGAGAAGTCAGAAGTATGGTCAAGAGAACTGCTACTTTGGACTTCTGAAGGGCAGACACTGACTTCATTAGGAGGCTGTTTGTCAGAGTCTCTTGGGAGGCAGTTCTGAAGGGCGAAGGAGTCCAGGAATGCTGGTTGCTCTTTAAGAAGGAAACCTTAGAGGGGCAGGAGCAGGCTGTCCCCATGTGCAGAAGGATGAGCTGTTGGGGAAGAAGACTGGTCTGGCTGAAAAGAGAGCTTTGGCTGGAACTTGGGAATAAAAGGAGAATTTATAACCTTTGAAGAAGGGGCAGGCTACTCAAGAGGACTACAAGGATGTCATGAAGTTATGCAGGGATAAAATTAGAAGGGCCAAAGCCCAACTATAGCTGAGCCACCCACAGCTATGGATGAGGAGGGAAACATGGATATGGAGGGAAACATAGTGACAGAGGATGAGCGAAAGGCTGAGGTACTAAATGCCTTCTTTGCCTCAGTCTTTAATAGTAAGACCAGTTGTGCTCCAGGTACCCAGCCCCCTGAGCCAGAAGACAGGGATGGGGAGCAGAATGAAGTCCCAAGGGGAAATGGTTAGTGATCTGCTATGCTACTTAAATCCCCACAAGTCTACGGGGCCAGATGGGATCCATACAAGGGTGCTGAGGGAGCTGGCAAAGGTGATCACTAAGTCACTTTTAATTATTTATCAGAAGTCCTGGCTAACCAGAGAGCTCCCAGTTGACTGGAGGTTAGCAAATATGATGCCTGTCTCCAAAGAAGGGCCAGAAGGAGGATCTGAGGACCCACAGACCTTTCAGTCTGACCTCGATGCCAGGGAAGGTTATGGAGTAGCTCATCTTGAGTGCCATCATGCAGCACATAAAAGACCACCAAGCAATCAGGCCCAGTCAGCATGTGTAAGTGAAAGGCATGCCCTGCTAGACTAACATGATGTCCTTCTATGACAAGGTGACTAGTTTCGTGGATGAGGAAAGGCTGTAGCTGTTGTCTACCTAGACCTTAGTAAAGCCTTTGACACTGTTTCCCACAGCATTCTCCTGGAGAAACTGGCTACTCAAGGCTTGAATGGAAGTACCTTTTCCTGGGTTAAGAACTGGCTGGATGGCCAGGCCCAAAGAGTTGTGTGTAGTTGACTGGAAGTTGGCAAATGTGATGTCAATCTACAAGAAGGGTCAGAAGGAGGACCTGGAAAATTACAGGCCAGTCAGTCTGACCTGAGTGCCAGGGAAGGTCATGGAACAAATCACCTGAGTGACATCACACAGCACATACAAGACAATAGCACATACATGCCCAGTAGGCATGGGCTTATGAATGGCAGGTCCTGCTTGACCAACCTGATCTACTTCTATGACAAGTTGACCCGCTTAGTGAATGAGGTATAGGCTGTGGATGTTTTGAACTTAGATTTCAGTAAAGCCTTTGACACCATTCTCCTGGAGAAACTGGCAGCTCATGGCCTGGACAGGTATACTCTTTGATGAGTAAAGAACTGGCTAGATGGCTGGGCCCAAAAAGTTGTGGTCAACTCAACTTAAATAAACCTGATGGTTAATAACATTTAATTCAGGCTAACAAGGAAAGACAGGAGCCTCGTTTCGTAAAGGATTTGTTTCGGCTTTCATGCCGACTGCTATCCATAAGCCACTACTGCCAGTGTTACATTCCAAGTCTGCCATTCACATACCTATGAACCATTACAGATATGTAAGCAATTTAGACAAAACAGCATTGCACACAAGAAAAAAGCTAACTGCTTAGTAAATGTTCAAGACTAGGCCTGAATATCAACAGATCAGAGGTGTAGTGTGAAAAATGATCAGAATATTTGTAAATCCAGGAATTAGTATATCAATGGAATACTTGAAATCTTTACTTTTATCATAAATGCTTCTCAAATTCATGTTTTGACATAATAATGTGTTTTGACTTTTAAAATTTATTTTAGGAAGAGCTTGAGCAATGATAGGAAGAGTTCTTCAGCAGTTCTGATTAAAAAACAGTAAAAAAAAGTGCATCCAGGTGCATTAGGATGTTTTGGATTGCTCTTTTTTGTAGTTAATGAAGGCCTTAGTCTCATGTCAAAAAAGGGGTTATCATGACAGGTAGATCAAAGGAGGAAAACAATGAAAAGGAACCAGTAGAACGAAAAATAACAGTAAATATTAAGTATCTGTGGACAAAACAGGCAGAGAAATTTAAAGATGCCATTTGTTCCGCTTTCTCTGAATGGTACAAAGATAAGAAGTATTACAGGAAAATAAGAATCTGTACCATTTTAGCTGTAAAAACATTATTTATTCATATCTTAATGACTGGTCTCTACTATCTGCAAATTTGGATTGGCTACCTAATGGAAAAGAGCCTTCTCAAAGATCACCAGTGTACTTCATTTGGATAGATAATTCAATGTCTTGTTCTGGAAAAATAGTCATGAAAGAAATGTAAGGAAGAAAATCTGGTTAATGGATGGTTGTCTTTCTTAGCTTTTCAGTACTCCATGATATTCTTATGGCACTGTAACACTGCAATTTATTTTCTTGCTTCCTTTAATTTAACATCTCTTTTTATTATGCAGTTTATTCCCTAATTAGTACAATGATGTTCAGTAAATACTATAGTCAATTTGAAAAAACACAAAAGAAAGCGATTCAACTGTTAGAAACACATCAGAAAAAAGTGAGTCTCCCAGGATGCACTTCATTCCACGTCAGATAAACTACTCAGTTGTCACTTCCTTTCAATTTTCCTGTCTTCATTTCAACACCCAGCATAAATAGATAACCTTAGCATATTCTGAGTAGTTAAGCAGAAATATATTCCTTTTATTGTTTTAGCAGCATATTTTACCTTTGGGCCACCAGAAACCGAAGGGGCAAACAAGGGTGTTAGGGGTTTCCTTACTACAGGAGAATTCAAGCACCCCAGAGCAAGGCATACTGAGAGACAAGAATGAGACTTGGCCTAGTAATGACAGAGATAGGAGGGAATATTTTCATCATATGTACTCTACTGAAATTCTGCCTTCCAAACAGCCTCAAGATGACTATAAATGTGTGATAAAATTATAGCAAACCTTGGTTTATTCTACAGAAGTGGCTCCTGCAGGTCTACGTGTGCCAGAATTTGAACAACTTAAGTATAATCTGATGTTTCTTGTAATTCTATGTTCTAACATCATTCAGGTGGCAAGGATAAAAAGAACACAGGAACTTCAGAGAGAGTATGTATCTAGGTTTTTGTTTTTACTCATCACTTTGCTGCTGTGAAGGTGACAACTGTGAATTTTCTTTATTGACTTCAAACATTCTCTTTTTGCCACAAATATTTGGAGAGTGCAAGTAAGCTCCTTCTTTCGCATTCTTATATTTTGATACTTGGGCTGGCCACATCATCAAATAACTGCTTATGGGGCTGGCCACATTATTAAATAACTGCTTATGTGTTTTGAGAACAGTGTGCATTCTCCCTTATAAACCACAGGGAGCATTAAAGCTTCAAGCTGTCACCTTAGAAGCTCTCAAATGGGTTTTTAATCAGGGTGATTGCCAGCATGCAGAAGCAGTCAGAAGAACTATGGTGCCAAAGTGCTTTAAAATGAAGAGAGTAGAAAATTGTCAGTCAGGAACTTGGCTATAAAGATTTCTTAACTAATGTGTTTGTTCAAATATGCAGGACTTGATCCACTGAACGCAAAGTTGCACCAAATGTAATCATTAAACACTTCCTGGAAAAGAAAAACAAAAAATAGAAAAAAAAAAGAAAAAAAAATGTATTTGATAACACCTCTGAGAAAGTGTTTCATCTCGGCTACTTCCATTTTCAGTCTCGTTAAAAGATCAGTTGTATTTTTTTTTCCTCTTACATGATAAATGGGGAAATGGTAAAATCAACAGATTACTGATGTTTTTTCTCATCCTAATCCATTTGTCTGACCTTCCTAGAACACAAACAGCTGCATTTTTCCCCAGCAGCCCAGATTCAAAAGTGGATTAGAGACAAATCACCAGAGTTAAGAACCCAAAGTATCAAAACAGAGCATTTATCAACTAAACATCCCTGTGACCTTGCCCCATACAGTATGCAAGTCACTTCATCACATGACTCAGATATGAACACGGAGAGCATACTTTATTCAAGATCAACAGCATGACCTGTGAAAAACAATGACATTTACAATGGAGCATAAGCAAGAGGTTTTTTATATTTTCCAGTGAAACATCAAGCTCAAATTCACGTCAAGATTAATATATGGGTATCAACCTCTATCTCAGCAGCCACCAAATCTCTCAAAACGTTTTCTCAAAACGTAAGTAGCTCCCTGTTTCAAGAAATGTACAAAGCTGGAACAGCAGAACATTTGCAGATGTGTTTCTATCATATATTTGATATGGAACTAGAAATCAGGATAAAAGGATAGTATTTATACCAATTACAATTTGATTTTCTCATTGTCTTCATATCTACACTTCAGATAGCAGTAAGGAAAAGATAGCTTTTCTGCAGCACAAGAAATCAAACCATTCCAATTATTTAAAGGATACACTAATTTCTGTTGGATATTTAAATGTTTCCTCTGAGGCAGGCAACTTCATATTTTTGGGACTACTTCTGCTATTCAGAGGAACAGCTTTTTTGCCTCTGACAGTAGTGGTCATTTAGCTTTGCATTGCCAAATCCAAAGGCAATGACATGTAACAACTATTTGATTTAAATGAGAGGTACTTCAGGAAGAGCAGAGAAGGACATTTAGTAGCTAAGGTAGGACTCTTGCCAAATCATTTTACTATGTCTCTGAAGTTAAGTATTTCTCACCATCACTGGATCTCAGTTTACTGACAGTAGGAGAATCAGGGAGAGAAACAGGTACATGAAAGTAAAGGAAGAGTCTCCCTACTCCTTGGGCTTCTGCTCAGTGGGTGATGACAATTTTGTAATGATACCTAGTATCATATTTAATTTGCAAGCTGTCTATGTGAAGAATATTCCTTTTTTTAGTGTTTGTGCAGCATCAATGAAAATTAATCAACGAAAGCAACAAGTGTTGAAGAGCTAAGACATTCAAGAGGAGCAGACCAGCTAGTCCTGCAACTCAGGACTAGCTAGTGTCTGAACTAAAACCTAATGTTCATCCCTCATTTTTAGGAAATTTATTTAAAAATAGAGTTTTCTTTAAGAAGAAATCAGTGTGCGTGCCTGATCTTATTTATTTGTTTCGTATTTTATAAGCACACACAGACACCCCCTAGCATCCTCAGCCTTCTTTTATATTCTGCACTGCTTGAGTATACACACAAAGACCTCAAAAAATTGTCAGATATTAATGCTACTGAACTGTCCTGATACTTGCATAGCTAGAGGCAGAGTTTGACAGAAATAAGCTGGATGATAAACATTAACGTTTTCACTCTAAACTGTGCTGCTGAAGGTGTTGAGATCTTCTAGGGTCTGTATTATATCATAACAGTCTATAATGGCCATGTTTGAGGCATACACATCCTCTGGTGTCATAACAGATGATTCTGGCTTTAGCAGCTTGCCAGTAGTTCCAATATGAACAGAAATACAAAACAGATGAACAAAAGCTAGCAGACTAGACCTATAGATGCAGAGTATCACCACTGGCCTTCATATTATGACTGAGGGAACTCTTCAAGTGATTTGATTAGACCCTTGGGTATATCCAGAAGAATTATTCCATGTCTCCATTATACTCAAAAGTTATGCAGTCCTTTTAGGTAACATTTTTCTCTGTTATCATTTTTGAGGTGAGGTCATCGAATGAGAAAGTTGGATCAAAAGCATATGTAACACCAGCAAAATAGCAAAAGCCTCCCTTTTCACCTGCATTTCGGCACTGTGTAGCAATAATGAATTTGCCCAACTTCCAATGTTTGAGCTAAATAGAACAATTTAGAGATAAGATTGCTGCAGCAGAATCTAGGAAGCTTTTGAAATAGAAAATATTGTATCCCAAGGGTAATCAAATATAATCTTTAAAAAATCCAAGCTAAAATAGCAGCCCTGCCACAGATAATCTCCAAAAAAAAAGTGAACAAACTGATAGAGGTAAGTATTGCTTTTTAACTCTTATCTGTAGCTATAACTCCTGTGGTTTAGGTAAGAGGGAAAGTATCTGTAAAATATTTTAGCATCTCAGGCTTGTTTCATTTTTTTGTCTGTGCCAGCAGACTCTAGTACCCATGTGGACTGGAGAGTGTAAGCAGCCAATACTTTCATTTCTTATTTTCCTAGGAGATTTTCTGTCCTTGGAGACTCTCCAGGATGGATTTATACTCCTAGAAGTCTATCATATAGTGCAAAACAATGCAGGAGAAAAATAGCCACATGGTGAGGGAGCTGCATAACTCAGGCTTTGAATGCCTGTTCAAGCAAACTACGGTTCTTGGTCTAATTCATGTAGTCTACAGAACACTGATTTAGTACCTGGTGATGAGAACATATTCTCTATAACTGGTAGTTCTCCAGCTACCTCTATAGGAGGTTAATGACAGTTTAATAATTCCTGCTCCTGGCACTACAGGAACAGTACTTTTGATGATTATCCCAAATGTGTAGACTTTTCCATCATACTGCATGGACCAGTCTGATTAGCATAATTTTTTATTAGCTGATATTTGTGTTACAGAAGGGTGATGATTGAGAATTTTGACATTCTTTCTTCCCTGATTATATGTATTCTGTCTTTGGTTCTAAATATTCAATAGTTTCCCTATCTAAAAATGCATTTTCTCTTACCTTTTCCTTACTTTGCTCTATAAATCTCTCAATGTACAACACCATGCTATTCTGGGTAGACTACTGTGGGTATTTATAAACCTTCTGGCAATTTTGTAAGTAAATCATTGGCTCAAAGACACTTCATGAATATTAGAGAAAAACACAAAATTTGTCATTTTATTGTCTTTGTGAGGCTGAAACTCTAAGTCCACATAATCAAAGTTTCACAACTGCCTCATCACACAGCAAGACTCACAATGTATGCTAAGGAAGTCAATGCACTCTATAATTTGCCTAGGGTATCCCAAAATAAACACACGATCACTAAAGCTGGTAATAGCTGACCTCAAAAATCAGAAAGTTCCTTCATGGTAGGGAAAGCTTAGACATCTCAGCATTCACTCAACCTTTTCATTAAGCTTCATCTCTTAGCAGCTTGTACTTGGCAGAAGGCTGATGCTGTGTGTTTACATCTGAATGAAGAATTATAGCAGGGAAATGCATATATGTGAAGGAAAGACTGGACAGGAAACTTCTATTTTAGTCACGTACGATTGTATGTCTGATTGATTGTTCTGACTGAAGTCCCTCACAGTAGCAGACTCCTTGATGATGTGTGACTTAGCGTGGCAACCATAGCCCTGTGCTCGTCTTGCCAAGCTTTTCTTGTGGTCTGGAATGCAACAGGGTAGACCAGGACCTCTTTAATAAAAAGGAATAACTCCTTGGTATACAGGGGTTGAAAATATCATCTGTCTCACTTCTACATGTCCAGATGCCTCTATAAATGCAGGGTATTGCAGATAGTTTGGTGAAATTGTAACATTTGTTATTCCATAGCTAACCTTCCTGATATTAAGGTAAAACTCTCTGTAATTATTGCTCTCTTTAATGCTAAGTTCCTGAAGTATTTATCCTATTAGGAAGAGACTGAAAATACAGAAGAACCATGGGCAAGTTTTTTTTTTTTTTAATGTGGTTCTACAGTTTTTTTTACTAGTCTGGCATCTGTTACTAATGTGATTGTACAGTGTGCCCCAACAGGAAGGTCCTTATTCTGGTCTCCTGAAACCATAATGTTTTATCTTTCTTTTTCCCACCTCATCTTTCCCTTCTCCCCTCTCACACTTCTGTTCCCCAAGGGAGGAAAAAAAACACTGTTGCTTTTCCAAAATGATTGCAATCTCCGTATCATCTCAGATAAGTTACTAGAAGCAGGTGAAAAGTGTTTTAAAATGACTTGCTTGTATTTGATAAAATAAAACTTGTTATTGGTATATACACTTAGAGAGTACTCTGGAGGATTTCTCTCATCTGTTCTTCTGTTTCCACTCTCACACTGACACTTGTAGAAAACAAGTAGTTATCAATGTGCTTTCAGGACTCTTACTCTTCTCTTCCACAATGTTAGAAGAAAGATGGAATATTCTTGGGTAAGGTTTCTGACCTCTCTTTGTGGTTGTCCCCTTCTGTGACCCTGACAGATAGAGATAGAAACAGCTACAAACAAACAAACAACAACAACAACAAAAAACAAACCAAACCACCACCACCAACAAAATCAAAACAAAACCAAAACGAAACCTGACTAAATGCTCTTATGTGGCTCACTCTTACAAGGAGATTTCGCAGCATGTCCAGTAATAAAAACAGCAACATGGCATGGCATTTTGGAGACTGTCTATTCTTCCTCATTGCTTTACGAATTTTGGCTACTGAGCAGTGAAAGTAAGCACTTCTAAGACAGCCAGATTATCTCTTTCCTATGCTCCAACAATTAATAAAAATAAATATCCTAGTCTGAATTATTGAGTAGACCTGAAATTCTGTACTCCCATTGAAAATTAATGTTTAAAAATATTGGAGATTTTTATCCTTACTTTAGCAACACGTAGACATGACAGAGGAGCTAGAATAGTTTGGATGAGCACTGGTTAAGCATGGCAAAGTCAGGATTAGCTGTCATGAAGCTCAGTGCTTCCTTTATTTTAGATTTATAAGAAAGAAACAGAAAAAAATAAAACTGCACCTTACAGAAAGCTTGTTAGAGACTTCAGCTTCAATATAGAGATGTTTATTGGGTATTTAGGAAGTTGGGATTTTATAAATCTGCTTTGTTTTTTTGTACTCTATTATTTTAGTAATATAATTTTCTTATTTTCTTCTTACTTCTCAAATGTAGTTTTAGTAGAGATGATTTTATTCCAGTTGGGATTTCTTCTTATTTTTTCTCTTCATGTACTTGGAAACACGGTAGTTCTTTCCCAGTGTATAGAATAACATTCCAGAGATACTCAAAGCACTAATTAGACAGCAACAAGAGAAGTAAAAGAGAAGACAAAAGCTAATATGTTTGTTGTTGGAGATATTTTCCTACAAGAAACCTACAGTATTATGTTTTGTTGTGAAGATACCTTAGAGTTGTATTATCTTAACACCATAAATTATTATATAGATAGACAGTCTGTATTAGATCTCCCGTATCATTACCTGTGGTCTCGAGTCCAAATGGTATGTAGCCTGTTGGAATAGAATAATGAATGAGAATGAGAATGAGAATACCCACTCTTTAATTACAGAGGAAGAAGCTAACATCAAGGCTTGCTAAATGGAACATAAGCTGGGCTAAAACATCAGTGGAGTGGACCTTTACTTCCTTTACATTACCACTTTATGGATTTTATCTTTCATCATACTATTGATCCTGAAGAGAGAGGCTTGGATGTGAACTTCTTTACAAACAGCACAGAGAGTTCTGAATTCTCTTTCTTGATATCACCTTGGAGACAGTTTCTGCCTAATGAAAATATATTGTAGGTCTTAATGTAGGAATCAGTATCAGAGAATTGCATATTTTTAATCATTTAAAAATGTCATTTAAATATTATCTATCATCTATGCATATTTGATGCTCATTAAATATTCCTCGGAAAAGTAAAAATAACACTTACATTTGTTAAAGGATTTTGGCACCAGTAATATCACCAGGATGTTTTTCACCTCTTCTAGAATTAGTAACGCATCCTCCTTCTGCAGGCCTGTCTAACCCCTATGTAAGATACATAGGGATTACATTCCTGAAAGATACATTCCTGAAGATGGACGACAAACTACAGAGGAGGCAGAATCAGAAGTAAAGCCACAAGGCAGAGCCATGGAAAATATTTCTATCCTATTTCTTCTATAAGAGTAATCTGTTGTGAAATTTTACATTAAGAAATTATATTTTGTATTCCAAAGACAAGTGCCTAAACAAAACAACCCCCTGCTTCAGATAGCAGAATATTTTTAAAATTATATAAAGGAACAGAACACAGTGGTCAAAATCATTATGAGTATAGCATTAATTCCATTCTCTTCCCTTTCCCTCATCCCATATACATATGCATGTAGACCTGCACACACACACACACATACTTTTCATTTACTTACATAAAGTGAAGTTATCCTAATATAAACATATATTTAACAATTGCCGTGTAAATCTGCTTCATAAATATTTTAGGCCTGATAATTTTTTGTTTCAACAGTTATTGTAGCCCGAATCTTCACAGGATAACTGTTATACATAAAAAATATTTTATCATTATAAAATACATTGTCCCTGTGGTACTCTGACAATATGTCAAAAGGGCTCTGATTTTAATTTATCTATAACTCTTTATTATTTTGTGTAAGGCTGATGTGACCTCTCTTTGTTGCTCTCTGATGATAACGGCAAAAAAAATAGTAGTTCTTCCATTGTCTGTTCAGTTACTGAGATATTTTTACTGAATTATTCATCTTCCCTCTGCTTTTAGAATTGCTTTATCATGACAGATTTCCATTCCAAGCAGAGTAGCAGTGTTAAGAATTTCTTAGGTATTCTATTGGTTAAGGATATTCCCCATTTAGGGTCTCGAAGAAGCTCTAACAAGCTTTAATATTCACAGACATTAGCTGTGTGTTTTGGGTATGTGAATGCAGCAAAGCTGCAATTCCTCTCATAACATTTCCTGCAGGTTCTGTAGTGTTAGTGAACACTTAGTTGCATTAATGAACTCGGGGAAATCATATGTTTACCACTGCAACTCAGGAAATGTCTGAGTTATTAACATGGTCATAAAACTCCTTTGCAACATCAAAAATGACAGTTATCACCTCAGGAGAATCACAGAATCATATCACGTAATCATATAATGGGTTTGGGTTGGAAGGGACCATAAAAATCATCTGGTTCCAACCTCCCTTTCATGGGAGGGACATCTTCCACTAAACCAGGCTGCTCAAAGGCCCATCCAGCCTGGCTTTGAACACTGCTGGGGATGGGGCATCCACAGCTTCTCTGGACAACCTGTTTCAGTGCTTCACCACCCCCACAGTGAAGAATTTCTGCCTTATATCCAATCCGAATCTACCTTTTTTCAGTTTGAAGTCATTATCCCTTGGCCTATCACTACACTCTCTTGTAAAAGGTCCCTCTCCAGCTTTCCTGAAGGTCCCCTTTGGATACTGGAGGCTGCTATAAGGTCTCTCTGGAGCCTTCTCCATGCTGAACAATCCCAACCTCTCTCAGCCTCTGAACCTACTCCAACAGGTCCATGTCCTTCTTATGTTGGGGGGCCCAGATCTGAACGCAGTACTCCAGATGGGGTCTCAAAAGAGCAGAGAGGGAGAATGACCTCCTTCTACCTGCTGGTCAAGCTTTTTTTGATGCAGCCCAGAATACAGTTGGCTTTCTGGGCTGCAAGGGCACATTGCTGGCTCATGATGAGCTTCTCATCCACCAACACCCCCAAGTCCTTTTCCTCAGGGCTGCTCTCAGTCCATTCTCCACTTGCCTGTATTTCTGTTTGGGATTGCCTCAATCCATGTGCAGGACCTTGCACTTCGCTGTGTTGAACTTCATGAGGTTTGCATGGGCCTCAGCTCTCAAGCCTGTCATGTTCCCTCTGGATGGCATCTATTCCCTACAGTGTGTCAAAAACACCACACAGCTTGATTTTGTCAGCAAACTTGCTGAGGGTGCACTTAGTCACCCTGTCCCTGTTACTGACAAAGCTGTTGAACGGCACCAGTCCCAATACTGACCCCTGAGCACCACCTCTCATCGCTGGTCTCCACTTGGACATTGAGCCATTGACCGCAACTCTGAGTGGAGCCATCCAGCCAATTCCTTATCTACCAGCCGGTCCATCTGTCAAATCCATGAGAAGGTTAATTAATCTAGAAGACTTTGTTTAAATTCTCAAAAAACTTGCACTACCTGAAGGTCTCTTATGCATAATCCATTCTGATTCAAAATGCTACAGGAAAACAAAAGCAAGGTAGAGACAGAACTGGAGGAGCGGTGGGGCCATGGATTAAAGGCACATACATTATTCAAGTTTTTCTCTGATGCTGGCTTCAGTGGAGAATTGAATTAAATTTTTTTGAACATTCATTGTTGAGATATGAAACAGAGTTCTTCCTGCCTGGAGAGGTATGGTTGTCTTGTCAGAACGGTAACCAGTCAGTATGAGTGAGGTATAGAAGTACTAGAATTAAGTTAATACTAGAGTGAGCATATTCTCTTTATAACTTGATACATAACAGATTGACATCACAGAATCTTTTATCATTCACGTCTGAAAATCATGGCTCTATTTGTTCTGTATGTATGAATATACGAGTAGTTACGGCTCATGACTTTCACCAATGGGTGTAGCCATTCTATTGTGATGCTGGAATTGTAGCTGCAGTGAGCTGTACAAGGGCTTACTGATGGACCTGAAAAAGAGAGGGGCAGTCCCAGAGTGAACTCAACAGTTGTATAGCAGTAAGAATAATCAGAATCAATGCTGGGCACAGTACCCAGAGAGGACAAGAGGTACCACAGTGTTTTTGGCAAGGAGCTGCAGACAGAGAAGTCAGACATTTAAAATTGCATTGATAACTTAAAATGATATAATACCTTTAGCAGAAAAGGGAAACTAACAATTTTATATGAAGTAGACTACCAAGTTTTTAAAGGTTCTGTAAAAATGGTGTCTGACAAGATCTGAGTATAAATTGAGCAACCACCTATGTGAAGAGTTTTGAAACACTACCCTAGTTAGAATCAAGAGCTGAGAATATGCAGATTAATTTCTAAGATCAAGAGGCAAATAATCCATGGGATCCTATTCTGAAAAAAAAAAAAAATTACTCTCATTTGGAAGGATATATATGTATACAGATTTGTACATACATGTGTATGTATTTTATATCTATGCTTAGTTTGTGTGGAATACCTACCTAATTAAGATTTTCCTTCTTGCGAGCTACTTTGTTCATTAATAGCTAATACACTAAACCTTGCACATTGTACCCATCTTGTAGCTGAATTGGTCGACTTTCTGCCTGAGTGTTGATCTATATAGATTTTAATTTTTTTGTCAGTTGAGGAGAATCCCTGCTTTGCATCTTCTCACATATTTGTCCTTATACCTGGAGTTGCATAAACTTTGACCTTTCTTCCCATAGATTTTAGTTTAGTTTAGTCTCACACAGTAATCTCTATTGCTTTGTTTCTTTGTGTTTTGATTGTGCTGAGACAACTATCTTCTTTGCCTGACTGCTGCTTTCATGGAAATTTAGTTACTAATTACTTTTCATATATTCCTTGCAATTGTTCTCAACAGTGATTGAGAACAAAATCTGTCTTCCATAAAATTGCATAGCTACTTAGTTGTCTTTAGTTATGGATCAAACTGATGAAAGTGCACCAATTCTTTGTTGAAAAAAAGAATAATCTGTTGGCTTTAAAAGGATTTAAAGGTATGCTTCCTGACTTTAGGGTCTCTGTACTTGTAAATGAGCCCATTGTTGTATCGGCTAGGATCATTTTGTCATTGTGCTCTAAGTGTAGTAGACAAAGAAATAGTTAATTACAGAGGAAAGCAGATCCAGTACTTTTCACCAGAAGTAAACTACTCTAAATTAGTTTCACGAGAACTGAAAATCACTCATCTACCAAGAACTGCTCTCTAGCACCTAGCAAGTATCAAGAAATTTGGGCCAGATGATCCTTGTGGTCTCTTACAACTTTTTACTCTACAATTCTATAATATGATTCCTTCAGGGCATTTCCAGGTGTCATTACTTTGTGTTGATGCAATGTCAAATCAGATCAATTATTTTACAAGAAAAGAAGCTGAATAATGCTAATGTGCCATTTCTTGGACTAGGTTAGGGACAAAACTTGTTAATCATAGGTGCTTCAAGGCAGTGTGTAACTATTTGAGTTAATACTTCTATTCAACTATAGTGAGAGATCTGTAGGATCACACCTGTGTCAAGGGAAAAAAGGAAGGTTTTACCCAACAAAAAGAAACAGACAGGATGGCCCTGACATTTGAGAAAATAATGCAATCTGGGGGTAACTAAGAGAAATGAGATGGGGAAAGTAAAGGAAAGGGATAAAAATTAGTTCTAAAGCTCAGGAAGGCAGTGAAGTTTCCCATGTTTTGAAATAAGCTTTCAAATGGTTGTGAATAAAAATCTGGTCTGGGAATTCTTTAATTACTGTTACCATTGCCATCCAGATAGGGCTACCCTTCTTCTGTGAGAGGCAGATAGCTTTCCTTAAGAGCAGCTGGAACAGTGGATGAAAAGGAGTGCTTTTCTTACACCTTCTGAGATGATAACACCTGTTTGCTATACTTTGTTATGAGTTACAAATAAGTAACTCTCAGTGATGAGATCTATACTAGCTAGTAACATGAGGCAGTAGCAGTGAACCAGTACACAAAAGAAGGTGGTATTGAGGCCCCAACACCAACATTGCTGACAGTCCGGGAATTTTACTTAGGACCTGATGTTTTCTGCTGGGTCAGTCATTCTCACCACACAGAATCACAGAATCACAGAATGTTAGGGATTGGAAGGGACCATCTAGCCAAATCCCTCACCTAGATGAGGTTACACAGGAACATGTCCAGGCAGGTTTTGAATGTTTCCAGAGGAGGAGACTCCACAGACTCCCTGGGCAGCCTGTTCCAGTGTTCTCTTACCCTCACTGAGAAGTTTCTTCTCATATTTAAGTGAAACCTTCTGTATCTCAGTTTGTACCCAGTGCCCCTTGTCCTATCATTGATTATCACCAAGAAGAGCCTGGCTCCATCCTCATGACGCTCACCCTTTACGTATTTATAAATATTAATGAGGTCACCCCTCAGTCTCTTCTTCTGTAAGCTAAAGAGACCCAGCTGCCTCAGCCTTTCCTCATAAGGCAGATGTTCCACTCCCTTAATCATCTTTGTTGCCTTATGCTGGACTCTTTCCAGCAGTTCCCTGTCCTTCTTGAACTGAGGGGCCCAGAACTGGACACAATATTCCAGATATTGTGTCTCACCAGGGCAGAGTAGAGGGGAAGGAGAACCTCTCTTGACCTACTAACCACCCCCCTTCTAATACACCCAGGATGCCATTGGCCTTCTTGGCCATAAGGGCACAGTGCTGGCTCATGATCATCCTGTTGTCCACCAGGACCTCCAGGTCCCTTTCACCTACATTGCTCTCTAACAGGTCATTCCCCAACTTATACTGGAACCTGGGTCTTTTGGGTAGTTTCAATCAGTTCAACCACACAAACTGATTGAAACTACCTAGAAGGCCAGTCTTTGGTTGTGACCCTGCTGTCCCTGAGAAAGACTAGAGAATGTTTGGTGCATACTCAAACCAGAGATTCTGGTTAGCTCCCTCTCAAAAGAGTCTATTTAATAAATATCAGAATTTCTCTGCAAAGTGAACAAATACAAGATTCACTGGGTTAAGTTCGGGTTTTATTTCAAAAGCACACTATCACTGCACAATAGGGCACTTTCTCTTCTACCTATGAATATAAAACTTGTGACAGTTTGTTGAAGGAAAGACTGAAAGAAGAGGGCTGATAATGGCAAACAAATTTACACAATCTTTTTCTCATTTTGACAATATTTTCCAGTTTTTGTGGTTTTGATGATATAAGGGAAAATGAATTTCAAGTTGATGGAAGAAATATTCTTCATAAACCTTCTGTCAATAACATGTTAAAGAAATCTATCCCAAGTGTAATTCTTCTGGAGTAGACTAAGAACATTACTTCGTGCTGTTTGGATGCCCATACAGCATAAGCAGGATCAATAATGTGGCTAATTATTTTAATACTGAGCCATAAAATATTCACTCAAAGAGCAATTCTATTGGGATAGATTTCCAATCCTTTTGCTGCTGCCTTTTTCAAAGAATTATATTCTATTTTAGTTCATCCGCAATTTAACACAGAACTGCTATAACTAAATGAGCTGTAACATGCCTTCGTTCCGATTATGTATCTCCAGAGACATTTCTGTTATCAAAAAGTTTCTCTCTACTGGATATTATCCCTACCATAAGGAAAAAAAGTGAATTTCATTTAGTCACAGTGGCTTCTTCTGAGAAAATAGATTTTTTCATTTGGATTGGAAATAAAGCATGTGTCTTCAATTATTAGTAATAGTTCATAGTGTAGCATATTTATCTATATACAGATAGCACCAAGGACACAGTAATGCTCTTCCAACATGGAAACTTCTTTATCCCGATTGCTTCTAGAGGCTTTTGGGGGAAAAAAATGTAGCCACGTGTAGCTACACACTGGGACGTTTCATTTTGTCCTTCAGCTACTTCATGTTGGCAATACTTAGATTCTCTGATGGAAAAAGAATGTATTAGCAAATGGAGCTAAAGGGTTGTTATTAGCTCATGTTTTCCTATTATGGTCTCGTAAAGAAGAGAGAATCAGATGAATATTGTGTTTGACAATCAGAATGCTATAGATTTACTAAAAACATCTGAAGAATACTTTTTGAAAAGTTGATTTCACTTCTTGCAAAGCTTAGAACTGCTCTGCTGAAAGAAATGAGTGCTCTTCTGAATACCACAGAAGGGAGTGGATGAATACAGAATGAGATGCAGCAAAGCCGGATGGCACCACTGCACTCCCTGGTGATATTACACTGCTGGTGCTCTCTCACCACAGACTAGGGGAGGGGAAGGCACAAGTGTATCATCTCAGCTGTTGTTATAGATTAAGCCTGACATGCTGCCAAATCTTATGTGTATTAATAAGTTTCTCCCACTGATCCCCAATGGCAGTCAGATGAGTTTGTTGGTAGATTGTGGTGGACATTTAAATGTTTGAGCTGGGCAATTTGAGATGAACTGTCATGATTCATTAGCCCTGTTGAGGGAACAGTGCCAGGGAGTATCTGGCTGATGACTTGAGAGACACCTAGTAAGCAGAATAAAACCCCAACTCACTCAGCAAATCTAGCAGCAGTGCTAAGGGGTCTAAACCCAGTGACCAATACAACACACTGTCACTTGCAATAAGCCAGGAAATAAAAGCTGTTGTTATTAGAGACTTAAACTTAAAGGATGGCAAACAATATGCTTCCAAATCACAATCTATCACCAACTGACAATGACTGCCTGCCCGTTGCCTGCAGGGTGCATCTGCATGTGTGGAAACAGAGACTGGAAGCTGGTGAATTGCTAGCAGGAATAAGCAGTTCTGATTTTTTTAAAAATGTGTTTCTTCAATACTCCCTTTAAGGAACTGATTGCTGACAGCAATGCAGAGCTGAACCAATTTGCAGGACTTAGGAAAAACTCTGGACTGAAAGGTAAAGGTAACAATAGGAAGACTGACTGATTGCTTTTGAATCCAGCCTGTCTTCTTTCACCTTATGTATTGTAAGCAAAAGGAGTTCAATAGTTTTACCATTTTTAGCTTCTCAGGCAATACACAGCATCTTTCATGGGGTGACAATAAATACTTATGCAAATTCTTAGAGGTTTTACTGTCCAGTAGGCTGACTATCACTGAATGTTGTGATTCTATATTAGAAAAAAAAAAAAAAAAAAAAAAAGACTCTCTGATAGAACGAGAAGAAGAATGCTAAAGCTCTGGGGGAGAGAAGATGAGAGGTTCTTGCATGTATCAGACTGGATTTGTAGCCTAACATAAGGGGAAGCAGATACTAAGTAATACTATTCAGAGAGATAGCTATTCAGAACTTTGTCATTCATGGACAAGAACTGAGACTCAACTTCCGTATTGTAGTATCTCCTGTTTCACACATCATAGTCCCACTAAAATATGATCTGTTCTTTATGAAGGAATGCTTCTTAAGAGGCTTTTTTGTTGTTTCTTTTCTGGAGAATCAAAGCTCTCAAGTTTATTGACCTGTCATTGTAGTTACAAACATATTTACATACTTCTGTGAAATATTTTCACCCAGTTCCTTCTAAAGATCTATAATTAACTATGCTTAACTACTAGGACTAAATCTACTGGATAAGGGTCAACCCTCATAAATTTACAGCTGTTCATTTTCAGTCATATTTTTAGGACCAATTTGTTGTCTTTATACCACTACTAGTAAGGCTTTCCATGGATTGTGGATTACTGTCAGATGCTCTTCAAAGACTATAAAACAATAGTATTCCTTCAAAAAGTTTTTTCTTAAATCTCTTATCTGCCATTTATTCTTTCATCTGTAAGCATTTATTAACAACCTGTCAGAATGAATGGCTAGAGAGATGATTATTTAGCCCATTTGGTGGAACAAAAAAACCAACTAGAAGTACCTGAGAAACAAATGAAATGCAAGTCTTTCGTATTTGGATACAGACTTAGGTCATTAGAGAAAATTAATTTTGTGACCTTTCCTACTAATATCTTTTGTTGTGCAGAGTTCAGTGTGAATGGTATTTTTTGCTTTGAAGGTAAAAAATTCAGTAAGTTAGCATCATGGTACACAGCTGCCTAGAAACCATGGTGCAGAATAACAGAGGGCAATGACAATCAGGAATGAAATGCATTTGCAAAGCTGCTAAAGACAAAGGTATAATTATATTGTATTATGATTCTTTCATGCATCTCCTAGTCTATAAGTACAAATGCACCCATTTTTCGTGTCTGGATAAGGCTTTAGTTTGAAAAGGCTCTTAAAGAGTCCTCTCATCTATAATATTTTGCTGTTGCACAATGATTTTATACATTTATAGACAGTACAATTTGGCTAAATTGAAATCTATAGTCAAAATAGAACTCAGTGGGAAATGAATCTGTATTTAATACCTCTTGGTGTGACAAAAATTAAAAGGAGGATCTAATTAAGGCTCTACAATGATGGGTGTGTTAAAAATGTAGTATAGAACAATCTCAAATCTCTATATTGTAAAAAAAATGCTACATGACAAAATGCAAACCACTGTAACCATCTGGAGAAATCTTTGAGGGTTTATTATTTTTTTATGTAAATGGAGCTTTTATTATTAAAAAAAAATTATAGATACAAATGTTGTCTTGTTAATTTATCATCAGATTCTCTACTTCTTGATGCTTTTTGTTGCAAGAAAGAAGACATATCATGGGATCCATTTTTTCATGGACTGTTTTTTAAATGCTGATTCTTAGAATATCAGCATACAGACTAAAGAACAGATGATAGCTTTTTATCCAGAAAACAAATAAACAAACCCCCAAACATTTACCAAAGGCAGTGTTCTTCAACATAAAATTCCTCAAAGTATAAAATGTTTGACTCTGAGATGTGCTGCTTATTGATGTAATTAATACAACAGCATATGAGGTCAGTGCTAAGGTGTTGCATTAAAATTAATGTTTGATAAAACTGGTTAACTGCTGTTTAGTATCTCTTCTAGGGGAGGAGAACCTTACATATATTATCAATTAGTGATAAAAACAATAGGAAAATAGAAAAAAATACCCACCATATTTTCCTTTAGCTTATTCTACACAATGATGGGAAATTTTAGGTTGAGTGGGCATATATGTGATTAGATACAACATTAATTTATCATACTTGTGTGAAAACCTGACATACTCCAGAAATAAAAGAATCAATAAAATTAATCACGTTCCTTTATATCTGCAATCAGGAGTGTGAAGCAAGTTTCACTTTTATCATCAATTAATTTTGCTCAGATCAGAAAGAATCAGAAAGATGCACTCAGATGGTTGGTTTAGGACAGGATTTGATAGTTTTGAAACCAGTATCTAAGGAAATAATGTTTGACATTTTGAGACCACAGTAGGGTAAGTTAAAGTGATTATCTATTTTAGCATTGTCAAGCAAAAGACTGGGGATGGAAATAACTTATAAAATCAACTAATTATATACCCTGTGTTATGTTTTCAGCTGAGAGAGAGATAATTTTCTTCCTACTAACTGTTATAGTGCTGTGTTTTGGATTCAGGAGGAGAATCATGTTGATAACATGCTGATGTTTAGTTACTGACGAGCACAGAGTCAAGGCCTCTTCTGCTTCTCACACCACCCCAGCAGTGAGCAGGCTGAGGCTGCACAACATTGCGAGTGAACACAGCTACGACAGCTGACCCCAACTGACCAAAGGGATATTCCATACCATATGATGTCATGCTCAATATATAAACCAGGGGAAAGCTGGCCAGGGTGCTGGTGCTCAGGGACATGTTGGGCATCAGTCAGCAGGTGGCGAGCAATTGCAATTATGCATCACTTGTTTGTTTTGTGAATTCTATTATTATTATTATTATTATTATTATTATTATTATTATACTTTAATTTTCTGTCCTATTAAACTGTCTTTATCTTAATGAATGCGTTTTACCTTTTCTTCCCAATTCTCTCCCCATCTCACTGGGGGGTTAGTGAGTGAACAGCTGTGTGGTGTTTAGCTGCCTGCTGGGTTAAACCACAAAACCCTGCAGAGTTAGTAGTTTTAGATGATGACACTTCATAAGTAGCTACTTATGAGAAAAGCTTGTAGTGATTTGGGGTTTTGTACAGAGGATGCGTTGTTCAGGACTGTCAGTTCAGAAGTTAAAGAAAACATGATAATCTTTTCCAATTTTGAGCTGTATGCGGAAGTGGAAAATCTCCCTTTTGGGACAACACCACTCTTAGAAAATAATTCAAAGAAAAATATTTAGGATCTATTCCTCATCTACAAGGTGGGTTAGTGAATGGGACAGCATTCTTTTAGACTCTGAGTTTAGATATACTGCTACTAGGTCAAGTTGTATAATGTGTATTGCATGGGAAATAAAACAGGATGGGTCAATATCAGAACAGGTAGAGCTGTTCAAGAAAAATAAACAAATAAATTTTATTCTTCCCTAAATAAATGGAGTAGGAGTTGGACAATAGTTCTGTCAAATCAAATGGCTTCCTGTTTTATTCTCTTTCTTCTATATATATGAAATATGAATTCATGTCTAGGCACAGAGAAGCTAGTTTCGGCGATTTTTCATGTGAACTTACAACATCCATCAGAAATCTAGCACCTCTGCTATTCTCCTCTAATGAATTTTGCCTTTTCGTGCCTGTTTCATATACAGAGTAATTTGGAGTAGGCATCGCTCTATTCTGAGAGTTTTGTTAAGTTACATAGAAGTGGGAATTAGTATGGCTTAAATGCATAGTAAGTGATAAAACAAGGCAAGATTTTTCATCAATTCCAAGATGTTTGTTACTTTGAAAGCAACTATAACATGTCTTGTGTCTTTTTCTCATTCTTTTGTTTCTTTCTCACTTTCTGATTAGCATTTGTATGAGTAGATAGAAATTTATCTATGAACAACCAACCAATTTAGTTTTGATCTACATGTAAACTTTTCTGCTTTAATTTAAATCAATAACTGCTTACCAGAGGTCTGACTAGGCATTCCAGAATTGATTTATAAAATGAATTTGTATTTGATACTTTGAAGTTTTATGACTGTCAGTCATTTTGTGGGGGTGTCCTGCCCAGCCACACAATGGTAGATCAAGATTATTTGCCATGGTTGATTCCCTTTATCAGAGGATTTAAATCACATGTCCTGATAAATTAAGGCTGAAAGATACAAATGTCTTTAGTAAAATCCATTCAAATCCTTTTTGTAGACCTCAGGATTACTAAAAGCAAGACAAATCCTCCTCTTCAATGGCATATTAAGATCTCAAACTCTGTTTGTTACATTATCCTTACTATGTATAATTCTACTTCATTCCATAATGACTCCAGCTATTGTAGATACTCACTAGACATGATAAAATGCACACAGAACTCCTCAGATTTATCATTGTTATTTTTGCTCCAATATCTGCAACAGTAATAAGGTTGTTTCTATATTCAGTGACAAGTATTTGTGATTTTAGAGCACAAGGGTCTGGTTCCAGTTGCTGTTAATGAAGTGCCAGGTGAACATGAAGTGCTGAAGAGTGACAGCTGTGAAATCCTAGGTGGCCACAGATTTGCTACAATGCAAAATAGTCACTAAGAGGGCACCTAGTGAAAGTGGTCTTTTTAGTCTTAAAAGATACTAGATCTAGACACAACTCTTTCACCTACAATGTCAATAAATAAAAAAGACAGGATTTTTTAAAGGAGAATACTGTCGTTTTAAAGATTTACTGACAGCTGTTTTCCAAACAGAGAAAATCAGAAAGAGATGTCAAAGCATTTACAAGGCTTTAATTAAAAAAAATAAAGAAGTTGTTACTTTATATTTTTTAAAAAATCCTGTCTAGCTTTTAGGATTTTCATTCATTTTCATGGTGAGATGGCAGGATAGGGACTTCTCATGCTGTGTAACTTGATGTCAGGGCCTTGAGGGCATGAATAGCCCATACTGGCGCTGACCAGCCTCACCTGGAGCCTCCTCCAACCTCTGATCATGGGACCAGGAGTCCCAAATCGGGTCAGCTCAGAACCCTCAGTCCCTGCCTCAGCGATGCTATAGTCCTGCCCTGCCTGGCCAGGGGCCCTGCTCAGTTGGGCCTGACCTGTGGGTTGACATCCCATCCCCACCTCCATGGCCCTGCCTGGCCGTGCTGGTACTGTGCCTAACATGGGGTTCCCTCATCAGGCCTCATCCTGACCCTGCCTGAGGGCTGGCATCCTGGTCTCGCTTTGGCCTGTTCTCATCACTGTGACCTTGACTGGTGATCTGGACGCCCAGTTGAACCCAGCCAGTCTGTGTGTCTGTCCTGCTCATGTTGCACAGTCCTTGTGGGGCTGGGTCCTGGCTGGTGAGGCACTTGCCCTGCCAGCCCAGGGATCCTCTGCTGTCCCTGGGTCACCGTCCCTCAGGGAGCAGATGGCCCTTGCTGTGCCCTGACACTAAAAGCCAATTGTTTTTTATTCACTAGCTTTGCAGTACAGGTAATGTTTCAGTGTTTTGCTAAAAAATTGATAGGCTTAAGTGTATGCTTTAGGTGAAACATATGTTTGAGTATGTAATTAAAATAAGGATGTGTTTATGTTATTTCCTGAATCAGGACAGCAAAGAGAAGTCAGTTATATCTAACCAAAGAAAAGTCATTAGCCATTCCTAAGAAAACAGCTGACCATATTAATTTACAAGAAGAGACTTTTATTAGAGACTGTCTTTGGTCTATACTTGCCTAATATACCATTATACATGTGTTCTGGTTTGGGTAAAGAAGAGCGCACTGCTCATCACTTTACCTATTGTTGCTTTCCCACGCACCACCATCCAAGAATGCAGGCCAGGTGTGTGGAAGGGTGAAACCATATAGAGCAGATTTCTTTGTTGCCATGCAGCTGCCTTATATGCTGAAGATGTAGACATAGCTTTATTCTCAATAAGTGTATCCTTGATAATTAGTTTCAATAATTTTCCTCCTCAGTAATTATTCCACACTGATCATAACAAATGTATCCTTACCACTTCAGCATAAAGAACAGAATGGTTATTCTTACATTTAAGACAGAGAATAGGGAAATGAGGTGTTGGAAGGTTGAACTAAACCTAAACTAGTAGATTTGGGAATGTTTCAGAGTCCCTAGCCCAGTTAAGTTCAGTTAAGTAATGTGAGCTGTTGGTTTCCACTGGAAGGAAACACAAGTGTGCACAAGACTTTTTGGTGACTAGGACAGTGTATCAACTATGACATATAATTACTGCTAGATACAACCAGAAAGTCTTTGGTAAAATCTGAAGTAGATGTTGTCAAAGTCAGAAGACATCTGCTCCAGTTACCAGACCATATCATTTGCTATTTTGTTAAATTTATGCTCCATCTCTTAAGACAAAAAATTAAATGGTGAGCTGGGTTGTTTAAATGTCACTAAATGGCATTGTTTCTGTTACAGTACAAGCAGTGACATCTTTATTCATGTTAAATTGTATCTTGTGGCAATGGCAGAGCTATACTGTAAAATTGAAAAAGTAGTAAAAAGTACTGTCTTGTACTGCCTTGCCATTTCCAAGTCATTCTAAACTCCCATTTGATCTTCCTTTTCTATTTCAATAGAAAATACGTGACACCTTCATGTTCAGAAATTTATCTGCCCAGCTCTCAGGGGCTACTATCTCTGAGAGAAGCTATGCAGTTTTTGAGGTCTGACAATTTCTAAAAATTTCAAATCAGAGAGGAGCAAGGTATATGATGGTAATTTTTATTTTCTTAAATTTGGGTTTGAATTTGCAGTTTCACTGAGTAAACTTCCCTCTTTCTCACTCAGCATCTACATATTGTGAATTATGTCTAAATACCAAAGTGTTATTCGATGTAGCCAAAAAAGAAAGGAATGAGTGATAGCCCATTATTGTTTTACATCCAGGGATCATTCTCAGAGTTCAGGGCTATTCTTTTAATCATGCCACAGGAATTACACAAGCACGACTAGTTTTTATAACTCCCTCAGGAAATGCTGAAACTATAAACATGATAGGAATGAAGTCTCACCATGTGTATCTAATAGCACCAAAGAGAGTAACTAGAAATGGTGCTGACACAGCATTCGGTTTGTATTAAAGGTTTAACATACTACACAAATCCCCTTGGCTACTTGGTTTTAGGCTTTTAGGCCATTAGGAAAGGCTGTGTGGAGGGACTGTCCCAAAATACATGCTAGTGAGATGTCTACTGGTGCCATAAAAAAGTATACACACTGAGGCATTTCATTCATCTCTGGACAGGCACTTGGGCAAATAACACTGCAAAAATTCAGGTGTATGCATATGCTTAACTCTTGTTTGTGCAGTGAAGGGACAGCATGGAACAGTGAAATGTATATAGAAGTAATGCAAAAACTATGTGAGATAAGTATATATATTTACACATACACATATGCATGTACCTGTGTGGATATTGCTTAAGTTCTATGAAAGTCGTGTACATCGACGTACAGTTTCAGTCCCATACAGAATTTTACTTTCCTCCCAGTTAAACGTAGACAGAAGTTGCAGAGAGATTTAATGAAATCAAGAGTATGGAAATTAGGCCCTGAAAAATAGATGCAGTCATAAATGAGAACATCTCTGTATTATTCATTATATTAGAAACGCTGTTATAAGACACTCTTTGTTGTAAGTGAAAGGTATTCTAAGAATTCTACTTCAAAAATTCAAAACAGTTTTCAGAAAATATAAATAAAAAATATTAAGCTTATTCTAAACATTGTCTTCAAACAGATCATTTATCCTTGCAAATATTTCCACTGAACAATTTTTACTAGATTTTCTTTCTTATTTGCATGTACATTACATATAGGAATTGTTTCTTTTCTGCAGTGAGATTTTTCTACCTGTGGAAAATATCTCTTATTTCCCACACTCCTCATTACTTTCAGTTTCTTTATTTAGTTGCTATTTTTATCTTTGCTGTATTTTTTTTTTTTTTAACTCGAGTTGCTTGAGCATTCAGGTAGTAAGACTCCCACTGTTGTTTTTGGGTTTTTTTAATCACTTCTATAATTCGTGTTTCTAAGCTATGTCTACTATGTTTCAGTTAACCACAAAGGTGAGTACTTACTCCTCTCTACTCCTTTTTTTTTTTTTTTTTTTTATAATATAAAACCTAAATTCAATGCAGCTGTAAATCAGGAATTCAGGTTTTGTCCCTAAAATAAATCACTGTCACCTTGCCAGTCATATCAGAAAAATTAATGTCAGATTGAATTATCCGTAAATTGAAGGCTAGCTGGGTTTATTACTTAATATTTGTATTATGATACATACTGCTTAATGATACCTTAGCCTCCAGCAGTTTCTAGGCTTCAATATACCCCACTTTCCTCAGTTTGTATGTTTCTTGCTAACCATCAAATGTACTAAAGGATTAACAATTTAAGGCTGTTTCTACATAACTGATATTTTATTAAAAAGATGATAATTCAGAGAATGAGCACACAATGTGTTCATATTCCTAATCCTCTAAGATGTAGATAAATGGAATTCAATAGAAGTATATGTCAAAATTGCCCATCACATACATAATACTTGCAGTGATGACATTTGCATGCACAACTGTAGCTGTTTCCAAAAAAAGTGTGCAGGCCTATTTGTATGTGCAACTATACAAAAAAATGCCTGAAAACAGTGCTTCTGGTGAATGATAGAAAAATGTTTTCATTATTATTATACGTATCCCCACCATGACAAAGCATCCAATTTAAAAGACCAGCAACAAAACAGGTATAACATCTGAGTACAAAAAAAAAATCACAGTAAAGAAAACTGAAGTACCTACCCTCTCCCATGGAGATTTCCCTAGATCCTGTATGATATCAGTGTCTCTGGTGATAAAAATTGTCCAGAAATGTAACTGGCCAATTTTGAATTCCCTGGAAATGGAGGAATCCACAGGAAGCAAAAGAGACTACAACTCCCAGTAAAGGACATATCAGCTCATATTTTAGCTCTCATGACCCAGAATGTAAAGGTTACAATTTTGATACAGACAAGAATCTTTCATGTCACAGTATTGAAAGTATCTAGAGTGTCATAGCTTTCACCTGAGATGAGCCATATTTCAGAATCAACCTTCTCTGTAATGGTTGTAGCAAATTTATTTAAGCATCTTATCCATTCTGCGGACTGAATTGGGCATGTTTAAAATCTTATTTCTGTGTAATTGCTGTCACTATTTATTAAGCCTCTTTGCAAAGACATAGCAGGGCAGGGAAATCAGCCTCACTGGTGACAGTCTGTGATAAATAGAAAGAGCTAGTAGCCAGCCTTATATGACATTTGTCATTTAGGACTGGGTTTTAGTTTAAATGCTGCTGAACAGTTTTTGAAAATCTCTAAAACAATGGCATCATAGCTGCTGGAAATTAAAGTCTGGTAAACAATTACATCTGTTTTGTTATTTTGCCCTAATTCGAAACTCATATTTTCCAGCCCAACTTCTACCTCCTCTCTGAGAGATTGTGAAATCAGACCAAAAAGTCAGTTAAAAAGAGAATGAGAATTTTTTCCTGGAAAACACTGCTGCAGCCACAGACTTATGCTCTGGGGAACATAGCAGTGCTCTGTCTCCAGGGCTTTCATCTAAAGGAGACCCATAAAAACCAAAATTGATCTATGTGATTTTTTATTTTTATTTTTTTTTTTACCTCTATACACTGACACTAAGCTTTCTTCTCTTCCTTCTTTCTAAGACTACTCCCTCAAGCAAGTCTTGGTCAGTTTTATCCATCAGCGGTTAACTGTTAGATGATGTCCTCTAAAAATGTTACGTTATCGCAGTAATGGAATAGTTATTGTGTCCTTAACTTGTCCCAGCTCAAGCTGCTTCATCCCACCTCAAATGATTCACAGTTGCAGATGCAGAGGGACAGTCATGGTCTTTAAAGTTCCCTTCTTTTGAGTCCAATACTGCCTACCTTTTCCTTTTGAAATGTGTGTAAATCCTGACCATTTTGTTCTAAAGATCTAGAAGCCTTATAGTAACTATTCTTTGGGAAAGCGCATGAGTTACTTAAAATTTTCAAGTGTCTTAAACTGACAAACTTATCTTATACATCTGGTAAGGACAAATCCGCTGTGAGAGCTCAGATAGTCCTGAAAAAGTTCTGTCCTTTCTGTCAACAGTGTGCTCTATCATGTCCATGAAATAGCAAGAGTAAATTATGTTTTCTGGGGAAACTGAAGAAATGAGAAAGCTTAAAAGACTTTCTCAAGGACACAAAATGAGTCCGTCCTAGTTTTAGGACTAGAAATAGACATCCAGATGATAGTCCTATGTCTTAAACCTTAGTTATAGCTCATCTGTTCTGAGTAGAGAGCCCTAGAAAGCCACGTGTCAGAACTTTTGAATTCAAATGGTAAATAAATGGTCATCAAGTCTTAGCTAAGCTCCAAATTCAGAGGCTCTATTGCCAGTGTTAGTGTCCAGGAATAAAGGAAAATGATTGGATTTTCTATCATAAAGTAAGTTTATAAATCTGACAGTTTAAAAAGAACAGTTTTTGATTTTTACACATTTTGGATGCGCACTGGGATCACAGTGAGAGAATTAAAGTAGTGTTGGATGAGGTGATTACAGAAAGCTATGTATTTATTAACGATAAATTGTTCAAAGTTAGGGCTGGAAGAGACTTCGGGATGTCATTCAGTTCACCCATCTTGAACAATGCAGAATAGATAAACCTGAACTATCCCAAGGTGGGATATAAAAAACAGTCAAATTTATTTTTAAAGGCAGCTAGCAAAGGAAATTACACATCCTTTCTAATCCTGGCAAACTCTTCATTCTAGTGTTTCATTACTGTTGTAGTTACAAGGGTTTCCTAAATACTTCTTACCACAAGTTGAAGCTATTTGTAACCACACTTACATTCTCAGGTTTCTAAGGACCTTTAGCTGCAATCAAGACTAAGGAAGTAAAGGTCTTTTCAGAATAGAGGAGCAGGAGTCTTTCAATATCTTTATGTCAGTTAAATTTCATGCAGAATCAGTAATCAAAACCATCCTTCCTATGCCTTAATTAAATAACCCTTGAGGCTGAAGTACCGTGAGGGACAAGGTCATGGTAAAAATTGTAATTATCTTCTAGAGCTATTGATTTTATGCTAATGATTTTAAATGATGCGTATAGCTTGCATCTAATAATCTTACATAGAATAGCAGGTGGTGTTTTGAGCTTTCTGTGTCACTTGGGAGGAGGTTTGTTTGGACATATTTCAGTGTGTCTACATTGCTTATTGCAAAGGTTGGTGTGTGGGGGAGAATGAGTCAATATCAGGTCGAAGGGAAAAAAAAAATCACTTTTTGTCAGGGGAATTAAAAGAACCAAAGCAAAGAGAGAGATAAGGAGCTAAGAGAAGTCAAAAGAGAAGGGGAGAAGGGATAAAGTATCTTGCCATGCTCCAAAGGCACACACCAGATTTTGCACTACATTCATGACAAGGCTGAAGATCACTTTTTAATTTACAGGGACAACAGTTGTTTGTATACATTTAGTGTCATTCTCATTGGCAGCATCTATCACCTTGATATCTCTCTTGACATATCGTTTTTATTCTGAGTCCAGAAAATGCTAGCTATCACAGAATCACAGGATGTTAGGGATTGGAAGGGATCTCAAAAGATCATTTAGTCCAATCCCCCTGCCAGAGCAGGAACACCCAGATGAGGTTACACAGGAATGTGTCCAGGTGGGTTTTGAATGTCTCCAGAGAAGGAGACTCCACAACCTCCCTGGGCAGCCTGTTCCAGTGCTCTGTCACCCTCACTGAGAAGACGTTTCTTCTCAAATTTAAGTGGAGTCTGTTGTGTTCCAGATTGAACCCATTACCCCTTGTCTTACCATTGGTTGTCACCGAGAAGAGCCCGGCTCCATCCTCGTGACACTCAACCTTTATATATCAGTAAACATTAATGAGGTCACCACTCAATCTCCTCCAAACTAAAGAGACCCAGCTCCCACGGCCTTACCTCATAAGGGAGATGCTCTACTCCCTTAATCATCTTCGCGGCTCTGCACTGGACTCTCTCCAGCAGTTCCCTGTCCTTCTTGAACTGAGGGGCCCAGAACTGGACACAGTATTCCAAGTGTGGTCTCACCAGGGCGGAGTAGAGGGGAAGGAGAACCTCTCGTGACCTACTAACCACACCCCTTGTAATACACCCAAGGATGCCATTGGCCTTCCTGGCCACAAGGGCACAGTGCTGGCTCATGGTCATTCTGCTGTCCACCAGGACCCTCAGGTCCCTTTCCCCTACACTGCTCTCTAATATGTAATTTCCCAACTTATACTGGAACCTGGGGTTTTTCCTGCCCAGATGTAAGACTCTACACCTGCCCTTGATATATTTAATTACATTTTTCACTGCCCAACTCTCCAGCCTGTCCAGGTCTCGCTGGATGGCAGCACAGTCTTCTGGCATGTCAGCCACTCCTCCCAGCTTGATGTCATCAGCAAACTTGCTGATAGTGCACTCTATTCCCTCATCCTAGTCATTGATGAATATACTGAATAATACTGGCCCCAGTACTGACCCAGTACTAACTTACCATATTTATAATAAATACTCTGCCTTCCTTAGCTGTAGTTAAAAGGATTAGCTGGACCAATGGAGCGAAACTTTCTCACTTTCCAGGAGATTTGGTTTGTCTGCAACATAGATGGAACAGAGTGGTAGGTAGTAACAAGGAAACTTTTCTTTACTTGCTGTCTATGTTGTGCCTGTTGCAAAGACTAATACAGGTTTCAGTAACTGTATCTGTGAATCTCACACTTCCCACATGTCCAAAGAAAGGACATAAAAGAAGTAGGTAATAAGAAAACACTTAGGAAAATAATGAGGATGGAAGAAAGCTCTTGAAATAATGAGAGGAGTTCCAATGCAGTGATTAGTTACCTGCCAGGTTTTTACTCACAAGGTGGTTTTCTCATAAAGATAGAATTATAAAATAATTTTGGTTGGAAGAGTCCCTCAAGATCATGGAGACCAACTGTAACCTAACTCTGGCACTAAACCACATCCCTAAGAATTTCATCTATACATCTTTTAAACACCTCCAGGGATTGTGACTCAACCACTTCCCTTGTCAGCCTGTTCCAGTACTTCACAATCTTTTCTGTGAATAAATTTTTCCTAATATCCAGTCCGAACCTTCCCTTGCATGACCTGAGGACATTTCCTCTCATCCTGTCACTTGTAACTTGGGAGAAGAGATCAACAGCCTCCATGCTACAACCTCCTTTCAGATGCTGTAGCTGAAAATATTTCTAGTATTAGTTGAGATTTGCTTGTTTTTTCTTTCCCACATTTCAGTGTCTGCATGTCTTTCCTTAATGACTTAGCACAGTTTAATGTTTCCTTTGCCATCCTCTCTAATCATTACCCCTGATTACTAATGGCACCAGTTCTCCCTCTGATTTGCCCTTTGTGGCCAGCTACTTTTAATTTGGTCTGCAGCAGCTGCAAAAATAGCAGAGGGCAATTACAGAGCAGGCTGATGCTTGGTAATAGAGGCCCATTAGTTTTTTTGTGATGTTTTAGTCTCTTTTTTTCATTTTTTTTTTTAATTTTATTTTCTTTTAAATTATGGGACACATTAAGATTTCCAGTTTGGGAAATAATGTAGAGGTATTATAAATTGATTCTGATTTAATCTGCCATTACAATTAAAACAAAACAAAACAAAAAACCCTAACAAATGAACAAAAATACAAACAAACAAAAAACTGGTAAGTTTTCTATGAGGCTTTTAAAACTGATGATCAGAAATCAAACAGCATGAATTGTCATTCTAAACACGTCTCACAAAGCTTTTATACTTCATTTACATGAATAATACTGCTGTGGTGTTCATGTGAACAAGAGTTAATCAAGGAGTAAAAAAACTTTTGAAAGTAACTGTTCATAAACAATTATGAGGCTTTCCTTGTAACATTCTTACTAGATTAGATTGCTACTAATCTTCGTATGCATAGAGTCTTCTAAAATCTCAGAAGGCAATGTGAGGAAACCACATGATGTGAATAACTGATATTAGTTCTCATGGAAATTTAGCCATTTCTAGTATGTAATGTGACTGTTACCTAGAGGGTAAAATAGCACAGCAATGTTGCATCATATTTTTAGAGGAGGAGAGAAAGAAACCTGTGTAAAATTCAAATTGCAGAGAAAATTTACTGTAATTTTACTCTTGTTTTTTCAATAGCCCTACTTTAGTAAATATACATGTAGTAAAAATCATGTAGTAAAGAAAAGGGCACATGATCTTTACTAAGTAGTTATAGCTAAGTAGATCAGTGGTTCTTTATTGCACTGTATGTTTGCATTCTAGGCAGAACAGCATCAACCACATAAGGACTAATCTAGTACTTGAAGAAGGGGTAGACAAGTATCACTCTAAATAATAGATACTTCTTTGCTCGTGCTTCCAATAGATTTGTTTGGGAGCAAACACTACTCTTCTTTTGTTTTAGAAGAGTTGGCTTTCTTTTTTGCTATACAAATGTAAGTCCTACCAGTTTACTCCGTCACATGTATGCCCACACAGTTTTTCCTTTTATATTTTCAGAGATAATTTCTCATTATGTCATAGATTCTTCTATGGTATGGTATTTTCTGAGTAGCTACTAAAATTCTGACTAACGTTAAAAAAATGAAATTGTAGGACGTTGCTCACAAAACCCATTATAAACTGAAATGTTTCCCATTTTACTTGAACCAGGAATAAATTTGGAGTAGGGAGATTTTTAATGTGCTTAAACTTCCTGCTTCACTTTGAATCAAATTTCAGTAGTCTTGCAAACTTGTCCAGAAGTGAAACAGGGTATAGGCGGTGTATTTGGCCACTGTCATCTCACTGAACATCTGGCATGATATAAACAATGAAATATGAATGAGCTTTTTAAACCCAGTTTTGTTTCAATAAATATTTTTATAATCAACAGCTTTTTAACACATCTTGTGTTGATAAAATCAGTATTTTTTAAAACAAGTAAACTGAAACTGCAGCTTCTACTCTACCTAAAATTATTGCTTTGCCACAGATATTCTGGTAGGATTGATACAAAACTTCGGTGCTCCAGTGTAGATTCAAAAGAGCAATTGAGTGTAACACAGAGGAGATACTTTATGTTTTTCCTGCAAGTAATGTTTTGAGAAGACATAATACAGTTTTTCTTTTAAAAAGTTAAATTTCCATGGACATATTTGAGATATTCCAACAGTCTATGGAACGTTAACTTTCTACACCACTGTAGGCACTGGCAAAGGGTTGCTAATATGAATTAGAAACACTGTGACTTTAACACACAGATTATTGGCTTGATCAAATTGAAGGGATTTTATGTATTTAGAAAGTAATCTGATGTAGAACACTTCTTTTCCCCATTCACTTACTGTGTTTTACCTGCTTGAGACTCAGTATATATATTTTATGCACAGTATTTTTCTGTTTCACATCTGGAGTAAACCCTAAACAAAAATCCCCATTCCCCATACTGTCTTTGTCAGATTCTGTTCTACCTTCAAATCAAATAGTGATATCATATTACTTCAATATAACTTTTTTAGCCTTTTTTCCTGAAAAATACTCCCATAGTTGGGCTATCATGTTGGTTAAGCATGGTTTCTCCTTCACATACCCATGCTGACTGCTTAAATCTTAAATTGTCAAAATTTAATTTTTGATCCAGCTGGCCTACTGACCACATTTCCAGTGGGAACTGTCAGGAGAAACAGTCAGTATTTTGATGACTCACAAAAAAATACAGAGCTGGAGAACTTTTTAAAAGGCATTTATTTTTGTTCATTTTTCCTGATTAGGAGGTCAATAATGGATGCTCACTACAACTGCACACATGTTGATCTGCTTCCTGATCTTGTCCTGTAAAACCTCTAAAATATTGAGAGCTTCATAGAAAATCCAGTTTGTGGTTTCTTTCCTTATTTGGATTTCTTTCCTCATTATTACAGCAGTTTTGTTAATGAACGTGATAGAACATAAATATCTTACACTTAAAGACAGGCTTGCTGATGTTGAAAGGATCAGTGGCCTGAAGATGCAGACTAGGTTGACGTGGTCAAATCTTTTTAGTGCTATTAATACTCTCCTGAAACTGAAAACTATTTGGTCAAAAGTAGAGAGATATATTGAAGAATTTTACTTCACCAAATCATTTTGGAAGTTCAGTAAAGTGCGGCTTAACATCTGTCAGAAGAGTATTAATATACTGACACTTGTCTGGCATGAGAAGCCACTTTGGTTGAAGATGTGTTAACATGCTTAGGCACTGAATTGTCAAGATGTGCAAATGAAAAAAGGAGCATTAATGCAGATGAGTAGAGGCTAAAGAAGTCTAATTCTCAGTTAGAAGTAGCTTGTTAACACACCACTCTATGATTTTACAAGTTAGAGGCAGAGCTAGAAGTAGAGCTAGATTAGCTCTTCTTCAAGACCGAATTTGCATGTCTAGGAGAGAGAAATACTCGTGTGTGTTACCAGCCATTCAGAACAAAGTAGGCAGTGGTGCTGTGACCCACAGAATCACAGAATGTTAGGAATTGGAAGGGACCTCAAAAGATCACCTAGTCCAACCCCCCTACCAGAGCAGGAACACCTAGATGAGGCTACACAGGAATGTATCCAGGTGGGTTTTGAATGTCTCCAGAGTAGGAGACTCCACAACCTCCCTGGGCAGCCTGTTCCAGTGTTATGTTACCCTCACTGAGAAGAAATCTCTTCTAAAATTTAAGTGGAGCCTCTTATGTTCCAGTTTGAACCCATTACCCCTTGTCTTACCATTGGTTGTCACCGAGAAAAGCCTGGCTCCATCCTCATGACACTCACCCTTTATATATTTGTAAACATTAATGAAGTCAGCCCTCAGTCTCCTCTTCTCCAAACTAAAGAGACCCAGCTCCCTCAGCCTTTCCTCATAAGGGAGATGCTCCATTCCCTTAATCATCTTTGTTGCCCTGCGCTGGACTCTCTCCAGTCCACTTCACTACCTGGTCGTCCAGACCGCACTCCCTCAGTTTAGCTGTAAGAATGCTGTGAGAGACTGTGTCAAATGCTTTACTGCAGTCAAGGTAGACCACATCCACCGCTCTGCCATCATCCAACCACCTTGTTATGTCCTCATTGAAGGCGATGAGATTGGTCAAGTATGACTATATCTTTCGTTATTTTCACTGACCTTTGTTTCCTCCACATATCTGCTTCCTTCTTAAAATACGTTGCGCAAAACTAGACAGCACTCTTGGAAAGTGTAGCTTTACAAGGCTAGAGAGGATTGAAATAATTACTTCATCCATGTAACATAATCTCTCTATATATACTTCCTGGTATGATTATTGGTCTTTGCAACAGCATGATATTGTTGGCCCATATCCCACCTCTGAACCAGTATAATCCTTAGATTGTTTTCTACAGAATTGCTGCTCACCTAGTCACTCTGCAATAGCAGTAATTGAAATATGGTATAGAATATGTCATATACTTCTGTTTCCAGTATAGTATTGGAGGCTGCAAAAAGAGTTTTATCTGTTTGTCCTTCAGTGAGGATCTTGGTAATGTTTATGCTAGGAAGAAACAATGAATTGTTCTCCTTATGACAACCAGTCAAGGTTTAACTTCTAAATCCTTGCTACTGATCCACCTCTAGTGGATTTACTATGCTTTCAAAAAACATTTAGCTTTTGGAATTAACTAGTTTCCTCAAATTGTACTTTAATTGTGGGTTTTGTACAAAATTGTGGGAATATAAAGAAAAGCTTCTACACTATCTGTGCAGATGTCCTGTACAATTTGGAGAAACATGGAACTAGTAAAGCTGTACTTTAAATGCAATTTTACATAAAGGCATTGAGATTTCAAGTTGCTAGAGCAAGAGATGAAATAACAGGGAACTCCTATATACTCAAATGATAACAGGGCATCAGACCATCCTGTGATGACCTATGCTCGTCACTCCTTACTTATATTTAGTGTTCTTCCTAGCAGATAAAATTGTAGAAAAGAATTTTTGGGTGTTGCATACTGTCAGTGTGAGAGGTTAGCTTTCTTACATGCTGTGTCCAGTTAACAGTCTGGGATTCCTTCTCCTTGCTGGTTTGATTCCATGATTAACAGTCACTTTCTCTTGTAGTCAGAAATAATAAATATTATTTCCCTGCTCTACCAGGTGCACAAGAAACTGGGAGGGAGGAATGCCAGGACAGCTGACCCAAGCTGGCCAAAGGGGTATTCCTTACCATATGATGTCATGCTCAATATTTAAACTGGACATGGCTGGGTGGCAAACACTGCTGCTTGGGAATGAGCAGGCTATTGAGTTGTGAGTGGTGAACAATTGCCTTGTGCATCACGTGTTTTGTATACTCTCTTGTAGTTGTCATTATTATTATTATTATTATTATTATTATTATTAATTATATTCCTTTCTTTTGCTGTCCTATTAAACTGTTCTTATTTCAACCCACAAGGTTTGTTGTTTTTTTTTTTCCTTTCTGACTGTCTCCCCCACCCCACTTCAGTGGACATGAGCAAGTGGCTGCATGGTCCCAGATGCCAACTGGTGTTAAACCACAACAGTAGGACAAAGGCAATTACATTATTGAAAAACAAACAAACAAACAAATACAACAACAACAAAACCTAAGAGCTCATGCAATAGTAGTTGTTTTTAAGGATGTGTTGTGCAAAACAGAGAAATAAAGAAATGAGAAAAAGGATGGTTATCCAGTGACCAGATGGGGTATGAAGCTTAGTGGGGAAAAAAGCCCCAGTTAAATTTGTGCCAGGAAAGCAGCTTCCCATTTGTGTCAGAACCTCAAATATATCACTGTTTAGGTGCCACTGACTGCATCCAACTTACTAGCAACTTTTTTTTTTATAAACAATGGGCTTCAACTCATATACTGATTTGAATTTCCTTCAGTGTCTTGTCAAATCAAACAACTCATTTTTTCACCATTTCCTCATCCTAGATCCAGTACTGTCTATAATAATATACAAAAATTACAAGATCAATTTAAAATTACATTGATTTTTAAAAATAAACCAGAATTTTTTGCTTCTTTTTTTTTTTTTTTTTTTTTTTTTGAACTAGATAACTACTCTGGATCTTAAAAAAAAGAAAACTAGGATATGTATTTGATCACTTTATTGCAGAGTTTTTCTTAAAGGCTGTTACAAGACTTCTGATAAGAATGTGAAATTCATCAACACTTGTCTCAGTCTTTGCAGCAACTTATCTTTGCTGCTGCTCATCTCGGGATCTTTTTAATGTTATTATCACCAACATTCTTGAGCTCAAAAGTAAAGGTGATTTTCTAAACACACAGATTTTGTAATTCTTTCCTTGATTTTTTGCAGCAGCCTGCTGTGAATGACAAGTCAGTGACAGAGAAGAACAGTTAGGCAGAACAATTAAGCAGAAAATGTTCCTCTCAGGCATGCTATTAAATCTTTCTTGTGGCTGAGTCTAGACACCATTTTTTAGATCTTTTTCAGGAGCAGTTTGGATAAAACCGGGATTGAGTCAAAGAGAGCAGCAGTGCAAAGGCTGTTGCTAGCTATGCACTGCTACAATGACAATTATTTATTTGATTATCTGTGTAACGTGCCACTTTAATAGTCATTCTCTGTCTTCTCTGAGGTTACAGCAGAAAAGCCATGGGATGGATGGAATAAGTCCATGATCTGGGCATAGTCTACATAGAATAAATAAATGTAAGCAGTGGCAATAAATGGGAGACAGATGGGAGTATCCTAAGGAAATATGGAAGTAGGACCAGTTTTTCAGCACCAAACTCTAATTGGGGAAAACTAAGTTAAATTTTCTGTCTTTGTGGTGAATTAACCTTGGCTGGATGCCAGACACCCACCAAACTACTCTTTATCTCCCCCTCAACAGGACAGGGTTAGAAAATAAGATGAAAATGTTTGTGGGTCATGATAAAGACAGGGAGATCAAATATCAGTTACAGTCACAGACAAAACAGACTTAGGGAAAAGTAATTTAATTTATTGCCATTTTAGAATATAGTAGAATAGTGAGAAACAAAGACAAAACTAAAAATGCTTTCCGCCCTCCTACTTCCTCAGCTCAACTTCACTCCATTACAGTATCACAGTATCACAGTATGTTTGGGATTGGAAGGGACCTCAGAAGATCATCTAGTCCAATCCCCCTGCTGGAGCAGGAACGCCTAGGTGAGGTCACACAGGAACATGTCCAGGTGGGTTTTGTATGTCTCCAGAGAAGGAGACTCCACAACCTCCCTGGGCAGCCTGTTACAGTGCTCTGTCATCCTTACTGAGAAGAAGTTTTTTCTCAAATTTAAGTGGAACCTCTTGTGTTCCAGCTTGATCCCATTACCCCATGTCCTATCATTGTTTGCCACCGAGAAGAGCCTGGCTCCATCCTCATGGCACTCACCCTTTATATATTTATAAACATTAATAAGGTCACCCCTCAGTTTCCTCCAAACTAAAGAGACCCAGCTCTATCAGCCTTTCCTCATAAGGGAGATGCTCCACTCCCTTAATCATCTTTGTTGCTCTACACTGGACACTCTCCAGCAGTTCCCTGTCCTTCTTGAACTGAGGGGCCCAGAACTGGACACAATTTTCCAGACGTGGTCTCATCAGGGCAGAGTAGAGGGGAAGGAGAACCTCTCATGACCTACTAACCACCCTCCTTGTAATACACCCCAGGATGCCATTGGCCTTCCTGGCCACAAGGGCACAGTGCTGGCTCATGGTCATCCTGTTGTCCACCGGGACCCCCAGGTCTCTTTTCCCTACACTGCTCTCTAATATGTAATTTCCCAACCTATACTGGAACCTGGGGTTGTTTCTACCCAGATGCAGGACTCTACACTTTCCCTTGTTAAATTTCATTAGGTTATTACCCACCCAACTCTCCAGCCTGTCCAGGTCCTACTGGATGGCAGCACAGCCTTCTGGCGTGTCAGCCACTTCTCCCAACTTAGTGTCATCAGCAAACTTGCTGATAGTACAATCTATTCCCTCGTCTAAATCGTTAATGAATATATTGAATAATATTCTCCCCAGTACTGACCCATGAGGCACTCCACTCCAACTAGACTCCACACCATTGACTACCAGTCTCTGGCTTCTCTGCTTAAGCCAGTTTGCAACCCACCTCACTACTCTTTTGTCTAGACCACACCTCCTCAACTTAGCTGTGAGGATGCTTCTGCTTCTTTCTGCCCCGAGTGGCACAGCAGGGTGGAGAATGGGAGCTGTGATCAGTTCATAACACTTTGTGTCTCCTTCCTTCTCATGGTCTTCTACTGTTCCAGTGTGAGCTCTGTCCCACAGGATACAGTCCTTACCAAAGTGCTCCAATGAGGGTCCTTCTTTAAGAATTGTTCCAGCGTAAGTCCCTTCCAGGGGGCCAATGGGCCAGAAAACCCCCTTCTGTATGGGCTCCTCTCCCCTGGCTGCAGTTTGTGCCAGAAGCCTGCCCCAGTGTGGGCTCTCCACAGGCTGCAGCTTTGTTGAGAACATGTCCACCTGCTGCAGTGTTGCATGCTCCGTGGGCTGCAGTGTGGATATCTGCTCCACCATGGACATCCACAGGCTGCAGAGGGATAATCTGTGTCATCATGGTCTTCTCCACAGGCTGCAGGGGAATCTCTGCTCCATCACCTGGAGCACCTCCTCCTCCTCCTTCTTCACTGACCTTGCTGTCTCCAGGCCTTTTTCTCTCACACTTTTCTTATTCCCCTCTCCCACGGCTGCTGTGCAGATTTTTTTTTCCCCTTTCTTAAATGTAATTTCACAGGGGTGGCACCAGCATCACTGATGGGCTCAGCTTTGGGGACCCAGATGGTGGAACTGGCTCTGTCTGCCACAGGGACAGCACAGGAGCCACACTTGCAGCACCCCTGCACCCTTGCTGCCAAAACCTTGTGACATAAACCAGATACAATCTGGCAAAAGATCTTTTTTTCTCAGATAGTAGGGAAGTTATTAGGAAAAAATTCCTCACCGAAAGGATTGTCAGGCATTGGAGCAGGCTGCCCAGGGAAGTGGTGGAGTCACCATCCCTGGAGCTAGGTTATGGTTGTACTCGATGATGCTGAGGGTGTCTTCCACCCAACATTATTCTATGATTCTTACTGAACTGAAATTAGAAGTACTTATCTGCTTCTTAAGATGTTTATAGAATTAGAAAGTAGGAGATGTCCATATGCTAAAGAAGAAGCAGCGATCTTTTACAACAGTGGCACATAGACTGAAAAGATCATGAGTTATTTTCCTAGGGACTGTGGATATGCTGTTATGGCACCTAAAACTTTCTGTTTAAAATACATCTCAAATTTTGTGGTTATCTATATTCCATTTATAAGAACCACTTCAAGTAAAAAATTGCAAAAATCACTTGCTACAGGCAAAAATCCTATGCATATAAGATTTTTCCACTTCAGATATGAACAACACAAGCAGGCATTCAAATTAGTATTATTACTTAGTTTTTTTATTTTTTTCCCAAATGTATAATTGAACATTTTTTTAATCTATTTTTTCTTTTATTTACTACAAAAAGATAAAACAATAAAATGCTCTGAATTCTTCATTTCTTTTGCCTGAATGATATGATCAATCATGTCACCACAAGGTTTAAGGAAGCAGATGCAGCAGCTTCCATAACATGCTTGTATAGCTCTGAAACAGTATGCAACAATGGTGTTGACAGGATAGATCAAGTCTATGAAACTTGTAAAACTTGCCCTCGAGTATGGTAAGCAAATATAGAAAGAACTCACATATTTGACAGTTATTTTTAAAGATTCTTAGAAATCCTGTAATGTGAGTCTTGTTACCTTTGAAAGCAGATGAAAAGTGCAGACAGATATGTGCACCCAAAAAGCTTCTTCCTTTGCTGAACTTCTAAAACTGAAGCTATGTTTTGCAAAAGATCAATGAAAGATTCTTCTGCTTCACTATAAATGGTGTTGCCCTGTTTAAACTATACTTTTATGTCAAACAATTCACTGAAGCAGTGAGAACTGTGTGGAACTGTGTTCCTCAGTTAGGAAATGTAAGACATTGTACATCCTACCTATAGAGAGCAGCGGGGGTGTTTCGGATTCACATTTGCTGCTTGCAAATAGATGCCAGCTGGCACAATCACCCACTAGTCAAGGTAACTTCTGCTGTTCTTCCTGTTGCATATTGTCTGAGGTTTGCTACCAAATTTTCAAAAGTTGACCTGTGGTAAGGGTTTACATTTCACCAGGGTGTTTATTAATATTGGCACTTTCCAGCTGTTTTTCTATTACTGAAGGACAGGAAGGAATACCTGTGATGTAGCTATTATAATAGCTTTGTGATAACTGCTTTCTACTTGTGACCACTATAAAAGCAAGAAGTTCTATTGCCTTCTGTAAGAACTGAATCAGCTAGTTAATATTTCCAGGGCCTACAGCTATAGAATTTCCAAAACCTATAATTCCCCGCTAGATGTTTTATCACCTATACCTACAGACATCCTATTGCGGCTCAAAGTGACAAAAGCAATTTGAATTCAGGTATACAGAAATTGAGTGATTTATGCAAGATAAGCACCAAAAAGGTTTGGATGTTTTTCCAATTACAGAATAACAGAATGTTAGGGATTGGAAGGGACCTCAAAAGATCATCTAGTCCAATTCCCCTGCTTGAGCAGGAACACCTAGGCTATTCTTTTTGTCTTTGTAATCTTGGTCTGTACAAGTTGCACATGAAAAAGTTTTCTTAAGATTACTGAGTCCCTTTTTTTTGGTGGATTAGCAGAAATAACAGCAGTTTGTGTGAAAAAAAGTATACAGAAAATGTCAACCAAGGTTGTTAAAGAAAGTTATGCCAGAATTAGGAAATGAACGATTCAAATTCCAGAAAACAAGTGATCCTTAAGAAACTCACCTTGTACTGCATTATATGAATTCCACAGCTTTATGCAAGACTGATGTCAAGGGAAATTGTGAATATGTAGGTTTATAACATCATTTGTTTCTTATGCAAATTGAGAACAATGCATCCCAGCAGCACATGTAAAAGATTTTCCTGCTCTATGGTCTCAGACAGAGAAGGAGGTTTACAGACCTTACCCAGGACTGACTGAGCATGGCTTGTGGTCACAACTGCCTCAGGCAGGCTCCCGCTATGCAGCAGTGCTCCCTGTCAGCATTCTGTAGGACCTGAGTTTTCAGTTACTTAATACCTAAAGCTGTTTCGACATTAATGTTGTATAGTTGTCTAACCACATTGGGAAAAGTTGGGCTTCTGAAAATTCAAGGCACTTTTTTTTGCATAGGTTCAAGAGCTTCTTTATCTAATGCTCTCACTGTATATATGTGCATCTGTTGTTTACTATATGAACTACTGAGAATATCCAAGAGTGATAGAACTAAATAGTCTTAAAATGTTAGTATAAACAGAGTGAAGGAAATGCTTGAGAAGAATTGTAGCTTGGAAATGTTTTCAATTTCTTCCTGGACTAAACATTTTATAGGATAAACAGACATGTGGCTTTTGCCCCAAGGAACACAGTATGTTTCACAATCTTAACACAAAATAAAGAAAGAATGGAATCAAGACATTTAAATAATATTTTGGTTTCAGCCATGCTGTTTACTTGGTTAATTAGGTAAGTTTTCTTTGAAGAAAAGAAAAACATTATACAAGTTATTTTTCTATCTTTATCTAAGCAACAAACTCTAGAGTATTTTAGGAACACATATTTGACAATGGCCCCTGGATATGAAGGCTGTTCACAAGTTAACATGGAACATTTCTGCTTCTACAGGATACAAGTAGAAGTATTGCAATGAGATTGCAATGTATGAATACATTTGGGAAAATTAAGTTACAGAACATGCAAATATGACCCAAAAAGGCACTAAAATTACAGTTAAGCTGAGACACCCTCTGAATTATTAAGATTTTCGTTATGGTAAAGCCAGAAAGTCTACGTGTAACTATCCTAGTTTAAGTGACACATCAAAAAGAACATGTTAAAAAAAGCCAGTATGCACACTAACTTTTCAAGACCATGATGCTGGATTAATTTTAGATACAGACATATTGTAAGTGGGCATTTTTAAATAACTTTCTGGTCAGAAGAATAACTATGTGCAAATGCCTTTCTCTAGCAAAACAGGTCTATACATTTAATTTAGTCTAACCTATTTTGTTTTGCATCTAAAGTATATTTTTAATAATATTTATACTGGTTAGAAAATAGATATTTATTTATAGATTTTATTTTCTTTGCATCTGGGAAATACTCAGCAAAACTGTAGATTGAAATATAGCTGAAGTCGTTGGGGTTCTGAAGTCATTAAGGTTCTAATTATATGACTTCAGAAAAAAAAAAAAAACCAAAACATAACAACTATATAAACTTACTGTTTGAAAATCATTAAGAGATGATGATTTTGTTAAATTTCCAAATACCCTATAGAGTAAATATGAACTACTAGCAAGTCAACAGATTTACATGACAAAATTGGCAAACCTTTCACTTCATGTGCCATGGAAGCAAAGAAATGCCATACTGATTAGATTGATTCTGTAGCTATGGAAATGCTTTGAAAGGTGCATTACATCAGGACCTATTTGGATAAATAATTTTCTTTGTACACCTGGACAGCTTCCAGGGGTTAACTGGTATGGAATGGGTATGAGAGTTTTTAGCAGAAATTGAATCTGTATTATAAGTTCAAGAGCTCCTGAGGGACCTGTCCTCAGTAAATTTCTCTCATCTGATTTTTAGCTCACATATACTTCTGTGAACCTAGGAATCTAGGGCAATGAGTTCCATAGATTAATATGTACCACAGAAGCACGTGCTTTTCTTTCTTGTCAATAGCACTATTTCTTGACAATTTCCCTGATAGGCCTCTAGTTTATGTGCTGCTGCTTTCTTTTTTGAAGACATGGAATCACATTGTGGTTTGGGTTGAAAGGGACCTTAAAGATGATCTAGTTCCAACCTCCCATCCATGGGCAAAGACACCTTCCACTAGACCAGGCTGCTCAAAGCCTTATCCAACGATCCAGGAATGGAGCATCCACAACTTCCCTGGACAACATATTTGAGCACCTCACCACCCTCACAGTGAAGAATTTCTGCCTTATCTCTAATCTAAATCTGCCCTCTTTCAGTTTAAAGCCACTACCACTCATCCTGTCACTACACGCTCTTGTAAAACATCTCTCTCCAGCTTTCCTGTAGGTCCCCTTTAGGCACTGGAAGGCTGCTATGAGTTCTCCCTGGTGTCTTCTCCAGGCTGAACAACTCCAGCTCTGTCAGCCTGTCTTCACAGGAGAGATGCTCCAGCCTGCTAATCCTCTTCATGGCCCTCGCTGGACTCGCTCCAATATCTAGGACCTAGCCCATCCTAGCTATCTCTTTTCCAACAGGAAAGGTTTTATTTAGTCATTCCTTGTATGGCAGCTCTTTCATATCTGAGTTATTCTTGTTATGCTCCCCTATATCATCTTTGGTTCTACAGTAATGTTTTTAAGATACCAGAACTGCAAGAATATTCAGAATATGAAAACTTCTGTCACAAAATGATCTAGTTAAATGTTCTGCCTTGTTAGAATTTTTTTCAGAAAAATACCATGACTTGAAAAGTCAAAGCACTGCACCTTTTCAGAATAGAAGGGGCATGTACAGTGATGTTATGTTCGGTCACTTATTTTAAAACTAGTCACTTCGCTAGGTACATCAGAATTTAAAAAGCAAAGACTCACCATTGCAAAAAAGTATCCTTTATTTAATTTTATAGCCCTCCTGAGCTTGTGCAAATAGCTTAAGGACTTTCTGGCTTAGTGAATGGCTGCTGTGATATAACTAGATGTTAACTCTGAAGCCTAATGACAATGTAAGCAAAACTCTTATACTAATCACAGCATGTCACTTTAGCAAAAATACTGAGATGCTTTAGTAATATGAAAGAAGTCAGTACACAAATCAGTATTTTCTATTCTCCAATATCTGTTGTAATAATAAGATTCTGTAAAACATCTACTCCAGTGTTTTATATTCCATTTAATATATATCTTCCAGGCATGGTGTGATTTATTTTTGATAGGTTACACGTGTGTCCTACTTCAGTTAATCTTTTACTATTTGTTAGCATTTTGTTGACTGTTTGTTTAAGTGTATATTTTAATACCTGTATAGAAACCTTTGGTTTTCATAAATATTGTCATTGAAAATGTTAATTCTTAAAGTGCTTCTGACAAAACAAGGCAGAGTATATAAACAAGCATCAGTGGCATTACTCCACACATGCCATGGACATAAGTGATAAAACAACAATGTCATGTAGGAAGAGTGCTGAGGTTTGATTTATTCTATAATGAGGTTTTAGGTAACAATTTCTTCTGTCACCTAAGAGTTCAGCTGTTAAGTCATACAATTAAAGTATATGTATATTATTCTGTTGTTTTTTTTTTTCTTTTTTATTTGTAATCTCTTCATCTAATTTCAAACACTTGTGGCAAAACAGTTTCTTTGTGTTGGAGAGGAATAAAAGGAAAAACAGCTGCCAACATCCCAACACTCATGAGCACTGAGAACGCGGTTTGTAGATTTTTCCCATCAATTCCTGGACTGTGGTTTACATTCACTGTCTCTCTGATGAAAACATGCTGAAAGGCTATTTCACAGAGGCAGCAACAATGGGTTCTGTATGCCACCATTGCTACCAAAGTACAATGCAACCCATCAACTAATTTCATATTGAGTTGCTGTCCTGGTTTTGTTAAAAACCAAGTTTCTCTTTCAGTGAATTTTGCCTGTCAGCTAAAGCCTTCATATTAACTGCATTTTCCTGGAGAACCAGACACATGTTTTGGTAAACCCAGCAATGGAATGAAAACTTATTGATAAGCACGGATGGACATCTCGTGAGAGGGGCAACGAGAAACCGGTGACCAAGAAACTGACCAACGGTGTATAACATTCTATTCACGTGAATACTTCATATAAAAGTGGGAAATCACGAGGATCTCATCCCTTTTTCCCTTCTGCTTATGGCCGACATTAGGAGAGGACCTTGTTAGTCGTCCCTGCGAACTGAGGCCTAGTGAGAGACTGAATCCAGCTCCAGTTGGCTGCAGAGTCCATTCCAGGACTTTGGTTGCCAGCTCTGCAGTTGCTGAGACTTTCAAGATTGGTTTTGTATATTTTGTATTATTTTCTCTATTCTTATTAGTAGCATTAGTAAAACATTTTTATTTTTTCCAACTCTCTTCTCTCTCTGTCTTTCTTTTCCTCCCGATCGCCTGTCCTTAGTGGGAAGGGGGGAGAGGGAGGGGCAAAAGGGGGAAGTGAGGGGGAGAGGAGGTTAACAATACATCTGCCAGGGTTTTATTGTCACCCCGCAATCTAACCCTTGACAGTTGCCTATAGAACCAGTGTGGTCTGACAGATATAACTCAGCTGACTTCGTGTTCATGCGACGTTAAATACCCTTTTTTTTTCAGCAGAATAAAGTAAAATACCAAAGTGATTTTTCAAACATAAACTTTTGTCTTTTCATTAGAAACCAATTTGCCAATTAATTTCAGCAATTGAGCAACTAAAAAAAAAAAATTACCAGCTGCAATTTATTCATAATACATTTATAATAACACTCAGTATTTGACATATGTGTTGTAGAAAGGAAATTGAATAGCTGAGATAATTTTGCAGAGCAGCTGTATATCTGTATTGAAATGAAGTCAAGTAGCTTACAGAAAAAACAGTCCTTGATTATATATGTTACCTGTGATATAAAAAGATCCTATAATTTTCATTTGTTAAGATCAAAGGTGAGCTGTACAGCTGTGTTAAATTGCATCCAGTAATATCCCTTTCACTGGTGGTTCACTTGAGTAAAGGGAGACATGCACTGACAGAAGACTGAAGCTTGGACAGATAGGATTTCTTAAGCTGCATTAGCTCATCTTCATCCATCAGTCCAGGATCTGGCCATCCTTGTCTCTACTGTCAGTCTAGGGTGACATATTTGTCTGACCTTAGCAGGTTGACTGCTATCTGATTGTCAAAGTATGCCTAATATTGAGACTTTCCTCCACTTTAATTTCTCTTTTACTTGTAGTCCCCAGCAGTGATCTTGCTCCACCTAAGTTTTTCCTCTTTAAGTTTCTTTCTTCTCCTTATAGTTTGGATGACAGAAGAATGGTGCATTCTTTAACGGATGTTTACAATGAAGTCCAGTGAATTTCAGTTATGAACTAGTCTTTACTCTTAGACTGAGATAGTTATCATAGGATGTTCTCAATCTTTCAATTTTAGAGAATAATTCAGAGCTGGTTTCTTGGATTCAAGTGCTATTTAGCAGAAGAGGAGTCAAAAAGTCATGAGTTTCTAAAACAGAACAATCCAAGTAAGGAACTGGCCCGGTTCTGGAGAATCTCTTAGAACCACAGAAGTTGTATTAGCTTAAGCTTAAATCACCTACTAGCTATCTGCTAAGATAACTTTGAAAGACCACAATTATATAGAATTCTTTGCAGAACTACACAGAGTGTGTTCCACACATCACAGTTAAGAAAGTGAGTATGTAGATGAAATAAGCTACTTACTTGTTGTGAACACTCATCCTTTTACAGGAAGAGACTCAAAATCCCATTTCTGTCTACACTATTTGGAGTAAATTGGGTACAAATATTCCAGTCATGCAGTTCAATGTTGCAACAATAATGAAATAGCTGTGCACAAAGTTGCTTTTTCTCAGCTTCTCCTAGTAGGACTCCTTCTATTTCAAGATTTTCATATTCACAAACCAAGTTGCAACATGCAAGGCTGTTAACCCAGTGTTTTCAGGGAGATGAGATACTATACCTGTCATTTTCTTGCACCATCATCTGCCCCAAATCGGAAATAAACTTTTCTGTTTCATAGCTACACTCTTACACTTAGCAATGTAAGGTGCCGAATTTCTTCATGAACTTGTTCTGTCATCTGGGAACACCTTCCCTCACTTCTCACTGCATATAGCACCAGAGTGCCAGATGTTTTACAAATAGAAATGAAAAAGAGCTATTTTAAGAAGTTATATATATACATATAAATATAATGATGCATTGAAGTATTTGAAATCAGAAACCATTTCTTAGGAAAGATAGGAAGTTTTTTTGCATATGATGATTTCTCTCTATGCTATGTGTAATAGAGGCCAAGTGAAAATTAACATTAAAGCAAAATGGAACCTGAAAGTCTTATCACTTAGTTGTAATTAGATAAAATTGATGCAGCCAATTTGGGATTTTGTTAAAGGCAATTTTTAGAAAAGATTTAAGGGAAAGTGAGGGGACTTGTCAAACACTATTAAGGAATGAGTTCGAAGTTTATTATCACACAATTCTGTTTTCCTGTGTACATTCCGTGTTAGTCAACCTTTTCTCTACTATTTTGTTTATCTTTATTATCTCCTAATCTTTTTCCAGAATAATTATATTTTAGTAGTATTTGTAGTCTAATTAGAGCCTCTGAATTTTGACTTACTCTGCAATAAATGTATTTTCATTTTTTATGTAATATATTAAGACAGTAGTTATCAGTGTTTACTTTTAAAGTAGAAGAACACAGTGAATGGAATCCTTTGGAGCACTTTCCTGGTTTTGCTAGTCTTTAGTTATTTTGTAAATTATGTTATCATAGGTTGCTTAATGAACTTTTATATGACACCAAATCCTGGGAAGAACTACAGGTAAATTTGGAAAGAGAATACAGTGCAAATGATTTGCATAAATTAAGGACTATGAGAAAGAGAAAATTAATTAATATAGACAGGTACACCAGTATTCCTGTGAAGGACATAGCAGTAAGAATGATCAAAGATCTAAAAAATAAGACCTCATGTAGAGTGCAAGTCTAGAAGAGATAGTCTGATATTACTGTCAGTTATTGCTACAGATGAAAAGAATAATCTGCTCTCCATGACAAGAAGTAATGAGCTTAAACTGCAGCAGGTATTTCAAGGTAGATGATATTTTTTTTCTAACTCAAAGAAAAGCAATACATGTAATAAATGGTCTGGAGATATCATGGAGCCTTCTTCATCAGATGCTATCAAGAACAAGTTAGAAAACCACTTAAAAAGAATGATATATGCATGATGATTCATTCATCGGTGAATGAATTAGAGGACTTGTGAAAGTTGTTTTCTGCTTTGCGGTTTTATTATCAGACATTAGCAGAAGCAATATCTCTCACTTTTCCCACTTCTTGTGCAGTCCTTCACATTTTCCTTGGTAACAACTGTAGAGCCCTGCAGATAGTGCTGAGACAATTGAAGCAGAGTTCAAACAGTTTTGGTTGGAGAATTTGGGACAAGATTTGGGGACATATCTTGGCCTTTGCAAATGAAGACCTAACTGTAGAGTGATGTTGACTAACTATTAGAATTGTGATATGAATCATATTCTCTCATAGCAGTGCCATTCATCAGTGCTCATACACCAGAAAGAAATATTGCAATGCATTGTTTTTGATAACCAGTCTTTGTGGTCTAACTAGTACCAAAACCCTGTATTATTTTTTCTTCTTAAGTTTGATGTATTTGCAAAATGCTTTAAAAAGCTGAATAACAAAAGGCTGCTTAGCATTTTGTTCCTCTAAGAAGATAGTAGGTTTAATGTTTCCTATTTGCAGTGATATAGCACCAACAAACAGGAAGCAGAAACAATGTCAGCTTAAAGTCTATTACAAAGAGAAGTGCAAATGGAAAACTTTTTTCCACTGCTGCCACCCCTACAGGCTAATGCTAGAGAAATAGATATCAGGTCAGGCAATAAGTGATGGTATTGATCAAGGTTTGTGTTTAAAGACAATAAAAAAGAAAGGTATCACCCATTGAACGATTCATCCTGACTTAGGTAAGATTTAAAGCACTGTAGAATTAGGAATAGTACACCTCTGACCTTTCTTTCCTGTCCTCTAATACAGTTTAATTCTAAACAGATCTGTTTTGACATTGTAGGAGTGAGCGAGCTAGTTCTTTCCTAATTTAGGATCTTATTTTTGCATTCTAGCTTTGTTAATTTCCTCACTGCCTGCAAGAAAATAGCATCCTTATGCTTATCTGAAGATGTCTTTCCAGGATGTGGATATGACTAGTGATTCTGACTAGTACTTGTGTTCACCTTTTTTTTTTTTTTTTCTTAAAGTGTCAGCTGGCTTGCAGTTTTGAAATTCCAATGTAGCATTTTTTAAGTATAACACATATGACTGTCTTGTTGTGTGACAGTTTCAATTGCACTTTATCTTGATGACTCTTTAGAAAGACCACACATTTGTCTTGAAGCAGGTCCAGTCCCACACATGCAAACATGCTGTTTGTTTTAGAGGCCAGTGAGTCTTCCCACTGGGTTTAAAGCATGATTACTGCTGTGCAAAATTAGAATTACTGTAGTGTGGGTAATACCTGGTTTAGACTATTCCTCTCTTCTGACATTTTGAGTATAGTTATCTGTGGTCCATAGTATCATTTGTGGGTTCAGCACCAGTATTTTCCTTAGTCTTCCCACTGTCTTATCAGGCTTTGCGATAGATATATCTGGCACAAAGGGACAGAAATAACTGTAATTGACAGTTGGAAGTCTGTGTGACTCACAGTCATATGCAGATATACTGCTTGTGAAATATGAATTTCATGTACCTCAGATGCTGCCATTTATTATGTTGTTTGTTCCTGGGGGCATTGTTGTACTTGATTCTATATAATGCTGGTTACTTCTAGCTTCCTTGGAGGACAATATAAGATGATTCTCTGAGTGAAACTCATATAATAGTGTGTCAGTAAATGCCCATTTCACTGATTCAGTTATAACACCTTACATAGAGTATGTGCTGCATCTGACATGTCATATGCTGAATTGGTGCTGCCACGGTATCTCATAAAAGATTGGTCAGAATGTATATAAACTATATATTTTATTCTTGCACATAAACCAGATATAACAGATGTTAACATATATACACTAACAAACTTCTATCTTTTCCTCACCAACGGTGAGTGGTTAACATCATGAGAATGGGATAGTATACTGTGTTTAGGAACTCTCAGGAAAATATTATTCCATCATTCATCAACATTAGATTCAGGCTCTGTAAATTTTTATGTATAGACAGGATAAGAGACGTAGCTAAACAGACTACCATGCTGTTTATTTTCTTTAATAGTTGACTTTGTTTCACTGTCCATGAAACTGAACAATCATCACAGATCCCAAACCTCTACACAACCAATGAGCTCAGACCTGTTCCCACTGACTTCTGTTGAAAAATTTCAAATATTGCAAATCACCAAGTTTGAGCAAGAAAGAGAGGAGAATTGGTATCTTGAGCAGGCAGATTATTACCATGGGATGCTTATTTCTTAAACTAGTTGTAAGATGAAAAGCCCATTGACACTGTTTGAAAGTTCATCAAGCAAAGATTTTTTAAAAAAATTACAATGCAGTATTAATCCTTATTTCTCATAGCTAGAAGGGTGTTATGGTACAATAAATAGCAATAATTACCTGGTACTGTCTTTTAAGAATGTGCTTTGCAAATACATTACTTTTAGTTATATGTTTTAACAACAAAGGCAATGTTGTTGATATCAACCACCACTTTATCAAATAGAATTAATATTAGACTAAATGATTTCCTAATGGGTTCTGATACAGCAAAAATCTGCTTATGCCAGAATATGAGTTGTCTTAACTTTCAGTTACTTAGAACATTTTTCCCTGCTGTTTTTATGATGCTCCCTGTTACGAAACACATTTCTCTGGGGAAAAAATATACATATCTATCTCTTGGCCATTCCTGGCGATTATCTGACTTAGAGAAGAATAGGTAAGGATTTAGGAATGGTGGTGAAAATTCAGCTCTCTTATTGTTTGTACTGAACTGAAATTAACCCAGGAACTGTGAGTTGGCACAAGATTTGTTTCAGCATGCTTTGTCTAGCTTTGTCTAGCCTATGCTTCAGTCTGTATTTCAGGACATAAAATTTCAGCTTTGTTGTAGATTTTAACTGTACTCTGGTTTTGTCTTTCATTAAGTCAGTTATCTCTTTGTAAAATAGGACAATAGTAGCAGATTAAGTGGTCTGAAGAAATTAATGGAAAGTTTAAATAAAATCTCTATCTCTAGTCTAAATCAAAAATTCTCACTTTTATTCGAATCTATAAGCTATAAAATGCTTTTGGTTCTGTTGATATGAACTGCTTATTAAAAAAATAATATGTGAAATACTATCTTCCTATCAATGCATAGATCCATTTAATAGGTACAAGTCAGAATGGGTGAACCTTTATTTCTGAACTAGCTAGGTATTGTAGTAACAGAAGCCTTTCAAGCCCTAGATGGATTAAGATCTTAACCACTGAAAGTTGCTGCCATCCTTCAAAGTCCAAAAAGGATGTAGATAACCTATTTTTAATTAAATAATGTATTTTAATAGAAATCAGTTTGGGGGAAGGGCTAGGAAAGTAGAATGGAAGCAAGCAGATTTATTCTGGGTAACGGGAGTCTTCTGAATGCTTCCTCTACTGTCTTAAAAGTGCTGTGGTTCCACAATTCTTTGAAAAAGAGAAAGCAAGAAAAAATGTATACAAATGTCATCTAGCTAATTAAAAGCTAAACTGCAGGCACTTTTGTAGCCCAAAGACAGAAAACTGATTTACCAACATGCCTGTCTTTTTTCATTTTTCAGCCACTTTTCTAGTAGAAAATACATGTTATACAGACAAAGCAGATGTGTTGCGAAATGCCTCTCTGTGAAATAATAAAGCTTTTTGAGACTCTACTGAGATGTAAAATATAACTTTTTCTAAGAGAGAATGAGTTTTAACTTCAGATTTATGTGAGCATTTACATCAACAAGTCTGATGGGCCAGCGTACACTTAGAATCTGGCCTTTTGTAAATCCATGCGAAGTGTAATAACTGATAAAGGCACTGAGTCTACACAACAAATCCTATGTCTGCAAAGTAAGAAGCTAAGAAAAATTGTGCTTAATGCATTGTTCTGGTTGTCATTTTACGCAAAACACCTCAACATTTTGCTGCAGTAACTAATGGAAACTCCCATGGTTCTTTTCCAAATGCACAAATACTTATAAATATATTTTAGCTGGCAGCCATGGGAAGCCCATAAAACATAGTTAAGCAATCTTCCCTCCTGAAGAGCACAGTAGTACACAGAGTTAACGTGTGAAAATGATAGGGTCCATCTCTTTTGCAAGAAGTGTTCTGGGATGCATGGTGACCATGAGTGTAGCTGCCTAACCTGATATGTCTCTGCACACTTTAGCAACTCTGATGGTTGCTAGAGTTGGGGTAAGAAACCATCAGCATGTCTATTTGCCATAGACCTAAGCCTTCTGATTCTTTTTATATATACATTCTTTTACATCTGAAATAAGAAAATGGGAAGCTTTATGCTTCCTGCCTAGAGAGTAGATACTTTTACATTCTGACTACCCTGAAAGATAAGTTTCTTGCTTGTTGCCCTCATTTTGAGCCTTCCCTGGAACACTTATGACTTGAAGCTTGAGCAGTTTGGCCTGCCGCTGGAATCCCAAATCTTGAGGATGGCACGTGACAACAGATTGTTTCCTAAATAATCCCATCATACTTAAGGAAAATTCTTGTAGTGGCTTATCTCTAAGTAATCCCATCACAGCAAATTCTTGCTGTTCAGTCCTTAAAAAAACCCAGATAAACTGAGTCTAAAATATTAAATAAATACTATTATAACTTTAAATTAAGAAAGGATTAAGTGAAGAGAGTGAAAAGACAGACCTGACTGGATTTTTTCTATCGTAAATTGAAGTACAGCTGTTTGGGGTGGAGGCATGGTACTGGGATCTTCTTGCAGTAATTAGAAAGCCAGTGCTGCCAAAAACTGTTTTCCCATCTGTCACTCAGTTAATGGGTCGTTCCTAAAGCCCCTCTTAGGAGGCTGGTGTTCACTGATCTCACTCAGCTGTGAAACTGAACCTGCAGCACATGTTACATCAAAAAAACCAACCCTAGAAAAAGAAACTAGGAGAGTAGTTCACTATGTAATCACATCACAAAGTATTTGAAAATCTCAGAGAAAGCACAGCCTTGATCCTGAAAAGAACAAAGCCTTTGTCAATTTTAGTGTTTCCCATACAGAAGAAGGAATGGTTAATTTCCATTTTTATGATGAGGAATGAAATGAGTTTTGTATTGGTTGAGGAAGAGTAACGATGGAGAAAAATATCTCCTCTTAAAATGTATAATCTTAGAAATGTATGTCTAAGGCCTCTCCTTCTGCAAGTGTACTGTCTTATTCTGTAATACAACTCTTATTAGCTATTCTGATTTGATATATGTTAGAAGATGAAATTTCCATTGGATCACTCCAATGTCATACTGATTCCCGTATTTCCCACATGGATTAGAACCACTTAATGAATATTCAGTATGTGGAAGTTAAACTGATCACTTTAAACGTTAATATGCTATAATGAGACAAGGGACTATTCAAAGTATGTTATGCATAATAATTCCATGTGTTTTTCTTGCAGATGCAATGAGGTCAAGTTTTCTTAAATGTAGGGTATTGATTTTTTGAGAGACTGATATAGAAGGCTCTTATTTTTAAAATCTCTGATAAACAGAGCTATTTCAGATATTTTAGACTCATTAAGAAAAATACCATATAGTTCCTTAGTAAAACTAACACTGAATTCCATACACATTTGACCCTGTAAATTGAATAAAGCCTTATGATTTGAAATGTAGGTTGTTATTGCTAGATTTTAAGCCAGATGTAGTAGGTACGAGTGTAATGGTGTTAAACACATTTCTACTCGGTTGCCATTACAGTTTTCCATGTACAAAGTTGCAAAGTAATATTTAACTTTATTTCCTAGCATGGACAAGTAAATCTGCCCTGTACACATGGCAACCTGGTCTCTCAGCCTACAAGGCTTATTCAGATTTTGCAGTGTGTGACAGACTCTTTGGAGCTTTAAAGGAGTGATATATCCTCACAGTCAGCTCCAAATGTTTCAGCACTCCTCAAGTAAACAGCTAGCAGCATTCCCTCCTTCAAGTGAATAGCTGATTGGACTCTTTCATTCTGGTAAGACAGAAATCTGTTGCTGATACCTACAATGACAGAGAAGTGCAGACCAGATCCCAACAGTAGACCCACATTGATTTTGAACCACGCATTGGGTGATCTGGCAGACCTTCCCATGGCAGACAGAGCTCTGGGTGGAGCAGTGAGAAGAGGTCATTGCACAGCATGCTCATAGTCATGGCTTGCTTGCCAACATTTCCTTAACAGGTCTACTATCCATAAACTCTATTTTTATCTGTTTCTGAGCCTTTTTGGATGAGCTGATGAGGCCAGCAACTCAAGAAGATAAGCAATTCTGTGACTTGTGCTGCATCACACAAGCACTACCACACACGCAGTGCTCAGTATTTTGAATACAGAGAGAGAAAGAAGAAACTTCTTTCAAATAGTGTCTGAAATCTGTTATGCAGAATAACAAAAGTAAATGTATTCCTTTGGCTTTTCTTACTACCTTTTTGCTCACACCAATGCTGCAGTATAAATCACATCACAAGACAGAGCACATGACTGTTATTATACACTCTGGTAAATCATAGTGCTCATTGGTAAATACTAAGAACTTTTTGTTACTGATCAAGTGGGTGTAATAACTGCAAAAAAAATAGTTGTGAAATGAAAAGCCTCTAATCATAATGAATAATTAGAATATATCAATATAACATACTTAAATGTGTCATATACATAGCTGGATGAATAGTAATAGCTGAAGTAACATTATAACAGACTAAACATCTAAGAGAATTTGTGATCAGAAGACACAGCATATATCTGGGAGGATTTTTGAGTTATTTTAACAGCTTTGCTATGAGCTCACTACAGTATTCTTGGCACATCAGCTAATATCTTTGAGCTTCAGTTTAGTCCCATGCTAATGATGAAAATCAAGCATATTTTACTGTTCTGAGAATCATGCAGAGCTCTGACATAAACTGAAGTTGCAACATTAAATGAAAAGAAAAGCATCTTTGGCTGTCTATACAGATATTAGATGACTGGCTGTTACAGAACTTACTGGACACTCTAAAGAGGTACAGTGTTACAAGCACGTTACATGTAATAAAACTGAAATAAAGTGTAGTTGAAAAAAATCAGAGACACTTCACAGCAAAGCTTTTTTAACATTTGTCATAATGGATATGTCATGAAAGAAAATGTTCACACTACGTTGCAAAAAATATAATTTTACCAAACCAGCAGTAAAGTCAATCAAAATTAATGCCTACGGAAACACTGTAACATGAATATATGTTGCAGAAAAGTAAAAACACAAGAATACATGTGGCCTGATTTATGAAATCAATAGATTTAAAGGAGATTATTAAGATTAGTTTATAGGAGTGTTAGCACAAATCAAAATATGCAGTACCAAAAGGCATTGCTTGTTGCACAACAAAACAGCAGTCTAATAGAGAAGAGATATATGTCATTAAAAAAGCAGAGTATCTTCCAAGTATTAAATAAATATATTGATGTTATTAATAACAGCATAGTGCAGGATCTTGTGCCTGTTCTTATTAGACATCCTCATTAATAATCTGAACCAAAGGAGTAACATTGTTATTAATGAAACTTGCTGATGATGATGACTTAGTGAAATTGCAAACACTCTCAAAGGATATTAAGGCACCTGAAAAGACTAGGAATAGGAACAGAAATTTAATTTAGAATCAATCTGGGAAAATGCATGTGCTACAATTTTGATATCTTCACTGCACAATTAACTGAAGTTTAGGAGTTCCTGAGACATACATAAATACAAATATGTATATGAAAGGCATCAAAAAATGGGGCTTCAATTGGATAGAAAAGCCTGAAAAGCAGGAACCTTAAACTGTAGACCATGATAGAAGAACCTGTTGAAAAGTATTTAACAATGGAATATGGACAGATCTCTGAAATATTTTGGGCTGCACATACATATATACCGTATAGTGTAGCAGGAATGTATCTATCTACAAGTCTGTAGTGCCATCAGCACAAAAACACAGAAGTAAGCAAAAAGTTCACAGGGCCAGAAAAGTCTTACCTATGACATAAAAATCCAAAAATCAAAAGTAAATTTCTGGAACACTTTTAAATTACAAAGGGCAAATCTCTGTTTCATTCACAGAAGTATTAGAAGTGATGGTTAACTTGGTTGTTCTGTATAGACGTATGGTGTAAGGCCTTGACAAGAGAGATTTCTTCACATGGGAAAATATATCTTATGAGAAAACATCTCTTATGAGAAAACAGGGATGTCATAACATCAGGCACTGTAAAAAACAAACTTGACAAAGTAATAAAGAGTTTGAAAGCCACAATCCTTCAAGCTGTAAAGATAGCTCAGTAGATTAAGATGGACTTACACAACTTCCCCAGCTTCTATAAATATTATCAATATTTATATCCATCACTACCAAATATCTATCAATATCTGATATGTATGATAAAGTGTGGGGTTTTTTTAAACTTTACTGAAACAAGCCATGCATATGTTTGTGTTTTCAGTTTTCATGAAATTGAAATAAATTCTGATATCTTAAAGCATTGTATGACAAGTATCAAAGCTGTTTAAATGATTTGTCAGACACAGAGTTCAATAGGAAATAATCACATATTTCGTAGGAAATATTCAATTAATATTTTCCATTGGCTTAGATCCCTGATGTCATTACAGTTCAACGCATGCTATGCAGAATACTGATCCACATGTTGCATGGAAAAGTTGGTATGGAAACTCTCAGGAAATATAGACAATTTAGTCACAAGTACTCTGGTCCATTTTAAGAAAAGTGATATATGTACATCTGTTGCAAGGCAATGAAAATCTCAGCCCTAACTCATACAAGTTTGAGCTGCTAGTTCAGTCTTCAAGTACAGAAATTTTAAAGGTGAGCATTCAAAAATATTCATTTCTTAGAAATCATAAATACCTGGTGCTGAGCTGCTGACAAAATAGTTTAACTGCTGTTAATGCTACAGGATCAAGAGACAGGAAGGCATCCACTGGACTTTGTTCTTACATGTAATCAAAATAATTAACTGTAGCCTTTATCACAGTAAATAATTTATTTGATGAATTAGTCACCGTTCTCATGAATCACCAGTTAAGCAAAATGTGTTGAATGTTCTCTACAAACATGTTAAACCCATAAGTTGCCAGTTATATTGACTTTGATGCAGTTATGTTAATGATTGCCTATGTCATACTGAGTTTTTCTCAGTTCTCTTGTGCTGGACAAGAGAAGTTTTCCTCTGGTAAGCTGAGCAGTTTTGGTATTAAAATAAATCGTGTATTGTAAATTGACTTTGCTTACAGATGAATAAACACTGTAATGCCAAGTTTAATATTCAGACACCAAAGCCATATACGTCAGTATAAAAAAAAAAAAAAAAAAAAAAAAAAAAAGAGATAGAAAAGTAAAGAGTTTGTGAAATGTTTGCAAGCCTCTCAATTATCTTGCAGTAATTATGACTGTTACATAAATGAACATACCTTGCTCAACAGATCAGAGACACATTTGTGGATTACCTTGAACCTACAAGTTCAAAGGAAAGTAGAAGTATAAAGTTCTACAATGCCATATTCAGTCTCCCACTGCTCATAAAGAACCGTATACTGGCATTCATGCTAACAGTAACTACTGTAATGTTTCAGGTAAATCGTATATGTCTCTAAGGGATTATAAACTCAGTTAATTAGGGATCAGATTCAGGTTCTCAAATAATTTCTGCTTTTCCCCACAAGATAATTTCAGAACTGTCAGTAATATAAATGAATAACTGTAGCAATGTTATCTGCCACTAATTATAGTACTTACCCTTACTGTGATAGTAAAGATTGCCTTTTGCAATGGTAATAGCTAACATTTGAACAGTGCCTTTCATCTCCAAAAATCCCCAAATACTCTACAAATTAGAAATCTGATCTTTCTGGGTATATGTAAAACCTTGATGAAGGAGGTCTGAGACAGAGGCACTATAGCTTTTTTATCGTCTATATGTCTGATGATCCTGTAGTCTTTATCTAGACTCTCACATTGATTTCTGGAGGTTAAATTACCCAGAAAAAATCATTGGACATCAGGAATAAAACCAAGTATGTAAACCACATCTCCAACCCCATAATATTTATTTATTGACAAAAAATCTTCAAAACATTAGATTTTGTAATGTTATTTCTTTTTCCTTCCTCTATCTTTGAGTTTCTGCCATAAATGTCATTTTCCTTTACCCAGTTACTCACAGGTTAATATACAAAGTTTCTTGTAGTAGAGGCATGGCTTACTACACATCTTTGTTACACTTTTTACCAGTGTTAATTTCATCATTACCACTCAGAAACAACTCCTGTCAGTTTATCTGAGACATTTAGAACTGGGAATTTGGTAAGCAGAAGCTATTCTTTTGTCATAGAAATGTGATAACTTTGAGCAACACGGAGGTTATGAAAATGCATAAATAAGCTGTTTTCCTAGACTGAAATGACTGAAGAGAGGTGAGCTATTTTGTTAGGCGGTTACTAACATCTGGGCAGGGAGCTGTGACTCAGACACATGCTTTTATGAAAAGGTTGAGGGGCCTTTACTGGTCCCAAGAAGGGAGAACATCTATTTTCATGCTCAGCTGTGACTCAGTGGCAAGTATGTAAGTGTCTGTGTGAATGTCATTTTTCTGCACAACTGGTCTTCATTATAATTATGGTTACTTACCTTGCTAGAGGAGTGAAAACTCATTTTGATTTAACATTTTTTAATATAGAAGAGATAAGACTTCTGATTTATCTCTTTAAATGTTAAACTGTATGTATTTTCTTCATCAGCCAATGAGTTTTCATATGGAGGAAACTAATGTTCTTATTGATTGCAGATGTGTTAACACATAAGTAGGGACTCTGAATTTCTCAAAGATCTTGGAAAAATAAGCCAGAAGTGTGTTTCCAAATTTAGGCTTTAATCGGGGTCCTAGCCCAGCTTTAGCACAGTACTAAGCTACATTTCTGGGACTGGTTTACTTTGATGAAATAGAAGCATCTGCTTAAATTGAAACACATATTTAAATAAGTACCTGCTTAAATGATTTGCTGAAACTGAGTTTCCACCAGTTTCTCTGGGACTACCTTTCTGCCCTTCTCAGCAGCAAGCATCAATAGAGGCCTGATTATACTGTAAAATATCTAACGAATACTGTTTAATGCTGACTTTTTAGGTCATGGCTGCTGGGAATAGCAAATAGTTTTTTACTTCACCAGGTGAGATTAATTTCTAGATAAGTGAGGCTGCAAAATACTCTCCACAGCACCTGTGGGCTGCTCTGCTCCTATGACTGGAGAAAAAAAAAAAAAAAGAAGATAATGATGCTTTTCAAAAGCTTACAGTTCAAAATTTGTTTCTGTCATTAAACAAACAGTCACAAGTAGAAACATTATAGGTAAAATAATGTGCAATAATTTCTTCCTGTATTTCTGCTTTAAACCAAAATAGTGGTGTGAGTTTTTAGTGGGTTTTTTTTGGTTGGTTGGTTGGTTGGCTTTTTTGTGGTTTTTTTTTTTTCTGTCTGTAGTTTTAAAATGTGCCAGCATGGATGTAAATGAGATGTGCAAATAGAGGAAGACTGACCAGCTCTCTTGAGAACAAGCTGCTAATTTCCACTAAACGCCTCACTGTCAGAAGCTTTGTTAAAATAAAAACACAGCAAAGCTTCTGAGATGTATTTCAAGTGAAGAGAAAACAAGTAGGTTTTATTACCAAAAGCTGACTGCTGTCAGTACAAGTAAACTAAAGCTGGCTTACTATATTCATATGGAATGGTGCCTAATACGAGTCTGCTTTGCTAATCAATGAATGTTATTCAATTATAATTATACAACAAATACTATGCATAAATATTTTGTTCTGGCAGCTTTTATGCATTGCTTCAATATTGATACCACCTCCTAGTATGAGCTTTTTAGAAGATCTTGCTTTGAAATGAAAGGGGTATTATGAAAGAGGCTGACAGTGGTCCAGCTGGTGGTTTTAGATATTCAGATGGTGTTCAGATCCTCTCTCTTTCATAGATTGCCTTTGCAGGTAAGTCCATTACTAGATTGTGCTGAAGTTCCCTTTCCACTAGAATGAGGCTACTGTGCTTCCTTGAGTTCTTTGACTGTTGTAAATTCATAAACACAATGTTGCTGTTCCAAAAAGATTGAAAGGGAAACCTGATGGAGATAAAGAGGATAGACAGGACTCATTGTCTTTCTAGAACAGAAAGGGTCTACTTAGAACAGGTTAATCTTTTCCCATTTCTAATATGTACCTAGCAGAACCTGTTCTGCTGGTGAAAGCAACAGCTGGGTGACTTAGGTAACTATTGTCAGCCCATTCAGACAACCGTGACAAAGTAGTGTTTTAGAGTTAGGATTTAATCAGGGTTTCTGTGCTAAAATGCCTTTAATTCTGCCTTGCAAATGAATATGTTTAGCACTTTCCTAAAAAACTTAAAATACAAATATTAAAAATTCTAATCCTTGTAGTCTGAAAAATTTAAGTATAATCTAAATACATCCAAACCGGGCAGGAACAAGAAGATCGAGAAAAAGACGTATTTCCAAAACTTAATGTGAAATTAAAAAAAATGAATGCAACTCACCTGAAAATTTTGCTTGGGAATAGTATTATACAAAACTTCTATTTAACACATTGTTCAGTCTTGTACCAGAACATCATGTAGAATAAATCTAAACTAGTACCTCAGGAAGTACAGTTCTCCAAACTTTTCTCAAAGTTTGTAAAATACCCAGAGAGAATAACCAGCGCAAGCAGTAGAAGTAAGACTGGAAGCCATTATGTTTTTCATGGCAACTGGCATTTCAACTAATTATTTCTACAGTGTACTGTTAAATTTTTTTTATACTAAGAAGCTATATTTGTTCAATGCCATTTATACAAAGGCAAAAGTATTGCTTTTTTTAAAATATATTGTTGATCCACTGGAGGCATGTACACTTCATTTAGATTTTAACTTCCCTTCCTGTTCCCTAATCAGCTCTGGTACACCAGAATGTATTAAAGTTTCTCCAGAAAATCAGTTTCCATTTGCTGACCAGTTGGGAAAAAAATGGGTTAATTATTTTTATTCTTTTCAGTAGATGTTTTGATGAATTCTGTTATAAGCTTTATTGAGATGCCCTAATCCTTTAATGATGGGGAAGAAGATAATGAGTAGAGAGCTCCTTCTGCTCCTCTCCAGTTCCAAACTAGAGGACTGGTCTCTCTTTCACAAGTACCTGATTTTCCAGATATGGTTTGTGCAACAAGTACTTATATAAGTTTAAAAAGAGAAATAAAGAGAAACATCTGTTTATTTGTATCCCTTATTAAGGCATGTGAATGTGAAGCAAAATGGTCTTCTGATCATCTGAGTGTTTTCTCATTGCTTTTAGGACTCTCTAACTCTATATTCTTATTTATAGCTTTGCAAGATATTTGAAGCACCTCATTAATGGCTTTTCAAGCACAACAGTGCATGACTTTGCCTTCTGGAAAATGTGGTAAGAAAATTATCGTTTGTAATAGGAGAAATATGGGGACTTCTGCAGTCAAAGATTTCAGCAGCCATATTCATCTGTGGCATAGATTTATCCTGCTCAGAGCATTAATAATTGACATAGTGCTGTGAACAGCTGCAGGTCTGGACACCTTCCTGCGCAGAAATTTCCAAAGGTTTTGATAAAGTCTTCTATGATATGGATTTCAGATTAACATATTAATTTGTGACTTAAATAATGAGATCTGGCCACTCATATTACTATCATGTCACTGCTGTTACCTCTCATGAAGTTGTCCAATTCTAGCTAAATCCCAGATGCAGTAAATATTTGTGCTGAGTCTACTTTGATTTCTCTGCTGCCTTACCTTCTTAAAGATCAAAGCACCTTTTCCTTTCTTTTTTTTTTTTTTTTTTAATCTGTGTTGTTCAAAATAGGCTGGTGAAAGGCAGTCTGGTGAACTAGTTGGTTTAAGAGGCTGTCTTGTGGTGCAGAACCTAATATTCAGGGTTGCTTTTGATTGTTTTATTATGACACTGAAATCTTGAGACCACAGACTGCAAAATAAAAACAACTTCTTGTAAGCCAGTTCTATCCTGCTGCAGCAATGTCTTTCTCTGCAAGTTCACAGAGAAATATAAATGCCTCAGCAGGGGACTAACTTTGAAGCCTAATGAATAATTATTAAATTATCCAGTCACAGTACTGTTATTTTGCCCATCAAATTGTCCTTGCTCACTCCATGTGCCATTTGCTGCCTTTTATCTGATACTTGGATTTTAAAGTGTCTTGGACAAGGACTGTTGCATGGCTGTCCTATATATAGTAATTTTTGATCCTAAGGAATATTGCAGTAAAAGTGTGAATAGAAGTGTGAAAGGGAGACAAAGAGTTAAAGGTAGTATTTTTTGTTTCACCTAGTTGTTATGAGGTATCTAGTTATCCACTCTCCCTGCAACCTAAAAGAGAGTAGTTCTTATCTTACTGCAGATTGTAGATGAAACCAAGATAATTAACACAGATTGGAACCTATTGTTAATAAGGTTAGAGGTAAATGAAATGAAGAACTGTACACAAATGTAAGTTTCAAAGCTTCTGTTTGTAATTTTTGTTTAAAAAGGATCATTGCATTAGGAATGCTAGTGTAGTTTGTCAGTGGTAGCTCATCACCATGCCTGAAGAGTTAAAGAGCTGAAATTGCTAAAGCTTGTGGGACTTGTTTTTGTTTCCATATGTTACTCTACTCAGCAGTGACAGGCAATTACCTCTGTGTTGAAACTTTGAAAAATGCAGATTCAAAGTAAGACAATGAGGTTAAAATGTAGAAGGATCTTATTTTCAACTAAAAGAACAATTTAATCCTTATAAGTTCAGTGATAACAGAAAACATCTTCTTTCCTTTTACATTTTTTAGATAGCTGTTATAGGAAAATGACCTCTATTAGACCATTCGTTTGTGTATTTCTGTAGTCCACCTCTTCTCAATTTCATTTAAGAAAATAGAAGTCTAGCACCTCGCATATCTTCAAAATGAACTTTCAAGACAGAATCAAATTTTTCTACACAGAAAAGCCACCAGCAATAGAGAAAACAAAACAAAACAAAACACTCATCTATCCAGTATTTATGTATAATTTAATGGGGTGTCTTGTGGGTATGATACAATTAATTTCTTATCCAACATATAATAATGACTGTGGTGAAGACTGCAGCTCTGAATTTGTCGTGGAAACTAATAAATTGTTTAATTCAGAGTACTCATTCTTCATTCAAATAAGCACTCCATACATTAGATCACTTTCCAGTGCCATTAGTATATCTAACATGTTTCCTTCCTTCCTTCCTTCCTTCCTTCCTTCCTTCCTTCCTTCCTTCCTTCCTTCCTTCCTTCATCTCTGTCTGTCTTCCATTCAGTTTTGTTATAACTATATTAACTATATTTTGTTTAAACTATACATAGTGTATGAAAACAACCCAATGGCACTTCAGACACAAGAGCACTCCACATTTGTAGATTTGTCTCACGGTTCTCTCTCTCAAGTTACCAAAAGGTCTTACCTCTAAGAGTTCAGGATAAGATCCAAACTCTGCTTCATCTCTTCTGCCCAGTAAATGTATATACTTTTCATATAAAGATAAAATTCTTAAGATATTTACTTCCTTGAGGTAAATATCAAAATTCCACAGTTACTGGAGGAAACAACAAGAAATTGAGTTTTCAGACTACTTTTTCACTCACAAATGCTCAATTCAAATATTCATAAGTTTATGAGGCAGATAAATTGTTCTGCTATATTATAAAATATGTCTCTGATCTTTCCTTTATGTATGCGTGCAATAAACATTACTGTAACTTTGTGACCTAGGCAAAATTACTCATTTCCACTTGAACCAGCTGTTTCAAACTATTTCTGAACATCGCATTTACCAAAGGAAATGCAACATTTTATTTTATTTCCATTTTTTAAAAGCTGTGTCATGAGATTATTTTTACACCTAAACTTTTCCTTGGTTTACTTGTGGTTTTTTAACTTGAATGAAAGAGAAGTGTTTTGAGAAGCATAAAAGTCCTCCACTCTATCTTTGTAAGCCCTGGGAGGCATGAGTGCTGCCTGCCTTTTTCCAGTTGTTAGTTCTTTCTTTGCTCTTTCTTTCTTTAGTGTTCTGACTGGAGCGTCTATGCTTTTGCTGAACCTCCATCTCTTTTGGAACTCCAGCTGACATGAAATTGTGGTTACAATGCTTCAGGAAAGTGCACGAATCAGTGTATGAAACTTTAATGTTCAACTCCAAGTAATCCAATGTGAATAATGTGATTCATTTTACAGCACATGCCAAATAAAGAAGAGATGCCTGTCATGATGTTATATTAACATATTGTGACATTGCACTGCTCTGAAACAAAGCAAGCCAGATGTGTCCTGTCCAATACTTGTAAGAACAAGTGTTCTAATAAACTTATCACTATAACACTGTAAAAAATGGTTATCTCTCCTTGTGGCTTTCAAAAATAATCCATCTTTTGTACAGGAAGATCATTTTGAGAAAAAGAAGGTAGCTCTTTCTTTTTTTCCTTCACGCAACCAGTTCAGCAGAAGTTCACCCCTAAACTGAAGCACAATTTTATCTATCTCCCATCAGGATTCCCTTTCTCTGCTTTTGGAACAGCAGCTTGCTATTTTTTTATATAATTCAGTGCCATGTTTTATCAAAATATGCTTCCTTTCATTTGCTAATAAGGGCCAAGGCTAAAGCCTCAGAAAGTAAGCCTGACAATGCAGTATGCCTGAGTCTGATCAATCTGACCTGTACAGCAACATGTACTTACTCTCTTCATCCCTGAGAATTAGTAACTCTGATGCCCTAAAGTATAGCCTTTTAAGCATTGTCAATGTTTATGTTTATTAGTTTGTCAACCCAGCTTCTCTTTTGTGCTTGAGTTTACAAATAAGGCCCAAAATATCAGAAGAAAACACCTTGTAGAGGGAGTATTTTCATATCTGGGAGATATTAACACAAAATCGTGTAAACATGGAAACCTAATGAAAAATTGAAATATAGTTTTAAAAAAGCATTCTTCACTTTCCTTGATGATGAATATTTTAAGTGTAATTTCAAACTGGAGGAGTTTCAGGTGGATTGTTGTTTTCTGCAAATTCCTTACACAACGTTTGCTCAGAAAGTCTTGCTTCATGGAAGAGTACATCAATTCTTTCACTTTACTAATTAAAAAGAAATCAAAATAAAGGCAAACCACCCTTGGGGAGGTGATCTACTATTAAAGTCTTGAAAGAAATTTTAATCATAAAAACAAGAAGCAGCTTCTGTTTGCTCCATAAAGTTGTTTATGGCAAATGTGATTGAAGGTCCATACTAGTCCTTAACAACCTGTCAAACTAAACAATTCTGATTCTGTAAGATCTGTCTGGGAAGATCAAATAACAGCTTGAAATTAATGATTTAGCTTCTGGTGGTGAACTTACCATACCTTTAATAACATCTAAGCAAGACGGCATGCAAAAAAGTGAAAAGGTGTATTTCATCACTTCCTGTTTTCAAGATTTTTCCAGAAAAAAACACTGCTGGAATATGAGAGAAGAATTTCCATGTCCCCAGCCCTAAATGATGTCTGGTACTACTTGAAATTTTGCTACAACATTTTGCTTGACATCTTGCTTGAAAATGTTTGCACTCCTGGATTCAGGGAGGTATCTGATGATAAGGTGCCATCTGTAAGACACAAACATTTTACCAACATGGTGTTTGTAATGCAATTCATTGGACTTTTAATTTCTTGTACAAATGAACAGAACTAAAAACTCATAAACTGCTTCCCTTTTGGCTTCAGTTAGCTTAAAATAGATCTATTTGCTGAAAAAAACTGTATAGCTCCATTAATGAAACCTTAATTTTCCCATGTTCTGCTACTCATTTTAGCTGCATAAAGTCTCATCTTGCAATATGTGCAGTAAATTAGTAAATGTTTTGAATTAAATCTCTCAAGGGCTCAGTTTGATCAAAATATTAGGCTTCAGAGCATCTTGTATCGAAGGCTGGAGCACAAATAGCCATAATATTGCCCTAGGAAACAGAATGACTGGTATCTTCTCTAACAGGGATCATTCACACTTCTGGCTATTCTCTGACCCACAGGTGATTTGGAGCACAGGCAGGAGGAGATGATCATGGATTCACATTTCTGGCAGTGACAAGTGGCCTGTTCTTGACCACCATTTTTTCCCAAGACTTATCTGAGCACCTGAAAGTGTGTAGTACATGAGCAATGCATCTGAGAATGATGGAAAAAGCAGCTAGGAGAAGGCTGTCACCACAAGAATAATTTGTCTAGCCTAAAGTCTCCTGCCAGAAGGCTCTCCCAAGAAAAATGGCATTCAAGAGAAGGTGGAGGGCCAGGTAAGTAGACCTAGTTGACCTCCTACAAAGTCATATAACTCATATAGCCTCTGAGTTACAGGCTGAGCCCAGTGTTAAAGTAGGTGCTCATTTTCTGGCCAGCACAGAACTTATTTCTAAATCACATTTTCAAGTGTTCTCTTCAGTTCATGTTCAAGTCTCTAAGGACAGCTAAGAAATTAAATTTAAAAATATCTCCCTCTCTCATGAGAAATTCTGATATTTCTACATTTGTTTTGATCAAAAATCAAGCTGAAATAGTGAAATACCAGAATTTATTGTGAAACAAAAGGGTTTGTATATATTTTGAATAGATAATGTTGATATGTCTCCTTTTACCGTAATGTTAAGAGTTTCTATGTAACTGGAAGTCCTTCAGTGGGAGTATGGATATGGGATCAGAAATATAGACATTTCCCAGAGGCAATGTGACTACTTAGGCCAATAAAGAGTCTGAAGGTAGATTGATCCCATAGCAAACATAGTTCACTTATCCTGATAGAGAAGTGATTAGTTTGCAAATTTTGCTGGAAAGGTTATCTTGTGAAAGCTTACATTTTCAATTAAATCATCATTGTTATGGAAAACTGGCCACTACTTATATCTGTAACAAATGTAAGTTCTGACCTGAAGAAGTCATCACTGTACTAGCTTATTCATAAATCTACAGGTAGATATCCATGTAGTGTGCTATGTGCTGATTTAGAACTACTCAAATAGGCTGAAGATGTTTGAAAATGAGGTATGAGGCTGGATGTCCATGAGAGATGGTGCACAAAGACAAATTAACTAACAACTGCAAGTTCAAAAGAATTTTTCAATAAGCCACAGTGCATAATAGGTGTGGTAATAAAAAACAAGAAAGTCTCCATATTCATTCACCTAGTTACTACAAATGATAGTTGGACTTTTTTTTTTTTTGTAACAGATAATTTTTCAGGTGTTCTCATGTTGTTCTTATACCCTCATAAGAAGGAAAACAGTGGTAGTCATCACTAACTAGCCACTATCTAATACAAATGTAAAGCTATGTTCGTTCTAGGTCAGCCCAACTGAATACATAACTCCTTAATGTTAAGCAGCTGAGGAATTGCTTTGCCTCTTAGAGCTCATAAAGGGATTTTACTAGTAATTCAGCAGTAAAAAGAGTCCTAAAATCATTGTCATGACAACTAATCATACATTCTCTGCAATATTTGGTGATATTCTTTTATGCCATTGCCTTAAATAACAACTATATGTATACATAAATACATACATACACACAAGCAATGGGTTAATCTTCCAAGTTGGAAAGCTGTTCAAATTTCCTGGCTGCAAAATGTCACTTTTAGTAAGGTATGCAGAAACTGCCTTTAAACAAATTAGCCTATTGCTGGATATCAGAATATAAATGGGACATGCTATTTAGTAGTTAGAAGAAAATGGCCTGTATGGTGAAGAATAGATTAGGCTGCCTCACAGTGACTGAACAGAGATAATAGGAGATTATATGAATGTGGAAACAGTAATTTGCAATGGGCTTTGTAACACTTGTAGCACATGTCTGAACAGTCAGAACATGGTAGAATGGTTCTGCTTTTTCTTGTTTAATAAAATATGTGCTCTAGGCATTTGCCTGACTGAGCCTTGTGCAACTGCAAGTTTGCTGACTCTTATGCTCTACTGTTCTATATAGGTCAGGTTATTTAAACAGCTGCATTAAACAGCATCAGGCTTCTTGTGAACAGAGAACATGTGTCTGAAATTTCTAAAAATAGTAATTCTGGCCTTTCAGTTTTGTGGCATCTTATGTTTCCTTTGACTCTCAGAAATAAAATTATTTGAAATCATTGACTTTTTAAAAAAATATTCACGAGTATATTGAAGGCATTATTCATAGATTTGGAAGATGGAGATCTAAATCAGTTCCCAAAAATAGAAATGAATGAAAGAGGTTTATCTGTCTTTGTCAATGCTACGATATTAACAAACTCAACAGCTTCCCTGGGGGTACCCTGAAATGAAGCTGAATGAAGCTGCGAATTTTTCACAGTGTTGCTTAACATATAACAAAAAAAAAAAAAAAAGACACTCTAACAGCCAAGCTTCTGTCTCCAGACATTTTTTTCAACAGATGAAAGCCTGAGCAGCCAGCTGGACTTAAAGCTAGGTCCAGCTTTTCAAAATTCAAGAGTTGTGAATCTGAAGATTAGTTATGGCATGTTATTGAAATAGTTGATGAGGTGATGCTCCAAATGCTTCAAAGACGGATTCCTTTTTGTCTTTTACAAAAAGAAGAAGTGTCATTGGGGAAACTGGACACATGGAATTAGGACAGTGATTCCATCAGTACCAAGGTGGTGCCAGAAGCTCTCTCACAAAAAAACTAAGAGAAAAAAACATGACAGGGGGCTCTTTGGCTCTCTGCCAACTGTAGCTGCCTGCATATTTCTCTGACCTGTCTATGTAGAGGGACACTTGAATGTGGTTCTTAACTGTCAGCAGCTATTTCATGAATTTTACAGGGGCTTTTTGGTTGGTTGGGTTTTTTTTAAGTTTCTTATAAGCTCTTCTGCTACAGCTTGATTTTGAGTTATCTTTGGAAAACAACAGGGAAACAAGGTGCCAATAGCTTTCCTGATACATATTCATCCTGTTTTCTGGGTACTAGGCACCTGAAGGATATTCAGCTCAGTTTCACCTCTCTTAAAAATAGTGTTTCCACTCACCATATCTCTCAGAGTGTTGTCTTTAACAACACGGATTCAGTATTGTCTAATTCTGTAGTACTTCATGCCCTGTCCCAACAGATGGGATGAGGGATGAGTTAACTCTGAACATGACATGCACCCTGACTCAACAGATGAGATCAGCTGTGAGTTAACTCTGGGTATTTCTGCGCAGTTATGTGAAGTGAATGACAATCACTCCAGGTGGGTCCAACTCAATTATGAATTTACTAAAAGCACATGGTGGAATACAAATTACAGTGATTAGTGACTTAGCAACAGTATGTTATAATATTACAATATGTCAATACATTGACAGTATGTCAATACATTGACAGTAAAAGCCCTTCTAAAAATGGCGGATTGACAACAATTAGTAACTATAATGCAAAACTTAACAAGACTTTAGCAGCAGAACTTACGATGATATTACTTTTATATGTTAAAGAAAAAGGAAGAGAGAGAGAGAGAAGGAAAACTAAGATATCAGAAAGAGAGAGAGAGTAAGATATCACCACTCCACTGGTACACCGATCTCACGACGACCTTTGGAGTGGGGGGACCCTTTGACGATTTACATGCCAGTGACTTATATCATGCATGAGGTCATTTTATAACCCAGTTCATTTACATGTGAGATAGAAGAGAGCGGTTCGTCTCCTTCCTCTGCTCGCTCTTCATGCTAATTAGGAAGACTTATGGAAATGGGTCTGGGATCTTCAAACTAGGGGAAAGTTCACAGTACTGACCAAAAGTGAGTTGTTTTGTCTGTCAGGGGTAACTGTTGGTTCGTGGTTTCTTCAGGTAGTTGGCAGTCCAACAGATGGTTCATCTCCATCATCCCAATTAGGCTACGAGGCCTTTCATAGCAACACTGTTAATTGCCCTTATCTTACAAGGTGTCTGTGTCCATGGCCATAAGACCTTGGGAAAGATAAGACAAAGTGTCATCTATCTTTTCCTCCCAAAGTAACAAAAACCAGATATATAAGGCATAATGTAGCCCTTTGTTCTGCTAGGGATGGGGGGAGCACTTGAGGCTGCTCACACTTCACACCAATGCAAAGGGAGAGCATACCACCAGATGAGAACTGTAGTATTTCTCATATACATTTGCAGTCACATGGTAGGAGAGTAAATGATGACATATTGAGGGCCTCAGTGCAACTTTCTTTCTAATCTTCTTATGCTTTCCCAGGAATGAGCTATATTTAAATCTGCATTAAATCTTAATTTTGTGTAACTTTTTCCTTCTATCATTATTTTCCATCTGCTTTTAGTTAATCTTTGCATAGCTCTTTAGAAAAGCAAGCACTAAGTCCTGTTTTTTTCTTTCCTTCTATGTGAGGGGGAAAAAAACCTGACAGCCCTATACATAAAGATGAATGAAAAACTTATAAATAATTTGAGCAATGACTGCTGCTACTTTATCATTCAGTTATATCCTCTTCATTGACTTACATGGAATTGCAGGGAGCCTTGTACCTTCATCTTCTTTAAGCAACAGAGGATCTGACTTATAATTATATGTGCATGGAGATACAAAGAACTACGTAAAGACATAGAATATGCCCCAGGTGACTTGCTTAGCCTTATTGGCCGGTCATTTCTTTCAGGTAGGCTAGATGTCAGTGAACAGTGCTGTGGGTCAGCAAACCCACTATCATTCAGATAGATAGCCCATAAATGCCCCTGACTACAGTACAGCTGGTAACTCATTGTGTCTGTTCTACAGGTGAGCAAACCGAGATATTGGGATGACACTAGTAGAAAACAACATTTAATGTCTCTGAGTCTTGTGCCCTCCTGTTCATTTGACTCAAGGGTTTTTATGATAAAGAAGAAAGAATGAGATGCTACTTTTGAAAACTGGCTTAGAATTTTCTCTCAGATTTTCTGTACTATCATCTCTTCCTATTCCCTATTAACAGGCAAACCATGTCTGAGATACATTTCACAGGAAACCTTAAAAAATCCACATTGTGTTATTTATAGTGTCACCAAGCTTTCTCCTATAGGAGTAAATATTAGCTACTGAACATGAACAATATCAAAGGAATTTTCATGGTGATTAATGGTGTGACAGTGAATAAAGAAAGTATTAATAGTTGGTTGCTTATTATTAGAGTTTGCTGTTTTCTTTGTACAGAATGGCAATTTGTCAGAAAATGACCTGTTCAGCACTTAATGGCAGAGCTCCAGAAAACATGTTCTCATGATGAACAAGCTGCAAGTATGATGGACTTTTCTAGTGTACTTAGCCGCACAGCAGGAAGAGGAAGAATGTTTCTTATGAGTTGCTGACAAAGCAATATGTCACATGCTGCCTCAAAATCAGATTTGGGAGTCTGTCACACCATTGTCATCATCACTACTGATTTTTAAAGATCCAGCTAGCAAGATTAGGAGTTCATGAGCTGCAATGCCTCTGCAGCTAACACTTATTTCCTGAGGACAGTCTCTACAAGCTACTTTAGCTATAGGTTGTCAACTGGATACAGATAAATGGACATTATATACTTAATTTTGAAGAAGGTTAAACATGGGGGTTTTGTGGGGTTGTTTGTTTGGTTTGATTTGGTTTGGTGTTTGTTTTCCATTTTTGGATATACTTTCTATTATTTCTTTAATTACTTTTTCACTTATTTTTCAATAATTCTGTTACTATCTTTATTTTCATCTGGTATGAGAAAAGGATCATTTCAAGTTCCATGTCTGAAACTGAGCCACTCCTCTGTTGTAGGTGTCGTTGTTCACTGGAACGTTAGTAGACTGTCATCCTAATACACTTTCCCAGAATACCCAAAGAATGCCAAAATGCAGCTAAACTGAATGGCACAGGATTTTTTAGGAACTGCACAGTACTGATCTGTAGAGATAGCATTACTCAGGAAATTTTATGAACCTGTCACAAGAGAGGCTTTGAACCACAAAGGTCACAAATTACTTTGTAACACTAGCTAATACTGGAAAATACAGGTGAGGGAGGTTGCAGTTCCCTTATTTTCCTCCACTGTCTGCAGGTCAACTATACTGCAGGAAAACAGTGAAGTATGAGAGACCCTCTTTCCTTACTCCAATTTATTTTATCAGGTACAATATATTCACCTGTTTGGGTTCTGTCAGTTCCAGCAGCCAACACTTACAGAAAGCATGACCAGGATAATAAAGAATGGAAGTTGTTACCTGGATCAAAACTGTGTAAATGAATCTAGTGTGATCATATTCCTCTTGCTTGGAGACATAGCAAAACTTTGTCCCAGCTAGTGGGCAATAAATATTAGAATAATAATCTATTTTCTGCACTGATACAGAGTTATATTGCCAATACTTTGTTTTCACTGAGAGGTATTGAGTCCTCACAGAAGTTTGTTATTGCTTGATGGAGTTTAGATTTAACTTGATACTAACAAGTTTTAATTTCATCTGTTGCAGAAACTAGCTTTCCAGTGCTTTTTAAGAATATACTTGCTTCCTGAGTTCTATTTTGCCTCCTTTGTTATTGCAGCAAATAGAATCTCTGTGGCAGACACAGAACTTGGTTCTTCCACAGGGAGTTTCATGGAATATCTAGGAATATTTTTAAGAAGTGTAAGTTCTTGACAGCTTTGTAATGCATAGAGGCACATAGGTCATTGGCTTCTTCAGTCTCATTAAATAATGCCATGCCCCTTAAACATTTGCAACAGTCTGCTTTGATAGCTATTACAAGCCTTTAGGTGTCAGCTGGATCTCCCTTTAGGATAGGGAATCCTTCTGGAAGATAATACGGCTGCATACCAAGGCACACAGAATGCTCATTTTTTCATACCCGTGGCTTGGAAACAGTTAATTTTTACCATTAGGTTGAGAAAAAAAATGCATCTACTGAGCCCTCTTGCCATGCCTTAGAGAGTCTATGTTAGGAAGGCTCCTAAGGAGGCCAGAACTTGTCTGCAGACCCTATTAATGGAAAATAATAACATAGTTATAGCTTGGTTTGGTCACCTGGTCGTGATTTACTCCTCTTGGTAGTTTTGTAGGAGTGGTTTGGTCTATTTCTTTAGTCAGTCTCTAAGAAGTTATACTTAGAGTACACTGATTGCATTTGTCTGATTATTCTATTTCTAAAGATAACTGTTCTACTGGAAGTCACCTTCCTGAAATCAAGCAGTACAATTTTTATTCCTTTGAGAAAAACTACAATGGTCTGAATACCAAGCATATCCTTACAGACCCAGAGCCCTGTCAGTATAGATATTGTAGGAGTTGTCAGAGCGTAATTACATTAACTATGTATTCCAGCAATTATTCCAAGTCTAACCACTATATGTCTTTTACTTTTATAGGACTATTGCATGTACTCTGTGATACTGCAACAGACTTCATAAAAACCTCCTTTTCTCACTTCAGGGCAGCCAAACCACATGTTCTAAAGTTGCAGATACTTACGTACAAATCTCTTTCTCTGATTTAAAAACATGATGTAAGAAATCTCTTCTGAGAGCAATTTATGACATTTTAGTTTTAAAACATTACTTTTTCATTCTGTTTACCTCCTTCTGTTCGTAGTGATGGACAATACTGAAAACATAGTATATGAAAAGTTAATCTCAATTTTTAAATATGCACGAGAGTACCTAACAGGTTGAAGGCAGCCTTGGAAAGTTGTCAGTCCCCATGTTTATCAGATTAGTTAGTGACTTTGGCAGCTCAGCTGCTAGAGAGGTGATGTCACAGATCCTATTATTTGGAATTGATGGGAAAGAGAGATCCTCAGACCTATCTTAAAGCTGGAAATACCTTGCTTACACTGTGTGTTCTCAAGTAGAGACAAAGTCTATGCCCTAATTTTTAACTGTCAGTGATAACATTTTTTTTTCCCACTAACTGTACTCAAGAATTTGGAACCTAGATCCTCTGTTCTCTTTTATGAAATATGTGATATTGTTCAACTTGTTTATAAAATAGAGCTGATGAGCTCTGGCAAAAAATGAATCATACAGATTAGCAAAACATGAAGTGCCATGCTCTGGTAAATGACAGTGGTAAAATAGCTTTGCTTTTTATTGATATTCCAGTGCTCTGAAACAAAATAGCTATTAAGCAGTAAAATGAGAAAGGTTGGTTTTCCCCACTATAATTCTTACTCCACTGGGTAGACATCAGCCAATACCAATAGAGAGGCTTGGATCATAAACTGAAATTTATGATGTTTTATTCACTGACAAAAATTGCATGGTGCCTTGGGATCTTTTGATGATGTATGTGTAGCAACTGTCACTCTGCTTCTTGAACCAATATCATACACAACATAGTACTCTTAGAAGCAGGTGAGGTCTGGAAGAAAAATACTTCTCGACTTGGGGCAAAATATAGAAGGGAGAGGGATAATTAGCATATAGAGGACAAAAAGAGAATTCAAATAGTAACAAAGTAACATTTTCAGCTATCTAGTCTTATGGATGTGACCTGATAGAAACAAATGTTTGTTTAACTGTCCTGAATACTATTTTTTCTTTCCTCATCTATCACATAGGTACTTAATGAAGATACAGGTAATAGAAGATGATCCATTCAAACTGAAAGTTATTTTCACACTGAGCTCAGATATTCCAATTATGTATGCAGAATTTGATGAAGTGTAACACAAAACAGGAGCTTAGCTGAAGAGGCAGAGTGGAAACATCCCAATAAAGTCCTATTAAACACCACACACGGGTTCAGCCTGGTGATGTTTTAGTACAGCTCAGGTTAATTTCCTCAACTTGTGGGTAGCAGCTACTGTGAGAACTATGAAATGTAATCAGGATTGAGGAAAGTGAGTTGCTGAAAATTTTGCTACAGCCTAATATCTATTGTTCTGCAGGAGGGCTCTGCAGAGGGATCTGGATAGACTGGAAAAATGGGCTGATTCCAATGGGATGAAGTTCAACAAAGTCAAAAGTGCTGGGTCCTGCTCTTTGGCCACAACAACCCCCTGCAGCACTACAGGCTGGGCACAGAGTGGCTGGAGAGCAGTCAGGCAGAAAGGAACCTGGGGGTGCTAATTGACAGGAAGCTCAACATGAGCCAACAGTGTGCCCAGGTGGCCATGTAGGCCAATGGCATCCTGTCCTGTATCAAAAATAGCATGGTCAGCAGGACAAGGGAACTGATCCTTCCCCTGTACTCTGCATTGGTGAGGCCACACCTGGAGTATTGTGTTCAGTTCTGGGCCCCTCAGTTCAAGAAAGATATTGAAGTGCTGGAGTGGGTCCAGAGAAGAGCAACAAGACTGGTGAAGGGACTTGAACACAAGATCTATGGGGAGAGTCTGAGGGAGATGAGGTTGTTTAGTCTGGAGAAGAGGAGGCTTAGAGGTGACCTCATCACTCTCTATAACTACCTGAAGGGAAGTTATAGCCAGGTGGGGATTGGTCTCTTCTCCCAGGCAGTTAGCAATAGGACAAGGGGGCATGGGCTTAAACTGTACCAGGGGAAATTTAGGCTGGATATTAGAAAGAAATTCTTTACGGAGAGAGTGATCAGGCATTGGAATGGTCTGCCCAGGGAGGTGGTGGACTCACCATCCCTGGAGGTTTTTAAACTGAGATTGGACATGGCACTTAGTGCCATGACCTAGTAAATGGACTGGAGTTGGACCAAGGGTTGAACTTGATGATCTCTGAGGTCTTTTCCAACCCAGTAGATTCTTTGATTCTGTGATTCTGCACTCTGCCATTCAGGATTAAATTTTATCTGATAATCCATTGTAAAGCATAGACACATGGATTGTGCCCTTACATCAATGATATTTCATTCTTATTTAAAAATGCAAGGGGGTCATCAACCTGAGAATGATGAAAAATGCTGTCTAAAGTCACTACTACCTCTACCTTCTGATAACAACAGATAGAGTAAGAAGCAGGTAAGAGACAGGGTGCTTTATTTAATACACAGTTAGCCTTGGTGGTCTTCTCTAGCCTTACCAAAACATTGTCATTCTATAATGTGCAGTTCTGTTGAAAGCAAACAAACTTTTTTTTTTTTCTTTTTCTGAAAGACTCTACACAACGTATTTGTCTTGTCAGCTAACACTCTTTGGAACTGAAATATGGCATTAAGCACGAGTAGATATAGATTAAGTAAGAAAGATGCACCTTCCCTTGATTATATTTTGTCTCTGTCATAACAAAGCAACAAGATTTTTACTGTTGAGTTAGAAAATAAAGTAGGCTTTAGGGGAGCTTTCTTAGCATATTTTGACAAATCTCTTATTTCTTATGCCAACTAAAGCTTCACCAATATAAATTAGTTGCTCTGAACTGCTTAGTACCATAATTATTTATGCTATGTTCTAAGATCAGAAATATCTGGGTTATAACTCTTGCAAATCAAACTGCTCTGCCACTGAAGTAGTCACTTGCCAAGAAAACATGACATCTCATCCTTCACATGGGTATTACTTGAAAACACGCCCTTTTATATATCCCTGTGAGGCTTAATGGACATCCACTATAAAACTCTACTGAGGAAAATGGGAGTTGAATCAGTGACACATTTAACAAAGCATAATGTTTATTATATTATTCTGTTCCCAGGACAACTGAAATTTGCATGGCTTAGCAAGTTGCAAGCTGTAATGACAGCACTTACGACAGACATTGGTAGCAACAAGAGAGATCCCATGAGAAGAACAGACATAGCTCAGCTTCAGAGCTCACAGAGATACTGCAGGGATGTTCAGCACCTGGCTAATAGCCCCCAATTCCTTGTATATTCTTTGTAAGACACCATTATCCGTGCTAAGGCTATTTGCTTCTAATACTGATGTAATATGTAACACTATCAAGACATCCAGGCAATCCTGCCATTACATTTTCAATACTTTTTAGTTTTACTACAATGCCTTATCCATTTGAAAGGTAAGAGAAAAACATGCTGTGTGAGAATGTAACTACAGCTGGAGAAAAAAAAAATTCCTAACTCTAAACATTGTTCTTTAGCTAAGGCATTTATCACACTGAAAGGATAATTCAAAGCAAGGACCCTAAACATGTATAGGTTGGGTTTTCATTGACCTTATCATCATTTATTATTAGGAATTGTAATGAATTATTATATTTAGAGTAGATATACAAAGAGAAACTATATATAGACTAGAAATCGAGTTTAGGTTACTGGAAAATACTGTAATAAATAAAAGTTATTAATAAAATGTGATATGTAATAACTTATGGTGGGTTAAAATGTAACTGTAGAGCTTCGTGGATATTGGGCTGAATTTAAAGTTACGTGTACTGGAAATTTAATGACTACTGACTTTGAACAGGGCTGCCCTAATTAATAAATCGGCAATTACAACTGTGATTAACAGCTGTGATCATGATTGGTAGCAAGTATTGATTAATTCCACAATAATTCTGGCACAGTTTAGAATAAGGAGTAATTTGCAGGATACAGGAAGAATTATTAACAAAAGCAATAATAAAAACACTTTACTCTCATTACAGAGCTGTCTTGGGGGAACAAGATTTGTGAAGGTGGAAAACCTAGGTAGATTTGCCAAGGTAAAACAGCTTTATGCCAAGATTTCCTTAATGAAAGAGAATTATTGGGAAAAGTGGGTTCATTTTTTCATAATGATAAATTTGCTCCAGACTTGCAGTCATTATGTCCCCACTACTGAAGTATTTTTTTAATTACAATAGCATGTTCATTTCGAACAGGACTCAGAAACTCTTTTTATTCCCATAAAATACAACATTTATACACTTTCAAAAGTGCCATATGAATAGTCTCTCATTATCTACTCCTACAAAGAACTACTAACAAAGGGCACAAGAAGATGAAATATGCATCTGTTAACCAAAGCTGACAATTCCATTTTGTGACAATGTCTTAATTTTTTATTTTCTTTGTTCCATGGCAGAACTTAAAAGAAAGCTTTTGAGAATGTTTGCAAAAAGCAGGATCAAATGAACATATCTATTCAGAACCAAAGTCTTAGTTTTATATTGTTAAAAGGAGGCAGGTATGTATGTCATCTACCACCTACCTATATACAGCAGGAAGCCAAGGCTCCTCTTCCTTTACAGCTAGTACAAGGATTTTCATCTAAGGTCACTATGTGTCAGGTGCACAATGAACCTGAATCTGGCTATATGCATTCTGAATCAGTTCCCTAACTATCATAGTATAGAAAGCCTTCTGGTTAGCTAAACAAACAAACTAAAGAGGAATGAAATACTATTACGCTATTACCATTAATGTTGAAAAAGATGCAGACAAAGATAAAAATATGTTTGAGTATGTAATTTACTGTATATCAACTTTAAGCACCATTACTTCGTACTATGAATGAAAAGTTTGAACTGTTACATTTCAGTGAGTTTCAATCACTAAGGAAAAGAAAAATAATAAGTTAATCAGGGACTTCTCTCCCAACTGCATAGTCTTCCAACCCAAACCAGAACAGAAACTTCTGGGTCAAAATAATTTTTATACTCTCAGCTATTGCCATTTTATTTTTATATTTGTTGTGATGATGATATTAATATTAATAATATTAGACTTGAGTCAACTGAATATATGAGAATTTAATCATTTTAAAAGAAAACTTAGTATTTGCTGAAAGCATAAAGAACTTGCTGACTTTCTTGATTTTAAAGAACAGTTTGAGTGGCATGGGTGGATAGCATGACATGGTTGACTTCTAAACACTTCCCAGAAGTCAAGAGACGAGACATAAAAAACAGTTTTAGTTCTAACTTAAACCTAACACGATTTCTAAACATGCATCACCATTTTAATCTTATGTTGATACTCCATTTCAAGTAATTTTCACAAAGAAAGTCTCTGCTCCTGGAGGTCTCTTGTGTATCTGTGGACCCCTTCATCTCTTTACAGTGCTCCTTCAATTTTAGTAGACACATATTGTGGTGCTTGTACTATTCTTTAAAATGGCCAAGGCCTTGCCAATGCTATCTTCTACCCAGATTGTTTTTCTGTCATACTTAGTATGGTCCCAAAGTGCTGTTAGGTGAAGGAAGGAAAGGTGATAAGTTGTGGGGGAGAGAGAGAGAGAGAATTCTCAATTCAAATTAGGCTGTGGATTTGAACCTCTCTTAAGTTCTGTGTGTTTCTGTCTGGGCTTAAGCATAGTTCCCTTTCAGAATACATAGGAAACTAACAAACAGAAGAAAAACATCCTTCTATTATGAAATTACAATCAAAGCAGGAAAAAAAAAATAATAGCAATGAAACAAGAATCAGATCTGTTAAATATATCAAAAGGTTTAGCACACAATGCAGCACAAAGAAGAACAACACTTCCAAAGATTATGGCTACATAATATTTGTAATACCAAGAGGTGAGGATTAAGACACCTGAAGATCCATTTTAGAGAGTATCTTTATCTGAAAGTCGTTTTGAGACCAGTACCAAAGTCAGAAAAACATATTATTGATTTTTCCAATAAGACAAAAGACTGAATTATCTTTCTCTTTTTTTTTTTCTTTTTTTTTTTTTTTTTTTAAGCTATTGAATAAGGTATAAACATAAGACAAGAACAGGGGAATATTGTGTCCAGTTCTGGGCCCCTCAGTTCAAGAAGGACAGGGAACTGCTGGAGAGGGTCCAGCGTAGGGCAACAAAGATGATTAAGGGAGTGGAGCACCTCCCTTATGAGGAAAGGCTGAGGGAGCTGCGTCTCTTTAGTTTGGAGAAGAGGAGACTGAGGGGTGACCTTATTAATGTTTATAAATATATAAAGGGTGAGTGCCATGAGGATGGAGCCAGGCTCTTCTTGGTGGCAAACAGTGATAGGACAAGGGGTAATGGGATCAAGCTGGAACACAAGAGGTTCCACTTAAATTTGAGAAAAAACTTCTTCTCAGTAAGGGTGACAGAGCACTGGAACAGGCTGCCCAGGGGGGTTGTGGAGTCTCCTTCTCTGGAGACATTCAAGACCCACCTGGACATGTTCCTGTGCGACCTCACCTAGGTGTTCCTGCTCCAGCAGGGGAATTGGACTAGATGATCTTTTGAGGTCCCTTCCAATCCCAAACATACTGTGATACTGTGATACTGTGAGATGCTTTTAGTACACACTTTTCAAAGACCTGTCTTCCTGGTCTTTGTTTCTCATTGCTTCCCAACTGTGATGGGTGAATATTTTTAAAAATACTATAGGGACTCACCATTTTCTCTAAGGATCCAGGCAAATGTTCAGATAAACATTGTTGAGATAAATATTGGTCTTGCTACCACTGATTGCATTTGGGTAACATTAGGCCATTACCTGCCAATGGGTGAATCCCCATCAAGTCTAAATGGCATGATGAACACATTTTACGCCATTCTTTGGTTGCAGCTAGAGACTGCAGACAATAATAGTAACAGTGAACTAAAAATCTTAGTGTTGTAAGTGTAAGTAGTGTTCCTTAATGTTCTTTAGAGCATAAAGATGTGAAGAAACATTTTTGAATTATGTAGTCCTGCACAGGACATATGAAATAGGAGCTGATAGGAAGTGGTGTTCTTTTCCGGAGTTTTACACATGCTTGAGGCCATCACACTGCTAAAGATTATATCAGATGTTATAACCATTGTCAAGGGTACATTGTTTGTGACATCACATTACTGATAACTAGACAGTACATTTATATATATATATATATTTAATTAACAGAAAGGGGACTCCAAGATGCTATACACGAAGCTGAATGAATTATCAACAACAAAGCAGGTAAATAGACCATCAGGCTGTCAAGGATCGCAAGGGACCTGAGCATGTTTACTTCTGTCTTCCATTCTCTGTCTTGTTTTCAGGAGAGTCTTAAGCCCAGTTATAAATCACGTGACTCCTTCTCTGTAGCTGATACCATCCTCATTTCATGTAGTATGAATGCAATTTTGCAACACGTTCTCTCGGACTTCAGGCTGACTACTTCAAGTATGTCCAAAACCAGCACAAATCCTTGGTAAAAATTGGAGGCATGGCCTATGTAGACATTATTTCAGTAGTAAAAATCAAAATAGTTTTAGATAATTGTTTTCATATCACTCTGAAGCATAGCTCCTGGTGCCATAGATTACACTGAGAATCTTCTGTGGTAATATGCATTTAGAGTTGACTGCTGACACAAAAGTTAAAAATTGTACCTTTTTTTAGGACTAAAAGTTGACTCTCAGCAATCCTCAAGTGTTACTGAAGTAAACAGAACCAACTTTTGACAGACAGTTTATGCACCAAGAACATTCCATAAATTCCCACAGAAATATGGAAGGTCAAGAAATCCTATTGGCTTAATGTCTAAGGATATCTACTATACAAGACATTTCTCTCAGATGATTACCACTTTTTCTGCACCAAAATTCTTCATTTTAATCAAGACTTCTTCATGTGTAGCAGAAATTTTGCCACCAAAGCAGTTTAAATCATACTACATAAGTATCAGTCGCTATATTTAGACCCTCCTTAACGAATTCTACTTTCAAAAACCGGCAAACACTGTTAGTCCTTGCAGCTGAGCCCATGTAAGTCAAGGGTGTCAAACTCATTTTCACCGGGGGCCACATCAGCCTCGCAGTTGCCTTCAAAAGGACGAATGTAATTTTAAACTATATTTATACAGTCCTAAAATTACATTCGGCCCTTTGAAGGCAACTGCGAGGCTGATGTGGCCCCCGGTGAAAATGAGTTTGCCACCCCTGATATAACTGGTGATACAGTATCAAAAGAACTAAGAATCAAGAGTGAAGATAGTTAATTAGTTAGTTTGTTACTTCCTTTATGACAAAATACATTTTAATTGGAAATGTCAAAATGAGAACAGTTCACTGAAAAAGCAGTGATTAGTTTCCTGCAAATGTGCATGGGAGTCTGGTCTCTACTGCAGCTGGGGTTCTGTTGTCTGTGGCTCACATGTTCATCTGAGAAACTTAAGCTCTAGGTATGAGTCAGGGGTCCAGGGTATTTGGCAAAGTATCTGAAAGTAGTCAGAGGTCTACTTGAGATGAGGTTCTGCAGATTATCAGGTTTTTATCACATTTTCTACCTTTGAGATCTGTGCTGTATCGTGGGAGGGGCAGCTAGGATGTGCTTCACTCTGGATCTGATGACCTCAAGAATTTAGAATATTCTAGCTCACTTGTAATTCAACTACTATCTCAGGACTTGTTGCAGGGCTTTTATTCCTTTTGCCGCTTAGTAAGTATGGGCAGTTGTGGAGGGGTTGCTGTTAGATGGAGATTTGTTACTGAACCAGACAGGAATTTCAAGGCTAGGAACAGGACCTGCTGTGGGAGAGAAGCAACTCTGAAATAACAAGGCCGCAACATGGTGTAAATCAACAGACCTATCAGCAGTGAGACTTCAGCGCATGGACAGCTCGTGAACATAAATGATATCCAATTAGCTAATGCATGCTTGGAGCGTGGACGCATGATCAGAGAATAGTTGCATACATAAGGAAGCTTGTTTCTGTAATAAATGGCTTTACATGATTCACATTGAATCGAAATGCTGAGTCTTTTATTGTTCCAACAAATGGTGACCCCGATGTGATACTCTGAATGGTGTCTCACTACGATCAGGGAAAAGCCTGGAGCGGCCCAGCTGGAAGCGGTTCAGCTGGACTGAAGACCGGATGGAGGTGTACGGACGCACCAGGGATAAATTCGTCAACGGATCATCGGAAAAGGTGAGTGGCTGGGGGCAGGAGTAGGGAAGAGTGAAGTTGTGGAGCAAAACGTATTTTCTGAAGAACAAGCCATAGTTAAGCTCCTCCTGCATAGTCTCTCTGTGAGAGGACTTAAATAGGAAGAAAGTAACATACGTAGACTGTTAATTTGGTTTAGAATTAACGGCTACCCAGGAGAAATTGAGAAGGCTTTTAAACATTAACTCTGGGATGATAAAGGGCAGATAAATTCAGCAATGGAGATAAAGAAGCTAAATCATTAGTAACTACATGGAAGCTTATAAAAGACTTTAAGGGTGAACGGTCTGCTGCTGCTGGAATTTTTGTAGTGTTGCAGCCTGATAAGAATCCTGAAAGTCACTGTGAAGTTTACCTGGTTCGTGTGTTTGATACCCTCTCTACTCCATCCCCTGTTGTGCCTTTGGTGCCCCCGTTGGCTCAGCAGTCCGGCATGGGGGGAGGAAAAATGACGAGTGGGTGTCCTCCTACACTACTACCCAACCCTGATGAGAACAGCAAGTCCAAAGGATTGGAATCAGACAACTTGCCGAAAGAACCTGTGAAAGCTGAGAATGCTAAAGTCATAAACAAGTCCTTTTACCAATTTGTATCTGCTTTTACCACCTTTTAACCCTCCAACTTCCACGAGAGAGCAGAAGGAGTCACTGGATAAGAACTGGGCAAAAGAACTGTGTGAAAGATCAGATCAGCTATTAGCGCGTGAAACCAACAGTCAGCAATGCGGTCATGCTGATCGTGTCGGGAAAGGGGGTGCGCCTGGGAACTCAGGTTATACAAATAATTATGATGCTAGAAAGTATTGCCAAGAATGTGCACTGTTCCGAACCCCCCTGTTACTAATGATTCTCCAGCACCGTTCAAGTCCATGTTATCTGATGACTCGGAAGAGGATGAGAGTTTGCAGCATTTTATTGAAAAGTTAAAGGAGCAGGTATATGAGTTGTCCTGAAAACAGATAAAAACCATGAAAGGCTCAAGCAAGATTAGATCTGTGGAATGTAACAGCTATGGATCATTTAGGACAGAACGATTGGGATTCATTGAAAGGGGTGGGTATCCCTCAACTCTTGGAAGAGATACTAATTGACACACCACAATTAGAGGCACGATTAGTTTCTGAAATCCTGAGGCAGTCAGCAGACCTTGCATATCAAGCTATGATAGAGGTGCCTGAAACCAACAAAGCAGCCAAATCATTTATGACTATTAATCAGGGTCCCAATGAGAATTACATGCAATTTATTAACCACCTTCAAGAGGCTATCAATAAGCAGGTTGAAAACTTAGAAGTTAAGGAAGCACTGGTGTTGAAATTAGCAGTAGAGAATGCTAATGTTTGCTATCAACATGTTATTTGCGAGTTTTACAGTACATATTATGTGCTCCTGTGTATTGCCTCTTTGAAAATCAAGCAGCTTGTCAGGAATGTGAGTTGTTTTACTAGTTGTTTTTAAGTGCGCCATAAAACCTTCTTCCCACTTTTCTCACTCATGCTGCAAGCAGCCCTGTGCTTGCCCCTCTCCCTCCTTCTCAAGGTTTTTACTTGCAAGATGGGGTCAGGAATGATTTTTTTCAGTTGTGTTCCTAAAAAATCTGTATTGGGAGGTGTTTTAAAACATAGGAAAGCACTTGGAATTATGAGGAAGGAAGATCTTGTTAAATTTTGAAATCAGTGTTGGCTGCTGTATAAGTTAAAATGATTGGGAAAAGTGTTTGGAGAATAGAATCTTGAAGTATAACACTTTGTTGCAATTAATGTTGTTTTTAAGGGCAGAAGAGCAGGACAAAATAAATCTCTACAATAAATCATTAAATCATTTCAGACAGTTTTACAGTCGGGGTGATTTGAAATTCAACAAGCTGAGAGAGAATTAACTGATAACACACAGGTCAGAAAACTTGTTAAAGTCTGTAAGATGCTTTCCTTATTAACCTATTTTCTTTGTGGGTACCTGTTTAAGCATGTTGCACTTTTGGTAGGTCTTTGTTATATGGTATGATAAGTTCACAGACTATTAAATCATGAGAATCCATTGACTCAAAATGTGTGTTTTGTGATAATACAGAAGACCATGAGTAATTTAGTTCTTTACTGTGTGAATGTGATGGTAAAATTTTTGTGTGTAGTAGCTGTTATTTTTCTTTCTAGCACACTAGCTTTATTCCCATATGCAGACTCGTGCAACTCTGTGATAGGCTGTGTCTCATCTCGATGTGCTGGATTTGACTCTTTTATATGCACACCATGTAAAGAATACTGGTTTTGGGATAATGATTGTAGCACACCAGATGAGACACTAATAAAAGCCTTGCCCAGTCCAGCTTGCTGCAGGTGCCGGTTGGGCTCCAGTGCACACTGACCTGTTTTGTCAGGGAGATCCAGGTGGCAGTACCTCTGCCTGGCTAGGCAGTAAGCAGTTCAAAGGTGCAATGTAAAAATCGAGATATTGTCTTGAATAAGTGTAACTGTGATCCATCTGCATATTTGAAATTGGTGTTTGGTTTTCATATCTGAGCTCAGTATTTTAATTTGCATATTTATATTTGGTACCAAAAGAATTTCGTTTGGGAAGATAATTACAAAATGGGAACCGGTTCCACTGCTAAATTTCCACCTTGCTCCCCCTTAGAATGCATCGTTACACATTAGAGTAATTGCTTATATTGTTATCTAGTAATTTTGAGACCAGAAAAGAATTTAAATTGTTAAACTCTGCTTTGAATTGAAAAAAAAAACAAAAAAACAAAAAAAACAAAAGCCAAAAAAAACCAACACCTAAATGCTATGGTGTATGTGAACTTGGTATTGTATGAGTTTGTATTTAAAAGCTGTTAGAATATGAACTTATTTGGATCTAGGAAAATGGAATAATGGATTGATGCTTAATATACTGTTTTTTGACATCTGTAAATTGTGATAGGTAAATGGGGCTGAGGAATGTAACAACTGTTGAGCTAATTGGAATTGTGTATAAAACTCAGCTCATTGTAACTGAGGAGTTTGCCAGAGCCTTCCACTTCGTACCAGCGATTACACCACCTGCGTGGCCTTGGCTACATCTGAACTGCAGCAAGAAGAGAAATAAGAAAAAAAAAATGGAAAAACCTGTTTTCCTGCTGCTAAGCGGAGAAAGGGGGGCTTTACTCCCCCGCTCTGTCTTTTTTTATTTTCCTGAAGTGTTGTCATCCATCTTTGTTGTGGCACTGTGTTGCTTCTCAGCTTTGAATCAGGGGTTGTTGGTGCTGTTTCTTTTTGCTTCTGTCTTGTTTCCTAGGTTTTGGCACATCTGGGGAGAGAGCTCATAATTTACTTCCTTGCTGAAGTCAGTCTTTTCACATTGGTCAGCTTTGGGGGGTCACAGTGTTCAGTGCTTCTCTGGGTCAGACTGGTACTGATTTGGGTGTGGAGTGCAGCCAGGTTGGTTTTATGTGGAGTTCAAACTAATTTGTTTTCATGCTGGGCTGGAGATGTTGCCATCTCAGATGGGGGTGAGAAGGAGGTTTTATTCCCCCTCCCAGCAATGTTACTGCTAGAGAAGAGTAATACTGCATGAAGGAGTCTGAAGGTTGAAATTTAAAGGCATTGCCAGTGGGTCCATAGTTCTAATGAAGCTGGGAAATTAAACCAAAAATTTTTTTTAATAGACTTACTCTGTGGTAACTGTTTGTAAGAGACTTCTTAGTAAATTCACCGTGCTAGTTTTTGAGGTCATGGGAGAGAATGAAAGAAAGGCCGCTTTTTGAGACCAATAGAATGCCAAATTTGGAACAAAGTTTTAATACATGAATTCTTGTAGTTGCCAGAAAGTCCTATAGCTCTCTTGGGTCAGGATTTGTTAAGTAAATTGTAAGCTCAAATAACATTTTCTGAGAATTCTATTTAGTTGCATGTCCTACAAGAAGCTGCTTGGATGGTGCAGATCTGCTTGCTGCAAGTGAGAAAACTCCAAGGAAATTTCAAATGCTGTATTTCCACTAGTATTAACAGCCAATTTTTCGATAAAGCAAATACTACACTGATAGATCCGGTAAGGGAAAACAATATCCAATAAATATGACAGCCAAAATGGAGTTAGAAACTTGGATGAAAAAATTTATGACAACCTTACAAGCTAACTATATTCAATTGGACTTGCAGATTTGTCTATTTATAGCTACAACATAGAAACGACCTGTGGCTATTGTTGGACAGTATGATGAGAATACAGGCTGATATACTAATTGTTACTCTGATCAAGAAAATATAGGGAATGAATTTAAGTCTTAATAGGCCATGATCCTTTTGTCATATATGTACCATTTGTGAAATTTAATTCTGATTTTTTGTTTGTAATCTATGCCCTTGTAAATTGCACTAGCTGGTTTTCTTAAGCACAGCTTTTGGCATGCCTAAATGTAAATTGCTGCAGAACCTGCAAGTCTTTAACATCAGGTCACAGACCATACTTGTATCTGGTCTGATCCTACATACTTGAACAATTTTTGTTGATGGTTCTGGAAAGTCTCATAAAGCTGTAGTGGTTTGGTGTGAAGATAACAATTGGCATCATTCTGTAAAAATTATTGAAGGTTCAACCCAATTAGCAGAACTTGGCACAGCTTTAAATTACTTAGAGCTTTTTAATGTGGAACCTCTAAATTTGATTTGTGATTTTGAGTACATAGTCAAGATCCAACGCACGTATCTGTTTCTGAACTTGTTTGTTTGTTTGTTTGTTTGTTTTAAAAAAGGGGGGGGAAGTAGGAGAAACACCATGAAACCAATTGTCAAAAGCATTGTATGTGATTAAATACTTTGCAAGTATGACCCAAAACCATGCTAAATCAGAAAGAACCTACATTAGTTATGGTCAAATCACTAGTCAATGGAAAAGGCCACATCAATTGATAACCTGGGGAATAGGTTATGTTTGTGTCATTACAGGCCAAGGACTGAAGTGGATTCCAGTGAAATGGGTCAAGCCACGGCTGAATAAAGACGACAAAGATTCAATAGATGCAGATGGACAGGAGGGAGATAAGATGTGAGGACTGTTTCAGATGTAAACCATGGATCCTAATTCAGTGTTATAGATGCTCACAGACCTGGTGGTCTAGAAGCCTATTAGCAAGCAGGTGGTGTACCTTCTGTGGAGAACAGCAATTTGAACAAACAGCAGAATTAGCCAAAAGGGTAATATTATATTTAGATAGAACTGAGGTAAAAGTATGGGACATTCTTACCATAGCATCTACTGTATTCTTTTTCTCTAGTATAACAGCTAGAAAAAGCTTTAGGAGACATATCAAAGTTAAGCTATTGTTCTTTTAAATAGGTTAATTTAACTCTTGAAATACTAATAATAGATGTTGATGGTATTAGACATGTTATTCTACCAAATCACGCAGTTATAAATGTTCTACTTTTAACATTAGGATTATGGTTGTGCTGTATTAACTTGTTTGATTATTCTAAATCTGTAAGTGCTTTAGACAAACTAGAACTGTACATTAATAAGATTGCCGTATTAAAGTTAAGGTTTGACATATAGCTTATAAAATTTGGAATAGGTGGGTAGTTGTTTGATCTTATTAAATAAGGCATAATTGCATTATATGTAACTGTAATTAGTGTATTAATCATGTGCTGTATATTGCAGTGTATTTCAAAGATGATTCAGCGCATTGTAAATGGGGCCTGGCTGGTTCAAGAACAAAAAGGGGGAATTGTGGAGGGGTTGCTGTTAGATGGAGATTTGTTACTGAACCAGACAGGAATTTCAAGGCTGGGAACAGGACCTGCCATAGGAGAGAAGCAACTCTGAAATAATAAGGCCCCAATGTGGTGTAAATCAACAGACCTATCAGCAGTGAGACTTCAGTGCGTGGACAGCTCGTGAACATAGATGATATCCAATTAGCAAATGCATGCTTGGAGCGTGGATGCGTGATCAGAGAATAGTTGCATATATAAGGAAGCTTGTTTCTGTAATAAATGGCTTTGCGTGATTCACATTGAATCGAAATGCTGAGTCCTTTATCATTCCAACAGGCAGTAGCTTGGAAATTAGAAGCACTAGGAGCTTTATTTGAGATCGAAAGCCTTGGACTTTGGGCTTCCATGATCCTTTTTTTTTTTTTTTTTTTTAAGTATATCTTCTAGTGCAACATTGCTATTATTTTGTTTGAAGTTTATTTGTTGAATTTTATTTTACTTCTCCATAGTTGGAAATTCTTACAATTCTTTCTATTTGTTAAAAACATAGACAGCTTTCTTTCCTAGAAGGCGGAATTTTCTTGCAGGGCAGACAACCGTTGAATTAGCTCTGTTCAGGAAACCAGAATTCTACTTTTAACATCTAGATATGTGATCACACCTCTCTTTGTTTCAGTTTCTTTATTTCTAAAGCTATATCTATAATAATCACGTATATCTATAATATCTATAATAATGTGTATCAGAAAGGTTCAAACCAAAAAGTACAGAGGATTCCAAGGCCATACAGATTCTATAAAAGGTACGAAAATATCTGTATATTCTAAGGAGAAGAACTGATGGTTTGCTACATGGTAAGTTTTCTTGCTATACGAACTTAATTTAATTGAATGACTTCTAGCACTACTCTAAGGAACAAGTAGCAGAGTGAACCTTTGTAGGCACAAATTTCATTTTTTGGTGGTCCCCTGGAATTTTCCTTTCATCTGAGGGATTGTCACATCCATTTCTGTATTACACAGTATCACAGTATCACAGTATGTTTGGGATTGGAAGGGACCTCAAAAGATCATCTAGTCCAATCCCCCTGCTGGAGCAGGAACACCTAGGTGAGGTCACACAGGAACATGTCCAGGTGGGTCTTGAATGTCTCTAGAGAAGGAGACTCCACTACCTCCCGGGGCAGCCTGTTCCAGTGCTCTGTCACCCTTACTGAGAAGAAGTTTTTTCTCAAATTTAAGTGGAACCTCTTGTGTTCCAGCTTGATCCCATTACCCCTTGTCCTATCATTGTTTGCCACCGAGAAGAGCCTGGCTCCATCCTCATGGCACTCACCCTTTATATATTTATAAACATTAATAAGGTCATCCCTCAGTCTCCTCTTCTCCAAACTAAAGAGACCCAGCTCCCTCAGCCTTTCCTCATAAGGGAGGTGCTCCACTCCCTTAATCATCTTTGTTGCCCTACACTGGACCCTCTCCAGCAGTTCCCTATCCTTCTTGAACTGAGGGGCCCAGAACTGGACACAATATTCCAGATGTGGTCTCACCAGGGCAGAGTAGAGGGGAAGGAGGACCTCTCTTGATCTACTAACCACCCCCCTTCTAATACACCCCAGGATGCCATTGGCCTTCCTGGCCACAAGGGCACAGTGCTGGCTCATGGTCATCCTGTTTTCCACCAGGACCCCCTACACTGCTCTCTAATATGTAATTTCCCAACCTATACTGGAACCTGGGGTTGTTCTTGCCCAGATGAAGGACTCTACACTTTCCCTTGTTAAATTTCATTAGGTTATTCCCTGCCCAACTCTCCAGCCTGTCCAGGTCCTGCTGGATGGCAGCACAGCCTTCTGGCATGTCAGCCACTCCTTCCAGCTTGGTGTCATCAGCAAACTTGCTGATGGTGCACTCTACTCCCTCGTCTAAATCGTTAATGAATATATTGAATAATACTGGCCCCAGTACTGACCCCTGAGGCACTCCACTAGATACTGGCCTCCAACTAGACTCCGCACCATTGACTACCACTCTCTGGCTTCTCTCCTTAAGCCAGTTTGCAATCCACCTCACTACTCTATTGTCTAGACCACATCTCCTCAACTTAGCAACTAGGATGCTGTGGGAGACTGTCAAAGGCTTTACTGAAGTCAAGGTAGACCACATCCACCACTCTGCCATCATCCATCCACCTTGTTACATTCTCATAAAAGGCTATGAGGTTGGTCAAGCATGACTTACCCTTAGTAAAGCCATGCTGACTGCCTCTAATAATCCTCTTATCTTTGATATGCCTTGAGATGGCACCAAGGATAAGCTGTTCCATTACTTTCCCAGGGACAGAGGTGAGGCTGACCGGTCTATAATGACCCGGGTCCTCCTTCTTGCCTTTTTTGAAGACTGGAGTGACATTTGCTTTCCTCCAATCCTCGGGCACATCTCCTGTTTCCCAAGACTTGGCAAAGATGATGGAGAGCGGTCCAGCAATGACTTCAGCCAGCTCCCTCAGCACCCGCGGATGCATCCCATCTGGACCCATGGATTTATGGGTGTCCAGACTATTTAATTGCTCCCTAACCCAGTCCTCATTGATTAAAGCAAACTCCTCCATTGACCTGGCTTCATCCAGGGTCTCAGGGGTACATGGCTCCCCAGGACAGCCTCCGGCAGAGTAGACAGAGACAAAGAAGGCATTCAGTAATTCTACCTTCTCTGTATCTTCTGCCACCAGGGCACCCACCCCATTCCTCAGTGGGCCTACATTGCCTCTGGTATTAGTTTTATCCGCTATGTATTTGAAAAAGTTCTTTTTGCTGTCCTTGACTCCTCTCGCCAGCTGTAATTCTAAGGAGGCCTTGGCTATCCTAGCTGCCTTCCTAAATCCTCTAATAGCAGCCCTATATTCTTCCCAAGTGGCCAGCCCCTGCTTCCATGACCTGTAAACTCTCCTCTTCTGCTTGAGCTTACCCAACTGATCCCTATTCAACCACGCAGGCCTCCTGGCTCCCTTCCTTGACTTCCTACGTGTGGGGATGCTCTGATCCTGAGCATGGAAGAAGCAATCTCTGAATGCAATCCAGCTATCTTGGGCGCCTTTTCCTTCAAGCAGTCTACTGTGATAGTAAAGAACAGAAAAAGCCTTTTATGAAGTATTCTAATGAAGTCAGTGAAAGAAATATGGATTTCACATAATCTAATGATTGATGAGGATGGAGGTTGTGAGGAAATGCATTGAGTATCTTTCATTTTATATTATGTTTTCCATTTTATTAGTACTAGTAGTAGTATATTAGTATTATTTTGTTATTTTATTAAACTATGTTTATCTCAACCCATGAGTTTTTCCATTCCCTTTTGATTCTCTCTCTTATTGGGGGATGGGTATGAGGGGAGTGTGCAAGCAGCTATGGTGGTTAAATTGCTTGCTTGGGTTAAACTGCAACAACTATTTACTGCAGTCTGTCACTACAACATTGACTTATCTCCAGTTCCCACCAGTTATTACTCTGCAGGTAATCATATCCTATGATGGGTGCTATCTTTAGGAATCCTTATCCTGGAAGCTCAAGTCACTCTTTGATTCCTTTGAAGGCAATAATACTACTGCACATGACTTTAGTGAACATAGCTCCCTCAAGAAATATTGTTGGAAATGAGAACAATTCTCATTGTGATTAGATAATTTTGGAGTGTTCGTAATATATGAAATGAAATATGTGAAAAAACAAAGTATTGTTATTTTCTAAAGTCTGTGGTTCATGCAGATGAATGTGATAAAATAATACATACTGCCAAACAAGCATCTTTTAACTGAGGAAACAGCACTATGTTAGGCTGTCAATTGGAAACCTACAGGGAGATTAATGAAAAAATCCCATCAAGATTTCAGTAGATAGCACTAGAAGTAGCAGCTTAATAAGAATGTGTTTAATTTTTATGGTGCTATTCAACAAAACCTTCTAATTACCTCACAACCTGGCTGTTCAAACACATCAAAAAAACCCAGACCTCTCAGATTAAAACCTAATTAGAATACTCTATCAAATTAAGGAGTGACTTAGGGTTTGCTGAAAAAGTAGATGAATCTAAACTTTCTACATAGGTCTTCAACAGCTGTGATGATGACATACCTTCAACTCATATAATTCCTTTGTGATTCTATGGACATTAAAGTTCTGTGCTTACTTTCCATGAACAACAGTTATTTTAGTCCCTGACTAGAACACATGAAAACATAAACCACCATCTGTTTAGCTAGTAAGAATACAGGTTATAGTCTAGAACAGGAATGGAGAAAGCAATCTTCCTTCTTTTGAAATTGTTGCCCAAAAATTTTGGAACTGAAGCACCTGACTTTGGACAATATTGATATTAACTAATATAACTTAGCCGTTAAGGAAATGTACCTTTTAATAGACAGGTGCCTAGATCCTAAATTTCTTTCACCTTTTCTGCTCTCAACACAAAACTATGCAGGGAGCAGCAAGGGGTCTGCCCCACAAAGGAAGGCAAGCTGGCAGCAAGGCAGTGCGGGGATCTCCTTGGCCAGGGCACCAGCCCATGGGGACCGAGGGTCAAGCCAGGCAATCACACTGACAAGGCAAGGCCAGGACTGGCAAGGCACATGGTTGGGCATGGCGTACCTGCAGTGTAGCTCAGCCCAGGACCAGGGGCCAGATAATGAGCTCAAGTGTTGCTCTGGAGTCAAAGGGTGTAGGGTGCACTGATGGAGGCTCAAGGTGGGGCTTTCTCACTTTTTTCTCACAGCTTAGCTATTTTCACAGAAGCCTGCAACACAAGTTGCACTGTGGCAGGGTGGACCCCAAGGACTGTGACAGAAGAGGGGAGAAGTTGCACAGGAATGCTGAAGAAGAAGGTGCTTACAGGCTGGTCAAGGCAAATTGACCCTGCTGGTGCATTCAGAGCTTTGACAAAGACCGTCACAAATGCCATGGCAAAATGCAGTTTGAGTACTTACAAATAGGTGCAATAACTCTAAGTCAGCAACTTCCTATGCTTCATCCATATGTTTATCTCTAGAACCAAGGGAAAATAAAATGAGCTACTGTGACTTTAACTTCGCTAATAAATATAAGTGTTAAGATTCACGTAAGTTTCCATTTTAATTCATTAATGACTATTTATGGTCTTCTTTCATGCATGTTAGGTAGAAATATATCTCAGTGTTTGATTCTCCATGTGACTAAATTATCATAATTTATTGTCTGTGGTACTATAGTATGTTCTTCATCTCCAAAGCAAAATGTGTGCCCTTAGATTAGGATTAAAGTCACAGAATAACAGAATAATTTAGGTTGGAAGAGACCACTTGAGACCATCTACTTATGTCCGTTCAGGAATCAAATACTGTACATTTGCTTTCAGAAAGCATGACTCTCTAGGTAATGATGTTTTTCCTTAGGAATACTTGTTTCTTGGTTATTTTTTGTCTCTGCAAGGTTCTTAATTTTCTCTACTTTTATTTCTATTACTTTTATTTCTTAGTTTTCATATATTACCCATCCCTTTAAGAGAATTCCAGTGTATTTTTCATCCATGCTAGGCACCCAAATGATGTACCATCTATCCTTCCTCTGAGACAATTTTCTTTACACTTCCTCACATAGTCATGATGATTTTCTCAATAATTTTCCTACAGTTATCTTAGCTCAATTTCATCTCATTAATTGCAATATTTTTTGGAGGGAACACTTTGAATTTATATTGCCTTCTCTCAGATGCTTCTGACATGTCATTCCCAGCATTCCAATATATCCAGGAAGACATTCAGCATAACAGCCAACTGTAGAGACACATACCACTTCATTTGGAAGAACTTTAAACTGATCACTTCAGATAATGTGATCTCTGTTTAACTAGGATGTCTATCATCAAGCAGCACTAGGGCTCAGAACTTGGCCTTGTTCTTGTAATAAACTTTCTTCAGAAAAATCGCCTTTCCTCTCTCCCTCAAATCACAGTCATTCCTAGAATTCTCTCTAGTTTGCCTCATATTTACAGGGTGTTTCCAAAATATTAACCCAATTTCAAAGCAGCAGTGATTTCAAATTGTATCCATCTTTTTGAAACACCCTGTATTACCAAAAAATGTGAAAGAAATTGTAAAATAGGACATGATATTATATTTGTAGGAAAAATAATTATCTTCACAAAACAGTAATTAGAAGTATTCAAGAACGACTTCTGTGCTGAACAGAGATGATATAAATTTCCCACAAATTTTCATTCATATTTTCAAATCGATTCATGTATTCATATTCCTTCTCCTCTTGTACTTACATCCACATACATTTGTGTAATTAAACTGAAGTAACATTAATTTCCAAGTTGTGCATATGACAATGTACAGAAGCAGAAGATTGCATTGACTGTGGGAGCACTGCTTGTTCAAATCATTGTATAATCTCTGAGCAGAAGAAGCCACCATATTACAAAGAACAATGAACATATCTTTGTTTTACATGTGAGTGGGTGTATATATACACTGTATTGAGTTCTTATTTGTCTGTGTTCTGCTGCTGTTTATAGGAAAATGAATTTGTATAAGTAATGTTAGTGAGAAATTCTTGGTCTATGGTGCTGCCTTTGGACAAATGTAAAAAGGTAAATGAGAAAAAAACATTAGAAAACAACAGACACTGGCAGCAATTGAAGACAGGGTTTATATTCATGACATGTCAAACTGGCATAATTGCAGCTAAAAAACTAAAAAATGCCTTGACTGGTTTTTGTCCACTGGACTCAGAACTGTGTGTGGGGAGCTCCATCCAACCCAAGTGCAAGGCAGGTTCGGAATGCCTCCTCCTCTGTTCTCTGGATTAGGTCCTTCATTAACCCATTACCCTCTTTAGGTCCACCAGCTTTTATCTGAGCAGAGAGAGAATCACTGTGGAGTGAAGGTGTTAAGCAGATAATAGCTTGGGACAGAAATACATGTAAGGGAAAGATGTGCAGTCACGATCCAGACCAACAAAGAAAACCAGGAACTAGCAAAATCATGAAAGATTTAAGAGACCATGACACAGGACTTCTATTACAGCTACAAGTTTTGTGTATGTGATGTGGTGACTGGTGTGATGATACCAGCAAGTATTAACTTTGGTCTAATTTAATATTGTATGTTGAAGTATCAGTAAATCATTCACAGCTAGTTTTATCTTCTTATAGACACTATAGTTCAGCTTAGGGTGCTCCCAAAGTAATTGAAGCTAAACTAGAAAAAAAAAGACATACTAGAAGGAGCAAGAGTTTTATCAAGATAACTCGAGGGCTTTATTACCCCTCTACCTTATGTTTTTGTAGTTTTTTATATAAGCAATGCCATCCTGAAAATACCAAGAAGTTTTTCAGTTCGTAAAATTATTTGCATGCAGAACACCATTGTAGTGTTCATCATTAACATCACAGAAGGTTCCCAGTAAACACACAAAGTTTCCTGTATGACTTTTTGCATTTTTACATGAACAATTTAGTTAATGATGTCACACAGCAATGTTAACTAATTACATTTTTAATTAGTTTCTGGAATTAAAGTGGGTTATATTTAGAACGTATTTAATTAAAATAGGCAAATAATATTTCGTATGCATAATGCAGACATTCTCAGAACTTTCTACTTTTTGCTCCACTACAGATACAATTAACAGGAAGGTTTTCAGTGCATTTCCAAGAAGAAAAGGCAAAGTATCTTTTTTCTTCCTAATGATAACCAGCAGCCTCAGCTTCTTGGACTTTAAAAGTGGGTAGGTAAGAAATGTTTACTATTCGGCACAGTATGCCAGTGACATTTCTTATCATTACAGCATTATAGGACCAGAAGGCCATAAATAGCATTTGCCTCCTTGCAACTTTATTCCGTTATAATATCCTTATGATGCTGGGGCTGTGCACAGCTGAAAGAACCCCCAGGCTATCTCTGTACTTCCAAAAGTTTATAAACTGTTTCATGGAGAAAGCAAATAAATAAGAATAAATAAAAAATGTAGCATAAATGAAAGTAACATTAAATAATTACTGCATTCATTTTTCTGTAACAAAAGAAAAAGAATAGCTTAAAGGTTACAAAAGAATCAGAAATGGAGAATAATTCTCTTCTAACTGTGTGTAATTATACTACATCCCTGAAGATATCCATAAAGAGCACTTCAAAATTTGGGTCTTATTCAAATAATATAAGCCCTGCTTTCCAGAAATTATTAATCCATATGGCCCTTTCTGCAGGCAGTTTTTGGTTTTCTTGACATCTTTGAAAATCAAAAATATTTTGTATAAAACTCCCTTTTGTACTGTGAAGAGAGAGACTTTTTGAAATCTGTAACTTGTCTTGACTTCAATATCATTATTTATCACCATTTTCAAAAAACTTCAAACACCTGCTGATGGAAAATGAACAAGACTGATGTCCAAATTTGTTCTTAAAGAAAGGACCTGATGCAAGGCACATTAAAATTACTAAGGGTGACAATTATTTTCTTGTGAAAGGGCATTCTTTGCAAGGCTTTGCAGTGTGTGACCTCCATCTCTCACTTGTCTGTGCAGTCTCTGGCCCTGAAATTCCTTTCACAGAAAACAGGACACAATGAAAGAGGAGAGTAAGTGGCATATTTCTAGGTCCACTTCTAACAAAAATTTGGGAAGTGGTTGAGGCATGAGCCCAGACTGCCTTTCCATGAAGCACTCATAGAAAATCTGTAGCTAGAAAGATTGTTGTGTACTTGGAATGATTCAGAGTATGAAATCCCAGCTCCCAGCTCCCAACACTACAGCACTGCACTGACCTAAATGGGGCCAATGTTTCATATGGTTATAGAAGATATCTGCTGAGGTAACACATTGAGGTCCTGTGCAGTTCAAGAGTTGCAACCGTCCAGGAAAGAAGTGTGTGTGTGTCCCGAACTGCTATATAACTCTTGGATAAAGAAGGAAGTCTGTGTAACAAGAAAGCCTTTATGATGTGAGACTTAAACACTGTGAAAGTTGCTTTATCTTAGCTCCTTGGAAGATTTTTTAAACTGTGGAGCGTGGTGATCATCCACATGCATGGAAATTAACATTATAAAAGCAAATACTTCTGTTTTACTGCTGCTGGTTTCAAAAACAAACATTTACTACGTTTAAAAACAACTTACACATAACTTACTTGGCTTCTGGTTTAGTTCTTTTGCATTGCTTTTTGTGAACACTCCTAGGAATTTTTGCCCACAAGAAAACTAGCAAGCAGCTGTTGTTCATGCAAATACACATATACACAGGCAAGACAGGCTGTTTCTGCTGATGATTTAAAATAATATCCCACATTTTCTGAAAATATTCTCTCTTATTTCATCAAATATAGAAATGGCAGCTGGTTTTGGTTTTTTTTTTCTTTTCTTTTTTGTCAGTGCTTTTTCCCAAGTGAATATTAAAGTGCCTTCTCTTATAAAACAGAGGAGCAGATCAATGCAGTATCTTCATTTGTTGTCTTTGCATCTGTGGCTATAGCAAACCTGACAGTGTCTTCAGGCAGTCTCAAAGCTTGTTTTCTACTTGAAGAGAAATTGCACAGGACAAAAAAATGCCTCTGAGGTTTAATTATCTTTCTTCTTTACTTCTCACTAGAATGAAGTATACCATAGCGCTCTTCCATGACCAAGATACCCATACTTGTTGCTTTTTTGTTGTCAACAGTAAATAGGTCTTTAAAAATGAATTGTTCCTATTTAATTTTTTTTCCATACTGTCAAGAGTTTCTCTCTTGTGCATAAACATGCAAATTTGGTGATGGAGCCTGGGGAAAAATTCATCTGATACTCTCTACCTCTATTTGTTGGTTGATGTGTTCATGTTTGATGCCTATTTTTTCTCTTACAGGGTTGAAAGCCTCATTTACACAATGGTTTTCTTATCCCCAGAGTTCTCCACCACCTATTTCTTTCAGGCATCAGATTCTTCTTTCCTACTTGGCTACCTTATTTCCTTTTAACATGCTAAAATAATAATAATAAAAAATAAACCCAAATCAACCAGCCAACAACAAAACCCCCAAACCACAACACTACAGTTTTCTTGAGTTTTAAAGTGTCAGCCTTTTGCCTGCCCAAACCAAGCATACTAGAAAAAAAAGCTTCCATCCTCTCATTTCCTCTGCAGTTGCCTGTTTCACCTTAGACATAAAACTGCTAGAGGGGCAGTTTAAAAGATGCTATGTCCTCATACTGTGATACTGTTGAGTGACTAGTACCTTCTGGTCCTTCTCCATCTGGTAGTTTTAAAATTTTTACTGAATGTACCTTATTTAACTACACAGTTCCCACAGGGTAACTTTTGCTTCACCTGCATAAATGAAAAATGAAAGTTGACTCTGTCACATTGTGAGGCTCTGATGCAGCATCTTTCACTCCCACTACATTTGCTATTCCAGCTGACTGGAATCTTTCCAATCTTTCTGCATAATTTGAGGCCCTTGAAATGACTATATATACAATTACAGTTCCTGCAATATTATGCAAGGCCAGGGCAGAGGCCTCATTAATGGCCAGGAAAGGGAGTGTAGAACTTTGACCAGTTTTCCAACTGTTAACAAAGCTTGTGCTATGGAGATGCTGACTGTTGCACAGTGTGTGTGTTGTGAAATTGTGAAAGGACTGACCTCACAACCAGGGTTTACCTAATATAATTACCACATTCGTACAAAATAAATTCTGAAGCTTTATGAGTCATGATTAATGGATATATGTTCTCCCACAGGTTTACTGAGAGAGTAGCTGACTATATCCTATGTGGCCATTGTAGAAGAGTCTTTCTCATATAACACACTAGAAGTAACAGCCTTAAGATATGTAACATACAGTCACGGGCAACACAAGCCATAAGAAGTAATTTTCTGCCATAATTTTAATTCACACAGATAGTTTTAAACAAATTCACCATCCACAAATGTTTTAAGACATGCAAAGCAGTCAAAGAAGAGACATTAATTAACTTTGTTCAGTCATTTTTTGCTTGTGCACTTGATTTTCTTCATCTGCAATACTAAATGAAGAGAGAAGACATTTAAGGTGCTCAGCCCATCAGAATTATGTTGAAAGGCTGAAGCAAGTGACAGATCAAGTAGATTATATCAGGAAATTTAGGTCCTGTATTTGGAACCCTTTGCTTATTCCTTTTTTTCTTCTTTTTGGCTGAGATAGTGGGATCCTCTCTACCTGCTTTTGACCTAATTGGTCTTTTCCTACCTGTGGAATAACTCTGCTCTTTGCTGGATGATTTTCAGCCTTTCCCACCAGAAGTGGCTGAATTATATACGCTTGGAGGGAGAAATGAAAATGCCTAGTACTATAAGAAACAATCAGCAGTATGAAGAAAGGAAATTTACCGTAGTATTTATTAGTGTATAACACAGTAACGATAATTTTTGTTTTGCTAATTAGTGACGCCTACTTACTGAAGTAGAATGCAATAAGGAAAGCTATTGAGCTGGTTTTATCCATGGTTCTGAGGCTCTTTGAGTATAATTATCTACCAAACAGGAGAACTAGCTGGGGTAGAAGCAAAATAAGGAAGGCATCAGTCCCGTAAACACTGAAAGTCTTTAACGGCCCTGAGTAGCCCCACTTGGGACCCACACCATGCCCACAGCCCTGCAGCCCTACTTAAGCTCAGCCCAGGACACTGTTGTCTCACTTCCCTAGTCCTGCTAGCCACACTATTTCTGATACAAGGCTGTTGGACTTTTTGGCCACCTGGGTACACTGCTGGCTCATGTCCAGCTGGCTGTTGACCAACACTCCCAGGTCCTTTTTCTGCCACGCAGCTTTCCAGCCATTCTTCCCCAAGCCTGCAGCATTGCATGGGGTTGTTGTGACCCAAGTGCAGGACCACAGCACTTGGCCTTCTTGAACCACATATAAATGAACCTTACTAACCACAGCAATTTTTTGGTTGTGGAAAACTTTAAGGCTTTTCTCTCCATGGTCTTTTAAAAATCAGATAACAACAGAAGCTAGCTTTTGGAGCTTTTTGGTATGTCCTTCAACAGCACTTTTAATGTTTAGTTTCTGGGTTATTTCTAAGCACTTGGTAATTTTCAAGGGTACTTTTAATGACTGTACTGGGTGGGGGGGGTCTGGCTGTACTGTGTCTGTAGCTATTCAATTCAGCTGCACTATGTTCTAAGATTTTGTGTGTGCTTATACCTCTAATGACTTCAGAACAAGTTCATACTGTGAAAGTATGATTAAACACTTTTACTGGCTTTGCAATAGCTAGAAGACAGGAAGTGTTTTTGCTTAGGCAGCACAGGTGTCATGTTTTAACCTGAGCTAGCAATATGATCAAGATAGCTGCTCACTTACCCTCTTGCCCTGCCCACACCCTCTCCTCAATAGGGGAGAAAATCAAAGGGGAAGCGAGAAATAGGATTGAGATAAACACAGTTTAATAAAATAACAGAATACTAATACACTACTAGTAAATATATATGTAAAATAGAACTAAAAGGTACTCAAGGCAATTCCTCATGAACACGCTGAGCAGCCAGTCTCAAGAAACAGTACCTGATCCTGCAGATGATCCCAGAGAGAGAAAAGAGAGGAAAAAAGGCAGAAAGGCTCAAACACCTCTGCAAAATGGTAAAAAGCTGAACTAAACATCCCAACTGAAACTCCTCCGGCTCTGACAAAAAAACAAACAAACAAACAAACAAAAAACCACAACACAACAAAAAAACGAAGAGAAGTGAGAGGAAAGAGGAAAGCCCAACTCTCCTTATATCTGAAGCATGATGGTAATGGGGTGAAATACTTTCATTGATCAGTCTGGATGTCAGTCAGGCTCTGCCCCACCCATGCCACCCTTCCCCTATGTCTCACACCTGTGGACAGAGTGCTCAAAGTGTCCCTGGCTCTCAGACCAGAGCAATTAAAAACATTAACTCTGTGCCTGGGGTGTTATCTCTTGTTCTCAAACTAAGTCAAAATAATGAGCATGCTAGCTATGAAAAATAAAGGTTTCTAACTGCATGAAGAAAATTAACCCATTTTCAGTCAAACCAGCACAACAGGCTAAGACATAAAAGGTATAGTGGAAGACTTGCAGATGCCAGGGATCAGAAGAACAGTCAAGGTTGCTTGTCAAATTCTGTCAAATACCAAGTGCAATAGGGATCTACTCTACCGTGATGGTGGAGAATGTGATCAAACAGATTGCCTTGCATGATAAGTTCTCCCAAAAGGCACTTGTAATTTTTTTCACTTAGGCATAGGGAGGAGATTGTTCTTTTAATTGCTGATAGCGACCATTTATCTTCAGTCCCTGTTGACAGTGGCCTTCTGCTAACAAACACAGACTAAGAGGTAAGTCATGAGTTGAATGCAGGATGTAACTACCTATATTGGACCTGTTTCTGATAGAGGTGTTTTTAATCTAACCAGTAAAAGACTAAGGGACCTCAGGATTCAGGCTTTTAGTCATGTGGTATGATGTTAAGGTTTTACCAGGAAAGTAATCATGCAGGAAATACACCTAATTTTAGACCAAAATTGGATAGCATCCTTGAAAGTCTCATCACTCACGCAACCAGAAGATATGGGAATGCAGTAGCAAACACTTACTAAAATTCTATTTTCTCTGTTATGCAGTTAGATCAAAGTAATATAATGAATTATTTTAATTTGGTCCTATGAAACTGCATGCAGGTTTACATTGACAAATATATTTGCATTAATTTGTTCTGCTCAAAAGTCAAAGTAGATAGGTGTAACCTAACTCTCATCCAGGAGTCATATGTAGTACAGTGTCTGAGCAAATAGGTCTTATTTACAATCTTTAAGTACTCTGTTAGAATATAGCAAAGGAACTGTATATTCTGGACACAGTGTTCCGATAATATGGCTATATATGACTCTGGACCAGTGCTGGCTCACAGTAGCCAGCTGGAAATGAAACCAGAACATCTGTATGCATACCTTACAAGCCCTCTCTCTTTAGCCGCCCTTCAAAGTCCCATCAGATTACTGAACAGAGGTAACAGTTAATATGTTAAATACTGACATCAAAGACACTGAATCTTAATTCCAGGTTAGAGATCCAGCTGTTTCACCTCCTATTTCATGAATTATCAGCAAAATAGGTTTCCATTTTGCTGTTACTTTGCAGCAGGGGGGATGGGATGATAGTATGATAGAAAAAGAAAGAACCAATTAATTATATAGAATTTACAGCATGGTTATAGTCTCTGTGCATGTGTACATGTCTGTGTGCATAGTCTGACTTCTGAATTCAGCCAAATTGTACATAGAATCATGGAGAAGTAGAGCTTCATAATGTTACTTTTATGGGCCAAGTTTTATCACTGGGCTTGTACTCAAAAGTGCATAGAGTGTATAGTGTCTACAGGATGCTGAAAAAATGTTAACTTTTGCAAAAACTTCCTAGCCCATGTTAAACCTAATTTAAACAGTTTTACATTTAGCGTCATAATTTTAAATTGATATAATTAACTGTTTTTCAAAGGAAAATACATGCTGATGTCTCTGTATAGTATTAAATATTAAAAATGCACATCATTGCTGCAAATTTGGTGATGGAAAATAATTTTACCAAAGCAGATCAAATGAGCCCATCGTGCCTCCCCTGTCGTAAGTGTATTCTGCTCTTTGAATTATTTAAGACTAAATATCTATATATACATAAAATATAAATGCAGTAAATGTACAAAGCAGAGCCTGGGTGAGTATGTTGAAAGCGCTCCTGGAATATGTTCTGCAATATCTCAAATCTCAGATAAAGTATGAAATATACTTAGATCTGTGTACTCCATGGTAAGAATTTTCCTGAAAATGACTGAGTGCTCCAGGCTGTAGTGAGAGGTATAATGGAATGGTGTATGTGATGGTCTCTTGGTGAGAACTCAGTTAACCTAGTATGAATGGAACAAACGAATATTGTACACTGCTCACTTTAGCCTTATCCTGTCAAAATTTTGTGATGTAAGGCATTGAATTGAAAAATTGTTACAATAAGTTTAACTGGACTTGCAAGTACCTGCCAACCATTGTTGGCAGACAGGTAGAGTTAGTCACTGAGACAAGCAAAATTACTTAAGAAAATTACATACATATCACATTTTTACTCTATTTTTTTTTTTAATGTGTCCTGTGTTCGAAGTACACTGTGAGCACTCTCATTACCTTTGCTCCCTTTTGCCTTCATTACTGTGTCTTCCTTTTGCTCCCTTTTGCCTTCATTACTGCATCTTCCTTTTTTGAAGATCTTGCTGCTCTTCAAAATCCCAGCTATCCAGACTTCCATATGTATGGAACGCTCTTACTAGCTTCCTTTGGGATCTCCGTTTCCACTCTAGTGCAAGTATGTTGAGGCCATTCATTTCTATGAGATTGTACTTAGATGGAAGGGGTGGAAACAAGAGAGACCACATCCAAAGAATACTATGGGGATGTCAGGTATGGGAGGTTAGTGTGTTGTGAAAACCTGTTTTGTGATCCCTCATTTGTATTTCTGAAACTCCTCCTCTAAGCGTAGCATGGAGTCTCTAGGTGAGTTATTATTTGGTCAGCATCAAGTGTCCTGGATAAACGTATACAAGTATCAATCTTTCTGGTGTGCAGTCATATCTATAAAATAGGGATAACAGTGTTTCTTGATTTTGTAATGAAATTGCTTAGTTCATTGACATCTTTGTGGTGGTTGTGAACTTAACTAATAGAAGCTACCTAAGCATAACATGGACTATTGCATTGTTCTCCAGATTGTTCCTTTTTAATATCTGTTTCACCTGATAATTTCAGCGCTCTGTCTATACCATTTTAAATTGTCTGAAATACAGCTTATATGAAAAGAATAATAAAAATAGTGATAATGAAAGTAGTCTTGATGCCCTTTTCTGCTAGCATTCAGAAACAGTTAGGACAGACTTGTAGCTAGAAGGTATAAGTACCAGGCATTGCAGAAGGAAGTCTGTTATTCTCAGGAAGTAACACAATTTTTCCTGAAACTACAAGGTTAGATAAACATCCTGATGCTCATATTCTGATGTTCTTTGGAATCTGAGGCCTGAGGTTTGTGAACCAATATACACTGAGTACTGGAAAAGTAATGCTGAATGACTGTGGTAGATCACTAAGTTTTAAGAAAATAATCTATTCTTCTTTGTATCAATAATCCCACTAAAGATGACTTTTCTGTGCCTCAGTTTCAACACTGTAGAAAGAGGAACAATGGGAATGACTTTACGAATTACTTTGAATGGTACTGAACAGGACTAGGAGATCTTACTCTTATTGCAGTCTACTCTGATGAGTAGAAATACAAAGCTGCTTTTACTTTGATACTGTATCTTCTAGATGAGAATGCTGCTTTGCACATATTATAGATAGTAATGAGCTGGTTTGTTTTCAGCAGCCTTATATAGCCATAGCTTACACAGACAGGAATGCTGTCAGGAAACAACTCTATGTTGACTTGTTGAAATAAATGACAGCCTTTCCCAGTGCATAGGATATATTTATTTTTTGTTTGCCTAGCAAATCTAATCTCTGAAAGAAAGGTGGATAAACTTTTTTGGCTTGTGTAATCTCTTGTAAATATGCTATAAATTGAGGAGATGTCAAACTGCCATGCTTGTAATGCCATATTTATATGAAACTTTATGGCATGCATGACAGTATGCTCCAGCAGCAGAGTTAATGGCATTAGTAACACAGTAGTCAAACAAACATAAAGTTGAAATAACAAAATTGCTAACAGGGACATGTGAGATGGAAATAATTTAAAATCAATCCCATCTCACATGACACAACAGAGCTATAGTTTTAGCCTTCTTTTAATTTCCTGCTTTTCCGGTAAAAGGGTGCATCACAAGAAACAAGACATATATTGAGGCATTTCCTTAAGTAAGGAAGAGAAAGTATTATTCTCCCAGGCCTACGAAATAACAGGATGCTGACCTTGATAGCTGTGAGAAGGAGTTTGGGTAATACCACAGTTACTCAGTTTGAGTCATTCTACACTACCTAACAGGACACTTGATACCACAAATAGAACTATGATGGTCTCTCAGATGTGGATACAGAGGCAAAAGTATCTTCTGTGCCATCAGAGACACTGATAGTGACAGGTAAAGGTCAGAAACATTTTAATGGTGAAATATGCTTTTTGTATTCTTTTTTTCCTTTTTTTTTTTTTTTTTTTAATCTGCATCAGCTTTGCAGTCAGCTGGGAATGATGACATCGGATTGCAGGACTAACAATGGAAAGCAGAAAAAGTCCAAACCATCTAAAAGCAACCTATTAATTTTAACTCAGCAGGCTTAACAACAGTGGTATTTGTGTCTCTGCTAACTTGCTTGATATAGCCACAACACTCATCAAACCCGTAGCTGGATGCCTTCCTGATATCCCTTTTGTGGATAAATCAGCCTAACTTACACCTTGTGACACATACACATTGACAGCATGACAATTGGTGGGAGGCAATATTGTGACTTCACAGTTGTTACATCAGACACTGCAAGGCAAATTGAATAGGGACAATTTGTAAGGTTTTGTCAGCAATCTTTACAGACTGCTTTATAAAAGAGAAGGACAATGAGGTCTACGCTTTGTTTTTTTTCAGTTTTGGTAAGAATGCAAAGAATTTAAAACCTTTCCCTTAGACTTCCTACAACCATATGAATAATGAGAAGCAGAACTTGTCTCTGAGAAGGTATACTGGCAATTTACCAGAGCTCTACCACGATATTGCGCAGGCTGACAGCTGACTTTGTGCAAGAAAAATTTTCTGCTTCCTTGGTGATATTTCAGGTGGCATTTATTAGTTAAGTAATAATACAATGCCTTTATACAGGAAATGCTATCTGTGGGAAATTATTAATAGAGCTGCACAGCAGAATCAGTGATCCATTCCAACAGAATCCACAGTTGCTACATTGTCCAGAAATTAGTCGTCCGTGCTTATATCTAAAGGGGAAGAAACAGAGAAAAAAGTATCTTGTTGACCATAGACAATAGATGCAGGAGGAAGTATACCATGACGTCTGGACAGATCTTAATACAAGAAAATAATGTAAATGATCACAGCAGTTTTCTGGGAGAAAAAGTGCCTGATTTTGATCTTTGCTAACAATCTGCCCTTGAAAAATTCAACAAGATGCTTCAAGGCTATTTTCTCTAGATCTGGAAGACTCATGAGAGTGTTCAATTAGCCAAGTCTATTCTCTGGCCTTTTAAACTGTACCAAACTAATAAATACTTGTGAAATATTTTCATCCTGCAATATCTCCTCTTCAGCTCACTGTATGTATACAGGCCCTCTGCATCTCATTACTTTGTCTGCCTTGAAGCAAGACTGATATTCTCAGCAAGGTCTGAAATGTGAGATTTTTTTTTTTTTTTTGAGATAATGAAATTTGTGTCCAAAAAACCCCCAAAGCAACTAGAAAAGGTTTAAATTAGAAAAAGTAATGTGCTGTCTCCTTAGCTAATTATGTCAGGATTTTTGTATGGTTTCTATTTAATCAGGCATCAGCTAGAAAGCTGTGAGCTACTGCTTTATTTTTCCTTCTCGATTTAGCACTTGAAGGAAAGTAAATTACAGTTCTAATTTTATTGTTTTGTTCTTGTACTCATAATTAATATGTTCTGTACTGCAGGAGGGTGAAATTATATGCTCATTATAGAATTAATTAAAGTCAGATTAAGTCAATTGATTCCCCCGTACCATCCCTGCTGTGATAATACTTTTTGGGCCTTTTGCCACTAGGGCATCATTACATTCTCATTTCCTCTGGAACTACGTAGGAACTTCTGCCTTGTCCTAAAAGAAGAAATGCAATTGCATCTATTTGTTTTTAGTTCCATTAGATCTACTCAGTATTTCAGTCTTGCTTAAGACTTGGAAAATTGCATGAGTCAACCTGAAAGCCAACTTTTTTAAGAATTTTTTTCATGACAGGTTCTTTCCAGGTGCTGTCTCAGAGCTTGCTGATCCTACTGACAGGAATACCTATGTGTACTATAAGTAGGTCATGTAACTTAATAAAGAGCTTCCCTAGTGACTCCATGCACTGCTCTCCTCAAACTCTCTGCTCCTCGCTCACCTTTGTATTTCCTGGATGAAGTTCAAGAGCCTACATCAAACATGACTATAGCCATCTCATTAAAAGTCAAACATTTGGGCTACTCACTGTAGGGGGATAACCATCCTGAATTCATTGCTTTACTCCAAGCACAAACAGAATCTAATGTGGATAACAAAATAAGTAATATTTACTGTAGTAAATGTTTACAGTTTAAAAGACATCCAAACAAGAAAAAAGGGAAAATAGTATTAACATCACATACAGAAATGTAAATCGGAGTATGGGAGTTTTTCCTTGGCTGCAAGACTAAGAAAAGACTAGAAACCAAATGTGTAGGTAATGCATCTACTTTTACAGTGTAATGATCAAAAAGCAAGAGAGTTCACGCTTCTCATGAGGTGATGCTGAAAGCAGAAAAGGCAAGGCCAAAATCTTAAGATTGGTGTGCCTTACACTGACAGGCAAGTTCCATACTGAAACCAAGTCAGTGAGCTGCGGCCACTCTCTGCCTTCTGGAACTGGAAATGTTTAGTATATATGTGTAGCTGTACTTTAGCAAGCAGTGTGATGTTTCCAGTGTGACAATATCATGAGGAAAGATACTGAGAATAAAGATAATAAACTTAGAATTCTTAGACCATTACATTACATCCCCAGTAAAATTACCCAAAGTTCTTATCAAGTAAAACACTTCTTCTTTTACTAGAGTTCTTTGCTGTTTAAAAAATCAAAAATCAGCTTAAAAATATTTAATGGAAGGGATATCACCTGCTGCAATATTAGCAAGCACTTCCCAGATGTGATTCTTCTGGAGCTGTTGATGTGTGCAAAGTGTCTGTATTCTCAAATTATTGTATTTGTAAAGCATCCACCTTATAGTTTACTTGAGCCTTTTGTTCAGGCTGCAGTTCTTCTGCTTTTTCTCTTTGCCTTCTTTGTGCTGATCTTCATATCATTTTTAATAAGAAAGATATTCTAGTTTTCATTTGTGAAGGGAATCATGCAGGTTCATTCTCTGTTGTTGAAGTGTCTTTTCTGTTAGAACAGCAGACAGCTACCTACTAATTAAAGTAAAAGGTACATATTAGTGTCTTCATGGTGGACTGTTTATTTCAGATTGATATTTCTTGTGCAGTTATTTCTCTCTTTTGATAAGAAAAATATTTATGCCCTTCATTTACTTGTGTAGCATGTAGTACTTTCTCTGTTACATGGAATGTCACTAGGCTGTGGTTAGTTCAGTGATCTTTGAACTGTTTTCTCAGTTCTGATACTGGTTTCCTTTGTGACCTGTACAAGTTAGTAACAAGTAATTATTACTTGAATTAGATATTCAATACTGATAGAAAAAAAGCTACCAAAATAGAATTTATGATGCTTACATATTTTAGTACAAATCATACTAAAATCACTGGGGTAGTAGAGCTCAGCTACCTTATAAAATAAACACTATTAGAAACAATATGTTGATGTCGCTTTCCAGCTACTGAGTTTTAAAAAATAATCCTCGCTCAGATGTTTTTCCTAGTGAGGTTACTAAGGTGGTGAGGTAATTTGGAATAGCCAGTTTCATTCTTCATAATTTTCATACTTACTACAGCGCTGCTTCAGAGGCAAATATGATGGAAGGTATCATGAGTGTAATAGGCTTTCATGAAAATTATTAGTGAGAGTTAGTAAGGTAGATATATTATTAGTCTGTCAGTAAGCACTACAGATCTATTAATAAATAAGTCTACTTCAAAAACAAATTAAATATTTATTCCAGGACATTAAAGAACTGTGATCAATCTGACAGATTTGGGAAAAATAACTTAATCCTACCATTCCAAAACTTATTCTGGATTACCATATCAGTTTCTTACTGACATGACCACAACTAGAATACTGGGTTTTTTCATTTCTCAATAGCTTTTAATGTCTTCACTTTGCAAACAGGGAACTGAAGTTCAGAGTGATTTGCTCAGTCTTACAGGAAGTCTTTGGTGAGCAAGGGTTTCAACATGGATTGCCTAATACTTCCTTACCTCAGTGGCTCACATCTGTATGTGTAGGTGCCCTTAAAAAAATTTGATGTGGATACCAGTGTGTCTGACATGCTGTTCCTTGTTCGGGTGATCTTCATGAATGTAGCTAATTGTTCTACTACTGTTATTTGTTGTGCATTGCCTAATAAGTCTTCATAAAATGCCCATGTCATTATCCTTTTAGTCTTTGGAAGGATACTATAAAGTGAAGTTATTAGACACAGCAGTGTTCCTAGCCGATTTTGCAAGGCCTGGAAGGTTTAAGGGGGAAGGAAAGGAAAATAGCCTAAAGAGGCTGAGGACTAAAGGGAGGATTGGGTTTTTGTTTGTACTTTCATGTTCCTAAGGCACAGCTGAGCCTTAGGTTTTAGCCCTTTGGCCGCAGCCAGAAAGTTCTTTGAATTAAGGTGTACTAAGGAGATCACTACTAGATCAATTCTGGAAAAGTTAAAGATAGTTCTCTACGTGGGTGCTGGTACAGAAAATAAAAAAGTGGATCTCAGGAAAATTTAGATCTGTTCTTTAGAATATTGATGATGTTTTCTCTTCAAAAAAAGGCCCTTTTAATCAGGGATTACAAGGCAGGTGTGAATCAAGTCAACAGAAGACTGCAGAAGCAAATTAATGCTACTATGTTGGTCAATAGATTAGGAAACTAAAATATGTACAATAGTTAAATGGATTCTCCAAGGCCTTTGGTTTATGAGGCATCCAGGAGATTTGTATGTAGTTAATCAACTATCTGGAAAGGAACCTAGGGACTACACAGATTATATAAATACATTCCAATAACAAGCCAGGGCTTACAAGCAGCCTAAAATTTTTCAAGGAAAAAGCACATGTAAGTGAAGGACCTCACAGGTATGTGAAGACTACTCAAACCTGTGAATATGTACTCAGAAGATTTAATGATAACAGCAGTGATTAGCTCAGAGTAAGTGTTTTCTCTCTTTGTTTTTTTTGTACAACTAAGTTGTAAAAAGGATTGGTTTAAATACTAATCATTGCAGTCAGTCTTTCTGGATTTTCTGTAGCTAAAATAACCTTGGTTTTTAAATCGATATTTTGTATGCACCCCTGACTTCTGGGCCTTAGCCTCTGGAGGTACATAGTTGAACAGTTAATCAACATCTCTAAATAATACAAGCATTGACTCTTCAAGGTCATGATGCAGGTTTTTTTCAATTGCACTACTCCTCAGTGTAAAATTTTGTCCAATAAGAGGCTTAGAGCTTATCCTTTTCTGTTGCTATAGGTGTATTTTTCTTTGGTCCTATCTAGGGATTGACCTTGGTGATTTTACTTTCTGAGAAAACTGAATTGTATTGGTTTTACTGTGTTTTTACCTCACCTGTGTTTTGTTTTTTGGGTGTTGTGGGGTTTTTTGTTTGTTTGTTTGGGGTGGGTTTTTTTGTTTGTTTTGATTGTTTAAGCGGCTACTTAGCTACTTTTTAAAGTAACAAACCCTTGCATTTACTAAAGAAAATTTTCCAGAATAGCTCATTAACTTCTGAAGAGGCTCACTGGCTTTGTAGAATTCATATGTGGACAGGGAGAGATTACAGCTTCAGATGCTGGAATCTCAGAAATTTTCAGGTTACAAAACATAAGAATTAGCCTTTAGGTTTAATATCACTAACAGGGTGGCTTTATTTAGATTGGAGCATGCCAAATAATATTTGACATTTCTGTAGCACTTTCTTGATTTATAAAACCTGAGAACACCTCAGGAAGGTAGGGAATGTTAATCTCCTCATTTTATACACTTAGAAACTAGGTCATGTTATTCATTCCTTTCATGAAAAGATTTTTCTTCTCTTCATTTTTTTTGAATTGTCAGTCAAAACAAGGTGTAACGACCACATTGCAGGACAAATGCGTATAGACTGATTTTATAAATTCTGTCATACATACGCAAACAGACCATCCAGACTTGCAAGCCTTTTATTGGTTAAACACAGCATGGTTCATGAACTGATAGAAGATCAGCTTTGTAAATGCCTCTCAGTTGTAGCCATCTTCAGTGTATTGCTTTTGGAAGTTAAAACACAAAAAATGTTTTCTTTCACTGGAAGTCAACCCCATTTCACTACAGCATAGGCCAGAACTTGGAACTATGGTAACCAAGACGTGCAAATGGGTGCTTTTAGCACTGTTTCACAGCTCTAATTCCAGTGATGCTCTGTGCCAGAGTCTGTTAGACAACCCCAAGGGCTGCTGTGGTCACAGGAACTAATATGAATAAGCTGAGTGTGAAATAGCTGCCTAGATCTTATCTTAGCTTTATATATGCAAATTAGTTCCTTCAATTAAATTCTTCCCTGAACTGATTAAGATGACACTTGCAACCATTCTAGGCTCTTAAACATTTATTTCCATTGTAACATATATTTTATTTTCATCGACAAGAGACTCATCTGGGCATGCAACCATTTCTACCGGCTTTACAAGAAGCCAATAAAAGTGTAGCAGAGTCATTTAAGGTTACCGTCACTGTTTTGTCAGGCTAAATCACTGATTCAACATCAGTGTGCAAACTGATCATGCTAATAGGATTTATGCATACTTTGCAGAAATTGTGGTTTCTGTGTTCTCACTAAAGAGGATCTGAGCACAGCAGCCAATAAAACACCTTGTTACCCCCTGTTGCACAGACCCTGATCCAGAATATTGGGATCTTGAAAGAATCCTAATATGTACAGTTAAATTTAATATTTTATCCCAAAAGGAGGATTCTTTACTTGGTGTGCAAGCAGCCAAATATACACACGGAGTTGAGATCTAATTTTATTATGAGATTGCACAATGTTGGGTGCTAGGTGATAAAACTACAAAGCTAGCACACCTTTTTCACAGTACTTAGATCATTTATACTTGGGATTTTGGTTAGTACCTCCCCAGGTTTTCCATACCCTTTCCAGGATTAGTTAGTAATTTACGTGTGGTTATACATTTTCTCATGTGTTAGGGTCTTCACCTGGGCAGTGGTCTTCACACCTGTGGGAGTGATTTTTAGTATTATAATGAGCTTATAATAAATAAAGTTCATCTAAAGGACACTCTATCTGACAATCTTAAGATGTATGTTAAACAAATTCAACTAGTTATATGTGTTCCAGGATGTTCATACTGCAAGGACAACAGCTCCTGATAAGATGTTCCTCAAATCACTTTATCTTTGTTAAAGGAGAAGACTGAACCAGTATTGGTCCACTGCTTGTGTATCCTTAGTTTAGTAATTGTTGACAGGATTTACACATCCATAGGTTAGTAATTGCTGACATGATTCATTCTTTTAATTGGTAATTACTGCATTTCAAAAATGAATACAAACAACTGCCCTCTTTGTTCTTCCCTCTTCCATGGACCATAAGTGAATATGTCTGGAGTACCAGAGCATCTCTCTATCAAGGAAGTCCTTGACCAGAAATGTCAAGGAGAGAAAAAAAATAGTTTGTTTGTTTGGGGTTTTTTTAATATTTAGCTTTGAGAAATAGTATCATTTCAAAGTAAAGGATTAGCAAGGATATAAGCCGTCTACTAATCGAGTTGATAAGATGCCTAGTGGATACAAGAGATAAACAGCTTTATTGTGTATTTATTTTGTAGAGAGCCTAAATTTTATCCTTACTGTCTTCTCTTTCTACATTTATCTTGGAGTTTCTTTACAGATCAAAAGTTTATTGAAAACTCTATAAGGCGGCAGTTGCATATCCTGCTGTGAAATTTTGGCATATCATTTAAATATGTGGACATACAAAGAATAAAGCCAGGAACTGAACAAAATTAATGAAATCCAGTCCAAGAGGACTGAGATAACAGTGAAGCTTCTAACATTTGAAAGAGGAATGACTTTGCATGCCAGCAGCTGGTGGATGTGTTCAGCAAGCCTTTATCATTGCTGCTTCAGGAAAGGTATTTTGAGCCCTGGAACAGTGCCACTTATGGTATAATGACTGTAATTTAAATCATCTTGCTAGGGAGAGAAATGGAACCATCAAGGGACAAAAAAGCTTGTCTTTTTATACCCACCTCCAAGGTTTTGAGCAAGCTGAAAACTGCTTAACTAGGGTTTTACATTCTGTCATATGACTTTGTCATTATAAGTTGAGGCAAGTTGGCTGGAAAGGTAAGTTAGCATCTGGGGAAATCTAAAGGCAACAATTAATGTGCCCTAAAGCTGCTGAATGCCAGAGAGACAAAAAACTGTCTGTCTGTAGCTGTTAGTTTTTTGCCTTTTTACTCTCCTTTTGATAAAGCTACCTTGACAGCTACCTTAGGTATCTCAATGTGCGACTGTGTGTTCTAACATGGCTTTTATTACCATCACTCAGAGCCCCATGAGAGCATGAAGCCATTTCTCATGATGTATTGCAGAGTATTCACAACCACCTTGAGGTGGTTCTGAGGGCTGAAACAGAGCTAATGAGTCAAGGCAGGCCCACTTTCACCAGAGTTCAGGGAGTGGAAGATTAATTAGTTGGAATGGTCTCCCCTTAGACATTACTTTAAAGTGCAAAATATGTTGAAATAAAGTCCCTCCATTCTACTATGTAGTCTCAGTGGCCCTATGCATTAAGCGATCATTAATTAAATAGGTAAAACCAAAGTATATTGGTTATGCAGGTCTGGATTACATGTTTTGGAGGGAATCGGGCTTTAGACTTACCATTGTGACTCATAATGACCCATCTTTCTTGTGTTTCTGTTGTAGGAAAATGGCATCGCCAGGTAGCATTCATGCCATGGTGACCATGCTACTTAAGCAGGGTGGATCTTGCTTATTTTCCCAGTGGATGTAAAATTTTTCCAGCTCCTGTCCCATGAAGACTTGGTCAGCAACTACACTTCAGGTCAAAGCTTAGCAGTGAAGTTCTTGCAGGGTATGCAGAAAAATTGAGCGCCAGTTTTGTTCTATTAATATTTATACTTTCTTACTAATTTTTCATCACTTTTGAAGACCTGTCTTCTCACTATGCCAAGTTCAGCTCTGTTTCTCAGTTCACAGAGCTTTTGCAGACCCTGGGCCAGGACAGAAAGTGCTAACTCACAGTGGCCAAGTAAGCTGAAAAAAGTAACTGCTTAAGGAGCTGAGATACAGAAGCAACCTTTGTTCAATTAAGCATTTTCTCCTCTTGGAGGAAATTCACTCCTAATCTTCTCAGTTAAAATGCACAAAGCTTTTTCATTTGTTTCCCTGTCGTGTACAATGGATTTATGTTCTGATTCTAGTGCTTCACATTTTTCTTCTTAAATTTGCATTAATCTTATGTTTTTTCTTAAAAAAAAAAAAAAAAAAATCCACCCAATCATAGAATATTTTAGGTTGTAAAAGATTTTTAAGATAGAGTCCAACTGTCAATCTAACACTACCAAGTCCACCATTAAACCATGCCCCTAAGTACCACATCTATGCATCTTTTAAACACGTCCAGTGATGATGACTCAACCATTTCCATGGGCAGCCTGTTCCAACGTTTGACAACCTTTTCAGTTTTTCTTAATATCCAATCTAAACCTCCCTGGTGCAACTTGAGGCTGTTTCCTTTTGTCGTACCAGTTGTTACCTGGGGAAAGAGACCAACACTCTCCTTGTTACCACCTCCTTTTGGGTAGTTGTAGAGAGTGATAAGGTCTCTCCTCAGCCTCCTTTTCTCCAGGCTAAACAGCCTCAGTTCCCTCAGCCGCTCCTCATCAGGCTTGTGCTCCAGACCCTTCACCAGCTTCATTGCCCTTTGGACATGTTCCACCACCTCAGTGTCTTTTCTGTAGTGAAGGGCCCAAAACTGAACACAGTATTCGAGGTGCAACCTCACCAGTGCTGAGTACAGGGGAATGATCACTTCCCTAGTCCTGCTGGCCACACTATTTCTGACACAAGCTAATATGTATATTTTTTGTCTTCCGTGAGTTCCTTGTACTGGATGTATGATTTGTTTTCCTGGTACAGATGAGATTTTAACAGGAGATAAAATGAGACTATATATCACTTGCTCCTTCTGAGCTATTAAATGATATGTACACTTAAGCTGTTAACCTTCTTTGGGAGTACCATATTACAATTTATCTCTGTAAATTTCTACTGTGTGTTTCTGTATCATTGGCAAAAACTAGATAGTAACTAAAAGACAAGCTAATTGCTATTGGGTAATAATGCTTTTGTGCTACCACAACTTTTATAATTCTTTATTAACTCATTTGTTGGGGGAATATTTAGGATGAGAAGCTTGATCCACATTAGTACTCCTAAAAGCAAAAGATTCCTGGATATTTTTAAAACCTTTGTTGCTGTTTTGAGTTGTGTCCCTAAGATATTAAAAGGCCAGTGCACTGAATGAAGTGTTCCAGATTTCCAAAACTAATTTCAGCATTTTTTCCCCTGTAGATACACTATTCCATGTTTTGTGTGCAGATCCACAACATGCACAGGTTCCTTTACAAATGATATACTTTCCATTCAGGTTGAGCTTCAATGTGGTGTTTAGCAATGTGTATAGTTGCCCCACACTGCACCTTAGAATAAGCTGTATAAGTCTGTTTAGCTGTAACATACAAGTTCTTGTGGGAACATCTAACTTTATTAACAAGCTGGTGATGGCAAAAAAGCAAAGGGTAAAGGCACAAGGCTATGTTTGGTTTTAAGAATGTCTATGGAATCTATATTAGCTAACTGGAGACCATATGACCTCCACATATCCTTTGCATTCCAAACTTTTCTGTGTTTCAAAAACTAGTGTGATGTTCCAACTGCTGGTTTGATGTAAGCATTCATGTAAAATACTTTAAACACATTCTCATATGCACTTAAAACTTCAACTCTAACTCCTTAAGGTGTTTTCCTGTTTTATGAACTTAACATGGTATTTTTCAGTGTTACATGGTTTTAAGCACAACTACAAAGTATAGGCTTCTACTGCTGTTACTATACCCACAACAAACAGAATCACCACTTGGATCTTTCCTTTTATATAGCATTGTCCAAACAGTCCTGAAAGCAATCACAACTGTCAGAGATGCAAGGCTGCATGTCACCCCTCAATATTTACATATTCTAGCATGTGATAAACTTCTGAGGTTTTTTGTTATTTGATAGCTTAAGTCTTTCGGTTAAGATAAATTATTCTTGTATGTAGGAACAATTCACAATTAGTTTTGAAGTATGAGAATGAGAATGAGAATACTCGGTTTTTATTTTGCTCCTCTGGTGACTACTATTCCTAGGCATTCAAATAGCTTTCTAGGCAAAATTGAGTCTTCAGTGAGCTGCAGCTTTTCAGTAGTCAAAGTCATAATGTATGGAATGTTCAGAACAAAATCCACACAACAGCTTAGGATCTCTTGAAACATTTTGCTTTTTCCTTGGCTTTTAGTCCTTGACAGGGATTGATGGATTTATGTGCTGAGCAGCAAATGGAAGATGCAATGCGGAGGATCCCTTGAGCTCTTGCCATGAGAAATCAGTGACTGTGAGCTCTCAATATGATCTCCTGCAGCAATTAGCTGTTTCTAACTTTATCTACCACATCATAGGCTTTGTGCACTATGGAATTTAACATCTCAGCCCACTAGCTGATCTCTCTGAGAAATTCAACATGCCAAAAGACTATTATGTGTAATCATTGATTTCTTATTAGCTATATGCCAAGATTATTGAATCAACAAGCAGATGAAATTTAGTTTGTGATCCTTTTTCATGATTCCAGAAACTGTAACACCTAAAATGCCAAGCCATTTGTACATTCTAAATAGCAGGGAAAATTCTACAAACAACTCCAAAATAGGTGAAGAACAGAAGGGGGAAAAAAAAAAAAAAAAAACATGAACCATGAATTATTTACAAGAGAACATATGCTACCTCCTATTCTTTTTTTGCACACATGATTTGTCAAACCTTTCTTTTTGACACTTGGAATCCCAAAGGAAAATAATAATGCTGTAAACGTACATACATCTAGATGTAGGAATATCTGGGTAGGAACAACCTCAGATTCCAGTATAAGTTGGGGAATGACCTATTAGAGAGCAGTGTAGGGGAAAGGGACCTGGGGGTCCTGGTGGAAAACAGGATGACCATGAGCCAGCACTGTGCCCTTGTGGCCAGGAAGGCCAATGGCATCCTGGGGTGTATTAGAAGAGGAGTGGTTAGTAGGTCGAGAGAGGTTCTCCTTCCCCTCTACTCTGCCCTGGTGAGACCACATCTGGAATATTGTGTCCAGTTCTGGGCCCCTCAGTTCAAGAAGGACAGGGAATTGCTGGAGAAAGTCCAGTGCAGGGCAACAAAGATGATTAAGGGAGTGGAGCATCTCCCTTATGAGGAAAGGCTGAGGGAGCTGGGTCTCTTTAGCCTGGAGAAGAGGAGACTGAGGGATGACCTCATTAATGTTTACAGATATATAAAGGATGAGTGTCACAAGGATGGAGCCAGGCTCTTCTCGGTGACAACCAATGATAGGACAAGGGGTAATGGGTTCAAACTGGAACACGAAAGGTTCCACTTAAATTTGAGAAGAAACTTCTTCTCAGTGAGGGTAACAGAACACTGGAACAGGCTGCCCCGGGAGGTTGTGGAGTCTCCTTCTCTGGAGATATTCAAAACCCGCCTGGACACCTTCCTGTGTAACCTTATCTAGGTGTTCCTGCTCTGGCAGGGGGATTGGACTAGACGATTTTCGAGGTCCCTTCCAATCCCTAACATTCTGTGATTCTGTGATTCTGTATCTAGGCAGAGACAGTTGTAGTACAGTAAAAGCTCCAGTAAGATGCATCACAGAGAGAAAGTGCACATTGTGATTACACACTTGGGATGAATGGTTTTCTAATGCTACTTAATCACATCTAAATCTGTGAGTGTATACTGAGGGAATATACAGAACGATAAATTTTTTCACATAAGAGTTTGGTCAGAGAACTGCTAACTATCATCATTTGTGAAAGTTAACAAAGTTTATCCATTTTCCATTCCATTTTATGGGGAAATAACGCTATGTGGTTTCTTTCCTCATATGGGTAATAGTTTTTGATAAGTGTTAAATAATCTAGAGTTCCTTAAGGACTTAGGCCTAAAATTCAGTGCACTTCAAAGAACATTTAAAGAGACACTGTAAAAAGCAGCAAAGTCACAAATTTTCCTGCAGAACTGAAAACCTCAATTCCTCTTGCACAGAGGTTTCTCTCTTCGTTATTTCCTTTGTTGATCAACTCAGTCTCAAGAGATATATCCACATGGCACAATGCAGTGTCACATGAGTTATCTGTGAGACAGGCAACATGAAACAAACCACAACATGGGATAATACAGAGTAACTGCTCTGCATCTCTAAAGAAGTATAGCTCCATATTAATTAGCTCTGTCTCCAAGCAGGGTGTTTTTGAGCCCTATGTTACTAGTTAGATTTCCCAAGCCAGTTCATGTGGGTCTAATGTAGAGTCTCTGTTTGATACTCAGCTCATGCTGTAGACATGCCTGTTAGGTATCTTTGAGAATTTTACTTTTAATCCCTTGTGCTGTGGATTCCTTGTCTGTAAAACAGAGAAGGTAAAAATGGAGTAATATTTCTTATCCTTTGGTTAACTGCTCTTTCATCTATTAATGCAGTATTTATGTAAATAAAAATCATTTTTACTAAAAGGAAAAAATGAAAAAACAATACCAAAAACAAAACACCTAAACAACAAACAAAACACCTACCAAAAAAACCCTCAACATTGTAGCCATATTCATCTGTAGCAAGTTTTCCACAGCTTCCGAAGACCTGCTATCATCTTTAAGCAGATTTGCCTTCAGCAAAGTGCTTAGGTTTCTTTGCTTCTTTTCTGAAGGCTTTGTTGTGTGTGCCAGTAATTACAATTATTCGAGTAATGACAGCCCTGTAAGTGACATCCTAGAGTTCTCAAAGCTTGCTATCGTAGCCAATAGCTATCACAGCGCAAGTGCCACATGTTAGCTTTCCCAAGTGAAATGTCAGTCAAGTTCCTTTCTTGCAGTTTAATGTTCCACCTTAGGTAAGTGCATGCACAGGTGCACAGACAACTTCTGGGAACTGACAAAACAGACCCTTTCTGTTAGATGCCCCAGAAGAATTTCACAGCAGAGCTCCAGGACAGACACCGAAACAAGTCCCCAATTTCCCTCTCTGGTGGCCACCTAGTCCACCTGTTTACTGTTGCTTGCATCTGGCTCTGGGAAATGTAGGGACCTGGTTATCAGTCAGAACCACACACACTGCAGCTGGCAGCTGGTTTCCTAAAACTTGGAGAGCTGCCTCCAGCCTATTGATAAGTATTTGCTATGATGAAAGTGCTAACATAATTGCAACATGAAACAAGTTTAAAGTGTCAAATTACATCAAGAATGTAAGTCAAATGCTTTTGTAAAAAAAAGAACAAAAAATCTTTGCAAAGCTTTGATTCTTCCAGTCCTGTATTAAACAGAAACAGTAAGTGGTCCTTGAGAAAAGCTGATTTCAGATTCTGTTGCAGAGCAAAAATATCCTGTAATCTTTGCAATGACATTGCAATTTCATAGAGTATTTCAAAGTAAATATCAGAATAGAAAATCATTAATTTTCATGTTTCTGTAGATCACTATAGATAAAAAGCAATTACTAATCTTGTTCTGTTTGAGGAGCTGGCAGTAATAATGGTGTATCTTTTTAAAGTAAGATTGTATGAAGTAATTGTTACGTAGCAACCTAGCTTCTGCATGAAAATAATTTTCATCTTATTAAAGCATGAATAATTTCTATATAAAGTAATTAGCTTAATGCTAAGAATATTTTCCAAAACCATTCCATGGAATACTGACTTATCATATTTGTGTACAGAATTAGGATGCTTTATTATTATCTGTGCAGCATTCCTGAATATAAAAAACCATTCACATTTGGAGAAGAGCAGGCAGTTTCATATGGGCACTCACCATAAGATCAAAACCATATTGGTATGCATAAGCCATATATGCTTACCTTAGACATGTGTTAAGAATCATTCTAAGAATAAAATTAAGCAGAGGTATTGGGCCTAAATGTTTTCAGGAGTTTTAACACCACTGAAATATTTTGCAAATTCATCTTGGTTTTTTTGTCAGGCTCTTCATGTCACTTTTACAGAAGCCTACTGTCCTGGTTTTGTTAAAAACAAGACCAGTTCTCTTTTAGTGATTTTTTCCTTTCAGCTAAGTTCTTATAAGTAACTGTACTTTTCCAAATTTTTGCCTGCATGTTTTTCGAACACTGTGCTCAAAACTGATAAGATCGACCAATGGAATGGTGAAGAAGCTCATGTTTAGATTTATTGCTATGACAGCTAATATTTCTGATAACTTCCCATAATTGAGAGGGGCGTGTTTGCCAGGAGGGGCGGGCAGAACAGGTGACTAAAACTGACCAACTGAGTATTCCATCTCATAATCGTCATACTCCCTATAGAAGAGGGTGATCACGAGGGTCTGCTCCCTTTTCAACCATGGCCGGCATTTAGAGAGGACCCTGTCTGTCTGCCTGCGATCTACAAGCCTCAGGCCCTGCATCCCTGAAATACAGTTTCTGGTTTACTGTGAAGTCCCACTCATGACTTTCAGGTCCCTGCCCTGCAGCTGCTGGACCCACATCAGCTCCTAGCTCTGCCACCTCTGGAGTGATGCCAACTTCATATCGGCATTCAAGACTGGTTTTGTATATTTTTTATATTTTATCTATTTATTAGTAGCATTAGTAAAGCCTTTAATACTTTTCCAACTTTTAAGACTCTTTCTAACTGAAGTCCCACTTCCTTATCTTTCTATCACCTTTTATGGTGCGAGGGATTAACATAGGGCATCTACCACAGTTTATTGTCGCCTTGCTTTAAACCTTGATACCTACATAAAGGTATTTTATCCACTTTATTTAAGGAATAACAGGAAATAGCTTAGTGAAGGATCAAAACTGTAACTAAATTATCCTGGATTTGGCAGAATTCCCTAGGAAAGGGAGATTTTATGCCAATGAAGAAAAATAATCAGAATTGATGTAAGATTAGGAAAATTTACTTGTGTAGTTCTAGTCCAAGAAGCAATACATGCAATTTTGCAACAAGTTGTAAGATAGTTATAAGATTTGGTTACAACTATAACACTGAACAGAAAGTGAAAAGGAGATGACTTCAGACTGTACAAGAGAAAGTAATATAAGGCCTTTAAGTCGTGAGAAGATGTTTCAGATGGTTCCAGTGTAACTGCTGTGATTTTCTGCTTTTTCTTTAAGGCAGAACTTCCAAGGTTAGATAATTAAGTTTGCAAACGTTGCAGAAGACAGCTTAATGTAACTCACCACATCCAGGTGCAATTGGATTTGTCTTTTTAAACAAGGAGCTTAAACTCAAACTGGTAATCAGCCATCTTGTGATTATATATGTCTCTCTAGTGTTTCTTTATTGAGCAATGATAGGTAGGCAGCTAATATGAGCAAACAAGTGCAGAGCCAATCAGAATTGTCCAATGACATCCTAGAAAGCTTGCTTCTTCTCGGTGCTCTCACTTAAAAACATGCAAGACTGGGAAGTAGTGGAACTAAGCAAAGAAAGATAAAAACATCTCTTCTGAAAACTAGAGGAATCTGGTGAAGTGAGTTAAAATAAAAATAATTCACTGTGGAGCAGCTAAGAGGTAACACAAAAAGGATGAGATCTTCCAGTAAGGAGGATCTGAGATGATTAGAAATGGATAAAACTGGGTGCTAACTCAGTTGTATCTGCATTGCTGACTGAGAACATTCTCAAAGTCAAATTATCAGCCAGCTTGTATTAATATTTGCAAAACTGTCCTCCTGGCTGCTCCTGGGGCATCCTATTTCAAATTCCCTGGAGGAAACTGAAGCTGTATGCTGTACAGTCTCCACTGTCTTGTGACGATGTCAGGCAGAAAATATATACTGGGAGACCTCCTTAGAGTATACTAGGTTCTTCACAGAATGTAGTTAGCATAGTTTATTATACTGGTGAATGGGACCCTTGGGCAGTCTGAATGGAGGGTGTCTACAACAGCCGTTTTGATGCCTAGCATGATTTTTTTTTTTTTCCTGAGAGTTCTTTCGTATTGCCAGAAACATTACTATTTCTATTATTGTTATCTAAAGTGATGTTATTACTGCTTCTCTCAAACAACCAGGATCTGAGGGAGGAGGAAAAGGAAATCTGTGATAGAATGAGTAATGCAAGTCTATCTTCACCTAAAAGTAAGCTTAGAAAGTTCTCATCTTCCTCAGTATTTTAGAGATCGCTGTAATGGTTCTTTAGTGAAGGAGTAATTATCTCACAACAGAATGAAGTTTTTATTTATACAGAGCCAGAGCAGTTTTCCCATTTTAAGATGAGATGTAATTAGTATGCAATTTCTTCCATTCCTGGATCTTCCTGTTTCGTTTTTCAGAATTCTGATCCATTTACTTTCCATTCTGTTCCTGCTTTGCTTCTTAGACTTGATATACATTGATTGTTTGGCTTGCAGAGCCTTCCTCTACCTTCTAACACCACTCATGCTGTGCCTCTAGGAATGTATTGCTGCTTGCTTCCACTCCTGTCCAAGACTATGACTCTTCATTCCTACTTCTTTCTCCAATCAATATGAGACCAGTAGGGATCACAGTCACAATCCCAGAGACAGTAAATGCTTAATTCCTATATTGGTTTTCATGCTTTTTTAATAACGCCTGTTGCATAAATAATTCCACAAAGAACTCCCAGATCATAAGCAAATAATTCTTGGGGTTTTACGAGTTGTTGGTTTGTTGTTGTTTTTTTTTTTTTTTTCTTTCCTATGGTCTCTTAGTTAACATCTACCATCCAAGTGGGTACATATTCTACCATTTTTGTCAATTTTCTGAGATAAGCATGTAAGCTTGCTAAACATTTTTATCAGTAATTGTGAATTCTATTACTTTCTCATGTTTTCCAGTTAAGCATCTTTCTCAGTCTTGCTCGTATCTCCATGTAAATTTCCAATTACTTCACTCTAAGCTTCATACTAGACTGAAACTTCATTTTTGTCAATCCATGGTGTCTTTTTATCACAGTTATTTAAAAAAAAAAAAAAGTCAAACTTTGTTCATTTGTCACTATATTTTACTCATCCTTATGCTCCACCTCTCTGAAAAAGTCTTCTCATTTTCCAACTACTTTACTTGTGGTATTCTCATTTTCCAACTACTTTACTTGTGGTATTGTTGCATCTCTGTGTATGTATGACTGAGCTAAAAGTTTAGGCTTAATTTCCTTTTATAGTGCTGGAATAAAAACTTAAACTGAGTTGGGGTTTTTTACATTATTTTTTACTTCCTGTGCCTCTTATTACTTGTGTGTTTCATAGTTTCCTATTCTTCTCCAACAATAAAGCTTCATTATGTTTTACCTATGGTGTTTCCCACTGATACCTTAAGTCGCAGTAGTTTAATTCCTTTTTTTACATATTTTCCATATTTTGTCATCACCAGCTTGGTACAACAGTAGAGATTTCACACACCAATGAAGTATTGAATTATCCCAGAAATATTTGGTAATATTTCTGTGACTTAATATAATTTTTATTCATACAACTCCAGGTAGTCATACCAATTTAATCAGTACCTTATATGTTTTACACTGTGTATATCATTCTATTCACTTTCTGTGGGTAGGTGTTTTCTTGTTTGTTTACATCAATAATGTATTTTAAAGTAAAATACATTTTTTTGGCATTGCTGACAGCGTACTTGTACAGTGACTTTTCAGTTACGTCTTTTATTGTAATTTTTCAAAGCTGTATATGTTAAAAAGATCATTTTTTACAAAGCTAAACTGGACCAATTAACTCTCCTTGAAAAAATTTATCCCATTTCTTTAGGCAATCTCTTCTACTAACTATCACCTTTTTTCGAATGTGACCCTTTCCACACTTCGTTATCTTGGATTCCTCTGCTTCACTTCATTGCCACTTGTGTCTACATGTAGAAAGTAGTATCAGTCTAGTATGGAGTCCAACTGTAGAGATGCACTTCTGAAATTAACTGCAACAGTAATCTTAATTTCAGGATATTTTGTTTGTGAATTGACTGTAGTTAGACTGGTTCCTGCCAGAGTACCAAGTTTAGGTTTTGTAATTCACATATTAGATAAAGGCTACTTTTTTTTTCTTTTTTTTTTTTCGTTTTTTTTTTTCCTTTTTTTTTTTTTTTCCCTCATGCAATGCTTCTACTCACTTTAGCTGTTGATTCTGACAACTGAAGCTGAATGCACCAAATATCAGAAAGAACATGGCTGGTCTTCAGGACAAAGAAGGCAACAAGTATTATTGTGGATAATGAGGAAGAAAAAGAAGAAAAAGAGGAAGAAGAAGAAGAAGAAGAAGAAGACAAAGAAGAAGAAGCAGAACAAGAACAAGAGGAAGAGGAAGAAGAAGAGGGAGAAGGAGAAGGATGAGAAGAAAGAAGAGAAAACATTAACGTCAGTAAATATCAACACTAATGCTTTGAAACCCACTCATGCATCTTAAGGAAGAGACTGAAAAACACTGAGAAGGCTACTGTGACAGATATGGGGGTTTCAAGAGACTGACTGACAAGTTGTTATAAAGGATCCTAGCTGAGCTTGATGACCTAGTAAATGGGAACCAAATGTTGCAAACCATGGGGAAAGCACTGAAACAGGTAGTTTATTGAATTTTTTCTTCTTTGTCAGGGTGGTTAGCAAGTTGCCATCTGATATGAACTCACCCCATGCATTACTAATCAAAATTAGTGCCAAAATCAAATAATTACCTCCTATAAGGAAATGAACTCGGTCTTCCCTAATATACTTTGTGTCTCTAAGGAAAACAAACAAACAAACAAAAAACCTCAACAACAACAACAACAAAAAAACACCAAAACAAAAACCACAACCAACAAAAATTATATACATGTATCTATACAAGGCAACTAAGTGAGGAACTAATTTTAGTATGTAACCAATAGAAAATGTGTAGTTCCAAACTTTTTAAAAGCTAACTAGTCAGAAGGAACAACACATGTCAAAATAACAAACCTTTAACTCATGAGTTAAAAACTGTGAGGGAATGAAATTCCATTCCACAGCAGATATGTCCTTTCAGAGTCATACTTCATCATGTGTGAAAGTTACATCTGTATATTTTACATTTTTCTGTTAAAAAACCCCTCAGTCTTTCCTGAGTAAAATATTTTAGGCCCTTTGCACCATCATATTACATAATACAATCTAAAAGTATTTGAAATACAACACATACTATCAGGATAGCTCTTCCCCACAGCAAAAGGTTTAAGTCATTGATTCCATTTTGCAGAACAGGTAGTTGCTGTAAGTAGAAGTATACATTCCAATGCCATGTGGTTTCCTCAAAGTGTTAACCACTCAGCCCTAACATTATGGAAACTATGGAAACTACAATACAGTGACAGACACTACACAGTTGTCAAGAAAGGAAGAAACTATAAATAATAGGCAACAGAGGTTTTTCAGCATTTTCCTATTAGAGGAACGTGTCTGGGAAGACTGTGCAATCAACATAATCAACATTGTTTGAGTGTAAAGAGAAGAATAAAGTTAGAAAAACTGTTCTTAACCCTTTTGTTCAGAAACTAGGCTTGCTGCTTTTTTTTTTTACAAAAAAGGCTTGGTCAACTAGGTAGGTAACCTTGTCACAGAACAAAATTAGGTTTGTTAAGCAAACCCCACACTTGCAAACCTTATCCTTTTCTTCTTTCACTGGCTTATGTACCATATTTTGGTTTTGATGTTTAACTGAATGTTACACATGCTATAAAAACTTTTGAGTTATAGGAAAAATGCAGGAGACAAGCATTTATAATTTATCAGTGTTAACACTGAATGTTAATCATAGCTTCCTCCATATAAGTCCACATGCTGCTTGTTTAACTGTGACTTCCAAAATACTAGCAAAAACATACTTCTGTATAACACATCCAAGGCCCTTTAGCTGGAAACGCATGTCCTGTCGTTCCCACAAGAAATAGATTGTGAACTGACGTTTTAACTTCTATATTAATTTATTATATTAGTTCATATCATCTGTGTTCATTTTTTGAAGTTTTAAACACAGCCAGCTGAAGGTACCTGTTCATCAAATTTCTCCAGAAATCAATTTTAACTGGAATGAACCAGGAATGAGGTGAGATAGGAAGGACACATGTACTGGTGCGCTTTTAATTTTTTTTTCTTAATTGACAGAGACTGGCCACCTTAACATTCTAGTTCATCTGAAAATCTGTGACTTTCCTAATCTAATGACTGTGAGGAAAAACCTTCAGATCCTATGGTTTTATCTGTGCTGTGTTACATTATGTGTTCTTTGAGTTGCAGGAATCTTCCACTTTCTATGTCAGCCACATTAAATTCTGCCTTGTGCATACAAAGTTGCCTAGATAAAGTCTTTGTAGGAATTATGTATTTCGTCATTGGCAAAAGTAAGGACGAACCATTTACATTAGCATATTTTTATAACAAGTGTATACAAACCATTTGCATCAAAACATACACCTAAAAAACTCAACGTATTTCCAAAGCCTTACCCTCTTAGATAAATATACCAATCCAAGCAATTGCCTAGTGAATTTTGAGGTGAGTCAAGTTTCTTTAAAAAATTTGGTTTCCCCTGAAACAAAAGTACAAATATCAACTGTATGCAAACCCTGTATGCTTTGCTTCAGAAGTCATTGGTGCCTGAAAACGAACACGCAGCCTGGTGCACAATGAATATGGACTTAGAGGGGGAGAAAGGGAGGGCGGCTTGCAGTTGTACTTCCCCCCTGTTGGCACTGACCATGTAACAGGATCTGGGCAGCTTCTCAGCCTAATGTAGTACAACATCAGGTCTTGAAGACAGGTAGTGATTCATTTCTCTTCAGAGCAGTGGAGTAGTCTGACTTATAAAACATTGACCAAATAGCTAATGCTAAGAAGTCTTGATTCTTTCACGTGCAAAGTTTCTTATAGGCTCGTGCATTCTTTTTCTGTATCCCTACTTGGCAAAATCTAATCCAAAAACGAAGTGGAAGGGTTATAGCTCTGTAAAGCATATACAATAGCATCATGCTCATGTATGTTTACAACTCTTGTTATAGACATTGCTATAGTTAAACATTGCACAAATTTGTGAGCGGTATCACATGGCTCACACAGGTATTTTCAGATATTAAAGAATAGCTAACCGCTTCATTTGTGCAAATGCTAACTAGCTAATGTTGTTTATCTGTCTTCCGATGGAAGAAACTAAATAAAGTAGTATGAGGTGTGTCTACTCTCTTCTTTGCTTTATCTTTCCCCGGTAGTTGTGGGTGGATTGGGTTTTTTTTGGTCACTTTTGATAGAAATGCAAGAATTCTGATATTTTCGTCTTCTTGGAAATGCATAGTATGCTCTGCTCTTTCCCAGCTAATTTCACATCTCTTCACCTGAAATGTTCTGTACAGTAATACAGACTGCTGCTTGTGCATTTACCAGAGCATTCTTCAGTGAATTATGTTTCAACTAGCATTTTCTCTCCAATCTACAAAGAGTATTTTGGTAATGTCTGAAATTAACATCTGTGTATGGTTGTTTTGCTTTGGTTTAGTTTTTTTTTTTTTACCTTTGGAAATGGAGCAGCATAAAGCACTGTCTCTTCCATTCATTCCAGACCGTTTGCATTTTTAGATGAATGGCACCGTTTACTGCAGGGTGAAAATAAACCATGGCAGATGCTCTCTGTCAACCTCCAGCCCTTCCCACTAAGGAAAGGTAACAGAAGGAAAAGGCAGAGAAACAAGTTGGAAAGTTAAAAGTGCTTCACTGATATTGCAAGATATACAAAATCGATATTGAATTTCCCAGCGCAGCAGGACTGCCAGTGATGGAGCTGGTGTTGATCCAGCAGCTGCAGGGCAGGTACCTGGAAGTCCTGGGCTGGACTCTGCAATAAACCAGAACTGGATTCAGGGAGGCATAGTCTGGAACTGGGCCTCAGGTCGCAGGCAGAACAGGCAGGGTCCTCTTCAGATGCCGACCATGGTCAAAGAACCAGAGACTCTCGTGATCTCCCAGTTTTATATGATGTATGACATGTATGGGATAGAATACTTAGTTGGTCAATTTTAGTCACCTGTTCTGTCTGCCCCTCCCTGTGAGTACGCCACTCTCACTTACAGGACATGCAAAATATATCAGTAACCTTGGCTTCTATAGCAAAAAGTAGAAACCTGGGTCTCTTCTGCAGACCATTGCTGCCATTATCCGCTCTGGAGTGAACAGTGTCTGAAAAACATGCAGCCAATTTCAGAAAAGTGCAATTACGTAGAAGAACTTAGCTGAAAGGAAAATTCACTAAAATAGAATTGGTCTTGTTTTAACCAAAACCAGGACAATGAAGCACTTGATTGATTACTTATTTGCACTTGTTTACTTATTTCCTGCTGCATTAATGGGGTTAACAGCTTCCTAATAATTGGACATTGCACTTTGCCATTTGTTGTACTACTATTCTATATCCTTTATTTTTTGTCATGACAGTGTTTAAAGGAAAAGGCAAGGTTGATTGAAATGCTACCTTGCAGACAGAACAGACAATGGAGATACGGAACTGGGCTTTTCTCATCTGAGTTTGTTTTTGCAGCAGTGTGGGGCCATGATCAAACACCCAGATACTCTAGTCATAGCAAAACACACTCTTGGGATTTGTAACTTGATTTTAAAAAATACACTTAGCTTCAAGGAGCATTATGAAACTGATAGATCTGAAATTAAAATACTCTGTTTAACAGTGCAACTGTTTGATCCTAAATGACAGCTCTAGAAATTTCCTCTTCTCTTCCATTGAAGCTTGAATCTGCTTGGTAGACAATGCTTTCACTGGTGAAAGTTATTTCTTCACTGATTCTGCCTTTCAGTCCTTAGCTAACCTGCTGAAATCACTAAAGTACACTAACCAGATCTTATTTGGAAAAATATTTTCTTCTGATACAAATGCCTTTTGCTTGTAAACTGATCCAAATCCACCGACTTTTTTCAACACAGTGAACAATAATATTATTGTAATGTTACTGTAATATCATGTAATATTCAGATTAATTCTAAACCAAAACAAGTCAAATTTCCAAAACATTTTTCACAACCAGAAGCAAAACCTACTGATTTGCAAAAAATATAAGCAAATACTATATTTTTTGGGAGTATTTGGTAGAAAACTCCAACCAAAAAAGCTAAGACAAACACCTGAATCTTTTTAATCTTCCAAACCTAAGATATTAACCATTATTTTGGTCCAACAAAAACTGGTTTTGTTGTTGTTTTTTCACTGTTTCGTTTGCTCTATTAATTTGATATAAAATTTAAAAATACCTTTGTATAATACTTAATAGACACATCACCTTGATAGAATCAAAAAGTAAGCAAAGCCTGGAGGTAGTTAAAAAAAAGGCCTTACACTGTACTCTTTGAATAAGTGGAAATTGTCCCTGATCTCAAGCCAAATGAGCAGGAATTTCACTAAAGTGAGAATATCATTTCAGAAAAGTGAACACACCAAAATGGATCTGTTACGGGGTTGTGATTACCATTGTTACTTACGTCTGACAACAAACCAGCAGCTAAAAGATATATAACAATCTATAAGTATAATGTTGACAAATGCTTACAGGTCAAAACTGGTAAAACTTGTCTCTGTTTTTTTAGAAACCTGATGACAATAGCAAAAAATCCCATTACAGACCTGTCAGTCATAACAAGATGCATTATGCTGAAGGGGTGTAAAAACATGAATAAAATATTCAACAATAGCTACAGAAAATTAAGGTGTCTTCTGCCCACAGAGAAGCCCTTTCTGCCTTACCTATGTCTTTGTTAATGAAAACAGATTTAGGAGGTGTGATGTTTGTTATGGAAACAAGTTAAAGAAAAGGACTTGTCAGTTTGATGGAAGATGTTATTTGTGAAACAAAACCAGAGCATGATATAAATTGCAAGTAAGACTAAGTGAGGAAGGGCCAGCCCTGCATGGGTAATTAATAAGTATATTTCTTGTAGCTGATCTGAACACCTTGTTATCATTTTGGACTAAAAGGTAACAGAAGACTGAACCAGAGGAAATGGTTGTGTGGAGCATGTCCTTTATAATACTTACCAGATACAGCTTGCTGTGGGTGAGGAATTAATTTGTTCAGTATGGCTTAGCTGACACCATCTTGGAAGAAAAATATTTTTTCCTATGCGAAAAGTACTATGGATTTTATCCTGGCTTTGCCAAGGAAGAGTAAATTATTCAGGCATTTGCTGGAGTGTTTAAACATTATTCATGTGTTGCATCTCTGATTTGAGAAAGTCAGGTCAGGATGGTCCTGAGCCTTGTTTTCTGTGGTCAGTAGTTGTACTTAAGTGGATTCCCAGACTTAGTTGTAAAACCATATAAGAGTCTACAAGATTATACTTTAGAACGGATGCCTAGTTTGCATGCGAGAGTGCTGTACTGATTTATCACTTCTTTACAAGTTTATAGAGAAGCTGCTTCCTGATTAAAAATCTGAAGTCCTGCTTAGTAAATCTATTGATTTTATCACAAGGCGACCCTCTATGAAGGCTCTTGATTTAATGGTTTATCAAAATCAATTGTAAAGTCTTTGTCAATAGGAAAAAAACTATGTACAGAGTATAAAAGAAAGGTAGGGAACTATTTGTTAACAAAATCCAGTTTAGAATGGATTTCAACTTAGCTGGGAGCAGTATTCCTGTATTAATGAAAAAACTTACAAAAACAGAGCATTCAGATGACTGATATAAAGATGCACCTCTGCTATATTTTTCCTCCAAGTAAATCAGGAGAAATATAAGTAGGACTCAAATTTTTACTGCACTCACAAAAATTTAATGTGTAATTTTCCAGACACTTTCAATCATATGAGAAAAAACAAACAAACAAAACACCAAAAAACAAAAACAAAAATCCGCAACACTTTCTTCAATTTTAAATAAGAAAAGCCACCTAAATTAACTCAAAACATTTAATGTAAGTAACTAGAAATAACTAGAAATAAACTTCAGTCAGACATTTATGCATCCTGCAACTGCAGGTTTAATTTTATAGATCGTATCACTGCCATGTTTCGAAAGGCAATAAAATCTTTACTGATAAGAAAAACATCTGGTTTTAAAATACATGCATTTTGTGTGTGCATAATTATTTTAATTACAACTGATCTTTCAGTAACTGAGCTAAAAGCACCATGAAATACAGGTAAATTCAATAAAAAACAGCAAGACTATTTCCCCACTCCTGTCTTTCTCAAAGTCCACAAAACTTCAAGGCAGTTGGCACACATGCTTGCATATAAAAGGAATGCCACTGGAAGACAGGAAGTTTAGCTCAGTTAAATTCTGATGTTTATCTTGGTTAAAAAAAAAAAAATCAAAAAAAAAAATCATAATATTACTTTCCAAAGTTATTCTTTATCTCATCAAAACTAACATTAATTTTATATTTTCAGTGGGAAGCTGGGGAACTCACGGGACATGATCCACATTCCTTAAAAATCAGGATAGTCAGACCTCAGCTTTCCACTTTAAAATAGGAAGTTAAGTCTTCTGTTCACTTTGCACAGTGATTGACTGAGCAACCAGATCAGAAAGTAACTCGAGCAGATGGGTATTAGAAAAATGAAAGACACCAAGACTAAAAAACTAATATGACTGTAGAAAAAACACTTGGTTTGATTTTTGAAAAAATACTTACCAGGAGCCAGCTCCAGGGCCAGTGACCAGAGTGTCAGTTAAAGCCAAGCAAGCGTAAATGCTGTGTTAAGTACAGAGGTACCGATCTTGACTGCCAGAAGGATCAAAAAAAAAGTTTACTGTCTACAATGTTTTCCTGCTGAGTTAAGTCCTGAGCACAATACTGCAAAATTAATTGTATTTCTAGTTTGTAGTTTTACTTAAACCTTCTCCCAGTTTTAGGAATTCATATAATCACACAGCTTTCTTTTGAACAACAGTATGATGAAGAGCAAAACTACTTTGAATTTTGTCTGTCATTAACTGTGTGAGGCAACCCCAGCTGAAACCAAAGTAAGAGTACAAATAAGCCTCTGATCACTCTCGCATGAGCTGCAGTGAGAAGAGGGGTCACTATTTCATGACATAACCAAGGAAAGGTATCAGCAAGCCCTTCCTCCAGCAAGTCTTCGCTCTGGTTCTTTCCCTATGCAAAACTCCCTGTGGTCAGGGAGATAGCAAGGGGTGAACAACTAGAAATCCAGTAACCAAATAAATACCTAGCTAAATCAGAGAAAATTGTTTAAAGATAACCAAAAACTTCGTAGAATAGACTACAAAGTTTGTTTGAGGAAGAAGAGCAGGTAGGTGATTTATGGGTAAATCATATGGGAGAAGGAATGGACATGCTGATAAATATTTCATATAATGAAATGTCTAGCTAGACAGGGTTACTTATATAAATATGTCTACGCTTCTTTATTTTAAGATATTCTACTGAGCAGGCTTAGCATGTCCTTTGAGTTATACTTAAAAACCTTTCCTCCTTCATATTAAAATAAAAGAGTAATAAGTAACCTTTTGATCCTCTGAACTCCATTTTTCTGTTTATTGGATTAGATTAATACTTACCACAAAAATAGAACAACAGCAATAATAAAAAAATGCCCATGATATTTGTGACTTTTAACTCAGTAAACAGAAGAAACATAGCAGCTAAGTTCAAAGACAATACTAGTACAGGGGAAAACTGTGTTTATTCCCCACAAAAACAGCAAGTCTGACCTCCTAAGAGTGCTTTGTGACCGAGGTCACCTTTAAATGAAGACTTTGTGTGGGAAAAGCAAGTAAAGTGTTGGTGGATTTGGACTGAGTTTTGTGAAATGTATCATTTCCTTGAATGAATGCCAGTGAAGGATCAACACACAAGGAGCATTGGGTGGATGAATATGCAAATTTTAAATTGCAATGGAAAGCTGAAGCCTGGATTGTGCTAAATCATCTTCATATATTTTGCAAGATGAAGAAAGAGCATCAGCCTCATGACTCAGGTGAAATGTCTTTTTGGGGAACCTGCATCCTACTTTCATAGGTAAGGTATACCAATACTAGTAGTTATTCCACTTGCTGAACCTCAAAATCCTCAGCTCAACTTTTTATTTTAAATATATGAGTTTGCTCATTTTAAGAAAGAATTTATAAAGAAAATAAAATGGCATGTTGGCAATGAGAAGTATTTCTATCTTTCAAGCACCAGAAGTTCTCATTTTTATTCTGTCCAACAATTTTACATGAATAGGATAGAGATGCTACATAAGGTGATACAGAAACTGATGAATTGTGTTCTGCCTTCAGGTAGAAACCAGTCATCACCACTAAATATTGCAGATCAATTCATTACAGGCACACATTCCGTATGTTATGAATGGGTTCTCCTTTAAAAGGATTTGATGGCCTGTGTTTATATTGTGAAAATGGATGTTTTACACTGTTTAAGTTCCATCAGTGCTGGCTTGGTGGAGCAGAATCACTGTTTTCATTAATAAATCACTATCAGGTCAGCATTAATCTAAAACAAAGGATGAGCCAAACTAGGAAGCAAGGATCCAAACATGCTTCATTCATCCTTGAACCATTTAGCATTCAAATAAAGGCTTGGATGCAATTCTGTCGCATTCTGCTTACTGGAGGAAGGACTAAAACAAGAATTTAAACCAACACTTTATTTGCTCACCTTTAAAATAAGGGCTACATTATACAGGGTTGACTTTTTCCAGAAATGCACCTAGAGGGACAGGTCCCCAGGCATAACCCCCTCTCCTGGGGTATAGCTGCAGAGCTCAGGGCCAGCACAGCCCAGAGCTGCCCCTTGGCCTTGGGGTGAGACCCTGGTGGCAGCGAGACCCTCATGGCAGAGCTGTGGGAGCCAGGCCTGGGGAGGCTCTGTATTTATTCTCCATCTCAAATACATATTTTGGTTGTAGCTTTAAATGGCTCTAAATATTTCAGAACTCCTAGGTTTAGTATGACACATAGGTATGTTCCAAAAAGGGCTTTAAATCCTTCACTTCAGACTCCTAATGGCAGATATAGTATGCATAAGGCTTTTTCACTTTGTCATTTTTAATCCCAGTACAGCAATCAAAGTGGTAGGGAGCATCACTTTAGGATCTGGGAATAGTTCTGAAAAGAGTTTCTAACAGAAACTAGTTGTATTTTTTTCTACTGAAACTGCTCAAGCCTAGGCTGACACACCAGCTGTATGGCTATGAATCCCATGTATATATCTGGAAATCTCAGATCAGCAACTAAGAGAGGACCTGATCTCCAGCCATAGACCAGGGCTGAAAATTCCAAAGATCATAAATGTAAGGAGATATTCAGTTCCACAGCTGTACCTTGGATTTGATCCCAAGCAGTGGGAAAGGAACAGCAGCTATCTGAAGCCATTTCTACAGTTATTTCTAACATGCATTTTGCAGCACTGTGAGCCATTATCTAAGTAACAGTATTAATATCAGGTATATCCCAGACAAGTCAAAATTAGGATTGTCATGCTATGTAAAAGGAGAAGTGAGAACTAGGATCTAACCTAGCTGCAGTTTAGAAAGCAGATATGTCCCAGGAGGTCTTTGCCATATGAATGTTCAGCTGATTTCTGTTTCCAAAAATGCCCTGTGTTTTCCTACTGACAAAGTCTGTCTATGCTAGCTTAGCTATTGCTGTCTTATATATGCAAAGAAGCCAAGCACTGCAATATTATGAATTCAGAGATGGTTTACTCACACTGCCATCTACAGAATGTTACATAGATCAGCAAATTGTGAGAGATGTTAAGCTAACAGATGCTCCAATTTTCTTTTTTCTTTCTCCTTTTTTTTTTTTTTTTAAGCGAATGTAGCTCACTCACATAACAATTTGCTTTTTACATATATTTACAATGGTAAATTACAATGCTGTACTGTCAACACCTTTCCAGGTGTTGCTGCCTAGCAGTCCTACAGCTCATTTCATCTTAGAATCATAGAATGTCCTGAGTTGGGAGGAACCCACAAGGATCATCGAGTCCAACTCCTGTCCCTGCACATGACAACCCCACAGTTCACACCATGTGTCTGAGGGTGTTGTCCAGTCTCTTCTTGAACACTGTCAGGCTTGGGGCTGTGACACCACCTTGGGGAGCCTGTTCCAGTGCTCCACCACCCTCTGGGTAAAGAACCTCTTCCTAATGTCTGTCTTAAACCTCCCCTGGCACATCTTTATGCCATGCCCTTGTATTCTGTCATTGTTAACTAAAGAGAAGAGTTTGGTGTGCACCCTTCCTCTTCCCCTTGTGAGGAAGCTGTAGATTATGATGAGGTCTCCTCTTAGTCTCTTCTTCTCCAGGCTGCGTGCCTCACCACCCTCATGCGGAAGAATTTCTTCCTGATATCTAATCTGAATCTCCCCTCTTTCAGTTTGGAACTGTTGCCCCTTGTTCTGACCTTACAGGCCTTGGTAAAACATCTCTCTCTTTTTATAAGCCACCTTTATATAGAGAAAGGCTGCTAGATGGTCTCCGTGCAGCCTTCTCTTCTCCAGGCTTAACAATTCCAACTCTCTCAGGCTTTCCTCATAGAGGAGGTGTTCCATCCCCCTGACCATCTTTATGTCCCTCCTCTGGCCACTCTCCAACAGGTTCATGTCTGTTCTGTGCTGAGGACCCCAGAGTTGGACACAGAACTACAGGGGAGTCTCACCAGTGAGGGGCAGAGGGGCTTCTTAAAGTCTGGCTTTTGGCTGGTGTGCATTTTACTGAAACTTTCATGGGTTCCTTGTGTTACATCAGGTCATAGTGTGTTACCTTAACACATAGTCTGTTATGTAGTAATGTAGTTCAGCGCACAGCTCCAAGATTCACTTACAGCTCACTCAGTGCTGTCTATCTGGTTAATTATTCTGTGAAGATCCCAAGGAATCCCACTTCAGCCCAACTGTGGTAATATAGTACCAACATATGTGGCCCATTTACTGAGCAGATGAGCAACTCCAATATCCAGCTAAATGCCTTTTCAGTGTTTGATCACTGGCTGGTAGATGCAGCTCTGCTACTGCTACATTCAGGACCCACAAAACATTTGGAGTAGAAGAAAAAGCTTCAAACTATTTCATTTTAATTCAAACTACTGCACTAGGGAAGGAATAGCAAAGCATGCAATCTCAGCAGCAAGACTTAGCAGTTATATGGGGGATAAAAAAGGTTGAAAAGTACTGTGTATGTTCAAGAATTCTCTAAATACACTATAGAAATACTTCACTTGTCATTCTTAATGATTCTCTGCTGCCATTTATGGTGATTGGAGCTCCATTTACAGGTTATTTTTTTTTTTAATTTGAAAACATTTCAGTCTTGGAACAAATTGAAAAGATCACAGAGAGTTCGTATTTCAAAGTGCTGAACAGAAACTTCCACATTTTGGATCCTTTTGCAATTCTCCTCTTCTGCCAAGGTTTTTCGCAGGCACATAATATGCTATGTTGCTGGTATACAAAACTTTGTCTTCTGTATATAAATGGGCCACAGAATGAACTATATTCTCCTGTTTGAATGATTCATGTATACCCAGCAGTAGGAAATAACATACTATACTGAATCTTACAGAAGTAGCCTGTGTTCCTGGAACAATAATGGGATGGGATGGGATGCCTAGCATTGAAAGATAATGATATTTCTTGTGAGCTGAATATGTATGGTAAGCCATTAGGATTATGTAGGAGCTTGAAAAATACAGAGTAGATTATGAGAAGAAAGGAAGATGAAGATAAACTTTTAAGATCATTCTTCAAAAAGGTGCTTAATTTTGAGAATTTACAGTACATTCTCCAGAGAACTGTTCAGACATTGTTTTTCAAATGCAGGAAGTATTACCTCAATCTTGATCCATCACTCTCCCCATATCTTTTCAAAAGCTGCAGGATTTCTTTCTGTGCCATCAAGAATAAATAAAAGGAATGAAAACAAAAATCTTCCCTGATTTTATGCCCATTCTTAGATGTCTTGCCAGCAGTCATCTTTTGAAGCATATATTATCAGTCTCTCATTTTAGAAACGAGAGAGGTTGTTCTTATGGTGATGTTCGTATTTTGTCTTGCAAAGAAAGCAGCCTCCAAAGATTCCAATAAAATCAGCTTCTTACAGGAATATATAAGAAAACCCACTGCAGTCAACAGGGAGCCTGTCACTGACATTCAAGGGCCCCATGTGAATGAAGGCCAGTGTTCTATCTGCTGTGAATGGGTGAGAGAGTTCGGCAAACAGGAATTTGTCTGAACAGTCAACCAAAAGTCAAATCACATTGTGGCAGTTTTAAAACAGTATGAGAGTGAAACATTTTATCAACTATCCTGAAACAAAACACATTTTTGGCTTCTCCCAGAGGAATTCATCTTACTTTTTTTTTTTTTTTTTTAATTTGTAACTGAATAATCTAAATATCCATATTTTGCAAGCAGGCAGAAGACTCATAATAAAACTGCATTTAGAATGTTCCTAGAAAGTTACACGGCAAAGTTCAGATCCCTGGAAAGGCAGTGAAGACAAGGAATCTTTTTTTTTATTTGGTTGTTTTGTTGTTGTTGTTTGTTTTGTTTTTTGTTTGGTTATGGTTTTTTTGTTTGTGCTTTTTGCCTTTTTTTGGTTTTGTTTGTTTGTTTTAATGATTACTATTAGTAGTGACTAAAAATGGTAATCCTCCTACAAGCAAAAGTAGTTATTCTTAGTCATACACCAGGAAATGAAGGAGCAGGCAAGTATAGCTGACTTACAGACTCATTCTCTAATTTCTGTTTTATGCTATGGTGGATCACCATCTTTGCAGGACAGTGGTTTTTGCATGCTGTGTGCTACAGAATGTTTCTGGGTTTGGCAATGAATGTTTCCCAAGTTGTTCTCCTAATAAATGCACAATCAATAAAACAATTCAGATGTTTATTCTGAAGAATATTAGCTATTTGCTTGAATAAGTAGTTCTTATGAGAAATGTATAACCTTCCAGAGTCCAGCCACTCAATTCATTTCTAAGGGACATAAAACAAAACAAAACAAAACAAAACAAAACCACCAAATCTCTTATGGAAGATGATGAAACATCCTTAACATCCTTTATTCATAAATTCTGCTTCTTCACCTGCCATTTGTGTGTTACTCAGTTAGGACAGCTGTTTTACTGTTCCAGATTTCCAAAATAAAAATTTTCGCCATAGGCAATATTGGAGGAAAGGAAAAAAAATGTTTATTTTTCTTGAACAGCATCTAAAGAATTGTCATATAGTGGAAACACACTTTTTTTCCACAGAAAAAAAAATCAATTGAGAAAACAGTTGACTTTTTTCTTTACATAAATTCAGAAGAGTAGATGATCTTCTTTTGCTCTTTATGACAGATCTATCTGTCATAAAACTATCAATATCTTATAATTGAGAAAGTCCTTAGTATTTATGAAATTGTTACTGGCATTATACACTCGTCAGTTCAAACGATTTTAATAGGGTAATTTAAGGCAAAAGCAGAATTAGACCCTTGGTACTCAGTCGTGGTGCTAGATCATAGCTCACCATTGCTTCTGATCTGCACTGCACATTCCAGTCCCTCAGCAATGACAATGACACTTGGTCATCTCCATTGCACTAACATCACTGACAGGAGCCTCATGTGCTAGAGTATTCTCTGCAAGTGACAAGCCAAAAAGACTGACTGTTACAGCTGGAATAGCAGAGTCACTTCCAAGAATTGGGAAGAGAAGGCAGGACTTTCCTGTTGGTACCATTTCCATTTCTTCATTCTGAACAAGTAAAAGAACCATGATAAGTTAGATTGCTGGAGCCAATTTCCATCAGTGGGTTTGCTTTGCCTAGTTCCTTGAAAACAAGTTGGTTGCTGAGGGAAACTAATAAAAGCACTGTGGGATTTTCTTCTGACTTTTCTTCTGACCTAAAAATGCTACTGAGATGAGACAGAGGAAACTTTTAAAACTGGTTTGTTTCCCCCTCCCCCTTCTCCCATCACTCATATACTTTTGCCTGATGATTCAGATCTATTCTGTGCCTTCAAAAATTGATTTCTCGTGAACGAAAAGGATGCTTATCTGAAGCATATAAACAGCATTTTGATAAGGGCACACAGGGTAGACATATAGGCTGGTCCCTGATACTTCTTTGCAGCTTCTTTCTTTTTCTCCACTGTACATTTCACAGATTCTACAATAAAAAGAGCTAAGTGATTTGGGAGTTTGTTTTACTTTTTTTTTTTTTCTCTTTTTTTTTTTTGCTAATAATAAACATGCAGGAATCAGCATTCCCAGACTATTTGCAATGTCAAAATGAGTTCCACGTGTCATTAGATCTGTTACTAAGTAATGCTAATGGAGGATAAAGTCATGAAACAGGAAGTGTTTAGATTTTTGGTTGTTTTGCCAACACAAAAGATAAAATACTTTTGTTTTAAATTGGCTGGAATTCCTAACAGTAGGGAAGGCAGAAGCCATCTAAGTGAAAATAAGAAAACATGCTACATTTGGTTCAGATCAAAAGTTGTGGCATTTTTAGGTTTGGCAGCTGAACTAACAAAAACAATTATTTTTGCAGCTCTTCCTGAAAAGCAGTACCCAGCAGTGCTTTTCTGACTGAACTTTTCAAATCATGGGAAAGCCTTAATAAATCCTAAAAATATAGTGGTTCAGTATAACACCAAGACCAACCCTGAAGGTTTTTCAACAAGGCGTTGAAACTCAACTCCCTGTCTGCTCTCTCAGTGCCCAGAGGTGGCCTGTGGATGTTACCAATTTTCAGCTGCAATTGAAAGGATTTCCTGGCACAGCTCAGCTAAGATGGCTCAGCTAAGAGGGAGCCTGTGGTGCTGGTCACATCAGGTGTGGGGAGGGAATGATGAGAGAAAGCCTGTCCTCAGGGTGGGCAAGCAGTCCTCAGACATGCATACAAGGAAGCTGCTGTCTTTTGGAGTCACATCATCTAAGTCACATTTTAGGACTAAAGGAACTAACCTGTGCTTTGATTGTGGCTATTGGCTCATTTATCTACATGTTGAGCTACAAGCCTTGTGTAATCTGATGCTGCTTATAGATCTGCATTTCAGGCACTGGTGTGACACTTGGTCACAGAACAGCCAGTTATAATTGTGGGGAGATGGGGGAGGAGATGAAAAAGAGAAGTGATTCAACTTGTGCAGAGAAAGCTTTATTTGGTTTCAGTAACCAGCAGTTACCGATAATTGGCTCTTTGTATCAAGTGTGCTTCACAATTCACTTCATTTAGACCTAAAAAGATGGTGACTGAATGTTAAGTAAATAGTGAACAAATATGAAGAATATTAATTTATTAGAGTGCCCCAATTATGTAAAACAGATTCTACAATAATTTTTTATTAATTTGGAAACTGTAACAAGATTCATTTAGAAACTCTTCATAGTCTTACTGTTCTCCAGTGTGCAATGCATGGCTGGGAGCTTTTTCCAGAGGCATGAAGAGTAGTTTGTAGAAATCAACAAACCTACTACAGTACTTATTGTGGAAAGCTTGGTTCAGATTTACATTGATGCTGTCCACTGGCTATGTACAGTGCAGACCTGGTAAGGATCTCAGCAAGTCAGGGCAGTATGAGTCCCCCATCTGGCAAAAGAGCATCTCCACATTAAGCCTGTTTTGAACAATATTAATTCTTTCTCAGAGAAATATTTCCACAGCTTTACGAGAAAGAAGTTCAGAGACAGCTGAATCTAAAAAACGAGAGTACTGTATCAAGTACTGAAGGCACATCAAAAACCTTATTCATCCTACATTCATGCCAGTGTTTACACTTGGACTGGTTCATGAGCTGCTAGACACTTGCTGGCTCATTGCAGATCTTCACATACAGTGCTGCTGTTCACCTTGCTGTCTTTTGATTGAAAAAGAATCCCAGTCAATGCATCTTCGGTTTGTGAATCTGCTGATTTAACACTAAAGTTACATTAAAACTACAAGGTGTTTTTTGAACTGGTCCTTATTTTAGTGTTAAGTACTAGCTTCAAGTGAATTAATCATGTAGCAATTGAGGCTGTTTTAAGGTCTGCCTTAAACTGGATTGTTGTGTTTATCTCACACGGTAGTTAAGGCATGCGAGTGTTTCCAGGCAACAACCCTCCCTAAAGTGATGTCTCCAGCATCACAGCAAGCTGCTGTGACCTTCCTTGTCCAACAACTGGGTGCTGACAGGCTGGCCAACACCTTGTCCTCAGTGTGCGCCTGCAGTGAGGCTGAATCCAATGGCAGTCACTACTGCCCCACATAAAAACTGCATACAGCATGTGTATTAATGCAGTTTCTTACAAGACATTAAATAGAGCTCCTATTTTAACCATTAGGGAACCAGAACATAGACATTATTTGCCTTGAGTAATCCAGGAATTTTGTAATGGAAGCAGAAATAAAATCTGTATGTATGGACTCGGAGTACTGTGCTTTACCTACAAGATCACACCTACTTCTTTCAACCTCTTATAAACAGAGCAGTCTTTGTAAGAATATGTCTGTTTGCATATGGACCCCAAAGGACAGTGAAGTTTGGATCTCAGATTTGAACTCTGGGCTGCCCAGGGTTATTAAAGTCTGTTAGAATTATTAGGTGTGCTGGATTACTGCACATAACACTGCTGCAGTCATTAATCACAGCACATTTTCCATTCAGAATTCAGCATACATTTAATCTATCAGTTCAGAGTTGTGCTGCCAAAAAATAGTTTCATCCAGCAGATTAATTTATCTTTTATTACCTCTTCAGAAGTACCTGTACTGGTATCTCATCTTCTCTTTGAATCATCCAGAGAGTGCAGGAAATTAGATGCATGTATGGCCAACAGTTGCAGAAGTCTAGTTTAGAGCTAATAGACAGCCGTTCAAAAAAATAACTGAAGGTATTTGTGTAAGACATTGAGGAAAAAAAGAAAAAAACTGCACCAAAATCAAGAGAGTTGTAGGAAAGTCTTTTTAGGTCTGTGCTCATCTCAGTGATATTAGATGAGATGTTAAGGGACATTCCTAACGTCTCATAGATATTATGTAATTTTAATGTTGTTTGTGGAAGTTCATGAGGGCAGGACAGCAAGCAAATTATGTTAAATTTTACCAGAAAGTAGGAAGTTTTTATTTAGAGTGGTTTGTTTTTCTGTCCCTGAGGAATGGGCTACCTCTGACTTGAGGAAGATGCAACATTGTGTCTTCCATCGGTGCTGTTTAGGTTTATGAATAGAAATAAAGATACTATAGTATTAGTAATACAGTCATCAATACAGTAGTACAGGTAATTAAAGCCATCAACACAGTATACAGATCTAAAGACAGCAACAGTAGAGTATGCAAGATAGACCAGTCAGGCCTCTTTTTTCTCACACAGAATGCTATATGTTTGTGCAATTTTGCTAATGTACATGCTGCATTATGTCCTTCAGTTCCTCTTACAGTGCACTGTGGCGCTGTGAAATGTTAACTGTTGCCTTCAGCTTCAAAGAAAAATTATTTAGGTAGCAGATGAAGCAATACTTTCACACAGCTTTGTCAGCAGACTAGGAACAATCAGGAAAGAAATATGCAAGTTAGGAGACAAAGTACTTAAGAGCTTCTAAGTCTCTGGCTTCTACTACCACTTATTGAGAAATTTGGCCAAATATCCATGACTATGGCCTTAGGCTGCACCTTAAAATTGCTAAGGCTTTTCACACACAGTACTGGAGGCATCAGTTCACATAAAAACTTTCTAATGGACCTGTGAGTGCACTGCTTGAGGGTTGAGAAGTGCTGAAACAAAGCAAAATCAATGCCTAGGCAGCACTACTGATTCCCGGTGGCATGGTGTGCACTAATAGACCAGAATGGTGTTGTAGAGTAGACAGAGAGAGTGGGAGAGAGGAGAACAACTTTATTAAAGATGACTGCTCCTGCTAGAAAGGAGAGATTAGTGGAGCTGCTGACTCTGCACAGAGAGAACAGATGTTGGAGGTTAATGGAGCATTAGTAAAAAAAAGAAAATCAAAGTCTCCTAATACCTGTTATGGTTATTTTCGTCAGAGGATTCTTTACAGAAATGCACAAGGTTTAATTGTACTTGAAATTTAAAGTAAGACATGGCATGGCCTTGTTTAGCATAAGGGGTTTCAGCACAGCCGTACTTGGCTCCAGGATTGCCCTTTGTGAATTTCTCACTTCTGAAATTTTATCTGCTGCCATTGCTGTCAACCTTATTTAACTGTAATCATCGTTTCTTCAAATACAGATAAAGGTTGGAACCCTCCTTTTAATTAATTACTTTACGTATGAGGATAACAGATCAAAGATAGAAAAAGGATGTTCACTTTAATAAAAAAAAAAATGTATTCTGTGTATTCTGTATTTATGTTGTGTAGTTATAAGGCATATAAACTAACAGCTTGTTTGCTGGTTTACAATCAGTAAACTACAGAGATAAGTGCTTTCAAACTGGTTTGTATAACTTACTTTTTCTGGTACTAAAAAAGACACAGTAAAATATAACTTTTAATTTCAGGATTCTGTTTTCATTTGACAAAGAGACACTTAGGCCTGTGAGCTCCCAAACTCTTTACAATAATAGTTTAAAAATCACCATGAGCATTTCACTACTAATGAAAGGAATCATGTGCTGACAGACTTAAAAACTGAAATAGATTGCTTGTTGAAAGAAGCCTCAAGGTAGTGGAAAAGATTGCAAAGCATCCTCAGGCTGCTCAACTGAAGTCTTGCAGAACTCAGCCTAGCTAAGTGGCCACATGTCCTGGCTTTTCAGCTGATAACTTTTCCAGGAACTGTTTTGGGTACTCTCGCGGTGTTCAGGATTCCAGTTCATTAGTGGAAGTTTTTTTTTGTTTTGTAACCACAAACTGCTGTCTTTTTTCTCCACTGAACATTAATGATTCTTCTTCAGTGTCTCATGACAAATTCAGGCACCAGGTTAGTATGAAAGTTCTGTATCCTGAGAAACATACACATATCACTGCTGAGTTACAAGCTGGCTGTAGTGATGTTAAGGCATTTGTTTTAAAGATACTTCTGCATGACTATTGCATTCATTTGAAAATATCAAATAAAGTGAAGCAGGGTTTTCTGCTTTTTTATTTGTTTGTTTCAAACAAAACAACCAACCTCCCCAAACATTTCCTGAGTAGTAGTAAAATGTAAAACAGATCAGGTTTATTTCAGTACATCTGTGCAATGGTCTGTCTGATGGTGAATCATGAGGCTACAGTCTATCAACTGAACGAATGAAGCTGTAAGCTGGATATAGGCAATAGGCTGTTGGTGTGCAGTTTTGTTTAGAGTTAATCTTCAATGCAGATGGTACAGTGATGGTGCAATGTAAAGCAGAAAGACTGTGTTTGTGCTGTCAGTGTATTTCTCCTCTGTTCTCAGTGCAGAGCCTCGGTGCTTATACTGTCTCCTCTGCACATATACCAGACCATTCCAAAGTTTCCTCTGGAGGAAGCCAGCTAGGTTCTCACTTGAGAAGAGTATGCACAACTCATAGGACTGTTTTCTCCAGCATCAAGTCCAGATAGATGGACCATATTGACTTTACCTGCCTTTATGTTGGACAGTTTTCCAGTGTCATCCCAGAACAGTTGCACGTAACACACAGTCTCAGCATGTTTTAAAAATCCCACTCCTATGGCTGCAACTAAGCCTTATATTTAATCTCTGGCACTTGGCAATGGAAACACATACAAACACACAGATAGTAATCGTTCTGCCTCAGGGCCATCACGATGCCTTACAGGGCCCAGATTCTCCAAGGCCATGTGTAGTGCTGTATGGATATGGGCAATCTACTCGCACTGTGATATAAACCATTGGATGTCATATAAACCACTCTGTGCTTCTCATGTCTCCTACATTAGCTATACCATCAGTTGTGGTCATGGTTGCATGTGATGTATACACATAAAGGTACTGAGGAGATGTGTGCTCAACAGTGGTGGACAAACTGATGACAATTTGGCATTTCAATTCTATTTCTTGCTGAATTGGCTCATCTAATAGTATCTTCAGAAGGAGTTTGTAAAAAGAAAAATAAAATATTAATATGATATTTCTGTCCATTTATCTTTTCAGTTATATTTGGTTTCATCTGGGATCTTTACCACCTATCATACAGGAACCTTCTCAGTTCTCCCTGTTCTGCGTTGATCAGTACTAAGGTACATGATCACTATTTATCATTGGTTTTCAAAATTTTTCCAGCAACTTTCATTTTTTTCTAATCACAGCTGAAAATAAATAAAGATATGTTCTCAGTGACTTCAGCTGAAGGCTATCAACTGATGACAGCAGAAGGTCTAGCCATTTTGTTCTCCATGGCTTGCCCTTAAACTCACAGTTACTCTGCTGATATTTATTAACTCCCTCATCATTTCTTTAAACTCTTAATTTGGGGATACAGATTGCAAAAGAAAAGATCCAAAGAAAGATACAGATGTTGCATTGATGTGAATTACCTGATATGCTGTGCATGACAAATATTTTTTAATAAACCTAGGCTTAAAACATGAATACCAAACTAAATGTCTTGCTGGTGAACTTCCATCATGTGTGAAAAAGCTCCCAGATGTTTTTCCTTTTTTGCTTCTGATCCTCCCTTCTGAGTCTTGAAGTGTTCTTCTGTCAGCTATGCCTGTTTCAACACTTTAACTCTTAGCTAATTAAGATTCTAAGACCTTCAAAATTAATAAAGAAATTATTTTTTTTCTTCTTTTTAAATTAATCTTTGAACTGTAGTCATTCCCCCTCCCATGGAGAGAGTACTTTTTATAATTTGTTGAAACCTCGGTCCCAAATGAGACAGGAAAGAAGATATAATAGCAGCTTAGTATATATAAACTCACTACTAAATTGTCATTTGTTGTGAGACAGCAGCCTGCAAGTATCTCAAGAATATAAAAACCAACAAATAAAACAAGTTATAAATGTCTCAGTGTCTAAGTGCAGATAATAGATTGAGAAAAGAAAAATCTAAGCTGAATAGCTGCAGAATTTTCCTAAAAGTGAAGCATTCTAGACTGTGAAGGGAAGAAGCAGAAGCCTCATCCCCTGGGGCTTTAGAAACAACCAAAGCAGAAAAAAAGTTCAGAAATACCTTTTTGTGAAAGGCAGATGTATCTCATAAGGTTATTTCAATGAAGAAACACTTTGGAGAAAAGCACAACACTGGTAGAATAACAAATAAGATTATTTAGTGGTGTTTTCCACATGTAATTTCAGGCTGTCTTTTAATAACAGACAGTGCTGTAAACTGAATGTTATAGTGTCCTTTATACAAAAGCAATTTCTATTGTTTTGCCCTCAAGCCCTCCATAATAATAATGTTGGTATCATCAAACAAACTAATGGTCCTTGCTATTTCAATATCTGCACTAAATAATGTCAAATCCTCCAGAAGAGTATAGACTGTCACAGTGGGCTAGACCAGGACCCTGTCTCAGAGAATGACCAGGAGAACATTCGTTTCAGAATATTTAGGGAGGAGAACAAGAAACAATGTACAGCACAACAATATGAGCAGTCTCTTGAGACACAGTTCCAGGCCCCAATACCTGCACTGGCAGCTTCCCCTAGACCAGAAGAATGAGCAGGTGAAAATAGTCTTTTCATGTCCCTAATCTGACACTAAGTCTCACAGTCAATAAGTAGGAAAATGTTCATTCTGTTAATTCTAACTGAAACTATAAATCCTATTTGTATTAAAAATGAATAGTCTTTGTTCAAAATGTAAGGGTAATTTAGCTTTAATTGTGTATTTTGTGCATTCTTCCTATTTTTAGTGCTCAGTCTGATGCTAAATTTTAATTATCAACTATAGCACAAAAATACTTTTTATTTATATGTTTCTTAGTGTCAGCAATATCTTATAAAATATGACATATACATACATATACATATATATAGTGTATGCATGTGAACATATGGTCAATAAATGAAGAAAACCCTGCAAAGAGGCAGGCAGACAGCATGTGAAAGCTTGGTAAATTTAACACTCTTAAGACTCTCTCATACATCAGACTTCCCTCCCGCCCCCCCAACATATAACAGTACCTGCTAGCAAAGAGAGGAGATAAGACACTAAGTGGGAAATCATATGAATAATGGAGACAGTTTAATTTTTGCAACTGTCATTTCTATTCAGGCTTTGGACTCACATATTTGCCTAGTTACTGGTGCTCACAGCTTTGTATCAAAAATTGCACTGAACAATCAAACAGATAAAATTCCCCAATAAAAGATTTGAACTTTTTCTCATGCCATTTCTTTTACAGATAAGTAAAACAGTTCAGAATAAATTGTGCAACCTAAGATTATGCTAACCATTACAAATGCTGGTAGTTACCTGTAGCAGATACAATTTATTAAATACTTTCCTTTACTTGTAAATTAAACAGTGTCCTAGTTATCTTTGCATGCATATCATGGCTGAAATATCAATATGTTAAGCTGGTAACATCTATGTAATGCAGATAACTTTTCAGCAAATTCCCCCAATTGCCTTAGCCCTTGCTATTTCCCATTTTAGCAACGATCCTTTTTTCAGTGAAAGCAGAGCCTCAAGCATCAGCATATAAGCTATCACATTTTACAGGATTGTCAACGAAACACAACACCAACATTCTTGCTATGCAAAAGCTTTACAGACAAAATGGGATTTTGTACACAAGTAACAGCTAGAACCTCATCTAGACAAAGTATTGGGTAATTATATTCTTTGTACGTAAACTCTCCTGCATTTGGCCAGATACGCTAGTCTTAGTCACTTCCCGTCCTAATCAGGTGTTCAGAGTGGTTGCAAGAAATTGAAACAGCTGCTGTTTTCTGTCTGCCATATTAAATGGCTGCACTGCACTAGTGGATGCAGTCACATATTTCATCCACTCACTCCAGTTCTCTTTTTCACTGTCTGCTACAGAGATATTTTCTCTGAGAAGAAGAGGGAGAGGTACATGTTTAATTTTTGCAAGTGCCAGTCTCCCACAAGTCCAAAATGAGGTCCCTGTATTTTCATACAGTGTACTTTGGCTTCCTATCAAGATGGATGATTGTGTATAAATGGGAAAGATTAATTTATTATAACATTTCTTTCAGCAAGAAAATAAATAGTTATTACATGGTTTGGAACCACGGCCCTGGCAGCTGAAATGAGGCAGGGTAAGATAAAGAGGAGTTCTCCATATCTCTTAGTTTAAAATTACTTTTTAGAAAGAAAACTGCAGATTCAGGAAAAAAGTTAAACTGACTGTTGGTTTTCTCATATGGGCTCATACATCAACTGTGATGGAAAGAAGCTGGCTTGGTGGAGTGTATCATTAGAAGAGGCTCTCACATATACCTCACTCCTCCAAAATGCTCAGCTGATTTTCCACCTGGCACTGGAAAATCACTACATAGGGAGTGATTACTGAGAAAGAGTGGGAGAAAAGAAGACATAGTGCTGTACCACTTTTAGATTTGCTAAGAACACCTTTTTTTTGACAGTGATAGAAAATGACAATAGAAGGCAGTTAAGTAGAACAAAAAATTAAGACATGAGAAGTGGCTGTAAAGAACAGTTTGGATTAAGGTATATGTGAAAGCTGATATCTGTATTGTCATTCCATTCATTTCACACAGAAGGGCTTCACAAAAGCTATGGAGTATAGACACATTTGTTCTACACGTGACTGTCTGTAATGAAGATTATAGCTCAAAGAATATTCCATCAAGGTTACTCTAAAGTCAACACTGTGATAAACTTCCTTACAGGGAACTATAGCCAAATTCCTTCAGCTGTTCACATACATCTTCTTGATATGAGTGTAATTAAAATTAAAGAGCAAACACAAATGTGCCTCATGTCAAGATTGCTGAACTTGACCAGTCACGGTGTGCTCACCACAATCACCAATTACATGTTGGCTGTTCTATGATCTATGATCTAGGACAGCTTTCCTCTGTGTGGAAATGAATTTTCCTGCTTGAAGAGCACTCTTGTAAATTATGCTACAAATGACACAGCCTAGTACAGCTACAGTGGTTCTTCAGTGGAAAAAACAAAGCTATGTTCACAACAGGGAAATCCTGCTACAAGTATCTATTACAAGATGTGACTACACATCAGTGCCTGTAGGATGGATAGCGTAATAAAAAAGAGAAAGAGGGCACTTCTCTATTCAAATCAACACAGTGAATCCCAGAAAGCCTATTTCAACAAGATTCATTGACTCCAGGACAGAACTGTTATGACTACATTTCTAAATTTCTCTGACTTTCCACATTGTCATCAACACTTGCAACAGTTATATGCCTTTTTTGTGGATAGGAGCTGATAACTTGGGAACTCCGTGTGTGCTTCCTGTAGGAAGTCTATGTCTGCACCTGAAAACAGTGCTCGAATAAGTTGAGCTGTTTGGTCACATGTTGCCCACAGCAAGCTCTGCTTCCACATCAGAAATTTGAGTTTCTGCTGAAGCTTGCATGCAATTTAGATTCAACAGTTGCAGCTGGCTGATGAAGCACCATTAAGTGAAAAGCTATAGAAAAACAAAAAGCTGAGAGCAGTAGGAGGGACTTCGGTGTAGTCACAGGAAGAGATAAGGTGGCTGTCAGCACAAGTAAAATCTAATTGGTTTTTAACAAAACCCACAATATTCCAGAAGTGAGGAAATTACTCTCTGCTTCTGCTTGCTGCCTCTCCGTTTATCTGCCCTCTATAAATCACTTCATGCAGACTCCAGGGAATATGAACAGGAACTCCAAGAACAGACTTACTTTTGCTTTAGCCATTTAGCAATAAGGCTAGCAATATGCATTGCCAGTCACATCAGGATATTGTAGTAATCCTTTGTAAGAAGAAATTGGACCAGTTTTATAGGTCACATCACTTCTTTTAAAATGTAACCCAAGCAACACACTGTTTTATGCTATCATGAAAACACAGTTCTAAAGCCATTAAACCAAAATGACAATTTGGGGGATAGAACAGAGTCCCACAGGGGCTGGAAACAAAAGATGATTTCTCCTATGCTGTCTTTAATTATGAAGCATCAATATAAAATCCTTTGTAACAAATTCAATAAGAAAATCTTGTGGGATTAGCAATTACTACCATCAGGGTCCTTTTAAACACTGCATCATCCACACAGTGCCTTTCGGGATCAGAGAGGGAAATCTGAGTTCTTGTTCATTGTTGGAGTCCCAAGTGGGGAAATTAGCAAGTAACACATACTCATATGCAGTACCAGCACTTCACAATGAGCCAGTCTAATAGCCCGCTCACTGAGACAACATAATATGCCAGCAAGAGTCTGCTCCTGAAAGAGACATTGCTGTGGCTCCTACCCTGTCAAAACAACATGCAAGGGAAAGAAAGAGCAAAAGAATCCAACATGCACAGCAGTAAAGTGGGATAAAAGTTTATATCGTTAACAAAACTTTTCTGGAACTTCTTCACTGGTAAAGGCTTTATCCAGGTAAACAAATATATCTTCTCCTGTGCAATATCTTATCATGTGCAAATGTGAGAACCTAAAATAAGAAAAGAGAAACTTTGGCTTGGCCAGTCCATGCTGGTAGAAACATGAAATTTTGATAACCGGATAACAAAGAGGCAATTTAGGGCTGGCAAAGATGTAATATTTTTCTGCTTTTCAAAGTGGGATTTAACAATAAGCTGAATCCTGCTTATTCCCTTATTTGGAGAGAAGAATTTTTAAAGCAGTAGAGGTATTTTACAGCTCTCACTTTCTTGAGTGTTAAAACTACCAAGTAGCTTTTAGGAGTCCAGGACTGCTGAATTTCAAGGATTGAATACAGGGAGAATCAAGGGGATATTGGATATTTTAGTGTAGAGACCAGACAAATAAACAGATATAGTCTTGATTCCCTCCAAATCTAGGGCTGCTAAAGGCCAGTTTAAGAGCTGTGATAGCATCTAAATAGGCAGGAGATTTTTGTAGTGCTGAGTTGTAGAACTTTCTGCATGAAAATTGTAAAGGGTCCTTGCCCTGATTTGTCCCTTTCACTCTCTTTCTATCCCACGTACAAAAGCAGTCCCTGGACTTTCTGGTTGAAAGGGAGAGAGGAGGTATCCCAAAGAAAGAGAAACACCATATATTTCACATTACCTCAGTCACAATCTGTAGGAAATTATTGTGTTCTGAATACAGCTGCCATCTGTAGCTACACTTAGCCATCTCTGACATCAGTTTCTAGATGCAGGTTATCCTAAACTTTTAATCAAACAGAGTAGGAATGGTAGAAATCATTCCAGTGCAAGTGTTAGTTCTTTGGAATGACATTTTCAGCCATGTCATCCAAGCTTCATTTTGCTATGAAACCTTTTCTGAAGAAGGAGCTACGGAAAGAGGGTAGGAAAGTGACAGTTCTTCTAAGTCTGTCTGCCAGGAACACAGGTTAGAGGGATTTTTTTCCTTTGTATTTCATAGGTAATGTCGTCTTTTTTTAGAATTACCTCTGTTTGTTTCTCAACTAAAAACACTGTGGCTCTAGCTACAAGGCGGTAGGATATGAGAAATTAATTCCTGTGGAAAGTGGCTGGTGAAGAATAAATGCAGTGACACTTAATTGAAATAAATGGATGGAGGAAAGAGAAAATAAAACAACAGTTTAAAACCCAGTAAATCTTGCACAGAAAGGGAGCAGGGCTATTGTGAATGGATCCGAATACACTCTCATAACTTTTGTGATGACTGCAGATGGCAGCAAGGTGACATTCTATGGTTGATCTCTTGATCTATACATAAGCCAAATATTAAAGAGCTATTTGCAGAAATTGTCTTTCTCTTGAGGCTCTCAACTGTCTCTCTGAATGCTTTTTCCCCTTCTCCTGCCTTCACTTTCTGTTCCTATAGGCAAAGATGATGTGTTTTATACCCTCCGATGTTCCTCTGTAGAATGTCAGCCTCAAATATTCAGCTTGAAAGTTTCTCTCCTCCCCATCTGTCTTCTCTCTTCTGTCTCTGGGTGACGTCTGGCATATTGGCTGAGGTCTCCAGGCAGCTTTGTGGCAGTCCCTGACTTGTCTAGGGCAGCTGGCTAGAGAGATCAAAGAGGATGACTGGCTTTGTTTGTCCTCACTGGATGTTGGCTTCTTTAACTCACCTTTGGGTTCTGAGAATTTTCAGAGCAGTTTTTTATTTGCAACTCACTTGCATGCAGTCTTAACATTGGAGGAATGAAAGCAGATTTCAAAGAAACCTACAGTTTTCTTTACTTATTGAAAAGTGCTCTCTCCATTCCCCAGTAAACAAATTACTAAATAGAAGAGACTTTAATCTTGGAAACAGTGGTTCTTCTTTTTAATGATATGTTCTGTTCTGCACTGGAGAGTCAATAAGTGTTCTCCACATTTGGAAAGTGGAACTGTAAAACTGCCTTTGTTGACAGCAAAGAGAATTTTCATCAGAAGTGAAGCAAATTTAGTATACTTCTTAAGTGGAAGACCTCAGAAAGAGGAATAAGTACCGATTAAAATTTTGTGGTAATGTAGAAGTTCCACTGTCTTGCCAGATCATTTTCAGTTTTTATCCCAGTTTAGTATCATCACACCTGCTCGCTTTCTTGACACAAATGTCAGTGACATTAGTCTCTCCAATACACAGTTTCTAAGTTATATTTTTAGTCTTTTAATATTCTTCCCTTAACAACTTTTCCTCTGTATCAAACTATTTTTTTTTTTTCTTTATTTTTCTTCTGATTATGAGTTGTTTTGCCTTCACTCACAAGATCTTTTCCTATTCATCCACTCTGTCTCTTTGGGCTACCACAGCTGCACTGTCCATGATGTTCAAAAAGCTGCTCCTTATGTCTACTGTTTAATTCTCTGCATCTCATGCCTCTTAGGCTATTCCATCTGAACTGACCTCTGAAGCTCAAAGTCCTTTGTCCTTTGCATTAACCGGACAGGGGGCAGAATGGTGACTGTTGTGAGCTAATCCTAGCCCTGAATACCCTGAGGGCCGAGCAGACAGCATTTGCCTTCTGCCAAGAGCCTGAATTCCAGAAAAAGACATTTTTATGCAGCAAATCAAAGTACAGAAGCATTCTGCTGACCATCTCACCTAATCTGGGGGTAACTAGCATAAGAGACAGCTTTGTCACCTCTGCCAGTTTTCCAAGAGCAGAGCATTTCTGTGCCCAGGGAAATACTTTGGATGGATATGTCTCTCAGACTGTTTCAAGGAATCCTTATCTTCAAAGAGATGTACTGTTTTGAGACAGACACTCAGTTTATGTCTTTCTTATAAACTCAGAGGAGGAACTCAGGATTTTGCCATGCACTTCAAGACTTACATAGTACAGTGTACCTCTGCTGAGTTGCCCTCAGGTTCTGCAGGAATTTGGCCTTTAAGCAGAGTGATAGTTACTTTATTGGACTCAAAAACAAGCAGAATAAACATTTTGAGTATTTATGGAGTGCAGTCTTAGAACCTACCTTAGGGTTTGTAGCATTTTGAAGACTGGTTAGTAGCAGAAAATCCACCAGCTGTAGTGCTCAGTTCTATTTAAAATTCATTTGTGCTTTAAAGAGATTCTTATCTCACATGGTAGATTGATTGTGAAGTTTCAGGTTTCTAGACATTAACTATGGGTTAAACTGATATTTGTTCTCCATGGCAACAGCATTCTTCATCTAATAACTGGAGTAATTTACCTTCATCGCAGAGGGTGCATGCTGAACTGCACGCTGAGTATGTCACGCAACTAGCTCACCTTCCAGCCTGGCAGCCCCCAGAGTTCCTCAGGACACTTTGGACATGCAATATACACCAGAAAATAATCGATTATGAATACCTGAGCCTTAAGCTCCATGGAATATCACAACCTGGAATGCAGAACATGTGCTAGTGCACAGTACAGTGTTACCGTGTATTCAGAGTGTGCACAATCATTAGATGAGACGTGACAAACTGCTCAGTCATTCAGCCAGAGCTATTAAGGGAGCTGACGACAATGTACCTCAAAAGAAGCTAAAATCTTTGAGTGTCTAAGGTTATCTCTCTGTTAACAACAAAAACTCTCCAAAAGAGAGACTGGAGCCTTTGCATGTTCCAAAGATGAAGGAAGAGAACATTTGCAAAGGCAGTAAAAATATTAACTGGGAATAGAAATGAGGACTTAGACTGAAAAACAAAAAGAAGTACCAGTTACCAAGTTTACTGATAACTTCCCTGGCAGCTAAGTTCATGAATGGAAACTAAGATCTGCACTCCTGTTGCCCTATTTCAGCCTGGTGAAAACCAAAGCCTCTTTTTTCTACAGAGAGAAAACAATATTGCCATTTAGGGAGCCCTGCTTTTATTCACTCTTATATACATGCTCTATTTTTAGAGCAAATTATATAACTGTAGTCATCAGAACAGCACCTAAACCCCATGTTTTCAAGTGCAGCTGGAAGATTTTTTTGTTCTGAAGGGTGATAAAATCTGAGTGAACCCCAAGAAGCTGGTGGTCATGCTTCCAGGAACAGGCTGTAGCCTGTTTTCACACATCAAGCAACAAAAATAAAAGATGTCAATAAAGCAGCCAGTTTGGGTAGCAAGAGCAAGGCTCTATAAGAATGGGATAATGTGATTTATTAAAGAAGATGTGTGCAAAACAGAGTCATCTTTAAAAATTAAAAAAAAAAAAAACCAGATCAGAATAACTGCATGTATGGCACATTGCTGTATATCCCAGGGGAAAAAAAAAAAAAAAAAAAAGTGTTGTGTTGTGTTTTTTTTTTCTTTTGTTGTTGTTTTGTTCCCTGCTCCCTGCCTCTCCCCCCCACCATTATGTCCTGAGAGGCAAAATTCAACTTTCATTTCAGATACTTTGCATATTTACATTACCATAGGAATTATGGTTATTGGTTTTCCCCTGACACAGGCTGATTTATAATATTTCTAAAGGAACTAAACACTTTTCTCCCTTCAGCAAAAATGTTGCTCTTTCCCATTTCACATTGTTGTTTGCAAATGATTCACAAATACTAGTTTTTCTATTTGTTCTAGTTACAGGTAGTTGAATTGACAAAGTGCTTACTGAACAATTTTAAGCCCTTTTCAGCTTTTAGCAAGTCCCTACACCTTCTTAATTCTTTTCTATGGGCTTTTCTTATGTTACTTCAACCATACTTCAGGTATGTAATACTTATGATTAGGAAATGGTTTTTAATGAAACCACTTCTAGCTGCCTAGGCAGTAGGGAAATGGGAGTCGGTTGGAAAGTATTTTAGAATTACCTGAGTGTGTACTGCTCAATGTATCACTTTCAGTAATACTAAGAGAGTCCTGCAGTTGTTGGGCATGATGTGCAGTCTTAGTTTTGACCTCCAAGAATGATATCCATTCAAAGTAATTGCTTGGACAGAAAAGTTCCTCACTGAAATGTTTGGACCCACATCCCTGTTTAGCTAATTTAATTCTTTGTGGGGTTTTTTGTGTTTTGTTTTGGTTTGGTTTTGTTTTGGTTTTGTTTTTTGGTTTTTTGTTTTTTGTTTTTTCTTAGAGCAGGTTGACTCTTGCAGAGATGATGGCAACTCTTACCAGTACTGAGAGCTGATGAAAAATCTCTATTTTCTTGTTTGGTTGAAAACCTGGAGCAAGAAAACCAACACCTTGTTTCTTGTCTTATATGTAGTTAATCAACTGGTGGTTGAAATATGCGACACTTCCTGTTTGCAATCAAGCTTTATGAGAAAAGACTACGTAAATGTCACAGAACAAATTATTTCCCTTAAGTAATACAATTTCTTCTGTCAACACCAACTATGCACAGCTGAGCAACTGATTCTCAGGAAAATCTCATGTGAAATGAAAATCCAAACAGAATCATGAACATTAAAGTATGAAGCAATTTATTCAAAACTGTAAGAGTGTTTTCGTGTTTTTGTTGTTTTGGTTTTGTTTTTTTTTTTTTTCTTGGTGGGGAAAAAAAAAACCCAAACCAAACAAACATACAAACAAACAAAAACAACAACAACAAAAACGAAAACACCACCACCACAAACCAAAACCACAAAAAAACCCAAACATCAAAAAAACCCATAAACACAAACAACAAAGCCCATAAACACAAATAGAACCACACAGACACAAACAAAACCAACAAAAACCAACAAAACAAAACCAAAACCAAACAAAACAAAACACAAAAAACCCCACAAAGACCTAGGTAGAGTTTTTTTCATGCTGAAGGTGGCAGTATTAGATACAGACACCATCCAGGTGACTGCAAACTACCTCTAGGTTAGCAGTCTTACTGAAGCTCAGGGTGTTTGATGGAAAGAGCTGTGGTGCATATTAAAGAAAAACGTCCAGGCTTGCTTTTAAATGTTGCTAAACTGAGGATCTGACATGGGCCAGAGGCTGGCTGTGCTGAACTGTAACTGCTTCAGGAGTATTAATAAGGTCAAAGCAAATGGCATGAGAAACTAAAGCATGAGCTTCTCCAAAATACTTTGCCTCACAGAGGTAGAAGCTACTTCCCAAGACGTGAAAGGAATTGAATGTGCTATTAATTCTAAATCATACTGGCAAATGATATCAGAGGAACCAAGCAATGCCAATTGAGAGAAATGGGTTTCTGGTGTGGGTATTTGGATCCAGCACACTTTTGTCTAATTTTATGAGATGAAGTGAAAATTGCGTGGTTAAAAGTGTTCACTAGTGTCAGTGATTTCTAAGCACTCTCTAGGACAAAAATGTGCTTTCTATCATGGATCCAGTTCAAATATGTGAGATTAAATACAGTTTTGCTTCTGACTTCACTTCTGATAAAATGTCAGAAGAAAACTCTTTTTTAAAGGAGGAAATCAAGTCACCTGAAAAGGAATTAAGCAGCAAAACAAAGAAAAGTCTGGATTTTCTGGTGTCACCTTTTACTGCAGTGGACCAGTGTACTTCTGTAACTAAATCTTGTATGTATCTAAATAGGAAACTTGGTTATTTGACACCTAAACTGTCAGTCTGGTTTCCTGAGATTCTTAATACTACACAGTGAACAGAGACATAAATTAATCCCTCTCTCCTGGTGTGTCAAAGGCACTGGAGTTTCATGATACATTTCTTCAGGGCCAGGAGAATGCCAGCCACTGACATTCAAAAAATAGAAAGAATACTTTTGTCTTGTCAAGAATGGATTTTTGGAAAAGTTATTTTTCTTTGCAAGAGAGAAGCCATCAGGTGAACCAGCTGACTCTTCTCTCACAGACCTCAAAACCAAAAATCAGCTTTGTGAACAGGAACAGCTGTTGGGATGAAATAATTTGTGGTATATTGGAAACCATGATCAAACAAAGGTTAAGAAATAAATGTGACAGCATAAAGTAGGGATTTGCCAGATTCGTAGAAAACATGCCTCCATAAATTCAAGTTTTAGTGTGCTTTGGAGAGAACTCCTAAACATCTGCGCAAATCCTGCATGTAAATCTATAAAATTAATCAACATCAGTGGCAAGATTTGCATACAACAAATATAGAGTGATAACATGTTACAAAATTTCCAGTCCAAAGGATGCTTTGCTTTGTATACCCTAACAGCAACCATTTTACTAGAACATGGTTCAATACCATTTACAAAAGAGATGTAAAAGTAAGATACCTCTATAAACATAGAAAACTAAGATGTGATTTTGGAAAGAACTGACAGACTTGATCACTGAAGATCTGAATTTGTCTCAGAAACTCGAGAATATGTACATTACTAAAGCTATAGGAGAAACCTACTTCCTTTCCACAAAAGTTTGCCTTTTCTTCAGGGGCTCTACCAAGTCTTTCATGACACATTGCTGTAAAATTTAACTTTACTCTTTGCAGATGAGGATATTGATGTTTAGGAAATACAGGTTTGGGTTTTTTTCCACCTCAACACTAGATACAGTAGCAAAAATTCTTCATCAATAGGAAAATTGTATATAAAGCAGGTTTATCAGTCAGTCAATTTAAAATTAAAAATATAGCAATCAAGCATGTCCAGCTTTACAATTTTCTTGCATTAATCAGCAGCAACTAGAGCAGCAAATAATGAACCAGAAGCACTTACAGCAAATGAAGACATTTAGAATTCAGTACACTAAAAATCTCACTTTAAAAAGCTAAGTCTCAAATAATCACCACTGCCTAACCAGATAACTTTTAGGGATGAGAATTATTATCCTCAATACTCTCTTATCTGCCTCAGAAGCAACAGATGCTTTGAAAGTTATTACCTGCTAAGTGGAAAATTGCAGACCAGATGGAGCAAATTAATTTGCAATTAAAAAATTGCCACAAACCAAATAATATAATTATTTTTCTGTAATATATGGTTATACCAAAGATTGGTCTGCCACTTTTAAGACATCCAAAGCATTCATAACAGTTACATAACTGGATGGATGCTATAGAGCTGAAAAAGCACCTACAATTTCCAATGTGCAGCAAACAAGTGGGAAATCGCAACTCTGGACAATAAACTTTCAAAAAGCTCTGAAACTTGGTGTTAATCTGGCAGCTTTTTAATCTCAGCTGAAAGGTCTGCTTGGAAGGAAAAAAAAAAAAAGTAAAAGTTCATCTTTGTAAAGCTACAAATCAAGTTACAGAACTGTTTTTCCAACTCAGAATGTGCACTGCTACAATTTATGTGGTTTTCCCACTGGAGTGTGCATTCCTATGACTCACGTGAAGCTCTGAACCATGCAGGAATCAGTGTTTCCCTGTATAACTCCTATGCTCTTGCTACTCAATATATTAAAAATATATTTTAAAAAGCTTTCTTGCTGTAGAGATCCACAGCAAATATTGAAGCGACTAGAGAAGGGGACTCAACCTTCCAAATTTCATTAAGAAACCTAGAGCTATTCTCAACCTTTTTTTCATGTGTATGAGTGTTCATATACATATAAATGTGTGTGTGCATGCATATAAATCAAAGTTTCTAGATCAAACCTTGCCACATAGCCTTAAAAAAGATATTTTTATACTCTTGATTTTTTATCAGTCTGGAAATTTTTCATTAAAAACAAAACAAAAAAACAAAACAAAACAAAACAGTCATGTTTGTAAAGCCATGCTAGCTAAACCTCATGGGACAGAGAGATGAAAGACTTCAGCTATTTCTCCTAAGAACAATGTGCTCAGGACTTTCATCTTACCCTTTATTCTATGACATCATCACTTCCTTAAGATGAAACAAAATGTGAAACATTTCCAGTCAGCTGATGCACCTAACACTCACAGAGACCTCCTCCTGAAGGGAGAAAGAATTACAGAATTGCCATCACTTCTCTCACCACCTTTTTGCACAGCTGTGGCAGCCAATTCAGCACAGTGCACCCTGCTACTTTATGGGCACTAGCAAGTCACGCTGTCACATCAGGGCTCTCTGGACACTCCTGAGAGCTGGGGAAATCAAAACCTCTCCAGATTCTGGTGATGAGGCACCACACACAGTAAGTTAATCAAACAGAAAAGAGATGTGAAAGGCTAACTTAGAAACTCTTCAACTTAACAAGGCTCCTCTTTTGATTTAAACATTTCTGCAAAAATCAATGGAACCTGGCAAAACCTCTGGATATCACACAAAATGTGAGACAGTGTGAATAGCAAAAAACAGAAACAAAAACAAAACAACAACAACCAAACAAACAAAAAACCCACAAACCTAAACCCCCTAAATTAGCAGAAATTCCTAAATTAGGGGTCCTGTGTTAGCAAAATTTGCAAAATGACTGTCAAACACTTTCTTAAAGCTGTAAGAAATAGATCTTAGCAAAACATGGAATTATGGCAGTATGTTATCTGTTGTAACTTCTTTTATGAATTTAAATAAATTCATAGATAATTCAACTGCTTTCTACTTCTGTGTTCTGGATAGTAGTAGAGAGCAAGTGCATAAATGCCTACGTAAGAAACTCTGAAACTCCAGCAGGTAACACTTCATGTTTCTGTATTTGCTATTTTGTAGCTTCTTTTCATGGCACATGGCACCACACAGCGAAGAATCCCACCTTCTACTGCTGCAGGGATGTTACAGATCGACTCTACCGAAGGGAAAGAAGACTACATCACTCTATTGTCTTGCATCACTCTATTGTCTTGCATCTTTTGTAATGTTCTTAGAAACCAGTATAGTTAACCTTCACCTTAATGTTAATTTCTTTAGCATCTTTGATAGTAAGTGGGTGTGAGCTTCTGTCTTGCTAAATCCTGACCACAGGCTGCAGTCTCATGACAATCTAAATCTTCTCGGGAAATACCACGGGGCATTTTGCAAGGGTGGAAAAAGATGTGACCCAGAGATTCACATGCAAAATCATTATTTTCTAGAAGTCTTCCCCCAGAGTGGTACCTGAGGGACTTGTCAAGCACTCCAGTTAACATAATCTTGCTTACATGGAAATGTCAAGAAATAGCCAAGAGAAGATTTTAAGTATTAGGGATCACAGGATATTAGAATCATGGTAAAATGAGGTGTAAAGACAACTCAAATGAAATTTCCCAAATCTGAAATGTTTATATTTACTGACTACCATTGAAAGAGTAGTTGTATCTGAACTCCTTTCCCTCTGCCTGATCTTACAATGAAATAATAGAATATCTGCCTCACAGTGGCATGTTCATACACTCAAATGAAGTTTAAATAGATGGGAGTTAGTTACAGCGTAACAAGAAAAACCTCTGCAGATTTCCTGAGTGCTCTTTGTGGCTATTCAGAAGCATTTTTTTAACTGATGTTTTCAACAACGTTTACAATTTCTTAATCATTATTTTGGTCTTATAAATCAGATACTGTAACTATTAATTTTCTTATATAAGAAAAAAAAGGCAACACCATAAAGCTTATTTCCAGGTGTTATCCAGTGAATCCAAGAATAATTTCAGATAGAAACTGATGATTAAGATTCAGAATAAATACAAGTATTGCCATCAATTTTAATCATGTATGCTCCTTCTCCAACTTTATGTTTTGTTTTCCATTTAGCCCCCTCAGCATATTCTGAATTAGTATATTAAAAGTGGAATGAAAGATTATACACTCAGTAACCAAATATAAGTAGGACGTTTCACCTTACATTGCTTTCTTGTGTTCCTCTAGCTCTCTAACAATAGAACACCTCAGTAATTTTGAATGGACCTACATACCCTGAATGGAGTACAGTGATTAGTTTTCCATTTAGGTACCATTTAATAGGACATATGTAATGATACACACAAGAAACACCTGTAACAATTCTGAGGACAAACATGGGCCATGCTCATGACAGCTGAACTTCATAAATGGGCCTGTGAAATTTTAAACTTAGAAACATTAACTCAAAAAAATGAAGGATACACCTGAGTGAAAAAAAAAAAAAACAAATAAATTGTTATTTTGAGGACTAAAGCTTTTCTGAATGTAGCTTGGTCAGATATGACAAGAGCTAAAACAGCAACTGGTGACAAAATCAAACCTGTTCTAACACACGCATCTCTGACCTTCAAGAACTCCATCCTGCAAGAAAAAAGAGATGTTCTGAGCCCAGTAATTTTAAACAATTTAGATGAGCATTTACTCTCTAACACATTCTCAGCTAGCAGATCCATCCAGGATGGCCTCTGAGTGAGCCCATCATCAGGGAGCTCAATGATAGAGCAAACTAAACAGACATCTGTAGCCACTCCAGTGTTTCTGAACTCCAGAAGAAACTTAATCCCTGCTTTCTAAAGGCTTTTAGAAAATATATGGACTATGTATATCCTTTAAAAAACATTTAGAGAAGCCTTGCTACAATTTAGCCTTAATCAGTTTTTCAGAATATCCACTGATGAGATTCTGCATTATCACTGTTTATTGCTGGGCAATAATGAAGTGTGGCAGATGCTCTCTATCAATCCCTTCCCTCGCCCCAAAGGTGGAGAAGGAGGAGAGACTTATGTGTTGGAAAATTGAACCAGCTTTCCTAATAATACTAATAAAGAGAAATAATGCAAAATACAAAAAATACAAACCCAATATTGAATCTCTCAGATGATCCTGGAATTGCTTGCCTGGAGGGGTGGTGTGGGGCCAGCAGCTGCAGGGCAGATATTAGGAAGTCCTGGACTGGAGTTAGCAGCAGACAGGAAATGGATTCAGGAATGCATGAGCTGGAACCAGGATCAAGATCGCAGGCAGGACAACAAATAGGGACATTTTCAGAAGGCTGTCATGAAGAAAAGAAAGCAAGACCCTTGTGGTTCCGCAGCTTTAAACTGAGTATGACATGTATGGCATGGAATACCTCATTGGTAAATTGGATTTACCTGTTCTGTCCACCTCTCCCTTCGACTAAAACCCTTTACAACATCTCTTTTGTGGAACAACAGAGGTCTATCAATGACCTGGGCTACTACAGAAATAAGTGTAAACACGGGCCTTTTCTGCATACCATTAACTCAGTAAAACTATAAATACCAGGCATTGTCAGCTTCGGAGTAGAGACTATCTGAAAAATACACAACTAACTTTAGAAAAGTACAGTTAATTGGAAGAAACTTAGCTGAAAAGAATATTCACTAAAAGAGAACTGGTCTTGTTTTAACTAAAACCAGGACATGCATCTCAGCTGAAGTTTCCTTATATCCTCTTTTAATCTTATAAGTGGCCACTTGACAGAATTATTTTGCTGGCAGACAGTCATGTGGTGATGATTAGGTGACATTGATGAGCTAATTCTTTCAGTCCTTTTGCCCGGGACTTCCTAGCTGGAAAAACTTTAAACAGAAGAGAAAGAAATAGGTGAATTATTTCAAGGAGTAGGAAGAGAAAATACGTTCCTGATTTTTTTGTTTATGATCTTCTTTTTGCAACAAGTGTACTAATTAGGTTCCATTATATGCATTGATTGGAGGCCAGTTATGCTTACTCATTTTTTTTATAAGAAAAAATATCCCAGGTATTCAATAGCAGAAATAGAATTGTATCACGTTCTTGAGGAAATACTTGCCACAAGGGGCCTCTACAGGTTAATTAGTCCACCAACAACCCACTCAGGGCAAGAATACTGTCAACATAAGATCAGATCATCTTTCACAGGATCTTAGGATCTGTTTCCACATTAGCAATACCTCAAAAGTGGAAGAAAAACAAGCGCTAAAGAGATGGAAAATCCTTCAGCCAGTCTTATTCTTTCCCATTTGTTGCTGTGATGTGCTTCTTACACAACTAACTAAACCTTGTAGACAGAGAGATGTCATGTGTTACTATTCCTGACAGAGATGGAAGAAAAATTAGGATGGAAGAAAAATTAGGATGATAAGCTCAGTATATTATAAATCATAGATACCTACAATGAAATTATTAATCTGCAATGTTTTTTTTCTACCACCAGGAGAATGTATTGTGTTTCTCAAGTTAATACAGATTCAGGCTGCATAAATTCCAAATTTTCAGTGTGTGATGAGAAAGAAATCTTTTATGTTAAACTGATTTTTTTTTTTTTTTTTTTTTTTTTTTACATAAAGCTTTCTTTAACTTGTCCGAGACCAACCACTTCATTTATAAAACACAAGTATTCTCTGGCAGACTGCATCTCGTTTATGAATAGAGTACTATTAGGGAGAAAGGCGTATAAATAGTCATAGGAAAAGTAAGACTTGTTGTACTGCTCAAAGATCTGTCTCTCTCTAGGCTTATAACTGAATTCTAGGTGCTCAGACATGTTCATTTTATTTATATTGTTAGTCTGGAATTGTCTAGACAAAATATTTAACTTAAAGGTTAAAGTAGTAGTTTCTTTCTCTAACTGGGAAAGCAGTCAAATTGGCTTTACATTTCAGAAATTGTCAAGAAGAAACACAGAAATAGAACTGCAGCTAAGCAATAATGCATTTTTTTTTCCTGACTGGTGCTGATTTCCCTTAAGACTGTCTTTGCCATGCCATAGTCTTGAAATTAATGTCTGACTTCACTCTGTAAAAGGTTAGCGTGTCCAGACAAAAACAGCCTAAAGTGAAGCTGTTCTAAGTTTATTATTAGGCTTCCTGAGGAGCTCATCCATAGGAACCCAGTATGATCTTGAAGTCAAAGGCAAACCTGAGATACATATTTCCTCCTACAAATTGCAGACTGTCCGAAACTTATATTTCTGAGTGTTTTTGTTCTACTCACAAATCATTCCACATCTCCATGAGTTACCCCAGTTCAGCTGTAACTTTGTTATTTTTTTTTATGGTGCATATATATAGAAACTTTTGGATAAAATTATATAAATAAAAAAAATTATATCTCATTTGGTGATTAAAAAGATCTACACATTTGAGTTGGAGACAGTGTCACTTGCCCTGGCTTTGGACATAATATTTTAAGTGAGTTGCACATGCTGTATAAGATTTCCATGCAAAATTAAATATTTTTTGTAAAGAAATAGTCTTGTAATCCTCAAAAAAGTCAAAATTTTCAGAATTTGATTAATACCATTATGTTTTCCAGTATTGTATAACTTCTTACAGAAGCGTAAGAGGAAACCTGGTTAGGGAATGGCATATTGTTAGAGTAGAGGCTCTTCAGTCTCTCCAGCTATAAAAACGATTCTTTACTTGCGTGAAAGTGCAGAGTGGGATTTGATGGCTCTGCAAAGCTTAATTGACTATTTTTTGTTATGTGTGCTTATTGAATTGGAAGAAGGAAGAAGAAGAAGACACATTCAAGTTGTGCAAAGTAGTCCTACGATTTTTGTTGTAATTTATTATTTATCGTTTTCTATGTACATAAAGGTTTTTTCCTACTGCACCTGTTTTTGCCCTGTAATAGTCATCAGCCTCCAAATCTACAATAGTTGATGCAATATTAATATTCTTGAACTTGCCAAGATGTTTAGAACAAGAAGCCAAAATACACTTGAACACACCAGGGATGGCATACTTTCAGATCACAAAGACATTATCCCAAGCATATGAATGCACTGTGTAAGCAGAACTTGAAGGATTAGAAAAACTGGAGAACTGTAATTGTATGAATAAAAGTTTAAGTAAAGACTTTACAGTAATTTTTCTCAACGTAACTGCTCAATGCAATACATTTCACAGAGCGGAATGCTTTGAGCAGGACTGCTTCTGAATTAGACCTCTAGTTGTAGTTCAAGGTGATTTTTCTTTCAGTAGAAGATGGTATTTTTACAGAAGCCATAGAGATGCTACATAAAGTTACATTTAAAATATTATCTTCTCTTTGGACACAGAAGTATGGACTGGATATTTCAAAGTAGGGAGAAACACATCTACTGTTTGCCTAAGAGCAAGCTATGTAAGTATTATCACAATCATAGCAAATATTGTTTTACTATATAGAATTGAATCATTGGATGAACAGCCTCGCTTCAAAAAATCTCTACTAACTGGTGAGAAATATCAGCATATATAACCTAGGGAACTGTGAACCATGTGAAAAAGAGGCATCCCTATTAAAATATGACAAGGTTAGATCTAATCCTGCAAGTGCCTGGTGAGGTTACACACATAACACTGAGCGTTCCAAATTCATAGAAAGCCAAAAAATCCCAAAATGCTTGGCATGAGAAAGGGTATTTTATTTTCACTTCAAAAGTCATTGGAAGTTCTAATTATACTTTTCACTTTCATAACATTATAAATCAGATGATCTCAAAAGGCATTACAATCCCTGATGAACTTAATCTCATAATGCCCAAGAAACAGAAAGCTTCTTTAAATTATATTTTCTAGGGCTTACAGGAAACTGTTAGCTTGGCCAAGCATAAAACCAGATCTCCTTACTCCTTTATCTATGTTTCAGTCACCAAAAAAAGTCAAACTAATTTTCTTAATTTTTTCTTCAATGAGATAACTCTGGTCTTCTTAACCAGCATCAAAAACCTGTGACCAAACAAAGCCAGCAATCAATTTGCTGGGAAACCAGACTAGTTCTCAGCTACAACTCACTGCTTCAAGAATCTTTATAAAAGGTTTATGCTCTAATTTAATAAGTAGCAATACATTACAGGAAAATGTTGACTTCTTGTATTTGTTTAAGAAGCCAAACATCATGATTTTCATCTTTATTTAGTGAAAACTTGCAAGCAAATAGATCTTGCATAACTTCACAGAATTTGATTACTGAGGATCTTATATAAATTGTTAACTAACTTTATATTTTTTTTTTCTTTACCTTTTCTTCCCCCTGCCACCTTCATCAGTCCCTTAAGGAAAATGTTCCTTCTTACCCTTTCTTTCTATTTCACAGAGAGAAACAGAAGAGATTACTTTTTTTTTCTTTTTTTTTTTCTTTTTTTTTATTTGTTTTTTTCTTTTTTTTTTAAATTTTAATTGTAGGAATAGGTCTTCTTTAATACTTCTGCAATTTCTCCTTTGTGTCTCAAATCAGCAGAATTTGAGAACCATAATGAGAAACAGCAAGGTGAAGTTTAAAGATAAATGCTTCAGATGTAGAAACACATGTCCCACTGTCAAAAGGTTTCTATTCCCTGAGCAGCAAAATGGAAGATGAACCCTGCTACATTCAGAGTTGCAGAATAGAACCTTCATGGAAAATGGGAGAGACCCAAATAAAGAGAATACATAGACAGATCAGAGAGATTTAAATGAGGAGGGAAGCTGACTGTACCTAATCATAAATGTTGATAAATAAAACCAGAAGAAAACAAATCTCTGAAGGAGGAACAAGCAGTATTTTTTCTTTTAAATAAATTAATAAAATAATAAGAATAAGTAAAATAATAGGAATAACTAAAATAACAGGAATAAGTTAACCAGGCTTTTGCCATTTACAGGTAGAATATGAATACTGTGTTCATAATAGAGATACAGTCAACCTGCTATCTAAATAACCTGAGTAATTGTTATTTCTTTGTTGATGGGCTGTGGTGTGGGTGGCAGATGTGATTGTATGATGCACTGTACTATTTTCATTACATCTTTCATTCTTAAGGGATGATAAAATTTTAAAATTCATTTAACCAACACATTTTAAAATCTCCATGAACTTCAGTTATTTGGGAGCCATGATTGCAATCCAGGTTACCTGTCTATGTTCTGTAATGTGCAAAAATTCCAGGAAGAACAAAAGAGGTTTAAGAGGGGCACCTATTGTAATTGCCCCTCCTAATGTCAAGAAAGTACAAATTTGCCCAGTCTGTTTTTCTCATTACTTTCTGTACGTCATCCATATCAAATTGAATGGGAATTAAATTCTGTGATTACAAAATCTGTGGTGTTTTATCTGAAAATGGAAGACAAAATTAAAGGCTGGTGTTATTTTGGCAAGCTAGAAAGGGTACCATGTAAAGGCTGGAAAGAATGTGCATCCTCAACGAGGGCAAATCCCTTTGCTGTGAAATCTGAGACATTACTATTGGTATGTGTTACAAAGATGTTTGATTTCTGACAGATGCTAACTGATAATTTGCAGCTTTTGGTGTCTGTATCTTTGTAACACCAGAAACAGTCTGCTACCTGAACAATTTTCAATGCAAAATAACAGATCTGAATATATAAACACTGAGTATCAATAGAGATCAACACTGAAATATTAGCTTGGACTACTGGGTTGAACATAAAGGAAGGAAAAATCAGAGTATATTCAATAAAAAATACATTCTAATAGTGAAGTTTTATTAGACTGTGGAATAGGCCCATGGGGCAGTGGTGGACTTGTATCAGACATTCACAAGTAGCCACAACAAACTAGCAGGAAACAAATAAACAAACAAAACACACACACAAAACAAACAAACAAACAAAACCACCAGTCAACCAAGCAACCAAAACATACAAACAAAAACCCAACCAAACCAAAAACCTGTAGGAAGCAATTCTTTATTTATAAGGTGATGTGATCTATTTGTTGATGTTGCAGTTTAACCCAAGCTGTCAATTCAAAACCATGATAGCTGCTCGTTCCCTTCCTCCCTCGAACACCAAAATAGGGAAGATAATTTAAAGAGAAAGGACAAACTGCTGGACTGAGATAAACACAGTTTAATAAAATGAAAAATAAGACTAATTTACTACTACTACTTACATATATAAATATAAAATAGAAAATATAATATTAAATAAAAGATAATGTAATTCCTCACAAACTCTATCCATGCTGAGCAGCCAGTCCCAGGAAGCAGCACTGTGGTCCCAAACAGCTGATCCTGGAGAGAAAAGAGAGAAAAAGACAGAAAGGCCCAGACGCCTCTGCAAAACAGAAGGATGGCAAAAGGCCAAACTAAAAGAACTCCAAACAAGAAATCCACTGAAATGGAGTAGAACCAGAACATGTCTCCATCTCTGTGTGTCCTCCTAGCCAGAAAATTCCAACCCTCCATAAATATGAAGCAGGATGCTAATGGCATGGAATACTCTTACGATCACTCTGGATGTTAGTCAAAGTCTGCCCCATCTGTGTTCCCCCTTCCCAGTTGCCTCACACCTTTGGGCAGAGAGCTCAGAAAAGCACTTGGGTCCCATAAAACAACAACTAAAAAGCATTAACTCTGTCCCTGGGTGTTATATTCTTGTTTTCAAACTAAATCCAAACAATGACCATGCTAGTTATGAGAAAGAAAGTTTCCTAACTGCATGAAGAAAATTAACTCGGTTTCAGGCAAACCAGCACAGATGATTTCTCATTTCTACAAGTGCCTTCAAGATTTCCTGGAGCTTGAACTTAAAAAAGCCTTGTCCTATCCACGCTGTACTGTATATGTAGTATCCCGGTTGACTTCAATATTTCATATTAATCCCATCCCTAGCAGCATCTTTGCTTCCTGTTGTTCCTGAATTGTTGGCTTATTGTTTTCAACTGCTGCCCATTTGTTATTGCAATTACTTTCCTACTCTTTTGACCTTGGCAGGCAATGAGCACTTTTGAGGAGCTAATAAAGGTTTTACAGATTTCCACTGAAAAGGCATTGAAGTAGCACCTTGTCAGAGTACACAAGGTGGACAAACCTTACTATTTTATGATGGTTTTTCTGCACTTATTTTGACACACACAGATCTTTGTTGACACAGCTGATACAAATACATAAAAGCAAAAGTGATTTATGTTTAATTAAAATTCTTTCTACAGCTTGAGTGAGTGAAAAAGGGTTATTAGGAAGGCGCTGGAGAGAGACTCGAACTCTCGTGGGTTACTCTGAGCAGTATTTATTGTTGAAGATTCGCAGGAACAGCAGGGTTGGATCACCTCCTCAGAGAGTGACAATCATACAGCAATACAGCTAGTCATTATATAGGGTTCTAACAGGTATTATGCAACTAAGCAAAATTTATCACTGTCTATCACTGTCAATGTCTTCGGGTTCCTTCCGTCCCAGTGGTCTGCAGGTTTCACTTCTTTTTCATGTTCCACTTGGCAAGTACCGAACGAAAAGTCCTTGGGTTGTAGGGCTAGCTTTGAAGTTCTACCTGTCTCATTTGTTATCCATAGTTCATCAGTCTAGTACAGAAATCAGCAAACCTAAGAATAGCATTTATCAATGTCTAAGGGTACAAAGCAAGCTCGTGGTTCTGGGCAAGGGCTATACAGGAGACAAGCTGAAACTTGCAGCCTTAGCAGCACAGCTTATAACACTGATATAGGCCTAAAATCCTAATTCCCTATTTTCCTACAACAGTGAGGATAAAAATCTTTCAAAAATACAGCCCTCAAATAAAGTCTCTAGATAAACATTCAGAAAATGAGATAAAGACCACAACAAAAAAAGCACAACACAATTACTTAGCAAACAAAGTTCCAATTTAATAATTCATTCCATTCCTCCATGCCATTAGTTGAGAGAAAGAAGATGGGATAATGATGAAGTGTTTTGCAAAAGTCTTCTAAATGTACACTTTGAGCTTTCTGGATATTTCAGCTTCCTGTGTAGGTCAACAGAATCAGTGCTTTGAGGATGAGTGCATACTCATCCTAGAAATTATCGTTTGATTTATTAACTATCAAAGCTAACTCCCAACTGTAACTTCTGCAATTCATTAGAGATGTAATTTTCTCCATGCTTTGTCCCAGTACATACTTCAAAATTTCAGTCTTTTCCCCTTGGTTCACACTCAGTGGAAGAAAATGTCCTTTTTGCCCCTTAAGCCTTTATTTATATTTCTATGCTCATATAAACAAATACAAAGAGAGAACGTGAAACCACCTCTCATGTGAGTCTAATCATCACCAATCTGCAAAATATATACACTACTTTATCCACGTATTCCCATAATAAAAACTAAAAGATCTACTCTCTCTAATTTGTAGGTGCAGAATAAATTTGTCAAGTAACGAATCTTGCTAAACCAGGTCCCAGTTTCCCTGTTTCAACTACTGAACAACACTACTTCTTTAGTATTAAATACACAATGTCATGCTGTTCCAAACTGGCATTACAGGTAAGTCATCATTTCCAGTTTACTGTGGAGTCCAGCCCAGGACTTCCAGGTATCTGCCCTGCAGCTGCTGGATCAACACGGGCTCTGCCATAGGCAATGCTGCGCTGCGCCAGGAAATTCAGTATTGGTTTTGTATATTTTGCATTATCTTCTCTATTCGTTAGTAGCATGGAGTTGGATTGTCTTGTTGGATTGTTTTGAACAAGGGAAGCATGGTAGCTGATTAAAAGGTCTGAGATGACTAGGGACAGGACAGGAAATCAGTGAAGGCTTGTCATTTTGTGTGTGGAATAAGGCTTAATATAGAGGAAGAATGTAAGGGGAAGACAACTATTCATTGACAATCCAACTCCTTTTTGCCCATTAAGGAAATCTGAAAAGAAGTGGGAAATTTTGTTATGGTACCATTGTAAGTTCCATTCTTATAAAATGACAAATGGCCGATGGTAAAGGGATTTTACACAAACACATTTATTTTATAGAAGTATTTTTTACATCATTCCACCATAGTTCCCTATACCTATTGTATGAGCGCTAGGAGCACAACCACCTCCTATCTTGAGATTGTAAGAGGTTACAGCAAGCCTAGTAGCTATGCCACAATATGCTTCACTATGTCCTAGTCTTCTGATTCATCTAAATAAAACAGTTATTCTCAATTAATGTTAGGATGGATTGAAGTCAATTACAAATAATTTTCCATCAGCCTTAACACTGTAGTGAGATATTGCTGCTTTTTGTCACTGTTTTCTTTCAGCCTCCTGACAGTAGCTGTTCTCTGGTCTGTTGGTCTGTAGACAGTTGTAATACAAGCATTGGGATCAGTATGAATGGAAAATAGAAAAATCTGAGTGTGGAAGGCCCTGAAGAAAATGGTGGCAGGAAGAAGCTAATGGGAAAAGCAAGTCTTACCAACACATCACCATTTACTGCAGGGCAACAATAAACCATGGCAAATGCTCTCTGTTAAATGCCTGCCCTCCCCACTAAGGAAAGGGAATAGGAGGAATAGGGAGAAAGACTTAAAAATTGGAAAGTTAAAAATGCTTTACTAATGCTACTAAAGAATAGAGAAGATAATGCAAAATATACAAAACCAGTACTGAATTTCCTGGCACAGCGCAGCATTGCCCATCGCAGAGCCCATGTTGATCCAGCAGCTGCAGGGCAGATACCTGGAAGTCCTGGGCTGGACTCCAGTGTAAACTGGAACTGGATTCAGGAAGGCACGGCCTGGAACTAGACCTCAGATTGCAGGCACAACAGGCAGGGTCCTCTTCAGATGCCAGCCATGGCAAAGAGCCCAAGACCCTCGCAATTTCCCAGTTTTATATGGTGTATGACATGTATGGAGGGAACACTTAGTTGGTCAATTTTAGTCACCTGTTCTGTCTGCCCCTCCCTATGAGTGCACCCCTCTCACTTATAGGTCATGCAAAATTTACCTGTAACTTTGGCTGCCAGAGCAGTAAGTCTGAGCCTGGGCCTCTTCTGCAGACCATTGCTGCTGTTACCAGCTCCAGAGCCAACAGTGTCTGAAAAATATGCAGCCAATTTCAGTGCAGTTATTTAGAAGAACTTAGCTTAAAGGAAAATTCACTAAAAGAGAACTGGTCTTGTTTTAAACAAAACCAGGGCACAACATTAGCAGGTCATCAAGATCCTGGCAGAGGGAAGAGAAAAGGAAGTCAACACTGATGACTCACAGGAGTGGACAGGAGGGTGAAACTGATTACTCCCTAATTAAGGAGAAACCAACCTAAAAAAAAGCAGGAGAGATTGTGAAGTCTTACTAGATGACATATCTTGTTTCCTGTTCTGTCACAAGAAATGCTGTATAGATAACTTCGATATAATTTTCATGTTTTCATAATTGCTGGATAGGCTATTTGCATGCTCTATATAGTGCCAGAAGTATGGGGGTATAAATGTGTGAATGGTAGTTAGTGAAACAAATTTTGTTTCAAAATGAAATTATCTTCTCCCACTACAATTATCCTCTCCCACTACAAGCTTGTTGATCTTTGCTACCTTGTTGCTACAATGCTGCATCGCAGTATCTTACAAGGCAATTGCTATCAAAATACAGTAATATAGGTAGACAGTCCACTCATTAAGATGGAGGGCTGGCCAAACAAATCTATTGCACGGAATTAAAGAAAATGTCAGTAGCAAAGGTGTGAGTTCATAGCTTACTCTACAACAGCATCACTAAATTGTTTTCTTTCTATCCATTTTGAGCTTTCTTCTATCTTCCATTTTCTAGTGAGCAGGAACTGTGTCACACATAATCAAGTTACATTTTGTGGCTGAGTGCCAAACATACTTTTTCTCCTAAAACTAGTGCAAAATAAGTTAAGTCTTAAATATAATTATATTAATATAAAAGCTTTTCATTCTCTTTAAGGTTTACTCCTCATTTTTCACATGTCACAACAATTGATTTGTATCTTGTTCATCTGAAATAATTAATCTGTGATTGAAAAGAATAATAAAAAATAGTAGCATAAACAATATATTCTTTAACAGGTTTACTATTACAAGATATTTGTCTCAATGGGCTTCAATGTATTATTGATTTTCTATCATTGCATTTTCTAAAAATACAATTATTATTTCTTTCATTTTTATCGTCATCTTATGTCTAAAAGTGAGAGTGCATTATACTGTGGATCTCTACAATTTCTTATATTGCTGTGCTACCATACAGCTTTCCTCTGCAGCTCGGACTCCTAACTTGTCTTTTACTGAGCTGTATAAAATTGTTACATGGGTTGGCAGAGCCAAGTGGAAGATCCAGATCAGCTAGGTGGAGATTGACAGAAGCTAAGATGGAATAACAAAAAATAGGTGGTGGGAGATGACAAATATAAAGACTGAAGAAACATAACATCACCATGTACTAGTGACAGCTAGGGATTCAGAGTCCTGCAATTTCTTATTCTACCATTGATTTGCTGTGTGAATTTGTCAAATTCCAACTGAGTGCTGGCGGAAAACATTCCCAGATTTTTGGTTTGCACATCTCCCTTTCAGTTCAGACTGGGGTGGGGGATGGGGGACTGAAGGGAGATGACAAAAATCCATGACCCAAGTAATGGGTATGTTAGCATAGCTTTGCCTGTCTTGCAATTTATTTTGAAGAAAGATCCAAATTAAACTTGATATCCAAGAAGGTTGAAAACATTAATTCCTCAAATGGTGTTGAATATATTGGTCCTACTTTAGTAATTAAGCACAATCGGTCACTACATCATCTGTACTTAATAGATAGTTTCTAGTAATAAAATTGTAGAAAACATTTACATCTAATGACACCTACAGAAGTTTTCTTAGATACCATAAGCCAAGTTGCACATAATTATTTCTTTTTTTTTTTTCATTCTATGCATGTAAGTCTTCTTTGACTTTTCACCATCGTCTTAGCTTTTTAGATTTATCTCCAAATGAGATCCTACTGTCATGCAAACTCAGTCAGTAATCTGGAAAAAGCCTCAAATGAGATTTATAATTGTCACAATCAACCTTCTAAATAAACATCTGATAGGGAGAAGGTTAGCCAAAAGAAGACTCGAAAGTGAGGAATGAAAAAGTTCCTGTTCAGGCAGCGGATGGACACATTAATCAGTCCCTTTGTGTACTTTTCCTGAGGTCTAATGCATATCACCATCTAGTGGCTCTGAATATAATGTAGAAAATGACACCTAACTTTAATATAATTTGTTTTGATGTTTGAAACTGAAAATCCTCAAATAAACCTTTATAGAAACCATTATCAGTAATGTAACTTTTCCTGCAGTGTTACAATCCATCACTATTACGTGTGAGACTGCAAACCATCTTAGCCTTGACTAATATAGAAGTGCCCTGCCAGAATACAAGGCAATGGTGGCAGAAGAGAAATACTCTTTAATCCAGTTCTTCTCTCTTCTTGGCACAGAGAAACACTGAAACAGAATATATAATACCAAACTACAGAGGTGGAGAAGGTCTGCCTTTAATAAATAGGATTGCAAACACATTTGAAATTAGCTCTAATATTGTGTGAGTTGTGTAGTCAATTAGAAAAAAAATGACTTTGCATCTACCTCAGAAGAATCCTTTTTTTATAAGCATTCCTGTGATATCTAATAGCAGATCTTTCTGCTGTAGTATAAGGCAGTAGGTGAAATCAGTTATAATCAGTGGGGTCTGCAATCAGGGACCTCAAGACCTGAGGCAAATGGCAATTCTTTGGAGCCAGGTTCACTGAAAATGCGTAACTGAGCATTATTTAAAGTGTATGAGCTGTGTAGATCCTGAAATTCTTCCATGATCAGTACCATTTTACATAGCAGTAATAGAAGTTTCCCTATTTAGAGGCTCTTATTCAACGTCTGATCTTGAATTCAACAATGCAAAAATAATCCTGTTAGACCAGATGCTGAATTGTACATATGGAAGTCATGGGATAGAAGATGGTGACAATGAAAGACTCAGAGACTAGGTGCTCCATTTTTGTTCTACCAGTCAAGTGACAAATTATAATTTCTTGTTAGGTCAGCCTATATTGGATACCAGGAAAGTCTCATTCAAGAGACCTGGCTAGAAGAATAATAGGAGGCATTGTTCCACCATTCAGTTAAACTTTCCTTGCAGTTCAGAGACAGGAGTTGGTTTGGCAGGTGAAATTCTCAAACGTATTGATAGATAACCCCTGACCATGAAGGTGGGTACAACTCTTGTACTGATTTAGCCCTGGACAGCAACTAGGACCACATAATCACTTGCTCCATCCTTCCACCCCCCACCCTGGTGGGATCAGGAGGAGAATCAGGAAAAAAAAGGTAAAACTTGTGGGCTGGGATAAAAGCAGAAAAACTATGCCAAGTCCAGTCCCAAGCAGTGATTGTGAACCCCAATTTCATACAACCAGTCCCAGAAGATCAGAGACCCAGATCACAGAGCTGGTCCCAGAAAAAATGGAGACCCACACAGCAGCAATTCCCCAGGTAATGAGTCCCTCCCCTAGCCATCTACCCCAATTTTATACTGAGCATGATGTCATATGGTATCAAATATCCCTTTGGCTAGCTTGAGTTGGCTGTCCTGTCTGTGTCCCCTCTCAGTCTCCTGTGAAATTAACTGTCTCAGTTGAACTGGCACAACTCTGAACAACAACTAGGGAGCAGAAGCAATGAAAAAGGAAGATATGAGGAAAATAAAATAAAATAAAATGAAGGTGAGATGGCCTCTGTCCCATCTATGTGCATATATGTCAACCAACTACTAGGTTGTTCATAAAGCTTCCAAAAAGCTCAGGCTCTTTTCCGTAGTACAGTGAAGTTACACAAGCTTATTCTGAGACAGATTTGTTAATGAATTTGCTCAAACAAATGAAAAAAAAAAAAAAAAAAACCAAAAAAAAACCACAACGCCCTCTCCTAGCAGTCTGTATATATTTTGTTTTGTGGATGCTATCAACAACTCTTACCTACAACTGCTTGCCTGTGGGAATCATAAGCAGTGGCTGGATATACCAGCCTTCATTTCCATTAGTAGCCAATACTCCCTGTGATGATAATGGAATGAAAAAAAAAAAAAAAGCAGTCAGATGCTCGTGTATGCTTTATTGGTCAGCTTTTCAGAAAGCCATTTTGGAGACAATATTCCTATCAGCATCACATGTAGATTTGTGAAACCAGGATATTTTCCAGCAAAACCGCTGTTCTGCATAACATTTATCTCATTTTTTGCAGCTTCCAGAGTAGAAACTTCAAAAAGATGTTTTGAGCAGTGCCAGATCTCCTGCTGGTTACTCATAAAAAGCACAGTTAAGGAAAAGTGTTATTATGGCATTTTAGCTAATGTTCTCTCTCTCTCTCTCAAGTTATTTTTGATCATTTTCAGCTCACTCAAAAGACTTTAATATATGATGGAGTTTGTGACAATAGGTTTAGTACCCAAAACTGTTTATATTAGTAGTGTCCGAAATGAGCAATTTGTACTTGCTTGAACTATTGGAAGTTTCTTATTGTAAGCCTATTGCACAAAAGGAAAATATAAACTGTGGATATGTAAGAAAAATTAATTACTAGAAAAAAAAGATTTATTTTACTACTGTGCTTGTCACTCATTAAAGTAATATTAAATATACTTTTTAATTGTTTGTTTGTTTGTTTGTTTTATTTGTTTTTTAAGAGAGACAAAGTTGGGAAGAGTGAGGAAAGTACAGAACTTGAAGACTGAATAGAATATGTAGAAAGTAGAAGAGCTCATTAGTTTATCTAATTAGGGAAAAAAATGACAGGTGATTTATGAAGAATCTCCATCCCCTGACGGATACGGAGGGAAACATAGTAACAGAAGATGAGGGAAAGGCTGAGGTAATTATGCCTTCTTTGCTTCAGTCTTTAATATTCAGAACAGTTGTGCTCCAGGTATCCAGCCCCCTGAGCCAGAAGACAGGGACTGGGGAGCAGAATGAAGCCCCAATAATCCAAGGGGAAATGTTTAGCAACCTGCTACACCACTTGGACACCCACAAGTCTATGAGGCCAGATGGGATACACCCAAGGATGCTGAAGGAGCTGGCTGAGGTGATCACCGGGCCACTTTCCATTATCTGCCAGCAATCTTGGCTAACTGGGGAGGTCCCAGTTGACTGGAAGTTGGCAGACGTGACACCATTGTAGAAGAAGGTCCAGAAGGAGGATCTGGGGAACTACAGACCTGTCAGTCTAACCTTGTTGCCAGGCAAGGTCATGGAGCAGGTGATCTTGGGTAACAGCACTTACAAGAGAACCATATACGACAACCTTGAAGCGCTCTCTCCGTCCTTGGCAGAACAGAGGGCTACGTTATATCTTAAACATCCAGTTTTTGTTACTTTGGGAGAAAAAGATAGATGACACCTCGTCTTACATTCCCAAGGTTTTATGGCCATGGAGGCAGACACCTTGTAAGATAAACGCAATTAACAGTGTTGCTGTGAAAGGTCTCATGGCCAAATTGAGATAATAGAGACGAACTGTCTGTCCGACAGCCAACTACCCGAAGAACCACGAACCAACAGCTACCCATGACAGGCAAAATAACTCACTTCTTGTCAGTATTGTGAACTTTCCCCTAGTTTGAAGACCCCAGACCCATATCCAGAAGAGTCTTCCTAATTACCATGAAGAGCCAAACAGAGGGAAGAGACGAACCGCTCTCTTCTATCTCGCATGTAAATGAACTGGGTTATAAAATGACCTCACATGTGATATGAGGTGGCAGCGTGTCAATCTTCAATGCATCCCCCTCTCCAGAGGACTGATGTACCTGTGAACTTGTGATATCTTACTATGTTTCTCTCTCTCTTTCTCTTTCTTGAACATATAAAAGTATTATCATTGTAGTTCTGCTGCTAAAGTCTTGTTAAGTTTTGCATTATAGTTACTAATTGTTGCCAATCCACCATTTTTAGGAGGGCTTTTGCTGTCAATGTATTGATAAGTTTTGTAATATTATAACATACTTTTGCCAAGTCACTAATCACTGTAATTTGTATTCCACCACGTGCTTTCAGTAAATTCATAATTGAATTGGACCCCCAGAGTGATTGTCTGTCATTCACTTCGCATAGCCACACAGAAATACCCAGAGTTAACTCACAGCTGATCTCACCTGTTGAGTCAGGGTGTGTGTCATGTTCAGAGTTAACTCATCCCTCAACCCATCTGTTGGGATGGGACACCATATGATAAGGCCCAGTCAACATGGGTTTATGAAAGTCATGCCCTGTTTGACCAACCTGATCTCCTACAACAAGGTGACCCACTTCATCGATGAGGGAAAGGCTGTGGATTTTGTGTACTTAGACTTCAGCAAGGTCATATTCCACAGCATTCTCCTGGAGAATCTGGCAGGTCATGGCCTGGATAGGTGTACTCTGCAATGAATGAAGAACTGGCTGGAGGGACAGGCCCAAAGAGTTATGGTGAACGGAGGCAAATCCAGTTGGCCACCCGTGACAAGTGGTGTTCCCCAGGCCTGAGTATTGGGTAATTGAGTAAAGTTTAATCTCTTTATCAATGATCTGGATGAGGGGATTGAGTGTACCCTTAGTAAGTTTGCAGATGACACCAAATCTGTTGGGAGTGTTGATCTGCTGGAGGGTAGGAAGGCCATACAGAGGGATCTGGACCATTTGGATCATTGAGCTGAGGCCAATTGTATGAGATTTAACAAGGTCCAGTGCAATGTCCTGCACCTGGGTCATAACAACCTCAGGCAGTGCTACAGGCTTGGGGAAGAGTGGCTGGAAAACTGCCTGACGGAAAAGGATCTGGGGGTGTTGATTGACAGCCAGCTGAACATGAGCCAGTGGTGTGCCCAGGTGGCCAAAAAGGCCAACAGCATCCTGGCTTATATTAGGAATAGTGTGGCCAGCAGGACTAGGAAAGTGATTGTGCCACTGTACTTAGCACTGGTGAGGCCCCTCCTTGAATACTGTGTTCAGTTTTGGGCCCCTCATCATAAGAAAGACATTGAGGTACTAGAGAGAGTGCAGACGAGGGCAACAAAGCTGGTGAGGGGCCTGGAGCACAATTCTTATGGCAAGCGGCTGAGGGAACTGGGGCTGCTTAGCCTGGAGAAAAGGAGGCTGAGGGGAGACTTTATTGCTGTCTACAACTACCTGAAAGGAGGTTGTAGCATGGAGAGTGTCGGTCTCTTCTCTCAAGTAGCAAGTGATAGGACAAGAGGAAATGGCCTCAAGTTGCACCAGGGGAGGTTTAGATTGGATAATAGGACAAAATTCTTCATGGAGAGGGTGGTGAAGCAGTGGAACAGGCTGCCCAGGGAAATGATAGTGTCACCATCCCTGGAGGTGTTCAAAAGGTATTTAGACGAGGTTACTAGGGACATGGTTTAGTGCTAGAGTTAGGTTATGGTTGGATTTGATGATCCTGAGGGTGTCTTCCAACTGAAATGATTCTATGATTCTATGATCATAAAGTATCTTCCCTGACAGGAAAATACTAGATATTGAAGAAGGTCTACAGTATAGTACAGATATATGCAAGAATAAATTATGTCTATAATTTTAAAAATTAAAATTGGAGATATGGCCTGTATCTTTAGATATGAGGTTAATCTAACATTCCAAAACATTACTTAGGAAAACTATCCGTTCTTCACCTCTTCAATGAAAGCACAAATGCAGTGGTCTATTAGACAAGAGGTCCAATTCAGATGATAAAATTATTTTTTATTAACCTTAATATCAATAAACTATTTGCATTTTTAAGCCTTAAGTATCATAAAGAAATCTAATCATGGAAATGTGGTTTGACTTGTGAATCTTCCTACTGAGAAAAAGTGTCAGAATAATGTAGTGCAAAAGGAACATTCCCTTCTGCTTCTTCTCTCCATATGGTCACAACTCTGGGGCTTGTCATCATAGCCATTTCTTCATTACATAGAACAGTTCTGAATTTGTCCTGAAAATAATTATTTACAGTCAAACCTAATGCACTGGAATTAAGTGCAGTGTTTCCAGTTACTAGATCCACAATTTGTGGGCATTATTTATTAGTTCACAGCTATACCCTGCAAGATGGGGGAGGGGTAAGACTAGGGGAGGGCTAAAGTGCTGAGTACTTCACGTGTGCAACCCTCGTATTTACTTCTGATAACAGTGCTTCAGTCTGCTTCATCCCATAAAGCATATGGAATTGTGGGTCATTTTCATGCCAGCAGCAAAGCAATTGCTGTCTGCTACTAACCCATGGACAGAGTACTGATCTATTAGGTAACTCTATTTACAATACAAAAGGACTCTGTATAAGTGGATATCAACTATCTCCTCCCCCTTCTTTTTGCATGGCTGCTTTAGCAACAGCATAACAAATTACACATGATGACACAAGCTGGGGGTGCTGCATATGGCTCCAAATGTATGATTGCTTCTCCTTAAGCCCCACAGAAATATATCTGTGATGCTCATAAATAGTTATAGGGGAGAAAAAGGCATTCCTAATTTCATTCCTCAGGAGAGGGGGAGACGACTTATAAAGATAATCTAATAGAGAAGGATCAGCCGATATTATTCAGCATGCTGAATAATAACACAGAGATTGACCAAAGATATTTAAACACTTCAACACACGCTGGAAAAGAAAATCCATTTTTCTGATAGCAGTTATTGAAGTTGAGCTATTGCAAAACATAGTTTACAGAATGAATGAGTGACTACAGCACAAGCATGAAAAATAACTTAGTATACAATCCATAATGGTCAGATGCCCTTTTGGGGCAGATCCTGTTACCCAGCAGTTCAATGGGTATTTGTAATACTAGTCTTAATCATGGAAGTCAAATCTGTTGCCAACCTATTTGTTGTGATAGCCAATTAGTTATTCTTCAGTGTCTTCTATTGTAAACTGTTTTGCTCTATTCTAGGCATGAAAAATGTTTGGTAAGATCACATTATTCACAGTCTGCTGTATGGGTGCTTCGTACAAATCTATATCTATTGTCTTTTATTCACATTAAGTAAATTCTTCTTGTTTAGACTTAGTTTACCACACCCAAATCAAATGAACTAGGTCAATTGAGGGAGCACTTTTTACTGTGTTTTGGGGATTTTTTTTTTGGTTTTTTTTTGGCTGGTTGGTTGGGGTTTTTTGGTTTTGTTTTTGTGTGTGTATGGGGGGGTGTGGTTTTTTTGGTTGGTTGGTTCGTTTTTGTTTGGTTGGTTGTTGTTTTTTGTTTGGTTGGTTTTTATTTATTTCCCCCCACCCCTAACCTCTGATAGTTACACTAACTCTGTGGAATAGACAAATGTGTCGGGAATTGATTATCCTTAAAAAAGCCCCACAGAAATGTTAGACATGAAATAACTTGAACCTCCCACTGACAGTTGCACTACTCTCTTAAGCATTCATCCACTTTAAAAACAAGATACACGGCTAGTTTTGAATTTGAGCAGTACCTTCCTTGCTTTTAGCCTCAAATACATCCCACAAAGTGAGTCAACCAACAAATTTAAATAAAGAAAATTTTACTCTAGCTGCAAAAAGTTGTTCTGGCAAATACGGTGGCAGTAAAAATATCTTTAGTCAGGGCAACGAGGCAACAATTACTTTGCAGCCACCAAAGACTAAATGTCCCTTGAGTTTAACAACTGATTTCTAGTTGTCAAGACTATAAGAATCTTGTCAGTTTATGTCTGCAATCGAGTCATTATGAATATCACAAAATATCCCTGAAATTCCTAGCTTTTGATAAGCTAAAACTCACCTCATGAATAGCCTATTTGATATAATACACTAGAATTATATGAATCATCCAGATACAGACCAGTTTTTCAATTGCACGAAATCCCTGGCTAATCATAAATGATCTATGTGTTTGAATTAAATTTTTTCCCTGCATTTATCAGCAGGTTTTGTCAATCCCCACATGGAAATGCCATCACAAGGACTGCCATTTAAGGCACACTTCTGTGTGAGCTATTGATGTTTAATTTGGGGAAAAGGAATAATGTCCTTGTGGCCATTTATAAATACCTTAGGATTGAAGAGAGATGTGGAGGCCCATCACCTCACTGTTTCTTGGTCTTGAGCCACACACAGTTACATGGGACAAGTTTTACATTGTTTTTCTGCTGCCTGCCTCTTTTTTCTCCTACTCATTTTCTTTGGTCTTGGCTCTGATTTTGCAAGGTCATTTTCAGTTAGTGGCAGTTAAGATTTTTTCAGCTTTCTAGACCTTTATTGACAAATTAATAGCTTTATGATGTCTTGGTACATTTTGGAATTTTACCACAGATATTTAAAGAGACCTCAAGTTAGTTTTATATAAAACATAATGATTCATACAGAGTATGAATCTGTATATAAAAAGCTGTGTGTATAAAAATCGGTGATTAAGTGATTAACAGAACTTTTGGAACAACATGGTTTTGTTAGTGTGATCTTTTGTTGTTCTGGTTCTTGTCTGTCTGGTTACATCTACAAGAACAAGAATAACCTGGCCTTGTCAGGAGTTTAATTGTTTTCTCATCCATACTTGGTTTTGAAGCTTACTGAAGCAAAGTATTGTGGGCAGTGCAGCTGTCACGGTTATTGCTGTAACTCTGAATACAGTATTCCTGATTCTCATTGTAATCCAATTAATCTTCTGCTTTGCACTAATGGATGAACAACCATATTTACTGCAGCATAAAATCCTAATTATTTCCTGAACAAATGCATTAAAAATACCCAAATTAATGTCAAATGACAAACGTGATAAATGTTGATAACATCTTTAAATACTAACATTCTACATTGCAGACATTTTTTCAATACTCACAGTTTCTAAACCTCTACAGGATGTGTTTTCCACATATAAGGAAGCTGTCTCACAGACAGATGTTTCAGGCACTGGTAGCTCCCCCTGAGGACACCCTGTTTGGAAGACATGACTGAGTTGTGCTGCATTCACCAAGGTTGCAGTCCCTGTTTCTCCAGTAAAGCATTTGGAGTTCTCCTTTCATCCCAGTGTCATTGCATTATAGTCATGCAGTATTTCCCATCAAAAACTCATGAGTGAGGTCTTCATCCTTCTCTCAATAAAGTGCCTTAAAAATTTGTATGTTACATACAAATAAAATACATTTGGGCTTGTTTAAAAAATTGTTTACAAAGTAAGATTGCTAGAAGACCATATGCAGTGGTCATACTACCAGTGTGAACTTTAATAATGTAGTACCTAATATTTGCCTAGAAAAATCATCTGCAAGGCTTTTAAAGACCATCGCTACATGACATACAATTCTGTCTCATTCAGAGCACAGGTATATTCCAGGATCTGGACACAGAGAAAATGTCTTATGGTTCTCCACATCCATCAAGGTCTGACTTGACAAAGCACCTCTTGTTTGTATGTCATGTAGGTTCTGAATTATTTTCAGGTCAAAAAAATCTATTTATTCACTACTTTATTTTAGCAAAACAGGCAAAAGTTGGTAATGAATGCATCTTGCAAGCTGTATCCGTTGAAAAAACAAGGGTAGTATCTGGTCTGTGCAGCTGTACTAATGTTCTCATAAAAATAATAATTTTTTTGTGAGACTAAAAGCTTTCATTTTTTTCATATTGTACCCATTCAGATTTCTTTTTGGTTATTCCCATCTTCTTTCAATCCATTTAAGGTAGCCTTTGAGATACCTGTAACCCCAGAACATCATATAGGTTTCATTTTTTTCCCAGTATGCATTAATTTTTTTCCTCACTCTCTTAACTCCCCTTATCCTCTTGCATTTCCATATCATCTTTGTCGTTTCCCAGTTCTTCTGTCTGGCCACATTACTGCTTCATCTTGCCAGCTGCTGTTATCAGCTCCTGACAACGCCTTTCTCAAGTGTGTATTAGATTTAGTTATCAGTATAATGATACAGCGGGGACTCCAAGAGTGCTGCAAATTAAATTTGAAGGAATTTATTAAAATGAGCTTGCTCTTTCTCTCCATACCAAGGGGGATACTGGGAGAAACTAGGACAACTAAATGTTTACCGCTCTCTGGAAATAAATGGTACAGGCAGCAGAACAAAAAAATATGAAGGAAAACAGTGTAGTGTACGAGTAGAATTAATTAAGATAAAAAACCCCTATGTTTCAATCAGAATATATTTAATTATCACAGAACCTTGTTAGAGGCATTCAGGCTGCTACCTGTTGGCATTTAACTTCTGCCCTTGTGTATGAAGGTTCATATACCAGTACATTTTTATCATGTCTAAGTTCTCATTATCCATGTAAATGTATAATTCCTTATTAATTTCATTTAAGCTCTTAACCTCAATTATATCCTGTGGCAGCAAGTTCCACGGGTTAATTATGTATCATGTTTAAAAAAATTTCTTCTTTCATCAACATTATATTTATCTCTTAACAATCCTTTCTGACCCTATTACAATTTACCTAATTTCCTAGAAATTGCCTTTCTTGTACTCCAGCTCTGAGTTTTTTTGTTGTTTTGGTTTGAGTTTTTTTAATATATATATTTTTTATCAAAAGCAGAGAAATTTGAGAGCTTATCTTTTTTATTATTTTAAACAAAGCAGATCTATAGTAATTAAAGTATGTGAGAACAATGTCAAAATTTTTCTTTGCCTTCAGAGTCACCTGTCAGAACAACTTCCAATGTTTTATTTGAGAAACAGAAGTAATCCAGAATTTTATCATGCAATAAAATGTGATTTCTGAAACAGGCACTTTGTGTAGAGGAAATACCTCTTCACTCAAACTATTGTGCTTGTTAGCAAACTTGAAATTGTGTCAATTTTTTTTTTTTCCTAGCTGAAATGCAAATAATGAGTAAAATAACAATAAAATCACCTTGTTTTTCAAAAGCCTAATCAAACAAAAAGACCATGAATGTTACTAGCAGAGAACTGGACTGCTACAAACATTTAGTCATTATTTCTCAGGTTATATTTTCCAAATTTAGCCACACTTAATAAACAAAGATAAAATCTGGGACAAAAGTCTTCATGGAAGTAGTGTCTTTTATAGCTTTTTAAATGTAGCCATATATATAACCTGCTGTTTTTTACAGAGCCGTTGATTGATATACTCAATCTATTGGAAATGTATGTTCTAGGTATGAGAAATCAATGTTAGCAAAATACAATTATCTTTTCAGTCCTCTGTTTCCTAATCCCCTTCTTCAGAAAAGCTTATCAAAGGAAATATTCTGACATATTTAATGATTTAATACACTTTTGCCTGATTTATGCATTCATTTTTTTTCCCCCAGTATTTCCATATTATTTCTTCTATGCTATAGATGCTGAAACATTGTGATGGAGCAAGCACAAGACTGGCAAAAAAAACGCCACATTGTCTACAACAGGGTTGTTCCTTGTGTTTCTTCACGCCGATATGTAATTCCAAGAGACACAAAGTTTTTAATATTTATTAGACATGGAGATCTAATACAGCTGTGCAAGAGATGTTAAGCTCTTCTTTGCATTGTTTATCCTGAGCAGAAAATGAAAGTTCCATTTTGTTTGACTGAGTTCCTTTCTAGAACAAAGCTTTCTAAAAAGGCTGGTGGGATTTCACTTCTCTAAGGAAAACAACCAGATTTGCGGAATGATTTGGAGTGTGTCATCAGTATAACACTTTTCTCTGTCAAGCCCACTAAGTGTCTTTAGGGTATACTGTAAACTTGGAGAGGTAAAGAGAGAGAAGCAAGGAGAGGTAGCTCTTGTGGCCTTCATCTTCTACATACATAAAGGAATAACTCTTCTTGACTTCTTAACTGGTCTGGAACTGTGGGAAGAGTCAGCCTGGAAGCTCACTGGCCCACCACTTCTATGACTGACACATCAAAGAAGAGTTGCAGTTCAGTTCTTCTGCCTTGTCAATTCTACTTTTACACGTAGAAAAGTAAATCCTAAAGAGACCTGAGACCCACATTTCATGAAACCATTTTTCTGGCACAAGTTCAATGGACTGAGTTTTATGAAAACTGCAAGAAGAATGAAAATGGATCGGAAGGCAGACTCAGTAGAATTTAAGGCTGGCATCTGTATAAAGTAAAAATATTTCTTAGAAGCAGAGTAATATCCATACGTCTGTGTTGCATTTGTAGAACTGTAGGCACAAGGAAGTCATCTGTCCTCCCTATAGTCAGGCTCAGAGATGATTACAGACCTGGGAACAGAGCCAAGTTTTCTCATGTGTGATCCCTGTAACAATATCGCCTGCTTTCCTTGCATGTTCTATAGTGTTCTCAGGCTTTTGGTGTTCAAGGAATGGTAGGTGAGACCTTTCAAACTGCAATTATACTTAGAAAACAGTGCTGAAAAAATGTGATATCATTATTTTCTCTCTTGGTAATCTGTCTGATTTTAATTAGTAAGTACAATTGTAATTAGCAATTTCAGTTACTAATTTTAAGGAACAATGCTGTACAGGAATAAAAATTTCAATTTGAAAGAAATTTGTCATGATAAAGTTTGTTTTCTTTTTACTTATATTAATAGAAGCTTTAAAATGATAGGTCATTTTCATATTAAAAAAAAAAAAGAAAAAAAAAAAAAGATAAATATCCTGTTCCAAAAAGATTAGAATGAAGTAATTTCCCTTATGAAGACTTTTTTACTTTTCCTTCAGAAAATGCCAGTCAGTTCAACATATTCATTTTAAAGGTTTTATTTTTTAACAAAAACGTATTTTCTGGAAGAAAACGAAAACAGTTTTGCCAGTTCTAATAAAGATTTTGTGTTTGAGACTTGGACAGAAAATTCAATAATTCATGAGGTCAAATAAGATCTAGTTAATTCTAGCTTAATGATTGTGCCCTTCATATCTATTGGGAGGAAACTTGTTCAGTCATGAAGTCAGAAAACAATTCAAAGGTACTCTGGCAAGTATGTACACATATAAGGAGCAGTTGCTTTGTACAGGTTTATTTTCTGACCATAAACATATTAATACTTCAAAAATACTCCCCAGTATACTGCAGTTATCAGTTACAGCACTCTTATCAGTTACAGCAGTCTTATCAGTTACAGCTGAACATGAAAGGTTGCTATAGAATGAAACTGTCAGAATAATCTCATTTCAGATGATTTTTACACAATTCTCAGATTGTGCTACATGACACTCCATAGCATGATAAAAAGGAAAAAATGTAAAGTATTCATTACTTGTTATAACTGAGTGGAAGTGACAAGTTACGGATAGACCATATTGTCACACACAAAATCTTAACTGTAAGTGATTATTTGCCATGGTCCATTATGGAACCACCTGCACCGAGGGACATCTGTGTATTGTGGCATAGTCATAGTGCTAGGCTTTTGGTCATCCACAGCAGGAGCTATTGGTCCTGGCTTAAGCATGGAATGACATTTTTTCTTGCCTAAATGCAAAATCCTTTCCTTTGGGAGTAGAGGAGGGCCTGTACTAGTGCCAGTGTGGATTTTGGACTTGGTGATTCTGCAGTGCAGCTTTGGGAGAACAGAAGGATGGGCAAGTGCAAAGTTCCATTGGTGTAGATATAGCCAAGCACCACACTGTCCTACTCCAGTACCTCATGGGTAACTTTATAGGCCTCAGGGTAATCAATACAGGAAAAAACCTTGTTCAGGGTCATTTTTGATGGCAGTCTTGCTTCAGGCAATTTTAGAACTTGTAAAATGTTACTGTGAATTACTCTTTTGGGAACCAGAAGGACTGCAACTAGTCCAAAAGCTGCAGAAGAAACCTAGCAGCTCGAATTTTCTCTCAGGCTGGTCAGCTGACCATCACTTTTCATGGCTCCTGGTGTCTGCCTTTTTCTAATAACTGTGAATATAAGAGAAGGATTTCATAACTGAAGACATCACTGAAAGAGAGAGGCTGTAAGACCAATAGTATCTTGTGAAACAAATCTTTCTCAGAGACAGATGGTAGAACTTTTATGTACTGGGTGTCCAATAGCAGTCTTAATTGTCTTTTGTTTTCATCTGCCCTATGATGACAGCTAAGAAAAGAAGTCATTCATGTAAAAAGATGAAGGCACTTGACAAGCAAAATCTGTAGCTCATTAATAATTAAAAAATATGTCCATGTTCTGTTACTGATGGAATATTTAATCATTTGTTCAGTCAATACCAATGTCTCATTTATTATTCATTAAAGATAAATACTCTGCAGTGCTTCTAGATTGAAATGTGTTACACCAAGATTATTAAGAGCACCCAGAGTTGATTTATTATTTAGAAATCGATTAAACTTTTGTACAGAATTTAATGACTTAAATAACCCTCCAGATTTGTAAAGTTAACAATAAGTTTTATTTAAAGACTGGTTATGTGAACACAAGCAGTTCTGGTGAAAAAAGAAGCTCTCAGATGCAAGTTTAACAATTAAACTCACATACTTTTAGAGAGAAACACATCACTAACATCAGGCCTGCCTCACACATCAGTACATGCTGTGCTGTCACCATAACCTTGCCACTGCTTAGCTCAGTCACCTCAGGAATCAACAGCACTGTGCTCCATTCCCTCAGTTTTTACCCCTTTCATATTGGTATTCTAGAGTTTTTTGAAGGCACTCATGTATGATTTACAGAGGTTGTGCTGTACCACTTCTTAGTCTGTATCTTGAATAAAGCCAAAGATCAGGAAAGGAGAGATTCATTTCTTCACATCCTGTCAGTGGTAACTTACCACCTGAGGAGTATAAGGAGACAAGATTCTTCTTTTTTCTCTGCAAGTGGACAGTCAACCTAGCAGCAAAAGGTCTGCCATTTCTCTCTTTCAAAGTGTTTCTAACTTGACTGGTAATGACTAACTACTAAGTGAAACCAGTATTGAAAATGAAAAGTCTTTGATTTTTATAGCTTCCTAATTGCAGGGGCAAACCTGAAGGCTGCAGCCCAGGTCACGGAATTTAATTTACTTGAGGAGACTAAGAAGAGAATAAACAATTACCTGAGTGGATCAGGCAACAACTGTGGTATCTATTGTTTATAATTTCAGATTAGAAATCTCTGGCTGGGATATATTATGAATTTTTTAAAGTATTAGTTTTTAATAAACAGACAAAAAAGAACTTGAGGTATTAAAAGAAAAAGTGAAGATTTTTCTGTACTGTTTCATTTTCAAGATTATTATACAAGGTTTGGAACCCTTTTCCCTTTCTTCAAAAAATGCAAGACATCTCAACCTCACTAAAAGAAATTTTTTTGGTCATTCTTTTCTCAAACATGGAAAAAAGCTTGGAAGAGTTCAACTATCCAAAAATACATATTGTGAGGACTTACAGGCTCTAAGGGTAATTCAAGTGAGTGTCATATGCTTTCATTCTGCCTCCCACAAATGGCAATTCCTGAAGTACCTTTGTTTACCCATACTTCTCAGTTAAGCACATGCAGATATTGGTATTGGACAAGACACCAGAGCTGAGAACCTTAATAGATCATAGATGTCCCCTTCACCCCCCTCAGAGGAAGTATAAGAGTGCAGAGGATAAAGTATTTATTAAAATTTAGAGATATTCTCTCCCCTTCTGGTTCATTCAGACTCAAGAGGAACAGGGAGCACCTATGCATCTCCTGGCTACATTTCCTCCTCCCAAAAGCAGACCTTCCTTTTTTTCCTTGAATACACATTGCTGAGATATGCATTTTCCATGCATGTACTTTTGGCAGAAGGGAAACATTAAACAACAATTTATTCCATGAGTAGTGCTTGTAAATGTCAAACTGGACAGTCATGCAAGGTTTTGGAGTAATCATCGAAAAAGGAGGCCCCAAGTTGTTTGTGAAACAATGCAAGGGGTCCCTTGTATCCAGTGCAGAGGTAGTTGTAGCAGAGCAGCAGGGCTGGCAGGAGTGATGGAGTCTACTTCATTAAGGACTTAGTGGAGAAGGGAGGCTTGAGGAAAAGGAAATTTTCTTTTAGAAAAAATATGTAGCCTTCAGCTGCATCCTAACAAACTAGACGATTAACAGTGGGTGCCCTGCCATGGGAAGGAGTAACACCTTCTCATCTGTCATACCAGAGACAAGCGAAAATAACTCTTACTCTGTAGGTGTCCACAAAGGCTTGTCACAGGCTTTACCCTGGGAGCATTTTCTCATTAAAAGTGAAGGGTAGAGACAGAGTGTAAATATCACCACTTTTCTGTAGTTCTACCTGATGTTGGCTTTATTAAATAAGAGCCTTGCTTTTCTTGAAATTCAGATCTCTGGAAAGGGAGGGTTTCTGGGCTGAGAAATGCTGCTTGGCACTGCTGAGAGGCAGTGTGGGACTAGATAGAGCAGGGTAAAATTCAGTAAGAAATGTGATTCAGTGGTGTGCAGAGGATGAAAGTGCTGGCCTGAGGAGGTCTTCAATGAAGATAAATTTGCAAATCGTCATAAATGCAAACTATCTATCAGCATATTTCTAAGCACATTGTAATGAAGATTACATCACATATGCCAATCTCTATAATTAATTTCTTAATGTTACACTTAGAGAAACTAGAAGAAAATTGAGTGATTATAGTATCATTAACGTAAGCAATCACATTAGAATGACACTCTTGAATTTTTCAGAGCCAAATCTTGGGTTTAAGTAACCATTTTTTGACTATTTTTAATTGCTAATAAAACCTTGAATTGTGTTAACTCCTTAATGACAAAATTATTTCTGTGTCTCAAAACAATCTGAAGTGTTCCCGATGTGCTGTTGGTACAGTATATCAGAAAGAAATAGTTACTAAAAAGACAGAATTTTGACATTTTAAAGCATGACTTTTAGGTAAGTTTAGGGAAAATGGTGTAACCAGTTGGGAAGAAGGTATAACCTGCTAGGAAAAAGAGGAAAAAAAAGAATTTAAAAAAAAAAAAAAAAAAATCTTTGGAAATGTGGAGTGGATTGTATGCTGTAGAAAATTCCAGTAACTTGAAAGCTTTGCACTTTCAGAGACCCACCTTAAAAATTAATCACATCAAGAGAAACACTTTCATCTGAAAATGACTTTGCTGGGTCTATTTATGATGACAGACTTCATGGATCAAAATCATTGAAAATATAGTTAAAGAGATTTTCAGTGGAACCCAGAGCCAGTATGGAATCTGAAACTTATTTGAAATATTTTACATGTTACAGTTGGAATAATTATTTCCATGTTGTTTTAAAGAGAAATGTGCTTTATATCAGTTTATAACTAATCAGACAACTATCAAGGAAACAGAGGTTAGGGTTTTGTATTATTTGGCATTTATTTTACCTTTACATATATTGTGAGCAGCATAATTCCATTAATAGCAAAAAAAGGATTTAAAAATGCATTTATTACATTCTTAGAAACAAGAAAATAAAGCAATGAAGACATCCTTCTCTTAATATGATGAACTGTTCAAATGCTGTTTTCAGTTTGTGAGTACAGCAGGACCTAACATATTATGGTTTGCATGTGTATCTCAAAGTTGTTCAGAATTCATGATGTGACTAATTGAGTATTGATTTCAGACATTTCTTGCAACTTCACCCAGACCTGTAAACTGCTAGTTCTGAGCACAGTGCTTACACTCCTCGCTTGGTCCTACTGTCTCTGGGAAATATTTTTGGTGGGTTGGAATCTTTATTTTATTTATTTGTCTGCAAAGTTAACAGTTTGTTAAAAATATTTTTTAATAATTTGCATTATCTCTTTAAATTTTACACTTTGTTACAGAATGCAGAAAATTGTTAAAACAGTTTAAAAACCATAGTATGGGAATGTATGTGATAAAAGAGAGTTTCATCCCTGTCTTTATTTTAGTTGTAGCAAGTATCTTCTATTAACTATGTGGGATTTCCAGTTGGGAGACTGATCATTTTTCTTGCTTCTAACTGTGTTGATCCCGTGCAGTTCAAAGTCCTAGTAATGATAGTTATAAATTCCATGAGGAACATGCTGGAGGCTGACAACAGTACTTCCCTCCTATGGAAGAAACATAGATGATCAGCAGGAAGTGCAAGATTTGAGCTCTCGAAATTTGCTGGGTTTCTTCTATCTGATTCTTTCCTGGCAAGGAAACTGCTACAGACAGAACTGTACAGTGAAGTAAAGGCTAAAGGAAACAGAGATTGTTCTTGGTCATTAGATGCTCTCTTTTTGACCTCTTAGGCAGGGACTTTTCTTTCCTATAGGATGGGGAGACAATGATTTTAGACAACCAGTTTAGTCAAACTTACCAAATGGTTTATACCTACGAATATTTTAAAGCACTGTCATCACATAAGTTATCATTTACATTGGCTGTGTAAGAGACCTTTAAAAATAGTCCGGAGGGAGTCATCTTTCTGACTGATTATGGACAAAATAGATCACAGTCCTGGATCTCCTTCCAGCTTTAATTGGTGGATATCTGTAAGAAGCCAAAAGACAAAGGAGCATGCAGATTTTCACAGGTCTGCCTAAGGTAAGCTTCTTATTGAAGTGCCATAATCCATCAGAAATTCTTGACCACAGTATGAAAGGGTCAGATAGTAATGTTTTGAAGGCAGGGGAATGAAGACCTTTCACAAATATATTAAAAAAATATGTTAGGTTGTTTTTTACTTTTCTAAATTTGACCACTCAACTGTAACCAAATAACTGGGAGATTATTCTTCACTGGGGAATAAACGGTTTCCAGATGTTTCTGTCTCTAAGATTAAGGAAAGGCTTAACTAGGTAAGAGATCATCCCACAGAGATATAAAAATACATATACATATACATATGCATATGCATATACATAAATGTAACATTTCTGACATCCAAACTGAATTTGCATTTTAACCTCTGAAGGCCTTATGTCACAGAATCACAGAATCACAGAATGTTAGGGATTGGAAGGGACCTCGAAAGATCATCTAGTCCAATCCCCCTGCCAGAGCAGGAATACCCAGATGAGGTTACACAGGAATGTGTCCAGGTGGGTTTTGAATGTCTCCAGAGAAGGAAACTCCACAATCCCCCTGGGCAGCCTGTTACAGTGTTCTGTCACCCTCACTGAGAAGAAGTTTCTTCTCAAATATAAGTGAAACCTCTTGTGTTCCAGCTTGACCCCATTACCCCTTGTCCTATCACTGGTTGTCACTGAGAAGAGCCTGGCTCCATCCTCATGACACTCACCCTTTATATATTTGTAAACATTAATGAGGTCACCCCTCAGTCTCCTCTTCTCCAAACTAGAGTGACACAGCTCCCTCAGCCTTACCTCATAAGGGTGATGTTCCACTCCCTTAATCATCTTTGTTGCCCTGCGCTGGACTCTCTCCAGCAGTTCCCTGTCTTTCTTGAACTGAGGGTCCTAGAATTGAACACAGTATTCTAGATGTGGTCTCACCAGGGCAGAGTAGAGAGGGAGGAGAACCTCTCTTGACCTACTAACCACCCCCCTTCTAATACACCCCAGGATACCATTGACCTTCTTGGCCACAAGGGCACAGTGCTGGCTCATGGTCATCCTGTTGTCCACCAGGACCTCCAGGTCCCGTTCCCCTACACTGCTCTCTAATAGGTCATTCCCCAACTTATACTGGAACCTGGAGCTGTTCCTACCCAGATGCAAGACTCTACACTTGCCCTTGTATTTCATTAAATTATTCCCTGACCAACTCTCCAGCCTGGATGGCAGCACAGCCTTCTGGCGTGCCAGCCACTCCTCCCAGCTTCGTGTCATCAGCAAACTTGCTGATAGTACACTCTATTCCCTCGTCCAAATCATTGATGAATGTATTGAATAATATAGGCCCCAGTACTGTCCCTTGAGGCACTCCACTAGATACAGGCCTCCAACTAGACTCCACCCCATTGACCATGACTCTCTGTCTTCTTCCCTTCAGCCAGTTTGCAGTCCACCTCACTAACCGATTATCCAGACCACATTCCCTCAGTTTAGCTCTAAGGATGCTGTGGGAGGCTATGTCAAATGCCTTACTCAAGTCAAGGTAGACCATGTCCACCGCTCTGCCATCATCCATCCATCTTGTTATGTCCTCATAAAAGTCAATGAGGTTGGTCAAGCACGACTTCCCCTTGGTGAAACCATGTTGATGACCCCTAATGACCTTCTTATCCCTGATATGCCTTGAGACGGCACCAAGGATAAGCCGTTCCATCAGTTTCCCAGGGATGGAGGTGAGGCTGACCGGTCTAGTTACCCGGGTCCTCCTTCTTGCCCTTTTTGAAGACTGGAGTAACATTTGCTTTTCTCCAGTCCTCAGGCACCTCTCCTTTCCCAAGACTTGGCAAAGATGACGGAGAGTGGTACAGCAATGACCTCAGCCAGCTCCCTCCGCACCTGCAGGTGCATCCCATCCAGACCCATGGATTTATGGATGTCCAGATTGCCTAATTGCTCCCTAACCCAGTCCTCATCAACCGAGGCAAACTCTTCCATTGTCCTGCCTTCCTCTGGGGCCTCAGCGGTACAGGGCTCCCCAGGACAGCCTCCAGCAGAGTAGACAGAGACAAAGGCGGTGTTCAGTAACTCTGCCTTCTCTGTACCTTCTGTCACCAGGGCACCCACCTCGTTCATCAGTGGGCCTACATTGCCTCTGGTGTTAGTTTTATCTGCCACATATTGGAAAAACCTCTTTCTGTTGTCCTTGGCCCCTCTTGCCAGGTTTAATTCTAAGGAGGCCTTAGCTTTCCTAGTTGCCTCCCTACACCCTCTGACAACAGCCTTATATTCTCCCCAAGTGGCCAGACCCTCCTTCCATAATCTATAAACTATCCTCTTCCACTTAAGCTTACCCAGCAGTTCCCTGTTTAACCACGCAGCTCTCCTGGCTCCCTTCCTTGACTTCCTACGTGTCAGGATGCTTTGATCTTGTGCCCGGTAGAAACAGTCCCTGAACACTAACCAACTATCTTGGGCCCCTTTACCTTCAAGCAGCCTTGCCCATGGGATTTCCCCTAGCAATTGCCTTAAAAGGCCAAAGTTTGCCCTGCTGAAGTCCAGGGTTGCAATTCTGCTTGCTATCTTGTTCCTGACACGAGATCCTGAACTCCACCATCTCATGGTCGCTGCAACCAAGGCAGCCCTCAACCTTTACCGCTTCAACCAGACCCTGCTTGTTAGTGAGGATGAGGTCCAGCAGTGCACCTCTCCTAGTCGGCTCCTCCACCCTTTGTATCAGAAAGTTATCGTCAAGGCACTGGAGGAACCTCCTGGACTGTGGCTGGCTGGCTGAGTAGTCCCTCCAACAAACATCAGGGAAGTTAAAAGCCCCCACCACAACCAGGGTCTGTGATTGTGAGGCTGCTCTCAGCTGCCTGTAGAAGGCCTCATCAACTTTCTCACCCTGATCTGGTGGCCTATAATAGACGCCCACAATAGTATCACCCTTGCCATCCTGCTCCTTAACTTTCACCCATAGACTCCCAACTCACTCCTCATCTGTGCCCGGACAATACTCAATACATTGTAGTTGTTCTCTCACATAAAGAGCAACTCCACCACCACACCTGGCTGGCCTGTCTTTCCTGAAAAGGACATAGCCATCCATGACCACATTCCAGTCATGTGTGCTGTCCCACCATGTCTCTGTAATTGCCACTACGTCATAATCTCCTGGCCGAACACAGGTTTCTAACTCCTCCTGCTTATTCTCCATGCTGCACGCATTGGTGTACAGGCATTTCAGAGAGTGAGCTGAGCATACTGATTTCACCCTAGGGCTATGGGAGGCCTCCCAGCCTTCATGAACTCTAGAGTGATGCCCTACTGATGCAAGCCCAGCTACAACCCCATCCCACTTCAAGTCTAATTTAAAGCTCTCCAAATGAGCCATGATAATTCCCATCCCAGCATCCTTTTGCCCCTGTGAGATAAACCTTTCCCATGTATAACTGTTTGGACTGGTGTTTTGTAAAACCAGCCGTTATCAAAGAACCCAAAGCCCTGCCTGTAGTCTTGTAGCCAATTGTTAACAGACTTAATTTTTCTATTCCATCCCATATGATCACCCAAAACTGGAAGGAGGGAAGAGAAAATCCCTTGAGCCCCAGACTCTTTTACCATCCATCCCAAGGCCTTGAAATCTTTTTTCATTCCCCTCAGACTGTGGGATGCAACTTCCTCCCCATCTCTCTGGAAGATCAGCAATGGGTAGTAGTCCGTTGAGTGCTCCCAGGTTGGGGAGCGTCCTGGTGACGTCCCTGATCCGAGCTCCAGGTAGACTGCACACTTCCCTACGATGAGGGTCAGCTCTGCAGATTGGGCCCTCCATCCCTCTCAGAAGGGAACTGCCTACTACAATTACCCTTCCTTCTTTCTTATCTGAGGCAGTCTTGAGGCGTTGGGTCAACTGCCTCTTTCTATGTCACCCACAACTTGATTGTGATGAGAAACAAGAGTTTTGCCTGCCTGCCTTTGCTATTGACTTGCTGTGTGACGATACATTTAATATGTAGGCCAGTATTTTCAAGTTTATTCCCCTATTGTTCTTACTCTGTATAAGTCTCTGCATGCCTTACTGGAGATATGCTTTAAATATTTATCAGCCTGTGGGCTTGATTCTTCCCTTTCCTATTTGATTGCGTAACACATAGGATATCATTAAATCAGTGTCTGACTCTTCTGCAACAATGGGCCAGTTCCAGTAGAAAACATACCTAATGAACAAGTCCAAATAAAATTTTCCCCTGCAGATTGCTACTGAAAGCATTCAGGTGTACAGGGCCATGACTCAGGGTCAAATATCAAAATTCTCAGTTTTGAAATAATGCCAAAGACTTTGTAGGGAATATCATGCCCCATCCAGTTCTAGAGAGTGCTGACAAAGGGAAAACTGACTGTCAGTATTTCAGTCACACCCATCTTCACACATGGAACCCATGGAATGAAAGCTCACTTTAAAGTGATAACTCTATTTTCCAAAGTTCTTCAATAAACACTGTGGTGTGAGTGATAATTCCATTCCAGGGATATCAGAAGTGCAACAGTTGGATGGAGAAACAGAGGCTTATCTTAATAGAAACTGTATTTCAGCAACAAACCTTAATGTTCCATTGCAGGCTTAAGGGTCAGCTCTGAGTATATCCACCTCAGTTATAATCCACCAGCGTTCAGGTGATCTTAGGCAATCCGACATTTCTTCTCTCTGCCTGAACGCTTTTCATGTCAGATTTTGTGGTAAAGTGTTGACAGTAGCCAGCCTTCCCAAATCCCCACAACAACTTCAGACTGTGCTAACCACTGTGGGGCTGTGGAAAGCTCATCTGTTCACTCAGTATTTTGACTGTGGCCAGATTAGCTAGGATGACGTTTTGTTTATAGTCTTCATAAGGTAATAGGTTTGACGTTACCTTTGTCTTTATGTTGTTACAGCAGGGGGTGGCAGTTATAAATTTAGGTTCACTTTCTGGGCAGGCAGTTGTTGGCAGTGTGATGTTAAATGGAATCTAATTGCAAAATAAATTCACTTAGAAGGACTTCTAATTTTTTTTTTTAAATAAATCAAAATATGTATTTAAAAATAAATATCTGTAAAAAGGATTTAGTTCATTGAACATCTGCTTACTGAATGTTGCACAAAGTTGAAAAGAAAAAGTTAGTTAACAGAAACACTTTGCAGAACTGTATCTGATTCAATTCTAGATCAGCAATGGACATTCTGATGTTGCCAGACACTTAATCTTTTGATTGTGAATTTAATTTTATTTCCTAGTGTCTAATCTGTTCTCAAAGTTTGACATTAGCAAAATTCAAGCAGACTTAAGAAGCTTACTTGTCAGTTCCAACAGCATGAAGAGAGAATTGGATCCTCACTGTCCAAAAAATGTACAACAGTCCTATCAAAATTATCTCTGAAGGGCTGTTTTGAATACTAGAGCAGAAAAATACACACCTCAGAAATTCTGCACTTATGAGAATCCCATGCCAATTTAACCAAGCTGCTGAGACTTTCAGGCAAATGTTGGGATACCTATCTAAACCAAGCTCTTGTAGATTATCTCATGTCTGTCCATTCATTGCTAATTCACCCTTGAATGTAAATGAACCTTATTCCAACCAGCTACTTCAGCTTTTGTTAAGAGTGGACTGAATAGCTGTTATTTTGCCATGCCCATTTTTCTCTAATAAAAGAATGGTAGTTAATTATTACAGTTGAAATGTGCCTTTTTTTTTTTTTTTCCTTTTTCTTCTTTCACTTTTTTAGCTTAGCACTTCTGATAAAATTTCAGATGACAGCCTCTATAATTTTGTGAATACTGCCAAAGCCCAGTGAATACATTGGCTAACTGCCAACAGCCATATTTCTTCCACTAGGTGCTACCTTTAACCCAGATTGGTGCTTCACACCTTTATGAGATGAAGCTCCAGACTATCTGTGTGAAAAAAAAGCTCATTCATCTCTTGCAACATCTTTCAGCCATGTCATCCAATTACATTTGCCTGGCATTGTCGGGTCTCACCCAGCTCCTGTTTAAAATATCTCTAATAGGTGCTTATCACATCATGGTCTAGATTATGACAAGGTGATTTCACTATCAACTTGGGAGCTTATTTCTTATTACTGCCCATCTGTACCTAGTCTTGTACTAAAGATCTTATTGAAAGCTTACATTTTGTGGATTGCACATTGCTGAATGAAATCAGAATACAATAGGCATGTTTTGCGTTTGTTTTTAACATGCTGCAGTCTACTGTTCTGATCTTCCATATGATGTTAATTTTTCTTCCTGTATTGAAAAAAACAAGAAGTTCCAAAGTTACGGAAGTATAGAGTTGTTGACAAACTCCAAATTTTTGTAATGTTTTGGGACATGAATGAGCAGAAATTACATAACTGCTTCTTCCAAGGTCTCTTGAACATTACTCCGAAACATGATGTTGCTTCACATTGGGGTCAGAGCTTTTGGCTTCCTGAGAAATAGATTCAATCCACTCATGTGGTTTCTGTGTTTCAGGCAAATTAACAGAAATGTTGCTGTTTCCTGCAATGAGAGCACAGGCAAATCAGATACTGAAACATCACAACTGTTTCATTCTTTGAAACAGTTCAGCTACACGAGTTTTTACCACAGAAGTACATCTTCAAGGAGTACTGGAAGAAACAGTTAGGTACACAAATTAATTTCACTAGGAATCCTAGTTAGGTCACATATTGTTTATTTACCAAGTACTTTGCACCTTAGACTATTAAACTCATTTGCAAAGAGCAAGTGAAAAGTAGACATAAAATACAGCTGTTCTACCACCAGCAAAATTTTATGCATTCTGTGTAGAGGCAGACTACAAATGCAAAACAGCAGATAATTTAGCTTACACACTTTACAAAACTGTGTTTCAAACTGACTATGAGATAGATGGTGTTTTCAAAAATCTAGACATAGCTCTAAAATCTCCTAAGCAAAACCATCAGATTTATAGGCAGGATTCAGAGAAGTGATAGTGAAGTACAAAATAAAACACCTCTTTGTCTAGCAAATCTTGACTGAATATCAATTCTATATTATCATCAGCGTGAATGCAGACTATTAGGTTTGTGCAGTGATAAATTTAAATCAATTTAAGACAGAATAGTTTACAGTAGTTCTGAAACTACTGCTTGTATCAATGAGAAATTGGTATTTCTAGTCATTTGCTATAAGCAATTTTAAATTCTGATCACTGTGTTGCTATTAATTAAACAATTTCCCAAGACATTCTAATGGCTGATTTCAAAAATAGAAATACAAATTAGTTTTACCCATATGCCATTAATTCCTCACCCTTTCCAGGCTGTCATTGAATCAGTCCCTGTCTACCTCAAACTGTCAGTCTGCATACTTCTTATGAAGCCAAGGAACAAGAGTATTAACAGTCTAGAGAAAAAGGAATATCCAAAGAGAAACATTTATCTTCTTGATTCTTCAATAATCTTTCATATCTGCCCTGTAGATTATTAGCCTGGGTGACTGTCAAGGCTGCCCAAGTCATTGCAAATATGGAGGATGCACGTAGGTATTAGTGACTGAATGAAACAGATGGGTTTTTATTCTGTCACTAATCAAAAAGTACTTCTACACTATCATCGAGTTATCTCTTCAGCTTTGTTTTGATAAGATAAACTGATGGGATTTTTAAAAAATTTCTCACTGTAAACAATTTCTGTAATTCCTTATGCCATTTCTGGTGTTTTTTTTTTCCTCCACCCTTTAAAAATTATTTTTAAGGCCTTCTAATTCTGTGTAAATAATTTTCTGTTTGTTTTTTGTTTTTTTTTTGTTTTTTTTTTTTTATCCTATTAATCTCATACAATCATGTTTTACTTGTGCTCAATACAAACGGCTCATCTCCGCACGGATTCTAATAGCCCATTTGACAAAACTGCATACTGGCAGCTCACCGACTGCTATGACCATTCGATGTTCATCTAATTTTTAAGATTAATTCAGATTAATTCCTCATTCTATTTATTTTGCTGGGTTTTTTTCTGTGTTTGTTTTTGGTTTTGTTTTTTGTTTGTCTTTTTTTTTCCTGATGTAATACATAATTTTAGTTTTGACTGAACTAATAGAACCTTTTTAGATAAAATGTTTAACTCAGTAATTCAAGCAAATTACTCACTCATTATTATTTAGCATTTCCTGCCTTTTTTTTTTTTTTTAACTTGCAATTTTCACAGTTGACTTCATGCTTTCCCTCATGTCTTTGACAAAAATGTTAATAGCAGGAGCACAGTAGATGCCTAGTGTCAATCCATGATTAAGTCAAGGAGAAAGTCCCTTCCTTAATATGAATATCATACTGAGAACTGGTTTTCAAGATCTTTTAGGCAGCCTTTATTCTAGATAACATATGTTTGTTGATAAGTTATAGCAGTATTTTTTAACTGAGTAGCCATGGTAAACATTTTTAATGTTTATTAGATGACTATAGATCTCGTATGAGTACCTACTGAGATCTCAATCCCAAGATACTGTAGTTTATGATCATGTGATACAAATTCCTCCCTCCTCTCCACAGAAAGCATCATCCTTCTCTGACTTCAGTTGTGCTTTTATGGTAATTTTCTTAAGCAGATACAGAGAATTGCATGAAAAATCCTTCCAAATACACAGCATCTTCAGCCTCTCCTAGCTACAGATTCTTTCCACTGTTGTCATTCACTGTTTCCTCCATATCAGTTACCTGTCCATAAAATGTGAGGAAAAAGCAATTTCTCATTGCTTCTAAGTGGTTATTATGCAAAACAAATGCTCTGTGACTAAGCTACGCATTGTTTTAAATTTTTTTTTGGCAGTAATATTAAATAACCAAGATTGGGTAGCTACTGAGAGAACTTGGGGAAAAAAAAAAGGAGTAAACATCTCAGAATAAAGCATCAGTGTACTCTGTTCAGTTTTGTGAGCAATTTAAGCTCTTGCCAATAGACCGTAGTTAAGTCTTCAAAAAGCTACTCAGAACTTTCTATTATAACTTCTGCATGGATTACTGTATTCACAGCGAGTAAAAAGAAAAATTGAAACATACAAATTAGAATGAAACACAACTTTTAATCTCTGCTTTCACTTGAGATACAGTTTTTCCTATGAATACAGAACAAAACAAAACAAAAAACCAACAAAACCAAACCAAACCAACAAAATACTTCTTTTTACATATTACATTTCCTTTTAAATGTTTGTGTGTATCAGCAAAAATTCCTCCAACCTTTAATTGTGTGGTCTTTCCACAGCATCACTCTCCAAGCCGCGTTGGCATGGCAGTGCCATCCTCCCATGTTTCCCATGGCCAGGAACTCCTGTTTTCTCTTTGCAGAGTTTGTTTTCTGTCAGTCTATTTCTATGAAACACCTTGCTCATGGTTAGACAGACAGCATCGCTGAAAAAAGAGAAGATGCATAACTGAATCCATGGGCTAGAGAAAGAAGATGTGAGACTCCCATTTGATTGAGAATAAGCTTAAACTACCATGATACCTAAAAGTCGGGATAAAAGGAAGAAAACTTAGGAAAGAGAACTAAATGAGTAAAAAAACCCCTTAACCTAAGTCATTAATCCTGTCTATAACTGTGCTATGTTTTCAAACAAGGAATAAATTTCCTACTAAGGCAGTGGAGGCCAAATTATTCACTCCTGTTCTGAGGCCAACATGCATGCTAAGCATCACAAAAGGCCTGAACTCTACCAAATCCCACATTTTATTACCAAGTATGAATTTTGTATAGGAATGGAGACTGGAATCCTTACCTTGTCTCTTTAGTGCAACCTGGAGGGGAAAGTGGCAGGAAAAGTGCAGGATTCATAGGAAAACCTACACATTCTCAGAAACTGTCTCCACCCATTGCCAGACCCTGACTCTCTGTATTTTGTGCAAGGCTGACATACCTTGAGAAACAAGTTCTTTGCAGTCACTTTTTCTATATCTGGTGCCTAACTTGGGATAAAAAATGACCTACAAAGAAACAATTAACAACTATTAGCCTAAGGTGAAAAAATGCCAAAATCCATAGGGTATTTGAGCACTAAAAAACTGACATAGTTTCAGAAATCAAGTTCTGTTAGGGGACTTTTTTTGGGGGGTTTTTTGGGTGGTGTTTTTTTTTTTTTTTTTCCAAATAGAAAAAGCAGCAAATTCTTATTTCAGGGAATTTATTACATTCTTCCTTTTCATCATTTTTATTGTTATTCCTAGCATTGCCAATAAGACACAGTGTTAATAATTTCTTGAAAGAGAGATTTGACAGCTAATATGCAGTACTCTGGTGGCAGAAATAGGAACTGAATACATAAAAAGTGATTAGAGGGAGTCCAGGAAAAAAAAAGAAAGGAAAGGAAAGGAAAAAAGAAAAAACCAATGTTTTATGAAATCTTGGTGAGGTAAAACTAGAAATGCTGGACAAAAACTAATAAACAAACAACACTCACACACAAAACCACCAAAAAAGGGACTAACCAAACAAAATCAGACCAAAACATAACAAACCAAATCACCACCACAAAAAAACTCAACCAAACAACAAACTTCAAGATATTTTTCTCTTGGAAAACATAATTAAAAGATTTTTCAAGTAAATTTTGACCACATTACTCATGCTGCATTACAGTCCTTCAAAATACTATGAAAAATATTGAACATGGTGCTACTTTATTATCAAGGATATATGTGTGTATATATATATATACACAAGTGTTTATATTTATTTCCAGGTGTTTGTGTATGTATGTATATATGTGTATATATATATATACATGCACATTCCTCATGCAGAATGATCTACTTAATTTTGCCACTTAGTTTTGAACTAGCTCCACTATAATGTCTATCCACCAGGATATCACATACTTTTTGAAATCTTTTTCTCTACAAACGGAAGCTTATTCTGTATTTGCATTATAATGCTATGATCTTACTTATTTTTGCATGTCATCTATATAAAAATGTCTTTTCATCTGAAAGTCAGGAATATCAGTTCCTCTTCTTTCACATTTTTATTCTTATATCTTCAGGAATATATCATTAGACCAAAAGTATATGTCTGAGAAGGTAATTCTATTCAATATTGTAAATTTATGCTTACTTTTACACAAATTTAATAGTAATACCACTAAAGTATCAATTATTCATAATAGGTTAATAATATCAAAATCATTACATATATTGTTTAGCAATGAGTTAGTCATATCAAACATGTCTTTTTCCCATCTCCCCCCACCCTCACTTTTTTGTCTTAATAGTGTTTTATTGTCTGACTCCTTATTTTTGATCGACTTTCCTTGATCAACTGTGTCCACGCTATTCCTGTCATTAGTCCATACAGCCAAGAAGCAGCTATTTGTATGTTCTTTGCTAATTCAAATACATGGCATGAATTCAGTTAAACTTTCAACTCTAATGTTGACACTTTCCATATTCGTGAAACTAGAGAGTCCATGGAACTTAAAGAAGAGTCAACAATTAGGAAAGAAAAGGGGGAAAGGACTTTGGAAAAAAGTGTGACACACATATGACATATAGTAAAGAATAATATATACAAATATAGGCTGAAAAGAAAAAAAAGCTATTTCATTTCAGTATGAAATAACAGATTTCAAATGGAAGATTTTCCCATACATTTCTCACTTGAGTTCCACTTTGTTAGTAGGACTTTTAAGTTTAAATTCTTGATCTTTTCTAACAAAATCTTCTAAGACATCTTTTTTTTTTTTTTTTTTCCCCAAAAGATCACCTGGTTATGCTGTCTTGGTTTATGTGGGCATATTACTGGTTTGATTTTCATTAAGGTTATCATCTTTATCTGTATGATGGAAGACTTCCTTTTGTGCCTAAAAATCATTACTTCAGCATTGAAGATACTGAGGAAATCAGTCATGTAAAACACTTTGTGTGTGCAGTAGAGAAGAAGATGTATAGACACTTGTGCAGGCTTTGATGGTTTCTCCTGATCTGGAGGTATTCACTGTCAGCTGCTCATATTTTTGCTCATATGGAGCCACTGACCAGTTCCTGTTTCTGAGAGCATAGAAGGATGAGCAGAAAAATTTGGCATCTTAAACTGTTGTGAACACTAGGCTTCATTGCTAGCTTTGGTAGGAAAACAGAAATTCTACCTGTCTGGACACTCTCACATTTTGAAAATAACTTTCATCTTCAACCAAGTAGAAAAGTTGACATTTCAAAATATTTCATAGACATTTTTTTGAAAGATAAAACATTAAATATTGAAGTACTTTGCTTCAGTAGTTTGGACATAAAAAATATAAACAAATGATAAGTTTGCATAAAATGAAAAAATACTGAATTCAATATTGCATTCTAACCTTGATTTTTTTTTAATAAAATAGTTTGCAATGTTGCCAGAATTTGCGCATTCTTGTGGAATAGTTTCTTTACATGAAATAGATTGTCCAAACAGAATACAGCTTATTGTAGCCTATTTATATAATTTTCCTTAAAACATCTGTAGAATAAAATTAATCTCATACCTAGATAATGATTGCCCATTTTCTTTTCATGGATTTTTTCAAGATATAGTGAAATGCCTAAATATGTTTATTTGAAGAAGTTTTTACATGTTTTTCATGCTGGAACATAATTTGCTCATCAATGTTCTCAAAATTGCAAATCATATTCATGAGACATTTTTGAAAAACAGGCAAATAATAATAGAAAATATAAATGAAAATTATAAACTGAACTAGAATGAATGATGGCTTATCTATTGTTAAGTGTAGCCAATTCAAAAATTCATATAGTTGTTTAATTATAACTACTTATATAAGACCTGTTATACCTCTTCTTGCTTGAATGAGTCAGACTGCCATCCAGCATAATGTAAGTGAACTGTTGCTATTATAATGAGCTTATGAAAATCTCATTTACATTTTCTTTCATGCAAAATGTAATTATTCAGGCTTCAAATGTATTTTTCATATTTGTGATAGCAAAGCATGAGGAATGGATGCACACAGAATATATATTTGAAGGAATTTCAAATGCAATCAAACTGAAATTTATACTAAGATAACAACAAAAATAATTGCAGAAAAATTCCTAGTTTTCAGCTTGAAGAATTTGCAGGTCAGTTTCTATTTGGATAATGAGTTGCTGACATTCAGTCTAGAGAATTTCTAAATGCATTTTATTTTAAAAGAAGTGGCCATTAGAACCAGATAATTGTTTTGTAGTTTCAGACTGAATTCTTGTATTCAGTTTTCCAGAAAAAAAACTTTTATCACCCTGGAGGGGTAAGAAAAAAGTGAATCCTTCTCTCTTTCTTTTCAGCATCTTCCTTATGAAGAAATTGCACTCTAAATTCATATATACAATGTGATATCTAGCAATGCTTTCAAGATGAGAGTCTGTGGCATAACATCACTCTGGTATAACATCACTGTCTGATAATTCCTTCTATAGCCATCATAATATGGTTATTTTACAGATTCATCAATTGAATCTCAGATTAGGACAAATATTTCCAGATGGAGGTATTTAAAGTTTTGGTGGCTAAACAGAGTTCTTTGTTTTCCCCATAGCTCCAAAGTCAGTGCTATGGATGAGTACCTATTTCCTTTAAAGTTTGGTAGCTTAGTTTTGACACTCTTTTGATGCATAATGATATTTAGTATTTGAATATGAACAGCTTGCACTTGTATAGTGAGTGCTCATCAAAGTAACAGATGAAATGAAATCCTACCTCTGACATTACTCATAGGAATTTATGCCATTGATTTTGAGAGAACCAATCTTGATACCCCTTTATTGATCTGTTGACCAAAAAAAATGACCTTCTGAGTACTAATCAGCTGCTGTTACGTATATTTCTATCATGTTCTTACAGCTTTTTAAAACAGAAAGCGAATCCTTTATTTTATTTTTCTATATTCAAAATGATGAGCATCAAATGGGTTCACAGAATCAGGCACTCCTTCAGGCTGGAAGGGACCTCCTGAGGTCTCAAGTCAAGCCTGTTGCTCAGAGGAGGATCAATCCTGAATGTAAACCAGATTGCTTTAGGTTTTGTCCATTCAGGTCTTGGAGACCCTCCAAGATGGAGACTGTATTATATCCTCATAGTGGTTTCTTTTACATCCAGTTGGAGTTTCCTCTGATTCAATTATTGACTCTTGTTCTCCCACCATGCACAAAAACATGGGACAGTCATAAAATTAAGAAATATCGAATATTCTGCTGAGGTGTAAAAGAACCTCAACACTGTGCTGCTCCTAATCTTTAACTTGATAGACTTTGGCTTGCTGATCTCAACTTATATCTGTGATGGTGACACAACAAGACAAACTTTTAGCAAAACGTGAATGCTGAGGACTCTGTTCATTTGTTAAAAATTCTCTATATTTTCATCAGCTCTAAATGTATTCCTCATGTAGGGAGAATAACATGGGGAAACTGATACGGTAGGTTGGAAAAAATAGTTTCATTATCATAGCATGATATGCTCATCCTGCAACTTTAAGGAAAAATCTGTAAACAAGTCCTACATGTGGCAGAGGTCTATATGTATATTGGAAACTGGAAAAGCCTACCTCAAGTAAAAGCAAATATGTTTATTTTTTACATTGTATTTGTACTGTTCCATGAAGTATCAATAATATTAGGACTTGTGCTATGAAAAGAGCAGTCTAAAAATGCACAAATTACCTAGCACGAAGTAATACATTGGCTAAATGATTAAGGCAATGTTCATATTTTGAGTTTGAGTAACAAATTTTGAAAGAGTTATCCACGGGACCATCTATTCTACTTGTTTGTCTGATGTGCTAAAGCTTTTCCTTCTCTTATACCCACACTATGTTGCTATTATAAGCCAAAATTTCCCAGCATAAAGTTGCTTTTAGAAGGAGCAGGATTTAGAACAGGCAATACCACATATTGAAGCTGGACTAGAATAACTGGTCAGACTTTGACAGTTTTGGTGAGACGAAGACTTTTAGTTCCACTTACTGACAGGGGAAATGAGATGAGGAAAAAAAAACCCTTGGACTTCAAGTCTTTATAAAACGTCTTGTAAGACTTCTTAGGGTTTTTAAAACTCTATCTGCTGAAGCTTATAGTATTTGTTAAACAAGGATGGTTGCTTTTTACTTTCAGTCACTACATGAAAATATTTGTAATTTTCAAATCCTGTCAGATCAAAAAATGGACACAATTTATTTGTCAAAATGAACACTGAGTATTTGGACCACTTTCCATGCATGGCCAATGAATGAAGCTGATCCTGTTTTCTGTCTAGCTCAGTAGCTTACCTGTCTTCAGGTAAGACAGCATGGAGGGTTAATTGGTGGTAGCAAGAGAACATAACCTTTCTTGTCTCTTAGAGTATAAAGCAAATATTACCTCAGAATTCCACTTGCTCTGTGTCAGATTCAGTATGAGATGCAAATTATATTTCTGAAATAACATGTAATAATGCCAGTGTAGGAGGTTCCTTGACATCTTTATCTGGTACCAAAATAATATTGCCTACAACATGTTGCAATTTATTATACAGAAAGTGTCATAAATTAACATAAAAGATGCTGGTTAAAATGGAACATTTTTGTCAGAAGATGTCAGGTTGTACCATATTGATTATTTTGCATGCCATATAAGACAATTTTCAGGTTGTTATACATTGCATGGATGTGAACTAGAACACTTCTGAATGAATATTCAATGAAGGTTATTTCTTTGTGTTTCACCTTCACAATTACTGATGCTTCATCATTTAAACTGCTTAGAGGATCACTGAAATAATCTTTTTATAACAGCCAATGGCTGAAATGTTCCTGTTCTCATATTTCTATTCTCATGTTGAAGATGCTAAAATTAGGAATATTTCAATCACTACTCAAATACTAGAGTATTTGAGGGTTTTGAGTGGTTGATGCATAGAGTTAACAAGAAGCCCTTTACAACTATAATTTTGGTTGTCACTGCCCTCCTGTCTTTCTTGTGATATATTTATGCATCACTCAGCCTAAAATGTGTCAGATTCAGACCTTAACTATGAGCTTGGGGTGTGTTACTGTACACACCTGTTACTGTCTCAGCCTGATTAGCCTTTATAGATATCCTAGTGATCTAATGGTGGCTCATAGTTTTCTGTTTGTGGAAATCCAGTCATCTTTACAATGTGTTTGAATCACAGTGGAATTACATTTTTATCTAAGGAAAGGTTCCCATTTCATTTTCTGTAATTCAAGTGAAAAAATATCTGGAGTTGCATGCAGGAATCAGCATCTTTAATGCCACCATGCAAAACAGGGGCCACATTTGTTTACAGAGCAAAGACTCAGTTAAATAAGGGAGAAGGATTTCAATTTTATCCTTATTTGATATGGATTTTTTTCTTTCTTTTTCTTAAAAGGCAACCAGTCTTCAAGGAGAAAATAAAAGGAAAAGTTCTGTCTATACTTGCATGTATATTCATAAGCAGATCTAAATAATTTAGCAAGAGCTTAATCCTTTTCATTTTTAAATACATTACATTAATCCATTTATACCAGATCATTATTTCTAGCTCTTCTGTGAGGCAAAGCCTCAATACCTACCATAGTCTGTTCAGTTAAAAAAAAAAAAAAATACAAACTTCCATGAGTATCAGGAAATACATGGTTTGTTCCTGTTACAGTTTGCATGCTGGTAGCTTTTACCCCAGCTCACAGATGATTAATACTAGTCCATCATCTCAGACAAGCTTGGTTTCAGTTTTCAAACATAACACTGCCAGCTCAGGTTCTGCTTCTCATGCTTTGCCCTCCGTTCAGTCCCAGACATCCTCTGCTCCCAGTGGCTCTTCCCTTCACCCAGACTGTCTGTTAAAGAAGCACCTAATTCCAATGCAGGAGCATACCTACATCATATAGCTCTCATTTCTGAAACTTCTTTGCAGATATCTAGGCCCAGATAAAAAGATGGAATTTCTCATCATAAAGAGCCCATCACAGTAAAATCATCCTAAGTCCTTTCCAAATGCCAGGCTAACTGTAAAGTCTCTTAGGAGCTAATTTTGCCCTCTACAGATCAGAATTTCTGTGTTCACACAATGCATAATTAAGCTGAAGCATCCATTGCAACAGGGTGCTGTGGATGCTTAAGCATTTACATAGTGTCAAAAAGCAGCTAGACAAATTAGAACTTAAAATAGAACCAGGGGGTTATTAACTACAGGAGTAACATTTTTTGGTTCAGGAAATCTCTATGCCACAAAACCCTGTAGTTGAGAAAGTACATCAGAGAGTTACCACTATGTGACCTCCAGGCAGGAATTGCTTCTGGCTGTCTCTCGTGGCAGTATACCAGGCTAGATGAACCTTTATGCTGATCTGCTACAGTCACCTCTCCAAACTGTGAGTACTGCAACATTTTGAATGGATGCCACAGATGCAAGCCAATAGAGCTCTACCTAACAGAAGGTTAGATCCGTTTTTTGTAATCAGTGACAGTTTTGCTAAAGTCAGTAAGCCACTGGGGACATTCTCTCTATGATGATTCCTGGTCTGAAAGTGGTGAAATTGTTTGAGTGTGACTAACCTATGAGAAAAGGGGTGAGTGTATAGTGGTGCTGATTTCTACAATATTCAATGTGTAAATAAAGACATATTGAAAATTAATTAAATCTAATTAATAAAAAAAACGGCCACAGTTGGTTGATGCTCATATAGCTCAATAAAACTGCTGGAAGATTGCAGATCATTCTTAAGAGCTTTACAAGAACAATTGATTCTCAACCATTTTTATTTTCTTTGTCAGTCACATAAAGAGAAAAGAAAGTTTGGTAACCGATAATATTTCTGGAATTTATCTTATCTCTTATAACAATGGCAAAATGTGAAAGGAGGCTGAGTGGGATATAGGAAAATACTGACCTGTTAAGATTTCTGTCTCATGGCAAAGGAATTAATTTATACTTAGATTCCCAGCATCAGCTCAATTTCTATAGCTCCTGTCATCCAAATGTGTATTCCCTAAGTGCCATTCAGATTTACTCAAGGGCTATATAAATGACATACAGAAAATACTGTTTTTTATTTATCAGTTCAAAGCAACTCGAATCTGCACGTCAGTAAGTGACTTGTTAGTATTCGTTGTTCACATGTAAATAACATCTCCACTGCACTGAATCAAGTGGTGTCTGTGCACATGCTCTTTGCAGTGAAATTTGGACTTGCATCAGCAGCCAGTTCTGTCCACAGTCCCAAAAGCAGCACAAAAGTGTGAGCTGATGAGAGGGTACAGGTATTGCTGATGTAAAATTTAATGAATGATTAGAAGATTCCCAAAAGACTGGGAAAACAATTACCAAGACCACCAGTCCACATGCTTAAGGGCATTTAAATTGCTAACAAATACCTCTGAAAATATTTATGTATGTTATGTTACAAGGCTACTCCAGTTGTATTTTCTGCTTTCCACTGAAGCATTGGATAAAGGACAAGTTGTCTGCCAAAATGGTCGCATAATTTATTCCAGAGAGACATTTGCTTATAGAATGCATTCATTATGTTTAAATAGGGTATTCTCACAGACTCATAGTGTCTAAGTAATTGTCTTTCTATATGTATACAAACATGATAAACTACTGTAAAAATACACAAAAATACAATCTGAAGTTCTTCCCAGTAGCTAGTTATGCTGCATATTTTACTAAATCTCTTTGTAAGTTGTTTCCAAAATTGGTGTAGCTACAGGTGTCATAAAAGGACACTGTAGGGCTGGTTATCCATGAAACAAGTGTCATGGCAGTATCTGCTATGAAAAAAAAGAAAGAAAAAACCCCCAGTTTTTACCCGCTTAACAAGGTAACTGCCACAGGGAAATTTAAGAACAAGAGGTAGACCATTAGTTAAAATTATGTAGCCGATTTCATCAACTCCACTGCTGTTAGCATGATCACAGTTGGTGGTCCTAAAATTAAGATTTTTCTGTGCATTTAATTTTAAAGGTTGAAAACATTCTATTTAATTCTACCAAAGAAAAACACATTCAAAAATGTAATGTTCTGTTATTAAACTCTTCCATTAAAAAAATCCTATTTCTTTAAAGCTTATTGTGAAGGATAATGTGTTTTATTGCAATTCTAAGCTAATACTATCTGGAACTGTTGTATGAAGACTGGCATAATGACATTTGTTTCGCTTGCAGGGTTTAGCTAGAGAAAAATGTTACATTTGCTAGACACTTTATAGCAAGAAATAGGTATTAACAATATTTGCATACTCTATTCCACTAATTGGTCTTAGGTTGGTAGCTGGTCCCATTTCCAGTAGGGATTATGTGCTGAAAGACAAGAAGCACTCATCCATTGCAAACATACTGCTTACACCCTGGACTGTTACAGTTTGTCTCATTATGTTTCTGTTAAACTGTTTTTCATATTTTTCTGAGGACTGAGATTAAAACCTCTAAAGAGAGTACAGATTATTGGCTTTTGGTGAACATCAGTCATCCTCTGCACCGGTGGACTTTAGGTGCCTCAAAAGCCATGTTAGGTTATTAAGAACATCTTTGAACTCAATGCAGCATGGTGTTGCCCTGTCTCTAAAGGTGAAAGACATCCTCAGCCTTGAAGGCCAGGGGCAGTGATACTCTGGGAAAAATACCTTTATTTCAGCAATTTGGGACAGTATTTAGTGTATTTGGTGGGTGGTTTTTGGAGTTTTTTTTTTGTTTGTTTTTTGTTTGTTTTTTAAGGGTTGAAATAATGTTACTTAATTGTAATAAACAGAAACACATTCCAAAATCTTAACTTTCATGCAATTAAAAACTGTAAAATAGCCTATTTCTTCAAAGATTATGTGAAGAGTAATGAGTTTTAGTGCAATTCTATATGCACGGTTTAAGTTAGAAGTACTGAGAGGGAAAAAACTACATCTTTTCAGTATTATTTCATCATCTCTTCCCAAACACAACCAGACAGGCCAGATGTCAATGAAAGTGAAAGCTGTCTGAATGTTTAAACCCCTAGAGGTTAAGTTTGCTTATTATCTTCATCAGATCCATTCAGTATATCCACTGAATCAACTTGGGTCACTCTATTTTTCTCCAGTTCTAGTCTTATCTAAATATTACTGAAGTGTAATAACGTTGAAAATACTCAGACATGGGAGGCTGAAGCTAAGCAGATAAATTTAGACAATATAGCTGCATGCATACTGTCTCTGTCAAGTCTTTCCAAATTCAGTTTACAGAGTATCATGTGTTCACACCATTTTGGCATGTCTCCACTGCACCTCAGAATAAATAAATTTGGGGAAACTATATGACTTGCTTTTTGAGCCCCGTTAAAAGGAGTTTCCTAGCATATACACACTGCCTTACCTCACCAGTCTCAAAAGAAACCTCAGCATTATAGGAAGAAATAGTTACTGGAGCACCCACGTGGGTGTTTATACACATGCTGCTTGGTGATGTTCCTGCTATGAGGTTGCAGAATATCTGCAACACAATCAGAAAGGTTCTTTGTGGCTTTCTGTGGTGAAGTCACAGCAGGAGGCAGAAAGCTACAGCCTTGTGGAGAGGAGATGCTATAGCTCCTGACTATAATATTTATTCTAAGACCCACGTGAAGGTGAATGGACCACTTAGTGTGTTGTTTTTACAGGATAGAGACAAAAGCTGCTGATGGAATTATATTTGTTCTGTGTACCTGGTATTCCTAATAATGGATACAGGCTTTAGGGAAGTGAAGTACAACTTTCACCTCTCTGCTGAGGCGTAACATTCTCCATTTACCTGTGATAGATTATGCATTCAGGCCTGCTCTATACCCTTCCCTATAAACAAGGACTTAGATTTCTATTTTCTCAAGTACTCAGCCTGATGAAAAAGAAGTTATCCAGGAAGAAGCTGGGACGATTTTATATGCCAAATGCTCAGTGAGCAGATTGGCATAGGGTATCTTAGCACTTAATTATAAGAGAATGTGGAGAGAGATGCAAACCTACAGAGATTTCTAGTGTGATACTGCAGGAGGCTAGGATTATCCTGCTATATCCATATTATGGAAATGAATAGTAAAATGAGTTACTTAGAAAGGACAGTGGCAGAATAATTTACCATTTGGATTCAAGCAGATTGCAGCAAGTAGAAGCCTTCCTGTTTGCTTGTTGTTTTAGATATTACCAGAAAATACATTGGTTCCTTATGATCTCTGCTCTACTCAGTGATCCAAACAACCAGAAGCTAATGGCGCCACCTGATGCAAACCACAGGCTCTGCCTAGAGGCAACAGAATACACACATATGCTTGTGGTTTTGTGTATTTGTGTTCTTAATAGTCACTCTGGGTAAGAACTCATATCTCATACCTTATAAACAGAATTCCATTTGCTGTGGTTATCTCCATCCCTCTTATAGGCAGCTCCTGTATGAGAGAAACACAGCTATATGTAATAACATTAAGAATACTGAGAGGCAGCAATTTTTATGAGCATTGTTGGGTTTGTGAGACTGCATCAGATATGGAAGGTACTGTATATTGGATCTTCTATGACTGTTTATTGACCTGGCATTTTGAGAGGCTATGGGAAGTCAGAATGGCCACAGCTACCTTCCAATCTGTCACTGATAGTTTGCTTTCCAAGTCTGGGAACATCTCTCAGTTGAAAGTTAAGGAGCCAAAAACCTTATAAAATTAGGTGAGATTATTACATACTGTCTGTAAAATGTGTTGACAAAGAGAAATTTTGCAGATAATGTCTAAAGAATTTGGGACTACTTGTATCCAAAGGATGGTACTCTTCACAGTCTAAACAGTCTATTGTAGTGGGTTTTATCTCTTTTGTTCTAAGCAAAAATATTTCACTTGGGGCAGGAACAATTCAGCCATTGATTACTATTGCATGGTACTGAAGGGAACAGGTTTGCAGGGCACAGACATAATCAGACCTGATGAGCTAGATAAGAACTGGTATCACAGGACTATTATTCAGCTACTTGCCTAAGAAAGGAAGAATCTTGTGATTAAATCACCAGATAAAAGTGCTAATTAGAAACTGAAAAACAGACTCCATCAAAAATTAGATGAAGTTTTGTTAGAGAGATTAGCGGGGAGACAAAGCTGTGTTTTATCTACTAACTGATCAGCATTTTTAAGAATAAACTGCTTCTGTCCCATATATTTTCATTCTTCTTCAACTTAGAAGAGAGTATATGTTTTGTTCCCTTCCTCTCATTCTGTTTTAGATCCTTACTTCACTTACTTAGTATCCTCATCTGGATGTTGGGGAAGATAATAGGTGTTACCATATGTGACAATTGCCTTTTATCAGTATGAAGTCTTGAACTTGCTTGAAGAATAGCAGGAGTGCTGGAAAGACATGGGGAGGCAATTTACCTTTCAGGGTCCCTGGAGTGAACCCTGCTGAAAGCATTAAGAGTGGCTGACTTTTCAGGCTGAGCAGTGTCATCCATGTATATGTATTTAAGGTTTTACAGAAGACTAGATACAGCAACAAGAATTTCTTTAGGTGTTCAGATGGGTATTACCTGGCTATCAAAAATGAAAAAAAAAAAAATTCTATAGTTTAGATGATACAGGATGTCTTAATACCAAAGAAGCATTAAAAAGTGTGACTTCTTTTCTACTGTAGCCTTTTGATTTTAAGTCTTCAGGCCACACTGAATCTGAATATGATGTGTCTAATCTTGTCACAGGTCAGGATTTGAATAGAATGTCCTGAGTTGAAAGGGATGCACAAGCATCATCAAGTCCAACGCCTGTCCTTGCATATGACAACTCCGCAGTTCACATCATGTGTCTGAGAGCATTGTCCAGTCTCTTCTTGAACACTGTCAAGCTTGGAGCCACAGTGTGCCCTGGCAGCCAAGAGGGCCAGCTGCATCCTGGGGTGCATCAAGCACAGCATTGGCAGCTGGGCAAGGGAAGTGATTGTGTCCCACTCTGCTCTGCACTGGTGCAGCGTAACCTGGAGTACTGTGTGCAGCTCTGGGTACCAGAGTAGCAAAGGTATATAAAGCTCCTGGAGAATATTCAGAAGAGGACTATAAAGTTGGTGAAGGGTTTGGAAGGGAAGCCATATGAGTAGTGGCTAAATTCCCTGGGTTTGTTCAGCCTGGAGGAGACTGAGGGGAGACGTCATCGCAGCCTACATCTTTCCTCACAAGGGGAGGAGGAGGGGCAGGTGTTAAACTCTTCTCTTTAGTGACCAACAATAGAACCCGAGGGAATAGCAGGAAGATGTGCTAGGGAAGGTTTAGGTTGGACATCAGGAAAAGGTTCTTCACTCAGAGGGTGGTGGAGCACTGGAACAGGCTCTCCGGAGAGGTGTCACGGCCCCAAGTCATATGCAAGAACAGGAGTTGGATTTGATGATCCTTGTGGGTCCCTTCCACCTCAGGACATTCTATGATTCTATGATTCATTCTATAATGGATTTGAAGAGAAGAAAATATGAAATCAATGGATATTATAATTTGATTGGGGTAAGGAAAGACTGTAGTCTAAGACTAAGAATTTAATATATGTCGTGCAAGAGAATTTTAATTTGAAAAGGAACAAAGAAAAAAATTTGGAGGCGTACTGACAGGGTAAAATGTGTACATGGCTAAAGTACTCGTGCACAACTCAGAAAAGCTAGGTGACCGTTCAGCACTCACAAGAAATTACTTTCTGACAACAGCTTTAAAATGCTTATTTCACGTTCATATTGCATATATATGCCAGGTCCTCAGTTCTGCGCATACTTGACCAAAGTTATTGTATTTTCCTTTCAGCTAAGCCAAATTATATATGAAAAAATGCTAATGCAGGAATTTTATGCTCCTGGCCTGAATTTTTATTCTAACCACCACCTTCCTCCCCCTTTAAGGCACAGTGCATTAGATTTTCCATGCAAATGCCTTGCCATGGTGTAGCTTATTTCCCCCTCTGGTGGGAATGTGCAGAATCACAGATGATACAAAATTTATTTTGTAGCAGCTACTTGTCAGCTCAACAGTCCTGGATACATATATTTTTTTCCTCTTCTGACCCCCGTCTCAATCATTTTGTTCTGTACTAGCTGTGCTTATTCTCTGTTTCCAGTGTTAAAAAAGTGATTTGAAAAATAATGACACCAAATTAAAAAATGCCTATGGTATATAACAAGGATAGAAAAATAGTGCTTCTATGAAGTTATTTTAATGATCTATAGAAGACAGTAAATAATTCTTTCTCTTCTAATTCCTAAATTCAATGGAAAGTGTTACTGACTTTTTTATTCTAACAAAACAAGTCAGCAGCAAGGTCAAGCTCAGAAAATGGCAGAGGCAGGAGGTAGGAGGATGCTGTCCTCCTATTTGTTTCTTTCACCCTTCATAAGCAGGTTCCTCTTGAGAACAGTCCACAGGATATTCACCTAATTTTAAGACAAACCTTAGGTTAAGCAGCAATCATTTACCAAGATAACTCGTTTCCAACAACTGTCCTGAGGAAGAACTTCAGAAGAGGCTCTTACCACACTCATACTCCTCAAATCCTTGCATTTAGCCCCAAATCCTAATGTTGAGCCAGAAGGTCAGCTCCTCCTGTAACACTTGGGCACCTGTCAATATCGGCAAAACAACAGAAAGGTACAGGTTATGGTAGCTGCCTCAGGTGGCTGTAGATACTTCAGACATACATGAATTAGATATCTTATGATCTCACAAGTCACAGTAACATGCAAGAATGAACACTCCTAGATTGTTTTAATATGAGTCCTCTTTATCACCTTGAATTACAACATGATACCCCTGATCTTCACCTTTAAAAAATTCTGGTAGAGATGTATATATTTGACTGTAATTAAATGCAAATATGGCAAATGATTTCCCATTTCAAAACTACAGCATTTTTTTCCCTTTGCAAGTTTTCACAAAGAGATGCAATAATAGAAACATGATAAGGGCCAACTAAAGGTTGCAAATAATTTGTTTCCAAAAAAAGAGCAAGGATCTGTTCTTACTTTCAGACAATCAAGATTTTAATGAGTTACAGTGTAGACTGAATATCAGAAGCACTTGTTCAGCTAGAAATAATACAAAATAATACTACAGTAACAGCACTTTGTTTTGTATATCATCTTTTACATGATTTGTATTCTTTAACAGCTGAAAATGATAAGTAATACAAGAGAAATATTTACAGACAAAGTGAATTTTCAGTTAGTGTATTAGGTAGAGGTTATGCTGCAATTGATTTTTAGCTCACTCTTGAATTTCCAAAGTACTTTAGATTGTCTGTGTCTAGAAGTAAACATTTTTATCTCACGTGAAACTAAAATAAAATTTCATTCCCTTTTTTTTTTTAATGAACCACAGCTCTAATCCAGAGTTTTTTACAATGAAGAACGCTCCAATGGATGCCATAATCACATTGTATACTTGTGAAAATCAGTGACAGGATCAGACTTATGAAAAAAAAAACCACACCTCCGCAAATTAAAACTTAACATCTTTTCTACTAATTTGTCTTTTCAATGTTCCAAACCCACAACATCACTTTGAGAAAATTTTCAGACTACTGTTAAATCTCCAAACCATTTCTGTCTGCCTTTTCCTATCTCTGTAGCACTCTGCAATCTTGTCTGGTCCTATAGTTATTTAAAACTGATGTCAAAAATATCAGGAGTCGTTAAAAAAAAAAAAAAGAATGGGAAAAATAACAGCTGTTTTTCAAAGGAGAATGGACTACTAGCAAAATCTTCAAATGGGTTCAGCTCCATGGCTAGAGAAAACTTACTGAACTTATATTAACACTGTATGTACAGGGAACAGACAGCGGAATATTATTTTGTCAGGAGGGCAAAAGCCAGGCATACTTCAAAGGAGATTATCAAGCAGCAACAGGTGTTAGAGGTAAAAAAAGTTAAGTGATGTTAAGAGAATGTTAAAAAGAAATGCAATTATTATAAGGCTAATATTGAATAATAAGTCATAACACATTTTGTAAAAGTAATCTAATGTCAGAGACACTGATTAACAAGAAAAGCTACTTAAGGCAAGTAAATTATAAACTGCAAGAAGTAAATAGAAATTCTACTTGATAGAGTTAAGTAACAGTGAAAACTTAATTCCTCCTTCAGTGTTTAGTTTTTTGGAACACGCTCAGATTTATCACAGAGTCAACAGCCTACACAAGAACTGGAAAATTTTAAGAGCTACAAGAACACTTGCCTTCTAGGTAGAATTAATGAACAACAGATTGAGTTGGACACAGGTTTAGCACTCTTTAAAACCGAAAGCCCAAGAACTTTGTGGCATTTTCATGTGTACATAGACAAAAAGATTATATAAGAGTATCAAGAATATCTGCACATAAAAGGAGAGTTTCGTATCTATTGGTGATGTTGTGAGTACTAGTCATTGTGTGATGCAATGAGAAAATGCAGCAAAAAGACACAGAGAGATTAAGAGAAAGGATGGTAATCTCGCCCAGAAAGGGTCAAATGAGAAAAGTAAAAGAATTACCCCTGAATGCTCCTGCTTTGAAAGAGAGAGCAAATAAATTGCCTCCTGCTGTTCCCTTCTATGGTCAGGTTTATAGTTTCTGCAAATAAACAGGACTGTATATACAGTGCTAAATAAGTGTCTTCTCCAAAGGAAAAAAAAAAAAATCACAAAATCTGAATTTTAACTGTTTTGTCTGTCAAACAATAATGATATTTTTGTCAGTATAGAACAGAATTCCCATAGATTCTTTTGTTTGTTTGTTTGTTTTAATGCAACTGTCATGTCAAAAATTCTGCTCTCGGAAAAAGTATTCACCACTGAGAATATAGCCAGAAAGAAGTCTGAGGGCAATTAGAAAGCTGTGCACCATGCAAGAATGTTGCCCTAATCCAAATGCAAAGAGATGGGCATGGCTCTGCAGTTGTACAGCTATTTCTACTTCAAGCACTATCTGAATGCATTTGCACTGCAATTGCAGAGGCAGAGACAAGAAAGGAGAGGAGCTATAGACTTCTCAATTATATTCTGAATAGCTGTGACACCTTACAGCTATGAGCTCTAAATGTATGTTCAGCACTCATCCACAATGGGTCACGGACTTAATTTTTTAGGACAGACAAGGAGAAGGTGGCCTGGCAATTACCAAGAAGCCCCAAAACATTAAGGAATGAGGGATAATCTGAGCAAACAAAATAAACAATAAGAACTACTTTGTAGTCTTGGATTAATATAGAATCACAAAGTATTGCATACTCATGGGAATGCTGTTCAGCACTGATAACCCTACATAAGGATTGAGCACACTTGCCTTAGTACTGATGGCCACTTAAGCTGTGAAAGCTGGGAAATCAGGGCTTCCTATAAAATTATCCAAACTGAGGTAATGTTTGGGCTCTTAACCCAAGGTCAGCTGCATGCTGCTAGGCCTGCTCTGCTTGCAGAAGCCAGCTTACATGAATTATTTACAATCCTTAGCAGATTTTGTCTCCTTATTCCGTTTTTATAACTAGCTTTAGAGTGGCTCAGAAATGCCTACACAACTCATAAGCACAGTTGTGCATATATGGAAAATACATGCCATCTCAAAAGCTAATTTTTTTCCTGTTGTTGGAATAATCCCACCACCTCTTTCACATGGGATGGATTGAAGACTATGATTCTTGCCACTCCGATGAGCATGCTGAGTGCCAGGGCTCTGAGGGCATTCATAGGCTTTGATTGCCCTGACCACCTCACCTGCGATTTCCACTTTCCACCAACAGGCTTGGGACCTCTCGGGTCCCTCACACTAGGCTGCATGCTTGTGACAATATTATGAAAAACTAACCTCATATATAGAAACTGGCTTGGTGAGCACTTCTGCAAGCTCCCTCAGAACCTTTGGGTGGGTCCCATCCAGCTCCATAGACTTGTGTGTGTCTAAGTGGTATAACAGGTCACTAACCATTACCCCTTGGATTATGGGGGCTTCATTCTGCTTCGCATTCCTGTCTTCTGGCTCTGGGGGCTGTGCACCTGAAGCACAACTGGTCTTAGTTTAAAGACTGAAGCAAAGAAGGCATTTAGTACCTCAGCCTTTCTCTTGTCCTCCATCACTGTGTTTCCCTACACACAATACAGGGTGGAGATTCTCTTTAGCCCTCCTTTAGTTGCTCATGTATTTATAAAAATATTCTGTATTGTATTTTATGGCAGTAGCCAGACTAAGTTTAGGTGGGCTTTGGCCCTTCTAATTTCCTTCCTGCCTAACATAATGACATACTTGTAGTTCTCCTGAGTTGCCTGCCCCTTCTTCCAAAGTTGACAAACTCTCCTTTTTTACCTGAGTTCCAGCCAAAGCTCTCTGTTCAGCCTGACCAGCCTTCTTCCCCATCGGCTCATCTTTTGCTCCTGTGCCTCTAAGATTTCCTTCTTGAAGAGTGACCAGCCCTCCTGGACTCTTTTGCCCTTCAGAGCTGCCTCCCAAGAGACTCTGCCATCCAGCCTCCTAAACAGAGCGAAGTCTGCCCTCTGGAAGTTCAAAGTGGCAGTTTTGCTGGCTCCCCTCTTTACTTCTCTGAGAATGGAAAGCTCTATCATTTAATGATTCCTATGCCCAAGGCAGCCTCCAACCATCATGTCACCCACAAGTCCCTCTCTGTCCACAAACAAGTAGTCCACCTTCCCTTGTTGGCTCACTCAGCAGCTGTGTCAGTATGTTATTTTCCACGTACTCCAGGAACCACCTGGACTGTTTCCTCTCTACAGTACTGAGAGGTCCCCCTAATGAAGTCCCAAGAAGAATGATTGTTCGGGGAATCATGCATCCCAGACTACTTCTTACCATGTAAGACAGTATGCTTTTCCCCAAATATTTTCCCACTGTTTTCTTATTTGACATAACAAAAGTTATTCTGACATAGCTAAATATTTACTTAATATTTAAGTAAATATTAGAATAGTTCATGGATAATGCAAAGCAAACTGTGATGCTATCAAAATGTTTGGTGTGTAAAAAACCAGAATCTATCCTTTGCTAACATACTTGCGATATTTCCTCTGTGTTTTAATGCTGACGTATCTAGAAAAAGCAATAGGTCATATTCTTGGGCTTGCTTTAAAAAAAAAAAAAATATTTTCCTTTGTTATATGAGTTCATTCTTTGATATATAACATGAAACATCAATAACAAAGGGAAAACAAATAAATTTATAACAGTTGCTGTTTACATGTCACCTGTCAACTAAAGGATCACAAAGCACTTTAAAAAAAATATGAAGTGTCTACTGAATATACCCTGAAGTTGATGGGCATCTTTCCAAAAACACCCCTGTGTTGTGGATCAGGGTTTAAAGAATTCACTCTATTAGCAACTCCATGGAGTAAAATATGTTTGGGAAAAGTTAAAAGTAGAAGAGATACCTTTAGAAGTTATATACACTGAATTAATAATATTGGGCATAAAACATAACAATATTTTCAGTCCTGAATCATGTACCTCAGACACATTTTGCAAGTCATTAATAGCATTAAGTCATTTTAAGACTTAAAAGTACTATGCAGAAATCAGTACATACTTCTGATATTGGAAGAGTACTGAAAGTATTCAGTACTACAGCTGCTAAATGCAGCAAGATAGAACAAAGTTAACGTATCTGTCTTCTGGTCGATCCTTCATGTATGTATTCATGCATGTGTAAGAGTAAGCAAGAAAGAAAAATAAAAAGAGGAATACAAGAGAAATAGCAAAGACTCTACCTCTTCCACTACATGAGACTCTTAACTTTTTATTGACCAACTTGAAGAAGACAAGTCACTGTTCCTCTTGAACAAACTACATTTGATAATTTAAAATAATAAATCTCAAAATATCTGTCAAACTTTAAGGACAGACTGAAAAATAAAGCTTTCTACTCAGCATTCTGTCAGAGTTATCTGATTCAGTGGTCAAAAAGGTTTAAAATAATGGCCTTCAGAGACATTTTATTTGATTTACAGTAATTTCCTTCTCTTTTCAACTCTTTAACAAACAATAATGTATCGGTATAGTTTAATGTCTCATGGTTAAGAACAGTTCCAGCCATTCCATGAAACATTCCTAATCTGTAAAATATGGTCTTTCTACAAATCATTACATCCATGAGTAACTTTATGTACATGAGTTATTCCAGTCTCCTGTACCTCTCCTTCCTTAATCATTTGTAGAATGTGTACATTAAAGGCAGATAGGTAACTGCACCTGTCACTGAAAGGCAAATGCTTGAGTCTGAATACTGTATCAAATTAACAGGCTAATGGTGGCAGAAGAGTGTAAACAGAGTGTTTCAACTCCATCTGTAGTTTTAATAAAGTCAATGTGACTTTTTAAAATCAAATCCACATTACTGGTACCAGGACATGACAGAATTTGTGCAGCAAGTAGAGATCCACACTCAAGATGAAGAAACATACATTGAAGTTATCAAGATTTGTTAAATGGCATGTGTGATATTTGATACCAATTGTATGAGGAGTGTAACACCTTCAGAAATCAATCATGTAGTACCAGGACTATGAAGAGTGAAGAGAACAGATGGAGGTGGCACAAAGGAGTTGCTTAGAAAGAAAGGCTTATTTAGTAATGCACTTGGCTGTGAGAGGCAGTTCCCCCAGTCAGTGCCATAAGCTGTTTGGAGGGTAGACAGCTGATGGAGCAATGCTGAACTGTGACAGTGACTGGGAGTGATAGATGTGGCAGCTCTTAGCATCATTGAAAGATAATTAGGGGAACTGACAGGGCTAAAGGGAAGAACACTGAAATCTATTGTGAGCATAAAGAAGATGAAAACCTGTTGTTGGGAGGAATACAAGGACTTCTATGTCCTGTAGGTATGGAGGGAACAGAAAGCTCTCTAATAAAGGTAAGATCTTAGTGTCAGAATCACACAATCACAGAACTGACTGGGTTGGAAAAGACCTCAGAGATCATCGAGTCCAACCCTTGGTCCAACTCCAGTCCATTTACTAGATCATGGCACTAAGTGCCACGTCCAATCTCAGTTTAAAAACCTCCAGGGATGGTAAGTCCACCACCTCCCTGGGCAGGCCATTCCAATGCTTGATCACTCTCTCCGTAAAGAATTTCTTTCTAATATCCAGCCTAAATTTCCCCTGGCAGAGTTTAAGCCCATGCCCCCTTGTCCTATTGCTGACTGCCTGGGAGAAGAGACCAATCCCCACCTGGCTATAACTTCCCTTCAGGTAGTTATAGAGAGTGATGAGGTCACCTCTAAGCCTCCTCTTCTCCAGACTAAACAACCCCAGCTCCCTCAGCCTCTCCCCATAGGTCTTGTGCTCAAGTCCCTTCACCAGTCTTGTTGCTCTTCTCTGGACCCGCTCCAGCACTTCAATGTCTTTCCTGAACTGAGCGGCTCAGAACTGAACACAATACTCCAGGTGTGGCCTCACCAATGCAGAGTGCAGGGGAAGGATCACTTCTCTTGTCCTGCTGACCACGCTATTTTGGATACAGGACAGGATAGCATTGGCCTTCTCGCTCACCTGGGCACACTGTTGGCTCATGTTGAGCTTCCTGTCAATTAGTACCCCCAGGTCCCTTTCTGCCTGACGGCTCTCCAGCCACTCCGTGCCCAGCCTGTAGTGCTGCAGGGGGTTGTTGTGGCCAAAGAGCAGGACCTGGCACTTGGCCTTGTTGAACTTCATCCCATTGGAATCAGCCCATTTTTTCAGTCTATCCAGATCCCTCTGCAGAGCCCTCCTGCCTTCCAGCAGGTCGACACTCCCTCCCAACTTGGTGTCATCAGCAAATTTGCTGATGATGGTCTCAATCCCCTCATCTAAATCATCAATAAAGATGTTAAACAGGACTGGACCCAACACTGACCCCTGGGGGACACCACTGGTGACTGGCCGCCAGCTGGATGCAGCCCCATTCACCAGCACTCTCTGGGTCCGGCCCTCCAGCCAGTTCTTAACCCAGCGTAGAGTGCACTTGTCCAAGCCACGGGCTACCAGCTTTTGCAGGAGTATATTATGGGAGACAGTGTCAAAGGCCTTGCTGAAGTCTAGATAGACCACATCCACGGCTTTCCCCTCATCCACCAGGTGAGTCACCTGATCATAAAAGGAGATGAGGTTGGTCAGACAGGACCTGCCCCTCCTAAACCCATGCTGGCTGGGTCTGATCCCTTGTCCATCCTGAAGGGGCTGTGTGATTGCATTCAGGATGATCTGCTCCATAACCCTGCCAGGCACCGAGGTCAGGCTGACAGACCTGTAGTTGCCAGGGTCAGCTTTGCAGCCCTTTTTGTGGATTGGGGTAACATTCGCCAATTTCCAATCGTATGGGACCTCCCGAGTGAGCCAGGACTGTTGGAAGATGATGGAGAATGGCTTGGCGAGCTCTTCTACTAGCTCGCTCATCACCCTAGGATGGATCCCGTCTGGTCCCATAGACTTGTGAGGATCCAGATGGCTCAGTAAGTCACCAACTATTTCCTCCTGGAATACAAGGGGGCTATTTGGCTTCCTATCTCTGTCAACCACCTCCAGAGGCCAGTTGTCCTAAGGGCCACCTGTCTTACTGGTAAAAACTGAGGCAAAGTAGGTATTAAGTACCTCAGCTTTCTCCTCATCTTTGTTAACTATATTTCCCTCAAAGTCCAATAGAGAATGGAGGTTTTCCTTGCCCTTCCTTTTGTTATTAACGTATTTAAAGAAGGACTTATTATTATCCCTGACAGAATTGGGCAAATTAACTTCAAATTGCACTTTTGTTTCCGTGATTTTTTTTTCTGCATGATCTAGCTAGGTATTTTCATAAATTCTTCATAAGTAGCTAGCCCTTTTTTCCACAGTCGGTAAAGAAGGTGGGGAATAACCTGAAGGTGGGGGATAACCTGAAGGATGACAAATTGCCAAACTTGAGCCTGCTGCCTTGTAGAGGCAAATGACAAACTTTCAACATGGGAGTAATATAGAGACAAAAATATCATCTAGTGTCTGGAAAGGTGGACGTTACAGATATTCATGGAAAACCTTGGCAAAAAATGCAGTGCAAGGCTGAATCCTGTGATCTTTTTCAAGATGACTTGGAACTTAATCTAAGTTAACCACAAACTTCAGTGTTAGCTGTGATAATAATGAAAAACAAGACAATGTACCTTAGAGTGATTCAACTTCTTCTGGAACTCTTGTGCCCTAGATATCTGTCACTGCTGTAGTCTGCATTAAGCAAACTCTCCTTTGAAACCTAGGTCATTTCTCACTAATGTATGGAGCCTCAAGTGGATAGGAATTCCCATGTAGATTTCTGTATGAAATACTGAAAGAAAACACAAAACCCAAGAAGAGCTGTCCTTAGTCAGACAAAAGGATCCTTCTAATCCAGTATTGTGCCTTTGATGAGTGAAGGTAAGGACAAGGTAGCCAGCAAGCACTGGAGAGCCTACAGTACAGGTATTTAACACACGGCTCATGGGCCAGATCCAGCACTTTATTGCCACCCAGCAGCGGTGCAGAGCTCCTTGCCCTGAGGCTCCTGCCAGCGCAGTCACACATACAGTGGTAGCAGAATGGCGGGAGCTGTGGTCATAGCTACAGGAGAGCAGTGAGACTGAAGGGGGACACTAGTAACTGCCTTAGGGCATTGAAAAACAAGACAGACAGGAGCAATAGCAGGGGGGTGGATCTGGCTCTTAAAGGGGTACTCTCAATTGGGCAAACTTTTCATTTAATTTTTTAATAAATTAGCCAGATACATGAACTTTAGCAATTACATGTTATTTTTAAAAAGTACCTGTAAAAAGATATTTTGTAACCAGCAGCCAGGGTCCCACTCATGACTTCTACATTGTTTTCCATGGATATGGCCAGCTGTGCTGTACGGGGAAGGGGGTTTGAAGGAAAGGTGAGACTGTGTGAGAGGGCTTGAGTATTATTTAACCCAGTCCTAAAGGACACCTTGGTTTTTTACTCAGGTGGTGCACCATACCATCTTTGGTGGAACAATTTGAATCTCAAACTGTCCAGTAAGAGAAAGATTGATGCAGAAGGAAGGTAATTTAATGATAGATGGAAAAGCAAATACCTGTTCATGTTTCAAGGAGAAAAAACAGTATGTTTTTTGTGTTATGAGACAGTGCTGGTGATAAAGGAGTACAATGCACATAACCGAGTGGCAAATGCAAGGCCCATGTGCCAAATCCTAAAATTACATTCAGCCCTTTGAAGGCAACTGTGAGGTTGATGTGGCCCCGGTGAAAATAAGTTTGACACCCCTGGCCCAGAGGTAGCTGGTTTTGTTTTCAACCGTAGATTAAAGAAGAAAGTCTTTATAACTATGGCCAGGCTTTACTGCTGCCCGTGTGCATTTTCTTCACTCACATAAATAATGTGTACTTAAAGGACTTACACTTCGCAAGGCCACATATTTCTTACCTGAGCATTCATCATCTGATAGATAACTATAATGACTGTTCTTGGATTCTTTAGGGAGTAGACTGTAGGTAAAGTACACACATACCTGAAAACATTTAATAAAGCAAGACTTTTTCTTTCCAAACAAATGCTATGCTGCTGATAACATTGCCATGAAGTGAAGCTACAATGTGGATAGTTTTGTACATAAGCGAGGAACTGGACCTCAGAAAATCCAAGCTTTATTCTTGAATGCCCTACAAAGTACTCTGTGACTTGGTTAAGTTATTAAAGCTCACCAGGTCCCATTTCTTCACTAGCCATTTTCAGTTAACGACATCTGTCTCTTTTCAAGACACGTTAAGGGTAATATTTTAAGGATGTTTGCAGAAACATAGGACCAGATAATTACAAATTAATTCAGAAGTAAAAAAAATGGATGCAGACAACATGGTATTTTATACATTTTTAGTTGATTTCTATAGAACATACATATGCATTCTTCTTGACTAGGTAGGGAACAAAATACTTTTGTGGGGTAATGTACAGTAAAGATCAATTATCGTGACTACCTAAATGTCTTTGTCTCTTTCAGTAATACAAATCCCTCTATATTCTATTCTAGTAATCCACACGTCCAGACTAAAAATAAGTCTCTCTGGAATTTTGTCTGTTATTTCTGGCTCAGATAGCAGAGAGAAATGTATTTTAAGGGAGAGTTTGGTTCTTCGGGGGTGATTAAATGTGTAAGTCTGCCAAAAGACACTTGATCTAAACAGTAATCCCCCAGGAAGCCTGCAAGACTTTGAATTTTATTACTGAAGTGAGTCTACAGCTAAAATGGTTTCCTTGCCTCTTACTGGTTATTTTCTGACAGCTATATTAGAGAGCAGAACCTGATTTTGTAATAAAATTTACTTAGTATGCAAAATTCCAGATGTAGAATCAATGAAGATGCTCAAACAGAATTTAATGCTGATGATAAGTGACACATGAGAAATCAGCTCCCTCTTTTAAACCTGGAATAGCTCAATGAGGCCATTGAATTGTAGGTGTTCACTAATTTCAGAAATGCCAGTAATTGTGAATTAAAACAGGATCAAGGATGAGTTTGTTTAGGGAAAATACACCTTCCTAAATAGTCAGCACTAAGAAAAATAAATAGTCTTTTAGAAAGTAATTTAAATAGCAAGCTTAAAAAATGCAATGCACAAGCTTTTTGGGAAAGAACTACCTCAGTGTTTCTTTTTCAAAGAATATATTGTCTATGATTGATGTAGTTGATACGTAGTGTGAGCTGTAGTTCTGGTGGCCAATTCACAGCAAGATGCAGATGAGTTGGTATGGATTGGTAATGAGGTAGATACAGTGTTACGGGTTCTGTCATGAGCAAAACAGAATCTACTTGAATAATTTCTACTGTATCATATTGCAAACTAGCACAAGCTTCTAATTGCTGATATGAGTATTCAGAAAGAAGGAAAACATGTACAATGAAACAAAACCTGAGGAAAAGACCTTTCCCCCACCTTCTCCAGGCTCAGCTTAAGTCAAATGATTATAATTCCCACTTCCTAGGCTCAGCTTCACTTGGTGTTTGCTGCCTGTTACGCCCACTCTACCCCAGTTCCTTTGGGGAGGTGATGGGTGGTGAAGGGGTCCAGGGTCAGTGCAGAACTGTTTCTGTCTGCTGCTTCTCAGGTCACCCACAGTTGCAGTCACTCAGGGGTGTCCCTACCCCAGTGTGAGTCAGCCACCGTTGAGGTTTTGGAGATTGCTGATCTGCTCACACCAGTACCGGAGCCATCTGGAGCTGTTTGTGACTGGCCTGGGTCAGTTCATGTCCTGCTCCCACACTGGGCACTGCTGCAACTCCTGCTACTGAAACCATTTCAGGCCCAATACACACTTCTGAACTTAAACAGGAACTGACAATTTTTTCATAGTTTATTTTTTTATGGTCATCTGGTAGAATTTCAGAAAATGTAATCAGGAAATTAAATCCCTACTACAAAATATCACAGGGTAGCTAAACAACAGCATATAAAAACATTAAAAGGATAATGCTATGTCCTAAAAGCTGACTCTATTATATCTGAAATAGGAGGGTCAGTGGCTTTGAATTAATGTGAGCACTCTTCACACAACATGTAGATACAACGGCAAAAAAGATTCAGTGACTTGCTCATAGTGAGACTCTGCAGTAGTGCTTGGAAAGGCATTTAGGACAGGTGTGTGGTGGGTGGTCCCACCTCTTTGGTGGATACAAGTTGTGACAATAAGATAATATGTTGTTATGGATCTCTTTTTTTTTTTTTTTTTCTTTTTGAGAGTGAGAATGGTGAGACAGAAGGCACTGTTTATTGTGAAATAATATACATCTGAAAATTTGTGTTCCCTTTAGTTATTCCTCACTTCTTTTCTAAAACCACTACTTGGTCTGCATTGTCCATTGCAAAAGTAAATTCAGACATAAAACCTGAAATCCTAAAGACGACAAAGTGATACAGCACAATTATATCACTGTAGTCAGTTTAGGTAGATTAGAGGATCTGTGGGGAGGAAGCAGATTTTGTTTAGCTAACTATGGAGTAGAGTCTACATCATGTACAATTCCAACAAGTACACTGCATCTGTGAATATATGGGAGTTTGTTGGAGTTTCATTTGTTTGTTTGCTTTACCAGCTAAGATATAGTCATTTTTGAGCTTGGTTGAACAATAGCAGCTTTTCTCTTTTGAGGACTGCATCTTTTTTTTTTATTTTTTTATTTTTTTTTATTATTTTTTAATATATATATACTGGGGAAAATAATCTGTCACCTAACTCTCATTTAGAGTTCAGACTGTTGATTACTCATACAGAGGCTGGAGATGTTAGGATCAAGGTCAGTATGTGTGGGGCAACAGCTTGCTGAAATGGCTTTTTAAAATGCCTGAGGTTAAACATATATAACCAGTATTTTTCGTCTGTGAAATGACAAGCATGTTTCTCTTATTCATGAGAAATACAATCTTTCTGAACTTGAATTTTATCAGCTGAATGTCGTGTCCCCCCTCCCCAGTTATCCTACTTTTAGGGAATGATGCAAAGATTTTGTTTTCATTTTGCAACATGTGATAACGAATAAACACCCTTCCTTGGGTTACAGACCATCAAAAGAAATGCTAATACCATTGCATTTGGGGTTATTTGGGTTCACTCAAATGAAGTGCCATGTTCCCTCCCTCACTATCTGTATAAAACCTTCTAACAACCCTAAGTTTTTCTAAATTACACTGATTTCTGCAGTGACATTTTGATTACAAAACCTTTTTCTGAAGAGAATTCTTGAAGATACATCTTTTCAAAGATAACTTGCACTCAGTGTTGTGCAGGCAGCTGAGATACAGGACTCAGGTATACACAGCTGTATTGTGGCTTAGCAGACAGATGTAAACAGACGTAAAATGTAGCTTAACTCTCAGTAGAAGAGATTTCAGCTGTGGTATTTTACCTTTAATTTGCAAGCGGTTAAAATATTTCTGCTCAGCTGTACTCAGTAACTCATGAAGACATGGTAAACCCCCCACAAGTCTAATCTTTCACTGACTTGCTGCTCTAACCACCTCAGTCCAGGTAGGTGTTTATATTTATAGAATAATGATCAAGCCATTGTAGTCAAAGACTTAATATTATGTGGTTCTGTGGGAATGAAGGTGCTCATATGTAAGTTCACAGGAGTAGCTACTAATGGAAATTTTACATCAGTAAGCATTAGAGGCCAAAATAAAAGCTTATATCACCTTGGCATTACAGCTTCCTTACAGCAGCATATGCCACATAAAAGAAAACATTGCAGGTTTGTGTGTAAACAGATAGCAGAGGTTTCATAAGGAAACCCCTTAAGGTCAGTAGTAAGAACATTATTCAGACATCAGTTTCTTAAAAGAACAGAAATACAGTAAGTCCTAAGAATGTCTCACTAGGAACAGGTAACATTAGTTATTAATACATGTGAATAACTGAAGCACAAAAAAGTCTAGAAAGCTTCTTATGGTCACATAATGGGTGGAAGCAGCAGGCCTGGAAAGGGTGCCCATTAGACCACAAGCAGAGTAATCCTGAGTAGCTCTAACACCCCAGAGATGCCAACACACTTACAGATTTCCTTGTGGCCTAGCTGGAGCTGTAGAAATAATGTTTCTGTATTTCTATTCTGGTAACTTCATTACTTGCACTTATTTAATGTACTGTTAAACTTGTGTTTTTGCTGTGCCTGACCTTGTGCCTTACTTACTGCAAGTGCTTCAAGAACTTTCCAGGGAACAGAATTATTAAGCAATAGGCTTTTCCATGGGGTTTATCCTTAGATCATCTGAGAGCTTCATGAATATCCTACTGTTATTTTCCTATGTTCTTCTTTGATAAGGTGGTAATAAGATCTCCACTTTATATATGGAAAAGAAGTTCAGAACATCTCAAATTAAAAAATTAGATACACGATGCCAGGAGGCCAGGATTTTGGGTTTCATGCTCTTTGGCAGTTTTTTAGATGTGGTTTGGGAAGACAGGAGTGTTAGGAGCTTGTGGTGATCAGATGGTTTCAGGGTAATGGAGAGGAGGGTTTTTGTTTGTATGTTTTTTTCTTCCCTACTTTTTTTGTGGATCTGTGTCTTAGGCATTATAACAGGGTTGTGTGCTTCCTTGGGGTTTGAGGGAAAGGTTTCTGAATCCGGGGAAGATACTTTTTGGTAAAACTGCTTAGATGTGCGTGAGGAGTCTGAACGTGGGACTGCTGAGGAATGCATGTGTGATGTATTAAAGTTGCTTTTAGCTAGCTAATGCGAGATACTGGTTATGGGATGAAATATGGAAAACAGGTGTATAAAATCTGTCCTCTTTCTTAAAAGGAGTCTGAAGCTTCTAAACTTGGGGAACTTCTATGTGGTTTGGAACTCTCTTCTGAGGGTAAATATTCTGTGTTCAAAGACTGTATACACTTGATGTAATGTGGTATCCAAAATTAACTGTAAGGAAATACCAGGTGGAAAAATGTGCTCTTTATGTATGAGGACACTGGCTGGGTTAAACACATGGGGAGTTTTTGTCTGCTACATCTAATTCTTAAAAGAGTACCCTAGTCCCCTGAATTTTTGTGACATTCACCCTCTCTTTCCCTCCTAGTATTTGAGTGCAAACTCAGTTTTATTTTCCTGCAATTTTCTGCCCTCCACCCCACCTCCTTTACCCTTCCCCTTATTTCAGTCTGTACATTCTTCCTAGCTAGTCTGACCTATAGTCTTTCATAGCCCAGCTGCCAACTCATAGGAACCCTTTGTTGAGTGGCTGTAAACTTGAGTATACTTAGGTTTTGTGTGTTTATTTTACAAGTTCACAATGCTTTCAAAATACATGTGACAGAAATGTTCCGATGCTGGGGAGAGCTGCCTACCAAATTAAAAATCTTATTTCGAAGTCCAAGTATGTTAGAAGGATGCAGTGGCTTTACCTGTAACACTGTCCTTAGCAAATCAAAGTATTTTTACTGTGATTTTTGCTTTCTGAAGTTTCTGAATTAATTTTCTTGAAACAGCCTGAAGGAGGTACTTGACAGGAGATGTGTAATCCAAAAGTGCTATAGTTTTGTAAAATTCTACACTGTCAGTGAGAAAGCATTTTTAGGGTTTTTTGGTTTTGCTTAGAGTGATAGGTGTAATCAAGCAACCTTGATTATGCATGGTATAACCAATACCTTCCTAACACTGCTACATGCTTGGCATGTAGTCCTTCTGAAAATACAAATAGAAATGAAAATCACTTTGTCAGAGTATTTCTAATATGCCATGTGGCAACACAATCCTTGTTTTCCTACTGTATTCTTGTCTTTATGAAGAATGCCATCAGCTGTTCAGGTTTTCTCTGTTGGATCATGGAAGCTTCCAATGGAAAATACCTCCTTCATAGGTTACGTAATGCCCCTCACCCTCAATAAAAGATTATTCACTATTGTTTATTGTTTTGGCAGTCTCATTTAAAGTGAGACCTACGCAAGGGTTTACACTATTTCCTCTGACTGGTATTTCCAAAACTGAAAATGATCTAATTATCATACATCTTGTGCTTTACAATCTAAACCTTTATTTACCTTAATTTTGTCTGACAATTCTTAGTGATAATTTCTTCATGTTGTAGAACAACTTTCAGCTCCTCATTAGAAATTATTCTGTGGTTATTTTTTTTCCATTGTACCTACGTCTCCAAGAGCTAAGTTTTCTGACAGTCTTCTGTGTCCATCTCATGGACCTAAATCAAGTTTAAATTAAAGAAGGTTTCTTCCTGAATTACTTGAGATAACTTAGCAAATAATCTTTCTCCCACACAAATTATTTGCAGTTCAAGTTAAATTTTGAGTAGCCTGTATTTACTTCTTCTTGAGCCAAAGTTCTTTAACAAATTCTCATTGATAGCAGCAGGGCAACCAGTGAACCCCAGTGAGTCTTAGAATGGATGCAACTTGTTTTTGATGAACTATATAATATGGAGAACTGTGCTATGGAAGGAGACAAGTTTTCATTGCATTGTTTTGAATTATTTTAAACAAGGATTTATTCCTGAAAGCTTTCTCTAAGATGTTTACTTCTTCTCTTGCACTGTACCTTCCAAAGTCTTTAAATGTACTTTGTCTCTTGCTTAATCCTTCTGCCTTCATTTCACCTGTAACCTGGATTTGGTTTTCTTGAGGTTTCACTTTTAGTCCGAAGTTTTTAAACTGGCTGATTTGCGGCGTGTTTCCACATATCTTCCTCCTCCCCATTTTCCCCTTTGACTTTTCTGCCCTACTGTCACGGAAGGACCCCAAAGTTAGTTTTAGGTGGACAACCAGGTCCAAAACAGGCTTTTATTCTATTTTGGAAAGTCTGGGAAAACGACCAATTAGAAACGGGGTTTATACAATCGGTTACTCCGGTAACATAAAATACATATTCGGATATCAACTTTGAGGAAATTATTGGGGTACTGCAAATAAGAATAATGGAGATCCACAGTGTGCATACACGTGGCTCACCAAAAGCAATGTCAGAGCCATCCCTGACTCAAGGAAAAATACACCCACGTGTTTAGTGAGAAATTATATTAAGGATATACACTTGCCTGAATCTGGCAAGGAATTATTAAAGAAAATACAGATGCTTATATTTAAGCACAGAATGCACTCACATGTCTAGTGAGGAAAACACCTGCCCAAGTGGCGAGGAACTATTTAATACACTCGCTTATCTGGTGAGGAAATAATTAAGTTATCACTCACCCACACGTGGAGATGAGGCAGTCCTATTTTTCTTTTGGGAGGTTACCTTCGACGGTGTCCCAGTCCCAGGAGGACTCTCGGCAGCAGCCTTTGGCCCGCGCTCCGAGAGGACCACACAAAAGGCAGCCTCGGCGGACCCCGTTTATAGTCATGTCAGATCTGGCTGTGGGCAGTCTAGAAGCTTCTCTGCTCCCCCCACTCTTGCTGTGGGTGCCCAGAAACTTCTCGGCATCCCCCACTTTGGCTGTGGGCACCCAGAAACTTCCCGACTCTCTGGCGCCTCTTCCCCTCTCCTAGCTAACCGACAGATGGTTAAAGAAAAGGAGCTGTTAACTTGCCCCATGGCAGGATAGGGGGGAGGTGTTGGGGAAGAGGGTGGGGGTGTGCATGCATCTTCCACACTGAGAGAGGGGGATGTGCAAATGCCACACCCACCCTACCACTCCAATCGATACTTTGCTGTATTTCATATTCATCCAAAGATATCCTTACTTTTCTTTCCCAGAATCTGTGAAGTTTTTCTGTAACAGCCTCATCCTTCCTACCCCTGCTCTCTCTTCTTTCTCTCACCTGTGACAGAAAGAACAAGCTTACCACAATGGCAGCTAATAGAAGTAACTCATAACCAATTTAGTCAGTTTTCATTACATCTCCAAAATATATTTGGTGAACCTCTTGAGGTTCTCGTCACTGTACTTTCAGTAATTGCAGTAGACTCCAGGGCACACAGGTGACACAGGGCACACAGGTGAGGCAGAAATGGAATGTGAGTCTGTGTATTGATCACAGTGTAGGGAAACCTTTATCTCCAGACCATCCAGGCCAAGTAAGCATAGACCAAAAATTGTTAAGCAGTGGAAGACATCATGTTCCCACTCTAGGACTGACAATGGAGTTAGCATTAAAAAAAACGGGCAATCAACTGTTTTAAACATTATTCTCTAGGGTTAAATTTTAAAGAAATATTCTTTTCTCATAGTTGGCACCAACAATCATTGGACCTCTTGGTCTGTAGAGGGAGCTTATCTACTTGCAACACAATGTTTATGGCAGAATACTTGCTGTAGAGTGATTGCAGGCTAACTCCTGTTAGCGATCTGCTAACATCAAACACAAGCACCTGCATGAAAGGTATTTATGTCTGAGCTGGTCACTTAAGTACTTGTGAGCCTTGGAGAATCTGGTCCCCTTCTCCCAAATGTAGATAGCTAAAATGGAACAATTGAACAGTGCTGTGATGTGTCAACTCTCTTTAACAGTGACTATAAAACAAGCCTGAAAGAACGAGCTCGTGTATAGATATATGACCACAAGTGAAAGGACTGCTGTCTTTAAGGACAGTTAAATTCTATGTATTGTAAGACAAATAAGAAAGATACATCTGTAGGTATAATAATGTATATAAAACGTGTATTAGAATGTGCTGTACAGGTTTGAGTGAGCAGGAAAAAAACCCCACCCGCCTTAACTTGAAGTCTGAAAAAATCTGCTCTTTTCTATGATCTGTAGGCATAAAATATAACACAAGAAAAGCTAAAAGCTTTTTGCTGTCTGTTGCCCATGGTGATATGTAGGTGTTAGTAAGAAGAGTAAAGGAAATTCTTTCATAGAAAATGCTTCATTGCACGTGAGGAACAGGGATGTGATGGCTGCCAAAATCCTTTTAACAAGAAAGTAAGTAATCTAAGCCTGTAACAGCCTCTATCAGCATATGCATTTTTGAGATAATAGAACTCAGTCCTCCTGCAGTGGCTCTTTACAGCATTAACTTCGAGATCTATTAGGCTGTGGAACACTCCCACGAAAGGTAAAGGACACCCTGTTGCTCAGACTTACAAAATTAGACTGCAGGCTGGTGAACATACATTAGAGAGCAGTAACTGAGAGGTGAACTTGTTTGAGAGAGATGGACATAACAGATCTCTTCCATTTCTGAATTTCACAAGGTATCTGCAAATGTAACAATCGAATCTAATTACCTAATCAGCCTAAACATGTCACTAGATTTTCTTCTTTAGGTTTCCTACATTCATGTGCCATCTTCCCTCTTCAAGGAGCACGCTAACCCTTAAAGTCTTGCAAGTGCAGTTGTGTACAAGGTTGATTAATTCTATCCCAATAGACATGTTAGCATAGGCATGGCTCTCTTTTGAGGCTAAAGTAGCTTTTATTTTGCAACTTCTGCAGTAGTTGCAGATTTCTTAGGCTCTTGCAAGCCTTTGTCCCCATTGAGAAGCAGAATGCCCTATTTCAGGCCTAGGTGGGTTAAGCTAGAAAGTATTAAAATACCATATTTCAACATGACTTTGATAAGTGAAGGAACAGGTTTGCTGTCACAGAACTCTTCTGAATATAGGTAAAACTCAGGCTCAGGCCTCTTGGTCCTTTTTGTGATCCCTGAAATTAGAGGGTTTTTAATTTTTTCCCCTTGTTTTGATTCATTATAGGTTAGTTTTGCATGCAAGGAAATGTTATTTATTGGTGTGTCTGCTTGTGACTTTGTAAATATTCTAAGACAACTTTCCAAAATACTGCATAGTCATAAACATATGAGAAGATATTTTGACTTCTCCTAATGATCTTGGTTGTATAGCTAGAGTCAGCCTGTAGCATTCAGATAAACATAGAAAGCACACCTTCAAAAAAAAAGATAATTTTCCCCTCATGCTGATATTCTTCCTTTAGCAATGCCTGTCCCACAACTGAGTGTCAAGCTGGTTGTTTGCTGAATTCCTGTGAACAGAAGTGAGACTTGAAAGAGAATGTGGAGTTGAGGCTGGAAGGAAAATGGAAGTCTCTCAAGAGCAGGAATATTGATGAAACTATCTCTCAGGCATTTTTAATTGCAGTCAGTAAAACCTGAGTCAGTGTAAATAATAAGCTGCTGATAGGCACAAGGAGTACAGAGAGGACAGTCAAAGCAGCTGAGACTTGAAACAGTGGTTTAAAATACATGTAGTAATTGCAGCTTCTGATTTTTCTATTTTCTTATATTTTTTTACCTGAATGTATGTTAAGTTAAAGGTCATTAAGAGATTTATGACCAACTAAAAAAAGTCCAATTAAAATCTCCTCGCTGCTTAGAAAAGAAAAATCTTCTAGGGAACTGAAATGTAATAATGTAATACTGCCTTTTTTTTTTTTTTTCTCTCTTTTTTTTTTTCTCTCAGTGCTTCTTCAGTATAGGATAAATCAATCCAAGGCACTTATTTTTAGTTTACTAACTTTCATTTGGTTTCTTAAATGGTGATGTAGTATTTAAGTCATACTTCAACAATCCAGTTGTTTTTTGTAAGTGCTCAATGCTGTGTGAGTAAAATCCAGACAAGCCATTTGACTAATTGTTATTGATAAGAGATGTACCACACCCTTTAATTATTGTAACTCATCTCTCTGCAGAGGGGAAGAGAGATTAGAGGCACTGAATTAGAGTAAATTTTTAGGCAAAATGCTGGAATCTGATGCTAAGTCTGTGTTGGAACTAAAAATAAATGAGATTGAAAACTACTCAATTTGCCAAAGAAGTTAGTTAAAACAAAAAAGAGGCTGCCACTGTATGACATTCCTATCATTATTTTATGGCAGTTAATAACTAAATATAACACTTAGTGTACTTTTCAATCTCTGAGCTTGTGTTGCTCCCTAGACTATGACTTAGTTTTAAGATATAAAGAACATGAAGTATCTGTTTGCTGTATTTACGCTGTTGTACTTTCTCTTTGGAGAAGAGAGGTTCATGGCAAAATAATTACTACTGCTATTGATATGCCTCTTTTACTAGGAATGAATAGACACTGACCCTATACTTTCTACAAATGCTCAGCACAGTAAATGTCTGTTTACTGTTTGTCTCAAATATGAACTTTGCAAACATTTTGAGAGTTTGCCAATAATTAATTCCACCACTCTTCACTCTGATAATATGTTCTCTTCCTTGTCTTCTTTCCCACTTTCTTTTCTTGATTGTCTTCTGAAAATCTTTGTGGTTATGAGTAGGCTTCACAACTCCCAGAATAAAGGTTCATTGGAAGTGACCATAGTGCTCTTAGTATTTATTATACAGTTCAGCTCTTAATGTGTCTCAGTCAAACAGTGGCAGTGCATGTTGGTCTTCCACAGGAAAAGCTGCCACTGCCCTCTAACAGAGGCACAAGAAACCAGCATGCTCTGCTTCACAGTCCCTGCAGTTCGTAGGCCAGTGTATAAATTTACACCACCCATTGACTGATGGCTTTAAGTTAAGATTGGGCTGAGGGAAGTGGTGGCTGAGAAACTGCTATGTATTTTCTTCTGATGATTGCTACTAGGGTGTTCATTGGAGTAGTGTAGACATCTGGCAGGAGTAACTCCTCAAACTTCATCAGCCACAGGTGCCTGTTTGTACCTGACAACATCCTTAGACTGTCTGTATGAGCCTCTCAGATCATCTTTTACTCCTGCTATGGTCTTGCTAATAGCTTTCCCTGTGTGGAAATTGTAGCCTTAACATGACTTTTCCTTAATAAAGTTGCTGAAAATTAAGATGACAAAATGTATGGATTTGGGGTTCACAAAATCAAAATAGGTTAACATAACATAAACTAAGTGAAACACTACAAAAGTCCTTGAGGGACTTTGGAGGTTTTGTGTGTTTGCATGTGTGCTGGGTCAGTATATTTTTTGCTATATTGCTGAACAATAAGCTCGTGTGCTTAACTTGTGCTGAATTTCAGAAATTGTTGTCAGAGTTATGATATTAACTGACAGGCCATCAAGTTCAGCTGAGTTAGGTGAGGGGCAGGGTGAGATGCAGTTGAAGCAATGTTTGGGTTTTTGTTTTGTTTTAGGGTTTTTTTAGTACTGTTTTAACAACTGCCTTTCTTTTAAGCGTCATGTGGGGATATGAACAAAGATGCTTGTAAGACTATAGTAGTCAGGGGAGTGATGGTAAGTTTTGTCGAAAGTGGGGGTGGAGGGTGGAAACAAAATTACCCCCAAAAAACTAGCAACTCTTGGAAGTGTAAAGGACTTTTTTCCTTTTGATTAACATGAAAATAATTAGCAGGTGGTATGCTTTTAACACAGAGGTAAGGACAAATGAGGTAGGACAGAGGTCCTTGACTGCACTTTTGGAATTACAGTGCATTTGGAAGATGCCATTAGCAATAACTGATTCTTACACAACACTTCATCTATTTTTATTTTTTTTAATTTTTTTATTCCCTTTTTCTTTAACCCATAATCTGTGTCATGGAAATGAGAATGCAAGTCAGTTTAATTCTTTTTGTCATTGTTCCAGTCCCATGGATTGTAAATGTTAGTTGTGTGAGTTAGTTGAACTGCTATATCTTCCGTATAACCTTTATTTATGTACTCAAGAGGTTCTGACTGCACTAAGGAAAACAACTTTGAAGTAGTGGAAAAGGCCGTCCACAGTAGACTTTGGTCTAGACATGAGGTCTTACGAAAGCTTAGATGGCTAGTTAGGAATATAAATGTTATGTCACTGATAAAGTTAATATTCTGAGAGTAGCTAAATTACTCATGCCACAGTCCTAGAAAGTAGAATGTGAGCCGTCAGCTTCATTAGTACATATTCTGTGATGATGTGTTCTCAAAACAAAGTGTCAATGTCACGCTATAAGCTTGTGGTATGCCTGTGACATTTTGGACACAAGATGAGGTGGAAAAGGTTTGTGACAAGAGTGTTCCTGTGAATAGAGCAAAGTCAATATGAAGGACAGTTAAACACATTGGGGCTTCTCAGCATGAAGAAATTAGTCCAGACAGGGTGTGACAGAAGACTACCAAGCTATGAATGGTGTACCCAAATGTGCAGAGCATTCCTGTCTCTGACCTTGCAACTCTTTATCAAACAGACAATTAAAGGATAAAATAGTGTACTTGGGAAAGAACACTATTTTTTTTCCCCTCAGCCTTATGCTTGTCTGTGACAGTGACCAACAAATGCAAAAGTTTGGCTAGATGGACCTCCAGTCGAAGCTACTATGGCTGGCCATGTTCTATGTGCATAGGCTTGGTTATGTTTGTAGATGAATGAGAATGATGTTTTCTTGTCATATGGAGCTTGAATAGAAACACTATAGGTGTCATGCAGTGTTGGGAATAGGGCAGGTTGTAGACAAGAGAAATAATTGCAGCAAGTAAGAAAAACAAAACCACACAGTTACAATTTATAATGTCTCCTATTAGTTCTGTGGACTTTCATATAAATAAATCATTTGAGATTTAAATTATAATGCAAGTTAAGCTGAAAAAGTGAACAAAAGCCCAAGTGGCTACATGTAATTAGTGGAACAGGGCTGGTCTTACATCTTCTGAAACAGTTCCCTGCAGTGCCCTATATTTTTCTTTCTAGATACGATGGACATCCAGCCTTTCTGTGCTGTGTGGTTTTGCTAAGTTCACTGGTTGTCAGGACTGCAGGGTTTGCTTGCCAGTAGAAGGTTTTTACTTGGTGTTAGTATTAAATGTTGTGGCAACGTTGCTTATGGATGGTGCCGTATGAGATTGCAGTCCTCTGTAATAAAATAACAGTAATAGTGCCATGGTCAGCGTATTCAGGCTTCTTTGCCACATAACTTCAACAATACATAGAAAATCTGTTTTGTCTGTTGGACTGAGAACTCTAAACTCATTTCACAAGTGAAAGACTTCAGCAGAACAATTCTCAGTACAGGAATTTGAAACACCTTCAAAAATGCAGTGCTGGATGTCTGCCTTAGTCGACTTTCTAAATTTTTCTTTTCCTGCCAGAAATCCTTTTTCTAAAAATATTTACTTGACTCTGCACATTGCTGTCTAATCTAGAGATGGATAATATAGTGCTGATTTTAAAATCCTGACTGGTACAGCCTATAAGAATGGCTTCTAAAATAGTGCTAAAATAAGTAGCTTTGTAACAAATTTACTAACCTAAGGTACTCTTCCATGTATAGTGATTCCTGCCACCCCCTCCTCCTCTAGCCTCCCCCTGTAACCACTACTGGTGTCCTAATCTTCTACACCATTTAGTACCCTCCTCTTATCCTAAGTAAAATACAGTTGCTGGCTCCGATATTCATTAAGCGATAATCCAGATTAATTCAGTCTGTGATGTAGAAACAGGTCCTATTTCAGCTGCAAAGAAATCAAAATCGCCCCACGGAAAATGCACATACACGCACGTACACACATGCACACACAGTATGTAGAACGCCTTAAAGAAACTGTAGCTAACCACCTTATTAGTATTCCTCCCTCCTCTGTGTTTCACTTGCAGCAACAGAGGGCTGAGCAAAATGCAGTAGAACAGGGACAGAGACAGAGCTGGCAATCATCTCCGTGCAGGCTGCTGAATGTAGGGGGTGGGGGGGATGCAGCAAAGCGAGATTAATAACCTTGCCATAATCCTGTGCACCCTGGAAGGAGATACCTCTGGTGACTGAGCTGTTCTTGTCTTGATTAATTGGACTGAGTGAATGAGTGGCTGGCAATCCACCTGGTTTGGAGGCGACCCCCTGGTTTTGCTGCTCTCTGAATCCTCTACCCATCAGGGAAGGTAACAGTGAGACATACCATCTGCAGCACACACAGCAGCTATTGGAGGCTACTACTGACAGTTTGCACTACAGGTTTGGTTGTTTTTTTTTTTTTTTTTTGTGAGCAAGAAGCCAGGTATATTGTACAGTAGGATATTTCTGTGCTAAGCTACTGAATTTCACAATCTGGTCCTTCAGCAACCCCCTGTGCTCCCTTTTCCAATTGCCTTTGAGTTCTGGGCTTACTTTTGGCACAGTCTCCTGGACGCATTTTGCTGGGGATGAAAGAGCAGTAAATGGAACCTCTGAAAACTAATTGTTTTGCTTCTGTGTGACTTGAGAAAGAGAAAAGCTAAAAGAATCAAATACAGCTGGAGGAATTCAAATTTATTTCTGAGAAGTTCATAGAGGGACCGTAAAAAAGGTAAGTCAGGGGCTTGTCTGCCTCTTCTGTTTCCTTGTTTCCTGCTTCCTTGTTTGAGCTGGGGAAAAAGCTAAAACATGAGCACGGGGTGCATATGGAGTGTGGTGTTTTAAAGTCTGAGCTTGTAATTTCTATCCCCTTTTAACTTCCTTTCCTGTTTGGTGTTTTGTGGTGGTGTGTGTTGTGCTTGTGGGATTTTTGTGTGTGTGTGTGTATGTTTTTTTTTTATTTTAATTTTTATTATTTTTATTCTCCCCCTGCCATATGCACTATAAAAATGCTTGCAAAACAATGATCTATAGTGCTGCAAAATGTTAGTTAAATAGCACTGGAAAGCTCCTTTCATTTCAAAGGTATTAGAATTTCTAGGGAGAGAATTCCTTTTAGTAAAACAGGTAAGATATTTACAAAGTGTATAGAATGGGCAAGAAATATAGCACATACAGGATCTTCAATAGAAGTCTCCATATTTTCATAAATATTGTCTAGTTCTTTTTCTCTGTGTTTCTGTCAGCTCTGAAGTGATGAGTATGTAAATAAAAAGATGCTTCTGCTGCTGTTAGCAGTAGAAGGTAACAGAATGGAAATTGATTATTTGTGCATCACTTATGTGAAGTTCATCTGTTTACTTCTCATTAACCTTTCGAATGCTGCTGCTTTCTCTTTTTTCCGGCTACAGAATTTAAGAAATATGTGGGGCCAAACAGTAGGAACTCATATGGAACAGAATGCCAATCACAAATGAGTTCTAGTGGGCCCTTAATTTTTGGGTTGGGGTGGTATCAAGTTCTGAGATCACCAAAGTAAATGTCTCATCCAGCATGGTTCATGGCACTCCAGTATTTCTGGAGATTTATCACTTACAGGGCTGTGGTGTTACTCAGTGTATAAACCAGGCACTTATCCTTCCTCCTGCACCTCCCCCCCAATGCAGTTTCTGCAGGAACAGTATGACTGTTGTAGCCTTTCCCATCTTTCCATTAAGTAATAGGAATAAAATACCATTGCATTGCAATAGAATCAGAGCTCCTGTAGTTGAGCTTTTTTTTTTTTATTTTTTTATTGCTGCACTGATAGTACTTAGCATTCCCAAGGAGGTGAGAAAACCATCTGTAAATACATTTCAAAGATGCTTGGTTCTCCAAATGGAATTGCTAGGTACTCACTCCTTCTCAATTATATGAATATGAATGACTAATGTTGAAGGATATGGTATCTATTTGAAAGACTGCATAGCTGGTTATTTAGTGTAAAAAGACATGGATTAAAATACAGTTCTACTGAATAATCAGATGTTGAGGGGCTTATATTTGTATGTAGATATGTAATGTAGGTAAAGGGCACTTACATAAGATTTATAAATACAAGGACATATCAAATAGGATTGACCTTTGATCCATTTGGTACAAAGAAGTGTAATGACTATTCTTGTAATAGATCCTGTGTTGTAAAGCTAAAAACCTAATGAAAAGGCTCTGCTTCAGAGTAATTGAATCACTTTATGTTATTGCATCCTGTCAGTCAGTCCCTCTATTCCCCACTGGTTTTGGATAATAGTTTTAAAGAGGGATTAAGGAAGAAAGAAAAACTGGTTATAGGTGTGTTTCCCCTAATTTTCTGCAAGTGGTGCTCTATGTTGCATGTGCCTTTTTATGATTATGACAAACAAATATCTTTCTGGGTAGGAAGCAGTTTGCTGTAGTTTGCCTCATTGTACTTTCATCAAACCCCATCACATGTAGCACACGCATCTATTTCACCAGGTAATGAGCTATGCTCTCTTTCAACTATGGGCAATAGTCTGTGTGAAAAAAAAAAAAAAAAAAAAAAAAAGGGTAAAAAAATAAAATAAAATAAAAACCAAAACAAACAACAAAAAACCAGGGGTGTCTGGGGAGAAATGACAGCTCATGAATTTTGGAGCTTTACCCTGATTTTAGAATTGAAGTATATAACAAGACCATCAAAGCAGAGACACTGAATGGATGAAAGCAGGGGGGAAATGTTCTGCCTGGAGATGAAGACTTTAATGTCCTGGGAAAAAATACAACATGTTTGCTCCACAAGTATTTCTCTGTATTCTGATATGTAGGATATAATTTTGTAGTATTGCATGCCCTAAACTGACTGGGAGGGTAGTCACTTGTGTGCTGGAAAAGATGTTACTGCTCTCTTGGTATCCAGATGTTATTAATCATCTGTCTGTTGATCATCAGCCCTACAGAAGTGAAACTTGTGTGGAGATATATATATAGGTATAGATAGATATATATAATATATATATATTTTTTTTTTTTTTTAATGCAGTATTGCCTCCCTATGTACTGAAGTCTAAAGCAAATGGTGGTTATTTTACATTTCAACAGATTCACTGAAGGTAAAACCTTGTGGTTCTTCCCCCCCAACCCAACTGAACTATATTTGTCATTTTATTAGATTTTGATATGAGCTTTTACTGGATTTCAATTTGGACTTCCTAATTGTACTATCATATTTGCCATTTTTTTTGTTTTGATTCTATGTCTTATACACAATATTGTATATAGCATAACATATCATGTTATCAGTTTTGGTTTCTAATGCCATTCCTCTTCTTGTGGCAAGAATGGTAATGGATAATGCTCAGTGCTAGCAGATTTTATGTGGGAACAGGCATTAGCACCAGTTGGACCGTGTGTGTGTGTTGGTTTTTTTTTTTTTTTTTGCTAATATTCAGTGAGAAAAAACCGTGAAAAGAATTACAAGTGTTTCATTTTAGTGACCCTTCCATGTTAATTGCATTTCATAGTATAATGCCCCATATGCATTCAGGCTAACTGAATGTGGAAAATGCTGTCTTCTCTACTGTTTGGGTGCTTGTATGAGCTCAATCCGCTATGCATTGTACATCTTGCTGACATCCGAAGGGAGAGCCTGCAAGGGTCTTGCAGTGAATGTATCATAAATAAAATCTCGCAGCAGGAACATGGGTACAATGAGATTCTCATGAGCTGAATTATCTAAATGTTGTTTTAAGGATAAGGGGAAGATAAAGAAAACTGAAATTTCTTTTTCACTTAGTTCCAGTTACTTGAGCAGCTTCCTTTTCTCATTGCTGAAGTCAGCCAACCAGTCACTAAGCTTCTCCAGCACGTTTCTAAGACTTAGGGTACTTTACACATTAATTCCTCCTTCCTTCTGAAACAAGCTGGGCTGACAACCAGTAAGTCAATCTTTGAGCTCTGCAGCAGCATGCAAGCAAGGGGAGGATGGGAGGGAGATGCACCAGCAATTCCAGGACTTGAACCAAATGCAAAAGCTCTGTGGGATGGTAGAACATGTCGCTTTGATTGCTGACTCATCGTGTTGGTCTGCAATATCATCTTGCACTAATGTGATGACACTGGGCCAAGCTTTGAAATAAGAAGCCAGAAAAAAGTAGTTTATCAATAAACACACACTGTTTATGAATGTGTACTTCTCTAATGACAAATGCTACTGTTGCTGGAAATACCTACAAGTAGAATTAGTGTTCTTAAATCTCTTACTTTAAAATAATTAATAGTAAATAAAATTTACTGCTTTTAGCCAATTGCGGGGAAAAAAAAAGTTACAAATATGTTCTTTCAGTTTAGATAAAACTCTTAAATAGATGATTAAAGCAAATGAATTTTCTGCTTTCAGTATTCCTAGTTGAGTTGGAAGTGTGAAAATGAAGTTTGTTTGGGAGACTGTGTAATTTCTTAGCTTTTCAAAAGGACACTTATTGAGGCTGTTTAGGGAAGACAACGGTTGTGGTGCTACCTTTTCTGTGGCCTTCCACAGACTGAGGTAGGCAAGAAAGCATCCTGTAGTAGTAAGAGTTCCTTATGTTTTTATGAAATTAATGTAAAAGATAATGTATTTTGGTTGAGCTGTATAACAAAAATAATGAGAAAATATTGGCTTAGATACTGTAGATTTCAGGATTGTCTAAAACCGTAGTGTTGAGAGCATGGTATGCATACACAGGTATTTGCTTCTAGAGGCTGTTACTATTCAGGTTGGTAAGATGGTGATGGTGATGTTCTCAAAGTTGAGATTCAAATGCCCAAGTTGTTATAAATGAAGACAAGTCTTTGAGCCAATTAATTAATTTTATTGAGCAAGCGAATTTAAAGCAAGCAGTAATTAGGCAAAACAGCGCTGGGTGACCGGGAGAAGCTCAGTTCCACCACGGCACCAAACTCAACTTTTCGTATGTGCTTATATATGTTATACGCTTGTTCACGCGCTGGGACACCCTGACGAGTTAGCTCCTGGTTGGCTAGTCGACAGTGAAAGATGTTGCTGGGTGTCACTTGTTGTTTCTGGCTTTGGAGTTCTGTTATCTGTTACACCATCTGGCCACTCTGTTATCTGTTGCACCATCCGGCCATTGGCTTGGTTGGGGTCCGGCATCCGGCCGTTGGCTTGGTTGGTGCCCGGCATCCGGCCATTGGCTTAACTACTATTTTTTACAAAATATAATGAAACTTGCACAAACGCAATTACTTCTTACAACGATATGCATAATATGATTGAACCCTACTCGATTTGTTCAACAACCTTGACCATTATTTATTACACAAGTGGTATGCTGAATTTTTTACAGCTAATTCATATTGCTGAGGAGGAAACTTAGTGTTTCTGGATTCTCAAAATCTGCAAGACTTTGCTGTGTGAGAGCTCTTGCTGCCAAACTTAGAGTGGTTACGTAAGTTAGAAGGGTGGTACGGTGGTGGGCAGAGATTTCTTCAGAAACTGGAAACTTTATTTTTCATATACCACATATACCACAGAGACAGAGTTGTAACAAGGAATCTAGGTCTCTTCCTGATGTATACTGAAGACACTTTTTGTAATGACAACAATTATATTGTAATTTGCCGAAGTTTCTTTACTGAACTGGTCATCAATGGTAGGTATTTTGTTTGTACATTGTGCATTCCATAGGCTAGCAGAATCATCAGTGTAAAACAAAAATATGCTAAAATGAGGCTCATAACTGCAAATATAAAGGGCCTCTTTTTTGATGTAGCTTTGAGCTTGCAACCCATGGCAGGAGGATCTTCCATGAGGCCCATTATTTTAACCTTTTTGATAATAATTTAAGATGTTGTTTTGGTAGTTTAAACTTATGTCAAGTGCTCATGAAATCCAGCACGTACTGGTAATTAGAGAATGTCAGTTCCACTCCTGTTGTTCATCCTGTTTATAAGGGTAAGAACAGGTTTATATCCTTCCCTGTTTAATTCTTCTGAAGTAGCTGAATTGGTATGAGGTAAAGATACAGACAAGTGAGGTGGAAGGCCAGTAATATTTTTTTTTTTTTTTTCCAAATATTTACCTAATTTGATTTAACTCCCTGTGGGAGCAGGACAGTCCTCTCCATTCTATTGTTTAGTCATAGGAGAAAATCTTACCAGTACATGGGGTTATCAAGCAGTGGGCATATTTTTCCATATAATCTTGGGTTTCTTTTTCTAATTTGTCTACTAGTAAATAATCTTTGCTGTCTTTTCTGCTGTCCCAGAAAGAAATTTGCAAATGAGAAAGAAAAGCAACACTTAACAGTACATATCTTATCAAGCAAATAAAGACATCATTTGGCTAATATTAAGTACAGCTAGGGATGGCACTTCTTGGTGATTTCTTCCCCTCCCCTTTACTGTTCATCTGTTAAGCATTGTTGAAAGCATCATGGAGCTATTCTAGTTGAAGGAACAAAGAGAAGGTGAATGTTCTGAGATAAGGATTTCTACAGATGCTCTCACATTTATGCTGCATTTGTTTCAACCTATTTTTATTTATAGGTTTTTTTCTGGAGCTGCTCACTATAATAACTGTGCTTTTCATGTAAGCCTATAAATCTTCACTGTACCCTCAGTTATTTCAGGAAGAAAACGAGGCGCTTTGAAGCTGAATGACCTGCCTACAATTTACTTAAAACCTGCAAAAGTTGCCATCTTGTGGAGAGCAGAAGATTCAATAGTGAAAACTGGAGAGAAGAGTGGAATGGGTGCACTCAAAGTAGGAAGGAAAAATAGTGCAGAGATTACCCCCAAGGCAGAAGTAGTTTCATATTCTTGTAAGGATACAAGCAGGGATTGTGTTGTGTAGACTGCATATGGAAGAAAAATTTACTCTTGCATGCAGTGAAAGTGTGTTCTAGAAGTTTGGGTGATGGAAAATGGGTTGTAGAATGTTCTTTTATGCATCTCAAGCGTATGCTTCAGAAATTCCACTTAGGTCTCAAGTCTGTTTTCTTTATTTTGAACAAGGGTAGACAGAACAAGTCTAATAACAGGAGTGGCATTATCAAAATTCCATAAGGGATTTGAATCTGTCTTAAAAAGCTTTGAAAACTTAAGCCTTGGACTTTGATAGGAAATTTGAGCTACAGTTCCTTAAGTAAAGGAATATATATTGAGTAAGAATAAATATCAAGTAAGAACATATCTTCCTGGGAATACCGCCTCACCAAAGACTCTTCAATTATTGTATTGCAATGGGCTCGTAAATATTAAAGTCATGTTTTCTTATCTGTTTGGCTATGCAATCATTCCTCTCGGGTGGAAGGGGAACCTAGTTCTGAGAACAAATGAGATGAGAGACATAGTTTAGACCACCTTTGGGCAAAACAAGTGTGTGAACTGGAGAAGGATGCAGGCCCTGGAAAACAAGATGCTTTGTGGGGTTAGAAGTTTATACGGATATGTGCTAAACTTGAATTTATATAGCAAAGTTAGGAGAATTATGGGAGTGGTGGATTCATGATAGTTAACATTTGGATCAGCTGAATTCAGGAAGACTGAAGGAAACTGAGGCATTGTAGAAGATTTAATTTAATATGTAGGTATGCAACACCCTAAGTATCCAGAGATGACATTCAAATAAAATTACCAATGCATTGAAAATTTTTATCATAAAGGAAGTATGAAGTAGCTTAGCTGAATGTGTAGGTATTTTAATTAATTTCTGGAAAACCAAGTATTATGATTTGTGGAGTTTGCGAGCTAAACCTTTGGATATTTGACTGTGTTTCAATTCTTATGTAATCGCCCACATGACTTCCAGCTTTGAAGATTTTTAGTGACCAAAAAAAAATTGTGACTGGCTTTATATTATTGGCTCTAGAATATGCAAAGGAATTGGTCTGAGTTAATGTATGGCTGGAATAATGTAACCTGCTTGTCAGGCAGTAAATACTATGCATTTTCTTTCTCTGCTTCATGTTTCATGTCACACCTGATCCACATGGGTGTTTTGCCTCTGAAATCTCAGTGGATGCTTGCAGTGGAGTGGGCTGTGTAGCAGCACTGTTCAGAGGCACTTCTTGTTTTCCTGTGACCTGCAGTAGAGTGTCTGTACTATTTCCTGGAGAACAAAGTGGCCTCAGGGGAGCAAGGAATTCCCCTAGTCCTTCTTGACTGTGTCCTGCCCTGCTACTACCGTGTGATTTTGCTAAGTAGTAAGAGAGAGACAGCGTAGCCTGACTTGTTAGCTTTCCTTTTCCTGCTCTGTCATTGATATTCAAGGCTTGCTGCCATAACCTGATGCCCTCCTTTTACAGAAGTCACAACCCGTTCAAACCACAAAAGATCCCTTCAAACTGGGATTCCCTTGACAATCAGCTTTATAGTTTAAGCAGCTTTAGGCAATACTGAAAACAGTGACACTTGAGAGAGGTAACTAGGAGACTTCTTTTATTATAAATACTTGGCTTGGGAATGTGTGCTTAAGGGTCTTAAGCTGCCTAAAAGAGTCTCTTAATCTGCCTTAGTTCTTATTATATTCTTTTTCTGAAGTAGGCGGAGCAGCAAGATCTTTCTTTTCACTTAGATGAATAGAGAAGTTCCACACCTGTCTCCAGATATTTCAACACTGTTCTGTAGTATGTAGGATTGGGATACCACTTTCTAATAAATTAATTGTCAAAAGTTGGGGACTACTTCTTTAGATTTGTCCTATTTTGAGACAGATGCATCTCAGCATTTCTAGCTACATCTAAATATTTTTCCTCTCAAGGGCAATATTTGCAACCAGGCCAGTGTGTTAATTGTGCTGTTTTCCTGAAAGGGAAGTGTTAGATTAGAAGTTTAGAAAGAGAGGCTGGAACTTCCTTGATCCCTTAAGTTCCTTTTCGTGAAGAGTTGTGCGAAACCTTTCAAGAGTATTAGCTTTAAGTCTATTTATGAAGCACCTCATTTAACATAAGGAATGTGCATGTTCTACTAGGCATGTTTGCAGAAAGTAGAAAGAGAGGGGGAACTTAGTAAAAGCTCTGTCCAAAATATTTATTTTTTAAATCAAAGCTTTGCCATGAATCATGAGTGTTTCAATTATTATTCCATCTGGAACATAATGGAAGCTTTTGAGATCTAGAAGTGGAAAAACCTAATTTATTTAATCATCTCTGATCTGTCTGTGACATAAACCTGTCTCATTGTCTCTAGCTAGGGATGAGCCAGTTCAAAACCTTCCTGGTGTTGTCAGCAGGAAATATACTTCCTCACCACCACCTTTCTCTTTATGCTGCTGGATATGGGGAGGGAAACTTTAGGAGCAAAATGTTATCAAGTGATGATCATGAGGATGCAAAAGAAACAGAAATGGATAAAGCTACTACACTGACATTTGCAAACATCTACTTTGCCAGTGGGAGTGAGTTTCATATTATATTGAGAGGAGAATGTGCATTTTGGAAAGTGATGATTTCTATAAACCTATGAATATTTGAAAAAAATACCACATATTTCTAAATGTAACATAAGTAATTATTTCATAAGCTAATTTTGTCTCAGTTAAATGTCTGTTGTACAATGAGAGTGCCCTCCTTTTTATCAGAAACCATGCCTGAGCTTTTAACACTTAAATTATTTTACTTCTGAATGTTGCTGATAGTTGTCTCTTTCCATGCCGTTTAACTGTAATTGGTGTATTAGAAGGCTGCTTTCATGATCTTGTCCAGGCCCTCAGGCAATGGAAATGAGTAGGTAGTTCCAATAAGGATGTCAGTTTATGAGAATAAGCATTTGGCCTCCAGTTGTTGTTCTACAAATTATTGTCTAAATAGTACTTTTCAAATGTAGGTGCACTTCTGCAATCACTTCAGGCTTAGGCATGTTTAATTATTTAAGTCTAGCATAAGCACTACAAGAAGCAGTGGAGGAAAGGTCACTAGAGGAAGAAGAGCATGTCTTCCACAAAAGGCCCTGATGTTGCATTTGATTTTAATAGGATAACACAGACATTAGAAAGCATTAAGAATTTAAAATTACAAGAGGTTTTATACCTTTGTTAGTAAGGGGACTGGAAATGGCCCTCTGTTAGTGTAATACTCTGCTTGAATTTTTAGTATTAAAGAGAAAGGAAATGCTTTAATTGTTTCGGTTTCCAAACCAAAAATAAATAAGCTCCTACTTTTTAAGGAAACTGTCTTGTTAGGAGGTAATACCTCTTAAACAGCTAATGCATTTGAAAAAAACCAAAAAGGTATCAATAGTTACACTAAAAATGTTTTGTGCAAGACTAGTAGTGTAAAACTATGATGCTTTTTTAAAAAAAATCCCATCTTAAGGTCTTCTACTTGATTTCTGTTTTACTTATTTACTTATTTACAGGCATGGTTTCTGATAAAAAGGAGGGCACTCTCATTGTACAACAGACGTTTAACTGAGACAAAATTAGCTTATGAAATAATTACTTATGTTACATTTACTTATTTACTTAAGAGTACTTAATTTGACTTTTATGACTTGAGGTTAATATTGAGAAGGAGTTGATGTGGGGGTGATATGAAAGTAATGTTTTTTGCCCTTGCTTTTGCCCCATACTGGAAGTCTTTGTTGAATTCCATTGTTTATAGAATCATAGAGTAGTTTTGGTTAGAAGGGACCTTAAAGATCATCTGGTTCCAACCTCTCTGTCATGGGCCAGGACACCTTCCACTACACCAGGTTGCTCAAAGCCCCATCCAGTCTGGCCTTGAATACTTCCAGGGATAGGCCATCCACAGCTTCTCTGAGCAAACAGTTCCAGCGTCTCATCACCCTCATGGCGAAGAATTTCTGCCTTGCCTTAAGTCTGCCTTCTTTCAGTTTAAAACCATTATCCCTCATCTTATCCTTACATGCTCTTGTAAAAAGTCTGTTTCCAGCCTTCTTGTAGGTCCCCTTTGGGTAGTGAATGGCTGCTATAAGGTTTCTTCAGTGTCTTCTCCAGGCTGAACAACGCCAACTCTCTCAGCCTGTCCTCACAGGAGAGGTGCTTCAGGCCTCTGATCATCTTTTTGGCCTTCCTCTGGACTTGCTCCAGCAGTTCCATGTACTTTTTATGTTGGGAGCCCCAGAGCTGAATGCAGTACTCCAGGTGGGGTCTCATGAGAGCAGAGTAGAGGGGGAGAATTACCTCCCTCAACCTGCTGGTCAAGCTGCTTCTGATGCAGTCCAGGATATGGTTGGCTTCTTTGCTGCAAGCACACATTGCTGGCTCATGTTGAACTTCTCATCCACCAACACTCTCAAGTCCTTCTCTTCAGGGCTGCTTTCAATCCATTGTCTTCCTGCCTGTATTTGTGCTTGGGATTGTCCCAAGCCATGTGCAGGACCTTGCATTTGGCTATGTTGAACTTCATGAGGTTCGCAAAGGCCCACCTCTCAAGCCTGTCAAGGCTTTTGACACTGTCTCTCACATCCTCATAGGTAAACTCAGGAAGTGTGTGTTGGATGAGTGCATGGTGAGATGGATGGAGAACTGGCTGAATGGCAGAGCTCAGGGGGTTGTGATCAATGGTGTTTAGTCTAGTGGAGGTCTGTAGTTAGTGGTATTCCCCAGGTGTCAGTAGTGGGTCTAGTCTTGTTCAGCCTGTTCATCAATGATCTCGATGAAGAGACTGAATGTACCCTCAGCAAATTTACTGATCATACAGAACTGGGAGGAATGGTTGACATACCAGAAGGCTGTGCTGCCATTCAGCGAGATAATAATAACCTAATGAAATTTAACAAGGGAAAGCGTGGAGTCCTGCATATGGGCAGGAACAACCCCAGGTTCCAGTATAGATTGGGAAATTACATATTAGAGAGCAGTGTAGGGGAAAGGGACCTGGGGGTCCTGGTGGACAACAGGATGACCATGAGCCAGCACTGTGCCCTTGTGGCCAGGAAGGCCAATGGCATCCTGGGGTGTATTAGAAGGGGGGTGGTTAGTAGATCAAGAGAGGTCCTCCTTCCCCTCTACTCTGCCCTGGTGAGACCACATCTGGAATATTGTGTCCAGTTCTGGGCCGCTCAGTTCAAGAAGGACAAGGAACTGCTGGAGAGGGTCCAGCGTAGGGCAACCAAGATGATTAAGGGAGTGGAGCACCTCCCTTATGAAGAAAGGCTGAGGGAGCTGAGTCTCTTTAGTTTGGAGAAGAGGAGACTGAGGGGTGACCTTATTAATGTGTATAAATATATAAAGGGTGAGTGCCACGAGGATGGAGCCAGGCTCTTCTCGGTGGCAAACAATGATAGGACAAGGGGTAATGGGATCAAGCTGGAACACAAGAGGTTCCACTTAAATTTGAGAAAAGACTTCTTCTCAGTAAGGGTGACAGAGCACTGGAACAGGCTGCCCAGGGAGGTTGTGGAGTCTCCTTCTCTGGAGACATTCAAAACCCGCCTGGACATGTTCCTGTGGGACCTCACCTAAGCATTCCTGCTCCAGCAGGAGGATTGGACTAGATGATCTTTTGACATCCCTTCCAATCCCAAACATACTGTGATACTGTGAGATCTGGACAGGCTGGAGGACTGGGCAGAGAAGATGATGATGAAATTAAAAAAAGGCAAGTGGAGTGTCCTGCACCTGGGTAGGAATAACCTCATGCACAAGTACAGGTTAGGGGTGAAACTCCTGGAAAGCAGCATTGCAGAGAAGGATGTGGGAGTCCTGGTGGACAACAGGTTGACCATGAGCCAGCAATGTGCCCTTGTGGCCAAGAAGGCCAATGGTATTCTGGGGTGCATTAGGAAAAGTGTGACCAGCAGGTCAAGGGAGGATATTCTCCCTCTCCACTCTGTCCTGGTGAGACCACATCTGGAGTACTGTGTCCAGTTCTGGGCTCCCCAGTTTAAAAAGGACAAGGAATTACTGGAGGGGGTCCACCGGAGTGTTATGAAGATCTTTAGGGGTCTGGAGCATCTTATGAGGAAAGACTGAGACAGCTGGGTCTATTCAGCCTGGAGAAGAGAAGGCTGAGAGGGGATCTTATCAATACTTATAAATATCTCAAGGGTAGATGTCAAGAGGATGGGACCAGACTCTTTTCAGTGGTGCCCAACGATAGGATGAGGGGTAATAGGCACAGACTGAAGCATAGGAGGTTCCATCTAAACATGAGGAGAAACTTCTTTACTTTGAGGGGGACAGAGCACTGGAACAGGCTGCCCAGAGAGGTTGTGGAGTCTCCTTCTCTGGAGACATTCAAAACCTGGCTGGACATATTCCTGTGTGATCTCTAGGTGAACCTGCTTTAACATGTGAGTTGGACTAGATGATCTTCAGAGGTCCCTTCCAGCCCCAACAACTTTACGATTCTGTGATTCTTGTACAGTAGAAGGTTCTTAATTTGTCTCCCAAGAAAAGAAAATAATACATCTAATCAATAATCTTGTTGCCTTACTCATTAGACATGCTAATCCCCAATAGAATAGACAATATATATTGCCTTTAAATCTAGGTTGGTGCTCCTGCCCTTTGTTGGGGAGCAGGTTCTTTTTCTGTGTCTGTTGACATTATGGAAGTTCAGGTAGTTGTGGCTGGAAGAACAGTTGTATATGATCTACTATAGCCATATGCAGATACTCTTATGATCTGTATTACTTGCTTTTGCTTTCTTTATGACTTGTTTTCCTGTCAGGTAAAGAATGTATAGATTTCTATACTGTATAGTCTACTTAAACTGTTATTGAGCTATTGCATTAAGCTAGTAAACTGCTCCTCCAGTGCATGGCTACTACCCCTCAGGACAGAAATGAGAAGCTTCCCTGCCACCACCTTGTGCACTAATGACACCTGTGCTATTTCTGATTAACTTGCTTTCTCTGTATTGTAGTAACAAATAACTTTACCTTTATTACTGGTATTTAATTATATATGCAATGCCCTGAGTTTCATAAGATGAAGAAATGCTTTTACTTGCTTGGGCTCTCAATCTCTACTTGCAGGCACTCAGCAAGCAGTAATTTTTTCTTTTTTTTTAATTTATTATTGAATGGCTGTTAAAATTCAGTCATTTCATAAGACAAAGCAATACCTCCCTTCTGAGATCACATTATTTAACTTGTTGGAACTGGAACAAAACAGGATGCACAATCAATGCAATCCAGTAAGGTTCAAGGCTGTGGTTCAGATCTTTTTGATCTTTTACTATCTGTGACCTCTAAAGCCAAAATTATTCTATAAAGCTGCTCCTTCACCGGCAGGAGTGAGGATCAAAACACTGATGTTGCCTTGCTGCTGCCTTCTGCATTATTTTCAGTGGCCAAATAGGTTTAAAATTATACTGCAGTAACCCAGGACTGAGATTGGATTACTCTGGAGATGCCTACATCTGAACTACCTGCACTGAGTCCTGAATGGAACTGATGCAACTGTCATTCATGTTGGATGAAAGGACAATAAATGTGGGTCAGTTTTAGTTGTGTGGGTTTTTTTGGTTGTTTGTTGTTTGTTTGTTTTTGTGTGTGTGTGTGCTTTGGTTTAGTTTGCTGGTAAGGTTGTAGATGTAATATGCAAACACCTTCTGACTCATTCTCTTCCACACCAGCTCTTGCATTAAGCAAGAATTGAGTCACTAAATCAGCCATGAAGTTCTGGCTTGCTGTATTGGTGGTGATGTCTTGCTTTCCATTGTTTTGTATAGCCTCTGATTTGCAGTGGGTGTGAAGCTCCAGCCATAATCTGTATTGCAGTTTATGCCAATACATCATGTTACGAATCATGCTCTGGAATTGCAAAGTTGATTGTGTTTCCCTCAAGGGTAGAAACAACAAAAGCAGAACCGTGGGATCAGTTTGAAAAATAGGGATGAATATTACAAACCCCATGCAGGTGGTGTGCTGCTTTAATTGCTTTGTAGCTGCACAGGGAAACCAGAGGACTGACGCAGCTCTCTGTGGATGCTGGCAGGAAAACATGGAATAGTCGGATCTTACAGCAGCACTGGGGCTAAGAGACCTTACAACAGTCCAGCCAGCTGATCACAGCAAAGGATCTATTTGGAGTATTTGGTAAAATAACCACTGTAGCAAGAGTTTTAAAAAAGGTAAGGCTATGGTGCATCAGTCTACAGTCACAAATTTAGAGGAACCTCTGCCCTCTGAAGAAGATCCATATCGTATTTAATGGATGTGAAGATTATAGACTTTCATTGAAAAGTAATAGGACAGAATAGTGATTACTTTTAAATGTATATATTTCTGGGATATAATAGAATATAAAATAATAAAACATCAGTATAGCATTTTTTGTGTAGGACTTGTTGAACTATCCCATAGCATGTAATGTCGAACTTGATAGGAGGATCCAAAACCAGAACACTGATTAAGATGTAGATATCCCCTCTCCCCGACCCCTTGGTGTATATTCCTTACAGAGCAAACATATTTAAATTTAGGATTTGATCTAGCATTGAAACACAGAAGAACAGTAAAGTTTTTTACCCCATCACTTCTATTGTGGTACAGAGGATACATTTAAAATGTTAAGTAAACTTGCTTTTAACATTACTTCTGTATTTAAGGCGTCATCTACATTAGGCAAAATGAATATCACAACGGTGTAATCAGGAGAGGTGGTGAGTGTGTGAAATGGGGAAGAAAGTTTCATAAAGATGCTGGCTTTGATTTCTGTTTTTGGAATTAATGCACTAAGAACTTACAATGGGGTAAGAGATGAGGAAACTATGGGAAAGGCTTAAAATTTTCAACTTTCAGACATGATAAAGGCAAAACTGAAACAAAGTGTATACATTCTGTAGTATATATAGTCTTCTTCTAGAAAGTTAAAAAAAAATAAATCCAAATCAGAATAAGATGAAGAAGCACTGAATCATTCAAGATAGCCCCTACTGTACTTCACATAAATCTAACTACTGCTTAAATAATACAATTAATAACACTTTAGTCTTGTTATGATGTTCTTTTACCATCAGAACAAGGTTGTTTCTGTATCAAAATACTTCGGGCTATTTTGCTTCATAAAATAACTTGAGTTGACTTCACATTTTGATCTTAAATCTTCATAAATACAGATAACAGCTCTTGTCTCTGCTTTCGACGTTTTTCTCTTAATACTGCACAAAACTAACTTTTACAGACTTGGGTCAGGGAGTTACACAATATTTGTTTAGAAATGCATTCCTGTTTTCACGTCTACAGTTCGAAATAATACAGGCATGCGTATGTATATACGTGCTTATCCATTTCTTCAGAAGGTTCAAGTGCTTCTGTCATACTTCTGCAACAACAGAAGCAGATTTTCTTGTTCAAAACATTAAACTTCTTGTACTTCTGAGGGGAACAACTATCAGAATGCTTTTTAGGTAACTGTTTCTATTTTCTTGTTCTCGTTGTCTGTGGAAAGAAGGTCAAGTTTTAATTGAAGAGCTGGAACCAGTGTTTCTCCTTTTTCTTCTTCCCTCCTGCCTTGTCTCCAAAAATTAGTAGCAGGTTTTGCTTACCATAGCCTTTAGCCTCCTCTCCTATAGGAGCAGATCTGAGTGGTATTTTCTCTGGCCAGTCTTTTTGAAAGATTGCATCTGGAGACAAGCACTAAAATATAGCATTTCAATGTACGCTATCTCTACCTTAAGTCTTTCAAGCTTTTCCCTTTTCTGTGTGTGTGTTGTTGTGGTGTGTTTTGTTTTGGTTTGTTTTTTTTTTCTGGACTCCTCATTGAGTTTTATAATGATTGAAAATAGGCAGTTTAAAAATCTGTTTTCTTGGTGATCTGGAACTGCTTAACTGCTTTATGCATAGCTCTTAAAGAAGTATGATTTCTAAATTCAGTTTATCATGGTGCTGTGCTTGCTGCCAGGGACAGGGGGCTGCTATGGGGCAGTGTTTCCCACCACCAGGCAGGGCTTGGCTATTGCCAAGATACTCCAAACTCTGCCACGCTTACCTCATGAAATCAGAGTTCCTCAAAGCAAATGTAAGGTAATGGTTCTGACAGCTAATTATTTAATTAGCTACATTGATGTGGCTTAATATACTTATGGGCAAGTACATCAATCCAATAAAAATCAGGTAAAATGTTTTCATTTCCTCTCCCAATTCCTCCCCCACCCCCCTTTTCTCATAACAATAATTCCTCTAATATAGAAATTTTATTTTGTTGTTGCCCACTTTTGGCCCAAAATCTAGCAAAAGTTCAGGCTCTTAAATACTCCATTAGGAAGAGAGGTTGATGAAAGTACCTTGACTACTGAATCTGTTCACTGGATAGGGGAGGAATTAAGCAGCAGAACAATAATTCAAGCTTATTTCAGATATTGATCAGTCAAAAAAGGCCTTAATCTTTAGAGAAAGTGTCAGGAGGTCTTTGGTTTTGGTGTATGAGTTGTGATCACTCTCTCATCTTTTTTGTGCATGTTAATGGACTGACAAATGTGAACAGTCAGTAAGCCACCTCTGCCCTCATCTTTTGCTAGGTGTGCAGAGATCACTGTTTTGACCTATTATACTTGGTTCTATGAAGAGGACTAAAACAACTATAATGAATAATAGTTATGCACACCTCAGAACAATGAAAGTATTTTAAAATTGTAAAAAAGTAATTTTTTCTTGATGGAAGAACACAGATGCTCCACACACCCCTTCCCCTTCCTCCTTTATTTTTTGCTCTAGTTTTTTTCTGCACTGTTTGGTCCACCACAGGGTTCTTTTGCTAGGATGGATTTGGTTAGTGTTGAGTGTCATAAAGTAAATGGTAGTAGTTTAGATCTACAAAGTGCTTTTCAAATCAGTGTCTGTTTAGTTTCTAGGTTGAAAATGAATATTTCCCCATGAGAGAGAGACTAGCTGGCTGCTTATGGTTATCTTCATGAATTGGAGTAAAATCCCATTGAGAAAAATATCACATGTTCAAAACTTTTGTTTCATGTTTCATTAAGATTTTGGTGTGTATAATCACCTCACTTTTATCTGGGTCATATTTTTAAGGTGGTTCTTAAGTCATAAGGTCTTAAAGTTGGAAGACCTGAAATCTTCAGTTCTATACTAAATGAAAGCTCTTCACTCTAGTGCTATGGTAAAGGGCTAAACTTTGTGCAGATTTCACTGCTGTAAAATATTGAAACTGTCTTTAATTATCTCTATTTAAAACTGGCTCAAATACAAGTTATGACTATAAAAATGAAACGTAAGTCTTTATCAGGAATACAGTCATGTCCACCCTCTAATGATTTGGAAAGTGATGACATATCTATAGTGTACCTCACTAGCAATATAGCAGAGTACATGACTGAATTTGAATAACAGTGATCTTCATTTTTGTGTTAATCAACCTGATTCGTGAAGTATGATGTCTTAGTATTCTTGTCTGCCATATAGAACTACTCTTGCAGTATAAAATTTAGTGGCTTGATTTATGGACTAATTGATGTCATAAGTGATTAATAGTTATTAATCCAATAGTATGAAGCCCTCCCTACTGTTCTACTTATTCTAGTGTAAGCATGATTAATTTTAGACTCAACCTGGAAATACAATGTGTTCTCTCTCTTTTCCCCCCATTAAAAACAACACAAAAAATCTGTACTGGTGAAGTGGAAGTTTCCCTGAAGTTTTGTAAGCTTGGAGAGAGAGAGAATAGTCCTTGAAGTCTTTCAGCAATATATTATTGAAATGGGACTGTTTTTCTTCTGGATTTCTCTTGGTTATCAACATTTCTTTGAGAACCACCAGCCTTTGCTTTTCTGAAAATGCATTACTCCTTGTGGCAGCTGCTTAAATTGCAGCTGATGCCAGAACTTTGTATGTATATGAAAGGCCTTGGCACAAATCAAAACCATAGAGGACCATAATACATCTGTTACTGATAACAAGATGCATTAACATGATTAAAATGGTCCTAATTCTAATATATGCATGGGAAAGGGGGAAGATGTGTCCTCATGGTAAGGCATGCTAGAGATTTACGTCTTTAAAGCACTTTATAACCTTTCAAAAATCTCTCCTTCAGCATTCTCATGATAAAAAACAGTAAATGTTCACTTTCCAGGCAGAAAATAATACTGAGATACTGGCAATTCTGGTGTGTTTGTGTAGATCTTAGTAGCTCTTTGCTACTAAGCTAATGTTCACCCATTCGTTACATTTTCATAAGGATAAGCATGTTGGACGTATGGGGTGTTCTATGAGCTAGAAGTCCAGGGCAACACTGGACTATTTAATTATCTGAATATTATAAATGCCCCTTCAGAAAAATCCTTCTGCATATTTAAATTGTGCAGTAAACTTGTAATGAAATTTCTATGGTTTACATCGTTGCCAGGAGTTGTTTGTTTGTTTGTTTGTTTGTTTTTAATGTTTGAGAATGAAGAAAGAATTTATTACATGGCAATCTACTTACATATTAGTCTTTAATGGACTATAACAGACGTGAATTAGAAAAAATAAGAACAACATCTTCTCATTTTTTTCTTTGTCTGTAAAGAGAGTAATATTGGTGTCCAAAAGATGCAGTTTGCAGGACTGTAGTCAGTGCTTTTTCCTGCTTAGAACTGAGCCTCCACTAATGGTTTGTGAAGTGGGCAGTAATTTTAGAGGTTATTTGCCTCCCCTTCTGTCTCACTTAATTTTCTTGCTTGCATAAACTTTGTACTTTTCTGGGAAGAAAGACATTTTTCTTTCCCTCTAGAAATCTCACTTGACATTTAGCAAGGGACGTTTATAAGCATGTCAAATTGATGAGAGCTGTTTGCTGAAGTCTCACCATGTTCATTCAACTGAACAGTATCTGTTGTTAACAACTGTAATTATTATGAACAGGTTTAAAAGGACAAGCTTATTGCTGTACTTTGGCAACATGCTTTCAATCTGCTGGTTACACAGTAGTAATACTTGGCACATTACATTGCTTTTTGTCTTCAAAGTGCTTACAGATATTGACTAATAGAATGCATTAGAGGCTATCTGTAGGCCCCTTGGTTGGGCGGCAGTAAATAACTGTTTTTTCATTTATATTGTACGATTTTGAGTATTTAGGTTCATAATAACAAGCAACAGATAGAGATGTTACCCTTGTGGTTGAAATATGACTCTAAAGTTTTGCTGAAGACTTTGAAACTTGATTTCACTTTACCATATACCCTGTGAGAATTCAGTAACTATAAAGCCCTTCTTTGGTAAGAAAAAAGAGCACAGGTGTGGCTATGCAAACAAGATGAAGCAACAGGATCACCTTACAGAAGGTGCTGGAAGTTGCTAAGAATGAGGAGTTTCAGGAGCCTTGGGACAATCAAATACATTGAGTTTTGGAGTTACAAATGTGCAGTATTTACAATACAGACAACCTGATTTTTTTCAGCAGGTGAGTCTCTAGCGATGTCTATAATGGTTCTTAGTTAGCCCAGCATGGGATGTTTCAGAAACAAGAGATTACTGTGCTAGGTTGAGTATCTTTTATTTTATTATGCAGACAGCTCTGGACAGATATGTAATCCAATAAGTACTTGAGCCCAGGTTCTAGTAACTATTTGTGCTAATTGATAAAAAGGTTGCTGCATAGTAGCCTAAGTGATAATTGGGCCCTACGTAGGGAAAAAAGCATACATTTGTCCATCTGACTCTCAGTATTGAATGTACTTGACAGAGAACGGGACAACATGTTTTTACCAATGTATTTCTTGCATATGATAGCACTAAAGCTAGAAATCATGATGTAACTAAATAGCTACTGCAAATGCAAAGCACTCTTCCTTATGTTTTTGAGAGAACATTGCATTTGTGGAAGTATCTTTCTGTTAGTCAACCTTTTAGTTTGTGGCAGAGACAGAAATAATCTACTTTCCTTAAATTTCTCTAAGTTTGGAAGAAAGTGATTGGAAATGAGTTTCAATACATGAATTTAGAAGCATCATAAACTGTGTAACTTGCTGTTTGGGCATTTATCTACATTATTGCCAAGAAATATGAAATAATGTTTAGCTAATTAATATTCCTACTTAACTGAAGTATCCTCAGAACAGCTGTACTGAGCTTGAAACTGTGTGACACATTTGAGCCTTTTAGACTTGAGAGCAATTATCATGAGATCTCAAAGATGGATTTTCTTAGACCTTGTGTGCCCTGTTTGCGTAAGCAAGCAGAAGTCACTTTGAAATATTCTGTACACTTATTAGTTCTTATTCTGGCATTAATAGCTATATTTGTTTCAAAAGGCTTGCATGCATAGTAGTTGACTCTTCATAATCTGACCTTTATTTGGATACATGAATTGGAATTGAGCTCTTAAAAATTCAGGCCTTTTTTCCCCCTCTGGCATAATGTAGATTCAGTTATGATATTTTAGTTTACACCCTCCCCTTCCCTGCTTTATATATCTGCAGTTTTGGACAAAGTATTTCATGTGATCATAAGACACTCTGGTTGCTCATTGACATAGCTGGGAAATCATAGTCTTTGTCTCTCTGGGTTGAGTTTTTAGCCAGACAAGTGTTGCTTTTCTTTCAAGTCCTGAGGTCCTGATAAATAATTAATGAGAAGATCATCCACCTTTCTGTTTCCTGCAAGCTTCCTGTGAGTCTTAGTGCCCACTTTGTGGCTTCTCTTGTAGAGAAATTGTCTTAACTGACCCTGAATAGCGTTGTTGGCTGTCTCTGAATTAAAAATACTGATTTGGGAGGAGAAGGGGGGGTGATTCACAAACCTTAAATACACAAAGCTTGAGGGTGTGCTTCTTTTGATTTCTGTCTACTTACCTATTTAGTGATGTATCATGTTATATCAGGGATTATATTCATTTCAGAATTATTTATGGTGAAATGGAGCTAATAGAGGAAGAGGCCAACCCACTTTGAGGCCAAAATGTAGGCAGATCAAAGGACAGCCTCATATAGCTGTGGGTTTGGATGTCAGAATGGTGTCTGTCCACAGAAGGATCAGCTATATTAATGTAATTTTTGGCAGATGTCTAATTTCTTTTTAAAGACCTCCAATGATGAAGATTACACAGACTCCCTAAGCAAATTCATCCTTTACATGAAGCTATTGAGCTGTCATTGCAAACATGCCTATAGAGCTTGAATATTATAAATACAACTGCTAATACTAATGCTGTCAGTGCCATCATCAATACACCAACACACTCATCTTTATTCCCATCAGCATGTGTTTGATGATTTCACAGATTATGGTCCTTTAAATAGAGCATGTCAAATTCTGCCAGAGATTGAGGTTCCCAGGCCCAGTGCAGTTTTGCGTATTCTGCCAGAATATTGCTGGGAAACCTGGGAGTTTGGTTTCACTTGGGGAGATGGGGAGGCATTTCTTCTGGAACCTGGCTGAGAAAAGAGACAGCTGCTGATGACAGTTATGAGAAGAACTTTTGTTTGGTGTTTAATTCCTTCCTAGTATCTTGTGGTTTGCTATTTGAAGTAATTTTCCTTATAACCAAGTGGTCTTCCCTCCAGCAACTATGTTTTTGTAAACAGCACAGAATGGATTTGATGATATTTTATGTGAATAGGGATAAGTTTCTGTACCCATGAGGTAGGGGTAACAGATGAGTGATCAGAGCTGGTGGCACTGTCATTATTGAAGGAAAACCGCTAAAGAAGTTGGTTGAGAGGGAGAAATTAATCAAAGAATGATGTGCATAAGCATGCTCTAAACTATCTTTGCATACTTAACATTTTAGATTCAGCTCATTCCTTCTTACACTACTTAGCTCTGCTTTCAGCCACAGGTGTGTCCTCCTACTGCAGCCCTTGCTTCTTTGCTCTGTAGACAAAGAACCATAGCAGAGCTGTTGACCTAGGAAGTGACTGGGCAGGAGAACATAGGACAGAAATGTTCTCCCATGACTGGAATCGGAGTCTCAGAGTCCTGAGTGAGCAAGTAGATGAAAAGAGATACAACAAGGTGGGAATCATGCCAGTTCTTGAAAACCTTAAGCCTTGCACAAGCATCTGAAGATAAGCAATCTCCTTGTTTATTTCTCCAAGTACTCTGTCTGGTTTGATCTGCTATATGGGTTTAGTTGCTTGCAGCACTTACTTGCCTAGATTTATGAAGTCTCCATAATGCAGCTGCACCATGATCATCCTCCCTTCCTAAGCAGTTACACCAGCTAGATGCTCTATAAGATGAATCAAGTCAGTATTGAAACTCTGAGCATTTTATCTAGGCTACAGGGAGAAATGCAGTCCAATGGTCTTGGCTTGGGGCTAGAAACTGAAATTTCTGTGTGTTACTCCCTGACTTGTGAATAGGTTTTTGTCGCAACCCCTCCCCCCAACAACAAAAAACCCCTCAAACCTAAAGCAACTTTCTTTAGAGCTGGGTCTGGAAAGATAGTGTTCATCAATCTCTGGCTGTCTGGAGAACTGTTTGCTGGTTGTAAAGTACGTAGAGACCTTAGTACACAACTATAGTAAAAAATATTTTGTCATAGTGTCTACTTTGCATGTCATTCTTATAATTTTTTTAACTTTATTTCTGATTATTATCCAGCTGTGGATTGTTTTTAGATGCAAATCCTGTCTTTTAGAAATATTTCCCTCAGACACTTTGGTTTGGATTTTTAAAATATAGTTGAAAGTGTTCCTTTTTCCTCTCCTGAAACCTTACTTTTGTACTGTTGCTGTTTCAACAGGCACAATACAATGTCTGTTTTATGTATCATATGTTACTGTTTTTCTTATTATTTACTTATTATTATGCTAGTTCTTAGGCTCTCAAAAACGTAATCCTATTGTGCTATATGCTTGTGCAAATGTAGAAGAAATGATTTGTCACTGCAAGATCCTCTGCTTTCATGTGTGAGATGGGGGCCAAAGATTGTTCAGACGCACAGATAAGAAAATACAGTATGTGAAGGGTGCTTAGTGTATTAAACATGATATAGGAAAAAAGTAATCTATTTTAGGAGCTGGATTCTCTATTTATAGTCCTTTGCACACCTTTCCAAGCGACACATTAAAACTGCATCACCTGATGTGATCTAGCAATCAGCTCCCTGAGAAAGTGCTCTTTGAATGCAAAGGGATGAAGAGTCTATGAAAGAGCAAGTTCCTCAGTGGCTGCTTATTGTGCTAATTAACTGAGACAAAACCCTTTTCCGCCTTCTGTTGTGCTTGCCAAAGCAGCACGGCGCTGCCTGCCTTTCGGGTGCTGCTGGCGGCTGCCGCTGAAGGGGGTGCCCCGCGGCAGCGCTTCCCCCGCCGCAGCTCTGCCGTTCCGCTCGGCGACGGGCCCTCTCTGCTGGGCTGGAAAGCGTCAAGATGCTGCCGGCAGCCTGAGAAGAGCTCTGGAGTCTCTAGTGGTGACAGCGGGGGAAACAAACAGCTCTTCCCTCGTTATCCCCAGACAAAGAATGAGACAGACACAGCAGCTCCAGCAACTGCACCACGGTGAATGGTAACTGGAGGCTGGTAGTCTTGATACTATTTGCTGACTTTTTTGTTGTTGTTGTTGTTTTTGTTGTTGTTGTTGTTGTTTGACATACTGATTTCACCACTTTAGACTTGTGGCTGCTGTTTTGTGTCACACTTGCAGTAAGTCCTCAGCAGGGCTTCTCCCTTCCCTCCTTCTCTCACTTGTACAACTGTAAAGAAATTACTTCATCTTGAGGGAACTGGTGCAACTGAAGAACAGTTGGTGTAAATAAGTTGCTTCTCATGGCATGTTTATTTTCGTTCTATCTTTGGGTCAAGTTCGTAGTACTGCAAAACTGGAAAGTTTTCCTCTATATTCTGACAGAATCTGTAAGCACTCACTTTTTATGCTAATTTTTGTTATATTGGTGCGACCCATGGTGAAACTTCTGACTGCTCTTAATCTGGGTACCTTCTGGGTAAAATGCTTGTGAAATGTTGTGGCTGTGCCAGACTGTTCACAGTAAAGATGCGGATGTGCATCACTACCACCAGCAGTACTGTGGTATGTTACCAGCTATCGCATCTCCATGGTTTCCTCTCACTTCAACTGACGTGCTTTGTCTCTTACCCACTTCTTGCTTTAAGCTGATGCTTTTATGGAATCTTTTGCAATTCTGTAGGTGTTTGACCATCATTTTGGTTTGAAATAGATTCTGCTACTTCAGTACCCACCACCTCCATCTCCTTGTTGGTGACTTTATGTTATGCAGAGCAAAGAACAATTTTGCAATCTGGTGTAGGCCAGTGGTACAAACAGCTCCAGTGACAATTAGTGACTTGATTTATGTTGGATATTGAACAGGCAGGGTACGAGTGTGTGTGTTTTACCAAGCCTGAAGTAGGACATGATAGATCAGCAGAGTCTGCAGTGAAGGACAAATGTAACCATAACCTTAAGTGGGATTTGTATCCATATATCCAGGTTGCTTTCTAACATCCTGTAACCATTGGCTGAGAAGTCACGTGTCCCTTTCCATGGTGTTGATGCTGTAGGTGGAGTTGCCTCACTACAGGTATAATTAAACTATTCTTTCTTCAATCGTAGAAGAGTGAAGAGCACTGTCTCTGTATGTTGTCATCCTGTATGTACTGCAAGAGACTTTTCTGTTGTAGCTATACCCACATGTATTTCCTTCCTTTTGCATAATTCATTGTTGAAAAATTTGCATTTCCCTGAAGTTGAAAGTTCCAAGAGTTCATTGTAATGATGAGAGAAATGGTGGCAGAAGGAGCTGACTGGGTTTGGTTTTTTTTGACCTAGCACTTTTGCAAGTTTGTTTATTGTACAAAAACCCCTTAAGTAGGAGGCAGTTGAACCAGTGCCAACGGAATATTTCAGACTTTAAAAGTGACACGACCCATTTATATTTTTGCTTGAAAAAGCATTTTCTGAGCTGCCTCAGCACAAGGTGACCATCTGTCCTTGTCCCCTGCTGAACTAACAGTGCAGGGAAGCTAAGCCTTTGACTGTCCCTATATACAGACACCCCAGACCCTTTTTTCCCCAAGTCAGTAGTTTACTGTGTCTTTGATGTGGGGAAATGTCATGAACAAATGGGGAGTTCCCATGAGCAAATATATAACAATGAGATTTTTGGTGTGGTACCACGTATTGAGCTGTTGTCACAGGTAATAATATGAGTAGCATATACTGAGAATCAGTTTTCAGTAGATGTGGATCTGATAAAATGTATAAAGCATACATTGAGATAACTGCAGTCATTTGAAAGTAGAATGACACTATTCTTGCATAGCACTGTAAAGGGTGAACATGTATGCTAAAGCAAGTTTTTTTCACAAATCAGCATGTGAATATCTTTCATGTGGGAATCTTTCCTTTGAAGCAAATGAGCAAAGGAACACTTCAAAAAAAGCTCTGTTGACTACCTCTTTTTAGTAACTCAGTTTATTTTTTTAATGGATGTTAACGCAGCATACAGAAACAAGGCTTTAAAGCACTTAATAAAAGGAACTTGGTGGGAGAGCAGTTGGATCTCATTGATGCCCTCTTTATGTTATGCCACATCACTGGGTCGTGGGAGTACCAACTATTGTGTTAGTTGCCCCAGTACCATCACTTCCTTTCCAGGGTGTCACTCTAAAGCATGGGTGCCAAATTCACTTTCACCAGGGCCACATTAGACTTGCATTTGCCTTCAAAGGGCGAATGTAACTTTAGGACTGTATAAATGTAACTGCTCCTAGGATTAGTGGTGTAGGAGCAGTTACATTTATACAGTCCTAAAATTACATTTGGCCCTTTGAAGGCATCCATGAGGCTGATGTGGCCCCCTGTGAAAAGGAGTTTGACACCCCTGTTTTCAAGGCTTCAACCTCTTTTGTGGTGTAGGACCACAGAATGTGGAGAGGAGGCTGCACAAGGTTGGGATGTGGCTCATTGCAATATCAATAACATTCTTGGTGCCACATGTGCTGCTGCTCCCTGGAATCATGCAAACCTAAAAGACAAGGTAATCAATTGTAGCTGTAAAGTACTTGGCTGGGAGAAAGGGCATGCTGAAAGGCTGGTATGCCCTTTCCAGATCATCAGTCTATTTAGTATAATTAATGAAAAGCTCCCTGCTGGACTGAAATGGTCTAGGTGCTTTCCTTTGGGGGAAGGGAGCTTACAGAAAGATGAAGATATGGCTTTATAGCTTTTGAAGAGCCCAGAGGACAAAATCTTGTGAAAGTAGGAAGATCATAAAGAATTAGGCAGCTCAGGTATGCACTGTTTCAATGTCAGATTATTGAAATTAACATCAGTGTCACTGTTTACGTCACTGCAACATGTCTTCTGTCACCTCTGGCAATTTTTCTCTTGACTGAGATTTATTTTTCATCTTCATGTTGCACTAGGAAACTTTTATCACTGCTACAGAAGTGCTGCATGTATATTCATAGCTTGACTTTGAAGGAGAGGTTTTTACAATAGGTTAAGCGCTCAGGCAACCTTAATTTCACTTTTGGCAATGCTCTGATTCTCTTTTACAGATCAAATAAATACACTGGATGTCAAGGCAAGCAATGAGTGTAACAAACCCAAACACTGACTGATATAGCCTAAAAGCCCCCCATGCTAGTTAAATCTTGTATTCACACAATGCTGCTGCTGGTTGCCTGTTTAAAAACAAAAATGTCTTGAATTTTCTGCCATGAAGCAAAGCTGTCCCATTTGTATTTAATCAGTTATTTGTCACTGTCAGACATATTTTGCATGAGTGGTTATTGTACATTTGTCTTTTTTTTTCCCTCCCATGTTTTACTGGAGCAACAATAGCATGAAGACATTTGCCTTGCAGAAAAAGAATCTCAGTGAATCATTCAAACCTGTTTCTTTGGCTTTGTCATAATAGATTGTGTGTTTGTGTGGGAAGTAAAATAGACTGGTCACTTGCTCTATATTCCTCTTCTGCTTCTTCCCAATGGCTAGTTACAATCTTGTGTTACTTCCTCTGAGAACCAGAAACAGTTGTGTGATATTTAGTCCTTTAGCAACCAGAAACAATTGGAGTGAATGTAAAATTGATGTAAAATAGCCTCTGTTTAAAATATTCTGCTACTGCTGTTGCATTGTGAATAAATTATTCTTTTTAAGGCACAATGGATTTTAAATTTTGTTTTGGGTTTGGTGTTTGTGTGTTGTGGTGTTTTCTTTTTGTTTGGTGTGGGGTTTTTTGGTGTGTTTTCTTTGTGTTGTTTTTGTTTGTTTGTTTTTGAGACCGCAAAGCTTGTAGAATTCTCTGGATATAAAGGTTTATTCTTAAAACTCCATCTAGTACACTGGGCACTGTACAGTTACTACAGTTACTATAAGGCCAGAAAACTCAGTAGAGCAAAATGGTTATGAAGTGAATTTCTCATCTCAGCAGAGAAAACTGCTTTCCAGTCATCTGTGGCTGCAGTCAACACATCAATTTCTCCTCACTTCAAGAATACGGTTTCCGTAGTTAAATACTCAGAACAGCTGTTGGCATGTCTTCATCTACACACAGCAGAGAGAGGGTGTTCTGGCAGTAGTTGCTTTTAAATCTTGACTTACATTTATTATGAATTGTGTTGTTAATGCAGGGCTTCCTATGTACCTACTGCAGTGTGATTTTCTAGAAAATGGAGTAGTATTAAAAATGGCTCACTTCATTGCTTCTAAAATTTGCAGCCACCTTCACATCTTATGATAGAGACAGATCTGGATTTACACTGCTGAAGAACAGTCAGTTTCCCACAAGCTATGTCATATCATTGTCCTAGTAAAAAGGCACCACAGCATTTAGAAAGTTTGCAAGGCAGCAGGTAGAGAGCTCAAAGTGTTTTGTTTTAAGAAAATGCTAGTCTACTTTAAGCAAAATAAGCAATTTGTGAATGGCTGGCTCTTTCCAAACACTCCCAAAAGCATCGGTCAGAGACCAGTATTTTTGTTTTGTTTTTTGATAGCTACGGATATGAAAGTTAATGACATTTTGTGCAGAAGAAGAATCTTGTTTTGTTCTGAATGTTTATTCTTCTATACAAAGGGGCAGGACTGAAGCCACTGTGATGTTTTAATGATGATTTAGAAAGACATAGTGATAGCTATTGGTAATATCCCTCCTCCAAAAGTTATCTTTCATAATACTTTAAATCTTAACCTCCACTACTTAAGTGGTTTTGCACAATTCATGAAGGCTGATGTAAATGCAATGGTGCAAATTCTGTGGCTAATGTGAACCCCATAGCATTCTGCAGGCCTTTAATTGTGCAAAGAACTGGAGGAAAACCATCATTCCTTAATCTGAGAATAGAGACTTGCCTTGTTTTGGGCAAGATGTGAGGCCTACGTTAGGCTTTCTGCCTGTAAGGATATCAACACATCTAAACATGTGAGTTTTTCAAGGAAGAGGAGGTATTGTCTGTCTCCACCAGTTATTTGCCTGTGTTCTTCTGTTTGGCCCAGTTCAGAGATGGAAATGTATTTGACAATACATACTTCCAAGCTCAGCCTTCATAGCTAGTGGTGTAGACGACATAACTTTTGGGATGCCAATACAGAGCTTGTCTCTGATCCTACGCTCTGTCCAGTGGGATGCTTTAAAAAGACCATTGTTCTTCTGCATAGTTTGTGTCAAAAAGTGAAGGTTTGCTTGATGTAAAAAATATTTACTATATGTCAGCCATCTGTTCTTCCAGTCTTTAAATGCTGTATCTGTTCAGTAGAGCCCCTCAATTTTTTGAGTGAAAAAACCTTTAGTGAGGAAAATGGCATTAAAATTTGTATGTCACTTTCTTTTGGCTCAATAAATAATAGTGAAGTATACAAAGGATTAATAGATCCTTCCTGCAGGGCCTTAGCTATATTATCTAGAGAAATTTTGTCTGCTAAAATATGAGCCTTACAGTACTGCTGCAGGCATAAATTATTTGGCTTTTCTTCTTGAAGGATAGCCTGTCACCCTAAAGGCAATTTTTCTTTTTCATTTACAGTGTACTATAATTTTTGTGTGCTTGTTCCAGTACACGCCCCCATATGCAGCATGTTACTTCCCTACATATTTTAATGTTGGTACCTTAACAAAGAATGAAATCTATGGTTTTTTGTAGCTAACCAAATGCTGGTATTGCATAGAGCTGACCAACAGGAAATCTAAGACATGGCAATTGAGAACAAAAGCAAATCTTACCATGAAATGTTTGTGCCTTTCTCTTGTTCTCCATGTGGGATTAGGGTAGTGCTATAGAGTGTGGGAGCTTTAGATTCGGGTCCCTGTTTTGCTTCCTGCAGAGTGATTTGGCAGATGAAAGCTGCTAGCCTCAATTAGACAAAACAAGGACCTTAACCTGAACATTGTGCCACGAACCTCACAGGTGGCCTCTTGCTGAGATGGCTGTATTGATGTGTTTACCTTTCTCCAACAATCAGAATTGCTTATCAAAGTTTATCTAACATCTATCAAATGTAATCGTATCTGAAATTGAAGGAGGTCAGAGTGCATATTGAAATTTTCTTTTCCTGCTTCTAGGCATCACAAGATTAATATAAAAAGCTTTACTTCTGCTGGTTTTTTTCTGACATTTTGATAATTAAATTTTCTTTTGTATATAGTCAATTTAATCACACTTGAGTGCTGTGAGTGTGTGTATGTATGAGCACGTTTGCAACAGCTGTCTTCTGATCAAGACTTAAGTGAGCCTAATGTAGGCTTGATGCTGGCTTGCTCCATAGGGTTCTGTTTCATTGCATTGAAAATTCGAAGTCCAGAAGTGCACAGAAGTTTCAATCAAGCTAGATAAAACTACATGAACCTCTAAATAGCGTATGTGTTTGTGGCATTGAATATCCTACTGAGATGTTCACAGTATCACAGTATGTTTGGGATTGGAAGAGACCTCAAAAGATCATCTAGTCCAATCCCCCTGCTGGAGCAGGAATGCCTAGGTGAGGTCGCATAGGAACATGTCCAGGTGGGTTTTGAATGTCTCCAGAGAAGGAAACTCCACAACCCCCTGGGCAGCCTGTTCCAGTGCTCTGTCACCCCTTACTGAGAAGAAGTCTTTTCTCAAATTTAAGTGGAACCTCTTGTGTTCCAGCTTGATCCCATTACCCCTTGTCCTATCATTGTTTGCCACCGAGAAGAGCCTGGCTCCATCCTCATGGCACTCACCCTTTATATATTTATAAACATTAATAAGGTCACCCCTCAGTCTCCTCTTCTCCAAACTAAAGAGACCCAGCTCCCTCAGCCTTTCCTCATAAGGGAGGTGCTCCACTCCCTTAATCATCTTTGTTGCCCTTTGTTGCAAAGGTATTGCTTTATCAGACCACTGTCTGTTCCTTCAGTACACTGAAGAATTTGTAGCTGGTTGCTCAAACCAAATCTCAGAGCAAGAACTGCTGTGGCATCAGTCTTGTCTATCATACACCAGCTCACTGTTTTTGTTAGGTATTTGTATTACCTGTGTTAGCACATCTATTTTGCTTTAGTCCCTGAGTTTATATAACCTTTGGAGGTGTTAGTGTTGGAAATATTGGCTAAAGCTTCTATAGACCATTTCAGACCATCTTCTTTTCTTAACTTTGTGAAGATTTCACAGTTTTTACTGTTTTCTGTCTCTTAATATTTTTTTTGTCGGTTTGATTCCTTAACTATAAATATTAAAAAATGACTCCTCTGTACAGTTGAATTTGTGTCAGCAAAGTTTGTCGGAGTTTCCTTTAGTAAAACAGAAAAACAAAGCACAATTTCTCTGTTGCTCATAGGACGCTGTTACATCTGCTGAGCACCATCACCTTTTACAAACCTTTGGGGAATGTAAAGAAGCTGTTGCATTGATTCAACATGAACCAAAACAACCAGTGTTGTTTGTGTCAAGAAAAATATTTTAGCAGGCCCCTTATGTTTCTGTCAGAATCAATACATTAAAGAAAACAGAACTGATAGTTATACTTTGGACTAAACTTCTTTCTAATATGCTTTCTATAGTGGCTTGTTAGGGGAAGTGAATTTCTGGCATATTGAAGGATAAGACTGTTGCTTGGAAGCTGGTTGAGAGACAGGATAATGTTTGGAATGGATCAGTTTTTCAGAAACAAAAAAAAAGCCTGCTGGCAGCATCTTGTCTCAGAGTTGTATAATGTGATGAGGCATGCTATTGAACATGCTTATTAAGAGTTGTTATTTCTAACTATTTTTCTCACTTCTAAATATTTGAGTATATGAAAAAAAATATGAAAATTTCATTTTCAGTAAAAAAAACCACAAAAACCCAGAAAGCAAAATCAAATTCTTCACCTGTTATTTCATTAAGATCATTCTGAACAAGGAAAATGGAAGAAAGGGCAAAAGTGACAAAAGGCATCTGAAGTGGCAAAGATTTGAATAACAAAATTGTTAGGTTTGAGGATCTTTAGAAAGAACTGTTTGAAATGCTCAGACCCATTGATGGATTCTAAATTAATGCTGCTATTTGCTCACACAGAGTCTTGGACTTTGTTGTTATTGGCTTGCTGAAAATATCTGCTTAGTGCTCAGCTGTGGTCAAAATTATTTTAAAAATGCCACTTAGTAATAGCCTTTTAATAAGAAAGGAATTGAGAATATAGGAATACGCTGTTGCTGTTTCAGCTGAGGATATATATAATATTTGTTTGGGTTTCTTTGGTTGTTGTTTGTGGGTTTTTGTTTGTCTTATTTTTCTTCAGAAATGAAAGAACAGAGAGGGGGCTAGGGAGCAAAAGTTGGAAAGGAAAAAAAAAGTGCTGATCATTTCTCTAGTCTTAGTGGAAAAGCTTCCATTGACTTCAGGGCTACATCATCAAGGCCTTCATGGGGTTATTGTGATGAGCCTATCAAATAGGGAAAATAAAGAAAACAAGAACGCTGAGCTCATAAAGGATCTTAAGATATTACAAGATGAAGAAAAGTAAAACAAATAATATATACTATGTCATCTGAATGTCCTGGTTTCTGCCTTTGGACAGGTATGGTTAGCCTGCTTATTTAATGAGTGGAAAATATAGCATTTTCAAGCAACACTTATGGATAAATTAATTTTATTTCCTGTTGAAACATAAAGCTTGAGAATCTCGTGTTTTTTCTCCCTGACCCTTTTCCTAGGAACAACAAAAAGAAAATGAATAGGAAAGGAGTACGTTGTTCTCTCTCACACCCCTCCCTCCAAATGGAATAAATAAGAGTAAGCCAATTTCTCTTAAAAATAGACAACTAGGGAAAATAAAGATATTTATACGTTTTTGTTTGTTTGTTTTTCCATTCTGTGTGTGGTGCCTCTGTTTGTTTTTGTGGGCTTTTAAGGCAGTCTATAAGAGAGCTGCAAGAGGATGGAACAGCTTTGATACTAAAACACAAGACACAGTGACAGAATTTGATTGAAGTACATTTCCTTAAAGCAAAATTTTATCTCCAAGTGCACTGAATCTATAATGCCAATGGGACTATGAGCAAGCTGTGGTATACCAGTTTCTGTGCTTTCAAATATATGTCAGCTGCTGACCAATGGACTTCGGAAAATATTTTCTTCACAGAGCCTGTATGACTTAGTTATTGTTAAAATTCCTTAGAGAGGAAATGTATGTGAAGGAAGAAAGGTTATAATTTCCTTACAAAGACAGGAAAGCATGGCATTGGCCTTTTATCTGAAAATTTTGCACAGATGTCACTGAAAGAGTGATGCACTTCACTCACAAGGTAGAAGCAGCAATGTATTTTTTTTAATATAACAAAGTTCAATGGTAAATGCCACAATGATTTAACAAGAATTGATAGCAAGCTGCACTTGTTTATTTACTGTATAGAGAACAGGGTAAGTCAGATTCATTGGGGAGACCCTCCCATTGACTCATGCACTTCAGACAGGACTCTAAACTTCTCAGAGAGGAATCTAGGTGTGGTTGAATCCAGACTTAGTCCTAGACTTGGTAAGTCGGTTATGTCTAAAGGATTATATATACACAATCAATCCTTTATATACACTTAGCTAAGATTACAAACTCTCGGTGCATTTATTCCCAGTTCACTTACTGAGTATCTGATGCAATAAGGATTCTCTCAACCTTGAGGAGTAACCTCGAGAGGTGTCCCACATCAAGAGAAGATCCTGGCATGCAGCCTGCTCCCATGCAGGAGAGCTCAACAAACCCTGGGCTGTCCACTATTTGTGGATTAAGATGATTGATACTTAGTCGTATTTGTATACCAGCAAGATGTCTGGGTCAATACTCCAGACAGCCCTTGGTTGCCATGTTTCAATTGATCTCCCCAAAGTCCAACTTAAGCTGGCTGCAGTCATCATGACCCTCACCGCTGGTTATTGCTCAAGATGGGAGGGGATGTGGAGGTGGAGAGCACACTGCTTCAGCAGGGTGCAATTTTTGGCAAGACATGTGACACCACTGCCTTATTTTAATTGTTTAGTCATGGGTCACCTTCAGCTCTGCAGCTCACCTCTGCTTTAATCTAAAGGCCTTGTTGCTCTTGGACTCGGTGAAGCCCGTGTCAGCAATCACATCTTGTGCATCAGTAGTTCTGGTGATGATTGCCTATATTACATAGAAAGTTGTTTGGCTGATCTATATCTTTTTAGCTGTTGTGTCATGACCTCACAAAAATGACCACCTTGTACATAATAATACTGAAGAAAACATGGAAAACATACTAGGGAACACACTGGGATATTTTAGAACTGCAGTGCTATAAAGAGAAAAGAAATGCTCCTGAAGTGCGTTACCTTCACACTCTTAAAATATGCATAAATTATGGTTTCAATTCTGTTTCAGGCATTGGTGACACAGCTCCTGTGGTTTATGATATGAGCGGCCCAAGGTAACAGAATTAAAGCAATATTGTGCTCCATTATTCTCTATAATTAATTTAGCACACAAGAGAAGTGTGTACTAGTGTTTTCTAGGACTGCAGTCTTCAGGGTACTGTGCACTGAGGAATTCTCTGAATTTCAGCTGTGTGTGTTATAGGTGTTGAAATGACTGAAAATGGACTGTGTCAGCAGCATAAATCCGTGATAACATTTTCTTGAATGTGAAATGTGGGAATATTTATTTGCTTTCCAGTGTTAGCAGCATGCTTTCAGACAGTTATTTAATATTGTGAGGTTTTTTTTGCCGGTGGCAGAGGTGATTTCATTTATGGGTAGGATGGCTGTTGCATCTATTTGCATGAATCTGTGTCTTTGGAATTTTTTATAGAAAGCGTTCACATTTGTCTCTTGGGATTTTTTCCTCCTTTGTCTTTAGAGAAAATTTAGTTGTGCTGAAAATGTTGTAAATCTCAAATCTTGAATTATTCACTCTTTTTGCAGAATTTGATCTGCAAAAGCAATAGTAGCTCAAGCTTCTGAATTCACTCATTTTATCTACAAAGTGTCCTGGAAAGATTCTCTGGGACTGAGTTAATTAGTTCAGTGTCAGGATGGAAAAAATAGGGTAGACTTCTCCATAAAGACTGCTGGTTGAGATAGTAGATCTTTGAATAGGAACAGGTTTTGTTTAGTCTTACTTGTTTTTTTAGCAGTGGACACAAAGTACACAGAGGAAAAACACCATGAAATTTTAAGAAAAAGTCAACGGAATGGATTATATTTGTGAGAAGACTATAACTTTCTTTAGAATAACTGATGTCTTCAATTCTCCCCTCTCTCCTAATTATTTTTCTCTGCTTGTGGGAGAATTTTCCTTGCACAAAGAAATATTTTAAATACAATGTCATAATCTTAGTAGAGATGTGCTAATTGTTAGACTAATTGTTAGACTCCTCTGAAATATTTTGGTAACTTGTACTTTGCTTTTTTAAAACTTTGTCAAACGTTGTAGTGGCAAATTACGGTTTGTTCCCAGATGTCACATTTTGATACCCATGGGTGCTGTGGTTTTTGTTTGTTTGTTTTGTTTTGTTTTTGTTTTTGTTTTTCCTGTCTGATGATCAACAATAAATGCATGACAAATAAAGGATGGCAGTTTGTCTTTGGTGCTTTTATACATAGATACTGCCAGGCTTAGTACTTCAGTACTATGGAAATAAGTTTAAATTGCATATATGCCAACCAAAGAAAACCCCTAAATTGGGAAGGTACATGAATGTACAGTGAAAAAGAAAACTGCCTTAGATGTAGAGGACTTCTATGCAGGATTACTATAACATTTTCTCATTTTTTACCTGCCATATTACTTTTTCTGCTGTAATTGTAAAGTGTTTTCTATTACCCATGACTGTTTAGAAGGGATTTTCTGTTTATTTTACTCATAGCTGGGCAGGATGAAGAAATTCAGAGCACACACAAAAGATCAGAGTACTAAAGGAGGTCTGATGGAATAGGAAGATGAGATTTTTCTACGTTACTTTGTTTTCTGTGAAGAAAATTGTTGTTAGGCAAGTTATGTGTACAGCTTTGAGGAATCTAAAAATGGAAATTCTGCATAGCTCCCTAATAACATGTATAGAAAATGCAGTTTCAAAATACTTCAGTACTTCAGTACTTCAGCACATAAAAAAGCAAGCGAGCTTCACTGTTTATTATTGCCGCATGTTTGTGTAACTCAGTTGTACATGAGCCTGAGTTGATATGTTTCTAGTTATGAACATAATATAACATGACAGTTATGTATGCTAGTTATTAAAATATATTTTAGCTTACTAAAGTATTCATGATGGTGGTTAGCACAATTAGAGATGTTCACAAAAACACTGAGTTTTAACTTTTGTACTGTGGTGAATTAGTGTTTGCAATTAATTATCCCTTTGATGACAGCACATGTCTGATCAGACTTCAACACCCTGAACAGTATTACTTCAACATGAGTAATTGTTAGGGAAAAGTAACTAATTAAAAGTTCCAGTGTGTGTTTGTGTGTTGTTTCACTGTTGTTACCCTGCTCCAGTTATCTGTCACTAAATTTTAATGCATTTTTATTTTTCCTGCTAATTATTTTACTTTGTAAAATAAAACTTTTTACCTATATCTAGATCTCTTCTGTAGAAACACAACTACAGGATTGTGTTCTGAAACTTGTTTGCCTTGTCTGTCAATAAGCAAATGCTCTGTATTGATTATTATGAAAGATACAGTAATATATACAAGTCATTTGAGATTTTAGAATATTTTTTCTCATTGAGTATATTCTGTATATGATTCTATGAATAAAATATAGATTAGAAATTAACACAAATGGAAAAAGGAAAGTGCAAGTGTGTATGCAAGTACATACACAAGAGTAGTTAGGATGAAATCACAATTTCTCCGTTTACCTGGCCAGAAAAAAATTCTTAGTGAAATCTATGTACAGTGTTTGTGTCAGGATGATGTTGTATTTGTAAAAAGTACTGAGAAGTAGCTTTCCTGCCTATTTGGTCTTCAGTTGGGAAACCATGTTATGGGAAATTAGTTTGCAAGAAAAAGCTCCATGGACAACCAGCTGTGAGCAACTCATGCCAGGGGAGCTGCAGTTACTCACTCCTGCTTATATGAAGAGGATATGTTTACTACCTTACCTCTTGAAATGTGATCACTGCTTTATAGGAATTAAAAACTGCCTGCTTTTTGAAAGGTCCCTAAGAAGATAAACACCTGCGTGGGCCTTTGCAGTAGCCTGGAAGCTGAAAGCAATACCTTCTGAAATACTTAGACCACTTAAATAATTGTATCAAATCGAATTACAAATTGATCCATAATAGTTGTTATTGTCTTGAACAAACTGTTACAATGGGCAAGCATGAGAGTCTGCATGATCCATCATATTTTGTATTTACCTGCTCATGATAGTATATATTGTTGAATGTTCCTTATGCTTTCTAGTTCTTTTGGCAGAACCAGGTGAAACTGTAGAGCTAAATGATAAGTCATGTATTTATTAGTAGTAGATGTAGGGACTATATTCTGGATTTATTATGTCACGGAATATTACCCCGAGGGACAACAGGGTCCAAAGCAGCCTTTATTAAACTGGTGAAACAGGGTTTTAATATTCCAAAAGTGACTTAAATACAGGTTCGAATATCAGCTGGAAACTTATTTAGGGGCGGCAACCACTACAGCAGGCGGTCCACAGAGTGCATGCACGTGGCTTCACTCAAAACAATGCCGGAGTCGCCCCTGAGTCCCGGAGAAGCACACACTTGCCCAAGCCTATCTGTAATTATTTTAAAGAGATAATTTAAAGTATGTGTGCAAACGTGCACAGAAAGTATAAATATACTCGCAATCCTGCGAGAAGTTTTACTCACGGCCGTGGCGGTGAGGCAAGCGGAGACTCCGTTCCGGGGAGCTGGGGGGGGGCCGTGGCTCCTGGCGGCAGTGGCTAAGCTCGTTCTCCGAGAAAACTCCAGGGCCAAAAGGAAGTTTTCGACGAGAGTCCCGTTTTTTAAGAGCTTGACCTGACTGCAGTCATTCCTCCTATTCCTGGAAGCCCCCCAAAAACATCCCCCACCCTGGGCATGGGCGCCCAGCGGCTTTTGCCACTAACGACTCTGGTATGGGTGCTCTGGGGCCAGACAAAGAAGCTGTTAGGCCCACGGCAGCCAGGAGAGAGGGGGATGTGCCCACTCCTCCATATTGAAGGAGGGAGGGCGAGAGTGGGGGCAGAAGAGGGGGAGAGAGGCGAGGGGGGGTTGCATTCTGCCACAATCCCACCCTGTGACTACAGTCATGGTCAAGTCATAACTCTAGAGTGGTGTGACAGCCACCTCTTGCCTCCAAAGTAAAAGGGGACATTCCTGCCAGTGAGCCTTAATGTCCACTGTGGATCGCCATATCTCATGTGTTGACTTACCCCTGCCAAACAGTTATTAATAACAATATACAATAGAATCGAAGTAATTGCAACAATTGACAATTGCCCAAGGTAATTAATGAGTCCCAGCATCAGTCACAGTTCATTAATGTTTCCATTCCTGTGACTGCCTTCCTTCTGAATGGCTTGCTGGTTTTAGCTGGATCCTTTTCCACCCCGTCATTGTTTGCTGGGGTTAGCTGGATCCTTTTCCACCCCGTCATTGTTGGTGGTGTTTTCAAGGCATCGGGATGCTTTTCCATCCCTTGCTGGTGTTAGCTGGATCTTCTTCCACAACAGGAACAGAGATTTTGTAGAAAGAAAACCTACAGCAACACTCATCAGCTGTTTTAACCTGAGCATTTGGCTTACGCAAGAGTAGCAGCTTTATTCTGCATTCCCCATCAGGCACTCGTGCACACACACATTAAATCACACACGCCCAGACACCCATAGGCCATGTGGGGTCCCCGGCTGCTGCAGCAATGGGGAGCTGGTGTAGCTAAAACTTTACACCAAACACACACAAGCAAACACCTTAAGGCAACTACTGCAATGGGAGTTTAAGTTAAAAGGTTAAGCTTCTGCTGTAACAAAACGGGCTTTATACAGCAAAATACACGTGCCTCTTTAACCCTCCAAAGCAATGGCTTATTATTATTATTATTATTTTGTGCAAATTTTAAAATCTTCAAATATGCATAAAAGCAATATCAACAACAAAAGTAGTTAAGTCTGCTAATACTGAAACTTCCGTAATGCAAAGGCACATGTCCAGGCCGAAGCAAAGGCTAGTGCCATGGTTCTGCTTGCTGCTGGTCAGAATCCTCTATTAGTCTCTTAATATGAGACAGCTTGTTGTGGAGATTGATCGTATGCTTTGTCGCGAAAAGTCCTGTATTAGACCGTCAAACTGTTTGCTCTGCCACGAGAGGTTTTGCTTTAAAAAGTCCAACTCTTTGCCTTGCCGCGAAAGGTCCTGTTTTAAAAGGTCAAACTGTTCGCTCTGCTGCGAAAAGTCCTGATTTAAGGAGTTAAACTGTTCGCTCTGCTGCGAAAAGTCCTGCTTTAAGGAGTCAAACTTTTCGCTTTGCTGCGAAAGGTTTTGCTTTAAAGAATCAAATTGTTTGGTTTGCCACAAAAAGTCCTGCTTTAAGGAGTCAAACTTTTCCCTTTGCTGCGAGAAGTTTTCCTCCATTCGGTGCTTAAGTTTACACAGATCCTGTGCTATCTTTAAGCAAACACACAAACTGAAGCACATCGCGCACCACATAATGAAAAACCACGCCGTAAAATGCCAGGTTTCTGCAGAAATGTTACTCAACCCTCTGAAAAGTACCTCCATCTCTGATATCCTGCCAACTACGCCAAATTGTCAGGGAATATTACCCCGAGGGACAACAGGGTCCAAAGCAGCCTTTATTAAACTGGTGAAACAGGGTTTTAATATTCCAAAAGTGACTTAAATACAGGTTCGAATATCAGCTGGAAACTTATTTAGGGGCGGCAACCACTACAGCAGGCGGTCCACAGAGTGCATGCACGTGGCTTCACTCAAAACAATGCCGGAGTCGCCCCTGAGTCCCGGAGAAGCACACACTTGCCCAAGCCTATCTGTAATTATTTTAAAGAGATAATTTAAAGTATGTGTGCAAACGTGCACAGAAAGTATAAATATACTCGCAATCCTGCGAGAAGTTTTACTCACGGCCGTGGCGGTGAGGCAAGCGGAGACTCCGTTCCGGGGAGCTGGGGGGGGGCCGTGGCTCCTGGCGGCAGTGGCTAAGCTCGTTCTCCGAGAAAACTCCAGGGCCAAAAGGAAGTTTTCGACGAGAGTCCCGTTTTTTAAGAGCTTGACCTGACTGCAGTCATTCCTCCTATTCCTGGAAGCCCCCCAAAAACATCCCCCACCCTGGGCATGGGCGCCCAGCGGCTTTTGCCACTAACGACTCTGGTATGGGTGCTCTGGGGCCAGACAAAGAAGCTGTTAGGCCCACGGCAGCCAGGAGAGAGGGGGATGTGCCCACTCCTCCATACTGAAGGAGGGAGGGCGAGAGTGGGGGCAGAAGAGGGGGAGAGAGGCGAGGGGGGTTGCATTCTGCCACATATTAAAAAAAAAAATGCATTTAACTGCAATTATTTATATTAATGGAGAACTTCAGAGAATGAAATTAATAAAAATTGAAAAGCATGCAAGTCTAGCTGAGGTGCTCATCTCAGGACATCTAGCCCTTTCTATCTTTAAAGCTTCTATAGTGTTTTTTGTTTTGTTTTTTTTTTCTTTCCTCGCTTTGTACCCAAAGGTATCCTCCTGTTCAGTGACCCAGTGAACAAGAAAGAGAAAGGAAAGGTGACTTCTGTCTTCACACTGCTGGAATGAAGGAAGCCCAGCTGCTTTTAGACAGCAAGACTGAGGAGAGAACCAGATTACACACTGAGAATAATTAGAGCAACATAGGTTTAATATCATTATTGCCAGGCGTTATTCTCATCATTGCATTGCAACTCCTGTGTTCCTGGTTTAAATAAATAACACTAGCTTCAGGGCAACCAGAGAAAACAAATTCAGCTCTGGTTACCTAATTTATTGCTCATGTTTTTCTCCACCTTTTCTGTTGTCTTTTCAAGTTAGGTACCCTTTTTCTTTGACCTAGATAACTTTCCATTTGCTTCTTTCAACATAATAATCAACAACTGAAAGATTGAGAATTTTCTCCCTTCTTTTTGGATGGCTTTGAAGATCCTTTAATCAATCTTCCCTCCTTACACTTCTCATTTGAATTTCAACAGCCTTTTAATGTGTAATTCTGAAAGAGGAAGAATAAGCAAAGGAAGAAGCATGGGGAGAAGTGTAGAAGAAAAACAAACTTAATGCTTATAAAATCAGAGGTGATGTTAGTGGTCCTAGTAACTCCAAAGGCCCGCTCTGTATAAATGTGTAAAACTCCAGTTTTTGTGAGTTGTGATGACAAATGAAAAATTTGGAAGACTAATCTGTGGCATTCACTGATATCCATAGGACTATGTGTACAGAGTAGTGCAGGTACCTTCTGGAAAATGGTATAATGGACTATAAGGTGTGTAATGAAGAAGTCCAGAATAGAAAAATGGAAAATAGCTTTCCAGAAAAAAAAAAAAAAAAATAGCTAGTAAAAAGATTCTTGGTCATATTGTTGACTTGATGAGGTTTTCCATGGGGGGAAAAAAAAAGGGTGGCAAACTGACCTCATAAAGGCAGTTTCACAATTGAAATGGTTGCTACACATATCAGCACTGCTGAGTCAGGATGATTTATTCATTTATTCCTAAAGCAGAGCATACCTCTGTAATTTGATATTCTACAGTGGATGAGGAATGAGAGATACTTCCAGGAACTTGCATATGCAAGCCAGTGGCTCTTTTTGTGTCTGTTTCGTGATGTTCTGACTTCTAGCGCTGCACAAGCTGGCTATGTGTCAGTCAAAACCTGTGTATATGCCTTCTGCAAGGGATGTATTCACACTAGTGACCTGATTTACATCAGGAATGCACTTTTGATATTGATGTTGCAATCATTATCATCTGCCTTACTTTGTCTTATCTCATAGATTGGTCATGGAGCACAAAACCTGACTTTTAGATGAGCCTACCCAAGGCAAGTGTGTCTCCTGTGTTCCAGCCCTGAATGAGTGGTCAGTTCATGGGATCAGACTGGTGCTAGTCAGAAATAAATCTTCAGCACATGTACCACCTGAATGCTGAGTTGCTTTTACTGGGCTGTAGCTCCTATTTGGCAGTGCAGGGGTAGCTTTTGGCACCAAACCTGTAGGTTACTGACTCCTGTAGCAATAAATATAATGATCACTAGGAGTGAGTTAGATTTGAACAGACAGCCTTAATAGTGTCTCTGTCTGACTTAGAGTGCTTGTCCTAATGATCACTTCACATCTGTTTTTGTCATGTGTGGGTAGGTGTTTTTCTCCAAGCTGTGTAATGCTTTGGATTTTTTTTTTTTATTTTTTTTTTTGTTTAAGTGGCACTGATCTGATTTTTCACTTCTGTTTTCTTTATACTGTAAATTCCTGATTGTCGAATTGCAATGTATGCTGCTTTTTGTCCCACAACATCTTTCCTGTTGTTTTTCAGCGTTTGTTTTCTGCAATTTTAGTCAGCTACTTCCCTCTGAGATATCTCTAAGATATACAACTGTAACTTTGAGGGAAAAGTCCTGGCAAATATTTTCTCTCCCCAAATATATATTTTTAATCATTTTAGCATGGATACAGTGCTGTTAAACTGTAGTGGAGAACCTTAATATGAGCCTAGCTTACATAGGTGAATTTAACATAGCATTGTTTGCTGGTTATACTCTCTAATACTCTGGTCAATTAGTAGAATAATCCCTCAAGCCCATCTGTTTCTAATCTTTGAGTGAAAATAGAGCTGGGTTACATAGTTTGCAGGTGGATAATCCCTGATGGTTGCTGTATTCTATTAGGGTATCAGCACCAGAAAAAGTCATAGAATGAGCTGAGCTAGCAGGGTTAAGGAAGGAGCTATTCTGCATCTATGTAGTAATCCCATGGAAGTGGGCTGCTTGGGAATCAAAAATATTTAGGGTGAGGGAATGAAATTGAATAATCTTTTTTAAAATAATACTTTGACTTCAGCAGCCATGGTATTGTGTACTATTTCCATAAACTCTTGAAAGCTAAGCAGGAATTAGTAAAGTTAGTGTAAAATACTGTGTACGGTATTTTTCATACAAGTCTTGTTTCCTAGTATGCTTCAGAGGATTGAGCAATGTGGTGTTACTCTGGCACTGAACTTCATTAAACTGATGGGAACAAAGGAAGCAGAAGACAATATGCAGCCGGCAGGGGGCTTGCAGATGAGTGTGGTGGTTTGTTTGTTTGTTTTTCTTTCGCTTCTAATGAGAAGGAGAATTTATGAATCAAAGAGATACTGGGAAATTCGTATGGACAGGAGGTGGCAGGATGCTAAGATTACTCTTCTGTGCATGTGAAAGGTTGGTAATAGATAAAAAGGGAAAATGGGGAAGTAAAGAGGATATTGTGCTGGTGGACAAAGCTGGATGCAGTGCAAGCAGAGACTGCAAAAGCCTGTTCTGACTTGAAGTAGAATATTGAATGAATTGTTTTATTTACAGGGAATCTCTGTTATGAATGTAATGGTACTAAAGCATTTCTCTTTCTGAACTAGAAGTGGACCAACATCTTCAAAGTAGATTAAGTGCATGTGCTTTCTTCTTTAGAAAGTAGAGCAAACATGACAAAAAGATGTACTGCTGTTGAACATCCCATTTTAGTACATAAAGGTTTCTGCTGGTTATGTTAAACAATTACTTAAAAAAAACCAGACAAAACAGACAACCAACGCTCCTCTCCCCCTCAAAAAAAAAGCCCAAACTAAACCTTTCACATCATCTTATTTCAGTGGGTTTTCTTTCACATTAAACATCCTGATTTTTTTTATTTTTAAACCTTCCTCAGAAACACTGGAACATCTTAAACTTCTTAAAGCTTAAATTATGTTTAATTTCATATTGAGGAAAAAATTAATTTGATCTAAAACTCTTTGCTTTTTTTAATTACTAAAAAGAGTTCTTTATTATATGTAATACCCCTTTTTTACTTTAGAAAGTCAATGTATGATTGAATTGTGATCTTGAATAATTTCATTCTTTCACTTTGAATTTTTCCATATAGTACCTAAGTATGATTTTTTTTTTTTTTTAAAAATATTGTATTCTTGAGTACTTGTGTGCTGTAAATATCTTAAAGTTTTCTTCTTGGAAGTGATCATATTTAGTGCATGGGTAAAATCTGTTTGTGTTCTAGTTTAAATATTTTGCCAAGTTTGTGGATTTTCTGACTGAAAATGACTATGCTAATAGTGTTTTCCTTAGCAAGGGATTCAGGATACCATGAAATAATAAAATTCCTCCAGACACAGTTCTTGTTATTCTGGAACTGCTTTTGGATAGTTTAAAGCACCAACTGGTGTATCTTAAAATAAAGAACACAGCTGCAGCACTATTTTCAACCCCATTGAAACAAATGACTTATGCCTTGGGGCATCTCTAGTTACATGTATTTTAAACCTTCCAGTAAGGATATGCATGCTTATGTAAAGTAGTATTAACTTCCTCTGACACTTTTTTTTTTTTTTGTACAAAAGTGAAATCATACCAGTTCTTGTAGATTTCTGTACCTATTGAGTTGAGAAACTTAGTACAGCCTATGATAATGTATTGTAAACAGTATGGTTTAAGCTTGTCTCATAGGATGTTTGAAAAGCCATACATGCTCACAGTTCCACTATATTTTTATATGCTTTTCTACCCTCATAAATATTTACACCCATCCATGCTTGAGCAGCTGAGATAAGTCTTTCCAAACAAGCCTTTTGGACTTATCAGTGCAACCTGGTGGAATTTCCCTTCGGCAGTGTTAAAGGCAGAGAAAACTCCTGGAGCACTGACTGCAGAGGTCTGAGTCTCAACCACCGGCATCAGCAGCAAATTCACTTTCCTCTGACATGAGAAGTGAGAGTGGGTCAACATTTGCAATGGTCTGAATGAACTAAGTGCTCACAGTACAAAAATATTCTCTGATCTGTGTCCTGCCATTGATTGATTGTTGAATCTTTAAGGATTTAAAACTGTAAAGATGTACCAGTATCACATATTGGAATAGCAGACCTTCATCTGTGGAATACTATCTTCTACTTCTTTCCTATGTTATACTGCTAGTAAGAAAATATGGAGGTGCTTACGGAAACTCCAATACGAAAAAAAAAAAGAGAAAAATCTCATTTTCTTTTCTGAGGAACAGAGTGAATAGCTGGGAACTCTAACAGTGAGAAAGCAGCGTAAATTGCCGTAAGGAAAACTAAGGAGGGGAACTTAGTTTTGGATGGCACACAGTACTTGCAGGATTGTGTTTGAATGATTTCTAGCCTTTTTTAGGGTTTCAAGGGTATCTGATTTTTGTAGGCTCTGAAAATAATAGTAAAGGTGGTATAAGCTCCCAAGGATGCTTACTTCAAGGAAATGAGACCGTGGGAGAACACAGGTAGAGGACTCCTGTATCTCCTAGGTCTTGCTCCTTTTCCATTTCATAAAGACTCAACGTCTTGTGGAACTCAATGAGTTTTGAACGCCTTTCTATTTGCAGTACCTTGAATTGAGTTTTATCTGATTAAATGAATTGTTCAGATGTGGTAGATGCCCTCTGGGTGCCTGAGCACTGGCAAGAGGAGTAGAAGTATGAGCAGCTGGAGACATTAGGCTTAGCTGCAGGTTTTGCAGATGTGGGAAAAGAAACTGAATTGTAGTGAGCAAGTAAGCACCCTCCCCTCTGGCAAGCTGTCAGGATCTGTTTGGCAAACTGACTCTCAGCTTGAGAGAGGGCTGAGCCTGCCCTGGAGAATCTGGCTGAGGCAGGTGTTTGTGTGCTGGCAGCAGTTTATGCTCCGGGCTTTGTCCTGGGAAGGAGGGATCTGCTGGAAGCTGATAAATTGCTATGACAGAGAGGTTCTTGTTCCTGGTTATGATGTTATGTAGTAACTACACTGTAAAGAACTGATTTAGGTGTGCATTCTGCATAGCTGGTACTGCATCACAAGAGTTTTTCTCAAGTATTTATGGGAGAGAACATGTTAATGCCTCTCACTGTTTTTCTTAATGCAGTCAGGAATAAATCTTAGAAATAAGTGTCAGCTACTTAAGCTGTTTACTCCAGTTAGGTTCAGTTCAAACTTGCTATACCTTGGGTATATGACTGAACTACTTTAACACTGCAGAGATGTATAATATCATGCAGGTATAACATGGTGCTTGTGATACAGAACACCTGAAGATGGAAGCTCCTAATCTATACTGAAATTATTACTGTATGAGGCATGATTTATGCTGTCTAAATGTGTCTGGCTCGGAGTTTAGCATCTGGCCTAAGCTGTAGTGCCATCCCTCTTTCTATTGCTATGGAGTCATCGTAGGGAAAACATCCCTTCTTGTCAAATGATTCATATTATCTTGACTATTTACGCACCTAATTTTGAGGCACGGTGAATCATATTTTTAGTAGGAGATATTTCCAGAAACCAATTACTTCAAGTACCTTTGAAAACTTAGTTGTGTATCCTTATGAACGTTAAATGAGTTGGTTTAAAGAATCATAGAGTCATTTAGGTTGGAAAAGACCCTTAAGACCATTCAGTCCAACAATAACCTAACTCTGGCACTAAACCATGTCCACAAGGACCTCATCTTTACGCCTTTTAAACACCTCCAGGATGGGGATTCCACCACTTCCCTGGGCAGCCTGTTCCAGTGTTTGACAACACTTTCCATGAAGAAATATTTCCTAATATCCAGTCTGAACCTTCCCTGGTACAACTTGAGGCCATTTCCTCTCATCCTATTATTTGCTGCTTGGGAGAAGAGGCCAATAACCTCCATGCTACAACCTTCTTCCAGGCAGTTATAGAGTGATATGGTATCCCCTCAGCCTCTTGTCTTCAGGCCAAACAGCCCCAGTTCCCTCAGCCATTCCTCGTAAGACTTGTTCTCCAGACCCCTTATCAGCTTAGTTGCCCTTCTCTGGACTCTCTCCAGCACTTCAACATCTTTCTTGTAGTGAGGGGCCCAAAACTGAACACAGTATTCAAGGAGGGGCATCGCCAGCGCTGAGTACAGTGGCACAATCACTTCCCTAGTCCTGCTGGTCACACTATTCCTGATACAACCCAGGATGGTGCTGGCCTTTTGGGCACACTACTGGCTCATATTCAGCCAGCTGTCAATCAACACCCCAAGGTCCTTTTCTGCCAGGCAGCTTTCCAGCCATTCTTCCCTGAGCCTGTAGCACTGCGTGGGGTTGTTGTGACTTAAGTGCAGGACCCACCACTTGGGTTTCTTGAACCTCATACTACTGGCCTTAGCCCATCAATTGAGCTGGTCTAGACCCCCCCTGTAGAGCCTTCCTACCCTCCAGCAGATCAACATGCCCTTCCAAATTGGTGTCATTTGCAAACTTACTAAGGATGCACTCAATTTCCTCATCTAGATAATTGATAAAGAAATTAAACAAAACTGACCCCAGTACTGAGCCCTGGGGAACACCATTCCTGACTTGTCACCAACTGGATTTATATGCAGATTTATATGCAGTCTTGCAACTGCTGTCTTAAATATGTAAACATAAATGTCCAGGATGGCACCCATTAACTTTTTGGTGTTAACCACTCCCACTTTTATTTGTAAAGTATAGCACAAAAATAATTTTTAGATTAATTTACTAATTTTCACTGGGAGATTTCAGAAGCCAAAACAAGTCAGAAAAGTTGAAAAAAGATAAAAAGAATTCCAATCTGTAATTGTATTTATTCATAATTGTGGCCTAGACAACTGTGGAAAAATAAGGAAAAAATTTTAATCTTGGTAATCATAGAATCATAAAATAATTTGGGTTGGAAGGAACCTTCAAACATCATCTAGTCCAACCCCCCTGCAATGAGCAGGGACATCTTCAACTAGATCAGGTTGCTCAGAGCCCAGTCGAGCCTGGCCTTGAATGTTTCCAGGGATGGGGTATCTACCACCTCCCTGGACAACCTGTGCCAGTGTTTTACTGCTGACATTGTAAAAATATTCTTTGTCATGTCTAGCTTGAATCTCCCCTCCATTAATTTAAAACCATTACCCCTTTTTTGTCGTAACAAGCCCTACTAAAAAGCCGGTCCCCCATCTTTCTTATAGGCTCTTTTTAAGTACTGAAAAGCCACAATAAGGTCTCCCAGGAGCCTTCTCTTGTCCAGGCTGAGCAATCCCAACTCTCTCAGCCTGTCCCCATAGCAGAGGTGTTCCATCCCTCTGATCATTTTGGTGGCCTCCTCTGGCCCCTTTCCAACAAGTCCATGTCTTTCCTGTACTCAGAGCTTCAGAGCTGGATGCAATACTCCAGGTGGGGTCTCACCAGAGTAGAGTATAGAGGCAGAATCACCTCTCTTAACCTGCTGGCCATGGTCCTTTTGATGCAGCCCAAGATACAACTGGCCTTCTGGGCTGCAAATGCACTTTAGCATCTCATGTCCAATCTTTCATCCACCAGAACCCCTCAGTCCTTCTTTGCATGGCTGCTCTCAACCTCTTCATCCCCCAACCTGTATTGATTCCAGGTGTTACCCTGACTCAGGTGCAGGACCTTGCCCTTGGCCTTGTTGAACCTTATGAGGTTCACATGGGCCCAGATCTTGAGCTTGTCCAGGTCCTTCTGGGTGACATCCCATCCCTCAGGCATGTCAGCTGCACTGCTCAGCTTGGTGTCATCCACAAACTTGCTGAGGGTGCACTTGATCCCACTGTCTATCTCATTGATGAAGATTTTAAACAGTACTGGTCCCAATATGTACCCCTAAGGGACACCACTTTTCACTGTTGTCCATCCAGATGTTGTGCCATTGACCACTACTCTCTGGGTGTGACTATCCAGCCAGTTCCTCTTCCACCGAACAGTCCACCCATCAAATCCATACCTCTCCAATTTAGAGAGAAGGAAGTTGTGGGGAACCATGTCAAAGACTTTACAGAAGTCCAGGTAGACAACATATATAGCTTTTCCTTAGTCTACTAATGTAGTTACTCCATTGTAGAAGTGGTCAGGCAGGATTTGCTCTTGGTGAAACTGTGCTGGCTGTCCCAAATCAACTCCCTGTCCACATGTGCCTTAGCATCACTTCTAGGAGGATCTGTTCCATGATCTTCCCAGTCACAGAGGTGAGGTTGACAGGTTGGTAGTTTCTGGGGTCCTCCTCTCTACTCTTTTTAGAAATGAGTGCTATGTTTCACATTTGCAGTCACCAGGGACTTCACTTGACTGCTGTGACTTTTCAAAGATCATGGAGAGTGTCTTTGCAACTATATCAGCCAGTCCTTCATGACTTTGGGATTCATCTCTTCAGGTCCCATGGACTCATGTATGTTCAGGTTCCTTGTCCTTGTCTTGCAGTTCATCCACTTGAGAGATGGAGGAAGAAAGCTTGCCAATAAAGACTGAGGCAAAGAAGTTTTTGAGTACCTCAGCCTTCTCCTCATCCATTGTTACCAGTTTACTTGTCTTGCTCATCAGCAGGGGCCATGCTTCCTTTGACCTTCCTTTTCTGGCTGATATACCTGTAGAAGCCCTTCTTGTTATTTTTTGCATCTCTTGCCAAGTTCAGTTCCAGCTGCACTTTGGCCTTAAATATTGCTTCCCTCATGTACTTAAATATTACTGAAAAGTTAACCTTATGTTTAAAAGCAAAACATAAAGAAAAACAAAGCAGTAAAATAAGGGTCTGTGAGCTATGAATGTTTTCCATTTGGAAATGAGTTACATTTTATTAAAATTATCATTAAATAATGTTAGCTACAGAACATTTTTCATATTTAAAAAAAATAATTTGCAATATCTTTTGGCATCTGACCAGACAAAATAATGAAACTTCCATTTGAAGTAAAATTTCTCTTAGACAACGCTTGTTTGCATAAATTCTGCTTTGGGTTTAGCCAATTGAGTGATGTGGCTGTAATAATTTTGCTTGCTTAAGCATGTGTGGTGTAAAAATAGTGATTGTAATGTACTTGTCATGTTGATGCAAAAAGGATGTGCTAGCTCAGGGTGTCCATTGCTGCCATCTGTGGAGAAGACTGTGTGGTTTCTCAGCTGTATGTGTTGAAGGTTATATTGTTAGTTAAGATTTTTCCAACAGATTTAATGTTTAGAACCTTTATCAATGTTCAGGAAGGTCTGAACTCTGTCCCTGTCATTTTGATGTTCCAAATGGCCAGGAGCCATTAGCTTTGTACATTTAAACAGCATGCAGGAATGGAAAGCTTATGAGTCAACTAATATAATAGCATGACAAAGGGATTAGTGTTGATCACTCTGCTCAGGAGAGAGGCTTGATTGAGGGAGATGCTTGATAGTATTACATGATGTTTCTGTGCAATCCACTCTGTAACAGCTGCTGTCAGGTTTGACTTTGGACATTAATCACAGTTTGCCCTCCACCTGTACTCAGTCGAGTTAGCCTTGTGCCATTAGCCTTCCCTGTGTAGCTATCTGTGATCCAATATCAAATCCTAGTCACAGTTTTTCCTCCTCCATATCAGCAATCAGTCTACATCAAACTGTCTTCAGTCACAGCTAAGTGTGGAGCTGGAGAGGACCTCTATTCCATACCCATTTTCAAACACTTGTCTAACTCTAAACCTTGACCTAGATATGTCTAGTTCTCCCAACCATATATTGTTCATCCAGGAACAACATCTTATAGAGAAACATTCAATGTGTATGCATACCTACTTCAAATGAATGGGAAATAAGGCCCTCACTCTGAAGGGTTATTTTCCTATATATTAACTTGCTGTTAATCAATTATAATCTGAGAATTTGACATAGCAATACCGTGTTGTTGTTTTTTGTTTGTTTGTTTGTTTGTTTTTTTTAACAGGAAACCAATTTATTTCTAAAAGAGTTCCTTGTAACTAATTCTAATAATCAAACCTAATCAGATCAAATAACTACATCTGATACCTCTTCTACCAAGTCCAACGTATCTTCATCACAACTTTGGAGTCACACAAAGATAGCTCCCCAGGATTTAAGTTAGTTACTTTGTGTCTTAGTATGCAAGGCTGTCTGAGGAGCTGGGTGCACCCACCAGCTCTTTCCCCTTCCAAAAAATTATTAGTCTGAAGGAAAGATAATTATGAGGTTGAAGATGAATGACCTAATCCACAGTCTTAATTTTTCTAATTTTCCTGCATTATTCATATTTTTTGTCTGGATGTGGGAAAAACAAGCTAGGGGGCATGGGCTTAAACTCTGCCAGGGGAAATTTAGGCTGGATATTAGAAAGAAATTCTTTACAGAGAGAGTGATCAGGCATTGGAACGGCCTGCCCAGGGAGGTGGTGGACTCGCCATCCCTGGAGGTTTTTAAAGTGAGGTTGGACATGGCACTTAGTGCCATGATCTAGTAAACTGACTAGAGTTGGACCAAGGGTTGGACTTGATGATTTCTGAGGTCTTTTCCAACCCAGTCGATTCTGTGATTCTGTGACTGTGCTGCCTTCTGTCTGTCCACTGCCATTCTTTTCTTTCAAGGGAATATTTTCAGTGAGCACCTGTTCTGCAGTTTATGATTTAGGCAAGTCACAGGTTTGAATCTTTGGTATTTTCTAATTGTCTGCATACCACGTGCTTTTTAAAGTCTGTACAGCAGAAAGGTTTCCTGACTGGGAATGAATGCAGGCAGCTCTATTGCCTGGGGTCTGTAAACCACAGGGAACCTGGGTAGTTTAATCTCCCCCACCTAGGAAGGAGCTGGTTTTGTCTGCCACCTCTTGCCTGTTTATGCTAATTTGTTTCTGCTTGGCAAATTTTTTTTCAATTTTTATTTATTTATTATTATTATTATTTTTTTAAAATTTACTTTGCTCTTTATCAGTTCCTCTGGTCAAAGAATCACTCTTTCACTTCTGGGCCTTGGGTAAAAAAGGACAGGTCCAACTGAGAGACTGTTTCATATTAACAGCGGCTGGAGTAAAGGGCCCTTATGGCCTCTAAGTTGATAATAAATACTGACGTTCAATGCAAGGCCACAGTAATATGACAATCTAAAGCCAGCAGTTTGGGGACCTGATAAAGTTGTCTCTGTTAGTTCCTCAGTGATGAGAGTTGACTTTTGCTCCTGACTCAACCAAATAGTTTTTGTAAATCTAAAACTGAATTACTTAAGTGATGTCACAACCTTTGTTTTGTTATGTATGTTTTTTTTTTCTTTCAAAAGTAATTATTTTCAAAAGGAAAACACCCTTCTGTAATGTGAATGAAAAAACACAACATACTGTTTTGGGATTTATTCTGTTATTTTTATTGAATAGAAGTCAGAGTTTAAATCTATTTGTGAGAGGAAATTCCTCCTGGAAGAATACTTCAAGTACAAAATAGCATAAGGGTGCTCTGGGACATTCGGTACAAAGGTTAATGGAACAACTGTCTTAATGGTTAAGTTAGCTTAGTTTTATTGGTTAAGTTAACTTAGTTTTATTGTATGATCGGGAAAATGTATGACAAAAAAGACAAGGGCTTACATTGCTTAAATTGTAGTGAGCTGTGTGTATTCAGTTTGTAGATATCTTTGTTAGTGTCACTGGCAGCTATATCAGCTGTGAAAACTTCCTAACAATTTGGTAAACTACATCATAGAGAAGATACTAATAAGACAGAAACATGATATGAATTCTTATCTATGCCATGCTAGAAAGTATTATCGCTTAAGAAATAAATTAATTGCCATTTAGACTGCCTGAATTTAGAATGTCTTCTGCCATTCCCAGTCTAACTCTTTGAGGTCTCTCCAGTCCCCTGAGGAAACACGGCTGGGTTTGTGAAGGCTTTCAAACAGAGGAAGTTTCCAAGACAGACTAAAATAGGTGATATTCATTGCAGAATGAAACCTCAGTCTTTCCAGCCATACACCTACTCTCCTGGGGAGAATTTTCCACCTGTAGAAGGTGTCAGAGAGGGAGAGGAGGATTTCCAGCAGTCAGATAAAGACCTACAGCTCCAATCTCATCCTTTTAACAGAGACGTACAAAGTAGATGGGAAGAGATAAGAAACTGTGGATGAAAACTGGCAGTGGTATCTCAAAAGTAATTTGAATTAACTATGGAAACATTCATTGGGAGATTGAATTAACTATCAAATCAGCATGCCTGAGTCTGTCTGTCCAGGGTCCAGCAGTCAGAATGATGAAGTTATTTAAAATACCAGTGCAGGAATAATGGAATAGAGGCAAAGGCACAGAGTTTTTCTATGAGAAGGGTGGTTGTCCAGGAGCTGATGGTCAGTAGTCCTTGATCAGTGCTCAGAGGCTACGTTGCAGCTGTAGTAGCAATCTGAAAATGCAACTATATTTGCATGACTATCACTTTATTTAAGTATTGGAGGAATAGTAGTTTGGGATTTCCTCACTGGCTGCAATGAGCAGGAAGGGTACAAAATGCTGATTTAAGCAAGTGAATGACTGTATCTGCTTTCAGTCTTGAAAATAAATCTAGACCAGTGTGAGTATCCTTATCTGTCATCCCCTTAGCACTGATTGTGCTGTTTCTACCATCCTACTTGAATCACTAGAAAAATGTCACAAATTTATGCTGTTTATGTGCTGTAAAGGTTCTGCCTGCTGCTGGACACTTGTTTTCCCCTGCATTTTAATTCCATCCTCTTGTAGTGGCAGTTTGAAGCTTTTCTTGTGCCAATGGAAGTTTCAGAGTTGTTATGTTCACTGAGATGTTTACACTCGCCAACCACAGATTATTTTGGGTTTTCTCCATAAGATACTTTTTCTCTATGTATGGGCAGTTTCAAATTCTGCTCTGCTTCTGTAGTAAGTTAATTTCTTTGTGCTGTCTGTTGGCTCCTGGACCAATTTTAGATGCTTATTTCTACATGATACTGGGTGGTTATTCTTGTTATTGTTGTAGTTTCATGTTTGTTTTGTTTTGTGTTTGTTTTTGTTGTTGTTGTTTTGCTTTGTTTTGTTTCGTTTTTTGGTAGCTTTGGTTTGGTTTTACTTTAGCCACCTGGAATGTTTGTCTGTTTGGATTCAGTTTACTTAATAAAAAGGATTTTGTGGGGCAAAGATCTGAATGATCCTTCCCATCCCTGCCCTGCCTCTTCGCTGTGAGGAGCACTGCTGTTAGTAGTCCATTAAATATTAATGGCTCTAGTTGCAATTTCTCTCTAATGTGCTTTATTTTGGTACCAGTCCAAGCTGTGGAAATTAAAACCCCTCGGGACCTTATGTAGAATGTAATTTGCTCTGCAGTTTTGGCTGTAAACATGATAATAAATTAGAGGATGTAATGAATATTCATTGAAGCGCACAAGGTTTCTTTCTTCACTCATGTCTGCTTATCAGTTTCTTTCCAAATTGTGTCTGGTAAGAGATGTGCATGAATGTTGGCAGCTCCAGTGGCTTGATATGGTCACTGTTAGTGATGTTTTTGCCTTGGAAAAATATTTACTAAAAAGCGGCCAAAAGTGTCTTGTCCTTGCAAGATTCACAGGAGGAAAACAAAACAAAACAAACCCAGAACAAAACAACAAAAACCTGCAAGAAAATTAAAAAACCACAAAAATCCCTTGGTCTTCCAGTCTTTTTAATGTGGATCAGTAAGTTTAAGGTCACAGCTTGTCCTTGTGTGTGGATGCAGCTCCACTGCCCAAGTTATCCTTGTAGTGGGATTCAGGTCAGCTCCTTCACTGCAGTGAGGGGCACTTTAGAAATCTGCTTGGGCTGTTCTTTCAAGTCCTACTGCTCAGCAGGATTAGGCCAGGTCAGTTCATAAAATTAAGTTCATAGCAGAAAAGTTTTCAATATCAAGACTACATTTCAGTGCAGTTTCATCCTTTACAAGAAAACTTGCTCTACTTTTAGTAGTATAATAAATCTCACTATTCCTTTACAATACTGATTCTCTTTTGGATTATTACTTGGAAACTCATTGTATGTAGGAAGGGTGAGAAAGGGTTGTAACATTTGAGTTAATTTGTGCAGTTGTCATGAGAGATTCTTAAATTCAAACTACTTATAAATTAAAAAAAAAAAAAAAGTTGAGAAAAGTGGCCACTTAATTCTCTCTTGGTATACAACTATTTATTGAATATACACTATGTATCAAGTATGCTCAATATGCTGCACAGGCTTTGGATGAGGAAAACTTAAGTTGAGGAAAACTCATCCTGTAACTGGTCTGAAGCTTTTTCCCTCTACCCAACAGCACTGAGAAACCATTATGAATCAGTTACCACCTGCTTTAGTGAATGGTATCTAATGCTTTCATTTAGAAATTGTATGAACTTTACCTATAAACCTTTTCAGTTAAGTAAAAAGTTTTAATGGAGACCTATTGTTTTTACTTTCGTCTTTGTCAGTAGCTTTGAGAGGAATGCAAAGGCTTCATTTTCATCATCTATTGGGTGGCTTATTGTTTTGGGATTTCTGAGAGAATCCAAGCAATCTGTGCTCTGATTGAGACAAAGCGGCACTTTCAGTCTCAATCTGTCACTGCATGACTATGGACTTCAACATCTGTCATGAGATAGAGTGTGTATGTTTCCATTCCGCTGAAACATTTTAGAGCACAAATAAAGATGAATGTTTTTCTGTCCAGAATAAGTTAATTCTTGACTCATTTTGCTCACCTGATTATTTTTCGTTGAGTTTGATTCCTTTTGTTGCTGTTTGTGTTTCTTCATCAAGAAGTCCAAAACTTTATCAGGAATTAATATTTCTGCTTTAAAACAGTTCTAGTGCAGAGAATATACGTGTCAGGGAATCACAGTACTGCGGGGGAATGGTTAGGAAAACCAACAGATTAGTTTCATCCTGGGAAATGACGCTTCCTTTACTTGACTGATGTTCATTAACAATACATGTTGCCAATGACTACCTCTTAATTGTCATCACTACACAGTCATGCCATCAGTCCATAACAATCTATCCTAATTCAGCTGTGAGCATATAGTCCAGTAGAGGTGCTGCCACTTTGTTGACACTAATAGCTGCAAGCCCTTGATGGTCATATTTAAGTTGGAGGTGATCTTGCTTAGGTGCTCTTTTGAAGGAGGACAGGTCGAATGGAAGCCGCTGTCACATTGTCTTTCATCTCAACCTGTTACCATTTACTGCAGGTTGACAATAAGCTGTGGCAGGTACTTTCTGTTAACCCCCCGCCCTCCTCACTAAGGAAAGGTAATAGGAGAAAAAGGGAGAGAGACTTGCAAATTGGAAAGTTAAAAATGCTTTACTAATGCTACTAGTAAATAGAGAAAATAATACAAAATATACAAAACCAATCATGAATTTCCTGGGGTAGCACAAGGTTACCTGCAGCGGAGCTGGCATCACTCTAGCATCTGCAGGTCAGGCACCCGGAAGTCCTGGGCTGGACTGCAGTAAACTGGAACTGGATTCAGGGGTGCAGGGTCTGGAACCAGGCCTCGGATCACAGACACAACAGGCAGGGTCCTCTTCAGATGCCAGCCATGGTCAAAGAGAACAAGACCCTTGTGATCTCCCACTTTTATAGGGTGTATTACATGGATAGGATGAAATACCTAGCTGGTCAATTTTGATCACCTATTATGTCTGCCCCTCCTTGCAAATATGCCCCTCTTGCTTATGGGATGTGCAAATTTATCAGTAACTTTGGCTGCCATAGCAATAAGGTTAAACCTGGGCCTCTTCTGCAGAACACTGCTACTGTTATCAGCTCCAGAGTGATAAAAAACTGCAGTTTCTTAGAAGAACTTAGCTGAAAGGAAAAATTCACAAAAAGATAAACTGGTCTTGTTTTAAACAAAACCAGGACACAACCTTTCTTGTTTGTTATTGGTATCTTCTCTTTCTCTTCCCAAATTAAGAGTGTAGTCTCATTTGCTAGTTTCACTAAGCATCTTTCCTGTTTGTATGGTGAATCCAAAATAGTCCAGCAGAATGTCTTTCCTATCTGTTTGACATCCTTTGTTACCTTGCAGATTTTACTGCTTGCACGTGTCTTACTCTACCTCATTTGTGCAACTCCATCATAATTCTCTAAAACTCCTTTGTAATTCGTGCTATTTATGTTCAGCTGTGTTAGAAATACTTGTTGCTGGTTATGCAATTAGTGGTGTAACAATGTCACACAGTACTTATCTGCTCTTGCTGATTCTGCTGGTTTAGTGTGCTTATGCCTGTGCTTAAGGCACGTGAATATTAATTATGTCTTGTGGAGTATGGTTTTACTTTGAGTGCAACATGTCTCTACCTCAGAGGTACCAATGGATCTCTGCTGGTGCTGTGGAAAACAGTCTTCTGAAGAGCTTACATTTATTTATCATATGGCTGTCAAAGTTGCTCATTTATTCTTTGATCTCACTTGGTGCTGTAAACAGTTCTGGCAGAATATTGTGGGTTTCCTCATTTGGTATGTTGACTTGTGTTTAGGACTTGCCTGTCAGAAATGCTCAAGATGCCTTCATTGGGGGAATACTGGCACCTTCTTAAAAAAAAAGAAGTAGCTTATATGAGTGGTTACTGCTGCTGCCATATGGGTAACTGACCTGTTAACACCCAAAATTATTTGGGATATGAAAAATATCATCCCATAGTTTCTGAAATGGAGATTCCACAACAGTAATGGAATAGCATGTCTGGGTAAAACTTGACTCTCAAGAGTCAAACTCCCCCCTTGAAATTGTTTCATCCTCACCTTCTCAGTTACTTTGTTCATTTGATTGCGTATTAATAAACTTCACTATGCTGGATTCAAACTGAGTGCCAGTGTGTTTTGGCTATTGTAATGTCACTATCTGAGAAGGAATCTGACCTCACCCTGACGATGTCATGTCTGGAGGATGTCATGGCTGGTGCTTCTGACGGACCCTGTTCTGGCAGTACGTTTGATTAATGCTTCCCTCATTCTCAGCACACATCTCATGAAATGTGCTCACACAATAGTCCTGTGTGCTCTGCCACTGACAATGCTCAGGTCTCTTCTCAAATGCAGAATCATCCTGTACTTCTAGCTAAGCCAGATTCCCATGCTTCAGCTGTTGGACACCTCAACCTGTTTGTTTCTTGGATGCTGCACAGCCCTTACAGAGGGCAGGGATGCAAGTAGTGCTCTTCCAAGAGCTCTGTGTACCTGGACTATTCTTGATGCCAGTGAGTCTATATGAGAAGCAAGTTTTCAGAGCTTAAACTGTATCAGTACATGGCTAAATTATCTTCAAAGCAGATATAAATACAAGTCTTTGTAGTCGCTATAATCTAGTTCGATCATCTTCTGTTATTTCTGTAGCTAATCTACTACTAAGATTTTCCAGTATGTACATCTCTCACCCTACTGCCTGTACTGTGGTATGCTTTTTAATATTCACTGTAATAGTATACGATTTGTTTAAAACAAGTAGGTTTGTTTGACATTGCATTCAATTAATAAAAAGTTGCCACAAATATTCATAGTTTAAATAAACAAACAAAAAATATATTTTTCTAATATCCTAACTTGTAGAGGATGACGACCCTGGAATAAAACTATGGCAGAAAAATAGTCAAACAGAAAGGAGTGACTTCTACAGAGACAGGACTGAAGCAAGGTAAATTGGCCCATGTACAAACAGCTCAATTGTAAATGTAAGAACATTTCTAGTGCCTCTGGTTATTTCTTATCAAGTAAACCATAACATGTAACTTACTATTTGAAGTATTAGAGTGGCTACTCTGTCTCATTAGTCTGCATCAAACAGTAGGAATTTGTTAAGACTAAAGAGGGATATGTTGTCTTCAGAGAAAATGATGTGTAATGGCAATAATAAGAATGAAGCCCAAAATCTATAAACTCCAGAATATGAACTGAAGATTCCTGATTCAGTTCATATTATTTGTATGAAGATACATCACGTCATGACTAATCTAGAACTTTTCAAAAAGAAATTATATGTACATTTGAAGGTAGTATTTGCACTTGGGTTTATGTCAGTCATAAGGTGTAGATTTTATATTAAATTTTTTCCATATCTTAATGAGAGTCCATGTCACTTGAAACTGACTGCAAAAAGGTGATAAGGAATGTGTTACTATATTGGCTGGTCTTTCAGATCAGTCAGATTTGTGTATTGTCATTAATCTGTGGTTAATTAGCAGATGACTTTAATGTCTATGTATAGCCTAGGATATTAAAGGATTATGCTCTTAATATGTTAAGTGAATGATTTTGAAATATTAAGTCCTTTTATTAACACAAATTATATTTGAAGTTCAGCTAGTATTCTGGAGGGAAATAAGGAAAAAAAAATAAAGCAACCTAGCCCTTATCAAAATGATTTTCAATATCCATTGATTTTTTTGATTTGATATTTATCTGTATTTGAGAAAGGATGATAAGTCTAGTTTAGCAAGATGTGTCAAGAGGTATGCAAATGTAAGATCTCTGCAGTTCTTTCTAGATTAATATGTCTTCACAACAATTCTGCTTTAGTGTACATACTTTCATCCTGAAGATGGCAGAACTCAAACTAAAAGAAGTGAAACTTTTACTTGTGTAAAACATAATCAGCAACAGCATTGGAAGGATCAAAATTTATGAATTTCTCTTACCAGTGTTTTTTATACTGTTGCAACTGATTATTAAAAATAAAATTCTTCCATAGATGACTTTAGTTAACAATCTCCTTGAGGAGATATGGACTTTAGAACTAGCTTTGGGTTAAATGTTGTGGTGAATGTCTTCTAGTTTTTAAAAATATTGATAATTCTAGAAACTTGAACTCTGGAGTTTTTCATCATTTGCTTTTCCCATGCAGTGTTGAAAATAAAAGCACATCAAAGACTGTGGTTATCTTGATAAAACTGATTTAAAAAATATAAGGTATATTTGGCGATTTACCACTTCTTATCACCTCCCTCTTTCTCCTTCTGAGGTATGGATATAATTGGGCTAACTTCTTATTACATAATATAATGTGCACATTTAGCCACCAATTATTTTTCTACTGTTTTCTGGTTAAGAAATTCAGGAATTAAAATTAAAAAGTCAGCAAATGTCATGATATTTTGTGATACGTTGGTAGTTTTAATATTATCTTTCACTTATTTGAAAAAAAAAAAATAGACGTTTTTCTCCAGAAATATTTTTATGGTTTATTTGTGATTACAAATGGACAATGAAAGTTTCCATTAGAATTTAAAACTAGTTTCCGATACTGGCTCCAGGAATGTAACTGAATGCTGATTTGTAAAAACAAATTACGGTGCAAACGTACATGAATTGTTACCTTTTTATTTCTGGTGAATTGAGAACTAGGAACTTTTCATAGCATTTTGGAATGGTTTTCATTAAATCTTCAATTATCAGCATAACAGCTACTGTATATATAAACAAGGGCCAACTCTGCTGCCAAAAGAAATATCTGGGAAAGAGAATGGAAGTTATATAGCAATGTTAGGGAATAATTCCATATCACAGAATGATCGTGTTGAATGACCTAGCAGTACATATTTGCTTTGAAAAGTGATAGTAAAAGTAGGTATTTTTCTTTATCATATATACCAGTAAAAACATTTCTACAAGTCAATGACCCTCTGTCTTCTGCAAGATTACAACCACTGGAGGAATTTTATTCTATAAATGAAACTTAATTAGATATGAAACTGTATGAGTCAGAACAGAGTCCAGCTGGCTCACTTGACTACAAAACTAACAGCAGTGAAACCAATAGAAGCTTTTGTCAACAAGTTCATTAGTCTAGACCAGGGTATAAATGTAATTTTTATACAGTCCTAAAACTACATTTGGCCCTTTGAAGGCAACTGCGAGGCTGATGTGGCCCCTGGTGAAAATGAGTTTGACAGCCCTGGTCTAGACTGTGATGGCTAAGAACTTTTTTTTTTTTTTTTTTTTTTTTTTAATTAAAACCTTATCTTGGTCTTAGTTAGTGGGAAGAATGGATTATAATGATAATGCTTGATGTGGTATGCTTAAAGTATATTGTGAACCCTAGGAGCTTGCTTGTTGACTTCTCATCATTTGTATTCCTCCAGAGAGGACAGAATGATGCTCTGATTGCTGTGATGAATCATATGATTCCTTTCATACGTAGCACAGGACAAAACACAGCTGTTGACACTGCTTCCAGGTCACCCTTTGACTGTCTTCTCTCATTTATCTCAGCAGTTAGATGAATAGGATCCAAGGTCTGGTTTCCCTAGCTGAAGTACAAAAAAGATACCCAGCAGAAGTCTGGGTAGGGAAAGAAAAGCTCCTGTAAACAGCAGTCAAACGAGGAGAGGACTTTGGTGTTTACTATTCAGATCTATATTTTTAGATGAATCTCAAAGGTAGATGGTATCTTTAGTGTTTTAACCCTACTTCATACTACAAAGTAATTAATATTATTGAGAGTGTTCAGTTGTATCAAAGCATTTTTGTTTCTGTGTATCTCACTTTTTTTTTTTCTATTGCTGACATATTTGGAAGACTGATTAGTTATGATGGCAGTTCTTAGGCCGATAAAGTGATTGGAACAGGTCATTTAAAAATCTGGTTTTTCTCTTTTTTTTAGATGGCTAATACAAAACAGAAACCCACGGCTGTATCAGTCTCTAGTACAGACCTTAAAATAAAAGAGGCCAAACCAATAGCTTGAATGTGTAGGAAGGGGAGAAAAGGGAAGTGAACTACCCTGTAGAGAAGTTTGTGTGAGGGAACCTCTGTAGAATGGATTTCCTCTGAATGTATTTATTGGGATGGTGAACAATGTTGAGGAAAAACAAAACAAAACAAAAATTTACAAGAAGGATGAAAACATACAGTCCAGAAAGAAAATTTGCTGCTTTGATGAGAAAGAGTACGACCTTGTTCCTGTGATGCATTGTTTACTTGTTGCAAATTATTTTCAGCACCCTTCTCACTTTTTCTTAGAATCAAGGACAAATCTGCATGCTCCTGGAGATGATACCAAGTGTTACACACAAGATGAGTTTTAATTTAATAGGCTGTTGTTTTAATTTTCCCTCCCACCCTTTCGTTGGGAAAATGTGAAATAATTTCTGAATAAAGGGAGAGGAAGTGGTACACGTCACTCACTCTTCATCTGGATCCTTACTGACATTTACTTGGAGCTGCTACTAGAAGTAGAGCACAATGAACTTAAATAGGGATGGGCTATATGCTGCATTTTGCCGTTAATAGAATTTGTCTGTTTGCTGGAGTTGGGATGGACAGGACTTGCTGGATCTACTATTAAGATGGACCAAAAATTCAGACAATGGGAGTATGAGGAAGGGGAAACTATATGGACAGAAACCAGGACTATGCATGGCAATAAAATATCATGTCTAGCCAAGGTTGGAATAGCAGATTTTTTTCCAAATCGCATGTGTTAAAAGAATTGTGAAGATGTTAAGATTATATTATATGGTTTTTGCCTGTGTTATTGTTCATTCTTAGCTGAATCTATGTTCATATCCCCATTTTTATGACCAAAAATTTAACTGTGGAAGAAGATAAGCTGAAAAACAAAAAAATAGTCATGTTCCAGCTGTGAAGACAAGAGAATCTCTGAATTTCATTATGAAAGTCTCGATGTATCATGCTGTTGTTGTTACAGTGTAGACATTGAATTTGCAATAATAGGAGACTATCTTCTACAATCTGCACGTTATATAGCAATGGAGTGCATCTGCCCATCACTTCTGAGCATACTGGGTGCCTTTCATCCAGGAAGTGGCAGACAGGAATATATGAGGGGTGTAGGGTGTGCTCTGGTAGGATTTTTGTTTTGCTTTGAGACATGCTGGAGAAAGCTATCTTCTGTAATGTAATTGCTGCTTTATTTGAAAAATTTGTAAATATTAGCCTAACTTTTCAAAAATAAAGTACGTTTGGTGAATATACCATGAAGTGAACATACTGTATTGTTCCAGAATATGCTTTCATCAAAAAGAATAAGCAAGGAGCAGGGAGAGGAAAAGGTGGTTGTGTGTGTGTAATTTGATAGTGTCTGTTGCTTTTGACCTGATTAAATATTCAGTCTACTTTATCTCCTTCTGCTTTTGGCCTCTGCAGTCATAATTAGTCCTTGGCATCTGCACACTGACAGGGCTGCTATATGCAATGGATTTCTTGCCCTTGGTAAGTATTATGATTGACAATGTAATCTGTGAGTATGTTATGATGTCATACTGCTGGTATGTGTGTCAACATGTATGAAATTTGAGTAGAGGCTACTGATTATTGATACACAAAATTATAAGCAGACTGGTCAGAGTTTCATGTTACCTTTTCCAAGTCTTGAATCTTATGTCTATGAGAATTTAAGCATGACTTAGTCAATAACTTGAACAGTAAATATAAATGGAAAGTTTTTGTGATATTTTTAGCAGCATTTAAAGCCCATATTTACAAATCCTTGTGCAGTTATAGTTATAATATACAAGTGACACTGGCGAAGTCTTGACTTCTGCCATTAAGAAACTGAAGTCTCTGCCCTGGAAAGTAAAGTAAAGTTTGCTTATACCAGAGCTGGAATTTGCTGTGTGCTTTTCATGGACCAGCTTTTGCAGGGCAAAATCTGAATGGCAAATTACTTTCCTCTCCCAGTGTCAAGCACTTCAAGATGGCAAATGTTCCAAACCTAGATTAATATCCTCTTTCAAAGGCTTTGTTATTTTGTGCTTCCTACCTCAATAACCCCCTTTACTCTTCTGTGCAGAGAGTTTAGTGCTCTTCAGTATTCCAGTGCCTGTCCCATCCAACTTGAGAAGGTGGGTAAGTCACACTTGTATTGAAAGCTTTTAAGGAATTTGTGTGTGTGTCAGGCTGTGTTCTGTGTTTACACTATGTTTCTGAGACACAGTAACTGGTTAGATATGGGAAGCTTTTTTTGGTAGATACACGGGCGGGATTAATAAAAAAGTTTTTAAAAAATGGCTTTTAAATCAACAATTGATTTCTTAAAGTCAGCAGTAACTTCAGCCTCTACCAAGTCAGTTCTGCAAGTCCTGATACACTACTTTTTCATTTTGATTCATCTTTCTTTCTCAGCCATGATGGTGGATCTGAATTTTTGACAATGCCATTGTAACTTTATCATTTAATCCTTCTGTGATCTGTTTCTCCATTTATAAAAAAGTACAAGACCATTCCTTTAAGAGTGTGCTTTAGATTGTGGTAAGGTAGGATGGTTGTGTGTGTGTGTTGTGGTTTTGGTAGGGTTTTTTTGGTTTTTTTTGGAAGTACTATTAGCTGACTTTTAAAATGGTCATACTAGAGGTAATCTTCTATTGCTGCATTGGGCAAACAATGGCTTTGACTTAGTTGGACTCACTGCAGTTTGCATCAGTTGAGAATCAAGCTGAGGCTGGAAGCAGCAGTCCCAGTGATTGCTTTGCTTTCCTGCTTGTTTCCGTTCATACACACAAGCTTGTGTGTAGTCTTTTTTCTGAAATCTATTCTGCTTACATTGTGCAAGGTAGATCTTCCTGAATGATGATAGGAGCCACGCTGTTTGCTAAGTTAAGAACAAAGAATGTCATTTATTTACAGTTCATCAAAATTGATATTTCCCTCAGATGAAAGCTTGTGTCTCCTGGCACTAATGAAAGGCACCTGCATGTGTCTAACAACATAATGTAGTCATTGGTAATATGCTGCAGAATAGGAAAGGAACAGGAATTGCTCTACTCCAGATGGAATAAAACCAGAAAAACAGTAGTGCTAATGAAACAGATGACCCTGTATGATGAAATTACCTTCTCTTCCACTCAAGGAAATGGTGCAATGTAGTCATTTCTAAGGTCCTTCTGTATTTTGCCTCTTCTGCTTAATCAACAGTAAATACTGCAGAGGATCAAATCAAAGTGTTAAAATATTCTAATCTACATCTCTTTTCTTACAACAGAGACTTACTCTTCTAAATATAGTAATTTAAGCAGAAAAATAGTTCGAGCATAATGCTGATGTTTTTATATTTCAGAATGAGTCACAAATAGCTCAACTTAAGCTGCAAGTTTAAATATAAAAAACTTGAAAAAAACTAAACAGGTCAGAAACTGCTGACTGCTTTTCCATCTTTTAGTACATGCAAATAAGTCTCAGTGTTACTATTCTTTGTGAGTTTCAGTAAAGCGGCCATTTCCATTAGCAAGAAACTCAACACTTCTAACAAAACGGTTTAATGTTGCAGATAACTTATTTCTCAAAAAAAAATGCTATGACAGATGTTAAAGAAATGTTCTTGACCCTAGGTTTTCCATAGTGTAGTCTCAGACATTTAAGCTTAAAAAAATAATTTAAAGATAAAAAATAAGTTGAAAGGTACAGCAAAGAAACAGCCTGAACTGGGTGCCTCTCAAAGGGAGGGATCCTAAGACAAAAGAGGCTTGGGGTTTTAAACCCTCACAATCTATCCACCGACTCTTCAAGTGTCCTTCATGTGCTGTCTATACACCTTTTAGTCCAATGGTAATTCTAGGTCTGGGGACTTGCTTCTTATTGGATTCTTTCTGTGTCCTCCAGTCAGCTTTTTTTTTACCATTCTGATCTAGATGTTTTGCAGCCTCTGCTGACAGTTTCCTCTTCATCTGCTGGTATTGGTCTTCAAGGCCCCCCATCACCAAGCAGCCAGGTTAAGATCAGTTCGTGATATTTTAGTGAGCCTGATCACTCGTGCAGAGTTTGGCTACTCATGCTGAAATACGTTATTCAAATGAAAGAATACAGCTAGAAGAATATAATACAACGAAAAAGTTAGTTTGATTTAACTTCTGCAACAACAGACTTTGCAAACGATTGGTTCCAGTTGTGTCAAGTGGTGTACTTGCAGTACTGAAGTTAAATGTTGTGTTGAAGAACTTAAGAGGATGAACTGCATTAAGTTGCTGGCAAATAAGAATCAAAACAAAGTTCAGAGCAAATAGCTCATATTCAAAAGAGGTTATTTTTTTCAGTTATTAGTATGGCTGTTAAAATGTTTTGAAGTTTGTGAGTTTGTCAGTCAGGTATAAAGAGATGTATTTACTTAGGAATGTGGATCTTTAGTTCAGAATTAAATACAAACTAAAGAGCTGGTTAATTTTTTTTTCTGAAGTCTAACTCAATAATGATGACAAAAGGTCTTGAGAATTTGGCTTAGTCAGTGCTTTTATGCATAATACTAGTGGCTAGCTCTATTTTCACCCTCTGAACTGGCTTGCTATTTTGCTTGGAGTGATCCTTATCTTGCTTTGTATACTGACAAGGACAAATTCTGAAACAGGGTTTAAGACAAATGAAAAAAAATATGCTAGAAAAATTTTATATAAGTGACTGATGTTTTTCAGTTTTTAAAGTAGCCTTCTATTCTCCTGAATAACAATAGGCTTTGCTAACAAAAGTAACGATAGATTCTGTATATATAGTGGAAATGTAACGAAGGTTAATTACAGGAGGTCATGGGAACTATAACAAACCACGGTGTTTTAACACTAAAAACATCCCTTTCAAAAGACAAATATAATCCTTGAATGTTGTATAAATGTTTAGGAAAGAAGGTCATGAAAGAAGAGTTGTTGGTTTTGTGTCTGTAGGGGTTTTTTTTTAAATTATTATTACAGAGTATTTATCCTTCATAGTCATAAATATGGCAAAACCAATGTAGTGACTCTCCACGGAAATTACCTGAATGCCCTGATGCTGGAGCTTTTCAGTGCTCTCTTGAGGTTTCAGTTTTCTGTGTTCACATAGTAAAGAAGAAGGAAAGAAGAATCAGTGAGTGGAAAATGATCTATCCTGGTCAGCCCCTCTGCCAGCAAGTAAGGGGCAAGTTCTGCTTGTTGAATGAAATTAGGGAACACACATGGCAAGTAAAACAGTTTGTTTTGCCTAGTTAACTTTCAGATGGATTTTCTCCAGAGTCTGAAAGATGTACAGGAATTGGTAGGGCAGAAGTACATGGTGATAGGTTGATTGCTACTTGACAGGTTTTATGCCAGTTTAAAGCAACAAACTACAGCGGTGGCAGACTTGTTAAGAGTGATATGCAGCTAAAGAGTGGGCTTTCCTTTTTTTCCAACTTCTCTAGCTGTTTCTGCTATTGCTTTTGTCTAAGTTATGAGATGTGTGTGTGGGTTTTATTTTTAATTTATGTGACTGCACAAATAGTCAAACTAATTTGCTAATCCAGCAGCAGACTAATCTGTTGAACAACTTGTAGCAAACTGAAATTCCATGTCTCTGTATTGTCAGTGTTTAGCCTGCAGCAAAGTACTGACCTAGGAAACCTACTGTTTAGCTGGCCTAAGGTAATCATGGACCCATTTTTAAAGACATCTTGCATTCCACTCCTGTATTTCTTTTGAGATGCAGCAGTCTTTGGCTTCATAGGTGATAACTGCACTTAGGTGTGGGTGATGGCTTTTGGCCAGTAGGCAGACCAGGAGCTGTTGTTCAGCTGCTGCTTGGCTATGCTCACCTAGTAGCAGATACTCATTTTGGTGAATGACTGATACCACCAGTATAATGAGGGCTTGGTGTATCATTAACATACAATCCAATAAATTTCTGATTTAAATATCTTCTCTACTTTTTATGATTATGATATATGATGCTGTAAAAACAGATGGCAGATTTGGTAACAAAGCCCTTTCTATTTTCTGTCACCTACAGTCAAGTTTACAGGTTCCTGGGTGTCGCTTCCCTTTACACATTAACTCTTCTTGAAGAGGAGCTCCGCACTCTTGATCCTGCTGAATCTTTACAGTTTAGTTTAGCTGCTTGTTAATCTGATAGAGAGCTCAACATTTGATTTAGTAATTCGATCTGTTTTTTTCTAAGCTGCTGCCTTTGATTCTGAGGCGGGAAGCATACTTTAAAGAGCTTATGATATGCATGTAAAGATTTTAAGGTTGTTTTTTTTTTTTACATTCTGGATTATGCATACTAAGGAAACAAAACTTTTCATTTAAGCTGTAGTATAAAACAAATAATTTGGACTGAATTACTGACAGTAGATGTTACAGATAAAGGGTGTGTGTGTGTACCTGAGCAAGTGGAGCATAATACAATACATGAGTCATGTCTATCTGAAATAGAAAATATTTCAATTGCAAGCAAAATAGGACTATTTATGAGCTTGGAACTGAAGAGCTTAGAAGTTCTGATGTGTTTTCATGGAATTTAGGTTTATGTTTTTTCCAGTGAATTTGCATCATAGATGTTGATTTGGATATTAAAATACTCCATCTGTTTATTCATTCTTTGAAGCTGGACCTTGCTGAAGACTTACTGGCCTAACAGAGAACAAATCAGGACCGTTTGCATCTTGGTGCCAGCAGTGTTGGCTGAAACTAGGTCTACTGCAGTGGTTGTTTTGAACAGTTAAAAAAAAGTTATGACACTGTGGAGGAGGGCTGAGTACAAAGCTTAACAACCAAGCAGCTTTTGGATGAATGAAGCTGGCCAACAAGATTTCCTAGGAAAAGGTTGAAGTTTGTTTAGAGGAGAAGTTTGAGAGGTTTGTTTAGATACAGGTCTGTTTGATATAGTTGTAGGTTAAATAAATATAATGACTTCTGATTTGCAATTTTTGCCATATTTCTTGTTTTATATTTTTGTGGGGGATTGGGTTAGTGGTGCCACGTTGTGTGGTGTGGTGGTTTTTTTTTTTTTTTTTTTTGGAATAAATTTATGATAATTGATGTGCTTTATAATAGTATTGTATACAGTCTTACAATTTCATACATATTATACCAGTATATATGCCCAGAAGACAGATAACTTTCACTTGAAATTTTATATTCAGGTAAATAAAAGAAATATTTTTGATATACAGCAGGAGAAATTGTTGTTTGATGGATATGAAACACCATTTGCTCAAAGAAGAGAGACTCCCTAGGACTCGTAGGTGAGATTTAATGGATGGTGATACAAAAAGCAGAAAAAAAAAAAAAGGTAAAAAAGTTGCAGGAGAAATGGATCACTTCAGAGTAAATGGGAGAAAATTGTCAGAAATATTCTGGATCTCTCTCCTGTTCAACAAACAGAGGATGATACTTAATGTGAGTCAGTGACTAAGCAAACGCACAGAGGGTGCTAATGTATTTTGGCTCATCCTCAGTGGAAGGACAGTGCTGTACAACTTGTGATTTTTGCTCAGCATAGAGGGAACTTGTTTTCAGAGAATGAGTCTTCTAGATAAATCAGATTCTATTTAAATTCATGATTGAAGTACTGAGGAGGTACGGAATGGGGTAGATACATGTTTTATTTAGCACAGAGTCAAAACAGAGAAAGGTAATGATCAGCGTATCAGAATGTGAAAAGAAATCATGTAATAGCCAAACTCAGGGTTAGGAGCTTAATTATTCTTATTATTTTTAAGATTAATTAAAATTGCTCATTTCCAAAGTTAATGAAGTGTTAACTAAAATATAGCTATTTCAGTCTCTGGAATTGAAATGTTAAAATAAATATTTATGACCTTATTAAGAATGACTAAGTGAGTGAAAAGCAAAATTAAGTTGCACTTGTGTAAAATGTTATGTATTTCCAAATTCTTGGTAACTGGGAGCAAATGTTCTAGAATACTTGTGTGTTCATGATGTAAAATGTAAATGTAGTATTTATTATTCTTCTATTGATTGCCAAATCACACAAGAAAATGAAATATTCAATTATTTGCCATCTATGAAATGATGGGGAAAAAATGCTTTACCATATATAGTTTCAGCTTGAATCGCATTTGCTGGAGATGTAATGCTGCCAGTGGTGTGTGGTGTCCCCTGTCCCTCCTAACAAAAAGAACTTTATCACTTCTATAGGCTACAAATTCCATGTTCTAAAGCCTTACATACAATGTAAGGAGATTTGTATTGGGCACAAATATGACAGAAGAAACCATGACAGAACTAAAAAGTATATGATATAATAGGATTATGGCTTACATGCAAAAAGAAAACTCCAAACCCATATAAATTATATCAGGTTTTTAATGCAGCTTAGCTACGATTGAGAACAGATGAGATTCTTGAACAAGGATAGGGTATTTTGAGAGAAGACTAACAGCTGCTTGGGAACTGTATTCAGAACATTGTATAATTGTGATCATAAAAAGAGCGCTCCATGGGTCAAAACAAATAGTTTGTAGAGGAAGCGAAACTTAAAAAGAAAGAAAGAAAAAAATATCCTAAGTATTCGTATGTATGTACGTATTTATTTATTTATCTATTTATTTATTTATTAGGAACTACAGATGATAATATAAAATGACACAAGGAGTTATCTCAGGGTAATAAACAAAAGGTTGATATATAGAAATTGTGTTTAAAATTCTGTATTATAAAATAAATTACATATTTTTATAAATAATTATCTCAGGAACAAAAAGAAAGACAAGAAGATACAAATGTAACAACATGGAACCAGTGGTATTACCAATAATTCAGAAAGACGAATATTCATATTTTTGTTTTGAAAAAGTGCTGACTTATATAGTTAATTGACAATGAATTATTTTCAAGTTTTCTATTGGATAGTGTATTTGTTGAAGCAAAATATTTTTAGCCTTCAAGTTCCAACAAGATTTGAATTCTAGCAATTTGAGATCAAACAAATTCCAGTGAGGACCTGCTTGACCAACCTGATCTCCTTCTGTGACAAGGTGACCTGCTTAGTGGATGAAGAAAAGGCCATGGGTGTTGTGTACTTAGACCTCAGTAATGCCTTTGACACCATTTCCCACAGCATTCTCCTGGAGAAACTGACAGCTCATGACTTCAACAGGTGTACTCTTCACTGGGTAGAGAAGTAGTTCGATGGCTGGGCCCAAAGAGTTATTGTGAATGGAGTCAAATCCAGTTGATGGCTGGTCATGAGTGGTGTTCCTCAGGGCTTAGTATTGGGGCCAGTTGTGATTAATCTCTTTATCAATGATCTGGATTACGAGATTGAGTGCATCCTTGGTAAGTGTGCAGATGACACCAAGTTGGGGGAGGGTACATTGATCAGTTTGAGGGTAGGAAGGCTCTACAGAGGGGTTTGGACTGGCTGGATTGATGGGCTGAGGCCAGGTATAGGAGGTTCAACAAGGCCAAATGATGGGTCCTGCACTTGGGTCACAACACCAGGCAACATTACAGGCCTGGGGAAGAGTGGCTGGAAAGCTGCCTGTCAGAAAAGGATCTGGGGGTGTTGATCAGCAGCCATCTGAACATGAGCCAGCAGTGTCCCCAGGTGGCCAAAAAGGCCAATAGTTTGGCCAGCAGGACTAGGGAAGTGATTGTCCTGTTATACATTGCTCTGGTGAGTCTCAACCTTGAATACTGTGTTAAGTTTTGGGCCCCTCACTACAGGAAAGACACTGAGGTACTGGAGAGAGTTCAGAGAAGGGCAATGAAACTGGCGAGGGGTCTGGAGAACAAGTTTTATGAGGAGTGGCTGAGGGAAGTGGGGCTGTTTGGCCTGGAGAAAAGTAGGCTGAGTGGAGACCTGATCACTCTACAGCTGCCTGGAAGAAAAATGTAGCATGGAGGGTATTGGTCTTATCTCAAGATGCAAGTAACAGGATGAGAGGAAATGGCCTCAAGTTGCACCAGGGGATGTTTAGATTGCACATTAGAAAAAATTTCTTCACAGGCAGTGTTGTCAAGCACTGGAACAGGCTGCCCAGGAAAGTGATTGACACAGTCCCTGAAGGTGTTTAAAAGATGTATAGATGAGGTTCTTGTTGACACGGTTTAGTGCCAGAGTTAGGTTATGGTTGGACTTGATGATCTTGACAGTCTTTTCCAACCAAAATGACTCTATGATTCTAAGATATTTGGATTGAACTTCTTTCAACTGTTTTAAAACTTATCTGGACAAGTAATCTGTAACATTGGTATATCATAAATTTTGGAGGATTAGGGAAATTCCAGACAGTTAATAGTGTTGTATTAGTATTTTAAAAAAATGAAAAGTGCATGAATGTCGAACTTAATATTGATATGTCAGGTGTAAAAAATAACAGAATTATTTCTCATCAGTAAAGTAATAATAATAAAAAACCATTGTCAAGCTAACTAGCTTTATATTTTTCATTAATTTACAAATGTATCTGATAGTACTTTAAACTTTTTTGGTTCAAAATCTCATTCTCACTTGCTAGTCCCAGATGAGACCTGCATGATAATCAGAAGCATATGAGATTCATAATTAACACAAAGTTAAGAGGCATGCAAGGTATGGGGAGGTTATGTCTGGATGCTGGCTCTTTAGACACCCAAAGTGGGTGAGGTGGACTCACAGGCTATGCTCCCTTCCTGACTTCAGTTTTGGCTTTGACCTTTGATTTCAAAAACTAGTTGGTTCTTCTAGTGGAAGTAAAAGATTTGTTAAGTGTTCAAGCTCTCCTCGCATGGCTTGTTGTCTCACTGTGCTGATGCAGTGATGATGGTACTTTCTTTGCTAAGATTGCAGTGGCTCAGGTGACTTGGCATTACATGAACTGCATAGCAGAAACCTGTCCTTAGACTTTCATAAGGCATTATAGGATGCTGCTGTTATTACATTTTACATAGGATAATAAAAAAAATAACACTGTTCATGTTGACTTTGTTAGGAAGGCACAGTCATCTCAAAAGGTTATTGCAGATGTGTTTCTACTACAGCCTATCAGTTCCTGATCCCACACTGTTTAATTTTATTAACCCGGAGAAAAGCTATGAAGTAGTTAAGATCTCTGGTGACATGGGGTTTGAGACATAAAATAAACATTTTTTAAGAATCAAGTAAAGATAACAATATTATTAGGAAAGGGAGGTACAGTTTCCAAGTTGAAAATTAGTAGAATTGAGGATTTTCATTGCAAATAGTAACACATAGAGGCTGGCAAAATTAAATAGTGGGAGACCCTAATAGCAGATGATACAGAAACTATAGTGCAAAAATACTGCCTAAGCTTGTTCCATTGCTAAACAAAAGTAGGAGGAAGAAAACAGGATGGCAAAGATTTTTTTTATTTTTTTTCAAATGAGCCTTGGGGAAGGGAGGAAAATGTGAATAAAAGCCACCACCAGACAACAGGAAAGAAAACTGATGAACTAGCTATGAAGAATATGGCAGAAGACTATCTGAGATTATTTACAGAGAAAAAGATTGTTACAGGGAGAGAATAGTTTTCATGCAGTGTCACTGAAGCATCTGTTGCTTCTGGTTTTGTTCTTGTTTAAACTTTTGACACTAGGTCACATTGTAGCATCCTACTTTAGAGAAGATAAAATGAAGATTAATGTGTAATTCCTTAGTCAGAGGACTGGAGTTAAAGTACTAGGTTTTGAGTCTTGCATGCTATTGGTATCTTATGCCTCAGTTTCCTCATCTGAATGAAAAGCCATGAGAATATTTCTGTAAGAGATAGAGTTGAGTTTTGAAATACTTGAATGCTTTGTTATACTTGAAGGAAGAATCTTTCTAGATCTTAATGAGTAGTATAATCATGAAAGAGAAGCATATATAGTCTTTGAGATGTTTCACCACTGCATTTTTTTTTATGTTATTAATTTTTAAAGAGGAGAATCAGGGGAAAGTCCATCTTTTATTGGGTAAACTTCATTAAAGATGTTCACATAGTCCATCAATAATGAGATTCTCCATCTCCGATCCATCTTTTATTGGGTAAACTTCATTAAAAACATGCACATAGTCCATCAATTATGAGATTCTCCATCTCCGTGAGCTTCCTTGTCCATTCATTTTTCTTTCCCACCTGCACTCACAATGGTAGCTGTTTGCTCCCACATAGATGCAACAATGCATCATTTGTAAGCTGGCCCTCATTCATTTCATTCCTATTTGAAAGGCCTGACAGAAAGCCCTGTGAAAAGCCTTTCAATGCAAATGCCAGTTTAATGACTTGGTTCATTCAGCAGAGGGGAATCTGAGATAACTTGACTTCTTCTCGCTGCAAATACAAGAAAATGTTTTCATAAAGCCTTGGACGTGTCATGCTTTTTAAACAAGATGCTTTCCATTTGCAAACAGAATTTGATGGCTTTAATTTCTAGTTAAATAAAATCTCAAGATTCTTCTGCAACATCAGCCTCCCACACCTCTCCCTGAGCACAAAGAGGTGGGAGGGTTTGAGCTGCCCTTGCTCTGCAGCCTCAAAAATGGATTTGCCTTTGAAAGCTTTGATTTACTTCATTTCCTCAGCAAAGCAGTTCTCCTTGAGGATAAACCCTTCTTTGATTGGATCTTTCTGAACATGTTTAAATATCAAATTATTGGGAAATTACAAGTGTAGTTACTCTTGTTAAAGCCAAAGGACAAACACATTTAGTCTGTTTTGACAGCCTGCATTGCAGTTTGTTCTTGAGACACGTGTTCTTCTTAAATTAATTCTCTTTCATTTCTGAATCATTTGTTCAGTGGATTTTCTCACAAACTTATGATAATAAATTAACACAACTATCTAGGCAGCCTTTGGGTATTTGGTATGGAATTTAAAGACAGTGGTTGTAGAATTGACATAAAAGAAATGAATGAGTTCATTTTTTGTGGAAGTTCACAAACCCACATCAGAGTTATTGGAAATACATTACTGTTTTTGTGAGGAACTAACCAGGGATAGAACCAACAGGATTTACACAGGCTATGATAAAGTTCTATCAAAATCAATCTTGACAGAGAAATTAAGAGAGTGACTTCCTTTTCAGTGAACTGTCTGGCCAGGATTTTGAATGTAGCTGTGGGATGAATTTTATGAGACAGTCTTCTATGAAGTAAGAACATATATGTCTCTTCTTAAGTTTAACCACCAATTTTAGTGTTGCACAAATGATTCCACTATAATATTCAGTTCAGTTGCACATCCACTTGCACATTAGCTTTCCACAAAGAGTATTAAAACAACCAACCTCTCCCAACTGCAACAGCTTCAAAACAAACCCCTTGAAGATGTTCAGGTTTGTGTCTCTCTTATAGAAGACTCAAATATGAACCTCTTAAACAAGCTATTCACTGATTCTAAATTCCTTTTAAAATTAGTACACGATGACATATTAGCTCAATTACTCTAACCTTGTTAATTCTATTCTGTGCTGCAGTAATTTTATTAGGATAAGTTACAGAGCATGTACCACCATAAACACTCATGGATCATATTGTGCTTTTGTGTGTTGTATTTGGTTGTCCTTGACACACGCACAAGCAAATGAAAAATGAAACGGTGTATAGCATCTACTATCAAAAAAGGTAGAAGAGAGGTATGTTAGGTGGTAACATCCATATTACATATTCATTTTACAAAATATATTACACATAACAGAAAAAAAGGTATTGATATTAAAAGCGACAGTATGCTAATTGTAATTCATTCCAATACGAATATGAAAATATCTTCTGTTTGTGGGTGAGTGGTGGTTTTGTGTGTGTGTGGTGTTTTGTTTTTGTTTGTTTGTTCTTGTTTGTTAGTTTTTTGTTGTTTGTTTGGCTTTGTTTGTTTGGTTTTTAATCATACACATAATTTCATTGGTTTTCTGGTGAACAAAAGAAGGCCTTATGTGGCTTTCACTAATAAGTGTTCTGATTGTTGGATTTTTTTTTTCTAGTCTAATTTGCATTATTTAACTATCTTGAGTAATTAACAAGAATCAGGGGCTTTTTGCACCAGGAATTGTACTACCATGTGTGGGAAGAGAAATAGCTGCCTCTAATATTTTACATATTTTATATCGTACAGATAAATTTGTACCAACTTCTCCAAAGTGAGAAAGCAGGCTAGGGTGGTAGGGTCATAAACACTGACTCTTAGGCTTGTAACTTCAACTTGGTGTTGAGATTCAATTTCTCTGTCTGTGCAGACCACCAAGATTGCTCCAGGGGAAGGGAAAGATTGACTTCTGTGGCTGAACTTTTGCTGATGTGAAATGTAATGGATCTGAACACCTGAAGTACGTCTGACCTTCCCTAAAGTACATCCTGTGTGATTTGGGTGGGCTGCTACCAGGACCAAGTATAACTTCAGTTTGCTGCATCCTTCTTGCTCACTGTAAAGCAAGGCAGTGGTTTGAACTGGGCAGCTGGCAGTTTATCCAAGAGTATGTATCTGTAGGTATTTCTGCATTCATGAGATGTATATGTTAAACTCTAAATTGGGCAAGAAGACACTGGATTTTTCCTTCTTTGGCACAAATGAGAAATGCCTGGGGTAGGTGTCAGTGTCCTTGTTTTTGCTACTAAGAACAAAGCAAACTCAGATATTCATCTAAATAAAATAATTACAAAGCTAAAAGATTCACTAGCTTTTAAACTCCCCAGGACTAGGAGGGTAACTCATAAAGACTTTAAGAACTTTCATTCTGTGGTTGTTGTCAATTGGTTTTAATGGAAAAGTATATTTGATTCTGATAATACTTAGTTCTGAGACACTTCACATTTTCAGTTGTTTTCACTTCACTGAGAGGATTTTGCATTTCAGAAATACAAACCCACTAAGCCCTCATTTCAGAATTATTCAAATGCTAGACTCATTCTGGACCGCAAGTAAACTAGTCGCTAGACCTCAGTAATTTCTCAGATGTTCTTTTCCTGTTTGACAGCTCATATTACTATTTTTCTGTTTTCTTAGGGTACAGGGAGATTCCTCAGGTTGCTGGTTATCAAGATGGTATATCAAAACCAGGATGCATAAAAATGTTTTGTTGTTCCTTCCTAGGAGTGTTTAGCAAATTTGCTTTGCAGGCCTTGGAAAAGTAATTAAATAGCTATTGTATAGTGAATAAAAGGTTTGCATATGTTTTTTCTGGGGAAAATAAAATGCTTGTGCTCACCTAGCACTGTCAGGCTAGATGAAAACCAAGAAAAAAATATAATTAATGCATAAGGGAAATAACATAACTAAGGAGTAACAGAAAATGCCGGTGAACTACCACATGTTGAAACACTTGAGTCCCAGTTTGTGATGCGATGAATTCAACAGTAGTTTATGCTTATAGCTTAAAAACAGACAGTGAGTCTGTATAAGAGAGCACAGGGATTCAAAGTCTGCTCAGTTACTAAATGGGCATGTTTAGATTAAGCTAGGAAGAAAAATGCGAGAGATTCTGATACAAACCATGAGAGAAGCACTTTTTTTTTTTTTCCGGAAGGGACTGTGATACAAAGTGCTCATCATGTATATCTCCCTAAATGAACTGAGGCACATTTGTGCACACTTAGCTCTGAAAAGCCTAACAGAAAGTCTAATGGGAAAAGAACAAAACAAACAAAACCCAAACCAAACCACAAAACGCCTACCACCAAAACCAAAACCAATCAAAGAAACCAAAACCTAAAAATCAACAAAAAACACCTACAAAAAATCTCAAACAAACCAAAACAGAAATCTAAAACTTGTTTTTTAAGACAAGCTAAAATACACTAGTATGAGGGATTCTGCCTTTAATAAGCTTGTAACCCATTGCACTTTCGGTTTTAATTCTAAAAAAGCTTTGTTGCTACAGAGTTGTTTTAATTACAAAGTATGTTGATCTCATAAGCCGCCATCTAAAGTCTTGGAACAGTAATTGCAGTCTGAAAATAATGTAAATTCAGTGAGACAAGGAATGAAAAATAATCTGTTGAGCAATGAAACTGAGTGGAGGGGAACAGGAATGCTAAATATCTCAATAGAGCAAAAAGGGAAGGGGGAAACTTTTTAGCTAATGAAGAAACAAAAGTAAATTATCAACAAAAAAATAATCCTGCCATTTGTTGTATGCAATAATTTTAGCAATATCTTAAACTACAGAATGAAAATAAATGTTTGAATGTAAATTTATTTCTGAAAGATTTCTGAGTGGCCACTCCCTGCTCTCTTAATGATGGGAGATAGCGTAACGAAGCCAGAAGATTTTGTCTGAGTTTTCATTTCTAAAATCCTCATTTCTGCCAAATACTTCTTTATAGGGAGCTAGTCTAATGTGCAATGCCTCATTAGACACAATACCTCTTACTATATAAGGCTTTAAGAAATCATTTGCCCTGCAATAGAGAGATTTGACTTTTTATATATGTTTCTCAGTGAAAGTGATTATGTTTGATAAAGTGCCAAGAATGATTTAGGATATTTGGATAAGCCAGGCTCAAAACTTCTTCTCACATGATTTAGCTTCCAGGTGTTAGCGTGACTGACTCTCAGTGTCGTACATTGAGTCTGAGTGCCTTTTGATCAAGTCTTCCCACCCAAACTGGTTCTTTGATTTGGCGTGGGTGATGCAATATTATTGGGTCAGTCTTGGATTTGATTCCTTCTCCAGCAGTCTCAATGGTAAATTTTCCAAAGCTGTGCAATAAATGAATGGAAAATAAATAGAATGCAGTCTTTCGCCAAGTTTTAAAATGTTTTGTTGCTGTACTTAGAAAACAAACAAAGTAAAAAAAACCCAAACAAAATATTTTATAAAGTTAGGAATTCAAACCGACTGCACCAGTTCTGAGCTTGAGTTCTAGGTGTGAATGCTGGCCATTACTACAAGGTACAGAACCAAAGAGGGTCTTGAAAATCTCAAGTTCTTGAGTCCAGACAAAAGAAGATGAGGAAAAGCTAAATTTAGGCAACTAAAGCTGAATTTGGTTAGAGTGGGTGATAACTGTAATTATGACTTGAACAATATTCCTTTGCAATTCTCTGGTCAGGCTAGAGGAAAGGTTTTGTATTTGAAATTTTGAAACCATCAAATCCAGATTACCATGAAAACACTGAACTCTGATCACTATATATTTCCATTTCAAGTAACTGCATAAACGGAACCTCTATTGAAGGACTCAGGATGTGTCTGTAAGATTTTTATGGTGACATCTTCTGCTTTAACCTTAGATGCCTTCCTCCAATAGCACTTCCTAAAGTTGTATATTTATTAGATATTCACTTTATCACAGCCTAATGGTAGCTGTTAAGATAGATTAACCAGCCTTCTTGATATTGTTAATCATTATTCTATGGAAAACTATAAATATTTAAAACTTTCTTACTTTGTGTGAATTTGTAACTTCCTATGATCTGATCCCGTGTTTAGAAGCTGCTAAGATTAGCAGTGGTATTTACCTTTCCTGTGGGAGAAGAGACTACCAAGTGTAAGATTTTTAAGGGTGTATATTGAAGTGGTTTTCTCCTTTTGTGTTTCTGTACAAGTCACATAATTAATTTCCAGGATTTAAATGCATGATTCTTGATTTTAATCTTCACTGACGTATCAAGGGTATAATTTTAAAAACTTGTCTGTAGCACTATTTCACTTTTGATCTTTTCCTAAGGAGGAAAGCCGCATGGTCTTTTTCCCAGACCTGATGTGAATATTTATACTTTGTCTGCATCATTATATATTAGAGACCAGCAAGATGAATGAAAGTAGTGAATCAGAGAGGACAATGTGTATAATGCTGGCAGAAATTTACTATCCAATTTCTCCTTAAGACCAGATGACTTAAAGTAGGAGGAAGTCCACATCCACTTCAGTCAGTTCTTTAATACTCTGTGACATTGGAGGTTTAAGTTTTGCAACCTCTTGGAGGCCTTTTGGTTTCTTCCCAGACCAGACTATTAAAACTATTAGAATTAGAGAGCAGTAATTATAGGTATTCTTATCTTTAACTTCTTTCATTCTAGTAGTGCAAGATGTCCCCTTTGGCAGTAAATGGCACTGTTTCCAGAAGTTGTATTTTTCTTTTAGATATGTCTGGTATGGTTCAGCTCAGTGTAGAAATTTCTAGACTATACTGCAATAAAGACCATGTTATCTGTCTAGTTCAGTAATTATACTCCTAAAATGAATTCAAACTCTTATCCTTATTATCTCTTACCTTGTTTTAGTTTAGCTGTGATTCCATTTTACACTTTTTCTCTGCTTTTGCTCTACCACAGTGACCCATTGTGTCCTACCTAGTGCATCCTGTAGCTTAAAACTTGATGCCAAATGGATTTATCACACTAAAACATTTCTAAAAACTTGGTTCTGTTGGTTAGTCAACAGAAGGAAGACTAAAAAAAAAAACCACACCAACATAATAATTGAGAACAGTTTTGCAACAGCATTACTGCCTTTGAGAATAATCTTTCTATTGTGACTTAGATATTTCTCTTCCTATCTTGTTCTGCTTTCTTAATGATGCTCTGTTGCGTAATGTCAGATCAAGATATGTGATATTGTTTCTTCTTTGCTCTTATTAGCTTCTTGGAACATTTTGCCTAATTATAAATGTAAGGAGATACCATAGCTGTAGGAAAGGTACTCTGATTGTAACGTTGAAATTGAACTTTAAATCATAGGTACTCAAAATATAATAAAGAAAACATTTTTAAGTTAATGTTATGTATAAGAAGCAAACAGGGTCAGCATTCAACATTTCCATGTGTTGTGAAATAGCAATGTGAAGGTACACAACTAAAATATACACCACATGAGAAAAACATCTATTTAAGTCAGGTCTGTGTCTTTCATGTTGATCTCATGAATGAAAACCACTAAACTTTAGAAGTATAGTCAACCATGACCTAACCATTAATGGATTAGAAGCAAGGGCACTGAATAGATTTATTCCTCTCCATCCCCATGACTGAATTTTTTTTAACTGCTTTATTCAAACAACTAGAGCATTACGTTTGCCTTGGATATTACCTTATTGCTTAGTGTAGATTGAGTAGAGATACCATATGCTATGTTCAGCTAGTATATCCAAGAACAGCATTTTTACCCGTCTTTGGTGTTAATATAACTCTTTGTTATTTGCACAGACTGTAGGACAACTATTCTTTTTTGAAATTTCTTGTACCTTTTCTAATTTCTCCTTAAGGTGTACAAACTGGATTATGCTGATGAGAAGGCACAGGTCTTCAGCAGCGGGACTGGGACTCCTATACATTGTTGTCACTAGCCGCTTATTACCAACTAGACTAGTGGATTCTGCACTTGGCCCTCTTTTGAGGTTGAATAAATTATCTTAAGCCTAGGTAATGAATTTGCTGTTCTATTTTATAGAGAGGAAGTAGAAAGAAGAGGGAAGGACTGCAGAGTCCAGGTAAACCAGGAATATGGAATACATTTGCAGAATGTATTCTTTATTCGACATGAAAGTTAAGACTTACATGCTGTCTCCTGGGGGAGTCCTTATTTTTATGAGAAGCATGTAATTACTTAAAAAGATGTCTCTTAAAAATGTTTTCAGACTATGTTCCAATACTGTTGCATATTCTTCTTTTTATTGTCCCCATCTGTAGCTTTCAAATATTGTGGATTTAGTGGGGGGTGAGGTGGGGTGGTGGTTTACTAGTATGCAGGGAAAAATCTGCAGAATGTTAATAGTTTATCGGGCAATTAAGTTATGCTGACTCTTACTACCCAGATCTGCAGAGAATTGAGTCAGGTTTTGTTTATCTGTGGACATTTCTTGTGTGTTTTCTTTTAATGGTCTGTAATGGGGAAACAATACTGTTGCTGCTTTCACTCTGGAAGACAGAGCCCCAAGGACAGTTCAAAAAAGCTTCCTGACTTTCATGAAAAGAGGCATCTTTAAAAATCTGAAAAATGACTAGGATTAGATCAGTTTCCAACATCTGCATTTCTTTTCAAAGGCAAACGCTGCATGGTTGCTGTAAGATTAGCTCATTCGTCTCCTTTGTCTCTAGTCAGTCTCATGTGATTTATGAACTTATAATAATATAATAAAATTCAGTAGTAGACTGAGCTCTTGGAAGATAGTTAAAGGAAGGCTACTTAGTATGTTGGCACAATATTCATTTCAAGAACTGTCTCAGGTGAAAATAGTTGGAAGTTGGGAGGGTGTTGGCTGGATATATGATCTGTGCATTCATTGAATTTGCTTTTGCCCTGGGCAAATGTGCAGCTGCTGCTGGAGATTTCTGCATTTGATAGAGAAAAGCCCTGTTGACTTAGTATGGTAACACTGTAGTCTATTTTTAGAGATGAGGAAGAGTAATTTCTCAAGATAGTCAGGTAAACAAAAATGTCTGAAACTGTGAAACCTTGGATCTGTGAAATTATGACTGCAAAGACTGAGTGAATAAATTTAATGATATCTTACAGCTGTTATTGTCTTTCACTGTTTGAATTCTTTAACTGGAATATCCATGTTGTACTTGAGATATGTATGACTAAGCCCCTGCAAACTAAGTAAGCATTCAGAGCAGACATTTTTGGGTATCCTGAAATGGGCTGAAAAATCTTTTAAAGTTATTTCAGAATAGCAAATTCTGTGGAAGTAGTTCCAGCATTGCTGAGATAGTGGGACTGTATTGGAAATCCCTGCAATATCAAATATTAGAGAAAATATTTATTCTGAAAATAACTAGAAAAATGAATTTACTAATAACTGATGTTGCAGGGCCTTTTGTCTTGCTGAAGACTTTTCTCTTTTATTTTTTTATGTTCTTATGTATATGGCAGTTTACTGGGAGAAAGGAGAAAGGGAGACTTAATGGCAAATTCAATTCCAGTCAAAGAATGGTAGGCACTGTGAATTCAGGAAGACCAAACTTGATTTTCATGTAATAGTCAAGAAATGTGTGTGTTAGATGCACAAAAATTTAAGGTAGTAAATAGAACTGAATTTATGGCATTTGGGGATTTCTTTAATGGGCTTTGATCTTTGGGTAAATTTGTTACACTTACTTTAAAAATACACATATGTATATAGGTGTGGCTGTATGCATGTGTATAAAACAAACAAACCTCCAAACAACTCTACTTTTTATTCAAGACACGATAAAATACAAGTAAGGAATTTTCTCTTGTTAGAGGGTTGTCTTATGATGATGTGCTCCTTTGTGTTCCTTGTAACAGCCAATTGACTATTCCTATTACAGCCTTTTCTGCCTAATTCCTGTGGAGTTTTCCCCCCTGGTTTAAAGAGTTTCTATTCCTTCACTGTGCAAGGATTCATCAGTAGAACTGGGGGCATTAGGACTACTTTCTACTTAGCTTTTTTAATATATATATATATATATATATAATGTAAGAGATGCATATGGATGCAACTATTGCTCAAGCTCTGTAGAATTATCTTTTCCCTTTTGTAGGCATGTTTGAATTGCACATTCATATGGCACAATATGAGAGGAGTGTGAATATACATCTAGGCTGCTTTTATGTGCAAGCCAGCATGAGACATATACAGTGTCTTTTGAGAACAAGTTTAGGCCCATGTTACCTGTTCTGGCTGAAATATCAGAGAAACAGAACTTTTTTTGTGGCCTATGACACAGAACTAAGTTTTGTATCTATAATTAGAATCACTAACAATATAAAACAGATATGAAGAGTCTGTATGAAATCCTTTCATGGGAGGAATAAAAGATACCACCAGAGTGTCAATACAAGTGTAAGCAGTACCTGTTGTAGAAAGGACATATTATTTTCTTTTTTGCCTTTGTGGGTGGAATATGCTTGGTTAATGCTTCTGCAGTGACTGCAGGTGCTTAGAGAAAAGTAAATAGGGAAGACAATGATTTTTCATGCTGATTCAAAATGCAGAGCATGGTGTGAAAAAAGACCATTTTTATTTCTCTAAAAATGCTGTCAGCTTTCAGTAACTCTTGTAAATTCAAAGAACCAACAAGCAGCACAGCATTCCCAAAATATTTGATCAGTACTATAGTTAGCTCCAGACTTCATGTAGGTTACAATTACATAGGCTAACTTTACTTACTTATGCTCTCTATGGTTTTACCCATTATTTAGAATGAGCACCTCAGATCATCTGTCTATGTTTTCTGAATAGAAACATAGAGCACTGTTTAAAAGATATGTTTCATATTATAGTTGCATGATTTTTACAAAGGGCAAAGGCGGAGAATAATGGAGTGCTGCCACCCACAGGGCTAATTAAATTTATCCATGTGAAACACAAACATCCTTACAAGCTACTTAAGGCTAATGGAATTCTATTTTTTTCTATTCATTTTGTTTTCAGCAGTGACAGGTGACGAGTGCACCTAATGTTTTCAGGACAGGACACAGTCAGGCTGGAATGTTGGGCTGTAGATGCAGGTGAATGCAGATGTAGATGCAGGCCTGGTGATGGCTGGTCAGGGCTGTGGGTATGAGGTGGGACATAAGCTCTCTTTTCCTATTTGTCTTCTTGAAGTCTTAACATGACAATTGGTGTTATCTCACACCCTAGTCCTGCATCACACAGAAGTGACTGTTTTCTGTCTCTTCCATTTCACATAAATAAACACTCATCCTTTCAAACTTTAACTTTCAATGGTCTTTGCAATTTAATGTTCAGAGGTGTTTCTTTGTTCTATCTGCCAGGTAAATGCATATACATTGTTACTGTTACTGACAAAGGTGATTGGTTTGAAGGAATGGACTATGGTATCAACTTTTTTGTACTTCATATGTACGTTGCTAATTTTAACCATTAAATATGTTCTTAATATTTTGCTGAATTTTAAAGATTGGCTGTAATTCAGGGGTTAATATCGGTAATCGGATATAAAAGCAAACAAATTTTCTCTTAATGTAACATTTTGTAATACACTATATAGATATTTTGCATGGGTTGAACCTATAAATCTGCACATAAGGAAAGTGGGTCTTTGTAGAAGAATGGGAATAAAAATTAAAGAGAGACTGAAGTTGAGAGCCCTTATTGCAGACCTGCAAGCCTGCAATAACTTTGCAGGATTAATACTCTGGCATAAATACATGCTTAGGATTATAGATGATTGATTAATGATTTACCAGATGTCTGCTGGAAGTACAACACAGCAGAGAGGAAACAGTGTAGGAGGCACCTAGAGTGTAGGAAGACAACTTCCTGACACAGCTGGTCAGTGAGCCAACTAGGGAAGTTGTCCCACTGGATCTGTTGTTTTTGAACAGAGAAGGACTTGTGTGTAACATGTGAGTTGGAAGGTGCCTTGGGCATAGCGATCATGAAATGATCAAGTTTTCTGTTCTTGGAGAAGTAAAGAGGGTGGTCAGTAGAACTGCTACCTTGGACTTCTGAAAGGCAGACTTTGACCTGATTAGGAGGCTGGTTGGCAGATTCACTTGGGAGGCAGTCCTGAAGAGCAAAGGAGTCCAGGAATGCTGGTTGCTCTTTAAGAAGGAAATCTTAGAGGTACAGGAGCAGGCTCTCCCCATATGCTGAAAGACCAGCTGGCAGGGGAGAAGGCCAACATGGCTGAATAGAGCTGGAACTCAGGAATAAAAGGAGAATTTATAACCTTTGGAGGAAGGGGCAGGCTACTCAAGAGAACTGAAAGGATGTCATGAAGTTATGCAGGGAGAAAATTAGAAGGGCCAAAGCCCAGCTAGAGCTGAGCCTTGCTACTGCTGTAAAAGGGGACAAAACATGCTTCTAGAAATACATGAGCAACAAAAAGAGGGCTAAGGAGAATCTCCACTCTCTAGTGGATGTGGGGGGAAACATAGTGACAGAGGATGAGGGAAATGCTGAGGTACTAAATGCTCTGTTTGCCTCAGTCTTTAATGGTAAGACAAGTTCTGCTCCAGGTACACAGGCTCCTGAGCCAGAAGACAATGATGGGGAGCAAAATGAAGCCCAAATAATCCAAGGGAATGATCTCCTTCTATGACAAGGTGCCCCACTTAGTGGATGAGGGAAAGGCTGTGGATGTTGTGTACTTAGACCTCAATAAAGCCTTTAACACCATATCTCACAGTATTCTCCTCGAGAAACTGGCAGCTCATGGCTTTAGACAGGTGTACACTTCACTGGGTAAAGAACTGGCTGGATGTCAGTTCTTTGTGGAGAAAGGAGTCAAATGTGGCTCATCACAAGTGGTGTTCCCCAGGGCTCACTATTGGGGCCAGTTTTGTTTAATTTCTTTATCAGTGATCTGGATGACAAGATTGAGTGCATCCTTAGTAAGTGTGCAGTTGACACCAAGTTGGGTGGGAGTGTTGATCGACTTGAGGGTAGAAAAGCTCTACAGAGGCATCTGGACTTGCTGGGTCAATGAGCTGAGGCCAGTTGTATGAAGTTTAACAAGGCCAAGTGCTGGGTCCTGCACTTGGGTCACAACAACCCCAGGCGACGCTACAGGCTCAGGGAAGAGTGGCTGGAAAGCTGTCTGACAGAAAAGGATCTGAGGGTGTTGATCGACAGGTGGCTGAATATGAGCCAGCAGTGTGCCCAGGTGGCCAAAAAGGCCAACAGCATCCTGGCTTGTATCAGGAATAGTGTGGCCAGCAGGACTAGACAAGTGATTGTGCCGTTGTACTTGGCACTGGTGAGGCTCCACCTTGAATACTGTGTTCGGTTTTGGGCCCCGCATCATAAGAAAAACATTGAAGTACTAGAGAGAGTGCAGAGGAGGGTGACAAAGCTGGTGAGGGGCCTGCAGCACAAGTCTTATGAGGAGCAGGTAAGGGAACTGGGGCTGTTTAGCCTGTAGACAAGGAGGCTGAGGGAAGACATCACTCTCTGCAACTACCTGAAAGGAGGTTGTAGCATGGAGAGTGTTGGTCTCTTCTCACTAGGAGCAAGTGATTGGATGAGAGGAAATGGCCTCAGGTTGTGCTAGGGCAGGTTTGGATTGAATATTAGGAAAAATTTCTTCATGGAAAGTGTTGTCAAGCACTGGAACAGGCTGCCCAGGGAAGTAGTTGACTCACCATCCCTGGATGTGTTTGAAAGACATATACATGAGGTTGTTAGGGACATGATTTAGTGCCAGTGTTGGGTTAATGGTTGGACTTGATCTTGAGGGTCTCTTCTAACCAAAATTATTCTATGATTCTATGATACTTAATAAAATGTTCATTTTGAGATTAGGAGACAGGAAGTTTTATCTTTGGTCGGCAAGAATATACCCATTTCTAACAGAGGAACATGGAAGATTTTTCTCTTTTCTGTCTCTAGCTGTATTAATCAAATATACTTTTTGTGAATTTAGCTTCTCCCATTTTCTACATATAACCATTACCTCTAGATAGAACCATTGCTTCTAGCCTTTAATTTTCACAGATGAATGGTTTACTACATATAACTTGAAGGACGCAATACCTGACCTCCTGCTGAGGAATTTGCTACTTGGTTAATCTAATCAAGGCAATCTAAAGCACAAGTCAGCCTACACACCAAACTGTCCAATTACCAGCAGCCAGACACTTTTAATTTTTCTCCCTCCTGTCTAAGGCATACTTTTGGTGAGAGAAGTTAAAGACAAAAATCAGGATCTGTAAATTGAGAACACTGACATTAAATTAAACCAGCAGAACACAAAGAAAGTTTTTGGTTTTGAAAATTTACAAAAAAGGAGTCGTCTGCTATTATCATAGCTGAGGAACATTAGCTGTACTGATTTGCCATATGAATTTAAAGAACCATACTTAACTGCTGTCAGTATGTTCCCAAAAAAACAGAAGCACTCAGTGAGTGTTGGTCTTTGTCGTAAATTGCTTAGTTACTTATTTGTTGCATCGTGCCTTGACCTGTGGAATGGAGAAATGACTTTGAGCAATTGTATTTATTCAGATTTTAAGGTCTAATAGATATTCCTAAGTTATTCTTAGATTTGTGAATTAGAGTGTTCACAGTAACAAATTTTTATTATACGAAAGAACTATGGAAGTGCTAGAGATAAATAATACTACCAATATAATGACTGGATGTCATTGTGTGAACAGATTGCAGTTACAGTTCTTTTCTTTTGGTAACTTGGGTAACTCTATGAAAAGTAAGCCTGAACTGTGCCTGTTCAGGAAATTTCAAAGACATTGATCTAATATTACTGTATAGGCAGTCTTGTTAAAAAAGATAATGGTAGTTACTAACCATCAGCATTAAAGTCTGGTATGGAATACCTGTGAATATGAACCTAGGACTAGGTGAAAAGAGTACAAGAAGGAGAATGTTACCATTTTGTGGGACAAACAATTAAAACATAATTGTCTCTGATCTGTTGAATATTCTTTGCTGACTTTTTCTGAGTGTCTTAGTTTCAAGAGGGTGGGAAGATGTGACCTGCAAGGCAGTTTGCTCAAGCTGTGGCTGCTGGAGCTTCTGAAACTCCTTCTGAAAAAGTTGTTCCTGGCTGTTGCCTGCAAATGTGCAGAGACCTGAAGCACTTTAGCAGAACTCCAGTCTCTCTTCATTTTCTCTGTGAACAGAATCCTTCCAAATACTACTGCATGAATTGTGAACTAATAGATATATCTGGAATTAGCAATTAATAATTCCAACTATAACGCTAATTATACTAAGCCATTGCTTTAATGCCTGAGTTGTATTTGAATTTCACTCTACATATGATAGCTTTTTTGATTTTGAGTACATGCACTAGTACATGTACATGCACTACATAACCTTTATTCATTGAATGAATACTGAGAGTGAGAAAATGCCAACTGTCTTCCAGAGGTCAAATGCTCAAATCTTGTTAATCACACTTGAAATGAGAAAACATACAATGAGAAATGTCATGCTTTGAATTCAAAGACTTCAGCATTTAGCTGTTGAAGAGTTTAAATATTTCAGTTTAAATAATTTTCCTACTATAATATTTATTTTTCATGTTTACTCGCTACAGTCTTTTGAATGCCTAACAGAATAGTTTTGGCCTAACAGAAGAGTTTTGTAAAGCTGTTTTGTACTGAGGATGTTTATATACATCCTGTGGAAGGCAACCAATGATTGCAGCTCATCTGAGTGCATCCATTTGGCCTTTAAAATGTCTGTGTATTCTGATATGACCTCCTTCCTGTTCAGATCAGTCTTGTTCAGATGCTTTTTACCACCGGGAAAGGAGCAAGATATATACAATGTCAGCAAATATGTATTGGCTGATGTGAACAGTAAATAGATAGCATTATTACATTTGCTGACCTTGATGGGACAGCTGATAAGTTTCTGCAGGCCATCAGTCCTCAGTGAGTTGAGGAAGTCAGACTTTGTTTTTCCTTGAAACAGGCAAATCTTCTATCACCTTTCTTCTTTTTTTCTTTTTAAATTTTATTTTTAAATTTTATTTTTAGCTTTTTATGTAAATTTTTTTACTATCAAATCTTTAAGCTGATAAGGATGCTTGTATCAAAAATTACACTTCTTTGCTTTGACTTTTTTAGTCTTTCATGGTCTTAGCTTATGTACTTCCTCACATCTTGAAATAAATGCCTGGGCAAAACTAAGCCAAAGTGATACATTTGTCATGCACTAAACTGGCTTTGCATCACACAGTTGGCCCAGGGCTGAGGGTTACAGTCAGGCACAGAATGGAGCTCTGGGAATATGACTTGGGTGCTAGTGAAACAGAAACATGTGTTAAGCCAACTGCTCTGTGACTTCTTTGTCACTGGTACCGAAACTAGCTACAGTAGAACAGCTCTGGTATTTCTACATGGTCTACAAATGCATACTCTGTAGGTTAGAAGCCATTATTTAAATGTGAACATCATTCTGAAAGAACTAGTTTAAAAATTGTATGCCTTAACAAGGGATAAACAGTTTGAGTAAAATAAATATAAATGATATTTCATAAAAATTAAATGTGTTTCTATTATTAAAAATGTTATTTGTAAATTGTAAAGTACTAAAATGAGAGTTTCTTTGATGTAACTTCCAATATTGAAGTTTACAGTCTTTAAGGTTGTTTTTATTTCTTCTGAAAACTCTGCATCTAGGAATTAGCATTTGACTTGAGCTAGTCACTGATAGCAGAATACATTATTTCTCCATTATTTTTCTTATACCACATAATGGTTGCTAAGATAAAGGTAGTTTTTTTTGGATATTTATGAAGTGTTTCTGCAAAATAAGTTATTTAGGCTTAGTGGTCTTCCAAAGTTCTGTTCAGTTGGCATGTATTTTGTGATTGGAGTGTCTCATGAAGGATATTTAACAAGTATAGCTGAATTTTAAGAATAAACTTTAGAAAGTCAGCAGCAAATAAATTCTGAACACCAAATAGCAGGTAGAATGCTTCTGTCTATTAACGTGCTTTGATCTGATTGTTTAGAGCAAAGCTCTGGGCTATTAGCTATACATAATGGGTTATTAAACCCAATTGAATTGACTATTTAGGTCAATAATGATGTTAGGTCATTTATTATTATCACAACAAATATTTCATCGTGTCCTTTAAAATTAGAACACTTTCACTGTAATTTTTTCCCCTTCATTTCTTTATTGATGAGCAGGAGCATGTTTGTCATAATAATTTTCCATAGCTTTCTTTCAGTTCATGCTTCAGATTTTCTTTGCAAGTTCTACTTTAGACTGGCATCTTAGTATCAGGGAAAAAATATATTTATGAAAATGAAAACAGAGTGGGATAATTATTTAGTTTCATGTATGTGGTGAAGCAGAAAATCAAATAAAGGTGGTTTTATTGTTAAAACTAATTTTTCTTTCTGGTATCGGTAAGTCAAATACTAAAACTGGAGACTAGATCAAGAACACTCAATTTATTAATTTTAGGATTTTTTACTGAATTTTGCTGAAGACAGCAAGTATATATTAAGCAGACTTATTCTAAACCTCTGTACAGTTTGTCCTATCAAGTCACGGGTATACCTTACCTACATCTGGAAATAATGTTATAATTTTATATTTTTAATCTTAATACTGTTGCACATATATATATATGATATTATTTTCTTCCTGCCATTTGAATTCTTTCAACTCTTTGTAGAATCTTGGAAATTTTTTTAGAAGGGATCTCTCGCAATCTAATCTAAGATTGTGCTATTGCCATGCTGAATCCTGAAAATTTCTGAGGATGGAGGTTTCAGCAGCTGTCCTTGGATTGCCCCACCCTCCTGATAAGCATTTCCCTAATGTCTAATTAGAAACTTCCAAGCTGTGAGTGGTGATGACAGGGTATTGTTGTAGCATCATGCAATGTGGAGAGAAGTATCTCTGACATCAGTTTTAACTCCCATTAAATACTTCTAGGCTAGCATTAAATCTGCTCGTCTTCCACTTAGCCTGGCTAAACAAGTTTAGCTCAGGTTTGTGCCTAAGGTGCTTTAACTGTTTTTTGCTGGCCTTCTGCTGAGATGCTTGTCTCCTGCAAATGGATATTTTTGTTCTTCTCCTATTCCTTGTTTTGTTTTCTGTGTTTTATGGGCTCCTAGGTTTCTTCCTTCCTCATCAATCTTTTCACAGACACATCTGAATCATGATTCTGTAGTTACATCATGCTATTTGGCATGTCTTTAAAAATAGGTTGTAATCTTTAGGGCAGATTACTCTTATCCTTTTTAACAGAATAGACATTTTGTTTGTAGTGTTACCTTCATGGGTAGATAGCAATGAAGAATATTTTGTGGATTATGGAAGTTATTTTTAAATAATCTCTTTTGGATGTTTTAAATTATCATAGCTTGCTGCCACTAAGCACATCTAATAGATTTGCAGATAAACAGCAGCTAGATGCTTTTTGATGTGTATTTAAAAACCTTCTTGTCAAATGTCATAAAGGTTTTCACAGTAGTGTCTTAAGTGCACTGTTACACTTGTTACACAGAGTCCATGGCTGTAAAATTACTTTCTTCTTACACTCTCTTTTCACTGGTTGGGCATGAGCTTTCTTAGAATATAAAATCTTCTCTAAGAAATATCTCTGCTGTCCTTCTTATGTTTGCTATGAGACAATGCAATGAAACCTTGCCATATATGATCTTCTGGCCTATGCTTCAGATATGGATGGTGGCACTACATTTGAGTTGACCTCTAGCTCTGTGCCATATATATGAATATAACACTTCGTTTATGAAAGATGCCATTGAAGGAAAGAAGCAGTATATGAGGAGGAGCTGAGCATACACAGCAAATGAGCTCACAGGAGCTTAGATTTTGTCTCAAATATGTTTACAAACTCAATAGTAGTGATTAGTAATCTTCTGTTCCAGAGAAACTTGTTCATTAATACTGCACATTAGGTAGTAGCATTACAAGAACTGGCTGACCCTGGTACCTCCCACTTCCTGGACCATGGGAAGCCAGTCCATATAATTAGCAAACAGTTTAAAACAGTCTTAAAAAGTCATACTAAAGGTTAAGATGATGGGATAAAAAGCAGTCAAAGCAGAAAGCTGGTGATAGAGTACGCACACTGGCCACATCCCAGAGGGAATGTTGGAAGTTCTTCAAAATCACAATGTGTTTTTCCCTTGCAAATGTTGTCTGAAATGTCTTTTCAGTGTCTGTCAGGTCTGAATGATGAATACCTAGAATAAAATCTTTGCAGGGAAACATAGAAAGTGTTAAAATTGTAACGAACTATCCTGATAAACTTTGCATTTCTCTTATTACTATTCTTATTTCGTAGAACTCTATGTTGAAATGAATTACTGCTCTTCTACAGAAATGCAGTTCACTATGGGCTTTCACATTAGTTCACCTGTTATAATGCTGTATTTATTATAATGCTGTATTTATTATTTAATCATGAGTATAAGAAAAGCAGCAATTTCAGTTAGCCATGACAGAGGGTAGACTACTTTAAACTTAACAGGTTGCTTAGTAGTCGTTTGCTCTAAGATCAGTCTGTGCTTTTTGATTCACTCCAACACTTACCATATCCGTTGTAATGCTTTTCTAGTAGAGTATCACTGATACTCTACTGCACTGCACTTTTTGCACTGTGAGATTTTTAGCTACTAGGTGGCTGTTAGAATAAAACTTTGTATGTACTATTTCATCTATTGCTTTCATGGTAAAAATGGATCTAGGTTGTTTTGTCTGCTTATAGTGATTTGGAAAAATTAACGACCATGGGTTCAACATTTTGTGATTGATGATATTACAGATAATTGCTTGGCATTTGAATATCACAGATCAATTTGTCCTTGTTGAAGATAAGGATGCTTTCCAATGATACTACTGAGGTATTCAATTTGAGCTACCCTCTGCTGATCCACGTTCAAACTCACATTCAGTTGTATGCGTTAGATAAAAGATCTAGTTTAGAAACTCTGAATTTATCATATTCTACAGGAGCAAAAAAAATTAGGATGTTCAAAAACTTAGACAGCACTTCCCTGAATTTGAATGTCTGCATGTTATTCAGTTGATTCACATGCTTCTGTAAGACTGATCACATATATTTTGACTAAAACGTATGTTTCAGAAGGGATCCAGCTTTGATCTCAGCACACTTGAGTATCAGATGCTGCACGGGATTCCAGTTATAATATCCATGGCTTCCCAAATGTTGAATGAAGATATTAAATTATTGAATGAAGGTGTTGAATTGCTTCTTAGCTTTTCTATCTGGAAGCTTCAGTAGATTATTTGCTATGTTCCGTTTTCATATATGTTAGAAATAGCATAGTAAACTTCCTTTCCTTCCTCTCCTCTCCTCCACTGGGAAAAATGAAAGCAACTATGGCCACAGTGGACCTGAATTGTAACATTCAAATTTAATTGTATTGAATCAGTTGGGTCAGTTCACCAGGTTGTTTACTCTGAACTACTATAATGCCTTAAAGGAATATGTGCATGGACTAGAGTCTCTGAGTGGATTACATCTAGAACTGTGTATGCCAGTTTAACCATTGCATGAGCCTCTTAGTCTTACAGACCTGAAAGGTAGGATGGACAGCAGAGAGGAGTAAGTCATGGGACACTAGAGCTACTCAAACAGACTCCGTACAGTCTGAAATCAGGCTGACACAGGTGGTGTTGCTGGGGAATGAAAAACTCTTCATTTTTATCCAAAGATCTTTGTCCTAGTACTTCTGGTGTTCTTAAGTAAATTGTAATCTTGATGGAAAGTGAAAATACAATTTAAAATGCTGGATTTTCTCAAAGGATAGGAATTATAACTTTTCACTTCCTTGTTTGTAAGTTGTTAGGCTTTCTGGTTAATTTAGAACATTAATATCCTGAGAAAATAATAAAAAAAAACCAATAACAAGTAATCCTGGCACCATGCTGATTATACATCACTTTTGTGGGCTATTTAATGTCTCTTCAAAAGTAATAAACATGCATTAAAGTTATTTGGAAATCTTAGCTGATGTTTTGAGGTGAGAAACTTTCAGTTAAACATAGCACCTTAGTTCAATTTATTTTTATGGCTGGATGGCCGTAAGTTAGAAAAAGAAAGAACAGGTTTGGAGCAATTGCTTCAGTGTGGAACTGTGGCCACATCACGTGTTTGAAATGGAAAGGCTTGGTAAAACCAGGATTAATTTCACCCAGGAGAAAAATTTTGTTACCAGGTTTGAGTCTGCACGTGTATGGAAATCAGTTATAATTGGCAGTGGCAGCTTTAATGCAATTTTGCTGGTGAGGATCCCCCATGCAAAGGCTGTTGCGCAAATGTAGTGTATGTCCAGCTCCTGCCTATGCCTCCCCCTCGGTTACTGCTGCAGGGCTGTTCTTGGTTCTAATATCTGTATCGTGCATGCTCATTGCAGGAGGGAAAGAAAAGTACAGAGCTGAAGGAGTAAAAGCTTTGACAGAAGTAGACCCACCTGTCCCCACTGTAACAACCGTCCCTGGTTTTAATGGTTTGTAGTGAACTGTCTCATGACAGGTGTTTATGGTAACTGTGCTCTCTGAATACAAGAAAAGGCCATTGAAATGGGAAGAAGCAATGAAAGTTTGTCCTTTCTTGGCAATCATATAATTGTTTTTTTTTCTCAGTGCTCAGGTTTAAAAAACTTCTAAGGTGATTTAGTAACACTATTACACAATTTATTTAATATTTATTTTCTATCATAAAAAATTTACTGTTCATCTCTACTCCATTTGTAGTTGTATGTAGTGACAAATAGCTCTGCTCCATGGAGTATTGATGGAGGTGATTATTATAGGTAATTTTCCAAAGCTGTAAACTAAGAATGAATAAATAGATGAGGAGGAAACAGCAATCTGAAAGTTTTTCCTCAAAAATAGTCTCTGAATTTTACCAAAACAATTTCTTGCCTGTTTACCTTCAATTTCTGGCAGAAAAACTATGCAGGTGTGCAAGTCACATACCACTTAGTCTAATCTGAAGTGTATCCTGATTATTTTTGTATTTTAGCAGTACTTTATAATTTATGCAGTCTTTCTGAGGAGACTTAGTCAAGATGAAGTAGATTTGCAACCACCTAGATTGGGAGGAGAAAAAGGGAATTCGTAATTATACTTCTTGACAACTATCCAAGATGGACATCAGACACTCTAGTTTCATAAGCTGCATCTTTAAAGAAATTGTTTATTTTTGTGGTGTGATTTTAAAATAATCTATTGACTGTTTACTTATTCTGGGCTCTGTCATGGATAAATCATAGGTCTTGTTTCATCCTAACCTTATGGTCTCCTCTTTTATTACTTGTGTTATGGCAAAGTTAAATGCCTCTGCTTGTCTTTCAGCAAAAGAAAAATGAATTAAATTAACTGAACTCTTCTGTTTCTGAACAAGGTGTCTATATGTTGAAAGGGTTAAATTGTCCTGGTATGGCTGAAACTGGAAGCATCACTTGATTAGGAGTTGCTTTAAATACATTCTCACAGAGATTATTAGCATTTTAATGGGCAGTTTTCTTAATTTCCCTTACCAGTACCTGGATCTGTATGTCTCCCAAAGTTTTTACGACTCTTAGTTCCTATGGCAGTCTCTCTGAAATACAGTATTTGGTTGATATGACTCACTACCTTTGAATAATTCATTTCTTCATTGTTTATATATATTTTCCTAGTAATTTTAAAACATTTTTTTTTCCATAACATTGAGTAATTCATTAGCTTACTTGTTAATCCACATATGAGGGGTTTTTTTTCCTCAGCTAATGAAGAGGAGGAGAAGGAAGGGGATGTAATTCACAGTGCCTTAGTTCTCAGATGGGACATATAATGACTTAAAATGTAGGTACTTGGTTGTACCTGATATGTATGTATGTATATATTTATCTCAGTTTGAAGTATATGGAGTAAAATGTTCTCCACAAGGGCTGTGCAGGATGTCTTCTGTGAGCTGCTCCAAATATGATGATTACTGTGTGTCAACCTGCAGAGTAGGATCTTCCTGTGAAGCAAATGTGCATAACTTAAGAGAATGTTTGGATCAGCATGACTGTGGGTGGTAGAAGCAGGGACCCTGTTACATACTGAAAAAAAGAACTATAAAAAAACCTGTCAGCTGGGGTAATGTAGACAAGTCGCATAACGTTTAGAAGAACTTACTGAACTGTGAAGGCTGACATTTGCATCATAAAATAAGGCTTTGTTTAGCTATGTTAATGCATTTTAAGCTTGCACTATCTTTTGGTTTAACAAAATAGGAGCAATAAATGATTGCAGAATTGAAAACAAATTGGCTCCTATTTTAAATCACATCAGATTTAATTTAGTAAACATGTGACTTGTTTATAGTTGAAAGCAGTGGAAGGTTTTCTTTAACGATCTGAGTTTCACTATACTTAAGCATAGCACCAAGTTTGACCTTCAAATGCAAATAATTTTAATTGTGCATTTACTACAGAGAAATTCTGGGATACTGAATGGAGTGTCATGGAATGTGTCACATTCCATGTGTCACATTCCATGTGTCATTTCATGACACATGAATGGAGTCCTTTCCTACCTCCTTTCCTTCTACAAAACTAAGGGACCTTTCTTCCCGCCATTTCAAAGTAGCGGTTTACACTGTTGCTATGAAATGACAGGATTGCTTGGGACATGAGAACAATACCAAATTCCACTCTGCTTTCTCCTCTCCCACTAGTTCATCCACCCCAGCAGCAGCCATTTCACTGCTGTATGTATACTCTGAAATCTTCTGCTATGATATAGCCTCTTTTCTCCTGAAAAGCCATGCGGATTTATTTTTAACTCAGACAAAAGTTTTTTCTAAACTAGACTATGCTAATGATTCATTAGGTGATTTTTCTGTGGTGACTGTTTCACTGGTATAATCTCTCTCAAGTGATGAGAAAATGAAGTTGAATGCGCAAAGTAACTAATACATTAGGTGATCGACTTCTGCACACTCAGTCAACAGTTATGTGCGACTTACTTGATGGCAATGTCTGTAGACTGGTTTTGGCTGGGATACAGTTAATTTTCTTCATAGTAGCTAGTATGGGGCTATGTTTTGGATTTGTGCTGAAAACACTGTTGATAATACAGGGAAGTTTTCATTATTGTTGAGCAGTGCTTACACAGAGTCGAGGTCTTTTCTGCTTCTCACACCGCCCCACCGGTGAGTAGGCTGGGGGTGGACAAGAAGCTGGGAGGGGACTCAGCCAGGACAGCTGACCTCAACGGACCAAAGGGATGTTCCATACAGTATGATATCATGCTCAGCATATACAACTGGAGGAAGAAGGAGGAAGGAGGGGACATTTGGAGTAACAGTGCATAGTGGAGCCCTGCTTTTCTGAAGGTGACTGAACACCTGCCTGCCAAAGGGAAGTAGGGAATTAATTCCTTATTTTGTTTTACTTGTGTGTGTAGCTTTTGCTTTACCTATTAAACTGTCTTTATCTCAAGCCATGAGTTTTCTCACTTTTACCCTTCTGATTCTCTCTCCCATCCTACTGGGGGGAAAGTGAGTGAGCAGCTGTGTGGTACTTAGTGCAATTTCTTGTTTTGGCTACATAGTGAATTAGATCAGGGAAATAACTTGTTAGGAAAAAGAGTAACTTTGCTTAAAGAAATCTACTTTCCAAGTAGATCAGTGAATAGGAAAGAGCATCTTGAATTGGTGTGGATAAAGTGTATAGGTAGGACTGCACCCGCACAGAGTATAGCAGTCTCAGTTTCTTTAAAAAATTCAGAAAGGGTTATGCCAGATTAAATTACAGCAAACTTCAAGCAAGTTTCCTGAAAATCAACATGTGTACATCCAATTGTGCATTTTTGCAAATGTAAGTCTAAGTATCCTCCTTTTTTTTTTCTTTTTTAACATCATGATCAGGAAGTAGGGAAAGTATGATTTTACTTGTATAGATTTAGAGATCACTGAATAATGGAAAAGAAGTCTGATTTAGCTCTTTAAAAAGGGATTAAACTAAAACTATTATGCAGTTTTTTCATACAATATAATTCAATTAAAAATATTGTTTGTTTGAAACTGCTTCAGCTTCATCAATGACCTGCATGAAGAGACTGAGTGCACCCTCAGCAAGTTTGCTGATGATACCGAACTGATGGGAGGGCTGACACACCAGAAGGCTGTGCTGCCATTCAGCGAGATCAGGGCAGGCTGGAGGACTGGGCAGAGAAGAACCTGATGAAGTTTAACAAGGGTGGTGGGAAACAGTCTTCTCCTTTATAACAAGAGATTATAAACTGGTCTCTTAAGTCAATGGCCACATTTCAGTTACTCATTTGTAGCAAATTGTTCGCACACAAGCAACAGCAGAAGTATTAATTACTAAACATTTAAGTAAATTGCTATCTACTCAATAGATTGTCTTACACAGTTTTGAGTTGTTTTCTTCTGTTTAATGTTATCCTTTTCTTTCTTATTTTCCTAAATTTTCTGTGTTATTTCTTCAAATTACTTAACAGCTAGTGTCTTCAAACCAGGCACAGCTGCATATTAGTTCTTTCTTGCTCTCTCATTTTTTTAATGTATCTTTTAAGGTTTTAAAAATTAGCCAGAGATTATATTGCTATCTTCTGCCAGTAAAATCTATACACAAATTTTTTACTGTTTCTAAAGTTACTATTAGTAATACTGCCTGAGCTTATATAAAGAAAATTTTATCTAAATCTTTCTCCATTTTGCTGTTTCTTATCACATGGACTGTACAATAATATCTGCAGAACATAGGCTTAACAGGGTATAATTGATTTAATAATTCAGAGCTCTGACTCTAGCTAGGACGGACCAACACATTCCAATGCAAGTTTAGAATTTAAGTGCTTTTAATGCTGGGGAAAATATATCAAATTTGATGAAAAATATTTTCGAGCAAAACATTGAATTTGGATCAAGTTCAGTAAAGAGAATGCTGGCCTTTTGCTTTCTTCTTTTGAAGGGAAATTTTTCCCTGAGAAGTTACTTTATTTAAAAAAAAAAAAAAAAAAAAAAAAAGCTACTCATGCCTTCCTCCAATATTTTCTTTCAGGATGAAGAAAATATTTTTCCATTATAGAAGTTTAAATTTAATTTTTGTTTCATTTTCTAAATAAAGCTTGACACATCTGTCCCTCAACTTTCTGTCCACAGTCATCAAATGAAAAAAAATAAAAATAAAGGAGTTTTACAAAGAGCTCTACTTTACATTAAGCATGAAGTGTTGTGCTGAATATACATAGTGCTGATACCTAAAATCATAAATTGGCAAATTGAAGAAACTTCTAAAACTAAATCAATTTACAATTTCACAAGCAAGCACCCTTTATTGACGCATCGGCTCACAGCTCTATCTAGAGTCACTGTGGTATATCCTCGCTAATACCAGCCATGCTGGACATTGTGCCACCTGACTTTCACCACCTCCAGCTACATGCAATTGTTCTTCATGTCAACTGGTGGGTGCCAAAGGGGAAGTAGAAGGTACACAGTCACCATAAATATCTCGGTTGTAGCAACATTTAATGCCTGTTTTGGTCTCATGTCAAAATGAGTAATATCAGGATTCACATAATCTTTAAATAAGTCCTCGGATAAATTTTCTATTAGCAATTATGTTCATAGTGGTGACATGCAGATATAAGCCTCCAAGGACTGAGAATATTTAGGAAATTCCAGCAAAATCTTTGAAAAGACATAATGTGGTTCAAAATAAAATGACTGAAGGGGCATATTTTATTTCCTACTAAAAAACATGTTTTTGTAGCTTTACCTGTCAAAGATCAGGAGTTTCTCTTTGGCTTCGAGGTTGGGATTAGTGCTAAAATCCCTGCAGTTCAAATTAGCAAAATCTCCAAATGATTATGCTGTTTTAATTATAATGATTGCCAAATGTTTAGAATATACCTTCAAATGTTCTCAAATTTGCTTCATTAGGGGTTGCCAAAGTTTTTAGAGACATACTTTGACACCAGGATTTTCTGCTCATCTCATTGATGTACTTTCTTGTTCTATTCTGTCTTTGAGTTGGTTTGTTAAAGGTGGCTAATTTTGATAATAGTGGTTTAGTGTTTACATTATTTAGGAATTGTGGGGCATTTAATTAGCTAAAGTAATTATTAATAAATACTTCTTAAAGGACCCTTTGTGTGTGTGTTTGTATGTGGAGGTGTGTGCGTGCTGTAATGCTCATACACATTTAATTTTAATGATTATAAATATAAAGCTTTTGGCTACCAGAGTAAAAAGCTTTGTGGCAGGGTTCTCATAATATGAGCTACCTTGGAGACTGCAGGAGCAGAAGTGGTCTACACCCATATAATAATTGGTGAATTTTTGGTAAGCAAATTGCAGTTACAGTGCTTGAATTGGTTTAGGGCACTAGGGAAGACATCTTAAACTCAGTGAAATTTTAATAAATAGGAAAAGGTTTAATTCTGTTTTATACCTATACCCAAAAGATGAATCTGCCAGTGAAATTACTTTTATGTGGTGGAGAACACCATATTCTGCATCCTTGGCATGGCTTCTTGTAGTTTAATTTAACCTTCCATCTGCCTTGCATAGCAGTCCACCAAGTCGTGGCTTGCCCAGATTGTATGCTTTAGCAAGACCAGTACCTGAGACAATATTGGCTCTGTTTTTCTCAACTATTTTAATGAAGGTTTTCTGGCCAAACTGTAGTCTTAGGGCAAAAGCAGCACTTAATGCTCATTTTCTGTACTTCTTTAAAATTTTTAACTTCTTTCTAGTGATGCTTCACCACTCTTTTTTATTTCATTTTTTTTTTTCTCCAGCAGCTTCCTTTCCTCACCAGCAGGTGCCAACTTGGCACCGTGCAGGCTTCCTCTGAACTTGGTGCCATGGCTCTTTCCAAGGCTGTCAAACAGGGAGCTCTTATGTGAGCAAGTGCAGCTGGAATTTTCCTCTTCCTCCTCCTCCTCTCCTCGCACTGCGTTCTCCTGGCTCACTCTGCAGCAGCGGTGCCCCCACAGCCTGCTGAGCTGGAGAGAGTGAGAGCACTTTTTCTCCTACCAGGAGTAAGCCCCACACACAGCTGGGCAGCATGCCACAGTTAGCTTGGGTAGATGCTTGGTTCAGTTAGGATGATGTGTACAGCAGAGGTCTGTAGCTACATATATTAGCCATGCATCTCTTCCAGCTGAAATGACACACGGAACTGCCACCAGTCTCCCCTCTTACTTGTATTTCTTTCTGAAGCAGCTTTAAAATAAAATTCAGTCTTACTCATGAACTGCGTAAAATTTTTTTTCTAACTTTCTTCCTTTAAAAAACAAAACAAAAACCAAAACCAAAAAAACCCGATAAACTTCTGCCATAGCTGATGAGACAGCTGATATCATTAATCTATTCAAGAGGTAATAACAGTGATTTTGAAACTGTTCACTGCTTTAGTGTTAAAATGTAATAAAATGGCACTACTGCCTGTTGGAATTTAACTGTCCTCTTATTGTATCTGAACTACTAAAAATGGCACTCTGAAGTTTATTTTATTAAGGAAATAAGCTGTTCAAGCACAAGAAAAAAACAAAAAGGATATATTGTCACTTGCCACAAAGTGGCTCTATTTTACTGCAAAGTTTTGTTATGTCTTAATCATTATTAACTAAAATATCTTTACAGTAGATCTGCATATGGTTATTTGGAAAGTGTTAATATTAACTTTAATATAAGCACTAGTATTAGCATGAATTTAGCATTAGCATTTAATATTAGCATTAATACAAGCTTTAGTCTTGAGTTTTGGAGAAGACAGAACAGAAGTTACAAAGATGTAAATGACCTACCCAAGGTTTTATAACAAATCTGTTGTAGAGAAAGGAGAGATGAGTATCCAGACAGTGCTGGTGGTCTTGTACAAAGAGACTGGACAATGTCTGGAAAGTCAATCCTTAACATGTTTCTTGTCATCTCTGTCCCTTGTTCTTTCTTTCCCACATGGTAATTGGAGGAGAGAGACTGGGGAGAAAACTAAAAAATTAGTGACTTTAAAAATTTCTCAGAATGCACAGATGCTAGTGTGAAGCTTGCATACCTGTAATATAGGAAACCAGTGCAGTCTCGGTGAGATAAAATCTGGAACATCAGGAGAAGCCTCAATACCAAGAAAAAACATATGTTAAAGTGCAGCTCATGTGTATTATGTGTCTCTCACTGTTGTTAGTGATGAATAAATAATAGGATATGCAGAATCTCAGGACAGTATCTACTGTCCTGTGAAAGTGCTTGTACTGGAGATGTCACCTGGACATAGGCTCCTGGGGCGGCACTCACAGAGTTTCAGAAATCTTTAGCTGCGTCCTGTTGAAACAAAATACAGCTGTGTCCTAAGAGCAAGCAACATGCTGATGCAGTCAGTCTGCCAGCTGAAGCATTCTGCTTTAGACATGCTCACACTTTCCTAAGGAACAACATCACTTAGTGTTCATTTATTGTTGCTTCCTTGGCTGTACATGCAGATTTGATCCTCTGAATATTTAGAGGGACACAGTGTGCAGGCAACGACAAAGAGGGGTGCTGTTCTGGGTTTGAACAGATTACTCCCTTGAATTGCACCTCCCTCACTGCCACCCTTCACCACGGCCCTCTTTAATTTTCTAGTTATCTTCTCTGCACCTGATTAAGAAGCAAGGCTTTCCTTGTGGAGAATTTACAGTGCTATATTTTAATCTTAGTGTTGTCTGAGCTGTGTATTGTTAAGGGCATGCATCACACTACTTTAGCTGTGCAGTATTTCAAATAAGTTGTATAGTTTAAAACAGGAGGGAATTAGTTGGCTTTTTAATTTTCCTTTGTTATATGCTATTAAATTTTGTCTGGCTAATCCTACGGAGAAGTTAATCACTTTAGTTTCCTGAGGACTATCACATTATAGTACAACTAAACTGTTTTGTGAGACAAGCAGAGAACAGAGGACATGACATCACTGTTATGCAAGGCTTTGCCATGCCATGTCTCCAAAATGAGACAAAGCAGGGAGAGGAACAAAAAAACCAAAACCAAAAAACCACACCACAACACCAAAAAAACCCCAGCAACAATAATATCATTTTTCCCACTGTTGCTGTCTTGTCAGATCTGATGATTTACCTAATATTTGGATACATAACTGAACGATTCCATTATGTGTTCAGAGCTGGGTCATGCTCAGATACACACAAGTCTGAAATGAATTCTGTAAAAGTTAATGATACTTACTTGTACACAAATGTTGTAAGCATGGCCAGGGCAACACACATAATCATACAAACAGATAAACAAGGAAATTAATGGATTCATCGATCACAGGCATGGAAGAGACTACTCTGCCTATGCATTTTTATATCTCAAGAATCAAACTGCAAAGTATTCAGAGAAAGCACATTCACAGTGTCATAGTTAAGTCTTTGGATTCTGCAGACAGAAATTATGGGAATCTCTTCCTTCACCTCTTAGACCATGTCAGTGTTAGTACTCTTAATCCTAGGAAATTACATTTTGTTTCAAGACTTAATTTTTCTGTTATGCTTTGCTTGTAAGAACAGGAAAATCTCTATATGACTGTGTGTATTTCATTCATAGGTCTACCTAAAGAGACGTGAAACTGTGTCTCACCTTGCTTTTGGATCAAATGGGCTCTATCCTTGCATTATAAGACTTGTTTTTCAGTCTCCAGGTCATTTTGGGGAGGCTGTTTTAGTTTTGGAAGTTATTGATATTTCTGGAAGGCTGAATACCAGCATTGCTGGTCAGAACACCACTACAGTGTGTTACTGAGATCGCTTTCACACTTAATAGTCTCTTTTTACTCACTCAAGAATCTCAGTAACTTTTCTTGAATTAATTTGTAGTAGGTCAAATTATGTGGTGACCCTAAGTGTCTCTGTATCTGCAGCTGCAAGGCAAACTACACTTCTTACCAACTACTTGAGCCTATTGTATTACACTAGGTTGTTTCGAAATGTGTGGGAGGAGGGGAGGTTGTTTGCTTAATTTTGTTATTCAAATACTTGTGTAAAAGTACCTATTCTTATTATTACTATCCTGTTGATCTGCATGCTCTCCTGAGACTGTACCTGAAACTATTTTTTTTTTGTCTTTGGGTCAATAATCAATTTTCAAATATTAAATAGAGCTTCACTGAATAATTCCATATCAGACTATTTGGAATAACTCAAGAATATATGCCCACTAATAGGTGCAATGTAAGACATCGTGAATCTGTGTTTAATCCATCTACTGTGAGAGAAGACTTGCATAGGTTTTCAGCAGTTTTAGAGTCATCATGAAGAATACATGGTCGTGTATAAACCATGAGGGAATAGAGAAAGGTTACATGAGTATAAGGTACCATTATGGTATCATACAGTGGTGTTTCTGCTAAGCTTTATACTAGATGAGCTACTTGGTTAAAATCATATGACCTGTTAAAGTAGTTGTAGCAAAGAATCTGGCTTTACAACTCTCCTGGAATTTTCTAGGAGCCAGAAAATACTGCGTTCCTGTGTCACTGCTGCAGAAGAAAGAATAAGCGTCACTGATCTTGATAGTGGGCATCACATACTGGAAAAGTTAACAGGTTTCCCCAGTTCTTTCAACACCTGTCAGGAGCACTACTTAAATCAATTCCTAATGGACAGAACCTGACCAACAAATGAAAATTATAGCTTATTTGATTGCTCTTGCTGGGTTTCCTTTTCCTCTTTTATATGGTTCTCTGCTTTCCTTCCTGAAATACATTACTGCCATGACAGCAAATGGTTTGAATGAAAGGACAGTTCACTCTGATTTAATTTTCTAGAGGGTCTTGTATTGTGTTTTCCATCTCACAAAACAATATAAATAATAAAAAATACATTATAATGTTTTTGCAATAGATTGAGTCCCCACTGTAAAAATCAACCTTGTTTTTGAGCAGAAATCTAACTTACTCTCCTGATAGACATTGTGGAAGTAGATAGTATTGTTGTTATTGTTGCTATTATTATTGTTTTATTAGATGTTTTGTGCCTTGGGGATAGGAGTATGAGGTGGCAGTTGCTACGGAAACTAGTTTGAAAAACGTTATTGAGGATCAGTGAATCTGCTTGTAAGACAGCTGTCGCTGTGGACATAAATTAGTTCTATCCTCATTAGTTAGGTGCTCTCTTTAAGGAGGGAGGGAGGCAGTGTTAATCTGACATTTTCCATATTTGACAGAGAGATTTTCTTGTGCAATTCTCTGGTTTACAAGAACAGTGTGGTTGTTAATGGAGTCAATGTTTTCATTACTTTCTTCTTGTTATATATCCTGATGCTGAGTAAAGATTGTTTTTCCAAGATGCTACTGTAGAAAATTAGCTTTTTGTTTGTTTTTAATTCCATAAATACTGGTGGTATATATTCCACAAAGACAAGGTGGTAAATTTGTATGGCAGAATACAGACTTTTTTCCTGTGATAGAATTCTGCATCCTTATGAGTAGGTCCTTGGGGTGATAATTCAGTTGTTTCATAGCTATAGTTGTTCTGCCTCGTTAGTTTTATAACCCCATCTACTCTTCCTGTAGCTCCTCTATGCATAAAATAGAGAATCCATGTTAATCAGCCAATGTCATCTTAGCCTGTTCCTGCTTTTGGGAAGCTGAATGTGGGCTCTTAATTCTGTATTTTTCAGCAGTTTCTCATAAGAAGTTTCAGCAATATACAGTTTTCTTCCCAGGGAAAGGGTGGTTGTTGTCTCTTCATGTCTTTGTGTGATCAGAAACTTCATATTCATATGCAGCTTATTTTTTATTTTCCAAACATTCTTTTAAGGGATACTTTTTAGGACTGAGCTCAGTTAACGTAACCTATAGATGATATGTTTTGTCTACATTTTCTCATTTCAAGTTCTTTTGGTTAGTAATTTTTCACTTTGGCCCACTGGGGAAGTAGGTATTTCCTATGTGGTTTTCTTGGTATATTTTAAGTCTGTCTCCATTCTTCATTATTTCTGTCCTTTCATTTTTTTTGGTCATTTGTATCTTTCTGGTTAGTAAGATCAGCATGTTGATTGTCAGCAATTTTTATTGGGAGGGGAAAAGCTAATCCTGAATCACCCTCTAGTTAGAAATATAATTTAAAAAATACTGTAGGGCTTCCTAATCAAGACAGGAAAGGTAGCAAGTGCTTTCTGCTTTTATAAGGAGATAAAAGGAGATAATTATCCTAGAAAGCTGAGACCAGCCAAATTTAAATAAGAAAAGGATACTTTTAAACATGATTAGCTGCTAAATAAACTGTCATGGAAGGTGATCATTTGATGTCATTTATATCACTTTTAGAAAATATGGCTTAGCCAAATACGAGTTAAACTTTCGTTAAATGCAAACTAATGAGTTCACCGTAAAGGTAAATTGGTGACACACAGGAAGTCAGACTAGTCTGGATGCTCTCTTCATCCTCAGTTTTATAAATCAATATCACTGCAGTTTTCCCTCATTTCCCTCTCATTCATTTTATAGTTGACAAGATGAAACTGACCATAAATAGTGTTTTGGTAGAATAGATTTTGTTGCTAGCTTGTGTATTGAAAAAATTTCATACCATTTGTAATAACTGATGAGAACTAACAGACAAGTATTTGAGTTGAATGTAGGAGACTGACACTATCTGTACATTTCTGTACATTCTGTACTATCTGTACATTTCTCCTTAAATTGCAAACCTGTTGGCTGTGAACAAATGGCACTGTAGCTTTGCTACCATGGTGCCACTTCGTTAGATCTGTGTGTGTCCGGTTGTTACTGTACCTTGTCATCCCAGCTGAGATTTCATTCCTGTAAGCAGGTTTTGCACATGGTGATTTTTTGAGGATCTGGATAGATGCTTACTCTAAAGCAACCAGATCTGGCAAAGTAATTTCATTGTGGATGAGCCAATAGGCATGAGATTCTTAAAATATTTTGTTGCCTGGTACAGAGCTGGACTAGTTTAACTGAAACTGAATAGCTCTATCTCTATTTCTGATTCTTTCTACTAGTGCATTCAGCTTGTTTTGGTGCAAGTCTTCCTACCCTATTACTTTTTTTCTTTTTTTTTCTTTTTTCTGTGCTGATAAGGTTGCAGGAGGAAAACATTCTAAATAGTAAAGAGTGGAAACTGAATAACAGGATTAACCAATTTTTGACATTTCCATTTTAAACCTTTGTGTTTAGTGACTATATGCGCAAGTTCAATTTGATCTTGGTTCAAGATGAAACTTACCTGCTATGATTGTTCAAATGTAATTTCTCTACACCTCTGTATGATGTTAGCTGATATAGTTGTTGACTGAATGAATTTTAATCACCAGACACTCATTTAATCTATGCTATTTTAAATTTTATAATTGATTTAAATGATTCAGACTTGAGCAGTTTGTTTGCTTAAGCATAGTTTTGGTCTTGTTAGAAATCTGTGTCTGATTGCAGCATGCTTCTCATACTTGCTCCAATGCTCCAGTGCAATGTATGTTTACTGGGAAGATTAGTAAGTGAAGTGAGAGATCTGCTCATTCTATTGTATATTGCAAAATAACTTTATTGGATTTTTATGTCCACAATTGTTTGAAGAACAATAGAGTCCAAATAAGGAACACTGCTGATTTGAGGGATAAATACAAACACTATTTTTTTTTTTTTCCTGCTGCAATTTTAAGATAGACTTAGGAAATTGCTTTCAGTTGATCTTTGCAGAGCAGCCTGAGACCTTCATGAATCTTTTGTTACAAATTTACCTATAAACGTCTACACACACGCCCACACACAAACACATACAAGTATGATCTTTTAGTTAATACCTTTTCTTGAATACTGTTTTCAGTGGCTTAGTTATATATATATGTTTTGAGAACCATCACATTTAGGAATATTTTTGTGAGAAAAAATCTACTATCTTACTTAAAATGTTTTCTTGAAATGATTTACAAAGGACAGGCAATATTTATCCTTTATTCAATTTGTTTGGCTCATGTTTTTTACAACATGTTTAACCAGTGATCGATGGTCCTTGATATGTTTTGTGACTTATCTCAAAATCATCCACATTTTGGTATGGAATATGAGGTAGAAAGCCCCTGAGTACAACTTTACATCTACCTTGTGCTTCCTACTAATAAAATTATTAGGAGCAGCATTTGCTCCTATTGTAGTCAGCGGCTTAAAGCACTGCAGACTCCTGTGTGATTCTATCTACACAGGGATTTGTGATGAACTCTGGAGGGCTTATAAACCCAAATGTCACTGGAATTCTATTGAAGCTTCTGACAATCTCAGTCATCTTTCTGTGTCCTACTTCACTGTCAGTTTAAAACAAAACAAAAAAAAAAAAAGAAGAAGAGCAAAGAGGGAAACAGAAAGCCCCTCACACTTTATGATTTGTGCTTGGTTACTATAGTGATGAATCCTGCATGAAATCCCACACAGTTCTGACTGGAATCCAGACTTGCAGATACTTGTCAGAAAATAAAACATAGAAAGGTAATAAATTCAGTAGTATAATATTGAATGATGGCGTAAACCAAATCTATTTGGATGAAATCATCTGTGTTTTAATCTGGATCTTAGGATCATAGAATCATAAACCAGTTTGGAATTGAAGAGGCCTTAAAGATCATCTCGTTCCAACCTCCCTGCCACGAGACACTCTCCACTAGACCAGGTTGCTCAAAGCCCCATCCAACCCGGCCTTCAATACATACCGAGATAGAGCATCCACAGCTCCTCTGGTCAACCTGTTCAAGTCTCTCACCGTGTTCATGGTGAAGAATTTCTTCCAAATATCTAATATAAACCTACCCTCTTTCAATTTAAAGCCATTATCCCTCATCCTATACCTACATGTTCTTGCAAAAAGTCCCTCTCCAGCTTTCTTGTAGTTCCCCTTTAGGTACTGGAAGGCTGCTATAAGATCTCCCCAGTGTCTTCTGCAGGCTGAGCAACCCCAGCTCTCTCAGCCTGTCTTCACAGGAGAGGTGCTCCAGGCCTCTGACCATCTTTGTGGCACTCCTCTGGACTCGCTTCTACATGTCCATGTCGTTCTTATGTTAGGGGCCCAGAGCTGGATGCAGTACTCCAGGTGAGGTCTGACAAGAATGGAGTAGAGGGGGGAGAATCACCTCCCTTGATGTGCTGGTCACACTTCTTTTGATGCAGCTCAGGATATGTTTGATTTCTGGGCCAGAAGTGCACATTGCCAGCTCATGTTGAGCTTCTTGTCCACCAACACTCCAAAGTCCTTCTCCTCAGGGCTGCTCTCAATCCATTCTTTGCCTGCCTGTATTTGTGCTTGGGATTGCCCTGACCCATGTGCAGGGCCTTGCACTTGGCCATGTAGAGCTTCACACAGACCCACCTCTCAAGCCTGTGAAGGTCCCTCTGGATGTCATCTCTTCCCTACAGTGTGTCTACCATACCACGCAGCTTGGTGTCACTGGCAAAGTTGCTGAGGGTGCACTCAGTCCTACTGTCCATGTCACTGACAAAGCTGTTAAGCAGAGCCAGTCTCAATACTGACCCCTGAGGAATGCCACTCATTACTTGTCTTCACAGAATCGTAGAATAGTTTGGGTTGGAAGTAAACTTCAAAGGTCATCTAGACCAACACCCCTGCAAGGAGCAGGGGCATCTTCAGCTAGGTCACATTGCTCAGAGCCCCGTGCAGCCTGGCCTTGAATGTTTCCAGGGATGGGGCATCTACCACGTCTCTGGGCAACCTGTGCTAGTGTTTTACCACCTTCATTGTAAAAAATTTCTTCCTCATGTCTAGTCTGAATCTCCTCTCTTTCAGTTTAAAACCATTTCTCCTTGTCCAGTCACAACAGACTCTGCTAAAATGTCTGTCTCCATCTTTCTTACAGGCTCCTTTTAAGTACTGAAAGGCCACCATAAGGTCTCCCAGGAGCCTTCTCTTGTCCAAGCTGAAGAACCCCCACTCTCTGTGCCTGTTCCCATAGCAGAGGTGTTCCATCCCTGTGATCATCTTGGTGGCCTCCTCTGGCCCCCCTCCAACAGGTCCATGTCTTTCCTCCACTGAGGGATCCAGAGCTGAATGCAATGCTCCTGGTGGGGTCTCACCACAGCAGAGTAGAGGGGCAGAATCACCTCCCTCGACCTGCTGGCCACCCTTTTTTGATGCGACCCAAGATATGATTGGTCTTCTGGGCTGCAAGTGCGTATTGGTTGCTCACGTCTGGTCTCTTGTCCACCAGTACACCCAAGCCCTTCTCTGCAGGACTGCTATCAATCCCTTCATCCTCCAGCCTGTTTTGATGCTGTTGGTTGCTCCTAGCCAAGTGCAGAACCTTGTCCTTGTTGAATTTTATGAGGTTTGCTTGGACTTTGAGCTGTTGGCTGCAACACTTTGAGTGTGACCATCCAGCCAATTCCTTATCCACTGAGTGACCATCTGCCAGATCCATGTCTCTCCAGTTTAGAGGCAAGGATGTAATGTGGGACAGTGTCAAATGCTTTGCACAGCTCCATGTAGATGATGTCATTTACTCTTCCCTTATCCACCAATACTGTAATCCTGCTGTAGAAGGCCACCAATCTTGTCAGGCATGATTTGCCCTTAGTGAAGGCATCTTGGCTGTCACAAATCACCTCCTGATTTTTTAAATGCCTTAGCATAGTTTCAAGGGGGATCTGCTCCATGATCTTGCTGGGCACAGAGATGAGACTCATCAGTCTGTAGTTCCCCAGGTCTTCCTTATTGTTTGAGACACTGATGTTAAATAGTTCTTCGTGACTCAATTTATGCACAGAAAGCATGGTCACTCAGTGGTTCTGGAAGGCTAAAATTACAGTCCTGGTTGACATCCCCAAGTGGTGTGACACCTTCAATATTTAGTCTTTCCTCTTATATTTCCCTTATCCAAGTGCAGGAACTATAACACGAAGTATTTTCACAGTGGACTGCCTTTGTGTCTTCAAAACTCCAACATATTTCTTATCTTGGACCTTTGGTTTCCTTCTCTTTCTAGTAATATTAGTTCACCTTCTCTCAAACTAGCTTCTGTACAGGCTGTGAAGTTGGGATTTGCTTCTAGAATTGACCCTGTATCTTCTAGGTCCTCCCGTGAAGGCCTAAGGTACTTTCACAGTCCCTCTGCCAGCTTTGAGAATTGCTGCAACTTGGCCCTAGAGATTTTTGTCCCTGAAACAGTGACATGAGCTAGTTGAGTTCTCTTGCTTCTTCACATAAGGTATCCTGTCCAAATTATATTTGTTCCTTTTTAGCTGAATCAGGAATTCCTCTCCATTTTCATTGTCTTTCTGTTGATATTTTCTGCATGGTGGTTTTTAATAGGGTTGGTGATTGAATTGTTTAATTATTTTCCACTGTTAAGGTTTTTTAGCAAGAAGTTACAGATTCTTCGTTCATGTTACATTGAAATACAAGAATTCTGTTGAATTTGTGATTAAAAATATGCCATGAGAGTTGTATTGGTTTACTTCCCACCTGCTATTAGCAAGGTCAGAAGGTGCATACAGCCTTTCTACCTGAACTCATTCAGACTTTGAAACATGACAGACTTCAGTATTTTTAGGTCAAAGAGGAGCACTCAATCTCAAATAAAGAGGTTATTCATCCTGTTGGGCAGCCAGGACTATGTCTAGCCTGGAAATCCAATTATAGTCTTTCAAGGCTTTTAAGCTCCCAGATCGACACTAGGGTATCAAAAAGTGGTCAAACAAACAAACAAACAAACAAAACAAAACCAAAAAACCAACAACACAAAGCAGATCCGTTGATGTAGTCTGATGTTTTTTTTCTCATTTCTTGTTATCAAAGCTTTTCTGATCTGGGACCTGTCTCTTTGTCCCACAGGTGGATACTCTCAGAGACCTCAGAATTAGGCCATGAGCAGGAATTCTGGCTTCTACCTCTGTGGCAGGTCCCTTGGCAGGCCTGGCAGCCCTGGCTCTGGGTCTTCATGCTCTAGGCATCTGGCAGCACTAGAAGCACGGAAAGACCCAGCATATTGCAGGATCTCAGGTGTGGCCTCTCAGCTCCTCAGTGATGAGTGCTAAGAGTGTGATACTCCAATGATTTCAGCATCTTGTCAATGAACTCCTGAGTTTTGAATCTCTTTACAGATCTGAAGTCATTCTAGTTTGGGGTTTCAAATATATAATATTATCTGTATTGAATAGATAATAAAACCAAAGAGGATAATATACTTTGTAATTTCAGAGTAAACTTGAAAACTAGCCAAAGTGTCTCATGTTCGCGCTTACTGTAATTTTCTACTTTATCACTGGCATATCTGGAGTTTTTAACCAAGGTTTTACAGTAAGGAATCTTCACAGCATATGCGTTATAGACTTATTAAACCTCCAGCTCTGAGCAGGTGACCATAGTGAAACAGAGGCAATTTACCTTTTGTGTGTTTTCATTTATATCAAGTCAGAAAAGTAATTTCATTAAAGATGATAATACATTAAGCTAATTATTGCAATCCTATCTATTAATGACTACTGTATTACATGTATCAGAAGGCTGCCTTTAAAATTTTTATATGTCATTATTAATAATTACTTCTAGTAAGCTTTTGTCTTTAATGTTGTCTCAGTGCCCTACCTGAGTAATGAAAATGCTTGAAAAAATGATAAAGTAGTTTCACTGTTATTATCTATAAATACAGAAAATACCAGTCTGGCTTTTAACAGTATTTTCAAAGCTTGGTTATTATTGGTGTCAGCTATGTATTGTAGATCATGCAGAACTTGAACAGATCACTTATATAATGTCACATCCAAATGATCCAGACTTGCATTTACTGTGTGGTAGCATGTACTTGTACAAAGTCACTTCAGTGGGATTTGGTAATGACCTCTTTATCTGGAAGCCTGTGTTACTGTGGCTGTACCAGTTCAATCTTCCTTTGTCACTGCACTGAAAGTGTTCTCCTCTGTGGTCTGGAAAAGTCACTTATAAATTAGATCAGCACTTTCAACCTACTGAAACTCTAACTAAAGTAGCAACAGTAGTTACAGTGAAAGTTGATTGAAACAACAATCTTCCCTCAAAAAAACCTCATCAATAACACCTATCCCGTCATTCTCCACCCAGGCAGGGGGGAGAAAGAAAACATATCAAGGCTCCTCCTGTTTATGATCACCCAGATAGATTTAAACTAGCAAATCTAGGATAACCTAGTGTATCTAGGAGCTGCCCTCTCCGGTCAAACTAGTGGCATGCCTACCTATTTTGTCTTGAAGGCAACTATAATAATAGGTATCTTTCAAAATGTACAAAGTACCTCAAATGGGGGAGTTGGTTAATGGTGTTCAGGAAATTTCTTTTTGAATCCATGTTTAGTTTTTGCTCTGAAGCATTAAAATTGAACTGCATTATACTCTTGTATTTATCATGCATACAGAAGTTGTCCACTTAGTTGTCTCTTAAACCTTTTTAAAATCTGGCCCCTAAGTTCTCTATGTAAAGCTTGTAAAGGTAAATATAATTAATTTTCTTCATATGCAGTTTTTAGGTTGCAAATGAATGACACATAGAATACATTTTGATATGTTACTTATTTGAAGAAGTTTTGTCAATGCTGGGGGAAACCAGTTGCTTAGGTGTGGGTTCACTCTGCCATGCCTGGAGCAGGTGGTATTATAGCTCTATGCTATCTCTTCTGAAATTCTGGTGAGTGCTGAACCCCAAAATCACAGCAGAATATGACATAGGAGGGCTCCTTACCCACTGGACTGAAAGTCAATCATTTAGCTTAAATAAGCAAGTAATATGACTTGGAGTAATAGGTATCTGAAGCAGTTACAATGTTGTGTTTAACTGGATGAGTTGTGAAACTGGTAAGTTCTGGGTAATGGCTGGCTGCTGGGTAAGGGAGACAAATGGAGTCTTCAAAAGGTCTATTATGAGTCCAGGTAGGTTGGAGAGAAGTCTGTTTTAAGAACATGAATTTTATTAGTTACTGTGGCACAGCTCTAAGGTGGTAGTTCATTACGGTACCATACTTAAGGTGTCTTTTTTAAGCTTCACTTAATGAGATGAACAGTGCCTTCTGAAAATCATAGAATCAGAGAATCATAGAATAGTTCAGTTTGGAAGCAAACTTCAAATGTCATCTAGACCAACACCTCTGCAAGGAGCAGGGACATCTTCAACTAGATAAGGTTGCTCAGAGCCCCGTCCAGCCTGGCCTTGAAAGTGTCCAGAAAAGGGTCATCTACCATCTCTCTGGACAACCTGTTCCAGTATTTCACCACTCTCATTGTAAAAAACTGTCTTCCTCATGTCTAGCCTGATTCTCCTCTCTTTCAGTTTAAAACCATTACCCCTTGTCCTGTCACAACAGACCCTGCTAAAATGTCTGTCTCCATCTTTCTTACAGGCTCCTTTTAAGTACTGAAAGGCCACAATAAGGTCTCCCAGGAGCCTTCTCTTATCCAGGCCGAAGAACCTCAACTCTCTGTGCCTGTTCCCATAGCAGAGGTGTTCCACCCCTGTGATCATCTTGGTGGCCTCCTCTGGTCCCCCTCCAACAGGTCCATGTCTTTCCTCCACTGAGGGATCCAGAGCTGAATGCAATGCTCCTGGTGGGGTCTCACCAGAGCAGAGGGGCAGAATCACCTTCCTTGACCTGCTGGCCACCCTTTTTTTGATGTGACCCAAGATATGATTGGCCTTCTGGGCTGCAAGTGCACATTGACAGCTCATATCTTCCTTAAGGACCTGTGAGAAACTGACTTTTTAATTTTTTTTTTCCCCTTATTTATTTTTCTCTTCAAGGAACTCTTCATGTGACACTAATGAAGTATTTTGCTAGTGGTGACTCATTTGATAGAGAGGTAAATGTCCAGATGGTAAAATCACTTTTCAGTAACTTCAAGTAAATGGAATTGATCTGAATTGATTCCTCTGCCATTTCAGTAGTTTGCTAAAATTAAAATTTAAAAATAGCCAATTAACAAAATTAAGTGAGTTTATTAGAAAGTTAAACAGCTCAAATAATGAACTAAAAATAGTCTGAAATGATGGTAATAGCCAATTTCTTGAAGATTATTGTTTCATTAATCTTCCCATTTCAGGATTTCTGTCTCACCAGAGTTAAAATGTTCTATATGAAGTTGTTCCTACAGATATGTACTTTTTTATATTGAAAAAAATATTGTGCACTGTGCAGATCTTGTTTTTAAAGTGTTGGATGAAAAATGAAAATGTTTGAATTCTGTTCCTAACTTCCCTTTTCTCCATTCGAGGCAAAAAGTATTTAGGGGAAGAATCATTCAAGTTTATTGCCTTTTCTTTAGACCTCAGTCCTCGGCCATTGTTCAGAGATAGGACATAGGTATATAGGTACATAAAACTGTTCTTATATTCTTAATATGTGACCCGAAGCAACAGATTTTCATTGCAGTTGTGTACTGGCTTATGTTTCTGGCTTCCCTCATTTCCTGATATTTTTTTTTTCTAGGTAGTCTGTATACTTTGAAAGCGGCAGATGCTGCTTGTGGAGAATATTGAATTCTGGGGTTTTGTTACTTGTTTGAGCCTTGAGGAATTTTTTCAATATCCATAACAGCAAAATTATTCCTTCCTAATAATTACTGCTTTGTAAAAAAAGGAGATGAATAAATTTAAAATTATTGGTATATGATAAGAAGGAGACCTCTGCATTCCTGAAGATCAGTTCTTGCTCTTACATAATGAGCTTGCTTGAAAATCATTTTCATCTATATACCAATTGCTGGAAGTCTGTTATAGAGTCTCATTTCTAATATCCATCATCTTTCCAGTTTATTTCTTTATGATTGTAACTTTTATGCCTAACACTTGTAGTATCTTATTTAGAAAGACAGCTAGCCTTGCTTTAAAGACTTGATGTTGTGAAGGATTTGTTATTTCCTCAGTAATCTATCTCAATGTAGTTTCACTTACTACTATCATCAATTGGTCAATTTGCATTGTTTTGTTTTGTTGGTGGTGGTTGTTTTTTTCCCTAAGATTTGGATTTTACTGACTACTTCTTCCACCTATTGAGGTTTTTTATGCCTTTGTCAGACTGAAAAGGCTTTGCAATACTGAATGGTTTGGGGTTTTTTTTTTTGTGTTGTACATCACGACTATTAGCAAATTGTCTGTGTTCCTGCTTTTCTTTTACTTAAGCTTTTCTCAAAGATTGTAAAGGGCGTGCAACCTTGGAGGAAGTGCCCTGAAAAGAGACTCTCTCCTTCACTTCTTAGGCAATGAAATCACATTAATGCCAGAATGCAGCCCATCTGAGTAGGCATAAGGTTCCTCTGAATATGTTACTACTGCATCGAAGAGTGACAAATTAGAATAAATAAGGTTTATGCAACAGTCGTAAAGCCTAGCAGATATTTTTGAGGGTTTTGCAATTCTAGTGTGCTAAAAAAAAAAACCCAAAACCATCAAAACAAAAAACCAGGTCACTTGGTTTATTTTGTGTATTTAGTATTTGAAAGGTTGGTGTAGACTAATGAAGAAGAAAATAGCAAAGTATTGTTTTTTAAGGAATATTCCTAGTTTCTTTTTTATTTTGACTCAGTAGGCATATTTGCGTATACTAATAAGGAACTTTGAGCCTCAAGGAAATAACTGCAATCTAAGAGTGTGTTTTCCCAAATTTGAGAATGTGTAGTTTGAAATTGTTTATATATTATGTTCATTACGAGATCCTCTTCTGGCCAAGAAATTTAATGAAATCAATGAGTCTTGCTTTAGTGCTGCTGCTAGTTTTGTAGCTTGTTATTTTTAAAAATTATTATTATTTTTAAAATTTTATTTGAAGGAAATGGAGATGTGTTTGCAAAAGCCTTTTGCTCATCCATATATCTTATAGGAGCAATAATATGGCTTCTGTTACAGGCAGCACAATTGTTACTGCATGTCAAATAATAATGACCTGCAATTTTTGGGTAAGCCTCTTTTTTCCCTTCTTATCATTAGTGCACATACTGAATTTATATGAATCTTAGAGATGAACACCACCATGTTCTATACATTATTTTTCTATCAGAGGATAAAAAAATGGATAACAAAATACCAGTCAGAGATCAAAGCAGACATTGAACTGTAAAAGGCAATATTATTAGAGTTGTTTAACAGCTGGTAATCTTGAGAGTGTGTGTGCATGTATGTGTATAATCTAGCCTTTATCAATAATCTAACACCTGTTATTCTAGAGATAACACCTGTTATGCTAGAGGTAACACCTGTAACACCTGTTGATATAAATTATATATATATATTAGTGTGCTGTATTTCAGGCTGCATGTCAGCATCTCCTGACTTAGTAAGACAGTAGGAGTTAGTTGCCTAAATATTTTTGTACATCTCATTTCAAGTTATGGAAACAAAGCAGTGTTTAGAAAACCTGTACATACCTCAACATGAAGTTCCTGAAAGTGTGAGCAGAAACAGAGTAGAACAAGTTATGGAGAAATAAATAGTAACTGAATGTTGGATTATCACTCAGATATTATTATTTTAGATAGGCTCCTGATACATCTCAGTTAATTCCGGATAAAATGGAAAAAACTTGATTTTTGAGGATTTGTATGCTTTTTCTATTTTAGTGCATCTGCAAGTAAGCTAGAACGAGCAAAAAAAATAGACATGAATCTCTTGGAAAAAGTAACCTGCCTGTAAGGCACTGACGGGGTTAAATCTACTGCTGCCACTAGGTGTCATGCTGGGATCATCTCTTGAAGCATCAGTGATTATCAAAGGTGCTGAATGAAGGAACTGCTTCTCCTTTAAGTATTTTAGTATCTAAAAAGGCTAATTATACAGGCTGTAATGCCATGTACTTGCCCAGTGCATCAGGAACCTTCACAAGTGGCCAGACTCGTACATGTGCACATCGCTAGGTGAGAAGGGATCGGTGCCGCACAACCTAAAGCAACACAGTTGCCAGAAGTTTTCTCTTTCATTTCCGATGATAGAGGTCTTTCCCAGAGATCCTCAAGCCACCTGTACCTGCTTAGGAAAACGTGTTTAAATTGCTTCATGTGGTGTGCTTGGTAATGTGGGGAAAAAAAAATACTTTTTTTCATTTTTTTAATCTTCCTCCCACATTTCTTTCAACTAAAACTCAAATAAGACAAATAATTTTAAACAAAAACAAAACAAAACAAACAAACAAACAACAGCAACAACACAAAAAAACCCCAACCCAAACCAAAAAAGCCCCAAACCAAAACCCACACCATTAACATAATACAGGTCTCTATACAGAGAGACCCTTGCAGGAAGAATTTGTTTTCATAAGCACTGAACACAATGTCAAATAATAAACTTTCTCTTGATTGCTATTAGTTTTATAATATGGAAATCATTATGGAAATTGAGTATACAAGATCAGTATGAGGGCAACTATTTTTTTTTACTATGCCTGCTGCACTGTGTTCTTTCTGCGCTTTGCTCGTATACTCAGCCACAAAACTGTCATGTTTCTAAACAGGAGGATCTTACCAGTATGTATAAATACTTGATGGGAGGGAACAAAGATGATGAATCAGAGTTTTGTAATTGGTGCCTAGTGAAATGACAAGAGGAAATGGACACAAATTTGGAATGCTGGAATTTCTTGTTTTACATAAGAAAAATCTTCTAACTTGTGAGGTGATTGATCCCCAAACACTTTGCCCAGAGAGGCTGTAGAGTCTCCTTGGAGACACTGGAAACCACCTGGACATGGTCATGGACAACCTGCTCTAGGTGGTCCTGCTTGAGTGGGGCGGGTTTGAATTTAGATATCTACAGAGGTGACTTCCAACCTCAACCATTCATTGGTTCTGGGTGTTTCCATTCTTCACGTTGATCTAGCATTGGGAATACTAAAAAACAAAACAAAACAAACAAAAACCCAACAAACCAAAACAGGAAACAAAACCATAATTTGCTATCCATTAACTGGGCTATGTACTCTTTTGCCTCTGGTCAATTCAAACTTGGATAACAAATTACACAATATTTGTCCATCAGTGTGATGTCTTTGTGTTAAAAACTCGAGCGTATCCACATTAGCAGGGTTGTGACCTCCATCACATGAAATATGTTTTTATTTTAGTGTGTGCTGTGTATCTGTTACATCACTGCCTAGCTTCCATCTCTCACCTGAATTCTCCATTTATAAATAGGAGGCAGATTTCCTTAGAGGTTTTTCACAAAATTTAGTGTATGTAGGCCAATGCAGTGTGGCAACAGATATGCTACAAGTTCATATAGTACCTTCTCTTGGGTTTTTACTCTGTATGTGTGAATGCTCTTATCTCAGACCAGTGATGTGCCGAGATGAAACAAAAAATTATACTTTCAAAGATGTGGTGTTGTTTGTTTTTTTTTTTTTTCCCTTTTTTTTTCTTCTTTTCCCTTTTCTTGGTCTGCATATGTTTGTTTTCTTGGTGATTACCTATACTGAATGGTTTATTGCAGGAGCTGCTTGTTTGTTGCATGAGACCCTAATCATGTTCTTTGTCCTTAGTCAATATGGTGGTGAAAAAGATATTACTGGTAATTAAAGAAGCAGAAAAGTTTCTCATTTCTTTGATTCAGTATTTTCATTAATAATGTGTATGAAGTAATAATGAATATACTTGTACACTATCATCTTGGGAGGAATATTGGATGCTTGGGAAGACAGGATTATAATGTAACTTTTTCTTGACATTTATAGGGATAAATGACCTAAAAAGGAAAAAATGCAAAATTCTGTGAAGGTAAGTTGAAAGTACTACATGTAAAGGAAAACACTTACGTGGGTACAAAATACATAAGAAGTAATTACACAGCGCAGCATTTAGGAGATGTACCTTGGGAGTTACAAGGGACAAGATATTGTAGATAAATGAAAAATACTTTGCAGGATAGTCAAATCTGCTGGTATTTATGAAAGAATTATGGGGTGAAAGAATATCATCTGCCAGTGATAGGAGGAGGGTGGGGTCTCATGGAGCAGTATATCCCCTTGTTGGCAGTGCGGTAGAGAGATGCAGGCAACTTAGAGAGTGTCATGCCTGGAATATGCTATGTTTAGTGTAGCAATGCATGTTGATGGTACCTTGGAGGTAAGTAAAGAAGAAAATATGGGAGAAGCCAAGTCTTTAAAATATTTTAATTCCTATAATGTCAATGCCTTAAAACCAAGTTTCAGACAGTACTTTTTTTGATATAGAACAAGTATGTAGCTGCAGAAAAGGTTCATATAGTACATTCTAATTCTGGTAGGATGGAAATGCTGAGACGTAATAACAAAAGAAAATTCCTCAAGAAATTAGCCATTACCACCATTTAAGACTACTTTTAGTTCCAACGAAATCTCAAAATATTGAGACAAAAGAATGGTTCCTTGAGTAGTCTGGTGACTGGGTGCCTGTCTGGATCACCCAGTGTCTGTCAGCCTGGGCTTTGGTTTCTGTCAGTCTTGCCTCTTGTTGGAGCATTCTTATTAATAAAAGTAAATATCCCTTAGATACTAGGATTCTGTAACTTGAACTTTAGTGCAGTAATGTGACTAATGTTTACTTCATCTAGGCTATTTTTGTACCATCTGATTCACAGATGTTAAGGGCTCTTACCCTTACCTCTTCGAGATTTCACCTCAGAACAAAACGTTTATTTCCCCCACATATCCCACCCCTGCTCCTGCAGGTGCGTGTGAAGTATATGGGATTGCAGTTGATAACATCTTAAACTGTTATTTGTTCCTTCTCATATCTTGAATAAAGATGGGTATTAAGAGTTGACCATTCATCCACATAGTTTGTATTTTCCATTAAGATGAGAACATGGAATTCATGCTTATTTTCCTTTGAAAAGGTGACTAATGTCAGGCAGGAGTGGTCAATCAATTTCTTTCCTAGTGTTAAGGCTGCTGTCTTGAAATTCCACCATGAAATTTAACTTCCTTTAAAAAAAATCCCAAACATATAGAGTGGAAAATTTGGTTTATACCATAGACCCTTTTACAAAAATACAAAAATACGGTATTGGGGTAATGAAGAGTTAAATATTGTACCACTCTGAGGTAATCAGAAGAAAAAAGCTGCTTATCAGTATGTTCTGTTTTAGCTTAATGAATGAAGAGACAGACTAAGCAATGGTTCACTTAACTAATTTTCTATTAAGTAATTTTTTAGCTATCCATCATTGGAAAGTCCTCATTATCTCATATTCTGGGTGCTTGTGGTTTATCCTAATAAACTGGAAGCAAGTGTTATAAAGCAAGGTAAATAGTGTATATAAATCCAGCTTCAACCATTAAAAAATCCCAGACAAACCACTTAGGAAATGGAAAAATGTAATAAATTATTTAAATTTTCTTGGTTTTGTTTTACATAATGCTGATTAAAGGCATTTAGTTGATCACGGTATCCTCTTCTCAGACAGAGACGGTACCAGACTTTTCTTCATACTGGGTTTCTGAGGGGTTGGAGTAGATGATGTTCAAAGGCCACTTCTGAACCAAACCATTCTATGATTCATATCCCTAAAACTGACAAAAACATTTAGACATGTTGATGTCCACATGGATCATCTTCAACCTTCACTCATTGCTGCTTTCTCCAGCCAACTACTCCTAGTGTATTCCTGGATACTCTCCTCTGTCAATAATTTAGTCTTCACCTTCAGAATACTGGCATGATCCTTTATTTAAAAAAAAAAAATAAATAATTAAAAAAAAATTATATATATATATATAATTTCACAGTTCTGATTTGTGTGCCTCTCCAGCTGTGGACAGAAAGGAGTTATGCAGAATTTATTGATAATATAATATCTTTAGTTAGAAAACTTATTTTTTGCTAATGCTAATATGCTGGTATTTATGGGTAATCTCGGACGACGAGTAGTATCTTGACATGCCTCAAGTTGTTAATTCTCTTTACCAGATACTATAGGTTGTTATACTCAACTCAGCAATGCAACTACTTTTAGGCCTGTGCTCTAAACTAGATTCCAGTTTGGAAAAAAAACACCCTGTAAATTTTTTGAGAGAAGATTTCCTTTTTCTTTCATCTCTGTCTTTCAGGACTCCCTGATCAGTGAAAGTCCTCTGAATTTTGAAAGCAGTCACTGTAATTTATTTGCTACTAAAATCCAATTAATAATAAGCAAATAAGTTGGAAAGTCCTGTTTGCTTTACTAAAGCATGAACTTTTTGTGAGTTACCTGGTCTGTGGTGTGATTCACTCTGGAAAGAATTGTTTAAATACAAGGGGTTTGCATAGTCTGAATGAACTTTGAAAAGACGCTCACATTTCTCTGAGTCTTGTCACAGACTTCATTCCTTAAGAGACTTATCTTTTGCTAGCTATTTACTTAGTAAAGAGTGTTAAACGCTGCATTCTAACAATCCTTTTCTTAAGGAATTTTCTGACATTGGTGTGTCCTTGTTTTACAGAGCATGTCTTCACTGGAAAGAATTAATGAGTTTTATCATAGGATATGCATTGCAAATATCTAAGGACAATTGTCTGTAAAGCCAATTTTTAAGAATTTGCTTCCCCCTTTGTGTTTGGTTGATCTGGAATAGGTTGATTGACCATGATATTGTTTGTAGTGTCAGGTATGAAATACCACTAGTATCACAAATATTTTACATTGCCTATGTGACACACTTTAATGTATCACACAATGTGTTTAGAACCAGGGGTCTTCTGTTGTCCCTTGCTTAAACCCATTGTGCTTTGTGTGGCCCAGAAACTTGCCCCGTAGACACATTGGCCCTCATTTAGAGTGCTGGGATTCCAAAGATTACTGAAATGTTTCACCAAGCCTAGAAAAACAGCATTAATGTGTTCTTCTTAAGACCTTAGTACCAACCAGAAAATTTGCTGTTTTTTCTTGGTTTTAGTTTAGAAGTCAACCTTTCAAACAGAATTAGTATATTTGTGATTTTTATGTGGACTTTGGGAAGGAAAATAGTAGAAGATCTCAACTTGGAAACTGACAGTGTCATTTGCTTTTACTGAAATAAGAGCTGCTACACTAGGGCAAGAACAACTGAGTAGTTGGAGGAAAAGTGAGAAATAGTGTTTTCTGTAACTTAAAATCTAGGACACCCTGGAGTGTATGAGGTATGAAAACTAAATGAAAGCAGAGAAAACATACATTAATTTTTTTATTCTGGCATGTAGATATATGGCTTTCCCCCCTCCTAGTTTCAAAGAGTTTCTTTTATAATATCTCTTAGGTTTTCACTGGAATGTACCATAGAAGACATTATACTGTTTTGAAGAATTCTAATTACAGATGCGTTTTGAGAATGACTTTACATTAACTGTATTTTTATGAACTTATTGTATGTTTTTATGTGTTTAGAGTTCTATGTTTTTAACATGCCTAGACTGATTGATATAAAATTATGATGTCTATTATTTCAATTTTCCTTCCAATATATTTAGAAAGTAAAGCAACACAGCAGAACGTGATAACAGGCTACTTCAAAAATAGTTGGAGTGCGGGCTGAGGGGAGGGAGATTGTTATCTCTAATCTTACCTCTCTAACTGATGACCATGTAATGCTTTTGGAGGATACTGTTTGTTTTAATGCATTGAAAGTGGCATAAAAAGCTGTATACCTGATGGAAAAAGCACAGTATTTTTTTTTTTTTCAAGTAAGGAAATTTAAATTTGAAAATGAAGTATTTCATATTAAATTGTTTTTATGAATTAGAGCTCTGGTGGGTGCGGGGGCAAGGGATGCTTAAGAGAAGCTCACAAACTTCACAAAAGTATGTTCCCTGTTCAGTAAATTGTTGAGTGGAATAATATTATAGCTTTTAGGACATTTTGCTGTGTCCACTGAGATTGCAAGATTCTTTTATCATGGGATTAAACACCTTGAAAAACTGAGATTGGTAGAATTTTTTAAAATGATATTTATATATAAACAACTATTAAGCAAAAATGCTTCACTTTGAGATCTGCATTTCTCATGGAGTGAAGTAGACAAAACATTTGTGCAGAGCTACAGAAAAAGGATTTTTCATGGCCAGAAAGCATTCAGTGATGTGTTGTACACTTTCTGGGAATGGGGAATTCTGTCCAGTTGTATTCCACCCTCCTGCCCCAGAAGGTTTTAGGTCACCTTTCTGTCTGACATCTGTACAATATATTTGTTTGTTTGTTCTTAAAAACATGGTCAGTTAACTTGAGTGGAAGTTTCCATGTTTCCAAGCTGTAAAATAGAATTTTCAAATTATGAATTTCTGCCTGCTCTGTCAAGTTGATTGGTTTCCATTACTTGACTCAATGTTTTTGAGCATATACTGGAGCTGAGGTCTCACTTCTGAAATAGGTCTCAATTTAGTTATCAAATGGGGTTGTTATCAAGGTGACAGGGATGATAATGACCTATTACAAAACAGATCTTGGTTGCAGAGTTTTAACCTTAAACACAATAAACAATAATTTTTTTCACTTGTATATTTGGCTGATAGGCTATTCATCCTTGTGTAGATACAGCTACCAATGTAAATATAATATTAAAAATTCCTCATTTGTGAGAAATTGTGGTAGTGGAAATGACTAGAAAATATGCAATTCAACAGAAAATTAAGCACAGCGTATTTACCACAAAATTATTGAGACTGAAGAAGTAGATGAGGTATGTTTTCGTGTTTGATTGTTGGCAACACTGAGAGATGAGAGAACAGATTTAGAGGAGGAGGTAGATATTCTTGTGGAGGATCAATGAAGAGAGGTTTGATGATACATGCTGGCTGAGGACTCTTATGTCTCAGTGATAGGGGTGGGAATAATGTTTATAAAGCAAAAGGTGAGTGTGTTGCCTGCACAGTACAGAAAAACCTTGTTTTTGTTGGCATTGTCACAGCATGTGTAGTTCCATGTGCTGTTTGCATTGACTTTGACTTCTGGGCTTCACAGTTCTTCTGTCTAGGCATTTTTCTTACATAATCTTGAATTCTCTGTCATGACAGATTGTAACCTATCCCATGTAAATTGCAGCTGGGAGTGAGTGACTTTATTTAGCAGATTCCTTTTTCCTTGTTGGTAGCTTATTCTGGATTTTTCAGCAATTTCTTTCTGAGCTTTTACTCTCAGATTGCAGTTACAACCTAGTATGTTATGCTTATCTCAGCCTTTGAAAATAGCAAGATTGATCCTTAGCCTTAGAACATTCACAAACTTTTCATCTTATTTGTTCTTTCATATAAAATGCACCTCCACTTTGCTCGTTTTTACATTAAGTGCAAAACTCAGAATTTGGTTTAATGGTCCCTTTTGCCTGGCTTTAATGCTGCTTATTGTGAAACAATAGCCATGGGTTTTTTGCAGCCACACAATGCTTCCAGATACAGTGAGCACTAATATCCTTCATCTGCTCTGACTATATAGAGGAATTATTGTATGGCAGGACTAATTACTCCAGCCCTTCTTTCAGGCAGTCCTTTAACTAGTTTTGCTCTTGGTATGATGGCTCAGTAATGAGAACAACCAAAGAGTATGACTTTGGTTCTAACTAACTGGTGAGGTAGAAGATGTGTACCACAGCCATTCTGGATGACTCCTAACAAAGCCTTCTGAAAGTGTGATTCCTCAGAAGCATTGCTATCAGATGCCTAGGTTTCATTTATAATAGTTTGCTACTATTTCTGAAAATAATTTCTGAATGTGTATGTATGCAAATCCACTCTACCATGTGTGCACATTGATTTCAGTGTATTGAAGATATACCAAGCCTGTTAAAACTTTTCTGCGTAAGAAATGTGGTGGAACCATTCATTTCCTGACTGAGAAATCTGAAACTTGAAGGGCATCTGCTCCTGCATTTAGATACAACAGAGGTAGATTCTAAGATTTGTTTAGGTGTAGAATTCCTGTCGATATCTTAGAGAGGTAATTACTGCCTTTAAAAAATATTGATCTGAAATGTTAACTATCAGGAATCCGCAGGCAAGGATAACAGAACGTAATTCTGTTATGTCTGTACCTTTATTTCATTCTGGCGCCCACAGGTGTCAGGAGAGTAATTGCTTATTTGCTCTTTGCTGCTTTCCTCTGTTTGCCTAACAGCTTGCTCAAATAAATATTCTCTTGATAGCTCCCTGTGCTGCAGTTTGGAAAAGCAGATCAGCACAATATAGTAGAAGAGGATGAAAGAAATACGTTTGGTTTGATGGCAGAACTGGAAAGTAATGGAAGGAACGTTTCAGGATCAGCCAACGGTTCTACCCTCACACCTGAACTGGAACATGTAGTGTCAACTCATTTAAAAAATATTTTAACTATTCAACTTAAGTATTTTTTTTAGGTCGTTTTAAAAAAAGTTCCATGATGAAGGAAATACATGATTTAAAAAAGGCCTACCTAATGCAAACTACTATGGTGTCTAAACCCTCTTTTGTAAAGAAGACAATGATCACTATTTGAAGTATTCTCTTTTTATCTCAAAATATTAATTTAATTTTGAATTGAATATTTGTAAATTGAATTCAGGTTAACTTTTTCTCTAAGACTTGTTTTTTATAGATGTTCTGCTTATCAGCAAGCTTCTGGCATACAGGGTGATAATGAGAACCAAAAACAAAGGTGGGGAGGAAATCTATGTTTCTGCTGTGGAGAGGATTAAAAATATATATATATATATATATATATATATGTCAGAATTTCTTTGCATATCAAGTTGAAGACTGCAACTATTTATGGAAATTAGTGGTAACAGCATTGAATGTGAGATGCCTCAGTGTTTTAAATTGCAGGACTATGTAGCACTGTGGCTTCTGACATTTCTGATTGTCATATTGTCATCCAGTCTATGCCTGCCATGGGTTAACAAAATTCTTGATGCTGCCAACCTACTACCTAAAATTACTATGAAACAAATAGGAAATTTCTTATTCAAAAAATGAAAGCAAGATATATCTATATAGAGTTGGTACGAACCATTGCTGCAGCTTGTGCTGAACAGTCTTACTGAGTGATTTAATGTACCACCAGCCCCCTCCCCAATGGAAGGACTTAACTTGTCTTTACTGCACCATTTGTGTATTAATGACAGAAGTTTTAATCTGTTTAACTTCTGCAATTAGTTTACTTCCAAAAGTCACCCTCTTCCTTCTTATATTCTCTTCTGTTTCTCTTTTTTTGTTTCATTATTGCTCAAAACTAACTTTATTCCCACTGATTCTGAATATACACCTCCATGTCAGAAAATTGTCTCATTGAAAGACAGGATTTTTGCCCTTCCTCTTTCTGTCTTCTAGATACTGTTTTAAACATTCAATGAGCAGCATGTGCTTTTCTGATTCAGAATTCACCGAATGCAGTTGCTGTCAGTTCTCCATCCTAACTCTATGCTAGCGATACACTTTAAGTGTAGCCAAATCTATGTTTGTTATTTTTGGAAGAATGCAACGTGGTGGAATGAAAGTAGGTAAACAATATTTTTCCAAGACGCTCGTATAGTATCCAAGTAGTCTGTAAACACAGATATCAAAGCACAATTATTATTTTAGTGCTTTTAATTCCTTCCTTCCCCTGCATTAGCTCTCAGATGATTTTTATTTCACTTGCTGAGGTAATTATTTTTGTGACTAAATCAGTAGTAATATAACATCACCTGGATTTCATATTTCTTTGCAATTTGTGATTTATTTACTTTAATGCTTTTCTATGACATTTATTGCTGGACTAAGTCAGATCTTATTAAGAATAAAAGACAGTCATTGATTCAGATTTTTTGAGCATTATAGCTTTTGTTGTATGCAACTGGAGCTGTGTGTCCTCATGCCAAAGCTTTGAAAATCAGTGTCTAAGAATTTACAAAAGATCATGCACTCAGTCCACAGCACAGCCAGAAATATAATCAAAATTATTTGTCGTGTTCTTACTTTTCTTTCTACAAGGCATCCTTTCCTTGCATAAATTTACAAATAAGTGTATGTTCTACTTTAAAAAGATTGAGTTTAGGAGCAGGTTAGGAATCCATCTATGTTGTCCAAACAGGAGACAAATTTTCAGTTACTACTAAATATTTTATTGCCATTTTTAAAGTGCTGAATTTTCAAAAGTACTGCTTAGATTAATGGAACTGTGAAACACTCTGCCTCCTGGAAGAAAGCTATTAATAATTTTCCTTCCCTCCTCTTCTGTGTTTTTTTGTGGTTTGCATTATTATTTGATAACTCCAAAATTTGAATGCATTCATAAAAAACTAGACAATGCCACTTTTTTAATGTAAAGTTGTGTGTCTGTGATAGAAGAGGTTTTCTGGAATAATGATTTGTGAATGAACATGTTAAGCTGATAGTTCACTCACAATTTTTTAAGAGGAGTCACTTGTCTTTACTGATTGGAATGCTATTTAGCTAAGAAAACTCTGCAGATTCTGAAATTAGTTCACTTTTTCTAGGGCTGAAGCTAAAAGCAAAAGAATACTAAATGAATGTGAGAGAAAATAAATACTGAAATGGTGGTGCTGAGGAAGAATAGTTAAGTGCTTCTCAACAACTCCACAAGCACTGATAAGTAGAGGAAAAAAAGAAAAGAATTTAGAATTTCTGTGCACTTTGTAATGCACTGTTAATGATAAATTAGCACATGTTTTTAAAAATCATGTTCTTGAGTCTTTCATCATTGTGGCAGTCACAGGATGGACTTTCACAGAACAATTTTTGGACCAGCTATCAGAGCTGGGAAAGCAATGTGCAACAGGTAGTGGAGGCTGCAGTCAAGCGGACTAATATCATTGACTGAACTTCTGCTTTCACTGAGGAAAAGGTGAGGAGAATCAGTCAGGGTCACAAGACTTGAGAAGAATTATAGTGAGTCTCAGTGACTTTATAAACAGGGTGGTATGTTTAGATGTCTTCCCTGAGTCTTTGTTCACATTGTGATATTTACCTTTAACTACAGTCTTATAATTTCTGTATTGCTTTTACCTTATCCTCCAAGAATTTAACAAATAAATTGCAAATTAGAAATAATAATGCTGTTGTTCTTCATTAAGGAAAGAAATTACTTGAGGAAAAAACTACTACTCAACACAAGTAACAGTCTAGATGTGACCCTTGAATTTTGCCCATTTTGGCAGGAAATCAAAGGCAGTTTAATATTTTGAGATAAGAAGAATGCTAAGCCACTAATTTAAGTATGGTGTGGGCTCTCCAGAGTGTAAATGATGAAGAAAAGCAAAGCATGCACTATAGGAACGAGACAGAAAATGTAGATTTCAGATGATGGTAAATATTAGTGATATTTCATAAACTGATAAAAACCCACTTAGAATTGGATTTTTAGCTACTTCCTCTTTAAATAGTGTGATCCAGGAACACATGTAAGGGCAGGTTACGTTGCTTTCTAACTTGATTGTGTAACACAGGACTGTTTAAAAGATACATGCAAATTATCCTTTATGTTAAAGTATCTATTTTTTTCTACCTGTGAAGGTAGCTTACCAAAAAGTTCCTTTGGATCTGGATCAGAGCTTCATTTTCTAAGCTCAATAAATTTAATGTGTTCTTAAGAAGAAAGGAAGTGCCAGAATGAAAAGACAACAGCAAGGTTTCACCTGCTTGACCATTAGGGTCGAAAGCTTAAACTACATTTGATATGCAGTTCACATATTGGGAAAGAAAATTAATTATAATAAAACGCTGCTTTAATTGTGTTGAGCTTCACATGTGGGTCACACTTCCACACATTGAACAGACAGGACAAGACTTCATTTTACAGAGAAGTCAAATTTGAAATAGAGGTAGACAACAATTGTTGTTTCTTACGGATAAAGCGTCTACAAAAATCCCAGTGAACACTGGAGAGATGAATGAGAGCTTGCTGAAGGAATGAGTAGAAGAATGTAAAAAGAGAACAGGAATTCAGAATTGCAAGAACCAGAAGAATAGAAGGATGCAAAGTTTTGAACAACAGAGTTTTAAGTGGCTGGCAGACTAAGCAGGATGTGGATGGAAATGTCATGCTCAGCTTTCAGCAGAAAAAGATTCAGAAGGATAGCTGGAAAATGCTCTTAATCTATGCCACACTGTGATGTTTTGTGCTGATCTGGGAAGCAACTGATGTCCCAGGTCAGTGGTAAATGGAGTCCTTGTGCTCACTGCTGAAATTGCCAGTGGGGAATGTATTTGCATGTTACGAACAGGTCTAAAGCCTTTCATTAATCCCTTAGAAGTCATCAGATAGTTTTTGAAAATTGCATTATCTTTAATAACTAAGATAATTCTTGAACAGGTCCTACTAGAAGACAGGATTGACTTTAAATCTATTTCAAAAATGTGTATTGGAAGAAATGTAAGCTATCTACAGCCTGAAGCAAGACACCTTTATCTCTTTTCATTTGACATACCTAAATCATAGTATTATTTCAGTTGGAAGACAACCTCAGGATCATCAAATCCAACCATAACTTACCTCTAACACTAAACCATGTCCCTAAGAACCTCATCTAAATTCCTTTTAAACACCTCCAGGGATGGTGACTCCACCACTTCCCTGGGCAGCCTGTTCCAATGCCTGACAGCTCTTTCCATGAAGAATTTTTTCCTAATATCCCTGGTGCAACTTGAGGCCATATCCTCTTGTCCTATCACTTGCTACTTGGGAGAAGAGACCAACACCCTCCATGCTACAACCTCTGCTCAGGTAGTTGTAGACAGTGATAAGGTCTCCCCTCAGCCTCCTTTTCTTCAGGCTGAACAGCCTCAGTTCCCCCAGCTGCTCCTCATAAGACTTGTGCTCCAGGCCCCTCACCAGCTTTGTTGCCCTTCTCTGAACTCTCTCTCGTACCTCAATGTCCTTCTTATGATGAGGGGCCCAAGACTGTGCACAGTATTCAAGGTGTGGCCTCACCGGTGCCAAGTACAGTGGCACAATTACTCTTCTAGTCCTGCTGGCCACACTATTCCTGATACAAGCTGGGATGGTGTTGGCCTTTTTGGTCACCTGGGCACACTGCTGGCTCATATTCAGGTGGCTGTCAATTCTCACCCCCAGATCCTTTTCCTCTAGGCAGCTTTCCAGCCACTCTTCCCTGAGCCTGTAGTGTTGCCTGGTGTTGTTGTGACCCAAGTGCAGGACACAGCACTTGGCCTTGTTGAACCTCATACAATTGGCCTCAGCCCAACAATCCAGCCTGTGCAGATCCCCCCGAATATCTGGTTTGAATCTTTGGCACTGAAAAAATTACTGCCAATTTAGATAGAAGGTTTATGATTTTTTCCTTCAGATCCTTAAGAAAATTGAGTACTTTTGGGGATAGTGGGATGTTTCTTAATTGAGGCTTTCAGAACATTACCTCAATTGAAAAAATTATTAAAAAAAAAATACTGTTTTATAGCTTTTGTAGAGCATCTAAAGATGTTTGTTCTGTTCCTGCACAGGCAACTAAAACTTTCACAATATCCATCAACAAAGAACAATTGAGGAAGAGAGTTTAAATATTTCTCCACAATTTGACTCCAAAAAGGAAAGCTTTGAGGAAAACTTTTAAGGCACATTGGCAGAGCTCAAGGGGAAAAATTTGACTCTTTCATGACCTGAGCCATCTTTTCTCATGAAAAATTAATTCTCCATTCCTAGCACTTTGTCATCAAAATAAAATGTATTCAAAGCTACAGAAAGCAGGATAAATATGGTATAAAGCAGTATATTTTTTTTAATGCTTACAATTCTTAAAGTTATTTTTTAAATGTAATAAACATATGCAAAAATATTTTCAAGAGCAATTGCAAATTTTTGCCAGAATTACTCATAATGAAGTTTTTCTTCTGCTGAAATATATAAGGTATGCCCACCATGTCTGGTTTTTGAAGAACTTCTTTTGATTGAAGCACTGTCTGGTTGTTTTCAAAACTATTTTGTTCTCCTCACAAGAAGGCTTCAGGCCAGTTTTTCAGCATGGTGAGGAATTCCAGTTGTCTTTTGGGTACTGAGAGGATAATAGACTGTTTGAAGAATTGAATTAGACCTCCAGAAAGCTTACTGACATTGATGTGCTGATAAGTCAGACCCTCTAAATTCTGTGTGGCAGCTTCATTACTCTTAATTTGTTCTGATTTTGATCCAGAAGGGTTGATACTTTAGCTTGGCAAGTATTTTACTCATTTGCTAAAACTGTCTCCTGTATTTTTTGAGAAGAATCTGCTTTCTGTTTGCAAATATTGCCATGGGAATGTATAGCTGAGTAAGATCTCAATATACAACAAATCACATAGAATTATTGCAATGCAAAATTGGGTGAAATTTATCCATGGGAGTAAGGAGGCTCAGAAACTCCAGAGGAAATCCCTATAGACACTTGCCACAATTAGGTTTATATAAGATGAGAGAACCTAGAGCTGTAAAAAGGAAAAGGGATGGAAAAAGCAATATTTTATGACCTATTGAAAAAATTCTAAAGTATTGCTTATGCCATGTTTGTTGTTAGTACTGACTCATGTTGACATTCATTGATAGATCAGAATATGTAGATGCCTAGAGGGTCAAATGTTATTTGTATGTCAGACTATAATTCAGGGTGATATGTGGTATTGCAGTTAAAAATACTTATCTAAGGCACTTACAAACTAACACTAGGAAAAATAACGTGAAGTGACAACAGCCTAATAACGTGTGTCTCTTCCACGAAAGCTGAAAGATGTTATTTGCCGGCAAATAAAGACTCTGATTCTAATGACTGAGAGAATCTGAGTATCTGGATTCTGGTTTTCATAGTGGCCTTTCTGCCACTACAGAACTCTCTCTACAGAGAGTTCTTGCCAATGAAGGTAATAACTGGAGGCATATGAAGATTATGGAGACCCTTGTCAGATGGAGTGCTGTCCTCTAATAAGCAGAAGTAGCTGTGATATAATTTGTTTCAGAGAATCTCTTCTATGAAAAGCTGTGATAGCTCACTGACATAAAAATTGCAGGTAATAAATAAAGGGGTTTTCTGTGGGGATTTCTTCCCTGAAGAAATGGGGAAGACATGAATATCACATACAGAAGCTTAAATGAAAAAGAATTGACCTGTTTATTTTCAAGTTGCCTCGATAACCTGAGTTTGATGAAAATTATATTGGCCTTCTTTCAGCAAAGCAGATTATATTCCCATTGAGTGTACATTAGTGTATTATAAGAAGATCCTATGTTAGAAATTAGAAGATGGCTAAATATTTGCTGGTCCAGAAAGATTCTTTCCCAGTGCCTTCATAATCTGGCATGAAGAGCATCCATGACTTGACGGAAAATTCATATTGGGTGAAAAGTTCATGAGGTTCCTTGACAGAGAACATGGTTATTAAAATGTAGGGGCTTTTTTGAGAGGGGAGAAGTGGATGATATTAAATCCATCTTTAACTTACAAGTAACTTAAAAATCAAGCAAGCAAATGCTACAGTCTCTGTATCTAGGTATCCAAATAGGTAGAATAAGCATTTTGTGAAGTGATTTTGTGTGAAAGCTATCTTCAGGTTGATGTCTTTCTCATACCTTGTTTTCAAAAATTTAGACTAGTGAAAATTGCTCTATGATGTCCTTGACCTCATTAAAAAGTTTTGTATCCAGAGAGAAATCTGCTTTCACTAGTTTCTTTACTCTCTTGTTTCAGAAGCAGACCCTTTAGCTTACCCCATTTGTGGTCTCCTGTCACAGACCAATGAAACATATAGTGATTTTTTGCACTGCGAAAAAACCCTGTCTTCACTGGCCATGTGGTAGTCTCTAGTCAAGATAGGTAGTCCTGTTCAAATTGCCTGATAGTTTTATAAGCCTCATTCTGGGAAGCAGTTCATACCATTAGCCTGACTGAACATGTTGTCAACTGATGAACATAATGGTTGAGCTTGTGAAAAGAAAGGATGAGCTGTGGTGTCTCCTTGACAAAAAACCTGCCCTTCCCTGACAAATTGCCTAATGCTAAAAACAAACACAAAAACATGTATGTGCGTCTCTAAGTATTACAGATATTCTGTTTCTCATTTTGCTAGCACAAATCCTAGTGGCAGCCTTCCTGCAAGATGGTACCCTGAGAAAGGTATCTTCAACAGATGCCTGTATAAGTATCCTGGACATACTTTGGAAGTTTCTCTGTTCAATCCTTACAACAGCACCTGGATTTTAGGAAAGTGTCATGCTCTAAGGAAACATGACACAATGGTAATGGGTGCAGTGTGGACTTAATGAAAAATGGAGAGGAAAAACCTCTAGTATACTGAAGTCAAAATACATTTCCATAAGTGGAAACTACTTGGTTATTGAGAAAAGAATGTATAGCAGCAAATGTGCTGTTACATTGCCAGAGATCCTGTTTACTTGGCAATAGTTTTATATTCATTGCAAATTAAAGTAGATGCTAATGCTCCATAGCTTTAAGTGAAATGCAGATAAAAGATGCAAATGACAGAAATATGACGTGATATGCCTTCATGTAGTTTTGTACATTTAGAATCTATCATTGCTCATGTTTAAAAAACAATAAAAAGCGGGGGGGCGAGCAGGCACAAGAAGGCAGGTAAGCATTGAATTCCTGTGAAAGGGAGAGTCTTACTATTCTTTTGGATTTTGGAGGGTGTTTGGAAATGGCACACACTAGCTGCAAGGTGCATTTTAGATAGAAATCCAAACAAAAAACATTCATTCAGGCCTGAAACAGATGGATATCACTTGAGTGAACTGTTATGCTTAGAAGTCTTGGACAGAAAAAGAATTATTAGGAAGCAGTGATTCTTGGAAGGCTTAATTACAATTAGAACAAGTGCAACCTACTCTTGTACATACGTAAGAAGTATGGAAAGTCAATGATTATCCCATGGTTTGTTCTCATTGTCCATTTATTATATGTATCCAGGGTGTTACATTAAAAAAAAAAAAAAAACAAAAAACAAAAAACCAAACCAAACAAAAAAAACCAAACCAAACCAAAACAAAAAAAACCCCAAACAAAACAACAAAAACACACACACACACAAAACCCCAAACAACTTAATTAAAATGAAAATATTTACATAACAATATTATGTTCATTTATTTGATCTATAAATGGATCTAGTTGCTGATTTCAGAGAGTGAAAGAATGCAAAAATAGGTGAGGATAAAGGAAAGCTCATAACCTACATGTCATTCTTAGAAATAAATGACATTTACAGTCTCATAAAAAAAATACTGTATATGAAAGACTGAACTGTTTCTCCAAAACACTTAAAAATCAGGGAGTTGTGCCAGAATTGTAGTGTATTTCTGAATGCATTTCTTTTTCTGAAGAAGGGAACTTCATTTGAACCATGGTTCAATTTCATAAATAAATTTAAATAACAAAGTTCTGAAAAAATTACTTGTCCTCTTTCTCAAAGAAAAGCATGAAGGTAACAGAAGCATGTTATGATCAGTGGGGTTAAGTAGCAACTTCATGGTTTTTCTGCCTTACATTTTATAAATGAATCCAAACCACTCTTGTATGTTCATCCCTAAGTACCAAAAGAGAAAGCTGGGTAGCCCAGTTAAAGGGAATAACACACTCTTTGGATCATTAGAGACTCATAGACATTTGAACAGCAGTCTGACCATCATTATTTCTTCCAGCCATTCTGGTTATCAAGTTGGAAATGCATCATTGCTTCATTTTGCATCACTTCACAATTTATAGTGATAAATGTTTTTTAATGATCAAAGATGTCAAGCTATAATAATAAGGTGGAAATATAATGAATCAGGGCAGTGAGCTTCTAGGCTAGGACTCCTAAGGTAAAGGGAAAAAAGAACATGATGAAGCAAGTTGTGCTTTCATTCTCTCAGTGAGATAAAGCTGCCTGCACACCCTTTTCATTTTACCTTGATTGCCAATTGATTTAAAAAAAAAATATTTCTGTATAATCTTTGATTTTGTGAACAGAGTTAATTCTGAATTAAACCACCACATCTAGTCATGTCCGAATTTCAACCTCTGGTCAGCATGATTGAACTTTGTACCTGTGCTATTTCTAAAAGCAATATGAGAGAAGGTTGTTTACTCCGTGGCAGGCTTCAGCCTTACCATACTTAAATACCAACTATGAAATCCGTTTCAGTGGTGTTTCTTAGGTGGTTAACTTCCTCAAAATAGCTAAGCTTAGCTCAGTATCCAAAGTCATTAACCAAGGTCCTGACATTTAGATAATAAAAGCACAGCTTCATACAGGTGAGATTGAAAAATATCTAAATCCAGTATTCCCTTGGCCATACAGCACAACTGCAAAAACTAATTGTCTAGCTTATTAGAAATTATTAGTACTTCTACATTAATTCCCACCCTTTTACCCCTGTCTCAGTCCTGAAAGTCCCTCTGAATTCCTTGACTTCCAAAATTCCGAATATTTTTACTTAAAATCTTCTTTTTCTGATACAATAGTTAGATTTCTCTGGCTCTACTGGATCCTCGACTGCTAAATTTTTGAACTAAATTTTGAAACAGAACAAAATGAAGCAACCTAACTAATGCTCTGTTGATCAGTTCAAAATCAAAACCTTCCTTTATGACTTATGTATTTTAATTTCCTATGGGTAAATCAAAATATTAGTGCTACAATTACTCTTATGGTGTTACTATTTTTTTCAAACCCTTTAATCTAAAGAATATTTTATCCTAGAGAAATGGAATTGAATTCTACAGAAATTTTCTCCCAAGATTAGGCTTTGTTGAAAGTAAATTGATAAGCCAAAACGTATCAATAAATGTGTAATACTTCATACTGCTTAGCCATTTCCCTTTAGGATCATCACCTACTAATGGTGTCAGGTTCCAGGAGAATAAGAACATCCTACCGCTCTCTAACCATTGCAGTTATGTTTCAGAGCTCCTGTTAAGCATAAAGTCAGGATCAAATAGTCCATTATTTGAATACTCACAAGCAGTGTCCTTTTTCAGAAAACTCTTTCAAATACTTATCCTTTTATTTCTTACCTTCAAAAAAGTTACTTCTGTCAACTCATGGCACAAGAGTAGAAAAAAATAATACCAAAGAGTAGACCAAATAAAAATTCAATTTGTTTTCTTGTGTTTAAATGTCTCTTAATAGTGCCTATATAAAAATGACAACGTGCCAGAATCAGATAATAAAAGGAAAGTGGGCAGGTAGATTTCTGAAAAACATGTAGTAGTGACCTCATTACAATTTGATGAGCAGATCATTATCTTACCAGACTTTAGCTTGATTAGATGCTGCTATTTTTATCATTCTAAAATGTCAGAAGTTGTTGACCACTCACTGCTCCTGTGAAATCAGTATAAGTTGCAGATATTTAGCATCTAGAAAAGACTCTCTGGTTCTCAGGATGTGAAACTCTGTATGGAAAAAAAGTTTTTTTTATACTGTGCATTTGATAATAAAAATGTGGTAGGTACTATAGCCAAATTATATTAAACCTTCAGAGATAAATGACCTACAAAGGTCAAATCACAAAATTGTTCATTTAGCTTAGTTGATGATTTTCTCTTTGAAATTATACATGAATGAACAGATGGCAAGCAATCCAAAACCCTGTCTGTTAGTGGAGTACTGTAATTTCAGATCAAGAATGCACTTCATTATCACAGAAGAAATAATCTTTACTCTCTGTAATGGGACATCTTAGTATCAGATTTGATCAGAAAGATTCATTAAACAGGAAAAGTTGCAAAAGTTTATGTTGATACTACTTATATTGAAACGTATGGCCTAATGGATAGAGTAGGAAACTTGGGTTCTGTTCTTGAATTTGCCACTAAATTACTTCAGACAAGTGACTCGATCATTCATTCTTGATTCATCCATCTGTGAAATGTGAAATTCATCTCCAGGGTAGCATAAAATCTAATGAATACTTTTAAAACACAATTAGTTTCTGAGGCACAAAACACTTGCACATTGATATGAGTTGTGTACTGTTCTGGGAAAAATTGAGAGAGCAGGAGCCTTCTAGCCAAAGCTTAGTATGTTTTCTTTTTCAACAGTGGACAAAGACAGAACAATGCTATCTGGCAACAACAAATCTTTCAAAACACATTTTGCTTTATGTGTGCAGGGAAAGGAGTGGGGTAAAAAGAGCAGAGAATGGACAGAGGCAAAAGGTGGGCTGTTTTTTTCAAACCTACTTATAGGTTCAGACTCTGCTCATTTGACCATCCCAATTTTGTGAAAGACAAAATGACAGTAAATAGGCGGTGGAAAAAAAGGACCTCTGTTAAGTGGACTGTTTCTCAATACAGCTTAGTTCCCATAGATACTGAAATAATCACAGGAGAGTTATGAATTGTGTAGAATAACTGCATTATAAGATGGAGGAAACGACAGAGGCTAGATTGTTTTTGTAATGAGGAGGTTACTGCTAGTGGCATTTGAATGTGAAAGAAAGGCAAAGCAAGGATTATTGCTGTTTCCTTCATGCTGACTTTCTGGGTTTTTTTTGTTCACTGTGATGTGTGGGGGCTTCATGAAAACTCTAGTAGCTGTGGCGAAGTATATTTTTTTAATGCAAACTTATTTACATTAACAACTTGAACAGAGGTTATATTGAAGAAATGTTTTGGTGAAGATTTTCTGTCCTTCTGTGCTTTAGCTTTGATTAGTCATATTCTCAGGAAGAGAACTATGAATCAATTTTTCATTGGTGCCAAGAAGCATAGGAAAAAAGATCCTTAGTCTTTTATTTATTTCACCTGAACTTTTTTGCAGCCATTGCAGTATTCAGTTCCAAGTTTGTTGTTCTGTAACAAGTTAAGTATTATTTCAGAGGTGAAATTTTAGAGTTGTTACAAGTAGGAGCTTTTGGTGAAATAGAGGACAAAGTGAAAGACAGATATTCTGCAGGACACATCCTTGGTGGATATAATTGGCTCCAGAGTCTCGGAAATTAGCAGAAATATGTTGGGTTTACAAATTAGCAGAAAAATACTTGGTTTGCAAATTGAGTTTTAAGAGCCTCCTGGGCCATCAAGCTTAAGTTGGCATTTTTCAGTCCTTGTACTCTGAAGATCCAGAAAAAAAAATCAAAAAAAAAATCCTTATTTTATGGCATGCTACTATGTGATTTGGTGTGCTTTTAGGTTTTATAGCTTACTTTCAGCATCTGTTGCAGGTCTCACTGTTATAAAGGAATTTGTGTTAGGTAGGTCATTGATATCTTTTGGAATAGATACTACCTTGCGTCTTGATAGAACTGCTGGAGTTACCCTATTAAGGCCTTCTTCTCCAAACCTTTTCAAGTGATCCCTTTTATTGGCAAGTAGAGCTTTGACAACTTATGCTTCGTCTTGGACTTGACAATGTATTTGTTCCTTTAATGATATATTTTATTTATTGATGCTTGTGTAATTCTCTCACAGATCACAATGTCTCACATGGAGTGAAATTATTCAATGAGTTTAAAAAACATATATTTTAAAATCTTTCTCTATATTTCTGATTTGAGAGTTAGTAGGCCTATTAGCAGCACAGAGATTTTCACCTTTTTCTCCCTAGTATACTGGAAAGTTGTTAGAATCGGCTAAAAGGTTGCATTGATTTGAAACAAGTAATTAAAGTTCATTTCCTAACAAATTGATTTGAGCTGAACAGACCCTGAACTGCTACAAATTCACTAAACAAAGTGAAGACACAATGAGTTCAGATATCAAGCTTTTGCCTTTAATCAACAAGCTAATCTGAGTAATCATTTTTCACTCAGTAATAATTGTTTTCATTCATCCTTTGTTCTGCCTTTATTGTATTTCTTTTTCACTTTTTAAAAACCGATCTGATCAAGAGAAATTGTTGGATTTTTGAGCATTGAAAATTTGCCTTGGAGCAACCCATGAGTGATGCTATGGTATAGCATATAGTGCTATCTTTGCTTAATATTGTGCTCCCTGTAGGAAACTATCAGACCTACTTACTCTTAGGTTGGAACAGCTGATTAACATGCTGCCTGTGGAGCACAAAGGATTTGTTTGTTAATTCTGCAACGAAACTTCAGCAAAGCTTTTCTCACAATATGTTTCTCCGTCTTTGAGGTTAAAAGAGCCATAGGACTGCCATACTTTTCCCCCATAAATAATAATCTTTGCCCTAAAGAAAGATGCATGCATATTCACATTACATTTTTTTTTTTAATCCTGATAAGAATACTGGGTTTACCACTTATATTTGTTCTATGCTCATAATTTAAAAAAATACCACCACAAAATGCTAATGATTTCTGTCATTCAAATGACTTGTGTCATCTTTCTGCACTTAGAAATAAAATTAATCAATCTGATGAACCTGTAGTGTATATTGGTCCCTTGCCAATTCATTTACAAAAATTGCCATTCTTGGCAGAACTCCAGTCAGAGTGGCAGGACTGTTTGAGGTAGTTTCTGTCCTTTTTAAAAGATCTCCTGATCAAATTGGAATGGATCTATTGTCAGAGCAAGGGTGAGTTTTTTTGAGAGGAGGGGAGAAAGAGAAAGGATGATATTGCAACCACCTATTATTAATCTTCTACCTGAATCTGTACTTTCAAATTGTATTTTCATGTCTTTCCATCTCTTTAGTAATTGTTTTGTATCTGTCTCTTGACTTCTATCGATTTTGTATTAATTTTCCTTTGAAATTTTAAGTTATAGGACATTATGATAATGTAAGTAATGTTGAGTAACATATTAAAATATGTTACATAACTACTTTTTTTTTTTTTTCTGTTTATTCCTGTATTCCTGTCATACAAGAGTCAAACAACATGTTTACTCTCTCAGAAGTCTGCTAGATGTGATAGAGGTTTTATGTCAAATATTGCTGTCATTTTAGGCAAATGTCAAGTAATGACAAACTCTGAAAGTCTGTATTATAAATGAAGTTAACACATCCAAAATTAGCCTGTTAGGGAAGCTGGAGAAAGTTAGGCAAATTTGCAGGTTCCAGCTGCAGCCTGTATTATGGTTGCTTACTGTATACATTGTAACAATTACAGTGCAATTAAGTGTGAAATATTTTTAGGTTTTGATCCTATGTTTTCTTTTCCTCCTTGTGAGGAAAACTGAAGGATTGTTTTGTATTGTTTTGTATTGTACTGGGCTACATTATGGTAAAAGAAGTATCACTTCTCTGATGCACCGAGTCACTAGAGAAGGTTATGACTATACTGAAGAATCCCATTCTGGTTTTGACAACTCTTTCAAGAAAGAAGTGTGTTACTTGTGGAGCTAGAGACAACTATGCTCTAATCAGAGAACTATTACAGGAGCAGACACAGAGCAAATGTTGAAGATGTCAGGGGTGAGGAGAAGGGAAATTCTGTGCCATGTGTGTGAAGGAAGCTTTCTGAGACTTGTTCCAGCATCTAAATTGGAAGACTTTCTTCTTGCAGGCAACAGGTCTTCTTGTCTTGCTTGTCCAGCTTTCCTTTTCAAACTGTAGTATCCTTGCTGTGTGCACATTATCAATAACTGCTATACTAGAAACATAGTTTTGGGAAGAGGTGCAGTTTGTCATTAAGTTTTGATGAAGAAGCTGCAGCAGTCCTCCAGATACTATCAAGAATAAATAATGAATTTAACATCAACTTCAGGTTTAGAACCATAATTTTTAAGTGGTAATTGTTCAAATAATTTAAATAATCAATCAATTTTTATTACGACTTTCTCAGAAAGAAAGATTCTCTGTTTTTTGGGAAAAAAAAAAACCCCTGCATATCGCTCTGTAGACTTTGTATTTGTTCATTTTAGAAATAAGCAGGCTTGTTCTTAAAGTCTTCTGAATTAGCACAGGTAAATAATTCTGACACTCAGGCACAAGATTTTCCCAAACCCATAAGGCCATTGAAATTATATCAGTGAAGAATATAGCATTACTATTTTTCAAAATATAGCATGAATTGTAACTTTTCAGTGAAAGCACACATAACATATTTCTTTCCTTCTATCTGCTTCAATCCAGTGATGTCAAAGTGATAGCAAGCACCCTGTTATTGACATCCCCCTGCCTTGTAATTATTTTTTAAGAAAAATAACCTTTTGTTTGTTGTTGTGGGTTTTGTGTGTGTGTGTGTACATTGTCTTGATGTTATTTCTCTTCATTCAGTGTATCTCAAGCAAATGTGTATGCACAGCTGGTTCTTTCACCCCATGAATCCATGTTTATAGGTTTTGAATGTCTTGGTTTATTGTCAGAATATCGACAACCTACGCACACATGCACATATACCGCACACATACTGTCATGATTACCTTTTGACAGATGTGTGTATGTTCTCACTTTAGGAAGACATTTGACTTCATTTCGTGAAGACAGGGTTCATTCAGATCATTAAATCCTACGCAGTTCTAGTTAATAAACATAAAATCTGCCTGTACAATGTTGAATTCTCTTTGTGACTCAGGCAACTCTTCACCTTCCCACAGCATGTTGAGTCATTCAGCAGATCGGTTTTTAATACCAAATTTATTTGGATAGCCTTAATTCAATAAATGTTGTGTGTGGTAGATTGTACATTCCTGTAGATTGTTTTATTTCAAAGGCGATATCAGGTTACTGTATCCTAGAATGTAATTAAAGTTGTATAGTAATTCAGTAATTTTTTTGTGTAAATGATAAAGTAGAACCTTACTGGTGATCAATTTGAAGGACTTCAGAGTGCCTGATTGTGTGAGAAAACACAGTTCATAAGAGAAAGTCTGTATGTTTTCTGTACTTGGCTTTGCCCTATGCAATTTTTTCTGTCTGTGAAGGAAACTTCTGTGCATGTTTACTTCCAGTTTTTCTTCCTCCTTGCTGGAGTGTCATGATGATGTTATACAAAGTCCTGAATCCTGAGACATTCTAAAAAAAAAAAAAAAAAAAGTTTATTTCTTATAGATCTTTCAGGAGGTCTGTGTCACTGATTTCAAGGGTTCCCCTTTCAGCTATTTCAGTCACTAAGAATGTGATAAGCCTTGCCTAGTGTTCTGTCTCTGATTTTAAGCAACACTCTGAGGAAAAAGGTAAGTATTTTTTTAATATTAAATATTAAAATGATGGAAAATATACTACAGCTGGTGCCTCAGCACAGTTTGAACCGATTTCACTTGCTGCTCTGACCAACAGTAATGCTTGCAGAAGTACTATTTTGAGCTACAGAATATGAACTGAGCTTTGTTTTACTGCAATTTTCCATGGATTTTTTTTTTTTTTTTTAAATGAGAAAGGAAGTAAAAGAATACTCTTTTTTCTGCTACTGTAATTTTGTTTCATCTGGCCTCTCTTTTCCTGTTTTTTTGTTTGTTCGGTTGGTTGGGGCTTTTTTGGCACCACAATAAACAAATAAAGCAGAAACATACGAAGGAAAAAGAAAATAAAACAGACAAAAATAATTGTTATGTTTTTGAAATGAAAAACAGTCAGTGTAGCTTTGGGATAAAATTGTATTTTTTATGCTAAAAAGCATTGATTTAAAATGCTGTATGATAGATATTGGCAGTAGGATGGATATTGGCTTTTTAATAACATTATTAGATTTTTTCACAACAGAACTGTGTTCCCACAAATACTTTGTCCTTTGAAAATGTGTTTGAGGATGTAATGGAGTGAGTAATCTTTTAACCTCAGAAGAGATACAAGAAAAAATGGACATGTTTGGTTTGTTATGTTATGTTTCACTGAGTGATCTCATGGTAAATACCATAGCCCAGTAAATTCCTGTTTACATATGTTGCTCTTTGAAAAGACTTTTATTGTTCTGCCTTATCTCTTTTTCTCCATAGAAGTGTAATTTTGTCAACCTGCAAGTATTTTTTTACTTTGAAAATTGTAGAATCATTTTGATTGGAAAAGATTTTTAAGATGTTTGAGTCCAACCATTAACCTTACACTGCCAAGTCCACCAACAAACCATGTTCCTAAGAATCTCTTCTATGTATCTTTTAAACACCTATACGGATGGTGACTCCACCACTTCCATAGACAGCCTGTTCCAATGCCTGACAGCCCTTTCCATGAAGAAAATTTTCCCTAATATCCAATTTAAACCTCCCCAGGTGCAACTTGAGGCTATTTCCTCTCATCCTACCACTTACAGTTTGCAAGAAGAGACCAACATTCTCGATACTATAACCTCCTTTCAAGTAGTTGTAGAGAGCGATAAGGTCTCCCCTCAGCCTTCTTTTCTCCAGGGTAAACAGCCCCAGTTCCCTCAGCCACTCCTCGTAAGACTTGTGCTACAGACCCTTCACCAGATTTGTTGCCCTTCTCTGAACTCTCTCTCGTACCTCAATGTCCTTCTTATGATGAGGGGCCCAAGACTGTGCACAGTATTCAAGGTGTGGCCTCACCGGTGCCAAGTACAGTGGCACAATTACTCTTCTAGTCCTGCTGGCCACACTATTCCTGATACAAGCTGGGATGGTGTGGGCCTTTTTGGTCACCTGGGCACACTGCTGGCTCATATTCAGGTGGCTGTCAATTCTCACCCCCAGATCCTTTTCCTCTAGGCAGCTTTCCAGCCACTCTTCCCTGAGCCTGTAGTGTTGCCTGGTGTTGTTGTGACCCAAGTGCAGGACACAGCACTTGGCCTTGTTGAATCTCATACAAGTGAGTCCAGCCCATTGATCCAGCCTGTCCAGATCTCTCTCTAGAGCCTTCCTCAGGCAGATCAACATTACCACCCAACTTGGTGTTATCTGCAAACTTACTGAGGGTACATTCAATCTCCTTGTCCAGATCATTGATAATGAGATTAAACAGAACTGGCCCCAATACCTAGCCCTGTGGAACACCACTCAATACCAGCCACCAGCTGGATTTGACTCCGTTCACCACAACTCTTTGGGCCTGGCCATTCAGCCAGTTCTTTACCCAGCAAAGAGTACATCTGTCTAAGCCATGATCTGTCAGTTTCTCCAGGAGAATGCTGTGGGAAATGGTGTCAAAGGCTTTACTGAGGTCTAAGTACACAACATTCACAGCCTTTCCCACATCCACTAAGTGGGTCACTTTGTCACAAAGGAGATCAGGTTGGTCAAACAGGACCTGCTTTTCATAAATCCATGCTGACTGGGCCTGATTGCTTGATTTTCTTGTATATGTCATGTGATGGCACTCAGGACATAAAATGCTCCAGAATCACTAGATGGTATTGTAGCAGGCTGGGATAGAGCTGTTGCTTATTATACTTGCCTTGCCAAGTAGTAAAGGGGTAGGCTTGTTCCTCATATTACATTGTGAAAATGCAAAGTGACATGTGAATATTTAGTTTCCTTTCTAAGTAAAATGAAATCATTAAAAATTACATGAATGAGCTGAAATCCCAAATCAGTAGAGATATATTAGAAGGTGACTAATTAAAATTGATTGAGACCGTTATATGATTTCCAGTTTTTCTTTACTAGATTATTTTCTTATCCATTTTGCGACATGGAGCTGCCCATGTTCCTCTTATACAGTTTGCCTCTAATTGTTTTTCCTTGTGGAGCTATTCTTGCCAAAGTAGCCACAGAAAATGCATCGCTGATGAAGTATTCTAAATTTTTCTCAAGTAATCAATGAATCTACAATTTTTTCTTCACTTTGCACAGAAGACATACTGAAAATGCACATTGTTCAGGCAATTATACAATTGGTTCCTTGGATTTTGGTGGAAATTCCCTTGCTAATTATATAGATGTCTGGAGAAGGCCGCAGCTCCTTGCATTAAGGCTTTGAGACAGTGGCCTGAGGCTTTGCCAACTATTGTACAGGTGCATGATATAACCTAAAGCCATAGGGAGAAAAAAAAAGCTCAGAAGTCGAAGCAGTCCTGGTAAATTAATTTATTGACATAGATGCCTACATTTTGGTCATGTGTTCTGCTTTGATGCCTACAGAGTAAATTTACTTCTTATTTTTGCATTTCTTCCCCCATATGTGGAAAAGATGCTATTTTTTATTATGTGCAAGAAATGCTATACTAGAGAACAGAATGATTTCCCATGAGTTCAGAATGATTTCCCATGTGGGAGCAGCTTGTGATTTACAAGGAAATATTTACTCTTTAATTTTAGTAACTTAAAGCTTTTTAAGTGTGTAAATTAGGTCTTGGCTTCTGTAGGAACTCTTCAACATCTTATGTGGTCAGATTTGCCATATAAAAAGAAATTCTACATTTTCTACAATTCTACAATTTCACTTTGACAGCCACTAATGCATTCTGATTAACAGGCTTCAGATATCAGTGTAAGCAAATGCTACTGGGAAGAGATTCACATCTTAGTAAGAAAACTGGCTAATGCATCTGTGTTCCACTGCTCAGGACTATGACTAGAGCAGAGTTAGCTTTTCTCTTGTTTTTCTGTAACTAATAGCGGTTGCATCAGTATTGGATTGCATTACTAAAAATGAAGTTAAATATTGAAATTAAAATTGGAAACTTAAAAAGAAAAGAAATCCAGGATTTTTTTTAAAGTCTCCAAAAAGAATAAATCCTGATGTAGTCTGACATTATGGTGAGATGCAAGTAGCCAGAAATGCTTCTCAGACATTTGCTTCAAGCTTCTGTCATACTTCTGGATCAGTCAAGATTGGTTCAAAATTTAAATCCATTTTCTTTGTTCATGTAGTTTAGAATCTATGTTAACAAAACTCATGTGAACTCAAAAGAGGTGTGCGTTTATGAGGATTAATTAAGTCAAAGGTCTGCCATGCTTTGCAGTAAATCAAAGTGATACATTTTAATTACTAACTCTACAACTTTATTGGTTGAAGGTTGAAAATAATGCACATTTCAGATGAAGTGTTTATAACTGAAATCAGATTTTGAGCTTGGATGTCAGGATGCATTTTTATGTCTATGATCTTCCATCACAACAAAAGTTTGCCATCATTTTCAGAGCAGTTTCTTCACTTTTGCCATGTCTTTTTACAGTTAGAAAAACAGTAAGGAGGATGCACTGAAGCTGTCCATTTTCTCAGTGCTTCTGCAACCTGTGCAGGAAAATTTTATCTTTCTTTAGTTTCTTCTGCTGAAATGATTAGAATTCTTTTTGTGTGTGGTTCAGCTGAGAGGGGGGAATAAGAAAAGAAAGGTTCCCATAAATCTTTAAACTCCGTAGTCTTCCCATCTTGATTTTCTGTCCTCTGTTGTTTCTTCAGATTCAGAAGAATTTTGTCTCCTAGCAGGTTTGTTCATTTAACTTAGCTGCCACCCATTTCAAGTCAAATCCTGAAGTACTCGTTAGTCTCTCTTCCATTTACATGCTGTCCCTTATTACAGTGAAATTCATTTTCCTAAGCATTTTTCCTATGTCGAGGTAATTTTCCTTCTTAAGAAAATCTTACACTTACTTTAAGTTGCACTAGAAACACAATATAATGCTGTTGCTTACAGTAATCATATTTCCCATGTGGGAGCAGCTTGTGATTTACAAGGAAATGTTTACTCTTTAATTTTAGTAACTTAAAGCTTTTTAAGTGTGTAAATTAGGTCTTGGCTTCTGTAGGAACTCTTCAACATCTTATGTGGTCAGATTTGCCATATAAAAAGAAATTCAACATGTTTGAATTCCACATTCAAATTTAGGTTTCTGGGTTATTTTTTTGTTGTTGTTGTTTTGTTTGTTTGTTTGTTTGTTTTTCTAATTTTTGACTTTGAAAAGTTTCTTTTCACTTATTGTTGTGATACTGATAGTAGAAATTATCTTTGTCTCTTATTGTCTACCTGCCTTATTTTACATGAGTTGCTGAATTTCAAAGTCTCTCACAGGAGTCTGTAAAGTGCCTTGGATAACTCTGTGGTTTCTGGAGAGCATTGGTTGGGATGGCAGCTGGGTACATCTAGCTTATGATTTCCCATGTGCATATCTGTGGGATACTTGTCTGCATGTACATATGGCACAGATTGGATTCATGATTTCTCTTTCAACAGGGAATGGCAAGTTTTACAGTGAAAATTTCAAAGATGCTAGGTGAATCCAGAAAGGTCTTGGAATAGTGGGTTCACTGAGGTCCAGATTTTTTATTTTTTTCCATATCACGAGCACACTGTGAATCTAATCCTTGTTGTCTGTCCAGCAGGTTTCCTGACCACTATTCATATGCCATCTTGGAATATAGTTGACTAACAACGTTTTTGTTCCAAATTTTGTGTTTTTTATTGAATTCGTTTGCACTATTTGCAGCCAAAATATTTGTTTTTAAGTGATTTCTCTTTTTGTCTTGAGAATTTTGATATATGAATATGTCTTGCTTTGTAATGTTAATTTTGTTTAATTGAGGTTTCATTGGCTAATAAGAAATTAATTTGTCTCTCACTTGTCCTTTCATTTGTTTCTCAAATAGTATTTTGTCTGCTGACTCATAGTGTGAATTAAAAAATAAAATAAAAAAGAAAAAATTACTCTTTGGCTAGACCTTAAGAGAACATTAGAACACAAGCCTTTGCTGTAACTTTTTTTGTATTTCTTCTTAGGTCATCATATAACAACAGATAGAAGGATTCACAAATCATTCTCCGTCTAATCATTTCTTGTTTAAAACACTTCTAATTCTCTCACAAGGTCCTCAGAAGTGAAATGGTAACTATAGCTAGTTCTTTCTTTTGACTATCTTCTGACAGTTTACTCTGTATCTCACATCCAGCTCAAGTTCAAGTACTGAGACTTAAATAATGTTTTCTTCCTCTCCTTCAGATTCATCTTCCTACTTTTCCACATTTTCTGCTTAAGGCTAAGAAAGATCATCTCTGTCTCTTCCCCATTGAGTCAGAGTTTTCTTTTCATCTGTTTCATCTGATTATTCCTCCTCTGTTAGTTTTCTCTTGTGCAGCAAGTTCCAGTCATTAAAAGAATTTTTGTTTTACTTTTTAGAACAACTTTTCAAATATTGGCAGATTGAAAATAATTAAAAAAATTGGAAATTCTAGGAATACATTTCATTCCTCAAAAACAATTTTAGAGGGAAGTGTGATATATTTGGGAACAAAATATTCATAATGTCAGGATTGTTTGAGAATTTTCTGAATTTGCATGTCGCACACCAATAATTACCAGTTTATGGAAACAGTATTCTTAGGAATAATATATTGCATGAACAGATTCATGGAAACTTCTGTGTAGAATAAAGTTTGACTTATTATATCACTGTTTTTTTTTTTTTTTTTTTGCTATCAGCCTCATATTGATAGTACTCAAGGAAGAAGTTTGAGCTTTTCTTTAAGAACTTTTTTGTGGGCAGCTGAATGGAGGAAAAATTATAGTATGGTAGTTTATGTGAGTGAGAGCAACAGCCCACACCATTTCTAATATGGAGAGTGGTTTTCACTTTTATTTACCCTATTACCCTGTTTCTTCCAGAAAGGAAGAACCTAACTAGTTCTCTGCTTTTAAGCAAAATTAAATGTTATAAATTTTTAATAAATCCTGCATGAATATTAGGAGAGAAAATTATTCTCAGAGCTTTAGAAGTCTCTTGTTAGAGCGAGATAAGGACTAAGCAAAACAAGTCGATTCAATGTGAATCACACTAAGCCATTTATTACAGAAACAAGTCTCCTTATATACGTAACTATATTCTAATCACGCGTACACGCTCCAAGCATGGATTCGTTAAATGAGTATCATGGGCTGTCCGTGCACTGGAGTCTCACTGATGATACATCCGATGATTCACACCACGCCTGGACCCCGGTGATTGTGGAACACCCCTCTTTCTCACAGCAGACTCTGCAGTCAGCTCCCCGAAGAGGCCTTGAGATTCCTTTGAGCCAGACTAATTCATCAACAAAGTCTTTATTTACCAAAACCCCCTCCACAGTCTCTCTTTTAGGAAGTCTTTTGTTTCAGTTTCAAATGAAGTATAATTTCAAAGTAAAGCTTTACTTCTCCTTTGAGTACTTTTTTCTAATAATTTTTCTAATGTAGTGGTTCTCTTACAAATAAGAAAGGTTCTTGATTTTGGAGCATGTGGATGCTTATTTAAATGTGCAAACTCTCACTGGGCTGTTCAAAATATCTGTTCAGGAATCAAAATTGATATATTTATGAGGTCTGGCATCTGTTACAATTGGATATTTACAATTCATATTCCCTTGACAGACCTCAAGATAAAATGGAGAAGTCTGTTTTTCCATTCTTGTTCATATGCATCTGTACATGGATGGTACACTACAAATATGTTGTTGTTATTAGTAATTGTTTTGCTGTCTTTGGAATAATTGCATCCATTAAAAATGTAATGAATGGTGGAGTAGTAGTTACACTTTAAATTTTTGCTTCAATATTTCTTGCACTCAGTAGTACTTGCAGTAACTGGTATCTACTCTGTACTGAATAGTACCTATTATTCCTCTGGAAAGGCAGAGCTTCAGTGGGTGTGCTGTGTATATGACTGTGAACTTTAGGACATAAGATATAGTACTATTTTCGGAACCAGTTGGAGAGTTCAGTCATGCGCATGGTTAAATCTTATACCAGTTCACCACTGGAAGAAGTTCACCTCAGTAGCTGTTCATCTTGTGCTCAGTAGCCTTGAATCTCTACTTTTGGCCAAGTTGCCATGCTCTTCATACCCCTCTCAGCCTTGTCTCAGCAATGCTAACAAAGACTGAATCTGAAACATTTAATGAAGCAGCCAGTTCTCTAGACCTTCTCTAATCACCTGTGCTCTGTAAAGTAATGCACAGATCAAAGATTTGAATGGTGAATGTGTAGATCATCACTCAATACTTAGCCTCAACTTTCATAAGGATCTGGTCTGTGAAGAGCAGGTAAATATGGTAGTTCAGAGTGAATACCATGGCAGTTTTCATTGAATTAAAGAAGAAACCACAACTCTTTTCTCAAAATATGGATAAAATCTTTGAAGAACTCAATACAGTTCCCTGATATCATTGGGTATTTTCTTTTTTCTTGTCTGACCTGGAAGATAGGTGAGAGGGTAATCATAACAGACATTCAAGTTTTCAGGAGAGACTGTCTGTGGTTGTGAGATTGACCTTTCTTTTTTTAATGGGCATTAATTTCCATTTTCTCCCTTTCTCTTGTCTTAGTCTCAAAGGTGAGGTCATGCTGTTCCCCTGAAAACAAAGAAATAGTTGTTATAAAAAAACAAAAGAAGATTTTTATTTTTGTATCTGAGACAGAAATTCAGTTCCTAGTTATGTGCCTTGTTTTTCTCTGTACTCTGTAAAGTTACACCTTTATTAAATCTTATTAATAGAGTCCATATCATTACAAGTACCAGAGATGCTTCAAAAATGTATAACACTTTATCAGTTTCTTGACATTTTAATGTATGTTCAAAAGAGTCTGCTAAGCTATGTTCCCAAAGCAATTTACATATTAAAAAGAATGTGTTAGTTTTCTCATTAGTATGTGCAAATAGGTACTTAAGGACACAGATGAACTCCTGCATCCCAATTCAGCACTATTCTAAGAACGGTGTATCTTGTGGTCTGCCTAATAGATGATGCTTATACTTGAGGATTTTCTGTGGACATTTGATTTATGGGTACTATGCATACCAAGTGAAAAATCATTGTGGATCATTAAGTGGATAAGTGAATGTGTAATTATGGTTTTCTTCTGGGGAAAGTACTTCACAAGACAGTTAAAAAAAAAGGTGAAGTCTTTTGTATTTTTGTTTTAATTTGAGTGGTTATGATGAACAGCCTTTGACATTTATAACAACAAAAGGAATTGCTGAAGGTTGTACCTAAAGATGCAAAATCTCGATTGGAATGTCAGTACAAGATTAGAAATTGTGTGCAATATTAGGTGGGAAATGATTTTTTTATTGATATACACTGCTTCTTAAATGTTTTGAGTTTATCCTGCTTTTCTGGAACAAGCTCTCCTCACTTAGTGTTTTGTGGTGACCAGATTACTAATCTAGTAAGTAATTTACTAATCTAGTAGTGTTGTTGAAACAATTTTGTCTGTTTAATGCTGTGGACTACATAGTAATGATTTAACCTTGGGAAAGACAGAATATGAACGTATTCTGTAGCCCAGCAAACTTACTCTTTGTATTTCTTCACTTAAGAAAGCAAACAAAACAATGCCACCACCCTGCAATTTTCTATTTGTGCAATTTCAATTTAAAAAGTAATTTACCATGTTTTATTTTCTTTTCAGTGAAGAATTACATTGGATTTTTTTTTTTAAATTCACAGTATCACAGTATCACAGTATGTTTGGGATTGGAAGGGACCTCAAAAGATCATCTAGTCCAATCCCCCTGCTGGAGCAGGAACGCCTAGGTGAGGTCGCACAGGAACATGTCCAGGCGGATTTTGAATGTCTCCAGAGAAGGAGACTCCCTGTCCTTCTTGAACTGAGCGGCCCAGAACTGGACACAATATTCCAGATGTGGTCTCACCAGGGCAGAGTAGAGGGGAAGGAGAACCTCTCTCGATCTACTAACCACCCCGCTTCTAATACACCCCAGGATGCCATTGGCCTTCCTGGCCACAAGGGCACAGCGCTGGCTCATGGTCATCCTGTTGTCCACCAGGACCCCCAGGTCCCTTTCCCCTACACGGATCTCTAATATGTAATTTCCCAACCTATACTGGAACCTGGGGTTGTTCCTGCCCAGATGCAGGACTCTACACTTTCCCTTGTTAAATTTCATTAGGTTATTCCCCACCCAACTCTCCAGTTTGTCCAGGTCTCACTGGATGGCAGCAGAGCCTTCTGGCGTGTCAGCCACTCCTCCCAGCTTCATGTCATCAGCAAACTTGCTGATAGTGCACTCTATTCCCTCGTCTAAATCGTTAATGAATATATTGAATAATACTGGCCCGAGTAGTGACCCCTGAGGCACTCCACTAGATACTGGCCTCCAACTAGACTCCGCACCATTGACTACCAACCTCTCCCACACACATAATACAGTTATTCTGTGATCCAGGTGTGCAAATGTGATCTCATTTCTCAGGGACTTTAGGATTTGCATTGTACGGTAATATTCAGAGTAAAGTCTTACTATAAAATGTCCAGTTATAATCACTTAAGAAGGTAAACCCTTCTGATAAAGGGCCTTGCCTACTGAGAAGTGGACCTCCAATGATTTCACACCTCCCTGATGACTGTTTAATAGCATAAAACAAATGAACAAATTGATTTAGATGTAGGAAACATTATGAATGTGGTGGGGGATAAAAATAATTTGGTATAAAGGCAAATAGCATCAATTTTTAATGTTGCTTCCCGCGTAGAGTATGGTTGTTAAACCACCTTTTAATTTCAGATCTATTTTACAGAATCACAGAATGACTTAAGTTGGAAGGGACCTCTGGATATCATTCTGTCCAGCCCCACTGTGCAAACGTGGACACCTAGACATGGTTTCCCAGGACTATGTCCAGACAACTTTTTATTATCTCCAAGGAGGGAGACTCCACAAACCTCCCTGGGCAACCTGTTTGAGCGCTCAGTGACACCCACAGTGTTTCCTCCTGTGTTTCAGTTTGTGCCCATTGCCTCTGGTCCTGCCACTGGGCATCAGTGAAAAGAGCCCAGCTCTGTCGTCTTTGCAGTCTCCCTTCAGACATTTATGTACCTTCATAAGATCCACCCTCGTGCCTTCTGTTCTCTAGACTAAACAGTCCCAGTTCTCTCAGCCTTTCCTTATAGGAGAGATGCTTCAGTACCTTCATCGTCTTGTCGTATGCAAAGTTTCTGATCCTCTCATCCAGATCATTGATAAAGATATTAAACAGAACTGGCCCCAATACTGAGCCCTGCGGAACACCACTTGTGACCAGCCACCAGCTGGATTTGACTCCATTCACTGCAGCTCTTTGGGCCTGTCCATCTAGCCAGTTCATACCTAGTGAAGAGTACGATCATCCAAGCCATGAGCTGCCAGTTTCTCCAGGAACATGCTGTGGGAAATGGTGTCAAAGGCTTTGCTGAAGTCTAAGTACACAATATCCACAACATTTCTCTCATCCACTAAGCAGGTCACCTTTCCATAGAAGAAGATCAGGTTGGTCAAGCAGGACCTACCCTCCATAAACCTATGCTGACTGGGCCTGATTGCTTGGTTGTCTTGTATGTGCCATGTGATGGCACTCAGCATGATCTGTTCCATGACCTTACTTTCACTGAGGTCAGAATAACAGGCCTGTAATTCCCTGGATCCTCCTTCTGGCCTTTCTTGCAGATGGGTGTCACATTTACCAATTTCCAGTCAGCTGGGACTTTTCCAGTTAGCCAGGACAGCAAATAAATAATTGAAAGTGGCTTGATAAGCACCTCCACCAGCTCCCTCAGTACCCATCTGGCCCCATAGACTTGTGGGTATCTGAGTGGTGTAGCATGTCACTAACCATTTCCCCTCGGATTATTGAGGCTTTATTTTTCTCCATCCTTTTCTTTTCTGGCTCAGGGGCTGTGTACCTGGAACATAATTGGTCTTGCTATTAAAGCGTGAGGTAAAGAAGGCATTTAGTACCTCAGCCTTTCCCTCATCCTCTGTCACTATGTTTCCTCCCACATCTACCAGAGGGTGGAGATTCTTCTCAACCCTCCTATTGTTGCTCGTGTATTTGTAGAAACATTTTTTTCCCCTATTACAGCAGTAGTGAGGCTCAGCTCTGCTTGGGCTTTGGCCCTTCTAATTTTCTCCCTGCAGAACTTTGCACCACATGACATTCCTGTCAGCCCTTTTCTCCAGCCTGTTGAGGTCTCTCTGGATGGCAGCACAACCCTCTGGTGTATTGGCCACTGGTCCCAGCTTTGTGTCATCAGCAGACTTGCTGGGTTAACATATTGTCCAATCATCCAGATCATCAATGAAGATGTTGAAATGGACCCCATGTTGTTCCCTGTGGTACACTGATAATTACTTGCCTTCAGGTAGACTCTGTGTCATAGATTACCGCCTTCATTTATGCCTATGTTATCTTCTGCTACCTAGTAGGAACCCATGCTGCGTGCAGGGAAGGGAAGCACACTAAGTGCGTATTTTTATAAAGTAGATTATCTGAACTACCACAGTGAAAGAGAAAGGAAATTCTGTAGCTGAATGTACATTTTACATATACTCAAGACTGAAGGACAGAACATTATTTTAATGTACACAGGGGACAAGCAGTAATGCATTTACAAGACATTGAGTACCTTTCATGTTTGTCAAAACTTCATGTTGAATTAGTGCAAGTGGTTTAAAAATCTCTAAACATTCTTAGTCTTTTAAAGCTTACAGTACTGTAGCTCTGTTTTATAGCCAGTCTCTTATTTTTTTTGTATATATTATTTGGCATTTTTTTCCCTTCATTGTTGAAGAGTTATTTCAAAAGACAGTTTTTTATAGTCACTGAGACAATTAATAATATATTTAGTCTTGTATGAAATGTAGAAGTAAACAAATCAAGTACAGAATTGGAATGGTATTAAAGGCAATACAGAGGTATAGTTCATAAAATCTTAAATGAGAGGATAAATTACTAGGAAGCATATGAGAAGCAAACGAAAATTTTATGTTCAGTCACAGATGGAGTGCTTGGGGGAAGGAATGGGTCACAATGACAGTTTGATAATTAAGATTGAACAACAAAGGTGACAGGTTTGAAAATAGGAAGTCAGGCAAGCCACATATGAGGTAGAAATTAAGGGTAAAAGTACAGATCCGTTTGTGAGGATTCTGGCCAGGAGGTATAAACACATCTATCTGAAAGGCTCCTTGCCCTCTGAGAGACAGTGAAAGAAAAAAATAATAACTGGATAATTCATAAGCAGACTGTGTTCTTCAAGTACCATGAAGTTCAAATCAAAATGAACAGTGGGAGGATCAGTCCCAGCACATGGCTTCTTTAGTATTTAACAATTTAGTAGCAGTTGAAACTTCCAATTCCAGAGAAGTTAGTCTAGCCAGCTTAAAAGTGCTGTTCTTTTGACTCTAGCTCTTTCTATTAGTCCTTAATGCTGTCAATTTAGGTTGTGTCACATTTTCTATGTACATTTAGAAAGGCTCACTGAACTCTAAATTATAACAATGTATTTCAGAAAAAGAAACCATCTCTGAAGAGATTTTGCAATAATTCTGACTTTGGCAGGGGCATTCTTTGGAAATTCATTACTGTACTGAATTCTTACTGTAAAAGGAAGTAAGAAAATCAAGTCTTAACACTTTGAAGATGAACTTTGACTTGCTTATTAAAATAAAAGACATCTTTAAATCCATGTGCAAAAGAGGACATTCCTCAGCCAATGCTCTAATTCAACTAGTGGTAGATATATAGTGGAGTAGTGTTTATTTCAGTATGTGGCATCTAAAAAAGGCATAACACTCATGGGAAATCAGACTGTATTCAAAGCCCATTGAAATCAATGAGAGAAATCTCATTGAATGGGTAAGTTCTTAACTTTGCAGATCTGAGACAATACTTTACCTTAATCGCATCTCTCTGCTTGTAGATCATAGAGCACTTTACAAACTTTAATTGAATGAGTTCAGATGTAATTTTGGCAAATGTTTTCAGGAATAAACTCATTCAGCAGAATACCCAACTGGAAAGAAATGCAGGCAATGTGAACAGAAGGTTGATGTTTTAAATTAGAATGAAGGGTTGTTTGTAATTAGCATTATTTGCTCAGCTCTGCTGCCAGAGAATTCTACTGTACTTCCACTTTTTCTGGGTTTTTTTGGTTTTGGTTTTGTTTTTTTTTTTATAATAGTGGTAGCACACTGGAATCCCAGAAATTGTTTGTTTCTCTATTGGCAAATTCAGTAGAATTCTGCTCTTAAGCAGCCTCGCATTCCCCCATTTTTTTGCAGTTTTTTACTATCAGGTCATTTTAGAAATTATTTTTAACGTACATTCCTATGAATATTTGGTTAAGATGTTACTAATTTGTATTAAGACATATCAGTGAGTGGCTAGAATTGTGTTGAAATCTTCTAAATTGCATTTGTCAGCTGTGAGATTGCACTAGTCACAACCCAGCTCTACCATATATTGAGTAAACAGGGCAAAACTGATTTCTCTTCTGGATTACTTCTAATCTAAATAGCAGATCAAGAGCACAGAATATGGAATACAACATTATGCTGAAATAATATTGGTTGATTTGATGACACTACTAGTTTCCATATAGTGACAGCACATTAACTATTAACAGAAATTCGTGATTTTGGACCCCTGAAGCTAACAGGATCAAAAAGAATGGAAGGTAATAACATAATATGCATTATGCCTTTCTGGAAGTTAAGTGCTATGCTATACCCACACTACCCATCCACTTTTCTTAAAGAAGAGGACCTTATTTGTGTTCATTTGATAAATGATGGGAAACTTTACAGTTTTTTGTTAGTGGTCTAAATCCCAAAGTCTTGAACCATGTACGCTGAGTTCTCAACTATTAGTAATTCACTGTCATGCATCAGCATATCTGTATTGGTTTTTATTGGCTGGTTGGCTACAGTTGGAGGTTTTCTGTATTATGAAGATAAGCTTGAACTCCTTATAATCTTAACCCTTCATTCTTACAAGACAAATGGACTGAGCCCCATACATCCACTTATTTACATGTTTTTTCTAATGGAACTTTCGATAATTCCTTCTGGCTTTACTACCTATGACAAGGAAAAGGCAGGTAGCTCTGGAAGGCATACAAAATATTAAGTAGGGAGGGTTACAAAAGTATTACATTTTGCATTCTGTGATACATTCCTACTATAGTTAGCTTTTACCTTGAAAATTGTAGTATTAATTCACAGTAATTCATCACACCTTGTACACAGCATATTAAATTTACTGTTAAAAGCATTCTACTTCTTGACATGCTTGGTTGTTTTGAAAGGATCTAAATACCAGAGCCAACAAACCCTAAATGTTTCCATCTTCAGCACAATATTTCTAGCTGTTGCTTCCTGTGCAGAAGTTTTGGGCATTTTTTCTTCTGAATGATTAATACTCTTTATTATTCTGATATTAGAGGAATGAAAATGCAAAGCTAAGCCTGGCATAGAAAAATGGTGACATCTTTGGTTTTATCAAAACATTAACCTAATTTTAGTCAGCCATAATAAATTATATGTAACTTCCAGTATGTGCTCTTTAAACTGTAATGTCTAGAATCAAACTGGATATTATAAATAAAATGAGAGCTGCTGTCTGAGGTTTCCTCATAACAGTGATAATTTCAAAAAAGGGATAGCAACACATGTTGTTAGTGGTAGAACCCTGTATAATAAGGAACAGTATAATTTTCCTGGTCATCTTTATTTTATGTTTACCTGAAAGTAAGCTATTCAAATGAAGTGGATTTTTAAAATTACGTTAAACTAAGAAACTTATGAGAAGTATTATCAAACTCATAATATGGTTAAAAGTTACTGAGACATGTACTTGTCGAGGGTTAAGATTGCGGGGTGACAATAAAACCCTGGCAGATGTATTGTCAACCTCCTCTTCCCCCCCTACTTCCCCCTTTCGCCCCTCCCTCTCCCCGCTTCCACTAAGGACAGGCGATCGGGAGGGAAAAAGAAGGACAGAGAGAAGAGAGTTGGAAAAAATTAAAGATGTTTTACTAATGCTACTAATAAGAATAGAGAAAATAATACAAAATATACAAAACCAATCTTGAAAGTCTCAGCAACTGCAGAGCCGGCACCCAAAGTCCTGGATTAGACTCCACAGCCAACCAGAGCTGGATTCAGTCTGTCACTAGGCCTCAGTTCGCAGGGACGACTAGCAAGGTCCTCTCCTAATGTCGGCCATAAGAACAAGAGGAAAAAAGGGCCGAGATCCTCGTGATCTCCCATTTTATATGAAGTATTCACGTGAATGGAATGTTATACACAGTTGGTCAGTTGTTTCTCGTCGCCCCTCTCGCGAGATGTCCATCCATACTTATCAATAAGTTTGCATTCCATTGCTAGGTTTTACCAAAACATGTGTCTGGTTCTCCAGGAAAATGCAGTTAATATGAAGGCTTTAGCTGACAGGCAAAATTAACTGAAAGAGAAACTTGTTTTTAACAAAACCAGGACAGTACTCTTATTTTGTCATTGATTTTGAATATTTGACTGGAATATGATACGAATCTTATACTAGACTTTATGATGATCCACTGTAGAGAGGTGAGTGCCTTCACATTCCTTAGTGACTGAGTAGTTTCCAGCTACACAGAATGCTCAGAACGTGGGTTTTCAAGCAATTTGAGTGAGTAGGCACAGAATTACAGAATGCTAGAGATTGGAAGGGACCTCGAAAGATCATCTAGTCCAATCCCTCTGCCGCAGCAGGAACACCTAGGTGAGGTTACACAGGAATGTGTCCAGGCAGGTTTTGAATGTCTCCAGAGTAGGAGACTCCACAACCTCCCTGGGCAGCCTGTTCCAGTGTTCTGATACCCTTACTGAGAAGAAGTTTATTCTCAAATGTAAGTGGAACCTCTTGTGTTCCAGCTTGATCCCATTACCCCTTGTTTTATCATTGATTGTCACCAAGAAGAGCTTGGCTCCGTCCTCGTGACACTCACCCTTTACATATTTATAAACATTAATAAGGTCACCCCTCAGTCTCCTCTTCTCCAGGCTAAAGACACCCAGCTCCCTCAGCCTTTTCTCATAAGGGAGATGCTCCACTCCCTTAATCATCTTTGTTGCCCTGCGCTGGACTTTCTCCAGCAGTTCCCTGTCCTTCTTGAACTGAGGAGCCCAGAACTGGACACAATACTCCAGATGTGGTCTCACCAGGGCAGAGTAGAGGGGAAGGAGAACCTCTCTTGACCTACTAACCACCCTCCTTCTAATACACCCCAGGATGCCACTGGGCTTCTTGGCCACAAGGGCACAGTGCTGGTTCATGGTCATCCTGCCGTCCACCAGGACGCCCAGGTTCCTTTCCCCTACACTGCTCTCTAATAGGTCATTCCCCAACCTATACTGGAACCTGGGGTTTTTCCTACCCAGATGCAAGACTCTACACTTGCCCTTGTTATATTTCATTAAATTTTTCCCTGCCCAACTCTCCAGCCTGTCCAGGTCTCGCTGGATGCCAGCACAGCCTTCTGGTGTGTCAGCCACTCCTCCCAGCTTCATGTCATCAGCAAACTTGCTGGTAGTACACTCAATTCCCTCATCCAAGTCATTGATGAATATGTTGAATAGTATTGGTCCCAGTACTGACCCTTGAGGGACTCAGCTAGATACAGGCCTCCAACTAGACTCCACCCCATTGACCACGACTCTCTGTCTTCTTCCCTTCAGCCAGTTCGCAGTCCACCTCACTACCCGATGATCCAGACCGCACTCCCTCAGTTTAGCTGTAAGGGTGCTGTGGGAGATTGTGTCAAATGCCTTACTGAAGTCAAGATAGACCACGTCCACCGCTCTGCCGTCATCCATCCATCTTGTTATGTCCTCATAAATGTCAATGAGGTTGATCAAGCATGACTTCCCCTTGGTGAAGCCATGTTTACTGCCCCTAATGACCCTCTTATCCCTGATATGCCTTGAGATGGCACCAAGGATAAGTCGTTCCATCAGTTTCCCAGGGATGGAGGTGAGGCTGACCGGTCTAGTTACCGGGGTCCTCCTTCTTGCCCTTTTTGAAGACTGGAGTGATATTTGCTTCCTCCAGTCCTCAGACACCTCTCCTGTTTCCCAAGACTTGGCAAAGGTGATGGAGAGTGGTCCAGCAATGACCTCAGCCAGCTCCCTCAGCACCTGCAGGTGCATCCCATCCAGACCCATAGATTTATGGATGTCCAGATTGCCTAATTGCTCCCTAACCCAGTCCTCATCAACCAAGGCAAACTTTTCCATTGTCCTGCCTTCCTCTGGGGCCTCAGCAGTACAGGGCTCCTCAGGACAGCCTCCAGCAGAGTAGACAGAGAAAAAGGCAGCATTCAGTAACTCTGCCTTCTCTGTACCTTCTGTCACCAGGGCACCCACCTCATTCCTCAGTGGGCCTACATTGCCTCTACTGTTAGTTTTATCTGCCATGTATTGGAAAAAGCTCTTCCTGTTGTCTTTGACCCCTCTTGCCAGGTTTAATTCTAAGGAGGCCTTAGCTTTCCTATTTGCCTCCCTACACCCTTTGACAACAACCTTATATTCTCCCCAAGTGGCCAGCCCCTCATTCCATGATCTATAGACTCTCTTGAGCATACCCAGCAGTTCCCTGTTTAACCATGCAGGTCTCCTGGCTCCCTTCCTTGACTTCCTACGTGTCAGGATGCTTTGATCTTGTGCCCGGTAGAAACAGTCCCTGAACACTAACCAACTATCTTGGGCCCCTTTACCTTCAAGCAGCCTTGCCCATGGGATTTCCCCTATCAATTGCCTTAAAAGGCCAAAGTTTGCTTTGCTGAAATCCAGGGTTGCAATTCTGCTTGCTATCCTGCTCCTGCCACGTAAGATCCTGAACTCCACCATCTCATGGTCGCTGCAACCAAGGCAGCCCTCAACCTTTACCGCTTCAACCAGACCCTCCTTTTTAGTGAGGATGAGGTCCAGCAGTGCACCTCTTCTAGTCGGCTCCTCCACCCTTTGTATCAGAAAGTTATCGTCAAGGCACTGAAGGAACCTCTGAGACTGTGGCTGGCCGGCCAAGTAGTCCTTCCAACAAACATCAGGGAAATTAAAATCCTCCACCACAACCAGGGCCTGTGATTGTGAGGCTGCTCTTGGCTGTCTCTAGAAGGCCTTTTCAACTTCCTCACACTGATCTGGTGGCCAATAATAGATGCCCACTATAGTATCATCCTTGCCAGCCTGCCCCTTAACTTTCACCCGTAGACACTCAATTCGCTCCTCATCCGTGCCTGGACAATACGCAATACATTGTAGTTGCTCTCTCACATAAAGAGCGACTCCACCACCACACCTGGCTGGCCTGTCTTCCCTGAAAAGGACATAGCCATCCATGACCACATTCCAGTCATGTGTGCTCACCCACCTTGTCTCCGTAATTGGCACTAGGTCATAATCTCCTCCCAAACACAGGTTTCTAACTCCTCCTGCTTATTCCCCATGCTGCACACATTGGTGTACAGGCATTTCAGAGAGTGAGCTGAGCACACCGATTTCACCCTAGGGGTATGGGAGGCCTCCCAGCCTTCATGAACCCTAGAGTGATGCCCTACTGATGCAAGCCCAGCTACAACCCCATCCCCCTTTGAGTCTAGTTTAAAGCTCTAAATTGAAATTGAAGGTAAATTTACAGCGCCCCTGAAGAAGGTTAAATGAGAAATCATTTCACCCTTCTCACTTCTGTAAGCACCAATGTTTCTGATAGGGAAGTACAAGAGGGAAGTACAGTACATACAGAAAGGGTACCGGTGGATATGCACTTACAACCCAGAAGGCCAATCGTACCTTGGGCTGCATCAAAAGATACGTGCCCAGCAGTTCAAGGGAAGTGATTCTACCTCTCTACTCTGCTCTGGTGAGATTCCACCTGGAGTTCTGCATCCAGCTCTAGAGCCCTCAGTACAGGAAAGACATGGACCTGTTGGAGAGGGTCTAGAGGAGGCCACCAAGATGATTAGAGGGATGGAACACCTCTCTTATCAGGACAGGCAGAAGGAGTTGGGGTTGTTCAGCTTGGAGGAGAGTAGTGTGTGAGTAGTTTTACATACTCTAAATGTTTGGTACTGTAAGGAAAAATTCCCTTCATAAAAACAAATATGTCTTTTTTTCCTTATTTCAGGTACCTTTATTAATCCTTCATATGTGTCCCAGTTCCATTCACTCCATTCTAGTCTTTGCGCTGGAACTTATTTCACACAGTTTTCTTATCATAACACAAAGTGGCTTCAGTTTAAGACCTGAGGATTAATATGTGACCCAACTCTAGATAATGGATATGATCTTAGACTTCTATTTTTTTATTTCCCTTAACTTTAATACCCTCTAAAGGCACTGATATAATGTATTTTTTAAGCAGGCAGGTTGTTGCACTGATCCATTACCAGATAGATGTTCCTGGATCAGGATGCTGCGAGAGAGGCATGGCAGGGAAATATGCAAGTTATAACTTCTCTTATTGAATAACAATAATTTTGAATTTGTATGTTGGTAAGTAATAATGATAATAAAAAAGTCAGATTATCTTCTGCAATGTTGATTCCTAAGTGATTTTCAGAATAATCTTCTGCCTCTGGCACTGTGTAGTAAACCCATAATCCTGCTATGCAGTGCAATAATGACAGAACACATGCTGTGTAATGTAAACTTACAACCCAGTTCTAGGCAGATTTTGTCATCTCTTTGATCAGCAGTAGCAGAAAAAAAAAAATAAAATAAAAAAGAAGAAAGAAGAAATAACATTCTCTGCCTCCCACCCCCTGTAGCAATAAAAGCTGTATTCATACCTGCCAAGTGATTTTGCATCGATTGAGGTTTTTCTTTCTTTAACAGATTCTTTTTTATTTAATTCTGTTTCTCTTGCCTCACCAAGGAAGGACAATTCAATCTAGACCATATGTAATCTAGTGAATAATGTGACATCACCTCTTTTTTTTTCCTTTGAGGGGGAAATTTGTTTTTGAAACTGTTCATCTTTAGAAGTGGAGGAGAGCCTCTGGAAAACAGATTTTAAGAATTAAACTTATGCCATAAGCATTCTATGCACCTCTATCTGATTTTATAAAAAGGAGTGGACATGGCTTCCATTTGGTCTGTTTTAGATTACAAACAAGGACTACATACAAAGATTTAGGGATTAAATATTTCTCAGCCTCTAACATTTTTTCTTCTATGGATATTTGTGAGTTAGTGAAACATTATCATAGCAGCCAAGCAGATAATTAAGGTCCTTGTAAAAAGTCATTCAAGGATGTGGGGAAGTGTGTTCAGCATTTTTGAGCACTAGCTTTATCCTCATCTGTAGTTTCAAAGTTTCCACAGCTTTCACTGGCACAACCTTGTGGTGAAAGTGGAGGACACCTTAAGGAGGGGCTTCTTCCAAACCCTCAACATTAGGATTAATTTAATTTTCCTTTGTGGTTCAGATTTGCTTTACTTTAAAACTCAATTATATTTTCTGTCAATAGTGACAGAAAAATAGGCTATTTCATGGTGGTCTTGTGTAATATTGTGCTATTGCTTCATGTTAAGTGAATAGTTTTGGAAACTGGAAGTCTTTTTTTACTGAGCTCATCTCTATTCAGTAAGTATCACAACAACGAGTTTTCTCAGCTTTGCCCTACAGGCAAGAGGAATTTGAAGCATCAGAAAGGAGCATTCTGCCTGCTTTTATGAATCTCCATGAGGTGATAGCCAGGTTATATGTAGGGTGCTGCTTGTTATGATCACCTGTTGAGATCACAGAATCACAGAATGGTTAGGGTTGGAAGGGACCTCTGGAGATCATCTAGTCCAACCCACCTGCTAAAGCAGATTCACCCAGAGTAGATTGCACAGGAATGTGTCCAGGTGGGATTTGAATGTCTCTGGAGAAGGAGACTCCATGACCTCTCTGGGCAGCCTGTTCCAGTGCTCTGGTACCCTCGAGGTAAAGAAGCCTGTCCTCATATTCAGATGGGACCTCCTGTGCTTCAGTCTGTGCCCATTTCCCCACATCCTGTCCCTGGGTACCACTGAAAAGAGTGTGGTCCCATCCTCTTGACACCCTCCCTTGAAATATTTATAAACGTTTACAAGCTCCCTTTTCACCCTTCTCTTCCCCAGGCCGAACAGACCCAGCTGTCTCAGTCTCTTAATCATCTTCATAGCTTTCCACTGGACTCTCTCCAATAATTCCTTGTCCTTTTTAAACTGGGGAGCCCAGAACTGGATGCAGTACTCTAGATGTGGCCTCACCAGGACAGAGTAGAGGGGGAGGATAACCTCCCTCGACCTGCTGGTTACACTTTTCTTAATGCACCCCAGGATACTGTTGGCATTCTTGGCCACGAGGGCACATTGCTGACTCATGATCAACCGTTTGTTGGCCAGAACTCCCAGGTACTCCTCTACAATGCTGCTTGTCAGCGGGTCCACCCCAAACCGGTACTGGTGCCTTGCGTTATTTCTCCCCAGGTGCAGGACTCTACACTTGCCCTTGTTAAACTTCATTAGGTTCTTCTCTGCCAAGTCCTCCAGCTTGTCCAGGTCTCATTGAATGACAGCACAGCCTTCTGGTGTGTCAGCCCTTCCTTCTGGTTTGGTATTATCAGCAAATTTGATGAAGGTGCACTCTGTCTCTTCATCCAGGTCATTGATGAACAGGTTGAACAGGATAGGACCTTATTCTGACCCCTGGGGGACCTGTAAACAGACTCTGCATAACTGATGACAACACTCTGAGCTCTGCCATCCAGCCAGTTCATGATCCATTTCACCTTCACCATGCATTCAACCAGCCTGCAATTCCTTAGCTTGCTTATGAGGATGTTGTGAGAGACGGTATCAAAAGCCTTGCTGAAGTCAAGGTAGACAATGTCCACTGCTCTTCCCTCATCTACCCAGGCAGTCATACTATCATAGAAGGCTATCAGGTTGGTCAAACATTATTTCCCTTTAGTGTACCCATGCTGACTACTCCTGCTAACCTTCTTTTCCTCCACATGCTTGGAGATGACATGCAATCTGTCATGTGAATAGTGTGTATCTTGAAAGTTTCCATTGAATTCTCTCTCATGTAGCATACTGAGTGCTTTTACTACTCTGAAAAAGATGAATTCTCAGACCCACAAGGATCATTGGCTAAAAATAATATCCAAATTTATTGAGAATGCATATACCCGAAAGGTTTAATTTTCTCTTTCTGTGACTAATTGGTAGAGGAGAAAGTTTGGATTTGGACACTTCTCTGCAACACTCTAGTTTACAGTAACTTTTCCCTGTGTATTTCTGCAACAGGCAGGGTTATATGCACCTTTCCTAACTGGCAGATAATAAAAGGGAGTCATGTGCTGTGAGTCCACTGCTCAAGGGTAAGCTCTTTAATGGGAAATGTAGCCAACTGACTGGCCTGAGGGACCAGCAGTTGTAGGTATTTTACACTGAACACTAATCAGGAATTAAATCTTTAAAATCAAAGATAAACATACAGGGAATGAAACAAGCAAATTAGTGCTGCCAAGAGAAGATTTGATAGCCTGTGGGATTTGTCAATAACTTTCAATAGTTTGGCCAGCAGCAGGGTAGAAACAGACCTTTTAAATTGAGGAAATCCTCTATTTGACAGAGAGACAGGAAGAGCATCCAGTATTCTGCCCTGAAACAGCCAGATTTCAACAGTGCTAGAGTGAGGGAAAAATGTTTATCATAGGTTGTTTACTGCCAAATGATTATTTAATGTTCTAAATATCCTGAAGAAATAGGCCAAGATATAAAGTGCTATGATAAAATATTTACAGTTGTCGGGCCAACTGAGGTGTATGTGGGGTGGGTGAAGTGTTGAATGTGGCCTAGATATATTTGAAGTCTTGCTAGATAGTAAAATATGATCTGACGGGGTGATCCCGGAAGATTTATATTGTGTGTCAAAACAAGGGTGGTTATGAGATGTTTCTGTTACTGAGATGATCACACCCAAAAAAACACTTTTCAGGCCCCTCTCAAATTCTTTCTTAAGTCTAAAAGGCTTTGTATGCATTTGTGCTGCTGGTGCATATTGCGTAATATTCAATGAACTGCAATAGTACAATCTTCTCTAGTTTGTCTTTAAGAGAACAGCCTTTTCTGTATCCTGAGCAAGGGAAGAGAGCACGAGGAAGTGGAGAGCCTATGAGAAATAATACAACTGATGCTTTTAAAAAATTACTGATTTTTCTCTCTTCTTGGGACTTGTGACCCTCTTCAGATTTTCTTAATCTGAAAAACTTTGTGTGAGATGATTGCACTGTGGCTAATTTTGAATGGGCTGTTAAATGGCAGAGGGTTTATGAACTGCCATTTCTACCAAATATAGCTGGTTTGTCTTTCATTGTAATTTGAAGTAGCCCTACAGTTTCCCTGCTCATTTTTTTCAGCTACTCATTCATATCCTGCTGCAGGTGAGGTTTTCACCGCATGGTTTTCTGTGTCCTAATAGGTTTTAATCCCATAGGCTGATCACTTGACACACCTGAAGAAACTGAAAGCTTTGCAGGAGATAAGGAATGAGTGACTGGATGTTATGGGAAGGATGAGTTTCCCACAATGATCAATCACTGATGGACTAGAAAGCTTTGATTGAAAGCTTTGGTTAAAAAAATATGTATTGATTTCTTTCTGCTTCCTGTCTTATTCTTCATTGGTGTTGAGAATGTTTTATATATATATATATATATATATATATACACATATATATATATCTATCTCTATATATATGAAGTACATACACCTTTCGTTCCTCCAAAAGTAACTGCTAACTGTGTTTACAGCAGTAAATGAACACTTCCTATTATTCCAAACCACATTTTTAGGTGACAGAATATTATAATCAGCACTCATGAGGAATGTTTCAATCAGTATTTGTTTTACTGAAAAAATTAGTACTGAAATGATTTGTTATGCAACTATCCTATTTTCATGATTTCCTACATTTAAAAATGCATGATCTTATATTCCATAGTTTTATAAAATTTACACTAGAAGAAAATAAAAAACCGGGGAAGAGAAATCAAAATCAAATGTTGAAGTTAACTGTTCTGTTTCTATTTTCCAACGGACTTTATGGTTCATTAGTAATATCTTTTTTTTGTTGTTGTTTTTTTTTTTCCCCCCCACCAAAAAGGTAGACTTCTTTTGTCTTTAGGAATTTCAGCATAAGGAAAAACTTTACCTTATCCTTTCCTTATGGATGGAAGTGACCTAACTCACCTTATTGAGTCCATACAAGATCAGAGTATGGCTCCTAAGGGGATGAGGGGAAAAAAACCAACAACAACAAACAACAACACCAATGAGAAGAGATTCCACATTTTTACCACTGAGAGCTGGGTTATTTTGGTGAAATTTGATAGACAGTAGTTTCTGCACAGATTTTGGGGGTAATGTGAATAATAGGATTATGTGTCTCTGTACTCAGAAATGCATGCTAGGATATCTGAAGTATGCTGTGCATTCTGGGATAAGAACAGACCCTGAACTTCAACCAATGCTAGATGTTCAAGGGACCAAATGCTGGAACTCAGCGTAGAAGCCTGCCCCCAGAAAGGGCACATAACCACATCTGTGAAAGCAGCATTGTTTATCTTAGAGCATTTCTGGCATTTTTCTTTCATCTGCACTGGGGGAAGATGAGTATAATATCCCTTACTCTCTCTCTGGTCTAACAGGAAAAGCTAAAGTTAAACATGGTTGAGAAATGGCTCAATTGTCTGTAATGAAAAAAATGCACTCAGTGGACACTTTCATTTTACAGCTATTACCCTTAGGACCCGTCTTATTCTCCCAACTAGCTTTTGCTGATGATTAAAGTCTTGACTGATTGTTATTCTCTGAGGTACTTTTGTAGGATTTATGGCTTTGAAATGGTTGTCACATATGTTACTAAAGTACTTCAGTCCTTTTTTTTTGTTGGTTCCCCATCCTGACACTTCCCACAACCAAAAAGGGTTGGCTGGACTAAAGCTTTAATGAAACTGAAATCATAGCAGTTTTGTCAGTGAGGAAGGGTTTGAGAGCAATTTAGTACAAAGGCAAGCTGTTAGAAACAGAATCATGATGTTCCAGATAATTGTTACTGCTTAAAGTTTAATATTGTTATCTGTAAAAGTACTTTCTGGTTATGATGTTGGGTTTTTGTTTGGTTGATTTTTTTAGTTTCGCTTGTTTGTTTGGTTGGTTGGTTTTTTTGCATTACTGTTCAAGAGATTATATCCTGATGCAGTCTGTAATGGAAGGTATGTTTGTGTTTTGTGTGCAAAAGAAGGTAAAGATTTTTTCATAGACTAGTTTTAAGAAAAAAAAAAGTAAAATCGAGTATTAACTTGTCCATGTTTTGAGTTGTTATGTGCAGGAAAGAATATTAGAGGTGCTATACCAGGTCAGTGGAAGATACTGGAACCTGCGCAGTAGGGTTAAACCAGAAGAACTCAGATGTAAAGCCAATAAACTGAGTCACAGAATGCTTAGGGCTGAGGCAAATCCTTAGTGGGAGAACTAAGGAGGTCCTCATCAACCATGTTGAGAGCCATTACTCCTGTAACATAGACAAATGAGGCATCACTGTTGAGTCAATACCCACTGTGTGAACTAAAGCAGGTAAAATGTTAGAATTGCTGTCAAACTTCTGATCTCTTCATGTAAGAGAGAAAAACTTAATCAGTATGAAACTACTGATTTGGTAAAGCAGTTATAATGAAGAAGAGAAAATTTACTTTAGTCTAGTTTCAAGTGTTTCACATGGAAAAGAGTTGAAGCACAGGCTGTGTCTTGTCAGCAAGTGGAAAAGAAAAAGTGTCCATGCTGCAAGACATGCTGCTGAGGTCAGGGCAGAAACTCATTTTTAGACCCGTTATTGTCAGGGTACTGTGTTTATGTGGTAGTTTAACTAGATCTCACCTCCAAAAGGTGCCTGATGTTACCACATGAAGGTAGAAAGGGAGTACTATGTTCTTGATCTTACTTTGCTGTTTGCTCTTGCGGTAGTCACTCAAGCAAGCAAATAACAGTGTAGTTTCATGATGTTTTCTTCAGTGGTTGCTCTGTAGTTTCTTGGCTGAGTTGACTAAGCTATTTTTTCATGAGGCTCTGTTTTATGGTATTGAATGATCTAAGTTAAACCAGAAAACTTACTTCAGAGGTGGCAGGGCTGACTCTCCTCACAGAAAATAGTTGTTTACCCCAGGGGTGTATTATTAGTTCAAGTGGTAGAGGCGATGATCTGCTTTGCATACCTGCATGGGATACCAGTATGCAGTGTTACCAGTTTATTTTTACTGTGTGCATGAGCAATTGGGTAGCTTTTTTAAAAACAAGAAATAATATCAAAAATTCTAAAAATTAAAATAAAGAATATTTTGAGGACTTCGTGATCACATGTTCAAAAACTGAATATCATTGCTACAGTTACTTGTACTCTTAGAGAGGTGAAACAGTAGACGGGATAAGATTTCCCTACCCAGTATTTATTTCTTTTCTTTTTTTTTTTTTTTCCTTTCTTGCAAACCACCAGAGTACATTTTGTACTAGTCACAGTGCCTTAAGTTAGTCTCCAAGATCATCTAATCATTTGATTCCCCACTGAGACTACAACTGTGTGAACTGGAAAGAAAAAAAGCAGCATTTGTATCCTGATATGATACTATGACACCTTCTAAAAAACATCTGGTTTTCTGACTGCCTAAGAATGGCAACTTTAGTTCTGTCAGTTTCAGGGAAACCACAGGAGAGAGAATCACCTGTTCCCCTGTCAAGTGTACTCTAAATGTATTTGGGGCAGGCATGAAGAGCTATGATGTTAATATAGCTTCTTTTGTTGTCAAAGTTTCCAACTCAAATGCAGAGGTGAGCTGTTAAATACTCAAGCTGACTTAGGTGACAGGCTTTACCTTTCTCCTGTAGTATCCTCCCCTCCATTCTTCTTACCTTGTTTTCAAGTTGTGTCTCCCCAGACTCTCATTTCTTTTTCCTTTTCCCTTGACATGCTATCTGCCATTGACTACCTCTAAATGAGTCAAGGCTTCAAGATACAGTAGTGCAACTGACTTGCAGGCCAATATATCTACTACAGGGACAGAAGCTCCGTGGGCTGGCCAGCTAAGAGGCAGCCATCCACTTGGACTAGAGGAATGCCATCTGGCTTCCCTGTCAGCACTGATTTGCTGGCCAAGATACATAACTATCTGACTGCTTAGCTGTTCACCCAGAGGTATGGATTGCTTTGTTAACTCTCATGGAGAACTAATGTGTCATGCAGCCTATCTGTTTATAGATTATATTTTGTCTGTAGTATGTGGCCTCATGTTTTTGTTTATTTGAATTACATTTAAGGATTGTTCTTGAGAATAAACTCTGCCTTGTCATTATTTCCTGAAGAATTTTCAGCACTTCAGTTTCTTCATTGTTGCAAGTCAGGCTTTGATACAAGATCCTATAGGGTCTTTCTGTCTCTTTCCCTCCTCCTCTTTCCCAATAAGTTTTTTATTAAAAAGAAAAACAAAATAAAAACAATAAAACAAATAAACACTCAAACCCCTACCCCCCGCAAAAAGACCCAAACCAAAACAAACACCCCAAAAAACCCCAAAGCAACCAACCACAAAACACTCATTAATTCCTTTGAGGTAGTGCAAAAAGCAGGAATAGAAAACTCAAAATTACATCTTCTTCTGACTATCCAAAACTATTGGATTATTTGACCCAGGCAGCTTGATGGAAACTGTGTCTCAGTATCCTGTTCTGTCACAAAGGACCTGTAAGTCGTTTTGATTGCTGTTGTGTGTCATCCTATAGAAACAGTGGCTGTGGTTAACATTTTTACTATTAAGTAACAAAGTTCAAGGACAGAAAATCTGCAAAGAATTTCAGCTTCTGTGACCTTGTGACCTTGGAGAGATTAATTTTCTACTATTTGAGACACGCTGAGACTGGAAACATTCTTAAACTTTCTTGTTCTCCCTCTATTACCAACCTAACATAGCTTATTTTTTAATTATTATTATTAATAATAATGAAAAAAATCAGTGTTTTTCCCTCATTTTTCAAATACCTAAGCATAAATGTTTATATGCATTGTCTGAAATTTGTTGTTGTCCTGAGATGATGAACATATGTATATGCATGGAATGAAAAATATCAGCATGTGTGTGAGGAGGTGCTAATGGCATCATAACTCATGGGGTCAATGTTCTTTCCTTGTTCAAGGTTAGGTAAAAGGGAGGTGTTATTGTATAAACAGCTTTTCATATCAAAACTGTAGAGATAAGGTTAACTGCTATATATATTTTATGACAGAAACTTTCTGCAGCAATAATCCTCAAAAGCGTGGTTCTTACCAGGAATTAATGACTAGATTGTTAGGTAATGCCCTAGGTAGGACAAATCAGGATCACGTGTCCTACCTGGTCTGTCTTGATTTCAATAAAGCATTTGACATGGTCTCCCACAGCATCCTTGCAGCTGAACTGAGGAAGTGTCGTCTGGATGATCAGGTAGTGAGGTGGACTGTGAACTAGCTGAATGAAAGAAACCAGAGAGCTGTGGTCAATGGGGCAGAGTCTAGTTGGAGGCCTGTATCTAGCTGAGTCCCTCAAGGGTCAGTACTGGGACCAATACTATTCAACATATTCATCAATGACTTGGATGAGGGAATTGAGTGTACTACCAGCAAGTTTGCTGATGACACCAAACTGGGAGGAGTGGCTGACATGCCAGAAGGCTGTGCTGCCATCCAGTGAGACCTGGACAGGCTGGAGAGTTGGACAGGGAAAAATTTAATGAAATATAACAAGGGCAAGTGTAGAGTCTTACATCTGGGCAAGAACAACCCCAGGTTCTGGTATAAATTGGGGAACAACCTGTTGGAGAGCAGTGTAGGGGAAAGGGACCTGGGGGTCCTGGTGGACAGCAGGATGACCATGAACCAGCACTGTGCCCTTGTGGCCAAGAAAGCCAATGGTATCCTGTGGTGTATTAGAAGGGGGGTGGTTAGTAGGTCCAGAGAGGTTCTCCTTCCCCTCTATTCTGCCCTGGTGAGACCACACTTGGAATACTGTGTCCAGTTCTGGGCCCCTCAGTTCAAGAAGGACAGGGAACTGCTGGAGAGAGTCCAGTACAGAGCCACAAAGATGATGAAGGGAGGGGAGCATCTCCCTTATGAGGAAGGGCTGAGGGAGCTGGGTCTCTTTAGCTTGGAGAAGAGGAGACTGAGGGGTGACCTCATTAATGTTTACAGATATATAAAGGGTGAGTGTCACGAGGATGGAGCCAGGCTCTTCTTGGTGACAACCAATGATAAAACAAGGGGTAATGGGTTCAAACTGGAACACAAGAGGTTCCACTTATATTTGAGAATAAACTTCTTCTCAGTGAGGGTAACAGAGCACTGGAACAGGCTGCCCAGGGGGCTTGTGGAGTCTCTTTCTCTGGAGACATTCAAAACCCGCCTGGACGCCTCCCTGTGTAACCTCATCTAGGTGTTCCTGCTCCAGTGGGGGGATTAGACTAGATGACCTTTCAAGGTCCCTTCCAATGTCTAATATTCTGTGATTTTGTGATTCCTAGCTAGTTATTAAATATGGTAATGAGTGTGTTTAGGAAAAAGGGTGTTTCTTTTATAAACATAACGACCGTTGTTATGATATAAATTCAGTATATTCTAGCCTGTTGGTGTTTCTGAAGTCCATCAAACCTGTGCATCTGTTTTGGAAAACTGGTTCTTTGTCAAGAGATAATTACCAACATTGTATATTAAAAAGAAAAAAAAAAAAACCAACAAACAACAAACCAGTAGAAAGGCCATCAGGAGGACTTTAAAGAATAGAAATCATACTGCTGTAGAGAAATATCATTGTTTAGACAAGTATTGCAATTCAGAACTAAAAAAGAAATTAAGGACAGGCTTGGCTGGCTGAGTGGCCTAATCCACTCTCCTCTCACTGCCTCTGGAAAAGCCTAATTCAAATGAGGGGTTTTTTTCCACACTGTCTTGCTGATTTCATCAGTTTGTCTGAATGTAAAGGATGTGAATGAGCAAACCAAACTGTGATACTTTGAACAAAATACACGGCATTTCAAGGCCAGTAGTAGAATCTCAGAGTTTTGTTGGACAGATTTGATGGAGATGCAGCCTGTCATTACCAGGATCTAGTGCTTAATGGGTCTGAGATGGGTTCTGGAAAGGGTCTGCAGTATTGAAGTCAGCATTTTGCAAGCTAGCATCTGAGTTTTGTAGAGAATCTACATGTTGGTGATGAAGAATAGAATCACAATATGAGAGGGCTGCTCTGTCTTGAAATAGATTTGAGGTGAGTCATGCATTAGATGAAAAAGAAGAGTAGTTTATATTTCTGTATTGTTCTTTTACTGTTAATTTAATAACTTAGAACAGATTTAGTATCATACCAAGGGAAGACAGATGAGAGTGAGACACTGGGAGAGGATATTTAAGTCAGCTCTATAAAGCTTCTCTACCTCTGTTAACATTAAAATACTATGTGTGTTAATATGTTTCTGAATTACACCAGAAAAAAACAGTTGATGGAAGCCATGTGCTGTAAACTGTGTTGTTCTGCTATTAAGACACCCCCTTGTCCCCTTGTTGCCACCCTCTTTACTAGCTTTCCTTTATAGAAAATGTGTTTACAGTTACAGGTTTCCTTCTGTGGTGGAAAAGGAATTATACCTTCTGCCAGTGGACTGTATATTTTTCTTTTGTTTCTGAGTGTCTTGTTAATATTGGAAATGTTCTTTATTATATGCTGTGTTAACAGAATTTTAATCAATTTATGGCCCCCCAGCCACAACCCCTTTTTAACCTTTGACAAACTTTCCAGGTTCCTTCAGGATCTTGATGTTCATTTTTATCATGTCTTTTTGAGATATTTGTAAACATTTGTCTCTTTCACATAAAGTTACTTTGGTAATCTTCCTCTTAAATTCCTCAACTATTCTAGACTCGTTTCTAGATTTGCTGTCAGGTATTTTCATATTCTTTTAACCAATAAATATATTTCATCATGCCAGAAAGCTAAAAATTTCCTATTGTTCCTCACATTAAAAAATTAAAACCAGCTACAAACCCAGAAAATCAAGCCAGAGAAAACAGGAGAGAAATTACTTTCTTGTCTTCGTAACAATTACCTGCTAAAGCACCTTGGCAATTGCTTGCAGTTGGAACTTTTCAGTTCTGGGTGACCATTGCAACATTCACTTTAATTGTTTCTGCTCTTTCGCTAAAACTTGTTTGACAGCTGAATATTTTAGTTTTCTGACAGCTAATAATATCACTTAGTCAGGAGAGGGCTGTCATTGTGCTTAGAAAGCTTGCAGAACGATGGTGAGGTCTGTCATGGGGGATAAAGACTCTGCTGTTGAGATAATTCAGAGACCCTAATGGTAGTGAAGGTAAAAGGAAACTGCAGGGATCCCTATTAGGCACTTGGAGTTAGTTAATGGAAAAACAAACATGAAGACTAAGATGATTCAGAGATGAAGATTTTGTGATGGGTAATGAGTAAGAGAAGTGAAAAGTGTAGCAGAGGACAAACTGAGAAACTGATACCCTTTTTTGCATTTTGAGGATATGGGGTATTCCTGTTTTGGAAAAAAAGGAGACAGGCCTTAAATGGGATCTGCAGTACTGTGATGGATAAGAATAAAAATAAATAGGCTATGGAGGGACTAGAGAATAATTTTTCTACAGAGAATTACAGAGCTTGTAGAAGTTAGAGGCTACCTCCATCCTGAGGAAAAGCTTAGCAAGGTACTGTAGCTGTTATGTATACAGGTGATATAAACACACACAGAATAGAAAAAAGAAAGCCAGTGATTGTATGGACAGAGTCAGGGCCTATTCATTTCTTTCACTTGGGCCCACATTGTTTGTCCTGTATCACTTGGAAAGGGAGGTTCTGGAGCTCCTGGCATGGAAAAGGCCAGGACAGATGTGTGCAGAGAAGTGCTGGGGTAGCAAGGAGTATGTCATGAGACCACTGTGTCTTCAATGAACTTGGCTTTTAGAAATTTTGAATTTCTCCTACCAGTATGTGTGTTTGCTGCCCTGTTTGTTAAACCAAAAGATCATCCAGCCTTTGAAAAATTCAAGGAGACATCTGGCAAGATGGGTCAGAACAGTCATTTCCGCTTTAAAAGTCTCAGTGGGAAGACTAGCTAAGGGATGAGATTAAATTCACTTACATTTGTGAATTAGAATTTGAATGTCTGGTGAAACAGAGCTGTAAATTGCATCGGTCTGTGGTCATATTCATGTAATGATTTATACATTATGGTTACCATAAAATATTTATAGGGCTAGTGGTAGGGTAAGGTTTTGTCCCTTTTGGCAACATCTGTTTTCCAAAGGAGCAGATAGACACAATCCAAGTGCAGAAGTATTTTAGTCTTAATGTTTGATGTGTTTTACATCTTCCAAATTGGAAAAATAATTAAGTTCCTCATAGTACAAGTTTTGGGTTTGGAAGCCTGCTCTAAAAAAGGCAAATTTGGAAGGCTTTTTGAGTGATATTTTTATTCATATGTTACCAATATTAATGTTTTGTGTGGTACTGTTACCCAGCTCTGTCAAGATCAGCAACTTGGATAGCACATTTCTATTGGTATTTTAGTGATCTTTCTTTTAAGCGTCTTTGAGTTTGACTGGTGAGACCGAACATTCAAACTTCCAGCCATGCGTAATGAGAATTGGATTTGCAGCACCTTTTCAGAACTGGGTTCTTAACTGGATATGCAGGTTGCATTTCTATACCACCTCATATTCAGAGTAAATTGTTTACTTCCTTATCTCTTATAAATTCACAGTGTCTAATTTGGAGATGGTATCACTCCCTTTTTGTAGTATGCAAATGACACTGAAATCTTTCCTGTTCATCTGTGCATGGAGTGATTGAAAAAAAAAAAAAGAAAAAAACCAACAAACAACAGCAACAAGACCCACAAACAAACAAAAAACCCCACACAAACAAATAAATTGACTTTTTCATCAAAACATTAAAAAGAGGACATATAAGCAGTAAATGCAGGTTGGACTGTGAGAGATGAGAGGCTGTGATTCTGCAGGGAGATTTAAATTCTTATTAGAAAAAAATGTGTTAATCTTCATGAGAAGAAAATTATTACAGGTAGAAGTTTTGGAGACGGAGAGGACAGCAGTTTCATCTGAGTTGCCTCTGAAATCCTATGGGGAATGAGATTGCCAGCAAGGATTTCAAGTTCTCTTATTCTCCAGCATTCCTAATCTGCTTACTTTATGATGGGATTTGATGCAATAATATACTTCCAGTATTGCAAACTGCTCAGTTTGAATCCTTATAATTTATACTTCAGCATGAAAAAATAGAAGAATGCTGTCTCAGCTATCCCATCACAGTCATTTTACGTCTGTGTAAACAAGAGAGGTTAGAGAGGTCTGCTGAGAAGGTTTCACAATGAGATAGCAGCAGGGCCTATATTACTTATGGAAGCTGCAGCATGTGAAGAAAAGGAAAAAAAAAAAAAAGTAAGATAGAGAATAAACTTTTATCTCTCCTTTCAGAATAATGTTAGCAAACCCAAATCTTCATACTCTTTCAGTAAAGTCTAGAGCACTAAAACAGTGAAGTGCCTTGCCCTTTGTCAGGTCATTAACCCATCCTGACAGTGAAAGGCAGCCAGAGGTAGAGGCTGATGTGACAACAGATTTTAAGAGAGTTAAAGTGCAAAGTCTTGTGTTAAAGAAAAGGGAAGGAGCTACTTGCTGTCCTTCTCTTTACTAATTTTGTGTTAGGAACTTCCCAAATGGCAGTAAATGTTCCTTTAAACGTGTGTGTCCTATAGGAGTAGACATATGCAAAAAGATAAGCATGGTTGAATAACGCAGAAGTGACTAACTGAGAACTGTTTGAAAATCAGAACTCTTCCTCTCAGTTCAAAGTTGGGTGTGTTTATGAAAAAAAAAGAAAAAAAAAGAAAAAAAGAAACAGAGGTGGTTTTTGTCTTTTGTCAGGATATTTATTGTTTTTGCTAAGTTCAGAAGTAGTGGCCTGCCTACGTAAGTCTGAAACAATTTGAATTGTGGTTTAAACCTGTTCCCTTCATGTGCAGAGCAAATCTGAAGGGCTATTTCTGGTTAATTTGCCTTTATTCTGAATTTTTTAGGAGTTATCTGCTCTTGGATTGATGTATAGTAATTTAGTTATGCATACAATTCTTGCCAACTTACAATTGTATTATGTCTAATTCCTGCCCACACACTTCCTGCCCAGACTCGTCTGCTTCTGGATCACTATGCATTAATAGTTTTGGTGCAGTGCCCTTGAATATGGCATTGAACACATACACTCTCAAATGTTCACTGCTAGCTTTTGCAGTCTTTAAATACTCCCCTTATCTTCTGCCCAAAGAGCCCCCTGGAATGTTATTGTATTAAAGATAATTTCAGTAATAAGCAATAGTCCTTGCCACATGTTATGCCATTATGCTTATTTCTGACATTATTACACAAGAAATAACATTATATAGAATTTATGTTAGTTAATTGGTATTGCTGTCTGCTACTGTGTAACAGTATGCTGGAAAGCAGATCTTTGCAGAATAGACTTTAGAGATGCCCATTGTAACAAAACTTACAGTTTAACATTCAAGGGAGTTTCCTAAATTCAGGATATAGAAAAGTTAGCTATTGTTTAGTTATGTCTCACAGTGATCTGGAATAAATTATTTGTAAAAAAATCAAACTCAGCAGTTTTGCTTTTGTAAAGCCCTGTCTTTTGTGAAATCACCATGTGAAAAGAGATGTTGACTAGTGCCTGCATTAATTCATTCCAGAGCTTCATGTAACTTTTTGTGAAATTCAATGCAGGCTGTTGGAGGTATTTCATACATACTTTTTTCTTAACAGTGTTCAAAGTTGGTGTCAGCTGCATAGCAGATTGACGTGTCACCTTGCTCTTTTAATTGGTGGTTGATCACCTTTTAGATCCAAAATTGAGTTTGAGTAGATGGAGGAAGATATCAGTGCTATACATATAAAATGAAATCTGGGGACCTTTTTCCCACCCCTGAATCATGGGGCATATATAAAGTAGCCTTCTGTCAGAAAGCTCGTATACACATTAGCAATGAATATTGCCCTGAACAGTCATAAATAACACTACTAGCTTTTAATGCAGAATTAACATTAAGTAGTGGCTAGTAACACAGCTGAATAATTATGCCACATTTTAAGACTATTTCTGTCTGTTAAAATATGGCCAGTTCTTTGGAGTTTGGCACAGTAATTTTTAGATACAAATTCCCAGTGAGCTCTTTAAAAATGTAGTTAGTAACAACTATTGCTTATTCATCTACTTTAAACACTAAATAAGCAGCATGTTTTTGTAGGCTAAAGTTCTACAGCATACTCAGAATACTAGCTACAATGGTTCATTTTCCTCTTCCTTGTGAACCAGAGCACATTAAATTACTCCATGGTGGAAGTGGCTGAATCGAGTTATAAGTCCCAGTTAGGTACCAGACTACTTTTGTGTCCTGATTCCCTGTATGTGACCAGGACACACCATCCTGAAGTAAGAGCTGAAAGCCTTCATTAGCTCACATATTCAGTTGGGACTTGTGCTAAGTGATCTGCTTGGAACAAATATGCAGAAGATAACAATTAGCTGAGGCTGCCCGTATGAGATCTGGCTGAATTAGGTGACAAAACTGGTCTGGGAGGTTAAACAACACAGTTACTCTCATGAGTTTCTCATTAGTCCTCTACTTGAGCACTTCAGTCGATCACAATATGGAACCTGGCCTAATTCAAAGGAGCCCATTACTAGCTGTGGTATGATGTAATGTATGCAAGTATGCAATCACGAAGCTGATTTTTAAATAAAACCATACTGCTGCATTTCTGGTGATTTAGCCTGTAAGATGCCTAAATGTTTAATGTGGTGTCTAAATTAATAAGTTGAAATTTAAAAGATTTCATGCGCCTTTGTTTCTTCATTTACAGCAAACATTACCTTGCATGAATGTAGTGGGGTTGACTTGATTGAATATTACAGAATTCTTAGAGATGCATTCTAAAGAAGGTTTCAATAAAAGCAAACAGAGAAATGTAGCAAGATGCATGTCTTTATAGTTATTTATTTAAGAATTATGCAACAAAAAAGTGTTACATGGACTTGAGAATGATAGTTGCACACCAAATTTTATGTAAAGAAAATGTTATGCTCAGTACGTGCATTTTGTCAATACTTTATAAGTAGCTGTTACTATGTGTATTATATACGTAGTATATAGTTAGTGTATTTCACATAGAGTTTGCAAATTGTACATATGTTGCACAGCACAAGGCCACGCATACCAGTGCAGGTCTAGAAAACAGGAAATATTTCAAATGCTATTATTTTATTTTTAAAGCATTTTTTTCTGGCGCACTCAAAAAGGACTTAGACAAGAACTTTCAATACTAAATAAAAGCAGAATACTTTCAAGGCTACTTAGGACTTCTTCCCATCTGGCTCTTCTAGGTATAGCAAGTGTTTTTAAAAACAATTATCTGCTATATTTTAGGTTTTATCCTTTAGTGACACAGTTTATCTTTGATTCGTGAGTTTTTAGATTTATAACAAATAGTAATTGCCTGTTTTGATGATCTCCGCTTCTTAATTGAACAGTTGATTACAAAATAATTAGATTTTATGGTGATTTGACTTCATGTAGTATTTTGTAGCTATCAAGTTACCTTTCCTCTATGTTTTTATTTCTTTGAGATTTTATTCTGCTCAAATCAGTATCTAATATCTATATGTTTCCAAGGTTGTCAGTTTAGAGTATGTATTAATGTTTGTTACTTGTAACAGGTGTTATTGGTTCCTTAAAAATGGTAATGATAAATAATATTTCTCAGTGTAGTTTTACCAGGGGTTTTATTCAGTATATAACAATACTATGTAGCTGAAATTTATATATTCATATAAATGGTGTAATAACTGTTTGACATATTGGAACACTGTAGTGAAGAGCTACTTGAGTTGTCGTGATTTTTTAAAATAATATTATTTTCCAAATGACTTTGAAGTCATATTTTCACAAGACCGTATCTTATTCTTATTTTTACAGGGGATCCTTGACTATAAGCTTTCACATGCTCCTCGAACAGTTTTGAATTGTCTTCCCTAGATACTCAGAAGTTGAGTCAGCAGGCTAAGTTCCCATTTCCTCACCAGGCAAAACTTCAACAGTGAACACTTAGCCTGATGATTAGTTCATGAATGAACCCACAACTTAATTCTCCCTCCCATACTGTGTAGATTATTTTAAGGATTTCTCTTCTCCCCTACAGATAACAAAGGAGGATGACTTATTTGGGTGTTATTCTGCCTTGTCACTTACACTACGCAGAATTTCCAGACAGAGATCATGACTTACATCTTGTTTCATCAGATTTCTCCCCAGTCTTTAATGCTGTTCACTCTGCAACTGTAATATTTTATATTTTAGGAAGAGGAAATTGGGAGCCTTGCACTACCACGGTGAATTCTGAACACAAGGACACCTTGCCTCTTTTTTTTCCTAATTGAGTGATACTTTCTGAAGGCAAATAAACAAAATCTCCCCAATTGTCAATGTTTATAAACATAACTTCAGCAGAGAGTATCCTGAGAGCAGTGACTGTCCAGCACTTACTGACACTCTTAGTGCCTACAATTTTACAGCTTCTGCTCCCCTACTTTCTGGTACAGAATACAAGGTTCCCTTGAGGACATTTTTTGTGTCAGAATTAGTAACTCAAGCTCAGGACCATTTGTAAAAGTACTGATTTTCCCAATCTGCTCCATTATTTCTACTCCAACCATTTTGGTTTTAGAATGGAAAAGGTATTTCAACACTTTCCCTGTCCTTCCTTGAATGTGGTAACTCATCTGTTTCTCACCACATCCTTGTTTAACTGGAGAGAAGGGAAATCAGTTTGCCTGAGTTATTATCTGATCTGCTGATTCTCAGACTGCCTAGCTAGGAGTTCTCAATTTTTCCCCCCATTTATCTTAATTCTATCACTTAATCTCTTTATAGTACACTTTGTCCTTTCTCTTGCTTTGTTTATCCAGACAGGTGATGGGAGTCACTCCAGCAGGGACACTGCCGATGTAGTATAACCCAAGTTCACTACAGAAGGCTGATGCAGTGGCCTTGAAACACACATACTTCATTTCTGTTTCCCACTGTGGATACCAGCAATTTTCCTTGCTGTAATGCACTGTTTGCTAAAGCAATTCAGTAACTAATATTTCTGGCCTGAATTCATCCTTGCTGGAAATAGCCCCTTTGCTTTCAGTAGAGCTATTTTAGAGATGGATTTAGTCATCTAGCTTGTTAAATTATGCTTGTTCTGTTCCTTGGTTTCCTCCTTTCCCACAATGCGAATTGTATAGTCTCCTCTCTTGGATCAGCATTTTATTTTCAATGTGAAATACAAGTCATGGATCCATGGCAGTGATAAACCATTGGAAGATATTCTATTACACAAAGGTGTCACACTATCAATGTGTAAGATTGCATTTATTCAGTGCTGAACTTTGAGATGAGAGACAACAGGAAATCAGGAGGGGAAGGAATAGAGAAGATTCATGTGGATTATGCAGCCAACATCCAATGAACCTGAGAGAATCTGATTAGTAAGAAGGAACTGGCTTTCTGTGAGTTGTTTTGTCCATGTAAATTCTTGACTTTTCATGTGTACAAAGTTATTTTGCAGGTTCTGCTAATGATTTAGATTAGTTTCCTTATTGTTAAAGTCTGTTCTACTGCTGCTATGGAAATGTGCTTTAAAAAGGAATGGGTATAATTATGAATCTTCACTTTTATGAGTCATTTGAAGCCTAACAGGCTATTCAATACATGTTGACACACTATTTCCGCATCTCCTGCAAAGGAACTTAAATTTGAAAAGATCAGTTCTTATATTCTGTGCAAAAAATTCCCATAGATTAAAATAGAGTTACAACAGCTATCCAGAAAACTGCAGAGATACCTTCTAGGGTGTCTGAGGCCACTTTTGTGATTAATTCATTTTTCCAGTTCTGAACAATATGTATGTGACACTGTGTTGTACATTTGCAAATGTATTAAATGTTAAATCTACAGTAAATTAAAATTAAATTGTTATATATAATATATATGAAATATATATTATATATTAATGTAAATGTATAAAATATTAAAATCTTTCATTCAATATTAAAATAAGTAGCTTGGAAGTGATAAAGTGATAAAGACCAAAAGTTTTGTTGTTGTTGTTTGGGGATTTTTTGTATTTTTTTTTTTTTTTAAATGGTCCCATGCATAAAAGTTAGCTGAGACCAATGGCCCATAGGATCTGTTTCTGGCTTCATTAGCAACAGTAATAGTCTATGCAAAACAAAATCAAAGAACTTTGGCACATGAAGCTGAAGAGAAAAATGGTTACTGATACGCTGTCCCTGTGGATAAGCTTTTGTTCATGTCCCAGGTTATAAAGTGATCAGTACAAAATGCTTATTATAAAGCAGTCTAAAAATGGGGTTACTGAGGGACATGCTGTATTTCCTTGCTTGGTTTTCCTGTGTTAATGGCAGATTTTGAGCGATTAAACTGGATGAATGCTCCGAAATGTAATTGCAGAGGCTAAGCATTGTCAGCAGTAGAGGCTGTGCAACCAAGAGATTAAATTAACAGGCCACAACCAGCACAGAACTCAGAAAGCAAGGATGAAACACTCAAACTACACTACAAATAGCCAATAAATGTTCTTTGTGTCCTCTTTCTTTCTGCTGCCTAGGTGCTTGAATGCTGTGAGGTGCAAAATATAACTTCCTAAACAGGGTTCCAGGAAGATCTGGAGAACTTTACACAGCAAATTACTAGAGTCTGTATCAAAAACAATGTGCAACTGGTGGAGTAAGAAAGCTTGTTGATGGCCATAAATGGAAATACTGAATTTAAGTTGAAGACTTGGAGGAGGATCTTATGCAACTCAGTAGCAGCATAATAAAATGGCAGATGAAATTTGGTGGAGGTAAAGGTAAATTTTTTCACATGGCAAGAGTAAATGTTAAAGTTATCTATGAAATGATGAATGTCGAGGTGATTTTTAGTAGTCAGATGCAAGATTTGTGAAGTTATACTATAGAGAGTCTCATGAAAGTATCTGCTCAGTACCTTGCAGCAAATCAGAAGAAATAGAAAAACAAATTGTTGGGAATTATTAGAAAACAGACAACTCATTGTGTCACTCTATAAATCCAGAGTTTGCCTATATCTTGGATATTTATATTCCCCTAATCAACTAAATCTTTAATATCTACAAATATGTCTGAGCTACGAATGGCTAGAGGTTGGGAGATATTGGTGGAAATGTAACATGAAACTTTTCATCCAATCTGCAGTTGGTTTGCTTTTAGAGGTCAAGAACACAACATGCAGCATTAACATCAGTTTTAGAGCAACAACGCTTTTTTTAGCTATACTTTGTGTGTAAACAAAGGAATGGAAAAGTCACTTTGTACAAAATAAAGTTTAACATGGACTATGACAGGACTGAGACCCATCTGTCGCCTCTGCACAGCTTTTATATTAGATGGTTGAAAACACTAGAACTTTCTGCATGCTGTGTAAAAGGTATATTGCTTCCTAATATATTTTCCTTTTGTACTGTAAGGCATGGAGTTATCATTTCAGATAATTTCAGACTCAGCCAGTCTGGTCAGTTGGGATAAAATGCATGACAGATCAGACTAGTTAAACTATTCACTACCAGTGCTATTAATTATAAATGCAGCCTCTTCTTTTCCTAACCTTTTAATACATCCCTGTATCTGTGATTGTCATAGTCATTCACAAGTATCTGCTATTTTCAGCAAACAATTTTCAACTAATGACATGAAATGAACCATTTATAATGAGCAATTTGTTTGCTTCAATTATTTTTTGTTCACTGCTTGGGTATAGCTGGTGTGTACTTCATTTGTTATTATTTTTGAAAGATGACTAAAAAGTCTTTGATCTTGAGAATGACGAATTTAGTGATATAGACTTAATTCTTATTCTGATTTACAGCTATTTTATTTTCACTTATTTAAGTTCTTATCATATGCCGTTTGTTAAGTATTCCAGTTTAATGTAAAATGTAATGTTTAGTGTAAAATGTAAAAAAAAAAAAAAAGGAAAAAGGTGTACAGTTCTTTTACCTGTGGTGGATAAGTAGATAAGTGATTGGGAAGATCACTCCTGAGGGGTTCCTACACAGTGACAAGATGCAAGAGCTCATGTTTTGGACTATGGAGACTTACATTAACAGCTGAGCTTCTATTTTACTTGTAGTGGATTTACACAAGTCCCTGTAGTGCTGCTAAGTTATGTCAATAATACACACACAAAATGCTGTATTTGACCTTCAATATCTAATGGATTTAGAAATGAGATTCTCCACCCCACTGCCTTCTTCTTCTGGCACTGTATAACACAAAGAACTGCTTCTGTGGGCCTCTTGGAAAACTAACTTAGGGCATAATGGCTTATTGGTGATATGACAGTTTTCAGAGGCATTATGTTAAAGACAAAATGATAAATTATTCCTCCTCTGCTGTGGAGAAAAGATAGGCAATAAAGATCGGTATGGCATTATCAGATGCCTTTTGAGAAAAATCAGTAATTGTACAAAAACTGGAAACAAAAGAACATGACATTGAGAGGCAAATGAGGGAAATGACATCTAAGAAAAAACACCACTAAGCAAGTAGTAACTGTGCATGTTTTATAGACAGTGTGGAAAGCATAAAAACCTGTAGTAACCATGTGTCCTGTAGTAACCATGTTACTTGACACTTTTGAAAGATTGCTCTGATCTGTATCTCTATCCAGATACGTATTATTTTGACAGTAATGTTAAAGGTGAAAGTCTTAGTGAGATTCCACTTGCATTTGAAGCAGTCTTGCACTTTTGTCTCGTGACTCTCAGACTAGCATCCTGACAATCTAAAATTAAGTAAAATTGATTTTTAAAAAATGTTGAATTGTGCAGAAGTTAATGGAATATTAGACCATTTTAAAGGTGTGGAATGTGAATAGAGAAGATTTTCAGATGTTAACTGAAAATGGCAAATGTGATCAAGTAGCAGAAGTCTGTTGTTAAAATTCCAATAAGGTTAATTTAGAAAGAATACTTCCAATAACAAGATGAGTTTATGCATAGCGGCACGCTATAGAGAGCTGTACAGACTGTTGGCTTGTGGAAAGAAAGTCACATGCAGATATATGGCCTAATCTGCTACTTCTGTTGAGATGTTCCATGTTCAAAGTGTGAATCTTGGGTTAGTCGAGAAGTGAGCTTCCACTTTTCTACCAAAATACAGACTGACAAGAGTTTCTCCCTCTTCTCTTAGACCTAGAGCCATGTGCTAACTCACAAAAGTGATCGTGAAACTTCAGTCATGTCTTTGTCTGGATGTTTGCAGGCTGCCCAGTCTGGGAAAATGGGAGGGAAAACTGCCAGATCAAACAGAAAACTTGGTGCTCATCCGTGCCTTTATTCCTTCTCTTTTCATTGGAGCTGCTGTGCTGTAGCTTCTGATGTGCTATGTAGGTAGGAGTATGAAACAGGTGGCAGAAATTCATTGCAATGCAAAGTTTCAGGTCCTGCTATATGCAGTTTGTAAGTAATTGTGTCATGGCTCATAGAAAATTGCCAATCCACGCCAATTAGCACAAGATTGATTTTTTTGTTGCTATTGTTTCTTTTTAAAGCTTGAGAAGTTTTAAAAGAGGCAGCAGCAAAGTTTACTATTTGTTATGTGCAGATCTACATTAAATTATGAAATATGGGTCAGCATGCAATTTCTGGTATGATTGTATTCTCCATTAGCAAACTGGAGGTTTCATTTATACGCTGAAAAACACAACAACAAATTAGGTGGGTGACTGCACAGAAATATTAGAATGAGAAGATGGAAGGGTGCATCTGGGAGATGCAATGAGGAAATACACATTATAAAATAAATGTCTCCATTCTAATATTTCCACCTACTCTCCTTATGGTGATATCATGTGGTTCTTTTTCTCATTTTCATCTGCCTTCATTGTTTCAAACTTTAGATAAAAGGAGTATTTAAGAGAATAAAAATATGAAGAAAAGCAATTTTTCAGGCTGTCTTCTACAAGCAAACACCTTGGGTAGAAGATTAATTTTCAAATCTTTTCGCTCTTGAGCTTGGCACGTTTTTATTTATCTCCTTAAAAACACAGCTAGTCTTTTATATTCCTTCCTTGTTTACTTCATCAGAAATGGTAATAAATAGTAAAAAACATGTGGGAATGTCCTACAGCTGTAAACAAAGAGTAACTTTTACCATAACATTCTCTTATGGAAAAGAAACAGTGGATTCTGGGATTATTGACAATGACTGTAGTGGAGACAGGTCTTAACCTATTGCCTTCCTTTCATGCACAGGCAACTTTGAGTTCTCTGTCTACCTGCAAGGGAGTTTCTGAATACTTAATGGGATATCCTTGTGTTTCTACATACTTAGAAAAGTTTGTGGGAGAAGGTTTTGGTAACCTTTGCTTCCTTTGTGTAGCAACTGCTAGTAAAAGGCCATTACAACTTTAACGCTTCAAAGTCTACCATCTGTATTTTATACTATTAACTGAAATGTTTCAGCTGTAAAACTACAATTTGGCTTACATAATCCAATATAAAAATATTGGCAAAATAAAAATAGTGAAGAGAATGTTAGGAAGGAAAGGAAGTGAAAATGTTGAGAGATGGGGATAGAGAAAAACAAGAACACAATGAAGAAAAAAGCACCTAAAGAAAAGGAGTCCCAAATTGCGTATTAAAGGAATGAAGCAATTTTGAATGAGAACAGCAATCAGTTGGAATATGTAAAAGTCCAGCAGACAAAGGTGCTGGAGTTGTACTTGTCAGCAGAGACACCGAGCCTGTCATTGTCACTAAAGAGATACCCTATGCAGTCACTGAACTAGCAAAGTTACAGGAAAAATGTAGCAGACAGCCCAAGGAGACAGAGACTGATTATGTGTGGAGAGTTCCCTTGAATGGCAGGGACAGAATAAGGCTTTGAGAGGAGGAGGCCCAAGGATATTGGGGTCCTGGTGTTTTTTTAACAATAGAGAATGAATGGGAGCCCTGGTCCCTGCCCCAGACAGTGTTGTATTGGACTGGAGGGTTAGACCCCTTGGAGAAGGGAGACCCCCTTGTCCTTCCTGCCTCTGGGGTAAGCCAGCTCACCAAGAGTAGTCAGAAGGCAGCCTGTCCCCAGTTGATGCGTAATAAACATTAGGTTCCTCACCAGCCTTCCTCAATGTTTTTGTTTGCTAAACCACATAGGATGACTGCCTTGATTAGGGGACTACCTGTTTCATCAAAAATCTATGCTCTACAAATCCAGGACCAACTGAGAGCCACCACAGTGGAGGGGCCTCAGAACAGACTTGGTCTCACTTGGGGAGAGATTGCACAAGAATTGATTAATTACAGCCAGCACATAGGGTCAGGAAGAAGATGAAGGCTCAAGTAGTGGTTTGCAGAAATGAGACAGAAAATTCCTAGCTTCTGAGATAGAAGTCTTGTGGGAGGAGTGTCGAAAAATCGATTGTGGAAGGAAGGTCTGGTAAAGGTATTCCCTGTGAATTAATGGATGGCCTACCCCTCTCCAATTTATTGCTGCTTATAAAGATGTGGAAATCAGAAGATAAAAGTCAACCAGGAAAGGAAAATTCCCATGCAGCCCCTGTACCTCAGTCAGCCCTTCCTATGGCCCCTAGAGAGGAATTTCCCAGCCCTCTGAAGACAGGAAACTTCTTATGCTGTCCCTAAGCCACTCGTTACTGTAATTCCACCAGGTTTTTAGTAAATTCGTGATTTAATTGAATCTCTCAAATAATTGTCATTAGTCTTGGTTACTGCACAGCGTATTTAAAAGTTAACTCTGCCTTCACCCCACTGAGTGGGAGAGGACATTTAATAATTCCATATTAGTACAAAGAAAATTTAGAGAAAACTAGAGAACAAAGGAAAGCATTTTTAGTCCCCTTAAACCAACTATTGATCTCAGGAGAAGTAGGTTAGTATTTTTATCATATTTAATGGAAACCTACATAAACCGTAGTTAACCGAATAGCTGTGAATTCAGGGAGAAACTACCATCAACTGTACAGTAACATAAACTGCTTACTGCTGTTTTTTAGGCTTTATACTGCTGAAAGCTATTAGTAGAGTTCCTTGTTTAACTCATATTATATGAAATTTGGCTTCTGTAGGAGTTGGATCAATACAGTTTTTAGTACTGTTGAGTAGTATATATTTGATATTCCCGACAATGTCTCAAATGATTGTTGTCTTGTATAATGTCATAGAATCATAGAATGCTTTGAGTTGGAAGGGACCTTAAAGATCATCTAGTTTCAACCCCCTTACCACATGCAGGGGCACATTCCACTAGACCAGGGTACTCAAAGCTCTATCCGTCCTGGCCTTGAACACTTCCAGGGATAGGGCATCCACAGCTTCTCTGGGCAGCCTGTTCCAGTGTCTTACCACACTTACTGTAAATAATTTCTTCCTAATATCTAATCTAAATCTACTCTCTTTCATTTTAAAGCCATTACCTATGATCCTATCACCACACTCCTTGATAAAGAGTCTCTCCCCATCTTTCCTGTAGGTCCTCTTTAAGTATTAGAAGGTTGCTGTGAGGTTTCCCTGGAGCCTTCTCTTCTCTAGCCTAAACAGACCCAACTCTCTCAGCCTGTCCTCATAGAGGAGATGCTCCATCCCTCTGATCATCTTTGAGGCCCTCATTCCTTAATGTAAGTCATGAAAATATAAATTAAAAATTTGAATACTGGTCAGTCCCTTCAGTGACTTTCTTCCATGCTCTTTATTGACTAATGGCATTAGTATTAGAAATTCACACTTTGTCAGTATGGGTGAATCTACCAGTTTTCCTTAAACATGCTGATAATATAATCTTTTCTATTTGGTTGTCTTATATTAGGGTAAGACTACTTTCACTTTGTCAACTAAGAAATGTGATCTAACTTACTAACAGGTACCACAACACTATTTAGATGACATTACAGGGATTTGTGGCATAGAAATGAAGTGACATTCTGCTAAGGAAAATATCTGGAACGACCAGAACCTGCTGGGAAATTAGCATACAAAATGTAAATGATGCTGGAGACATGAAGCTGGATTTACAGACTTAATGGGATTTATAATGAAGGAGAGGAAAACTAACACCTTAGGGACTCTTTTTTCCTTAAGATCAGTATAGCCATATTTTCTTTTTGCTGATACTACTCATTTGAACGTTTTGGTGCTAAGTAAAACATTTTCAATAATATTACAAAGCAGCCCTCTTTCAGAAGATGTATCAAAATAAAATTAATGGTACGGTTATAGTAAGGTTTTTTTGAAATGTTAATTTGATCTATATCATAATTTGAAGTGTTAATGTTCCTAATGTCTTGGCCAAAGTCCAGTCATGGTAATTACAGTTAGTGGATCAAATTACACCTGGTGGTTTCCAATGGAGAGAATAAGTTTATTTATTTCCTGCAGCATTACAAGGTCCTCTGAACAGATGTCACGTATAGCCCTGGAGAAATATTTATCAGAAAAAGTCTTAGTAATACACTTAAGTGGAAAGTGTAATTCAAGTATTCTAATTTTAATTTTCAGATTTTGTAGATTAATGTTATTCATAGAAAAAATACACTGTTCAGTAATAACTTATTCTTGTTTCTGTCTATAAAACTTTTTTTTTTTTTTTCCCCCCCCAAACATGCTATAGACAGTAGAGTTAGATTAGACAGAGATTTTGCAAGCTAGTATATGGCTTACTTCAGTGAGGCTACTTATGAACTCATCTTATTGGCATCCTGTGTCTGGGTATGTGCAGCCGTACAGCTCAATGAAGTTTCAGTAGATATATATTCAGCAGGTATATTGCTAGATTAACTTCTGAGATAAGATCTGAGTTATGTTCTGTGGCACAAAGGTTTTTCTTGTTTCTTCTGCTGTTTTTTATGATAGTAATTTTGCTACTAGTTTTTGTTTGTTTGCTTGTTTGTTTTTCTGTTTTTAACAGATGGATAAACTGAAATGTGAAACATGGGCAGTTTATTCTGAGTGATTCCATATGCATGACATTATGAGATAAAAAAACAAATTATATTTTCACAGGAGAACCCATGCAGTTCTTTCCAACAATGCAAAAGATCTCCATATTTAACTTCAGAAATATAGATGCCAATCACATAAATTAAGACAGCTATTGAATAGATGACAAAATTTGTGCTTTTTAAGAAACACTTTTTAAAAATTATTATTTAAATGAATCACAGTGTCTTTTTGGAGGTACTAAAAAGCTGAGGTTATGTTACTCCTTTTTCTTTTAATGATACTTCATTTTGTGTATCACTGAAATTGTTTAAGGAAAAACAACTTTTTTGCAGAAGCCATGACAGCACATTGCAACAAGGTTTTTGGTTTTCTGTGCTGCTTTAAATGCAACTTGACAGCATTAAAAAAACCCCAAACCAAACCCAACAAACAAACAAACCAACCACAAAAATCCCCACCTTAGGTAGCATCATATAGCTATGATGGCAAATGTGACTTGGGAAATACACAAGATCTCGATAAGTAACCTTGGAGGAACAGGCTGAATCATATTCATATGAGCTACATGTGAGCAGGAATTTGCTTCTCTCTCACCCCTGACAGTACAGTATGTGAGAATTCCAGAGTTACTCTGGGGCTTTCCCAGGTGGAACAGCAAGGAGTGATTTTTTGCACAGCTTGATGTACTCTACCCTGTAAATAATTTAATTCAAAAGAAAGGCTACTGTTCTTTTGAGCATGAACAGCAGGAAAAGAACTTTCGTGAATTTGTATGGTGCTTTGGTTTCCTTTTAGATGAGTACTGTGTGCCACTTCATCCTCCAGAACAGAAATTAATTGATACGTAGTGATGGAGGCAGTGCTACTAGCTCTCTCTTTTTTTTTTTTTTTTTATGACTCACAGTCTTTAGGGGTTTTCTTCAGATGCCAAGTTCTAGATTTCTACAATTGCATGAGAATCACAACAGGAAGTTGAAATAAAAGCAAATTTCTAATTCCCTTGATTGCAGACATAAGATTGATAGCTGAAGGCAAGTAAGACTAAAGTGTATTTAAAGTATCTTTTTCTCTTCAATAAATAAGCATACACCCCCCAAGCATAATACAGTCCCTCTCTTCTGCACCTTTCTGCTGCATCTGCATTGTGGCCTTCTTAATGCTTCCTATGCAGTGAGTCCACAAGAGCTTATTATTTCATAACCTTCTGAGTACTGAGTTTTTGATAGTTTTTGTTTTTTTTTTTTAAATTAGAGTTTTAATTGCTCATCAAAGTAATTGAAAACTGTGTTAGAAAAATGATGTATTTACTAATCCTTTTGGTACCAGTCAAAACTAAGCCTTTCCCAAGGTCAAATAAGTGCTTGTGACAGTGGGAACTTTGTTTGCTGATGTGATGCCAAAGACTTGGTGGGTAGAGCTGCTTTACCATGCCTTGTAATCTACTTCTGCCTGTGGTGGGGGAACAAAGAAGTATTATTCTATGCATAGCTACTTATGAAAATTTGCTCTGAGAAGATATATTACCTTATAGCTTATCAAATCCAGACTTCACTTTTTGTAAGCATGCAAGATGAGTCTTAAGTGGTTAATGCTGGTAGGGAAGCTTTAATTTATGTTAGTGCTCTTGGACAGTGTGTGCACTCAGGGATGGTCATCCCACTGATAACATGATCATTGGAATCTAAGCTAAGGCTCAGTTCCTGGAACTGTCTAGAGAAGACATTGAACAGGCAAAGATTCAAGTAGGCTGGGTCATATTAAGCTGGAAGCTATGCTAAAAGGCTATGAAATAATTGTTAAGATACTGTTTAAACAAGCTGTCTGAACCCTCACTAATTTTTACAGGAATTAACAAAATGACCTTACTAATCAGTTTGTCTTACCTTACTTTGAATGTGCTTTGGAAAATCCTGTTCATTGTTTTCTCTCCTCAAGTTTTATGTTTTACCTTGTGATGAACTTACCCTTCTCCAGCTGCAAGATCCCTGCTGGGAGGATTCCAGGTGTCTCTCAACAAGGAGCTCAGTAAGAATATTGGAATATTAGTTTTATCTATTTTCACTTAAAATTTATAGTTTCAAATAGTTCACATGCTATCTTGGGTCTTATTCTCCCCGTGCACTTGTCCAAAGGCAACTGTACTTATTGTTCTATGGTGCCTGATAAGTAAGAAACACGAGATGAACCCATCCTCTTCTATGAATGTCTCCTTTCTGCTTAATGTCCTGAAATTTCTTACTAGTACGTACTTGACAATGCTCTGTTGAAGCTGGTGGAAAAATTCCCTTTTTTCATTCCTTGAAGGAGGATTTGAGCATTGTATTATTTATAAACTATATTATGACTTCAAGCGGTATGAGGCAATGCAATTCACAAGCCTTCTGAAAGGTTTTGTAGGATTTTTTTCTAATTTTTTACAAAAAATGTTTGATTTTGAAATGTGTGGACACCCATAAAGTTTCTCTCAAGAATTAGAATGGAATGAAATGGAACAAAAAATTTTGTCTCAGAAATAGATTTTTGGTCACATTTATGTTCTATTCTGAGTGACTGATCTATACTGCCATTTTGTTTTTACTGTATTTGTGGTTTGTTGCATAGCAGAGCTGTATAATAACATTAGAAATCACCTATGGAACAAATTCTAGGTCTTGGCAAACTCAGGTTGCTTTCCTCCTCTCTGTGTGACCTGAAGATGGACTATATGTTCTTTAATGTGCAGTTTTTAATGTATGAAAAATGCTTAGATAAATTGTGTACTTGAATATATTGTCCTTTCAGTGACAATTTATTCTAATTTTCAGAGCTACTAATCAGCCCATATATCTCATGTTAAGAATCTACTTTTACATTCATTTAAAGAGATAGGCCGTAATCTTTCCAGTCAGCCAGTTTCTGAAGTGGAGGCATACTGTAGATTGAGCAAGAGGAAAAAGAAATCATTGCGCTAACTTTGATGAACTTTCAAAGCTCTTCTAGGTATAGTAATGGTCACAGAACATCTGAAGTCTTAGGAAAAGCATATTTTACTTTGGGCTCATTTGTAAATTATGATTAATTGCTAGCTGAGCTTGCAGCTGAAATGTAATTGGCTCATTGTCACTGAACAGGCTTAAGAGGGGAAATTGCACTGGTTATTGCTTTGGAAGTTAGAAAAGGAAGCCTCTGCTATGTTTGAAATGAAAATAAAACAGCTAGAGATTGACTGATTGAATCACTTCATGCTTTTCTTTGCTAGCAGGAGATACTCGGTGAGGCAGATCAAATGTAATTATCAGGAGAACATAAAGAAAATATCTTTCTTCACTCTATTGTAATGAGGACAGCTCAGCAGGATTGGTCCGGAGTGTGCTGGATTCTGACTGGTGTACAGGCTTGTATGCTACAAAATTAGCAGGGGTCTTAGTCATTTAATTACATGAAGTTATTTTTGCTTTTGCAAGCCCTAGTAACTTTCTTTTAAAAAGAGGCAAGAGCTTGCAATACTTAATGCACACTTTATATTCTGAAGCTGCTTTACAATTATTAAGCAATTAGTGTGAATGCCACCTGGGTGTAATTCTGTCTCTTCATAAGTAAGTTGTAGCGATGGATGTGACTAAATACAAATATGTCCATTTACAGATGGAGTTCTTTTGGCATGTCTGAAAATAAGGTTCAGAGAGTTTGAAGGAGTTTTTTCCATGTGATAGCTAATCAGTGATGAATCTGGACGTAAGGTGTGGTAGTGAACTCCTGATCCTTTAGGACTGGATGAGGGTTTCTCAACTCCAGGACTAACGACTGTCTTGAGTCTTGGCTTCCAGTTCTTGTACTCATCTTTTTCTTTCGTTAGTAGTAATTTGAACATCATTTAAACTGGGAGAAAGGAAATTATATATGTACTACTTTGGTTTAGGTGAGAATGTTCAGTTCTTAAAGGTATGTTAGTTTAGTCTCTGACAATTCTCCTGTAACTTAAGAAGACAAAGAGGATGTTTCAACAGGTGATCATGAAAAGAAACCTGATGGAAGACTTCTGAGTTTTTCTCTGAAGAACTCTCTTGCTAACTGTGGACTACATAGGGACTCAAGGGAGATGAGTCTCCTAACTTTACTCTTAGGCCATGTAAATATGCTTTCCTAACTGTCTTCCTGAAAATCCACATATGTGTTTCTTATAAGAAAGAGCTTTAGGATGAACACCTATATACATAAAATACTGTTGTTTTTAAATATGGAAACAGTGAGTGGAAGATGCCAAGAACATATGAAATATGTCAAAAAGAAGCCATTTTGCAGTACAATTGATAATATTTCTTAGTGATCACATCTCTACACTGACTTTTTTTTTTTTAATGCATGCCACCACTGAAGCTGCAAAGGGTTTATTAGTGGCTACAAAAGTACTGAGAGACGCATGTTTTACTTTTGTATATATATTCCAAATCATAATATTGTTAAGTTCTTGGTGGGTGATATATTTATCCACAAACAGGCCTTTGAAGTTACAGACAACTTTGAATTATCTTTCCAATGGGAAATCCCAACAAATTGGCATTGTTTTCTTTCATTTTGAAGTTAACATGAAAAGCTGAATTTCTTGTTTCTTAAGGAATTTTGTTTAATGATATAAAAAATGTTACTTAGTGCATGCAGTTCAAATAATATTGATAATGACATAGTTCAAAACAAATTAGATATTAAGGATTAATGTTTACTTCATCAAAACAATATTTGTGCATGAATGAAATTAAATGAGAATGTGAAGCAATTAATTTTGACGTTTCTCTGTATTAAATTCTGCCCACAACAATGCATTCCTGCAAAATGCTGAATTTTCTGATGGAAAACCATTTTATTAGTTTTCATGAGTTCTTATAGGAAAGTGCTGTTATCAGACACGTACATAATTTGTACTGAATAATGTTTTCCTGAACACATGGGGAATTGTATATCAAAATCCATCATGGATTGCAATCATAATTTTTCTCCCTTTGAATAAAAGCCATCCTGGATAGAATGTGGCTGAGGTTAGGGGACCAAAAAAAAAAAAAAAAAAAAAAAAGAAAAAAAGAGAAGTTAGGGAAAATTGGTTGACTTCCTCTTGTTTCCTTTAATGCAAAAGATTAAAATATTGCTCCATTCGTTAAGTAAAATTACTTTTCACAGTGATAAGATTGATTGCAAGCGGGTCATTTATTGAACTGCAGCACACTTCTAAAAATCATGGCTTGTGTCTTAACCTGACTCGTGTGTAGGCATATATGCCACGAATTCACTGGTGTGCTCTTTCCAGTCCTTTCAGCCTCTCTCTGAAAAGATGACAGATGGCTGAGTCCTTGTGTCGCAGATGGTCAATGCTAGCTTATAGGCCTCTAGTACTTGATCTTCCTAATTTATTTTTCCTTTTCTAGATCTTTTCCTTGTGACTACAAGTATCAGTCAGAATCCTTAATCCCTCCAGAATGGTTGTCATTGTCAGTTTTACTGAGCATGGGATCAAGTCCTTGTGAAAGAAGAATGTTTTTGGGGAACTGTCTGCATGCAAATCATGCTGTTTCTTACTTTGGTTTACATGCTTCGGAGATGCAATTTTCTCATTTGACTGCTGCTGTGTGTGTGTGTAAAAAATAAAACAAAACAAAGCAAAACAAAAACAAACAAACCAACAAACAAAACCCAAACAAAAACCACAGCAATCTCTTTTCTTTCCAGTTTTATTCGTATTTTCTTCCTCTGATCCACTCACCTGGAACAGGAAAGAATATCTTATAAGAGCTTAGCAATAACAAATCTTGTATCTAAGATATGAAAATATCAATGTTAAGATAAAAATACTAAAATGATATAATTTTTCTTTAAGCATGAAGAAGGATTGTAGCTCCGTGTTACAACATACAAAATCACCCTGAGTTAAGAAGCTTGTGAGAAAGAGTATGATCGCTAGGGTCTACCTGTTTAAAAAGAAATTAGTGTAAAATTCCAAAGCATGCAGAAACATTTATTTTGTTTCCTAAGATATCATTATATTCAATTGTATTTTCACTGTTTCTGAATTTAATTTGAGAGTTTGGGCTTCGCAGGCCCATCCAGAAATTGACCTTATCCCTCTGATCGGATATTATCTCCTAATCTGCATAGTCTGCACTATGCATGTCACTACAATAGCCATGTGCCTTAAGCAGTAGTGGCTAACATCTGTCACATGCTTGTCACACGTCATCCAGCAGAGAAGTATGATTTTTTTTTTTGTTTTTTTTAAGATGTTTCCCACTGTCTTATATGGTTTTGCTTATAAGCAGAAGTCAGGACGGAGCTATGAGACAGCATGTTTGATGGCATGGGAACTTTGGACTGTTTTTTTGGGATGTCGGGTGGTAGCGAATTATTGTTTATTTTGTGGATTTTTTTTTTATCATGAGTGAGGAAAGTTTAAGGAACGGACACCAGTGTTGTGATACTCAGACTTTAATTAGTACTCTAATCCCTGGACTATTGCCCATTCTGGAGTAAATATTCTCTCATTTTCTCCTCTCAAAGAAACACGAAACAGCATTATTTAAGCAAAGACTGATTTTTTTTTTTTTCCCCACAGCTTTTGGAAAAACAGGTAGATCTGCTTACCCAGCATTTGGCTGTTAGAGCTAAAGTTATTTAATGTATTGGAATGAAAGCATTTGTATTGATAGGGAGATCTTCTAATTATTTTATGTACCTTAAAACCAAGGCAAATCCCCTAAAGAAAATATATCACAGAATCACAGAATGTTAGGGATTGGAAGGGACCTCAAAAGATCATCTAGTCCAATCCCCCTGCTGGAGCAGGAACACCTAGATGAGGTTACACAGGAATGTGTCCAGGCAGGTTTTGAATGTCTCCAGAGTAGGAAAGTCCGCAACCCCCCTGGGCGGCCTGTTCCAGTGTTCTGTTATGGAACATTATACCTTGTATGTGTAAAATATGGCAATAGAATTAAATAGATAACAAAACTGTGGAGCTGAGAATTTCTTTTTTTTTTTTTTTTAATATATATATATATACACACTTTATCAGTGGATCACTTATGAGATCATTTGATCTACCCTGTTGATACTTATAGCAGTAAGCGTATTTCCGGTGATGGTATATGAGTAATTAGAGTTGGTGCCTGTGAGGCAGGGTCACTTACTGGGAGCAACGATGTTAGAGGAAGTATGAGCTGCTGCTGTCTGTGATGTAGTTGTATTGCACATAAAGTTTTACTTCAACTTTCTTGTATTCCCTCATCACTGTCAAAACAGTTGATTTCCTAATTCTGTGTATTTTTATGTTTTTCTATTTATGCTATTTATTAAATGCTTCATAGTTACTAAATGCTTGATGCTTTGGTTTCTGTTATAACATCTTTGTTTGACAGTCCTTTGACTGTAGCAGAAGATCAAGTTATAAGGATAAAATAAATGCATCAAGCTTTCTCGAGGTTCATTTTATCAGCTAATAGCTGTAGAACATGTTTTCAAAAGTGGGGAGATGACTGAATTTGTCTCTATCCTGGCCACATCTGGATTGCAAAAGGACACTAGTGTACTGTTGATTTTCCATCAGAAGGAGATAGTAATGCATGGGCAGGAAAAAAGCAACATGATACTTCAGTTGAGTTCAAACCTTAACATCTGGCGGAGCAAAATTTCAGGATATTTGAGCATGTTCAGCAGGCAGTTTAGACACAGGCTTTATGTGCCTCAGCCTCTAGACAGAATAAAAGATGACCTGCACTAAACCCAGTAAATATATTGAATAGTAGTAAGACTGAGTTTGTTAAATGGGAACAACTTCTGCTATGTCTTCAATGTAAGTAAACCATAATAATCCTAGAGAAAATAAAAGGCAAGGAAAGAAAAAAAGAGAAGATATATTCTAGAACATAGCCAGTTTGTCTGTATGTCTGTCCTTCTCTTGGACAGCTAATAGGGAGGGGTGGAATTAGAAAATTACTTCACTTTTCAACAATGATCAGGAAAAAAAAAATATTTATTATTAATATATATAATAATATATTACATATATTATTATATTATTAATATAATAATAATAATAATAATAATAATAATAATAATAATAATAATAATAATAATAATAATAATAATTTTTTTTTTTTTTTACTTGGTTTTCTGCCTTTTCCAGAGACTGGAAGAAAGAAACACTCCACCAATTTTATGTGATTTTGCATTTCCTCATGGCTGATCTTTTATGGTTTCTCGTCTCTGATTCATGTCAAGAGCTATTTCAGGTTGATATATTGTAAGTGCATTTTCTGCCTATAATGAAATGGAGAAATGTGAATGATGGATGTGCGGTAGGCTTGTTCACTCCTCTATGCCTTGCTATTGATAAGTAAGCTTAGGTAGCCAGGAATGAACTTGTATTTACTTCAAAGCCATCTGGGCTCCCTTCATTCAAGTTGTCTGTAGCACTGTGGGTGTCCTCTTCTCTATGCAGTGATTCATACCTCTTGCTAGAGAAGATTTCCACTTTCGTTGTTACCTCACTCCTTGTAAATAAGTCAAATAAAAAGTCACTTCTTTACATGGCATCTTTTAAATGTATAACCTTTCCTCTTCCATGGACAGCTAGAACTTTCCTCTGTAGCGTGATTAATTTTAAGTCTAAGAGCATGTATTGATGTTTTAATTTGATTTCTGTAGTACATACATACCAATATTTCTACAGTCTCAGTTTTCCAAGTGTAAATTGAGAGCAGTATTTCCCTACATCATAAAGATTGTTTTGTAGCCTTGCTTATTAATGTCAGCAACATTTTACATAGTGAAGGTCAGTTACTGACAATGCATGAGTTAAAGATTAAGCTTGTCTGTTTCTCCATGGATAATGCCTTTGTGATTTTGTATTTTGCATTTCGCATGTCCTCACTGCTTCAGTGGATTTCGTATTCACAGTTAAGTGTCCTCTGCCACCGTCATCTTGCATTTGAACTTTGAGTTTATTATCTGGCTCCTGTTATGGAAGGATGTTAAGAAGGTTATGAATGCTATTATTCCACTCCTTACTAATGGCAGCTCAGTTTGGGTGGTAGATTCATCATTTCATACCAGTAGGACCTGATCTCTCATTCAGCTTTCAGATGTGTGTGAGATTCTTATTTCACAAGATAAAGGTGAAGCTGACTGAAGAGTTATTGTACCTTACCCTCTCTTTGCTTCAGCTAATTAATTTCAAGGCATTTTAAGGTCTGACTCAACTTCTAAATGCCTGAATAACACAAATCTGTATTATTTTTCCTCTGAGAGAAACTATACATTTGTGAAATCAGTCAGGACAAGTAAATCTCAGTCATGTCAAAATAACAGAAATATTCCCACAGGTATATTCCCTATTTTCACCTAACCTTTCTCTGGACACAGTCTTATTTCCCACATTCTTATCAATGTAGGAAGCTAGGAGGTGTACTGGGACATCAAATGGGACATTGGGAAATCACAAAGTGGCTTGTGAAATCCATGGATTCTGTGGCAATGGGAGACAACATGCTAGAATCCTTAGTCGTGACATTCAGACTTGACAGAGATATTGTTCTTTCTGCCTGGAGAAGGTACCACTGGAACCTTGGTTCATACATTAATTTTTGTTTCAGGAGTCATTAGATCTGAAAAATTACCTTGAGCAAGGTAGCTAAAAGTTCTCCATGCCTCCAGTTGGATCCAGTCTTCAAACTGATAATGATAGGTGCTAGTTATTTTATATAGCTGCTGGATTTTAAAGAGAAATTAACAATCTACAGTTCCCAGCAGGAGTAATGAAGAGCTTTGGTTTATAGTTTTTTTCTTTTATTCCTTCTACAATAGCTACAGGAATTTGAGACCTTCTAAAGGGTCTAGTTGCTTTGTGCTTTTACTTTCTATTACAGAAAATTACTTAAAAATGATGGCTAGAAAATTAACCTTCAGAAGCTGAATAATGGAAATTGAATGGGCACATAGATCTAGGGTACCTGTTACCCAGTAAATTCTCAATTTCTTATTTCTACCCATGACAGTGTTTTCAGCCAACAGCTTTAGAAAGAATGTAGTAAATCTAAAGCTGTATAATCCATTATTTTTGTTATGGTATTTATTATTTTTCAAAGCTACAAGCAGTTTGGATCTTGAGCACCAAGATTATCTTTTCTCTCTACAGTAATTAGTAGAATCTTGTCAATTCAGCTGTCAGATACTACCTGCTTAGGAATGGTGTTACCGCCTTGAAAACTTAAAATATTTAAAATAAAATGTGAGAATGTTCATAATGTGGTTCTAAGAGGGGAAACAATTTTGAAGTAAGACCTGGTTTATATTGAAGATTCTACTTATTCATAGTTTTAAAAGAGATTTAATAAGTTATTAATGTAAAAGTTCAAGTCGTTAAATGTGTGTTTTCCTTCACTCTTCTTTGACCTTTAAAGTGGATTATTTGCTTTCTTCTTCCCTGCCAAGCATCTTAGAATTCAGCAGAAAAGATGGTATCAGAACTCTCTAAATATTAAAAATCTGAACATTTTTACAGTTTTCTGTGGGATTCCCTAATAACATTTGCACCAAATTATCACATGTTATTAGATGATAGTGAATGTCTTTACTTACCCGATTCTTAAGGAACTACTTGTCCTTTCAAGGGAATTTTAAGATTATAAAAAATTAATACATTGTACAGATGCTTCAGTAAGCGTCTTAGCTTGAATATTAGGCATCTGTATTTTGATGGAGAAGTGATGAGATGAAAAAAACATCTCAAGACAAATAACCCATCCTCTATCATAAGAAGCTATTTCAGTTCTGCCTTTCACATGTACAGGTCAAAACTTGGAAGATTTCTTTTGCCTTGGGTCCCTTCCTTTTGGATCCCATATTCTTTGCTACTTTTTCTTTTTTTTTTTTTTAAATAGCTGATTGTTGTAGAAAGCACATCAGCTAGACGCTTTTAAAAAGTAGAATGGAGCTTAGTGTGAAATGCAAGCAAAAGTGAAGCATGCTTCATCACAGACAGGACCTGTTGCCTGTAGCAACAGAATAGCTTCATCAAATGGGTTACAAATAAACAACCATGCAGTGTTTTCAGTTACTTTTGGATGTGCTGATAACAGAGGAAGGTCTCCACAAAGAGCATTTTAAAACAATAATGTAGAGTTCATAATAATAATTGAACATATACAAAAGAGAAATTCACAGTGGTTTCAAGGAAGTTTAATCTTCCTAGCTTGTTCATGTGTCTAAGGTCTACTGTTGCATAAATACTTATGAATAGAATGTGCCAAATTGCAAGGTTATCTTTTCTTTGTTAGAAGATTTGTATTGTTTTCCATTGCTTCGAAATAGACTGTTGGAGGTTGATAAAAAGTATCATGTAGTTTATTTATTTTATTATGACATACACATTTATTTATTTATTATGGCATACATTATTAAATTTCAACATGCAATTAGTATATTTTTATGCCATTCTATATATTTTTATTACCCATATTGTACACTTAGTATAATTCTCAGCTTTAAGAGGGTAATTTCAATATTGGCTATTTTCTCTGTTAAATTAACTGTATTGAGGACAAAACTGTTAAAGGATTTATATTCAGATTTACTTGATTGCACTATAGAATATCTTTATATCAGTCTTTATTTTAGACCAGCACATGGATTAATATTTCAATCCATTTCAGTAACTCTATGATAAATATAAAGGAAAACCAAATATTTAATTAACTTCCTAAACAATTAATAAGGTATTAAGAAGCTGTCACATGCCACCTGTAAAGTAAATGGCATTTAATCTGAAAGTGTCTTAATATATTTCTACCTGTGTAACAAAATGCAGTTATTCTACCTGTAATGAGAAGGTTACATTCAATCTATAATTTGAGCCAAGTCTGCTCATGCCAGCTTCAAGATCCCAGTATCTACAGTCCTACCTAGGAGTCTTTTTTCTCCACTACCAGGTTAAAAACATGGTAACACATCTGCCTGTATGTTCCTGTCTCTCAGGATGCTCCACAGGAACAGAAATGAGCCTTTATAACAATCTGAAGGTTCATCATTTTAATGATTCACAAGAAGACAAAGGATGTTTAAGTGCAGTTGCAAAATGTTTGTGGTGTTCACCCTTTGCTCTCTGGCTCATTGAACAACTGTGATACTCCTGCTGCCATGAAGAAAGTTTCTCTGGGGGTTAGGATGCTGGCCAGGGTATTACAGATAACCAAGTAAATTTTCTGCTCCCAGTCAGATAACAGCCTGTCTGTGTGAAATCCACACAGACTTTTTGATAGCTGCTCTGTGGGTCTGTGGAGGTCACTTCGACAAAACAGTATTCTGGAAAGATCTTGGAAGGACCAAGAATGGTAGATCACTGTTAGCAGGTGAATTGCTCTGTAACATATACATGATAACAATACTTCAGTTCTTGCCTCTACTGCATATCCTGCCAGTAGAAAAGAGTGCAATAGAAGAAATAAAATGAAATTAATACTATTCCTCTGCTGTCTATATTTTAGAGAAAAAATAGTTCTCCAGATGATACTGAGCAAATACATTTAACCAATGTTGTATGGTACTTGGATTATGTGTTAATGTATTAGTGTCTTGTGGTTCAGAGTTGTTGGAATAATTTACATAGTGTTTTCCAGACATCTGTACTTCAATGCTGAAAGCCTTACATTTCAACGCTGCTGATAATTAATGAAAAAATACCACTCTGGGTTGAAATAAAACATTTTTTGGTTACTGATTCGGCTTTGGTTACAATGGAGAGGCCTGGGGGAGATCTTACTGGGGAAGTTGTGTATCTATGAACAGGGAAGTGAATTTCAGCTCCACGCCACTTTTCTTTGGCTAGATTGTTCTCATGTCCTAGACAGTGTCATTCAAAATTGTTGTTGTACTTCTTTAGTGAAGACTTTAGTATTATTGCATACTGGTAGATGTAACTTAGAAAAGTGTATGGATTAAAATTACAATTTAAATCTCTTTTATATTTCTGAGAGCATGTATGTGTCACCTAGATTTAGTACACATTGAGTCTGCATTAATTGCCTGCTCATGCTTTCTTTGGAAGAGCTATGAATGGTGAAAATAACAGGCATTTTGCTCAAGCCTTGCTTCCTTGTTTTTATGACTGGGTTGGCACTTCAGCTGCTCCTCTGGCAGAATTCCTCCAGTTTGATTTATTTGTTTGTTGGTTTATTTATTTATTTATTGCATTGCCATTTATAGTGTGCTCTTAGAATAACTCAAAAAGAGGTGATTCTTGATGCCTGTGTGTAATAACATACCTTATAAAAGAAATGGAAACAGTTCATTTTGCTGACTGATTAAATACTTATTATTAAATGTCTTTTAGGCTAGAATTTTCTGAAGAGCTACTAAATGCTGTATCTGAATGCTAAATTTTGAAAAGTACAAGCCTCTCTTCAGCTTAGTCACAGGATCTGTGATCTTTTCATTATATTTTAAGGCCTGTTGAAGTAACAAGGTTGATATGAAAAAATAACATGCAATCGCAAAATAACTGCATGTTATGTTTTCCAAAACACTGAGGTAGCTACATAATAATTACTTTTGGAGATATTAAATGAAAATGCACAGCAGTATGCAGGAGTATGTGACTACTCAGAGGATTTATTAAATCTCTAACTTGAATTAAACTATAGGTGCCCCCCTCCCTCCCTTTATGCCACACCTTGCATAATCCCACAGTTAAAGCTTGTGGTCTAAACATTAATCAAGCTCTTTTTATCTGCTTTACAAATACTAACTATTTTTAATATGTTACTATTGCATTGAAAAAAATAATGTACTCTACTATATTTTCCTGAACAGCTTATAAGAACAGAAATAGGACAGTTTAATGTTTCATTCTAATTTATAATCCTGTTTAAGTTCTTGATTTGTCTTTTTGTAGTACAGCACTCCATGAAGAGTTAATTATGCATTCCTTCCCTCCTCTGCTCCCCTCCCCACAGAGAGTAATCAGAACTACAAGTGGGACACTTCCTTGCTGATGGACAAATACATCTTTGGAAATTTCAGATGCCAACCATTGTATCTGCAAGAAGGATATCTGTTTTCAAACAGGTTCAACAAACCAAGGAGGAGATACGTTTGCATCTGAAAACTCAGCTTTAACATCAACATTTTCTCCTTCTCCTTCTCCTTCTCCTTCTCCTTCTCTTTCTTCTTTTTTTTCTCTTTTTCTTTTTTCTTTTTTTTCCTCTTTTTTTTTCTCTTTCTCTTTTTCTTTTTTCTTTTTTCCTCTTTTTTCTTTTTTCTTTTTTCTTTTTCTTTTTCTTTTTCTTTTTCTTTCTTTTTCTTTTTCTTTTTCTTTTTTTTCTTCTTTTTCTTTTTCTTTTTCTTTTTCTTTTTCTTTTTCTTTTTCTTTTTCTTTTTCTTTTCCTTTTTCTCTTTCCTTTTTCTTTTTCTTTTCCTTTTCCTTTTTCTCTTTCCTTTTCCTTTGCCTTTTTCTCATTATTATTATTATTATTATTACGTCTTCCAGCATCTGTTTTACAAAACAGTTAAGTCAGCTTTGGGAACTGCAAGGACAGTAATGGATTGGATGTATCTGGATGTGCATAATAATGTGTAGTGGAGCTGGAGTGCATGCAAAGTTTGGCACAAAAAGACACAGAAAGCTGAGACAGTTGTGCTTTACATGTCGTATAAGAGTGAGTCAGAAGAGATGTTTAATAATGAATCAGAAACAGAAAGAGAAAAATATGCAACACAGATAAAGAAGATGTTTAAAAGGCAAATTGTAAAGCAATTTGTGCGGCTGAGGTTACTGAGAGGACAGTGTGTACCTAGGGTGCTTTAAGTTTAGAAAGGGGCCTAAATCAGTGTACCAGACATACCAGGTGGAAGTAATAGTTGATGACAAATACAACACAGGATCACATTTGCTCTGGGTGTTGCTTTAGGCAATGCAAAGTATTTGGGCAAGCATAGTTAAATGGTCATGCTCATTATTGAAATAAATGCACTGAAACCTGCTTGTATAAGCATCTTTTCACCATGGAGCTCTGAGAAATTCTTTCTGTGACTGAATATTCCATTTTTGTCAAGTCTTCCAGGTATAGAAAGCCTCAGTTTTTGACTAGTGTATATAGGAAAAATGATTAGATTTGAAAATGAGCACTTGGTTGCTTATCTTCATGAGAAGTACAGAGCAAGTTATTTATCATGAGGAAAGTAAAAAGCTAGAAAATGTTTAAGAAACCAAATATTGTGGAGATCATTGCTAACAAAGAAAATATTATGTATTACCCTAGTGGACAATAGTCTGAAAATGAATGAAAATGTATTTCTTGAATTACAGGTGTTGTTATAAATGGTAGTTAGCAGGAAGATTAATGGCTTTTGGCAGCAGTGAATTTTTTTTCCATTTTTGAGGGGAGCACAAATATATTTCCAAATGTATTTTAAATGACTGTGACTATTGGAGTTATTTACCATTCTCTGAGGCTGAGCAAACAGACACAGTGTACACATGATACATGTTTTCTCAAATGCAACACTATGTCATAGATTCAAGTTTAGAAGGTATCTGTGATTGCTATGAATATTAGAATCTTCGTTCTTATTTCAGAAAATATACTCTGATTATTAACTGAAGTCTTATAGAAATGAAAAAAAGTGATTAATCCCTTTCTTCCTGTTCTTTGAAATCACTACACTAGTAAGCGAAACAGGAAGTGAGACATATGTTGCATTATAGGTTTTTTTCAGCTTGAAATAATTTCTCGTCCAAACTTTCCTTGGATTAAGTTAATGAAAAAGAGATTCCCCGCTCCCCCTTCCCCGCCCACTATAATCACTGCACATTATTATGTACCAAACAGCAATATTGTGCTTTGTGGCATAGAATACACAGATGAAGGCAGTCACTTCCTGTCTCTATTAGGTCAACAGAGAACATATAGAATGATAGGATTCTCTATATTTAGATTCAGAAAAAACTCAGTCTCTAGTAAGTGATGTGATAATGGAATTGAAGGCTTGAGTGTTTGTGGGGTTTGTTTGTTTTTCCTATACAATATAGTTTTGTTTTCTTCCTTTCTCATTCAGAATGCTGAATAAGACCATTTTGTTGTCTCACCACTGACAGAGGATATACCATCTCTCTCAGATATTTTTAAGAATGTTTAGTTCTTCATTCATTGGCATAGAAAAGAAGTAGCAATGAGACTGTTCTCGCTAGAGGTACACTGATCTTTTTTCAAGATTTTTAGGACCATGTGTGAGCTTCCATCATATTCCTTTTGTTGTTCTGCACTGTGGCAGCAGCAGTGGATGAAGACATCCATGAAAATGAGCAACATTGTCTGATCTGACAGTATAATTAGTCTACTAGAGGAGAAATGTTTAACAGAGTATGAATTGTTCATTCTAGATTCAGTCCAAATAATATTCTGACATTTCTTGCTTTTAAAAAAGGTCCTCAATGACCAATACTTCTATTTCTACATTCTGTTCTGTATACAAAATAAAACAAGTGAATAAGACATCAGCAATGTTGTCTCTAGTATGCAGATGTAGATGCAATTCTTGCAGCTTACTATGAGGTGACAGGTACTTGATAGTGCAAAAAGCACAAAGGTAGCTGGAGCTGTTACTGCATATGGAGCTGTCTGCTAACTGCCCAGAATTACAGTCCTCTGTTTATGAGACTGGCCTCCCTTGAGGTTTTTTCTAATTTTAACAGGAGCTGCTCAGTTGAGGCAGACAAATTCAGCCAGAGATACAATAGCAAGATGGATAACATGTAATCAGAGAATAACACCGAGAGAGAACCTGTGGTGTCCTCATGGTAGCATAACGACCTTGTGTTTATTAAAATAAATATCCCCAAGCAAGACAGTGCTGAGGAGTTCAATCACAGAAATATTTTTCTCTCCTGCTGCTGCTGAGTGAAGAGAGTCTGAAGGTGCCACCTCTAATTGAAAGCAGTTTGCGTACTTATAACAGTTAAAGCTAATTTTTTTTTTTTTTTTTGCTTTTGTCAAATATCTGCATGCAGAGTACATGGGAAAGCGGTGGTGTAAGGCAAAATGGACATACATTTGCCAGCTATGCTGAGGAAAGATAGCAAACTACCTCCACGTTTGTTGTAAGCGATTATGATGATGGTCGAAATAAGAAAATGAAGATGAGTCAAGGCAGTTGCAAGCATTTTCCTGGTTCATAGGTATGTTCATTGTTCCAGTGGCATTTTTATATATCATCTTTAAATGTTTGTGAGTCTAGTAGGAATATGCATTGTGCAAACTTGACTTACTATGTGAGACCTGAACTTGCAAAAAAGGAAGTTATATATATATATATATCCTCAAAATACCCCTGCAAGGTGGAAAATCTAGAATTACAGACCTGACAGAATTGCTCAAGGTAACAGAGTTGTCTTGCAACATAGGATACAATCAAGAATGCTTATGTCATTCCTGATAAATACTTTTTCAGGAGGACTTGAATCCATGGAATAACCTGTCAGGAACCCACAGAGATCATTTAGTTCAGCTGCTACTCAGTGTGTGTTGTTGAGGGCTTTGCTCACCCAGGTTTTTAATATCTCCAAAGATGGAGATACCACAACTTCTCTGGGCAACCGGCTGCAATACTTGTCAACCTTCATGATGACTTTTTTTCTCCCTTGCATCTTAGCAATTATCCTTGTTGCAGTTTGTGTCAATCTCCTTTCATCTGTCACCGGCACTTTTGAGGAGGGTCCGGTGCTCTCTCCATTCTTGACAGCATCCTGTTAGGTGGTTTAGGTAAGATGGCCCATGAGCCTTCTCTTCTGAAGACTGAACAACTCCAATTTTCAGCCTCTCCTTTTACATTGTGTGCTCCAGGCAATCATATTGGACTCACTTCAGTACATCCAAGTCTGTCTTGTACTCTGTGTCTTATACAAGAAGTACACATGGACAACAGTCGAGTCTCACAGCTGCTGTAGAAGAAAAAAATCACTTTCCTCAATCTGCTGGCTGTCACTTTGCTGATTGCAGCCCTGTGTGCAGTTGGCACAGGTTACTCCATCCCAACGGCATGACTTTGTATTTGCCCTTCTCAAACTTCGTTAGGTCTCTGTCAGCCCATGTCTGTGGCATGCCAGAGTCCCTCTGAAGGGACTAATTCTGGGAATAGAGGCATAAAATTATAATATTTTATTTTACTGTGTTATTTTTCCACATGGTTACATTTTTTTTTTTCCTTAGGAATAACTTGGTTCTTCTTTCTGATGCAGTTTAAATCTGTTACTATTGGTCATGTAATCCCTAGGCATGGAAAATCAGTTCATACTATCCTCTTCGCAGTAGCTCTTCAGGTATTCGGAAACTTATCATAACCTTCTTTTACACTTTTCTGGGTTTCTCCCCTCCTCCCTTTTCACAAGGCATGTTCTCTTTTATTTATTTTTTTGTTGTTGTTTTCTCTGGACTGTTTGCAGATGACCCTCATCTTTATTGAAATAACTGAAATTTAGCACAATATTCTTTATGAGTCTTTACCTTTGACCAGTACAGCAGATGATAATTTCCTACCTTTTACAGGCTGCGTATTAGCAGATACGTCCCAAATACAATTTGCTGCTTTTACAACAGCATAAAATTATGTTTAGCTCCTGAACCATAAAAACTTTGAAATCCTTTTCTGTGAAACCATTTTTTCATGCTGTATTTGTGTAGCAAGTTACTGACCCTAGATTCAGAATATTGTCTGTGTTGAAGGGTAATTTGATTTGGTTCAGTTGTTTTTTCAAAGCATAGTTCCACACTGTCAAGATAACTTTCAGTTCTAGGCTTGTCCTTCCTACTGGCTGTCATGTTTTATCTTTCAGTATCCTTGTCATTAATGAAAACACTGAGTAGTTCTGAATCAACAGGAAACTTAAATAGATGTATTGTTTCATTTTGATGAAATGGCATTGGTAATAACTTTCTGAGAATTGTTCTTTAAGTGGATTTGCCTCTGTTCTAATCTATTTTCATCTAGACTGTGCTTTCTCTCTTTTTTATGAGCATATCAGATGAGGCAGCATCAAAACCCTGAACTCAAATGGTGGTATATAAAACCTCCATAAAACCTTTTATGTTGCCATAGAAAGAAATCATGAGCGATTACCCATTTAATTGTGGTTTGATTTGGTTTGGTTTGGTTCTTTTTCAGTATTTTTCTTAGAACTGAAATTTAGTTCAAAATCTGAAACTTTTTTTTGTTCTCAAGTGTAGAAACTGTGTTTGTCCTCCTCTTCTTCCTCCCCTGTGCTATGTAGAGATGTCATAAAAAGCACACATTGTCTTCAGAATGCATCTGCTTTCACCTGAGCCTTGTACCTTTTCCTGAGAGGACTGAAAACCCAAAAGCTGATTGTGTCATCTCTTACTCCACTACTGTTTGCTTTATAGACACTTTTTATCTTCTTAGAGAAGTCCTTGGCAATATCAGTATCTGCATATATTTTTTTTATTATTATTATTTTTTATTTACCAGATTAATTCAGTAGCTTGAAAAGAAACTTTCAAATACAAGGTACTAAATGACAGAATACTTCCCAAAGCTTTGTGCAGGTTGTATTATGAATTTCAAACCAGAGTCTTAAGAGTTGAAGTAGCCTAATTCCAAAAGGAACTGGAAAGCAAATTTCAATCTGATTGCTTTTCCACCCCTAATTTCTATATGGCTCCATATTGACTATGGATACCTGCCAAGCTAAGATTTGGTTACATCATCTCATCAGTAAATAATGTCCTTCCAGGAAACCACTTTAATTCAGTTAATGTGGCAAGTTAAGCTAGGTCAGAATTAAAATTCAGTAGATATTTGTATTTCAGAGACATTTGTTAGTCACATACATTTTTACATGAGGGACCCTATAAGACAAAGGGTTTAAAGCGGGAAATGAAGGTGTCAAACGTTGGTCAAGCCATCAATGCACGTTCTCTGAAGGTAGGGGTAACTGACAGCACATATGTTTGATATTCCATACAGAATTAAAGCAAAACAAAAAAAAACAGGGAGGGGGCAAAGGGGAAGGAGTGTAGTGAACAGTATTTAAGTGGACCTTCATGGATGAAGCTAGCAAATAGCAAAGATAACTGAAGAAAAGAAAGATTCATACCTTCAATGAAATAGGGTGATCATAAATCTCTGAATGATTATATGCAGAAGTTGCTGAGGAGATACTAGAATTTAATGCAAGCCACTTAACAACAGTATTTGGGGAACTACCTCTACCTTCCTTCCACTATTCATATTTAATATAGGAAAAGCAGGCAGGTAACAACATTGTACTTGTTCACAATTTTATTTTAATAGCAAACACCTGACATAACATTTTAAAGTCCGTCAAATTTAAACTAAAAGATAACTTAATAGAGAACAAAATAATGTACATAATGTACTTTTTAAAATTGTGTAAGTAGAAGTAGATGATCCTTGGTAGAGAAAATCACTAATTGCTGAAGGAGTGAATGAGTTTTGTGTGTTCCAACATTAGGTGAAGCAGGAAATATAAAACATTTTGATGTCAGAATTCTTGATTTTCGCAAGAAATATTTAGATTCTTGAAAGTGTTTTACTTCATGTTTTACCTCATGTGATCTTGTGCTGGTTTCTTATGAGCTTTTTATTGTGTTGAAAATGGCCTCTATCCTAAAAATATTGTTGTGTTAGAAGGCAAACTTCAAGTGAGATCCTAAGGGTGATAGTACTTTTTGGTAAAACATCCATGTCACTATTGTATGTATTAGTGTCCAGATTAGGTATGCTTTTATAAGAATGTAAACCACTTTGAGACAAATACAGAGAAGAGTTTCAAGAATAGCCTGTAATCTGGGAACCATTACCAGTGAAAGACTTCAGAAATTCAATCTGCTGAATTTATCAAAGTGATGATTAAGAGGTCATCTCATAATAATTTTCAGCTATGTTTCTAAGGAAGAGGTTGCACATAGATTAAATGAAAAAGTTGCAAATGTGGCCTCACAATTCAAAAATGAAAGGAGTTGTGGCTAGAAATAAGACACATGCCTTACATTATGACACAGTAGAGTTTGTTCTTTCTTTACTAGTGGTGTACACTCAAAGTTCTCAAAAGTTCACATGGGAGAAAGTAAGACCCAGTTATGGTAATTAATATATTTTGAAGATATTGATAACCTGAGTGTAGAGTAGCACTTTCAGGAACACTGAGAACTGTCTCTAATCCTTTTCAGCACCTGATTTGTTAGCCTTGCTGTTTCCATACATCTTTAACTGAAGATGCAACACTTTGAAACACAGAGCATTTATTCAGTAACAGATGTCTGCTAGAATGAAGTTGGAGTGGTTGGTAATACTGTGGGATTTATAGCCTATAACAACACGCAGGTGCTCAGACAGAATTATTGATGTGTTATAATGAAGTGAAGAAACCTCAGCAGGAGAGCAGGAATGTACTGTTTCTGTTTACTGTAATGCAGTCTCCTAAGGAAAATACTGCATTTCTGAATTTGGGTGATTTTCTTGACACAATTGTTACCTGAATGAGGTCTGAATTGCAGCTACCAAACTGATCTGTTTTGTCAGATTTTGAAACTCCAGTCTTCTTTAACAATAAAACATAAAATAAGACAGGGATGTGCTGGCACTAGCTTACTGCTCTGTTCAACCATTACCATTGTGAGGAGATGAAGAAAGGCAATATTCAAGTAGGTGGCTGGTTTACTTTCATCACACTTAGAAACATGGCACATACAGCCAATACAAAATATGATTATGTTGTATTTTGTGGGGAAAATAGTTGTTATCATGACATGTCCACCCTACCAATGGCAGAGCTGTCATCCAGAGTCATTACCCCAAAGCAAAAGAAACTACAACAGAAAGGTCAAAGTTATTTCAGTAGCTAGAACAGAAGAGTAACTTAATTTTTAGGCAGTTCAATGGCTGATTTAGGCAAGTTAGCATTAAGTGTAGGGCAATAAAGATTTTCCTCTGAGTTTTTGTTGTTGTTGTTGTTTGCGGGTTTTTTAAAGTTGTTTACTTTATAATAATGTGTGCTGATGCCAATTTTTATATAAATACACTCTTCATTTTTTCAGAATGATATTTAACAAAAGCAGTTATAATCGATTTTAGGCACACTTAAAAATACATATTCATAATGTAAGAATAGAATTTTTTTGCACAGCATCTGATTTGAACAAGCTGTTACTTTTTTTGGTCTTGAAAGAGAAACAATTGAGAAGAACTATGGAGTAACTGGTGTGCTTTCTGGGCTACTATAATGCTTCGTCTCATGTTTCTGCATGTGAATTCTAGCATCTCCTTCATACATAGGCCATTTTTATCACTGAAATATTACTTAACTATTGTGAGAAGTTTTTAGTTGTAAAGTGCAATGAACATGGTTTCAAACAAGAGACAAACCTCAAAATGTGTTCCTTTAATGTCATATAATACTTTGCAAGTCTGTGAAAGTAATGAGAATATTAATGGGGAACAAATCTGTGCTTAGGGCTCAGGTTCATGGATTTTATGGAAGACTAACCTCATCCTGAAACTTGTGAGATTCCTATACCTCTACTGTATTATTTCCAATTAGATATGTGTTCTTAGCTACTAATTTGCAATGTAGATGAAACAGCACTTCAGCAGCAAGATTTCAGTCTTTTGCCAACAATGTTTAAGAAATGTTCAGAAGATTATATAGCAGAACTCATTAAGACAAGACTGCTGTGTAATACACAGGATAGTCTAATTATTACTGCTAACTACAAAGAAAAGTATATATGAAGAAATGAGTCTTCAAAAATGTCTTAAATCAACTGAAGTAGGACTAATACAAGGTGAGAAGATTCCGACTTCTCAACACAAAGGTAGGCTTGAAAGAATTGGTAGCATCTACTAGAAAGGATCTTGTATATTTTGTTATTTTGAATTTTTTTTTTTTTTTTTTTTTGAGAAATCATGTTGACTTGTAGCTGCAAGTTGAAGGTGTGGTGCTTGCATTTACAGAAAACTACCAGCTCTTTAAGTGTGAAATAGAATGAGATCTCACACACACTAAACATATGTAATGCCATTTTTACATAGTAAGTTTTTAGAGCAGAACTCACTCTTTACGAAGCTAAGGATATTTTTCCAAAAAGAGTCCTTCATTCCAGCTTAAGATCTGCCTACTTCTGGCCAAAGAAATGGACAATGAAACCCCTCAGACTATTTCAGATAAAGTATTAAGAGGTTGTATCTTGTATAAATTATATACATATACACACATATTAATATAATGTATGTAATATAAAAATAAATCCTTATATATAAAACATTATAGGGTAGTTGAGGTTGGAAGGGACCTCTGGATGTCAAACCTCCTACTTGTAGCCAGGACAACTATGAAATTGGACTAAGTTGCTTGTGACTTTACCCAGATGAGTGCTAAAAACCTCCAAGGACACCAAGACTGCAGCTTCTGTGGCCAGCCTGATCTGATGTTGGATTGTTCTCATGGTAGAGAAGTCAGAACCTCTCTTGTTACAACTTATGTTGTTTCTTCCTTCTTTGCACCACTGTGAGGATACCCTTCTTCAGGAATTGCCCCTGCCACCCCCAACTCCCCAAGTCATTCATTCTCTAGGGTGAACAAGCCCAGCTCTCTCAGTTGCTCATCACAGGGCAAGTGACCCCAACCCTGACCATCTCAGTGACTCTTCATTGGACTAGCTCATTTTTTTATTGAGAAAGAAAGAATGTGTTCTTTTCAGTAACTAAAAATGAATAAAACCTTCCTTTGTGTAAAAGTCCTCTTATAACTATATTTGGAGATATTTTGACTCAGACCCCAGTTATTTGGGGACACAGTGTTTCTAACTGAAGTTGTAAGACTTCCTGGAAGAAAGAATAGACTTGGCAGTCTGCCTCTTCAGATTTCATGGAAGATCTCAGAATGAAATATAAAACGGGGCAACACAGAGAACACCTCACCCTCCTCTCTACTGGAAGTCCTACCATATGGCACAATTTTTAAATCTTTTTTTCCTTGGGATAAAGAAATTTCTCTTTAGAGGTTATTTGGATCACTATTTTTATTTACTCCAGACTGCAAAAACCCATCCTACTGGGATCCAGTTGGCTAGTGTGGTTTGCCCTGTAAAAGCTTAAAATCTACCAAGTCTCAAGAAAATATATTTTTACACGATTGCAGCCCTTTTTTCCTCTTCTTTATGGTAAACAGTTGATGCATAGGAGAGGAAGCTTGATTGTCCAGTTTGTCGACTGTAGGCTATGACAAAAGAAAGCAAAAAAGCTATCTTTGTTACCATAGCAACAATAAAGCTTTTTCCCCAAGCCTGCTGAAAAACACCAACTCTCTGTCCTCTCCTATAATGTTAAGATATCAGATGTGAGGCATTAGCTGTGGGACATTATACAATGAACTGAAACGCATGTTTGCTTATGAAACCAAGACCTCTACCCACAAGAAAACATGTTTATGCAGGGATATCACAGATCTCTTTTTAGTTCCCACTGAAACTTTCTATAAATTGAATTTAATTAGCAATGTTTTATACAGCAAAATACCGTGAAAATCCTTACTCTGCATTGTATTCCACTGTATTTTTTGTCCTTGTTCTGTTCCAGAAAGCATAGTATGGGAAAGGAGGAGTTTTTGCAAAACCAAAGAAAAGTCAGTGCTTGGTACAGCTTTAGGACTAATTTAGTTTCCTACTGAAGAATGTCAGTTGCCAAAGTGACTAATAGTAATAATAATAATAATAATAATAAAATATAATATAAGCGGATTATTATTATTATTATTATTATTATTATTATTATTATTATTGTAATTACTTTTAAATAAACCACACTCTTATTTTTCATATCTTGAAATTATTTTTCTCTTCTAATGGGAGGGACATTTTAAATATTGACCATTTTGGAAATTTAACTTGACCACAAGACTAACCCTTCTACTCCTTTACTTGCATACTGTTAAAACTTCATGTGTGTATTTAGAGCTTTCTGTGGTCAATGATTATGTTTCTAGTGTCGTTTCAAGCAGTAATTTAAGAGAATTGTAGTTCATAAAAGAAAAAGGCGGAAACTGATCTCTCTAAATGCAGAAACAGTGGAATTAATGCCTATACATACATACACCAAGATATCTGTGCCTAAGTCATCAAAGGCCTTCTACAGTACAATCAACAACAAAATTGCAAACATTTTTTACAGATATAATACAACATGTGTATTTTGTTTGCTGACTAACATGATGTTTTATACCTATACAGAAACATGAGTGTATTATGCTAGATCTTTAGTAAAGCATGTATGTCTGTACTTTTTACAAGACGGATACTCATAAAAAACCTACCTTTTTAATCTCTGTAACTACCCCAAATGTTAAGATAGTTGCCATATTATTTCATGTATAAAGAATATGTAACATTTTGGAAAAGGCTGATTTGGTGCTGCCTTCTAGTATCTTTGAGGCATAAATGAATCCTGCAGTCTGTATTGTGTAGTCATTGTGGACTTTTTTTTCTTTCTTCTTTCTCTTGTTTCTGTTGCAAATCTAGTGTCCTAATAATGAAATTTATTACTAGCCTTACAGATACCTAGCCAGCATCTACATATCTGGCTGTGTTTTTCTGGCTTTGGATATTATCACAAGCCATCACCACCAATGAAGTCACAGATTTAGAGCTAAGATGCCCAAATTAAATTAAACTTTACTTTCCCTTGTTATACTGTCTTGCTAATATATTTAAAAACAACAACAACAAGAAAAACCCCCACAAAAAAGTTTTGTCAGTAATCATCTCTGACTCAAAAGGTCAGAGGTGGGTTTTTTTTGCCTGCTTAAGCTTAATGCACATTTGAACAGGAACTGTCCTGTGTTTGTATATAAAAGTCTCTAGCAAGTTTAAAACTTCAAGTACATGAATGTTTAATTTCAGTGAATGTTTCATCAATAGTGAAGAACAGAGTCGTTTAGTTCCACGTTGGGCCATATGTTTGTCCACAGTAAGTGGGACTACCAGTCTTCCATCAGAAATGTTTCCCTGTGCTATGTTCATATGAAAGGTACATCTTCATAAAATGGTTTGTAAATCTGCTCTGTCTTATACACCTTAAAAGTGACTCATTCTCACATTTGCTAGCTGAAATTTCCTGTAAGCATTGTGACTACTCTGGCATCGCAGAAATTTTCTCTTTCTGTTTTTTTTTTTTAAATATAAAGCAGAATCTGAATATTCCATCTTCTGAAATATTTTCTCCATGGGTAGATAGTTAAGGTATCTGAAGAGAAATGGTGACTGAGTATTTACTGTTGTTGTATTCACACATAAATCTGGAAAACTGTGAGCTTCCTGCCTATATAATCTTCTCTGAGCAGATGGTGGGAGCATGGCATGCATTCTTGAAGGCTATATGTCAGTAATAATTCCAGATATGCAACATGAAAATAAAAAAACCATACAGTTAGAGATAAAAAGAGATAATTTATTTTATGGTGACATGTAGTTAAAAATAACTAATTAAATTAATAAAATAATTTGAAGCAAAAAAAGTTTCAGAATTAATTGCTGAAAGTTGTTTGAGCATAATAGCTGTGTAGACTTGTTCCTCACCAGAATCTGCATAGTTTGTTTCTGATTAGTACAGCATCATACCTGTCAGCTATGTAGAAAATTGCTGCTTAGGCCCAACAGAAAATCTATATGAACTAGCTTAGTGTGTGATAAATTCTGTTGCACAGAGGTAAATTCTGAAGAGTCATATGATGCATCTTGCAAACATAAACAGGTGTTTGCACTCTTATTTGGAAAGAAGGATCAGTCTTTCAGTTAAGATTTTTGATTGGTTATTAGAATTAATGGCATTCATTTTATGATTCATGGCAATCTTGGACAGATGACTCCACCAGATGTTTTCTTCATTCACATTGGACAAGCATCTCAGCACAATAACTGTTGTGTATGTTGTGCCATGTGTATTATAATACATGCTTTAGTGGGATTCTGGAGGATGCCGACACCACACAAGTAACACTCCTGTGAAGGGACTGGGTGGTCCACTGAGACGGTGAGCAAATGCAGTATTCAGTGGGACTCAGGATACAGCAGCTGTGTAGAAGCATAACCAGACTCTGCTAATGAGAAAGAAAGCACACACTAGCTTTGCACAAACGCCCTGCTCTTCTCTCTGACATGACATTTTCAGTTTCAGAAGAGCAGAGGAAGAGAAATCACTCAGCAAATCTAGATTCTTGTTGCAGTGGTACAGTGGAGACTAGTCTTTCTCCTACACCCTTCCTTCTTCTCCTTTGCCCTAGGTTTTCCTAAACAATCCATGTTGAATTGTGAATTTAATTTAATTCACAGAATTATCTTAGTAGTTGTGATCTTGCAATATAAAGGTGGAGGCAATTTCATCTTTGTTTCAAACATAGTTTCCATTATATTTCATGTAAGTTGTGTTTATTGACATCAAAGAGGACAGTGGTGTTTTGGGAACTTTATATGGCTTCACACTTCACTGAATGCAATGTGGATTTCAGAGTTCTAATGAGATAACAGCATCAAACTATTAGACAGGAAATAATTCAGCAAAGCTTTAGGGCAGATATGCTTATGTTACATATACGCATGTATTTGTATCACCTTAAGCTTTTAATTGTAATTTCTTTCATAATTTAAATGAGCAAAAAGTTTTAAAATTATATATTGACCCTTTACTGCAGTATTGCTATAGTTCTTTTGGGGGATGGGGCGATTGTTTTCTTTTAAGTAGGCATTAAAACAGCCTAAATCCAGTTTTCACTTGCAGGTTTTCTGTTGAGGTCACTCTTTTTACTTAAAATTATAACAGGCATCAAAATTTACTAGCATCCTGCAAACACTTCCTCTACTACTTCTCATACTGCGCGTTTCTTCCTGTTTAAGAGAAGTCCTCATCTTTTTTTTTTTTGTGCTTGAAATCCTTTTTATGGATTCCCTTGAAGATATAGCATGTTCTGAAACTTTCTTAGTAAAATGTACTGTTCCCATAACATTGTGTTAATTCTAAATCATATGTATTTTGGGGGAATTCTTTCAAACTCTCCAACAAAATAGTTTTGATGGAAGCTAAAATGGTATAGTCAGAGGTATTTCTGCTGCAATTAATCTTTACATTAGAAGGTGTTGCACAGAGAGCTACAGAAGGGAAAATTCATCTCTGTGGGAATTGTCAATTACCATCAGCACTGTAGCTGGCTAAGAAACTGTTACTAGGGCATATAAAATTAAACTGAAAAAGTATTCTTCCCGACCTTCAAACAAGTTAGTGTTATTTGCCTCCAGTAAAAACATAAGTAATGTATTTTTATAAAAAATATTTAAAAATGATGAATTTAATCAGTCTTAAGAAGAAATCTTAGCAATGTTGAGCATTATCACATTGCAGGACACTGAAATTTCTCAGGACTTTTATATTTATCCTATTACTGCACTGGTTGATAGACAAGAAAATATATTCTTGCGAACAGAATTGACCAGAAAAACAGTAAAACAGAAAAATAGCACAGGAGCTGAATTAGTCTGTTGACCTTGTGTGTATGTGTTCTAATCTTCTGTAATGAATTACTTGTTGCTTGCACTCCTGAGGCCATCAGTGTGTGGTCGGCTGATATGTAGGGGTCTCTGAATACTATAAAGGTTTTGTCAATTTGTGCGACTAAGAACCTCCATCATGACTCACTGTACAGCCCATCCATTTTGTCACATGCTGTACTGCATCGATTTATTCAGAAACAATCCCTCCCAAAATGAAACAGTTCAATTTTCTGCTTCTATACTCAGTTGTATAGGCTATAGAGAATGGAGTATTTGTGCTCCTTGTTGTGGTGTGGTTTTTATTTGTTTTTTTTGTGTGTTTTTTGTTTGTTTGTTTGTTTGTTTGTTTGTTTTTGTTTTGATTCTGTTTAAGGATTTTATTATGGTGAATGAACTTGAAACCCTGGTGAATAAAGTATTCTGATATATAGATGCAGGTATTTTAAGATTTATATATAAAATCAAATAAACATTTTACATCCTACTTACAATGCACAAAACTGATTCTTCAGAATGCTTCTCGGTCATTTATTCAGTAGACTAGCCATCAGAACTACAAAAGTGGACAGGAGAAGGTTCTCGAAAATAATGGGTAAGAAATGTGTTTAGTGATGCACTCTCTCAAAGAAATCTTTGCTGTCTCTCTTGCTCTTAAAAATTAAAGAGTAAATCCAGTTTTGAACATGAAGTTTTAAGTTTCTTATTAAACCCTCTGATACTTGCCATGAGCTTCTATTTCAATTTTGTAAAGAGTTATTTCTGTAAATGTCTAGTTTCTCTTTATATTCTAACTCTTAATGTGAGAAGATAGGCACATTTCTCATGAAAGTGTGGGTGCATACTTTGACTCTTATGTCCTTCCAAAACATCTAGTGGCCATATTCCATTAGCTGTTGTGGAGAGAGCTTCCTTGCCAATGTTTTATGCTCTCTGTTGCTGCAATAAGTAATGTGTCCTATGGGAGGAAGAAAGAGTGTTCTGCTCTCTCGGTCACTGCTATGTTTAATGCTTGCTCAATATATTGTCTTTACTAGTTTGAGCCTGAGTAAGCATTCATCGGTTACCTGTGTGCTTGTCTGAAATTTCAAATTATATGTCTTTAGGAAGTAGCTTTTTTTCAGACTTCAGCCTTTTCAAGTCTGAGTATGCAAGTATTTGATTTGTGTCTTTGCAGTAACAAATGACATCCTGAATTTTTGAGTTTTCCTTTGAAAAAAATTCTGTTACAAAGCATTCTCATTAAAAATGTGATGACCATGAAGGCACCCTGTGATGTAATCCGTCAGATCAGTTGACTACAATACTGTCTTCTGGCCTAAAATTTAGAGTAACATGAGAAATTAGAAACTGAAAATTGCTGGAAACTTGAGGTAGTTGTTATATAAGGTGTGTGCTATGTGTGAGTCATATATTCTGTCTATAATCAGCAAATAGATGTACATGTGGATGCAGAAGATCAACAGTATAGGATGGAAGTAAATATCAGTAAGGTTGGAGTCAAACTAGCAAAACTAGCTGGTCGCTGTGGATTTGGAGCTCTGGTGTGCATGGGAAGTTAGTCATGTATGTGTTTAAAGCCTTTGTGCTGTGGTTCCTGAGCTTTCAATCAGGAAACTCCTGATCAAGGTCTTGTTACTGGTTACTTCTACTCAAGGAGTTTGACTGAGAAAGTCTCAGGAAATCAGTTTTCTCTTGTGGGTTTCTACTGCCAGGAATACAGGTTAGTTGCTGTAAAAATGTTCCTAAAAATAGATAATTCATATCCTTGCTGTGTTGGCATTGAGAATTATTAATACCTGCATACTGTAACATTTAAACTGTACAGTTTAGAACATTTGTCTGTTTGCCTACTTGTGTTGCAATTATTGCATTGTAAATGAATTCATGGCCTCACATGTGCTGCTCTCATAACAAACACTATTGTAAGAAAGCAATATTCAAAACTGCACTGGTTTAATGCCTAACTTCTGAGAAAACACAATGGCCACTAATTCTACAGTATCAAAATATGCTAACAATTCACATTCTTTTTACCAGTATTTCTCCAGTCTGTCCCCTTGTGGTAGTAAGAAGTGAAAGAAACTGGGTAGAGAAACTGATATCTGTTGTGGAGATATGAGTAATTCCTAAAAATATTCTTAAAGCCTTTGTAATCTTTCACATATCATAGATTGAATGCAATAGCTATGAAGAGATGAGAGCTATGTTTCACTGATTTACTTTTTTCCTTTAATTGTCAGTAGGTCAAACTGATCTAATTTCCAGGGTTTCCTTCTTCACTTGCCATAAGGAATTACTCAACGTGGTTCTCATTTCAATATTTCTTTAAAACAATTATTCAATAATTCCTATTTATTTCTATTATCCTGCTTTACTCCTGCAGCATTATTATAGTCCTTCATTTGACTTGTTCTTCCTTTTAATCATCATTATAATCCTGGAATCTGCATCTCATTCTCCCCCCTTTGAAATATTCTTATTATATGTATTTTTAAAGTATCTTTTTTTTGTCTGAAATTTTTTCTCAGTTCCCTCAAAGGACAAAGGGAAGTTTAATATAAGTAAACATTAAAGTCCTAGAGATTGATATGAAATAGTTATCTGGGTCTCTGTCACTTCAGGGTCTGAACTGGAGTTAGATGTTGCTTTGGAAGTGAGAACCAGGAGAAAGATTGTCCCTTACCAATGACATAAACTTTATATCTCTCACCCTTACTTTGCTCAGTTGCATACATTGTTCATCAAACTTAAGGTGTTTTCTGTGTTGAAAGAATCTGGTCTGACAGTTCATAATCTTGGTTGTGAGAGCAGGGTTAATAAATATTTTCATAAATATATTTAAACAGAAAAGATAGAGCTGGCCAGGATTTGTTGATATTAGTCATGGAGAACAAATAGATAAAGTTATGGTCATTAAATTACTTTTATGTGATTATCAAATTTTTAGGAAGTATAAATGCAGAAAAAGTGAGTATATTTGAAACTAGATCTTGCAATAAAGTCCTGTATTTCTATTTCTCCTGTAAAATTAACTGAAACCAGAGCAATCCATGACAAATAATAGAATGAGACTTCAAACATGATCAAATATTGCATTTTTAGAGCAAATCAACTACACCACATTTTCATTCCCGAGTGTTTTCAAATATTTTAACAATCTTGAAAATTAATGTTTAGTTTGTTTGTATTCAAAGGTCTTTTGATTTTTGTGTTGACATACTCTGTATTAAACTTGTCAAAATATGACACTGAAGATCAACAGATTTGAAAAATGCAGAAATTTTAGCTCTGTGTTCTGTCCTCAGAGAATTTGTTTGTAAATACAGAAATGAACTGTGAAGGTAGAAAAGACAGATGTTACAAGTTCTGGACATGGTTTGCTTCTTCAGATATTGAGAGACCATATGTGGGTTGATGAAGGTATTTTGTATGTCATCTGATGTTACCAAATCATGCTTTTTGCTATTGTGGATTTTTTTTTAAAGTTTTTTTTTTTTCCTTTTAAATCTTTCTCCCTATTAATCAAAGAAAGTTAAGGAAAAATCATGCAGAAAAGTCAGTAACTCATTAGAAGGATGCTGAATTCTAATGTAGGAGTTTCAGATTCGAGACCCTGCTTTATTTGTTCCGAGATCCCAGATAAAAATGTTTAAGTTGGTTGAGATATTGAATATTTGTCTCTCTGGTTTTGATCAGAAAATGTATCTTTAATATGAACAATTTTTAATAATAAAAGTTTTATTTTCATCTCAAAATGAATGGAACATAGAAATGATAATAATTATAATTATTACCCTAGATTATTCACTGAGATGTCTTTGAATTTGATAAAAACCTTATCTGTGGTCATTTTATTATTTCTCCTGCTAGGAGAGAAACTGGGAGAGAAATCTGTGCTATTTCATCCTGTAAATGAAAATCAGGTGGAAAAAGCACGTTAAGTTCTTTATGCCTGTTTAATGGTGATGTTGGATTGGTCCCTCACTATAAAATCTGTATGGAAGAGGTTATTTCTGTTTTCCATTATACTAATCTACATAAAATCTTTACTGAAACCCATACGTTCATTATTATTCTTTAATGCTATCCAAATAGATATATATATTTAAGATTAAGATTTTATTGGATAATGATTTTTTAAAATGTAGATATATTTGAAACTTGTTTTATCTCCATGTGCTGATTTTAAAATGTCATTAAAAACAGTCAGCATCATCTTTTAGAATCTGTTCTACACGTTGTTTGTAGCTTTGCTATTCACTGAAGTTGTGGGGCTTTTACTTCAGTTGTATTATTTTCTCCCTTATTTTTATAGGAATAGAGAGTGGACTTACACATTTGTGATTGCTGTTAATGTATTCTTGTATTGTTATATTCTAATTGTTGTTAATATATTCTTATTCTCTTACAGTTGGACTCTGTTCTTAAAAGTATTTTCAAACATAAATACTCTATGAAATTCCTTCTCTGCATCTACAGAAGTTACTTCCCTTGTACTAGAGCACCTGAGAAAATGTAGTTTTATATAAAAATATTTGTATTTATATATCCATATATATATATATATACCTAAAGCCATTTTTACAGCTTGTAATGAGGATGGTAGAAGGGACTAGATTTATTCAGGGTAAGATGATGACTCATATAAGATAATCTACAGCCAGCATGACCATTATGTTGTAGTAGAGGGGCAGGAAAGAAGTGTGGGAGGACTTCTACATGAATCTGAATTGTAAAAAGACTTTTTGATGTGCAAGAAGAATTTACAGAAATTCAGAATAAACAGTAAACTGTTTTCTCCACAGATTAGCTGCATCCTGTAAAAGTAAAAATCTCAGTTGATATTCTCCTAGTGTAATGCTAGCTAATTCTCTTTATGACCAGTAGGTCTTGCAGGGGTTATATGCTGAAATCACTTCCCTTATTGTTTTACTAAATTCACCTCACATCATCCGTCTCAAATCCCATCTGATCTCTAGCCTTATACAACCTGAAGTTCACCTTCAGAGCTCTTTGCAATTCTTAGCTTCCTTTTTGTTTCAGTGCTGAGATCTTTTAGTTCTTACTCTCTGAAGTGCATTATACAGGTTTTGGATGGAATAGCATTAATTTTCCTCATAATAGCTTGTATGGATTTGTGCTGAAAACAGTACTGATAACACAGGGATGTTTTTGTAACTGCTGAACAGTGTTTCCACAGCATCAAGACCTTCTCTGCCTCTCACACTGCACACAACAAGTAGGCTGGGGAGAACAAGGTGCTGTGTGGGGAGCACAACACAGCTGGGACAGCTGACCCCAGCTGACTAAAGGGATTTTTTTTTTTAAATTTTACTTTTGTTTTCTCCTCACTGTTTCTTATTAAACTATCTTTATCTCAACCTATGAGTTTTCGGAGTTTTACCCTTGTGATTCTCTCCTTCATCCCACTGCAGGGGGAGAAATGAGAAACTGTGTGTGCTTAGCTGCCTACTGGGGTTAAATCACAGCATCCATTTAGTTCTACATGTAATTTCCTTCCTTTGTTTCTTTCATTTTCAGCTCTATTCTTTCTCTCCTGCTCCTTTTAGTATATGGGATGACCTCTGGCTTACATTAAGTTTCCTTTCCTCTGGCCATCTTTCAAACTTTTCTTACATACTCTTTTGTAGAGGTTTCTTGTATGGCTTGCTCTCCAGCTGTTGTGACTAAAAATCAGTTAGCAATAAAATGGTTCTTGTTTAAACTCTAAATTAAAAGAAGGTGACACAAAAATCTAATTATAAATATTATTCCATTTCATTGAATTGTTTTATTTGTTTCACTGTCAGTCTGGATTATTCAAGATTCTGCTTACATGCTAGTACAAGGTTTCATGTAGTGCTTTGTAATGACTGTGCTGATACTACAGTGTGGTTTTGTGAAACTACAAATGAATAATTAGCTGTAGGTCAACAAATGTGAATGTGTCAACTCATTTTTTATTAACAATTTGCTAATTTAATAATAATAAATATTCTAATAAGTATTTGTTTATTTCATGTTCATAACAGTTCATCTGTAGATAATTCACAAATACTTTCACACTTATTTTGATTAGTTTCAATTATCTCCATAGTTTTGTTTCCATATTGAAAGGTTATACAAGTAACCAACGCAACTGAAAAGTTTGAACTGTGTATCAGAGGAGGTGATAGGTGTAATTTAAATTCTTTATATTTTCCATGTGATTTTCAGTTTACTTCTGTATATATTCTAATATTTGCTTTTATTCATGATGGCTAGTTTCTTTCCTGATAATACTGATAAAAAACATGTTCAAAAATGTGGTAGAATTTGGCCAATACTTCTAAAATAGAAATATTTAAATAAAAAATCAATATTTAAAGAAAGACAAATATCCAAAAATAGATATGACAATTTGAAGCAGGCATTTGTTGTCAGATGTAGCTCCATTCTGCTTGGGTCGATATCAAGCCATCTAGGAGTCATATTTCAGTACAACCTTGTGCCTTTCCTTTGGCTCTTTTTTTCCATAACATTCTTATGCCTACTCATAAAACCATATCTATTCTGAACAGAACATTAAGCAGTGATTAAAAGCATATTTTCTATTACATTTAAGGATAAATTTTAACTTAAATGTGTAAGTTCTTTTATGAATGCGATTGTAGTATGTGCAAGCACTTATATGCAGGGGTGTAATTAAGTCAAATCATTGCAAACATTTTACAGTAGAACTATAATTAGTATTTGATTTTAGATACTATTAAAAAAGCATCTGTCTCAGCAACTGGCAGAAACTTTTGAAAATAATCTGTAGTTTTTATCTTTTGGTTTAACAGTCAAAAAGTAACCATTACCCTATGAGATCCAAAGAACAAATCAATGTATGACTTGCTGCCTCAGATTTCCCGCCTCACAGTACGTTGTTTCTGTTCCTGTAACTGCAGTTTCTACAGTCATGTTTCTTACTTTTTAAATGCTCTGCCCATCAAATTTACATGAATGACATTGAGTTCCCATGACATTGCCTGGGATGCTTCTAAGTTGTCCACTGTTTTAGCACTGTAACTTTATGCAAGTACTTTGATATTTAGGAGGTGATCAATGTTTGAACACCTGCTGGAAAAGGTCTTCTCGATATTAACAAAATTATAAGAAATTGCCAATGATAGGATTACATGTTTATAAACACAACAAAGAGATATTTAGTAACATCTTACATTTTAATTGTGAAAGTCTCAGAATTGAAATGTAACATATTATTTTTTCAACTCTGTTTTAACTGATACAGTGCAGCTCTTCTTTCTGCTTGCTTTTGAGAACACAGAAATATTGCAAACAAATTTGCTTTAGTTTCTTTACATGCAGAGCTGCAATTTCAGGCCTGAAAACATATCAAGCCTGTTTAAACTTATGCTCTGACCTTATTCTCTCTGAGCTATGTACCTATTTGCCATCAATAATCTCCAGAAACTTTTATTTCAGCCTCACTAAATTGGAATATTAAGTAATATGGCAAAGTTCATGAGGGATATATGGAAAGTGACATGAATCTTGAATATATTAACCTGTAAATGTTGAGTGTTTCTTGTCAGGGCACCTTAAAGTCCATTAATTTAAAATGGTTCACAGTTCTGTGGGTAATCAGGATTCACAAATACCTCTCCTGTCTTTCTGTGATTTTTTTTTTTTGTTCCCCAGTAACACACATGGACTGCCACAAATGAAGTAAAATTGTCTTTTTTGCCTTCTTTTCTTCTCCAGAGCTTTGATTTTGCACTTTTGAAATACAGGAAATATGGAAATAATGTTCAAAAGAGAACTATAAAGCATTTGTCTAAAATGGGCAAAACATTAGCTAACGCCTATGTTTTTTTGCAGTAATCCTTCAACAGCCAGTGTGCCAGCTTGAAATAGCTCTTACTGGGAGGCAACAGCACTGTTCTGGGCTCTGAAAGGATTCTGCAGTTTTCATGATGTTGATAAATTCTGAAAATAGGTTTATTGAACTAAAAATAATGTCTTACCTGGAGAGTGCTTGGCTTCATTCAATGCATTTATTTTGGGAAGGGAAGGAGAGGTTGTACTAGGAAAGAGTAAATCTATCCAGTAATGTTGCAAAAGAAAAATTCCTAAGCCTTTGTAATTTAGTTAGATAAAGTGCAACTGTTAAACCCCAAAGCAACAACACCTAACATTGTGACTGTCCCTCAGTGATTGCTGTGGCACTATTTGCAATAATTTGGGTCATTTCTCACAAGCTCTATAACACACCTGGAAGCTTTAAGTGCCACTCAATTAACTTTCTATGAGCAGCCTTCACTAATTGTTCCTTATGCTGCAGTTGTAAAATAAATAAACAAACAAAACATAAAAGGAGATAAGCTTGTGAATTGTAGGCACTACTCTACCCTAATGAGTGTGTATTGAACTAGTGCCTTAGAAAAAGAGTTTGAAGCTGTCACCCTCTTTTCTGGATGAAACATAAAACTGAAGCTGAGCTTTCCTATATAATTATGTTATATATTGCTTGGCTTTTTAGCATTAGAAATATTGACCAAAACCTGAGCTCTTACAGTTAATTCTGTGTAGCTGTATAATTTCTGAAATTTCTGCTTGAATAGAACAAATGGTAACTTGCATTGTTTTGTACTGCTCTTGTGTTGGCTCTGAGACAGTTGTTGTGTTCTGAATTCCCAGAAGTATTTTGATTGAGTAGTTGTCCATGCCACTCTGGTGTATTGTCATTCTAATATTTTTAAGGTAAAGAATTAATTCTGAATTTAAGAGCAATATTATATAAGATCCAGGTACACTAATCCATTTTCAAGATGAAAATCGAACCTGAAGCTGAGTCCTTAATTGTCTTTTCTGTTTCCCCAGCACTGCTGAAATTAGGCACAATTCAATGTGGAGGGCTTTTTTAGCAGAGAAAACTCTGTTGCTACATCTTCTTCCTATTTTGCTCATTATAAGCATTTTTAGTCCCTTTACACTATTCCTTTATGCTTCTCTAAGTTAATTTAATGGAACTGACTAATACTGAATGCTGTAAATTCAGATGACGTTTCAGGTTTTGTTGTGGGCTAATTGGTTCACCTTGTATCAACTCAGTTGCTCTTACCATCATCCAGGAAACTTAATTTACTTTGCATGGTAGTGCTATCAGTTGCCTTCATGGGAAAATAAATTTAAAAAAAAAAAAAAAAAGAAAAGTGTGCACTAGAAAAACAGCATGGTAGCCTCACTTCTGGTGCAAAATATGAATTATACGAGTTATAAGACTTTGTAAGGGAAGGCTTTAGAAAAATATTAGATGTAAGAAAATATGAAAATATGAAAAATATTATATTATATTATATTATATTAGTAAGTGAGCATATAACAAATATCTGAAAAGAAGTTGAAGTATTCAGTGACCTTATTCTATTAATCTTCTACAAAAAAATTTATTTACAAGCCCATTTTTAATAGTTAATAACAAAGAGAATAGATATAGACAAGAATAATGGAAAATAGCTTAATGCAGATGTGTGTAAATTTTATATTTATTTTATCCTGATATCCTGAAAATAGTTAAGTTACTAGGGACTGTTAATGTTAGAGAACTTGCAGGGTAGAAGACTTGAAAAAGATCAGCATTGCACCTATCTAGGGCTTATAGCAGGCTGTAAAGTAAATGCATTTGATACACTGCTGATGAAGAGGTAAGTAAAATAATTTTAAAACCCCCAAATATAACAGAAATGTATGTATGACATAGTAATGGTTCTACTCCACTTAACAATGGATGGATCATTTTGTTTACATCTGCGTACTGGAGAAGTTTTGGCAAATATGAAGGTTCTGAGAGTAGGAAAAAGAGTGTAGGTGATGTCCCAGAAGTATTGTAGGATTGGTTGTTACACTGAGGGTTGCAATCACTGGTTTTCATGCTGTCACTGTAGGTGAAACAAGAAGTTATTGTTTTTATTTGCTGCTTAAAGACATAGAGAAAATGATATTAAGAATAACAGGACAATGGAAAAATAATGTCATAGATGCTTTTTGCTAATAGTTGATAGAAGTATCTAGAAGGCAAGTGGGCAGAAAACTGTCTGAATATCCGTGATTCTATTTTAGAAAAATTGTGTGTGTGCTAGATGTTTAGTTGAATTCTCCGGAAATACAGTGTTTCTAGAATATTAATAAAGAAAAAGTGGCATTACTCTGGAGTATGGATATTGTGTAAATCTTATATATTTTGCTAAGTCTCTAAACTTGCCATGTATAATGATTATCATTCTCTTAGCTACAGTTTTTGAAGTATTATAGATGTCCCTCTGTAGTGTAGACATCACTATTTATAACAGCCTTGACTAATGTTTGTGTAACATATATTACCACAGTATCACAGTATGTTTGGGATTGGAAGGTACCTCAGAAGGTCATCTAGTCCAATCCCCCTGCCAGAGCAGGAACACCTAGATGAGGTCGCACAGGAACATGTCCAGGTGGATTTGAATGTCTCCAGAGAAGGAGACTCCACAACCCCCGGGGCAGCCTGTTCCAGTGTTCTGTCACCCTCATTGAGAAGAAGTTTCTTCTCAAATTTAAGTGGAACCTCTTGTGTTCCAGCTTGATCCCATTACCCCGTGTCCTGTCATTGTTTGCCACCGAGAAGAGCCTGGCTCCATCCTCATGGCACTCACCTTTTATATCCTTATAGACATCAATAAGGTCACCCCTCTGTCTCCTCTTCTCCAAACTAAAGAGACCCAGCTCCCTCAGCCTTTCTTCATAAGGGAGATGCTCCACTCCCTTAATCATCTTTGTTGCCCTATGCTGGACTCTCTGCAGCACTTCCCTGTCCTATATATTATCCTATATATTTGTACAATAATAGCACAAAAAATGATAATGACAGCATTAATGCACCATGTTGATTGTGTTTTAATATTTAGATTACCTCACCTTCATTTACATGTTTCTCTTAGTACTCTTTCTACTATTGCTATTATGAATGCCACTGTTAAGACTTTAACTCATAGTACCAAACTTGCAGTAGTTTATTAAAGCTTTAAATGTTTTTACATAAGAAAATCATCATTTCCAGCTCTTTATGTTTAGTAGTGATGGTTTAGGTCACTCTTTGGGCATGAGCCATGAGACAAAGTATTTTGAACGACTTAGTCTTTCTACTGCAGATTTGTTTCCTGAAATGATTATACTCTTTCCAGAGACATATTCTATGATGCTCCATACTGATGACTTCTTAAATGTCAGCAAGTTGATTGGGTTTTTTTCAAAATTTTACATTTCTCTGGCTTAATTTCATTTTTTTTCTCTCTCGTATTTGTCATTTTATTGTTCTAGTGATCTTTGCTTCTACATACTGTATATGCTTCCATATACTGTATATTCAAAACATGTAGAGGATACCAGCATCTAAATATTTCTGTGTAGCCATCTGCAGGGCCTAAGCATGCCTATATTCTTAGGTGACAGTCCTAGTACAATGCGGCAACGTACATATCTGTGAAAGGTTTAAAATTACTAAAAGTTTCTAAGTAATTTTTTCTCAGTATTTCGCATCCTCATCTGTAGGATGGCTGAAGACCAGTTCATAAGTGATCACAAAGAGTAAGTAAAAAACCCAAGCCTATTGTTACCAGGTTTAAATTAATATATCAGGAATAAAGTCGCTTCTAAAAAAATGTTTAAAAATTCCCTGTTGACAATAAGGAGCATTCCACAACATTGACTGGAAATCTTACCATGTTTTATTATTTAGGATAAGCAAGGAAAAAAAATCTTACTAACCACACCAACCAGAAGGTAATTGTTTACAGGTGAAAGAGGCAAAAAAAAAAAAAGTAAAATTTTTCTTATTTCAACTAGAGGAAATGCTAAGCTTTCTTTAGCTTCTGTCGGAGCAGTAGGAATGAACTGAATCTCACTAATTGTACTGTGTCTACTTATAGAGATTTGTCTTTTTCTTGGGAGTCTATTCCACTGTTAAATTGTTTTCACTGTAACAGTCTATTGTTCAGCCTATTTATTTTCTTTGTGTATTCTCATTAATAAATATTGAAAAGGGATGAAGGGAGGTACTCTGGGATATGATCTACACGATTTTCTTCAAATCTTTCTACCATTAATATTCAAGGAAAATGTGATTTTTTTTTCATAAGAAAAATTGGGATTTTGGGCTGAGATTCCATTTTCTTTTGGAATATTTGTGGTAATTCTTTTTGGTTGAAGCTGGCAATGCATACTCCCTGAAAAGCAAAAACATTGCTCTTGGCAGAACAAAATAAAACATAAATAATAAAGAAACTCCCTGCAGTTCAAGTAACCTGTTACCTACATATGAAATATATTCTTGACTCTCATAAAATGTTAATAGAATGTTCACATTCACAAATAAAGATTAAATTATGCAGGTTTTTTAATGAAATTGTAGCATGTTCTTGCAAATTTCCCAGCTGACACTTTACTTTTTCATATATTAAAAGTGTGAATATTGAAAAAATTGACATTTAACCTCATGTGTTGTTTTTGATTTTTTTTTTTGTCTTTCCAGAAATGAATTTCTTTGTTGCAAGAAATCATGATTATTTCTTGACGCAGAAAGCAAATGGGCTGATGTTCTACTGAGTGTTTTGAACAACATGTAAGTATAATACGTTTACTGTAACACTGATTACATGTTCAGTTTAGCTGGTGATTTGTTTTTAACAAAGAAACCAGAGGCTAGAGATGTTTCTAATTTATTTTTATCACAGCAGCAGATAAGGTACTATGACATTGTGTCTGAGGTCATACCTTTCTGAAGGTATTTTTGTCCCCTTGTTTTACTCTGCACATTAGCATCCATCAGACTCTGCTACATATTCATAACCTTTGTTCAGAAAAGTCCATAGCAACACAAGTCAAGATTAATGGTAATTGGTAAGCAAAGCTCTAAAAAAAAGAAAAAAATTACATAGGTCCTACCTGGTAAGCCAAATTACCTGGCACTAGACACTTCTTTATTTATCAACCTCCCCCAAAATAGCACTATTGTGACCTTTTATGTTAGAAACTCCAAAACCAACACTACACAATGGCTGAAAGAAATATAAACTCTGATTAAAATCTTCAGTTTTGAGAGGACACTAAGTAATATTATTGACCTTCTTAGTACTAGTACACAAGGGAAGGTGAAAAAGTGGAATTTGTTATTTCCCACAGCAATGTGTACTGAGCATCGTTGCTGTTCAGTAACAATATTATGTCTCATATTGCTAACAGGATGACAATCTTATCTGTTCTTTTTATGTTTGATTTCATTGCTATAAGCATTTATTGCCTGTTAAAGGTCCAGTTCTTAGGACTGATGTTGGATCTCTGTATATTCATTTTACTTTTGAAAAGCTAATTGATTCAACTTCGTTCATGATGTTTCAGTCTTTTCTGTGAACAAACATTTGTGGAGATGATGTTATTTGCTCCAGTATTTGGGAACAGAATATCTGTTATTGAAATAGTCATGCACTGTCAGAGAAGGAGGATTTTGAGTATTCTATTATTCAGTATTTTCAGCATGATTCCTGTCGCTGTTTTTAGAAAAGTGCCAGTCCACGAGTAGAAATGATATCAGGTGACTGACGTGATGTGTCATATGTGTCATGACTAGTGAGAGCCTAAATGTGAGGTTTGCCACACAGCCAGTCATCTTCTCTTTGTTCATATGATCTTTCCTAACAACTCTACATAATAAGTTACTTAATAAAAAATGGCCTTTTTGCAAACAACTTATCAAGTGTAGGAAAGACTAGTTTGAATCTGTCTGTTCAATCATAGAGTAGGGCGAGGTTTCCCAAACTGGTTTCTAAAAGCTATGCAATGGGAACTGTAGCATGTGTGTGTTCTCTGCTGAAAGACTGACAAGAAGATGCAAAAGTCATCTTCTGCTCAAAAAACTGGAGGTGTGCTGTCAAAATTCTGTTTTAGCTAGGAAGTTGACACAGGTGTTTATAGGTTCATGCAGGATTAGACTGGGAGAAAGATAAAACCACTAGGCATGTCTTACCAATGTCTCTATATTTTTGCTGTTCATAAATTCTTTCAGTCTCATGATGACATGACTTAAGATCAAAATTTTCATTGTTAGGGAAAGAAAATAGATTCTTTCGCACTCCATTGTGACAATGGATTCTTTTACTTGATGTGGTCATTAGATTTTGTGATAGAAGAGATCAATTTGAAATAAAAAATAACTCGATTAATACCATCTTATTATCCAGACAAAACGTTGTTTTGCAGTTGGCCTAATATGATTGTGTAGCTATTGGCTGTAGCTGATCTGGGAAAGTCAGCTTTCTGTGTATGACATTCCATCATTTACATTCCCTGCTCTTACAGCCCTTGCAATTTCATTATACCCAGTTCTTCTCCCTGTTTTCTGAAAATGATTGTGTAGCTATTGGCTGTAGCTGATCTGGAAAAGTCAGCTTTCTGTGTATGACATTCCATCATTTACATTCCCTGCTCTTACAGCCCTTGCAATTTCATTATACCCAGTTCTTCTCCCTGTTTTCTGAAAGGTACTGGCTCTTAGTCCCTTTTTCTATAAAAGGGTAGCAAAAGTTGCAGTAGACACAGTACTAGTATAGTTATATGTGCCTAGGTATAGTACTTAACAAGATAACTGAACACATGTGCAGTGAGTGATTTTCACAATTGCACATTCAGCAATCAAAGGTATTCTGGCAGCAACAAGGTGATGCTGCTACTGATGAGAGCTAATCTACATTTTTCCAGAATTTTTTTTCACATGAGAAAATTAAAATTTATGAAAAGTAAAATATGTGTCCTCAGTTTTTCATCAAAACACCTGATAACTTTTAGTAATACCAATGTTTTTGCAATATGCAAGAATTCAATTAAATGGAGTTCTCTAATTGGGCTGTGCTCCTAGCCATGCTCTTTTGATGCTAGGCTCTCCCGATATGAAGAGATGCCAAGTTCTACTAGTCCTTGTTCAAACTGGTGGTTCACTGTTACCGATTCTCTGATGTCTAATGTGAGTGTTTGACACCCATGGAAATCAAGGTCTAAGGGAAACTGCTGGACCCTAGAGTAGCTTGGCAACAGGGACCCCAAAGGCCTGGGAGATGGGGTTGGAGCTGGAACTTCCAGTGCTTTGAGAAGGCTGGTCCTGCTCAGGGAGCTTCATTTCTGAGGGTAAATTAACCCCAACCCCGTGGATCAGCATGTGGGATTTTTGACACTACATTGAGAGTACTGACACTGCACTGAGTGCATGAACCTGGGGCAGCTCCTGATATTTTTCTTTTGTTCCCTTGCTATCTTTAATGTCTCATTTCCTAGGGTTCTTTCTGATCCAGAGAATTCAGTGCTTTTATGAAAAAAATCATTATTTCACGGAATATAATTTATGAATTAAGAGTCTTATTGCTGTATAATTTTAGGAAAAAAAAAACAACAACACCCCACCTAATCTGAGTAGTGCTGATAATAATTCAGGTATAAATTATTTTTAAAGAGGTTTTATGTGGATAATATTCTTCTGCTGAAAATTGTTCATGAATGTTTAATTTATTTCTTTGTTTTGTTAGAGAATTTTCTGCTATCTGGGAGCATTTTGTGCTGCATAGTTACTTGAGGCACTGTTAGTTTCAGTTTGACAGAAAATGGCGCTAAGAGCAGGGAAATGAGTGACAATATGTTAGGGGACTGTGCAGCACAAAATACACAGCTTTGGCTTGCATGCAAAAATATCATTTAGCTGTGATAATAGAAATTAGATTTCAATCAGTATGCTCATTGTTATTAATCTATTTTTCTCCTTTCATCTGAAGAGGTTCTAATAATATGTTAGACAAATCATACTCTTTAAAAACTGATTTGAAATAAAAATGCTTTTGAATCTAGGCAATTTCAGGCATGCATTCTGTTACAATAATATATTCTCTTGCTGCTGAAGTATCCATGTATACTTGTAAGTGTACAAAACGTTGTTACATTTATTTTTGGTCCAAGTTCATTGTTAAGAATGAAATTATTTTTCCTATCTGAGCAAGTTTGTGAGGGGACTATGCAAGGTGCAGTAAGAACATTGAAGATGTAATAAAGATTTTAAATTATGCGGGCTGATAATTAATATGTAGGGTTGAAGTACTAAGGATAACCTTTTCCTTTGTGGCAAAAGGCATGGTTTCTTAAGTAGTTTTAAATCTTCAGTGTTTCATCAGTTTCAGTTACTGTCTGAAGTTGAGGAAATTATAGTGTGTGTACCCAGCCGAACACTTCTGTGTGCACTCTGCATAGCAGAACTTCCATATAGGTTAGTACTATTAGAGTCTCAGCCGAACATCTATATGAATTCTCTTTCTAGTAGACACTTATTATGATAAACAGAAAGACGCTGGTCTTATATATAAGGGCTTTTGATCATCTACTGTGATTATATTTTTGGATTCCAAGGCCAGCTTAAAGAACAATAGACTTTATTGGCAATGATGTTGAGAAACTACTGCTAATTTAGAAGTATTTCTTAGTTTCTTCTGCTGCTTTTATCTGGCTGGGACAGTTTTTAGCTACCTAATATACCCTTTTAATGTCACCCTTTCAGATGGGAAGCAAGAGAAAACAACCCTATCATTTTTGTATTAGTTAATTTTGTCAGAGGTTCATTACTTTGTAGTGTGGAAATTTCAATACTGTTCTTGTTTCCTAAAGGAGAACAGATTGGGTTCAGTGGCAATGGTTCCTCCATATTTAGTGTCTACGAGATGCAGCTGTAAACAAGCTCATGAACCAGCACAAAAGATGTTTGTGCATGACAGGTGTTGAGAAAGCATTAGTACGATGTTATGCAGTCTTCCCAAGACCAGTACAAAGCATGCGTGATTTCTGACAACTGTTTTTACAGAGTGATCAAAACTTATTAGACTACACTTGCATCCTTTTTTGGACATGTGGATTCCTATTACAAACCATTAAGTCACCTTAAGTTTGATAAATGTCTACTCTATGTCCTTTTCTTTCTGTTATTTTGGTGATTTTTTTTTTTTTTTTATTTTGATACTGTTTGTCTTGCACCATATTTTTGTGTAGATACTTCATCTATTGTTCACAGCTTCTGCAAGACCTACTTTGATTAATGCTTTTATCAAGTGATTCTGTATAATATTAAGCTCTAATCAATTCTCCAGCAAAACTTACAACCATTAATATCTCACTAAGGGATGAAATAAAATTGTTCATAGAATACTGGCCAAATCTACTGCTCTCTGCAGATTCTAGGAAGTTGATAAAAATGTCAAAAATAATAGCATAGTATTTTGATATTGAAGAGGGGCCTCATATTTCTTTTTTCATCATACAAAATAATCAAGGTAACATTCTTGACTTTCATCACGAAGTAAATTATACAGATTGAAATAATTTACTCTCTGTGGAGCATTGAGAGTAGAAACATTTATTTCCAATAAGAGCTACAATTTGTTTTTCAAGAAGATTCCTAAAGGAAACTGTCTGAAGAAGGGGAGCTTTTCTATTTGGTTAGCATTATTAATAGCTTGGTTTTGTCTCACTGCTGTAACTGCTCACCTTGGGCTCCTCAGCAAAGGAGACCACAGCAGGAGCTGCAAGGTTTTTGCTGTCCGCTGACCCTGTAGTCTTTTCTGATAAAAGTTTATCCATGTATTTTGTGATTTCAAACAGAAACTTTTCTATTTTGTAGGAAAATAGCCTACCTTCTTCCCACATTTTTACAGTTTGTTACATAAAACACTTCTAATTTCTTCGTCCTTCCCCAAAACCACAAATGTTTCTCTCCAATTGGCTTATCACACATTACTGCGGGAGGTTCCAAATGAACAGCTTCATTTGCAGTCACAGCAGTAGTGTGCTTCTGAGCTTGGTCAGGACTCACTGAGGAGAACAGGAGATTTAGGTAGTCAGTTGCAAATGTCCCATTGAGGAAACCTTCATATCTTCTTTGATTCTTTGCATGAGAGTTTACCAGTTAGAGCCTTGGGACAGCCATTACGGGGTGATTATTGTGATGTAAAATAATCAATAGGACTAATAATTTCCAAGTCATTTAAGGTTAGATTCAGTTTAGTTAAATTAGGTATCTGAAACTGTCTAATATTTAACAGCGTATGTATGAGAGGACAGAAGCTGATTTCTATGGAGGGTGTTTCCTACATGAGTTTTAAGACAGGTGTGATGAATTATCCCATAGAAGTGGCTATTTTTTTTCCCATTAATTTTAAGGAGAATCTATAGTAACTATTTCAGACTTAAGCAGCATACTTCAGATATTTAAATTAAAACAGGAACCCCTTCCTTTACAACAGGGGTGTCAAACTCATTTTCACTGGGGGCCATATCAGCCTTGTGATTGCCTTTGAAGGGCTGATGAAAATGAGTTTGACATGCCTGCTTTACAGGAAACAAATTTTACTTGACAGATATATAACACTTGACTCAGTATAAGAAACCCCATCTATCTCATGATCTACCAAAACACTTAGTTTTCCAAGTTTTGCCCATGATGTAATTTATTTTGTTCTCTTGTGTACAGTATGTGAATAAATGCTGAAAGATGCATTTTCTTTTGTGCTTCAAGTATAAACTATGAAAAAAATAATCACATTTTATTATTGCATGATAATTATTCCAAGACAGTGACACTACTAGTTATGTAGAGCTAGTTTAAATTTGAATCAGCCTTGCCTTTTCAAGTATGTGTTGTGAGTTGAGCATCTGCAATGCAGTGTGACATCACCTCTGTGTTGCTGCAGTCAAGGAGTTTTTCTCTTTTGTGGGTTTTATTGTTGTTTTTGTTGTTTTTCCCCCTTCAAATCTTTCACTCTGTTGCAGAGTGATACCTAAGATCTTCCTGATGCTTTGCCTGTTAGTCCCCTAATTCTCATGCTCTGAGTTTGCAACCAAATTCTAGTCTGAGAGCATGCAATTATCAATGGCAAAATGTAAAGCTTTCGGAGGTATTATACTGGTATTATTGTTTTAGAAAGAAAATATACTACATTTTCTCAGGCTTTTATGTAGGTTGCTTAAAATAATTTTTTTTCAGCAGTTGTCAAGGGAATTTGCAAATTTTTTGTGTTGTTTTTCCCCATCTACTATTTAAAGTGGATCCTTCCAAACTTAATACAGCAAACTAATGGCCACAAGACTCTTGCATTCTCACTGTGATCTAATCTAGTTATGTGTATGGCTATTCAAGTGATGGAAAAATGTGGTATCTTAAGTATGTTCTCTGTATGATTCTGTTAAATTTGTCAGTGGTACATTCGTAGCTTCCTGACAAAAAACCCATACTTGTCAGATTACAAGACGACCGGGATGTGTCTGTTGATGTACTAGGCTAATAAAAAAAATTGATTTGAAATGTTTCAAGCACTAATGTTGTTCCCAACAAAATAAAGTTAATATTATGAGATATCTGAGCATCTTCCACACATTCAGGACAGGAGGTGAAAGAATAAAAAGAAGTCCTTTATCAAGTTACGTCAAGACAACATACAATTAAGATAACATCTGGTTATCATAAATGTATACGCATATTAAATGCAGTTGAAGGTGCAGAAATATTTATTGACGTGTTTAAGTTGCATGAACTTTTATGCTATTAATTAAAAATATTTACATTCCTTAGATGCTGTCATCCTCAGCAACCTGTATTACATATACCATGGTTCATATAGTAAATGCAATCCTACTCACAAAAATAAGAGGTCTATCAACTCATTTGTATGCTTTCAGCTATCACACTGCAGATCTGTCTGACACTGAAGTTACTATGAAAGTTGTTTTGTCACCAATTTGAAGGTCCCTTTGGAGGAAAAATAAGAATGTATCCTGTGCATCGCCAGTATAAATTTAAAATGTTGTTTCTGGTAGACCTGACATGAGTGATATTGATCAATTAGCTGAAGCTTCATAAGTTATACCTGAATGTTGGCAAATACCTCACTTTTTTCATAATGTCCTTAAAGCTTTGCTATAAAATCTTATAAACACCCTCTGCAGGTGAAAAATAAAAACATGTGATCCACTTTTACTCTCCATGACTTCCCTTTTAAATACCAGAACAATAATTCTAGGTTTGAATTTTCCCCAATCAGAGTGTCCTTCGTTTTGCAGAGAATCTTGAAGGAATATTTAGATAGGGAATTTTTGTTATATGGTCCTGTGATCTCTTGGACCAAAGAATTAAAAGTTCTCATGGATGACTGAAAACTAGGAAAACATTATGGTTTTGTATATAATGATTTTGGTTTCTTTTTCTATTAAAAAGAGGAACGTTTCCCTGGTTGCAGACTCAGGCTGCTGTGCTAGAGAGCTTGCTGCTGTTCCCATGTTTTCAGAGTCGCAGTGGCCCTGGCTGGGGCAGAGACACAGAGCGGCTGCCACACGTCTGGTGGTTTGGCTCTTGGCACAGGTAGCAGCCATCCAGGCAATTTGCTTTGGAGGTGAGGTGCATGCCAAGACCATACACATAATGAAATGATCTTGGTTTGAAAGAAAATTTTGATAGAAAGTATTGCAACACTTTGAATGTTGCACAACAAAGAGGCATAGGAGAGCTGCACTTTTCACCTATACGAAAAGGTGTTGTTTGACATTCCTGAGTTTTGAGATGTTAGTATCAAAAATAGCTGTTGTGTCACTGCTTTGTTGTTCCTGCTGTTTTACTGGCATATTTCCAGTCCTTTTGTTTGTTGAAGTTTCAGTCTGCAACAATTCTTCTGCTTGGTAAATGTTCCAAACTGCTTTATTAAAACAAAATCCATATACTTTTGTGATTCTTACGAGATTGTCTCCTGCATTTGTTATTAGTTAAGCAAAGGGGCAGAAATGGCATGCTAAAGTTGCATCTATGGTGTGAGGAATGGATACCAAGATTTTCAGCCATGGTTTTCTTCTCTAGGAAACTGTATTATGCCTGAGAATAATTTGCAACCTACATTCTGTATTTATGTTGTGACCATAGTAACTATTTCTGATGTTTTTCTCATAGAAGTTATGATAAATTTATGAGTTTCATATGATAGTATAGTGTGACATTTGCTGTGCACAGTTATTTTTCTAGCAGATCTGCTTCCCTCAAAGAAAAGATGTTGGGCTGTGATTTATCTTTATGTCTGTCTACATAATCTAAATCTTGATATCATAGAGATGACGTATCACTTCAGTTCTAGTACTCATTGCCAGTTTTGTTAGAGAACTGTCAGTTTTGTAAAGGGAAATACTAAATGTAAGGAAAGAATAATGAAGTGTGGATAATTCTGTTTGGTTAATATAAAACTAAGCTTATTTCTTTCTTAACTAATCTGAATTCCAAATCTATTCAGAGTTCTTAAGTATTAATTTACCAATATCCACACCATCACACACATACTCACTTCTGTTCTCCACTCAGTTTATTTCATGCTTTTGTATCCCTCTGGATAGATACTGTCCGCAATAAAAAGTGTATCTCTCTCTCTTATTTAAACTCAGTGGTGATCCTCTGCATCCAGATGTACGTATATATTTGTTTCTTAGGCAGCATGTTCTGTAACTTGAGAAAACAATACTTTCAATCATGTTATGGGCATGACTATATACTTCCATTGGAAGAAGCCATATGCTTTCCTTGCATTGACTCACACTGTAATGATGATGCTATGAGAAGAAAACAAGAGCTAGTAAAAATAGCTATTATGTGAAATAGCAGCTGCTTAATACTTCATTTGTAATATTAAAAATAAATTCTGGTGAAGAAGGATTGTTACAAGGTGATCTAGTTAAAAATGCATGCTAAATCACAAACAGCTGGCTAAGAACATGTATGATTGATAAATGAAGCATATGTTCCTCTTGCTTATATTTTCACATTTGTCTCCATATATATGCTATGCAAATATACACAGGCAAATGTGCATTAAAATAGGAAATTCCTGAAATTTTTTGAGATTTTCCATAAAATACAGAAGAAATAAGCATTAGCAATTGTTTTTATAAAAAAAGCATTTTATTAAACAGTCACCCCAGTTCTGTTACCAGCCCTACATAAGCTTAGATCTCACAAAATTCCTCATTGATACCTACTCCATATGCCATGGCTCTGAAGTCATGCAGACCTGTGACTAGAGTAAACTGTGAATACTATCAAGCAACATGAAAAATACAGCTGTTGTCACCCCAAAGACAACTGAGATGAATCAGAGCAACAGTGTAGCTTTAGACATCCCTGCTGTTGCACACCATCAACCTGAAAATGGATCACTTCCATTCTCCGAAACACGATCAAAATGTTCTCGACAAGAGAATTAGAGAGCTGCCACAAGCTGTCTCAAGGCCTTAAAAGTGTAATTCCTGGAAACCTCTTTGTCTGAACCAGGAGTTGAAAACTTCGGTATCACTTTCTGTGTGGATCTGCAGGAGCTCTTTTCAACCAGCCTGCAAGCTTTAAATAAGCAAATACTAACAAAGGGACAGAAGACATTTTTATGTCGTAGAAGACAGTTGGTACAGGCAACCTTTTCTGCATATAGGGCTGAATTTGGTAAAAGCAATAAAACAGAGCTGACCAAACCCAGAATTACAACATTGCTAGAGATACAGAATAGTCTGTTCTACCACCCTCATCTGAATTGTGAAAGTTCAACACCTGAATCTAGGTGTAATCCTAGCCAAAAGGTATTAGATATACTTAGACCCGTATCTTGTTTTTTCCTCACCTTCGGTTCCAATTTAGATCCTTAAAAAATGTCTCTTAAAAATTACTATGTTTCTGTGAGTTTTGGGCTTTTTGATTAAAAAAAAAAAAAAAAAAAAAGTCAAAAATTTAAACTAACCTCAGAAAAAATAGGTGTTCAAGAAATCTTTTTGGGGATTTTCTGATTCTTCCTAAGGGAACAATCATGTTTCAGACTCCTAGAAGACAGAAGCTATCTCTTACCAAAAGACTGTATTTCACACGAGCTTCATAGTCTCTGCATCTCTGTTAGAAAGTACTTAGGTAATTTTTCTATTTCAAATGCTAAATGTTAACTTGGACAAATGCCCACATTTCATGCTCCAGTTACTGTACATGACTTTTAATGCTAATATGCTAGTAAAACTATTAGTAAAAATAGTGGTATAAAAATGGTGAATGCTACTTAATGTATACTCCCTAGATAAAAAATATAAAATGTAAAAGAAAAGGATTTTGTTTCCCAGTCACTGTTTTAGTAGCATTTGGAGCCACTTTTCAAACTTCCATAGGAGCATTCAGCCAGAGAAGTAGAAAAGGGATTAGAAATATAAGCAGCAAGCTCCAACTTCCTGCACTCTCTATGCCCTACCTGGCAAGCCAGAGCAAAAGTTTGTTACTCCTCAATGCATGTTATGAATCAGCAGCAAGAAGGAGAACACATGTAGAAAGATGTCATTCTGGATGAGTCTGAGCAATATTTTTGTAATCCTTGTGTTATATCTTCTATTTTCCTGATGTTATTGTCCTTTGAACTCTGAAAGCACTTTAAGGAACAATGCAAAATATCTTTGGTACCATAGTGACTCAGTTTCTATGTAATTAGCTCCTCCTCCACCTACTATACATTCTTTCGTGGTATTCTGAATGCAACTTTTTCAATTCTATTTAATTTTCATAAAGAGAGTGCAAAAGCCTGTCTTTCTAATACATATAGCCAGAAGGCACATACATATATAAAACAGACTGCAAAAGTCTAGCCAGTGACATTGTGTCAGTTGACTACTCAGAAAGATAAAATTGTGGTTGATACAGTGATGATGGAGATGTGTTACAGAACAAAGCCAGAATGAAATCTCTTTATCTTCACCTCCTTTACTCCTCATTTATAGTACCTGTGGTTTCACTTCTGGAAAGGCCTCTTGATCTGTTATTTTTACTTTTGTTAGAAGACACATGTTCCTGAAAAATGTTTAAAATTTACAGAACAAATTAGACATGCTTTGCAGTGTGTTAGCTCCTTGTCTTTACTGACATTTTATCTGTATTTCTGGTTTGTGTAATACTTCCCAGATGATAATTATTTGTCAAACACTAGCAGTTTGCCTGATATTATTGAAAGAAGACTTGAAAGGTATGCTTATGGCCATGATGTCATTGTAGGATTTATCTTTTGCTATGTTTGGTTCTGTGCATGCTTTCACATGCCTATGATCACTGCTGAAGCACAGAAGATGATTCCTTCATGTGGAATAAAACACCTCAGAACACTGATAAATACATTTGCATGGTTTTTTTTGAACATGTGATAAACTATATGTTTCCCCATAATATCCAGCATTTGGTGAGGTTAAATATGGCTTGTCCAGCTTACAGTACACAATTCTGTTACAGAGTCAGGTAGCGGTTTAAACCAGGAATGACTGCAGATGGGAACATCTGATTTTACATTGAGGATACCATCCCACCAACATCTTGACTGCTGCTGGCATTGTAGCTGTACTAACTGCCCCAAGCATTTGCTTGTGTATAGCATCGAAAGAGAGATGCATCATCAGTCATGTGTGTAATATTCCCTAACACGTGAACAGATGCTAAAAACCTTTCATATCTGTTAAAATAGACTTCATCAAGGTAACTTCATGAATTGTGAGACATGGAGGTTCTTTCCTAAATTAAAAAAAAAAAAACAACAACCAAAACAAAACAAAGGAAAACCCCAGCATTATACGCAAAAAGTCAAAGTTAATGAATCAGTGTCTCAAATTGTATTTTTAAAATGTAAGAGGCTGAAAATCCAGGTGAACTTTAACTGTCATAGGTACAGAAGGGTTCAAAGAAGCCTAATAAATAGGATGGTAGAAGTATTTGAGTATATTTAAAGGAAATAACTGCTATTTGTCAATATATTGACAAACTGGCACACTAATTCATCCATAAAATGTTACAGGAATAGTAGGATCGTTGAGTGCATTAACAGATTAGATTGTCCCATCTCTTGAATTTTTGGCTCTATATATGTGCAGAGGATCTTCACCAAAAAATAAACTCAGAGAAATAGATCTTAGAGGAAATAAAACTCAAAATGAAATCTTGAAAAGTATGGTAACAAAAGAAATAGTAATAAAGAAATTTTGTAGAATATAGTATCTGGCTCTGAAGAAATAGTGCATGACAAGTGCTTTGCAGTTTTTCCTTGTGTTTTGTTTTTACCAAGAGAGATAACATTACTTTTGAAACGAAAAATTGAAGCAAGACCTGACAGTAATGTTTCTTTCCTGGTAAGTCTTGCTGAGCTCCAGAGCTCTCCCCTTAGGAGAACTTTAGTTTTTTTCAGACAGAGGCTATTGAGTGGGAGCCTGATTTTCACAGGACAGATGCAAGGCTTGTCTGCTACTATAGGGAGAAGAACTATAAAACACAATTTGTCCCTCCTCAGGAATTTTCTTCTGTGCTGCCTTGTGTGTAGCTTCTGAGCAAATCAGAACAACTATTTTTAGTGAACACAAACATTCCAACACTTTTTAGGGCAAGGAAAATAAAATTAAAATGGGTAATACCAGTAAAAGTCTCACTGAATGATCACATAGAATTAGAGAACATAATCTGAAAACTAAAATAGTAAATGCTAGATTCCATTTGTAATTTAGAGTAGTTTTACTACAAAAATAAGCAAAATGAAGAAAAAAAATTCCAAACAGAAGAGTTTTAACTTTGCTTATTTTTTTGTTTGTTTGTTTTTTGTTTTGTTTTGTTTTGTTTTTTTGAGGAGTTTCCAGATTTGAGGGAAAAGACTTTTCCCAGTCTTCATGGCAAACTGTGTATGTGCAAAGCTTTGTGCTCACAGGTTTTCCTAAGGAAATTTGTATAATATTTTAAAATAACATCTCATTTGTTATTACTTTGTCTTCCTGAAACCTTACAGCATGATTACTTAATAATCTGGATTCTGAAACGTATGGAAAATATGATGTTGGCAATAATATCCTGAGATTCAGGATATTTTCTAACAGATTGTAATTCCTGGGAAGATTCAGCTAGGTTTTCTGAGGTCATTTGTCATTTGGGGGCTTTCTGATACAGTCCAAGTGATTTATGCTGATGTATTTGTCTGATGCATTAATTATTTTAATGTTGATTAGGCTAGCAACACTAATTTGATAGAAAAGACAGTATTTAATGGTTAGAACAGTACTGAGAGTTGCTGTTTGTTGATTGCGTCATTGACAACTGCATGAACATTAAATATTTGTTTTCCATATTTATTGTAAACAAGTGCTAATCAATTCTAAGAGAACTTTCAAAATTGAATCACAGCCTTCTATCAAAAGTAAGTGAAAACACTGCTACTTTTTACTAATATTATAAGCTGTTTAATATTTATGTACACCTTCTCCCTCCCCCATTTCCTTAAACAGAAACAAATTACTTAAGTGAGAGAAGGCTGTTGAATGTTCAGGGCAGGAGTGCAATATTTATATTTGTGCTTTCAAAAATAGTTTCTGGATGAATTAAAAAAATCTGGTGGTTACAGGCTCATTTCAATGAAACCCTGAAAACTCAGAATGGTTCTAGTAATAACAAGTTCTACTTACTATATGCAACAGCAATTTGTTAACAAATTATGTGAATAATCAGCCTATTATCTTTACACGTTCTCAGTAACTTTTGCAGCTTATCAGCAAAACTATACTGCCTTTACATCAAGCATTTATAAAGGTGAAAAATTTCTGACATTCTGGTAATGTAATCTGTATAAAATATTTTGAGACAAGAAAATTAGGAAGGGACGTGTACTACTTGCTAGAGAGGGGGGTAGATGCAGCAAAAATTAGCAACTGGAATATTAGTAGGTGATAATACATAGAAAAAAGTACATAATTAAGTACACTTCTATAATTTAATTTGATTTCTTAATCTAGCTTATTATGTAAAGCTATGGATATCAACAGTTAATTTCAGAAGTATTTTTCATTTCATTTTTGAAATGTTCATGTTTTGCTAATGTAATGACAAAAGAAATTGTGATGTTTGAAAATGAACAATTTCTCTTTACCTAAATTTCTCCAGTGGTGCAAAAAGTTGTCAGATACAAACCCTTCAAGATTATTGTGCTGAAACCAAAGACAACATTCAGCAGTTATATCATGGCTTAAAATATTGTATATTTTAAAAACCTGCATATATTTTGTGTATATGAAAGTAACAAATTTCTGATATGCCAGATTTATCTTAGGAGTACAACATTCTTGGTCTGTGCATTGTTTGAATTAACCATCAGTTTAAAATCACAGGTATACAGAAGCCTGAGCCAAAAAACATATTATAGCACTTCATGAGCTTTGGATGGCATAAAACAAATAAGTTGATAGACTGAATTTTCAGCTCCACTCTAAAAGAGGCAATACATTATTAACTGATCAGCTTAGGCATAAACATTTTCTGAATAAAAGGAATGGTCCACTCTACAACTGTGAAGTTGAAAAGCATAGTACATTCTCAACTCACCAATGGATTTCATTAGTTGATTTGTGATATTTGTTATCCTCATTGTTCCTCACTTCCTTTAGCTTTAAAAATGAAGAGTGATAATTTACTTATTAGATACTTTGAGATGAAGAATTGTAGGAGAGCATGAAGACTTGATATTTGTCCCACTACAATCCTGCTAGGAATATAAATGAGTTTTTCTTTTAGTTTCTTAGACAGTGTAAGAGACCTGAGATTCAACAAATCATCTCCAGTGAGACTTCATATTAGCAGAACAGTTCTGATCAACAATAAATTAGACTATTAGTTTATACTATTGCCAATATTTTAACTGAGATAGCACAACTACTTTTTTGCTTTGTCTCCTTGTTATACTTATCTGATTGCATGGTACAGGTTATGATCAGTCATGATTCAAATAGGAATTTAGGTTGTTTTCCCAATCCTGTTGCCTTCAGTCTGACAGCTGCTCCCTTGACATCTCCCCAAACTAGTCAGAGCTTAGAAGTAAATGGTGGCAGGCAAACTAAGAACAATAAGGGATTTCTCTCTTCACCTCCTGTCTCTCATGCTGACAAACATTTTTCATTCCCAAAAGAGACTGTCAGTTTCTTGGATGACCGCTTATGCTTCTTGGACTGCTGCCACATTTGTTTTTATTTTTGAGAAGTTCAAGAGATGGCAATGTGAAATGAGTGACCCTTTTCATCCTTGAAAAAAGAATGAAAATGACAGACTTATTCCATTTCTTTGTAAAATGAGCTTATTTGCCTTCCCCCCCATCCCCCAAACAAAAACAAAAACACAAAACAAAACAAAACAAATAACCAACAAGTGAAAGAGTTATTCCATTAAAAATACTTCAGGTAACCACCAATTTTTTGCAGTACTCAAAATGAACAAACATGACATCAAAATTATTAATTCTTGCAAACGCAGCTTGTTAACATATTTTTCTATTATTCCTGACCCCTTCAAATAAGTATTGTTGTGAAAATCAGAAACAAAGAAGAAACAAGTCTGTTTAAACAAAATAATCATGGGATGTTAATGAATAATTCCTGAGCTGAAACCAGGGTTCTTTCTGCAATTTCAATGAGAGGGCAGTACTATGAGACATATAATGTGTGTATGACTAGAAACCCACTAATACTAGGAACAGAAAATACTGACTGACCCAATTACTTGAACATTGTTCAATAAACATTTAAACAAAATAGATAAATCACTAAATAGTGTTCTTTTTCTTTTCTAGTCACAGAGAGAAAAACAGGCAGTGTGCATTTTCTGGTGAAAATGGACTGAATGAAATGTCTAACAGCATTATCCACAGAGGGGCTGAAAATTAAAAATTAAATAAAGCACGTCCATGATGACAGTGCATCCAAGAAATCCTTTGAATTTAGGCCAAACAGCTCTAGAGAAAATGAGAAACTCCTGATGCTTCCTGCCAAAACAGAACAAATTTATTTCCAAATCAAAACCTATGAGGACAGTTGCATATTTCTGGTTATGTTATATGGTGGACGTATTGTTTACTGTTTAATTACATAAATATAGATCGTAGGTGCTTACTTTTCATGTTGCTTTCTGAAATATCTCCCTCGCATTTATTTTGGTCCCTTGCGCTATATATTTTATTTCTTTGCAGGTGTAAAGTACTTTTTATTTAATTTAATTCTTTTCCACAGGTATTTATAGTTCTGATATCTTTCTTGTTAAATAGTAAGCAGGTTTGGAAGCTTCTTTGTCATTATATGCAAAACCTTGATAGGGTGTCTGTTTTTTTCCTCAAAGGAAATATCCCTATCCGAAAGCTCATGTGTCAGAAGAAGTAAATGTGCACTGTTAACAATGGATGTTATACTAAATGGAGAAAATAGCATTAAAAAGGAAAAAAAAGCATTATATTTTGTGCATAGCTAACCTGAATATGTAATTATAGGAATTACAGAAGGTATTCAGGAAGTGATTAGATATGTAAAGTTAATAATAAGAGTATATACAATGGTGTTAGTGAAGAAAAGATCTGTAAGGATTATAGCATTTATTATTTCCGGACATAAATAAAACACATCCTAGGAATTGGGGATAAATGTGCTTCTTGGATTAGAGTATAATTGTAAAATATTCTCATTATACTGTAATATTAAGGAGAAAACAATGGATCAGCTCAGATTTAACACAGCATTTTCAAAATCTTAGATTTTTTTAGTATGTTGCAGTTATGGAAACATTGTAATGCTGAAGGTACCTGGAGTAGAATGGGGAAAATTCTAAATAGGAGAGGCAGAAACTTCAGCAATGTATGTCTTTGTCTTGGTAGCACAGAGCATCATCTTGGTTTTGATTAATCATACAAATTTTATTATCTATAATTATCTTTAATTATAGGGATTATTATGCTAAAAGGAAGATTATAGCTGTGCACAGTTGAACAACCTGTAAGCTTTTATATATCTTTATTTTCTGGAAAAGAATATAGGATTATAATGCTCGTAGGTGTTTCTTCTGTCAATTTTGGAGCAGTATACATCATTATTTCTATTATCAACTTTTGTCACTCATTAAACAGCTTTGCAGAGCTGGGAGAAATATCTTGCTTTGGAACTATCTGTCAGTAACTGGCAGAGGCAAAATTGTATAGCAGCAGCAGCAAGAAAAAGATGAGGCTATAACTGTATTGGTATTTCCAGAGTTGTGATCAATCTCCAAATGATCTGAGGCTTTGGTCTGTGACTGCTGGGCAGGATGTTCTTCTGTCACCCAAAATTTACCATCACCACCTCTCAATCAGGAGTGACTGCGTGGTTTCAAGATCACAGAGGAAATACTGTTAACCCTTGAGAACCCCAAACCAGTCTTTGGGTGGTAAGCAGCCTGGAAATGTGTCTGCATAGTGCTTTAATGTAGATTTGCTGCTCCCTGTGGGAAAGAAACTTCTCTGGGCTGATTGGACTGTACTGAGGCTGATCTTAGTGCTTTGAAGGTACTTGATTATACAACTGGAAATGAGTTGCAAAAGAAAAAGCAGTACACCTCATTTTCAAGATTTAAATGATATATGGGTTTGCTTCTGACAAGCAGGAGTACATCAGGGAGTATATTTCTCTCAGTTGAAGCCAGTAATGTAGTTCCAGATCATTCTCCTGAGTGTTATTTCTCAGAATAGGCTTCTTTCTGCAGTCAGCACTCCTTCATTTATCAAACATCAGGTGAAAGGAACATATCAGTGATAAATAATCTGATGATGATTTCCAATTTTAAAAATTGCTTGTTTTGCTGATATTTCTTTTTACTGGAGGAGGAGAGTAAGTAAAGTGAAAATTATAAATTATTTAGTAGTATGAAATTGTATAATCTTAGAAATATCTTGATTATATAGCAAGTACAAGTCCTTTAGGATTGAGGTCTGCATGTCTTATAAGAGCTTTACAATGAAAAGGAAAGAGAGTACAGAAGTTCAGAGAGATTTGCACATTTGTATAGCTTTCTTTAATATGCAGGATAAGTATATAAATATAAGCCTAACAGAATGTTACATGATAGATGGATAAACACTGAAGAGTAGGTAATCTCAAAACAGCAACAGTCACTAAAGTTAATTGTTGATTACCTTACATGTGAAGAAAGTTATTAGAAATCTAAATATGAGTGGGACTTGTGTTCTTATGAAAGACTAACTTCACTTACAGAGGTCAGTGAAAAAAATGCTATTAATAACTGTAAGGTAATGGTGTGTTCTCTGAAAGTCACTAAATCAGAATGTATGCACTTTTGTCATTCATTTTTGGTGTTTTTTAAATGTATTTTTTAAAGATGTGGGCATAGTATGTAATCTTTGAGGCTGGATAGCAAATATTAACTTCACTTTATATTGAACAGGACAAATTTAAGGAGGGCAAGGACTGAAATTTGTTGAATGGAAGCATAAATCAGGAGGAAAGTTATGATTTGGACTCCCTCAAATTGTTCTTTGAGTATAATTATATTTAACATTTTTAATAGAGTTGTCGTAAAAAGTGCTAGTCAGCATACTTGTTGTGTCATGATGACACAAAATTAGAAAAAAAAGTCCAGTGGAAGACTGATTTAATGTAGCGAAATAATCCAGTGATTTTAGAAATTGGAGAGACAGAGATGGGATGGAATTCATTAATGTAAAATTCAAATCCTGCACTAGGGTTAGAGCAAATGATACTTTTTGTTAAAGCTTTTAGTCAGTTGTGACAGAGAAAAATCTGTCCCAGTGTGAGTCATCTAGTATGAGGAAGACTTTTATGGGACATCAGTTAAATCATACATAGAATATTGTACAGTTGTGCCTATCATAAGCAATAAAAAACAACTGCAGTTGTCAAATTCCATGAGTTAAGTCGTGGGAGTGAATAGAGGAAAGTAAAGCTTATTTGTGGTAGGAATCTAAAAGAATTTGGCTTTTTTGTTGTTCTTGCAAAGACATATGGGAACAAAGCCACAATGGGAGGTAAATTACTAGATGAGAGCTAAGAAACAATACTGGCACAATTACAAATTAGTATATAGTGGCTTTAAATAAGTTTAGGCTGTCAAAGTGAAGAACAATTCTAACTGTCAGACCACAGGGAATAGATTTTCAAAAAGACTGATGTGACAAAATCCAAACCCGAAAGTCACGTAAATACTTTACCTATTGCCGTGCAGTTTTGGCAATGGATTACAGGGTCCAAAATGTCGAATACTGATTTAAACTCCACAGGAAGACCAACACTATTTTCAGAAAACTGTTAAAAATTAAGTAATTTTCTGTAGTAATTCTGATCTTTTAAAGGAAAAGTCCCATGATGACTTTTTAAATTAAATTACTGGTACTCCATTGTGTCTTCTTTGAATGTAGTTAAAGTCATAGCCATTGGCGGTGTTTGAGGTTTAGGTCCACAATCATCCTCAAAAATGGAAACTGCCTTCTGCAGAGTTTCTGACTGAAGAAGGTGGTAACATTTATTTTTATGCGTCTTCTTTTGCAGTTGAAGGTACTCCTTTTGAAATTGTCAGCAAATATTTGTCCCATTTGGTTGTGACAAATGGTAAATAAATGCTAAAAAGAGTGAGGAAAACAGAACAGAATAGAAAACAAAGTTAGAATACTAAATAAAATCAGATAATGTAAAAATATTTAATAATTATTTGAGGGAAATAACTCCTTCAGTTTCTATTCATATTAATCAAAGTAATTCTAATACTTAAGAATGAGGAAAGTAAGACTTAAGTCCTGATGGTGAAAACTGTTTTGATGCCATCAAACTAACATTCCTAGGAAAGAGGAAAAAGGGTTGGACTGCTGTCCTGGAATCTTTTAAAATGGAACTGGACAAAGCCCTGCAGAATACACCACAGAAAATATTGTTTTTTAAATGAATTAGTGATTTTCCAATATCAAACATCTAGGCAGAATTAACACTTTCAGAAAGGGAGAGCTTAGTACAAGAGAACAGAAACTTGATTTGTTGGCAAATTATGCACCTTTTGAAGATCTGTTAGCTGAAGAAGTGTCTCTTTCTTGAAGCACTGTCTCAGTATAACAGCTGGAAAAAAACACATCTATATATAAAAAAAACCCAGATGTGCTTAAATTATTGAAAGTAATAGAGAAATATTCAATATAAAGAGGAGCAAGAGACTTAGAGGTACCCAATGCATTTATTTAACAAATAGGGCAGTGAGTTGCTATCAGTGAAATAATCATCTTCAAACAGAAAAGAGGTAAGAGAGTATATTTTGTTGAAACTATAACACTCATAAGAGAATACTGAAAATTACATGTCAACAGCTTTGTATAATTAATGGAAGGCTACCCTCTTTGAATCAGCCAGTTTCTCAGGAAATTTATTCTTGTGGCTGATTTTCAGAATAGTAGATAAGTTACTCATCCAGTGTTTATTGCACAGAAGACACAAATATGATGTTTCACCAGATGTACCATTTTTTCACTTGGGATAATGGCAAGAAAGATTAAAACCCACCCTAATGATGGTAACCCTATGGAGAAGATAGGAACACAACTGAGAAGTCCTAACAAAATAATACCCAAATAATAGTTTTAATTTCTTTGTAAGTATGTGCACTTGTAGAGATACAGGACTTGCTAAATGACAGAAGTTTATGTAACAAATGACTTTTTTCCTTTTTAGAGTTGAACTAATGATTAATGATGTTTGCTACATGGAAGGAAACAGTATACTAACTCCCCAAAATCTTTTGCAGCAGTTGCTGTGTTTAGCATTTAATGTTTGTAATGTCTAAAGTGTAGTGTTTCACATATTTTTTGTGGCTCTGAAAACAAATACAACAGTTGGAAGACCATGTGGGTAGATAAGATGGAAAATCGAGCTCGTATGATTTCAGCTTTTTCAGTATATCATTGGCTTTAATGGGAGCACACTAAAAGGCAGTTGTTTTTGTTATGTTTTGCAGGTTAAAGAAGTGCATTCCCCCTACTTTCAGTTTCAGATCACCAACACCCTTCTTTGATCACCCTACTTTGTTTATCACTTGAAAGACTTGATCAGAGAAACTGGAACATTTTTAAAACTTTATGTGAATTCAGATGAAAATTGCTGATACAATGGCAGAAACCCAGAAGCTTTCCAGGGGCTTCCTACACCACCTTTCTTGCCATGCCCCACAAGGAGTAGAGGGTAGTGACTGCTCTGTTCTGGCAATATGTGTGAGGTCTGTAAAGATCAGATACACATGAGACACTTGCATGTTGGCAGGCTTCTCTACATGATGAGATTAAGTCTGTATCTAAATGCGTGTCATGTTGGATTTAAATCTCTTTTCAGTTTCATTTGTTGATGCTACTCACGCAGTTCTAGATGAAAGTTAATTCTCTTAACAAAACAAGGTGATTGTGAAGTAGAGGGATCAAAAAAACTTGCACTCTTAATAAGTTTGAGAGAATAATTTCTGTCACAGCTGATAAGTATTCTTTAATCATGATTGCATTGTTCACGTTATTTTTACATAAATGTGTTTCAGATTGGGTTTTTGGTTTTTTTTTGTGGTTTTTGTTGTTGTTGTTTTGTTTGTTTTTGTTTGGTTTTTGTTTTTGTTTAGTTTGTTTTTGTTTTTGTGTTTTTTCTCTGCTTGGTTTTGAGTTTGGGTTTTGGTCTTGTTTGTTTGATTGACTGATTGTTTTGTCTGCACAGACCATAAAATTAACTTTGTGCTATTTGTTATATACTGCTTTGGTGGTCTTATTACTCAAAGATCTATTCATTAGGGAAGTGCTTACTACCCTAAAATGCACTTCACGGGAACAGATAAAACCCCATAAAAAATACTTTCTTTTAGCCAAAACAGACCCAAATAGCAGCAGCCTAATGATTCCCATTGTTTTTTCTAACTCCTGAATTATGTACTTTTTCTCTTGTAATGTAAATTGCTTGTAGGTTACATTAGCTAACCAACTTTCATACCTTTGCTGAATAAAGCTTTTACATCATAGTCCCATACACTTTTTATAGTTCTATCTGTTCCATATTTACATGATAATTTCAAATTAATTATACAATGGCATCTATGCTAGAGGAATAGTGGCTTCTGTTATGAGGCTCATCTGGAAGAGTATGACATATTTAATGTAGAAAAATGACAAGTGAGAGGGAAATGTGCTTATTTTCTCTAAATGGATGAAGCCACAAGTGCCAGAGCATGAAACAACTATTAAAGCATAGTGCCAACAGTTAAATAAATTGAAAAATTAAGCATGAATACATTTAGGCGTAATATTTAAAAAATAATTCTTTATTCTAGCTAGCAAAGAGCTAAGTTTCTGGAAAAAAAAAGGAGAAATCTAATAATTCTTAACACAATGCTTGACAGTTTCAAATAATTCTGACTGTGGTTGCTTAGCAGCAAGAAGCTGAATCCACTGATGTCTGCATTCTCAGGTATATTTCTGTTGTCTGCTTGCTTCTCTTCCTCTAACTCCTGGCATCTCAATATGCAAAATCTTGTCCTCTGTCTGGCTGTCTACTTTTTGGAGAGAAGGAGGATTTTTCTTCATTCTTCCTTTCAGTCATCTGGTCTTATCTAGGATAACTGCAAAAGGAGGGTTACAAAGATGAGTAAAAATGTCCTCTGCTGAGAGCTTTCATTGAAAATATCAGAACAGTTGGGACCAACTTAAAAGTGTTTCTGTTGGTGATTTTAAAAGTTCGAGAGCATTTATTGGTAGACAGACTGTAGGCGAATATAGTCTTACAGTTCTCTCTGAATTCAGCCAACAGGGTGCGGTTTGAAAAGATAATGTGGTGAAGCCTGTGGGACAGGAGCATCCTGGGAACTTAATATTTTATTAACTTCTGATTTTGATGTCCAAGTCACTTAACTTGTCATTAAACTAAAGAGATTAATAGTAGAAATTGATGTAACAAGTTGATACTGTATAAATGTCTTGTATTTCAGAAGGCATCCATTTTTAAGGACTTTGCTGATAAGGTGAATAGCTGTAAAAAATGATTAAACTACAGAGAGTCTATCATCCAAAACTGAAGCATAGCTTTTCCTCTGGGGTGATGCATGGCAGCTCTTCAATAACACATACAAACACTGGACAGCAAAAAGTGACTTTAGAAGGACAGGAATGTAACTGTATGATCACCCCTGAAGTAGGTGTATAAAAGGGAAAAACTGTTTCAGATTGGTGCTAGAATTTTTTTAATTCTACTTGCAGAGGTTAAGAAGCAAAACTGAAGGGATGCTCAGATAACCCGTTGGTACACAGAGCTGAATTATTTTACAAATGTTGAAATTCAGACTTAATCTGTTAATAACTCACTTCAAAAGGCACTTGAAAAGCATGTGATGGGATCAACTTTTACAGCGAATTTTATTCTTCATTGATAACTATTTTGAGAGCTATTTTGAAGTGTCAATGCTGCTTATTATGGCTATCTTGGTATTTCCCTTAGGACATTAGAGGCTTTGTAGAAGAGCAGGATCCTCTGTAGTCAAGATTTCATGTTCTGCCTTGCTCATGTTTAGCATACTTCAGCTAAACTGAAATCTGCCAAAAAGATGCTCAAATTCAACAGTACCTGGAAATTAAATTTTTTACTGGTTTTAGCTAATTTAGGATGGCAGAAGCAAAGACAGACCTATCAGATGTCATATATCAAACAAAGGTCTTTCCATAGTAGTTTCTCTAATATTCTAGAAGGGAAACCCCCACCGTTCTCTAAATACTGGAGCATGCAGAACAGGATGAGTGTTACAGAGAAAGGAGACAGTCTATGGCCTATGCTTGTGCTCACGACATAAGCAAGTGATGCTCATTCAGCCACAGCCACAGATGTGTATGCTTTATAATGTTCTCTCTTCTGTTAAGTTCAGCAGTTCTGTAATGGTCCTTCCTTTCTTTTATGATGACTTGTATGCTGGTGCAAGCTGTCAATTGACAACCCTGAAAATGATAATCCTTTATCTGCAGGTCAGGTACATAGTATACAAATGAATTGCAAGTTTTTGAAACTATCAGCGCACCTCAAGGCTGACCCATTGAAACCTTGTTTATAAGTTAAAGAAGCTCCATCTCTATAACCAATTTACTGCAGAGTTTATAGGCATTTAAGAGAATGTATTTTTCATCCCTCTGTTTTTTCTATTTAAACAGCACTACAACCGCCAGATGGCTATAGTAGTTTGTTCCATATAAATGAGGAAACCAAGGGGTAAACAGTTGATTGATAGCCTAGAGCTTTTTATGGTGTTGATTATATTATTCTAATACTACTGTACTGTGTTAGAAAAATTTGCACTGTTTTTTTGAGGGTTGACTTTGAAATAAGTTTCCTTTTTGGAAATTATTTTCCTTTTCCTTTTCTCTGAATCTGACTATGTTGTGGCTTTACTGGTTTAAATAACATACACATATACAGATGTCCTTGCCGCTAGCAAATTTGTGCTATGCACAACCCTTCAAAATTTTGAAGCTGATTCCAATTAAAAACACATTTCTTGTTTGTATACAATATTTATAAATCTGTTATATTGTTTTGCATTTGTTATTTGAATTTCTAGCTTATGTTATCTGAGTTCAAACAGGAAAATCATGGTTTCTGGCACTGGAAGTGTTGCCAGTTATTTACAGATACCAAAAGATCACTGGTAAAGTGCTGCTATAAGTAACTCCTAGTGTCTGGCTGATGCATTTCAATTATTTTAGTTTGTCTGATTGCTCACCAAGTTAAAAAGGTTACTGATTACAAAGCCAGTCACAGCCTAGTATAGAAGGAAGAACTATGCTGTGAGATATTCTAAGATATTCTACCCAGCTTTTCTTTTAGCCTTTACTAAAAGAGCTGAGTTTGGACTTAAATTTTTTATATAAATTCTGGCACAATTTATTAAGTCAATGTGGTTGTAAGGTGTTAAAATTAGGGAAAAAAAAAAAAAAAGAAAAAATCAAGTTGTTCTAATTCTGAAATGGCCTTTTAGACCTTGAAAACAGTTTATACATGGACTAGTACTTCCTTTCCTGCATTAATTCTGTAGAGAGAGAGGGAAAGGCCTTGCAGAGTAAAAATAACAACAAAATCACAGCATTCAATTCCTTTATTAAAAAAGTACAAGACTACAGCATAAACGGTCTGTAAAGCAAATAATCTAATAGGTCATATGATATTTTTAGGGGAAAATAAAAAGTTTCTAGAGGAAAAATATTTTCAGTGGAATTTGTTTTAACCTGAAGACAAACTGCAATAAGAAATTAAAACTGCAACACTAAGGTTTAACTAGAAACTGTTCAATCCACAAGGGAAGTCCTTCATATAATTGAGTCAGAATATTGAAACATTTACACATTACCTGTGTTTGTGCAGAAGATAAAGCAGAAACACGTGCAGTTCCTAGGGGGACAGAGGCTTTGTGGCCCCGCTGAACAGTGTACACTGCGCTGAGGGTTTCCAATGGAAAGATGAATCTTCATCCCTGCTGCTCTCCAGCAGCAGGTCTTTACTAAAAAACTTTTCAGCGTACTGGGAACTTTGTATGGTGCTCTGTGTTGTTCACTCTGCTGTTGTCCTTCTCCAGCACTGAGATCTCACTGAGATCTCTCCTAACTAAAAGTTTCCCCATACCAGAAATCTTGTCATTGATGGCAGGCTGTTGTTTTGGTTTACTTGCTTAGCTGTTGTTTTGTTCTCTGCACCATATCAAAGTTAGCCTGAGTTTCTGTGTTCAGTATTAAAGGGCATGATAGAACATTCATTTCTCTAAAGGCCGAATCACTCTTCTGAGTTTTTAAGTTAGTGTTGCATTGCTTCCTAAAGATAGCCTTCTACAAAAAGCAGTCCAGTACTCAGGTTACTTGTTTGAACATGTTTTTTTGCTAGAATCAAGGGCAGAATATATTGAACAACATTATAGGTAATGTACTCAGCAGTACGTATTTACTGCATTGCCTTTGTGATCAACTTGCAACATTTTGAGTTCAAAATATTATCTAAAGACAATAAGATATCTAAGCATCGTTGTTCTTTTCATTTTCAGATAGGGCAGTTGAGGTGCCGTGATGCTGAGGTACTTGATAAGAGTTTACATAGAGAATGAACATCATGTTTCATTGCTAATACCCTGGTACAAAATAACCAAACACATTCATGTAGTTTAAAAATATATATAGTTTCTGTTTGTTTGTATGTCCATCTAAGACTAAGTTAAAAATCAAGCACAAAATCTTAGGTAGCTAAGCTCAGATTCAACTGCATCAAAGATATTTCCATCACTTCCTGGAAAAATAGTGGGCAATATTTTAATTATATATATATATATAACTTTTAAAAAGATAGCCTTCTTCTTTTACAACTACAGTGGATTAACACAGCCTATGACAGAAAAAACAATTGTTTTAGGACTTTTCCATAAATGATGAAAACAACGCCAAAGCCCCCATTTTAAGGTAAAGTAGTCCTATTGCCTAAAAATTGATGCTTGTGTACATATCTTACCATACTTTTTGAATGAAAGTAACTTCACCTTTATAATCTTTTATCCATTCTGTTTATCAATTTCGAAGCTAAAACAGATTATTGCTAAATCTATTTTTTCATCTCTCTAATTTTAAATTTTAGGAATTATTCTAACACAGTAAAGAAGTATGAAAGTATCTCATACACACTCTGGCTATTAGAAAATGTTGGATCTTAAATGTTATATACTAAACTAAGTTTTGTATGGATAGAGTACATGTGATGCACAATACCGTGAGTCTGTGGGAACAACTTATGGTGTTATCTGCTCTTGCCATAACACTATTTTCTTATACATATTTAACTAGGGAGCTGGTAAGAGATCCTTGGACCTTAACAATGTGATAGGATTCATGACATACCTGCTGAAATTAGGGAAATGGCAGGGAATGGAAAGACAGAAATAGGAGAAAAAGGGTGTTAAATGACTCTCACAAACTAGCTCTTCGAAGATATTGAAAAAGAAACAAAAAAATAAATGTAGCAAACTAAAATAGACCTGAAGTACTTTTTGTTTCATTCTTTTGTAATGCAAACTAAGATTCTGATGACTTAATTTGTCAAGGACATATTTTTAAAATCAGAACTTTGTCAGTAAATCTGTAGCTTTTAACAGGTACACTTTAGGAAGTCCTTCCAGGCACTAAGAAATTTTTATGTTGGCAGTTTCATGATAAATTCTATTGATTTTTATCACTAACTAAGATGAGTAGAAATTGTGGGAAAGAAGTCGTGTGTAGCAGCAGTTTGCTGCTTTTTAAGAGTTTACAGTGGAAGTTTGATTTAGTTGCCTAAATCTAGCTTCCAGCTGCCCCTCCAGATGGGCATGAGTCTCCCATAGATCCTGTTATATCTGCCAGACTCCTGACAATGTCTCACATAATCCTGGAGTATGTCAAACAACATTACACGTTTCTATTTAAGCAACAGATTCAACCCTGTGTTTTTAAATACCAAGAGTGTATGTCACTTAAGCTTTACTGAGGGATATTAAGAATCTCTCTGGAAAAGTAAAATATTTCTGAGCTGGGATCAGAACAAATTCAGTAGCTTTTTTCATTGTGGATCAAGATTTAACTGTAGACCTTCAAAGGGGAACCTAGTATGATTTCAGTAGCTGAAATTCATTTTGTCTAAACTCAGATCAAATAGAGTATTCATTTAGAATAAGGATACATCTGCTTTTATGTATCCCTAGTAACATTTCCTAGTGATTCTACATTTAAAAAGAAAGGACTAAAAAAAACCAAATGTCCCACAGAATAAGGATATTATTTCTGGTTTCTTTGCTGTTTAGAAGTATGGCTAATTCTACTCTGCCTGCCTCAAAGCACCCTATGGTTTTTAAATGGAGAAGATATTTACATCTACGTACTATTCTAAAGGGCTGACACTGTTCATCTGTGCTGTTAAGCCACTGCTGTGTTCTGTCTCAGAGTTGGCTGCAGTTCAGTTGTAAATGGTATGATTCTATTGTTACAGAGTTGTGAAGTGCTTTGAGGTCTGTCAGGATGTAAAATATTTTGTGACTTCTTGCCAGATAGGTAAATATCTCAACAATTTTATCCTCTAAATAAAGAGAAAAAACTTAACACAGATGTTGGCATTTTCATTAGCATTCTTTTTAACTCTTTGCAGGTAACAGAAATCCTGAGGAAGAAGTGGTACAGTAGGAATAATCTTGTCACTTTTTTTTAGAAATACACAGTAGTTGTTTGAATAGCAAGGAAATATATTCACTTGGATTTTTTGGGGTTTTGTCTCCTAATTTTGTTCCTGTTTTGAGTGTTAGACAGGTGAGGAATTAGTGTGGCATTGTATGACTTTGCATAGGAACTTCAGGGAATTCGGAATTTCGGGGGTCTTTTTCATTGTTTTGTGGGAAGAAAATTCAACACTTCTTGTGAAACTACATAGGAGAAACAATAAAGTGTTTCTATCTGACATGTTTTAGTGACCTCAGTATTGATATCATATAGTAGATCCAAGAATAATTTAGGCTGGAAGTGGCCTATGGATGTTGTCCTATCTAGTTGCCCACTTGAAGCAGAACCAGCTGCTCTTGCGTCTTGTTCATTTGAATGCTGAAGATGGAAATTCCTCAGCCTTTTTGGGCACCTGTTCCAGTGTTTGGTCACTGACATAGTGAGATGTTTCCTTTTTTTTTTTTTCCTCCTTGTATCTAATTTGAATTTCCCTTGTAACAGCTTGTGTCTGTTGCTTCTCACTCTTGCATTGTATACATCCAAGATAATTCTGGAACTGTCTTCTCTACCATCTCACTAAGTAGTTGATGATGGCAGTAAGATCTCACATTAGCCTTCTTTTTTTGGGGATTGAACAAATCCAGTTCTCTTGCATATCTGGTGCTCCAGCACCCTAGTCATCTTGGTGACCCTTTGTCAAACCATTAAGGGGATTATTCCATGCCAAAAAATACTGTATTTGCTGCAATCAAGATGCACCTATTACATTTTGTTAATTCTTCATGAATAGAGAACAGAATTGTTGGGATTTTAAATTTCTTTTCCAGACAAACCAATAGCAGAGGGACAGCATAAAAAATAAAATAAATTACAGAAAGGATAATTAAATTATAGCATTTGAGAGATCTATTTTTGGGCAGTAGCAATGAGAAGGTATTTTCGTTCCTTCAACTCTTACTTTAGACTAAATATTGGTCAATTTTGAAATAAAACTACTTCTTTACTCAGTGATCTGAAAAAAAATTGGCTAGGCAAAACTGGACAAATAAAATATCGTGGCATGGGCTTTACAATGCCAGAAGATAAAAGATTCTAACAAAATGAAGGGCAAAGATGAATCACCAGATGATTAGTTTTGCTTCTAATGATGTACATTATATTCAGTTCTATGTGGCTTGCAATTTTTATAGTATTTGTCTTTCAAACAAAGACTTCATTCACATGAAGAATCTACTATGACCCCATTTTAAATACTTATTTTGAAGTTCAGGTCCTAGCAGGGGGAATTTATATGGGTTGCTAAAGTAAGAATTGCATTAATGTGCACAGGGTTTTAAGTAACCTTCTTCCATGTAATTGTAGCAAAAAATCCTCTTAATTCAGGGCTTGTGGTTTCTTTTGGAGGTTCACTGATGAGAAAGTGTCTGGAGAACAGTGAAACTAAACAGAAAGCACAACTATACAGATGTTCAGTGAAACAACAATACTGAAACTGCCTAGTCCTTTTCACCATTGTTGTCATTTAAGAAACAAACATATAAAACGCAAAACAAAAACAAAAGTCCTGTTCAAATTGGTAGAGAAACTCCAGTAGAATGGCACTGGGAGTTCATGATATCCATGAATTTTCAGTCACTGTCCACAATATCTGTTATGGAACATAGTGGGAAAGAAGTAAATAAGCTTCTCTACAACCCAGAAATTATGATTCATGGTAGTGGCTAGGCTAAATTGTATTACAGGCTAAAAGACAGACAGCACCAGGTGTGTTTGAATAAATAGATTCCAGGTGGTATAATCTCCAAATATTGGATGCAACACAGAAGATAAATTTTTCCCAAACTGCAGATACAAAATAATCTAAGAGATGAAGTATTTGCATCAAGTTTAAAAATACTGACAACTAAGTAAAATGTCAAGTAGATTTCTAGCTGTTATTTCAGTTAGCAAAAACCATTTTAAAATCTCTTGACAAACATAAAGGAAAACATGCATCCATGAATTCCAAACAAGTCCCCTCTTCCACAATTCCATTTTTAAATCCTGAGAACTGCTGATTATGAATGGATTTGAATAGCACATAGAGTGTGGGTCACAGTTCAGTTGGAACCCTGAGATTAATGCAAGAGAACAGAGACATTGCTAGCTATAAAGCCCACAAGCATCTTCACTGATTTGTGATTATATATGCACATTTTTGATTACAAAATGAACAGATTGGCACTGAATATGCATTTTTGTTGATTTTCAGCCCCCTTATCTCCTGAAAATGTCTAGGCACACAGTGTCTTTTCAAAGCAGCAACTTGCAACAAATGTATAGTTTTGAATGTCTCAATTTTTTTTCTGTAAATTGGTACTTAGGTTGTGTTCTAAATTGACAATAGCCCTGCTGAGTAAAAACTATTGTGTGATCATGTTCTTTTCTCTCAATCTTCTTGCTAAGCCGTATGGACTTTTGGTTCCCTATTACTTTGAAAAGTGTCTTTTTATCACCATTTTGGTTGTAGGAATCTATTTTGCACTTATTTAGGCAAATGAAAGAAACATAGAATAGTTTGGGGTGGAAGGGAAATGAAAGATCATCTAGTTCCAATGCCCCTGCCATGATCAGGCACACCTTCCAGTTGACCAGGTTTCTCAAAGTCCCATCCAGCCTAGCCTTGAACACTCCCAGGGATGGGGCATCCAGAGCTTCTCCAGACTACCTTTTCCAATGCCTCAACACCCTCATAGTGAAGAATTTCTTCCTTATGTCTAATCTAAATCTACTTTCTTTCAATTTAAAGACATTACCCCTTGTCTTGTCAATACGTGTCGAACAGGTCCATATCCTTCTTATGTCTGGGGCCCCATAGCTGGATGCAGTACTCTAGGTGGAGTCTCATGAGAGTGGAGTAGAGGGAAGAATCACTTCCCTTGACCTGCTGGTCACGATTCTTTTGATGCAGCTCAGGATATGGTTGGCTTTCTGGGCTGCAAGAGCACGTTGTTGGCTCATGTTGAGCTTCTCATCTACCAACACCCCAAGTCCTTCTCCTCAGGGTTCCTTTAATCCATTCTCTGTCCAGCCTGTATTTGTGCTTGGGATTGACCTGGCCTATGTGAAATTGCACCTTGCCTTCATGAGGTTCGCACAGGTCTGCCTCTCATGCCTATCAAGATCCCTCTGGATGGCCTAGCTTCCAGCATGTCAACTGCACCACACAGCACCCATAAGAATACGTTAAGATCTTTTTTTTTTTGTGGTTCTTCAGTGCAAAGAGTCACAAGAAACTTGCATATATTCATTGTACCAGTTCACCAGCAACAGGTGCAATGCATCGAAGACACAACTACACAAAATTTCTCCTGCTGCTATATGTAACTGTTACAAAAATACTTTTGTGATCTTAGGAACCATTCAGTAGAGAAAAAACTTTTCTCCTACTTTCCTAAAGATGGGTTTATTTAATTTAGTTTGGGTCAAGTGGTACAGAAGTTATCTCTCTTGCTGGCACTACTGCAAAACCATTTAAAATAAACTCAAGCAGCTGAGCAGGTGGAAGCACACATCTGGAGACATGCTGTTGGAAGGAGGCACCAGACTGGTCAGGAACAGCCTTGAGGGACTGTGGCCCATGAGTGACCCATGCTGCATGAAGGACACTGAGAAAGAGAGATACAGGAAAACCTGGAGTATTTGAGAAGAGGGGCAATGAAACTATGGGAGAGGAAACCAGGAAGATGCAAAGAGCATTTGAGAGAAACCATTGTGCACATGACCCTGACATCCTGTGCTGCTTGTCATCTCCCTGTGGAACTGGGATGGATTTAGTAGTCTGCAGTGCAAACAAGGCAAGCTTAGGCTTAGGAAGTGGGGAAGAGATGTGTTTGAGTTAAGGTGAACCTGGGGAAGGGGGAGGAAGGGTATTAAGTGTGTGGTCTGGACAATCAGGTAGTGAGGTGGACCGTGAACCAGCTGAAGGAAGGAAGCCAGAGAGTCATGGTCAATGGGGCAGAGTCTAGTTGGAGGTCTGTAGCTAATGGAGTCCCTCAAGGGTCAGTACTGGGACCAGTACTATTCAATGTATTCATCAATGACTTGGATATGGGAATAGAGTGTACTATTAACAGGTTTGCTGATGACACCAAGCTGGGAGGAGTGGCTGACTCGCCAGAAGGCTGTGCTGCCCTCCAGCGAGACCTGGACAGGCTGGAGAGTTGGGCAGGGAAAAATTTAATAAAACATAACAGGGACAAGTGTAGAGTCTTACATCTGGGCAGGAACAACTACAGGTTCTGGTATAAATTGGGGAATGACCTATTAGAGAGCAGTGTAGGGGAAAGGGACCTGAGGGTCCTGGTGGACAGCAGGATGACCATGAGCCAGCACTTTGCCATTATAGCCAAGAAAGCCAATGGTATCCCGTGGTGTATTAGTAGGGCGGTGGTTAGTAGTTTGAGAGAGGTTCTCCTCCTCCTCTCTGCCCTGGTGAGACCACATCTGGAATATTGTGTCCAGTTCTGGTCCCTTCAGTTCAAGAAGGACAGGGAACTGCTAGAGAGAGTCCAGCACAGAACAACAAAGGTGATTAAGGGAGTGGAGCATCTCCCTTATGAGGAAAGGCTGAGGGAGCTGAGTCTCTTTAGCTTGGAGAAGAGGAGACTGAGGGGTGACCTCATTAATGTTTACCGATATATAAAGAGTGAGTGTCATGAGGATGGAGCCAGGCTCTTCTCAGTGACAACCAATGGTAAGACAAGGGGTAATGGATTCAATCTGGAACACAAGAGGTTCCACTTACATTTGAGAAGAAACTTCTTCTCATTGGGGGTGACAGAGCTCTGGAACAGGCTGCCCAGGGGGGTTGTGGAGTCTCTTTCTCTGGAGCCATTCAAAACCCACCTGGATACCTTCCTGTGTAACCCCATCTAGGTATTCCTGATCCAGCAGGGGAATTGGACTAGATGATCTTTTGAGGTCCTTCCAATCCCTAACATTTCGTGATTCTGTGAAGTGCTTGATTGATTGTGGGGTTTTTTGCCCCCATACATGTCTTGGTGATCAATAGCTGGTGTTAATTAGAAGTATGTAAGGTCACGTAAGATTTCCCCAAGTTGAGACTGCTGTTTGTCACGTATACACTTAATGGTGAAAAGAAAGTAGATTGTACATGTAGTGCTAAAAAAATCAACAGTGACTGAAAGCCTGTACAGATTAATTTCTAATACTAAGCCTTAATTTCTAAAACTAGGCACCAATTGTCTTCTTAGAACATCTGGATTTTAGCTTGTCAGCCTGGAAAAGCAAATATGTGCAAACAGCTGTATTAATAATGAAGTGTTAGATTATTACCACTATCTACCTCATACAGGGATAAATACTTTCACAGGTAATAGGCTTTCCTTGTGAAGGATGACCATGAAGTTGTGTTTACACTACTCTGTTGTGATTTAATTTAGTCCTTACTATTTGCTTCATTGAAAATAAGTAGAAATTATGAAAAACATTTCCAAAAGCATGTAGAAATGTTTTTCCTAAATTTTCATTGTATGTATGCATTTAAATAAAACATACTTCCCCTATATACGCCAACATATACAAACTATACGAACACTCTTATGAGTTCTCACCCTCCACACCGCAAATGTCTCTTCATCTTCAAATTTTATATTTAGAAATAGGACCACTGGTTTTAATAGTGCCACTCAAATGCATAGTTATGTGCATACATATTTTGAGGCTTATGACACTAGAGTTTTTTTCCTTGTTGTGTGGAGTGATCAGAGATTGCTTATGTAAATCTGTTTTCTCTGGGGTTTTGAGGAGGGTAATCTGTTGCTATGTCTCCAAATGTCAAAGGAAAGACTCCTCCATTTTGCAAACAAGTTGCATGAATCACATTCTTCCCTCAATGCGTTTTAAACTTAGCAGATAGTGGAAAGAAAATAGAGAAATAGGCTACACAATTTGTTAAAAGTATTTTCTCTCTCTTATATGATTCTGTTATAATTATTTAAAAAAATAGATTTCTGTCATAGATCTTGCAATACGCGTGAAAAAAACATTATAAAGACAGTATTTCAATTATTTTTTAACCTGGATTTGCAGACTTATATTGATTATTGATCTCCCTCTATTATATTAAGTTATCAGTTTCTCTGCTGCTCTTCTAATTTGTAAGTACAGCTTTACAGAGAGTTAAATTTAGCCATAGTTAACTACTGTGCAAAGTATAGTAACAGTATGCATGTTTTCTTACTGGTTTATTTTGAATGAAGTGGTATATATGTCGTACATTTATCAAGCTGATTTCAGAGAAGAGATCTAACATCTCTTTGCACACACAACCTGAAAGTCCTGCATAAATGTATATTTGGTATTCTTAATTTTGCTAAAGATTTTCTTTTTCGGGAAAAAAATGTTACAGCATATCAGGTAAAATAGAAACTATAGCATTTATTCTTTGGACATTACATATGTTGTAGATGTGTGATTCTGAAGGGATTCAGCAACCCAGCTGAAATGGGCAGCAGGTGTTTGAAATTTGGCTGCTGTGTATTTTCCCACTGTTTAATTTGTTGGTTTTAGTGTCAAAAGCAATTACAAGATAGACCAATCACCTGAGTGACATTAGGAAAAATTGGTTCTTTTTGTTGCTCTGCCTGATGGTTTAGCAGGTGAATTTTGGCAAACATTATTGCATCGACTGGTGTAAGCATTAGGGTCATTGAAGGGTCAAGTTTTTCTTCTTTGACTGAATGTGCTATATTGCTTTCTGAACCCTCCAAATGGCCTAACAGCTCCCTCACTTTTCTCTTCCAATAAAGTATCTTTGACAGATAATGCAATCTCAGCTTCTTTCTCAAAGGATACACTAGAGATGCAATGGAGTACATGCCTGTCATTCTGTTGAATTACTCTGTTTGTGAAGAAGCTGATGATGTCCTTAAGTGCCTTCAATAATCTATCTCTCCTCACTCTCCTTGGGAAAACAATTTAAGATTATTCTGCTCTGGAAGAGAACAGAAACAGCTAGAGCTTGAAACAGCTCCACAGGTTTGGGGTTTAGTTGCATAAATCTTGTAGAAACAAAATGCATACTGATCTCTTTAGCTTTACAGAATCTGCAAAACTGCATGTGGACACAGCAGCTTAAGTACAGCTTGACTTTAGAACTTTGTTTATATTTGAAGCAAATGTAAGCATAGAATAATGTGAAGAAGACAGTGATATGAGAGAATGATGTTGATGAGAAAATTGAGGAGAGGACTTTACTTTTTTTTTTTTAATTACTTCATTTTAGATGATTAATAGTAGTATAATATAATATAGTATATAGTTTTATGGTATCTTCTTCTGAAAGATTAGGAAAAAGATAAATGAAGATACTGAACTACCACCCAAGCTTTAATGCATAGCAAGTTAAAGCTAGTTGGCAAGTTGCAGAAATAGGAGTTAAAAAGTCAAAGATTCTATTTTTGACTCTGCCATACATCAAACTCACTTCACTACTTCATCATACCTGGCCTTGGTCAAATCACTCAGCCTTTTAATTCCTCCATTTTTCCATCTGTCTTACTGCTTAAGGATCTCAGTTTTCATACATTAGCACAGGTAATCACTGACAGTAATAACTTCTGAGGCTACCTATTGTTACACAAGCATGTGAGAAATTATGTATTTACAGGTTTTTATATTGACACACAGTTTGACAGTAAATTAAAATCTGACTAGTCAGCATAGATGTAATATGCTTATGAAAATATGTCTTCATGAACTTGATGTTCTCAGTTGCCAAATCATGTTGAAAGGCCCAAGTAGGACACAGCCTGCCTCAGAATTTAGATGTGAGAGGGGTTTGTGGAGAAACGGATATGGTTCCATTTCTTGGGGGAAGAGGAGATTTTAGAGAGGTAACAGGTTTCAAGCCATGAATTTCAAACAAGGGTACAGCACTCCTGTTGAGTACATCAGCAGAAGATTTTGATTTTTTTATCTCCATGAGCATTTGGAAAAGGTAACGTGCAGTAAAAAGTCCCTTCTATCTGAGATGTATAAAATACACAAGGTAGATGCTGTGGATCTTCTGTTGAACTGTTGAGAACTGTCTATTTATGAGCTGTTGTATTCAACCCCTTCATATTCACTAAATCATATTTGAAATAAAAAAAACCTTTGAAAAAGACATGCTTAATAAAGGTTCAATGCTTATAATTTATTATTTTCATGGTTTGGAATGTGACCAGAAATGCTGAGAATCCTGTTTTTCATTACATTATGGTTCTTTTTCTCTATAAGGATTTCTAATATAATACAATTTTCTAACATTGCTGGTAATACCCTTTTAGATGTCGCTCATATTTTTGTGTCTTTGCAATAGTTTCTGATTTCCATTTCATCACAGTGCATGCCATCCTTAGCAGGAGAATGCTGACACCTTTGTCCAATGTAGTATCACATCTTTCTTGTTTTTGTCAAAAGTAAAAATTATTACAAAATGCTAGTAGTTTTCACTGTCTCTTTTAGAGGTTCTATGTGTTCTGTGGAGACTAGCTCAAGGATGGAAAATAAATGTTCAAGGTTTTGCTGCTATTCTGAGTAAGTTTTCTTCTTAGAAGCATGACAGCAGGAAGTTATGCAACTGATGTTTCGAAATGTTTCAAGATGTTGACAGTAATGATGCTGTTATCTATATATATATGTGTGTGTGTGTTGTTATTCACCAAAAATCAGAAAATAATACTATTTAAAGTTAAAAATGAAACACATGGATAAAAAATGTGGAGCTCTAACAAAGGTGTGGTAAAAAACAATGCATGGAAAAGGTACTAAAATGTGCCATACTTGTTTTATGAAACATCTGTTTTCAAGCGTATTTCGTTTCAGAGACAAAACAGTAAATAATCACAAAATACAGAATCAGCACCTTCTTGTTGTGTGCTAAAGATAGGTGTTTACTCAATCTTCATTTAATTACACTGAAATAAAAGCAACTTCTAGTCCTCTGAGAGTATCTTCGTAGGAAACAGACCGTCAACATGAACATGACTGTACTGGACATAGACACATGCACTTGTCATAACAACTAAAGATGCCTTATTTGTAATGCTTGATTTTCAGCTATGAATGGCAGTGTGTTTGTGTGGATACTGAAAGACATGTTCTGACATGCTACATTTGTTGCTTTTGTTCTATTGTTTCTCTATGTAATATAAGTATTAAGGCAAGAGTGCTTTCTAAGTATAATGAAAGTATTCTATGGTTAGACATTTTCATGGTTTCTGTGACAGAATTTGATAGTTTCCAATCAAATGTATCCCATAGATGAAAGTAATCTATTACTTTAAATGGTACATATATCTGCTTAAAAAATACAAATAGTCATAAAAGAACCATACTAATACAGTACCTTTTGTGTCCTCTAGCTGAAACTGCTTGCTTTTCAGGAAGGTTTTAAGGTTGCTCAACACCTTAGAGTGTTAGTAATCATACAGTACTAGGCCTGAGCCCTATTGCTAGAAAAAGTAGTACAAAGAAAGCTTGTGGTTCACCTGAAGGTTTTGCATGTCAAACTATTTACTCCTCTACTTTCTTTCAGTAAGCATGCTAAATGTTAGAGTTTACACTAGGGAAAATACCTTCTTCATGGTTTCAATGGCTAATCTGATAGAGATTAAAGATGAGCGTTATTATATTGGGTTTGCATGGCAAGGTTTTGGTAGCAACAAGGCTTCAGAGGAGGCCTCTGTAAGAAGCTGATAGGAGCTTCCCCTAGGTCTGATAGAACTGCTGGCCAAAACTGAGCCGATCAATGACAGTGATACCACCTCTGTGATAACATGTTTATGAAGTGGGAAAAAAACCCTGCTGCTGAGCAGCCACCAGAGAGAGAGGAGTGAGGATATGTCAGAGAAATGATTATGCAGACACCAAACCCAGTGAAGAAGGAGGTGGAAGAGGTGTTCCAGGTGCCAGAGCAGTCTATGGTGCAGACCATGGTAAGGCATGCTTTCTGCAACCCATGAAGGTCCAGGGTGGAGCAGATATCTACCTGCAGCCTGTAGAGGACCCCACACTAGAACAGGTGGATGTGTCTGAAGGAGGCTGTAATCTTGAGCCTTCACTGGAGTAGGCTTCTGGCAGGACCTGTGACCCCATGGAGAGGAGTCCACATTAGAGCATGTTTGCTGGTAGGACTTGTGAGCCCAGGGGGGACCCACACTGAAGCAGTCTGTTCCTGAAGGGATGCACCTAATGGAAGACACCCATACTGGAGCAGTTCATGAAGAACTGCAGGCAGTGGGAAGGACACAAGTTGGAAATGTTTGTGGAGAACTGTCTCCCATGGGAGGTGCCCCACACTGGAGCTAGGGAAGAGCATGAGAAGTCCTTCCCTTGAGGATGGAGTGGCAGAAACAATTGATGAACTAACCACAAACCCCATGCCCAGTCCTACTGCATTGTTTTTGTTTTGTTTTGTTTTGTTTTTTGTTGTTGGGGGGGGGGGGGGGGTGGGTGTGTGCATGGGGGGAGGGGTGTTTTGTTTTTGGTTTGTTTTGTGTTTTTTGGTTTTTTTTTGTTCTTTGCAAGGGGTCACTTCTAGTGCAGGAGACAGCCCAGTAAAAAAAATTAGAATTCTCATATTTTCTGTATGCTACATTATCTGTGCCTGCTTTGCCCCGTGATATTGATAATCAAGAGAAAGGCCTATACTAGCTCTATATTACAACATTTGTTAGCTTTGTTGAAGGTTGACTTTGAATTTGGATTTAATTTTGATTTTTACAGCCAATCTGATTCTCTATTGTCTTCTGGACATATATATGTATGTATGTATATAGATGTAGATGTAGATATAGATATAGATATAGATATAGATATAGATATAGATATAGATATAGATATAGATATAGATATAAATATGGAGGTCTGGACTTCCCAAGAGTAACCCAAAATGCAGATATGAATTGATATAACTGACTGAATCATTCAGAGTCTGAACTGCAATCTTTGTTGAAGATAGTAGATTTTGCTATCCCATGATTGTGGACTTTCCCGTTGTATGATGTACTGTATACAGGCCAGTGTTATGTTGCTCTCAGAGTGGGGACCCCTTTGGAATGCTGCTGGTTTTGCTGTATGTTACATTTTATCCTGTGTCAAGCATTATCATGAAATAGAAGGATGTGAGCATCCGGCTGTTACACAGGACCTGAACTATCTTCGGGACAGTTCAGTCATAAGGATGGGTTTCACCCTGACTACTTTTGAATGGTAATATTACAGCTTTACATTGCTATGCAAGTATTAGTGTATTCATACCTTGTAGAAGAATTATGCTTCTTTTCTCATATTGCAATCAAATCCTTATCAGGGACATTACTGCATATAAATCCATAGTATTAGAATAATAAAGCAAGTGCATGTTTTTCCTGAAAAACGGAGAATGGCAAGGTTAGTAAGGAAGGATACAGGCAGTCACATCCCATGCATATCTCATTAGATGTACACAAGAGCTGCATTTAATGTTTCTGTCCAATTGTCATAAATGCATATTGGTGTATTGTACTAAGTAAATCCAAAGATGAAATAAAGCTGGGAAATGCAGTAAGAAGCATGGAATTTCTTACAATATTTTCAGAGAGTGAAGAAGTGAAGACATTACTTAAAACCTCTACTTTTGGACAGACTACTTTTTTAAAAGAAATGTATACATTTCAGGATTAATAGTATGATTGCATCAAAATGATGGGCTAGAGTAAAGGAACACAGTGAGAGAGAAAATCTGCACTGTTAAACTTTACTTCATGTTTGAGACTGCTGAAAATGAGATGTAGGAAAAAAAAAAAAAGAAAAAAGAGCCATTTAAGTAACATTTTAAACATCAGAAAAATTTTCTGTCTCTCATATAAAGTATGAAAAGATACCAGAAAGTCCTCCAGCCCAACTCTGGACATCTCCTCTAGAAAAGAACACCTGCACTTATGATTCCTGAAATATGATAGTCTGACTGCATTTTAGAAAATCAGTGATGCAGACTAGTCTATGTGTTCCAGCGCGTACTTGCAGAAACTCTCCCAAAGTGTGCTGTTGTTGTGGCAATTACATAATATTTCTTTTTGAGCTATCCAGAATACTTACTGAGAGCAGTTTAATCTCTTTGTAATGGTCTTTTCCATTCCTCAGCCGTTGTCTTCTCCAAACTGAACAACAGCTATTCCTTTCATTTACTGGCACAGAGCATGGGTTCTAGATCAATGTTCACTATTCTTCTCTTGACTCTCTCAAACTGATTGACATCTTTCTAGCAGTGTGCCTTCCCATCACAGAGATAATTCTGAGCTAAAGTCTTATCAAGGTAGACTAAAAATACAATTTCCTTTGTCTCACAGACAGTTTGTAGGCTATATATTGAGGTTTCATAGTTACTTTTTTCATTCAAGCTGCTGATTTTGATTCAGATCCTATTTCTGATCCATGCTATGCCCTTTGTTTCTGATCTTTATGGGTCAGTCCTTTCTGAGAAGACTTCAGTCTTATTTATTTAACTGTAGCAAATAATACGTGTTATCTCTTGGTACAATTGTATCTCTTGATACAATTAGAGCTTATGCTCGGAAATGTAATGAAAGACTTAATTCTTCTGCATGTGAGAGGTGAAGCTTACTATCCATTAAGTATTTCACTTATCAGGAGCTGTTTTACTTGAAGTGGCACACTGACTGCTGCCATGATTGCTGGTTTTGTGCTGAGCCCTTTAGAGGCAGTCTGCTAAGGCACACTCTCTTCCATCACTTCATTCAAAATAACCTCACTCACTGACTTATGTATGTGTTTTCTGAATGTGCTGAAAGTATCTGGGAGTGTACCAATCTGCCTGTAGGCTTTTTCTAACACGTCTTTTTTGGTTGGCTTCATCTCACCATTGTCATTCATGCAATATCTCAGTAAATGGATATGAACCCTTTTTCTTTGAAACCCACAGACTTTTAGTCTCCTCTTATAACACTACCACAAGAATAAAACTAAGGCCTGTTTGGAATGAGAGATTCAGGTTATTTGCCATCTAGAGTGAGTACATTAGTTTTTGTTTAAGCTCTGTCAGCTGGTCTATGGAAAAAGCAAGAAACACAAAGTATAATCACTGTATGTATACACAATTACATTTCACTAACTTATGGTTGTGATCACTTTTTTTTAATCTTTGAATTCCTTCTTTTTCCAGACTGAGCTACTTTTCCTCTGGTTGGAAACTCTCATATAAATAATTTATGTCCCCTGCATATCAAAAATAAATAACTGCACAGATTCTCAGTTTTGGGATAAGGGTACTCATTCTGTTTGCTTTGTCTGTGTTTGTGAATAGATTATTCTCCTAACATGGTATTTTAGGGATTTATCAAACCTGTGTCGAATTTGTTAAACTAAAGCAATTTTGGTAACTTACATTTCTTTTATAATTTTCAAAATTGGAACATTTTGATTTTTGCAACATTTTAATTCACATTTTTTTTTCTTATTTTTATTCATTGATATTTATTTTCAGGAATAGAAACACTTCAAAATGAAAAAGTGGACTTTTCATCCATTTCAGTAAAATTCATATTCACTCGGAAGGTTTTTTCCGTGTTAGTTGTTTTATCAATTCTACATCAAACCAAACAAATCAATATATGCAGATTCATGTTTTGATTTGGTTTTGGCTTCTGTTTATTTACACATGTGTTGACATAAGTAAGAATCATTAGGTATTTAGAACCTGTGAAAGCCCAGATAGTTTCGATTCTAAAGATGTTAAATACCCATATGCTGGTAAATAAACAAAAGTGTGTTGATTTTCAGTCCTTTGACATGACAAATGTTATTGCTGACTAGAATAAGAAGACCAAGGTGTAATCCAGAACTTCTTGAATAGTTGCTACCTTTGGTTGGTTGGTTGTCTGCTGATTTAAATGTTGAAGTGTGAATTCACAATAAAAATACAGATTTTTTTCATAGCGAGTATTAAACTTGACATATTTTCATCTTTTTACTTCTCAAGTTCCTGCAGAATTGCATTCAACTTTTAAAAATGGTGAGAGAACTGAAATAGCTTACTGTTCTGTTAGAGAAACTTTAATTATAGTGCTTGCAGGTGGGAAGAGAGACAGTAGGTCATGTCTTTTTTAAAACATGTCTAATTAAGTAGTGTAGATAAAGGTTTCCCTTCTTATAATGTGCCTCCTTTTTGATAGAAATCTGACAGCTGATTGGGCTCAAGTTAAAGGCTGAGTTTTAGGTCAACCAGTGAACTTAGATGTTGCTTTCTCATTGAAGCTACACTCAGCCAAGGCAACAGGAGTTGGTTTTAATGAAGCTGGTGCTGCCCAAGAAGGACATAGACCATAAATTAGTCATACGAGAAAAAGAAGACATAAAACGATATACAGAGCTGATAAAACAGTTTTGTCAGACAAAGAACAGTGATTTCCTACCGAGGGCACTCACAGGTCCCTCAAAATGATAGTAGCAAATGGCAGGAGTATTGTAACCACGTTGGGATGACAGTTCTTTAGAAACTGATTATTGTCAAGGATATTTATCTGATGAAGAATCAGAGATGGGATTTTCTGAATTTTGGCTGAGTGTCTTCAATTTCTTCCAATGGAAGACAGACCACTTTGAACTGTGTCAAGGTTTGACTGATTCCCTGGCAGTGATGTCCATATTGTGATTAAAACCACATGCTCAAATGATATGCCAAAGTTCTGAATTTTGATGGAAATTCTGAAGCTTCAATTTATGGTAGTTAAGATTAAACCCTGAAAACAAATCTATTTAAAGAAGTTTACTTCTTAGCTTTGAAGGATGTGATACTTCTGTGGTTTTCTTTCCTACTTCATATTGGAGCACAGCGTGTGCCTCAAAAATTAAAAACTTATCCTCATAATGAAAAGATAATTTAAGAAAATATTATTAAGTCTGTTTAAAAAAAATAGCTGAAACAACACTTGAATAGACAGTGCTTAGTGCCTATTTCTTTTATTGCATTATTTATAATTATTTATTATTTATTATGTTTTAACTACCAGATTCTTAGACCCCCTTTACAATCCAACTGTGTGTTTAGAATATGTATATTGAGCAACTTTGTTATGTTGCTGTTATTGTGTTATGTTCAAGCCATCCAAACCCAGCAAAATTCTTGAAGAAGCCAATTATGTTTTTCACATGGATAGGATTTCAAGAAACTGAGGCCCAATGTAATAAAGCCACTTGCCTAAGGTTAAATAAGTGATCTGAAATAGAGTACAGATTTGAATGAGTTTCATTACAGGATTGCAAGCATAAGGCCATCCTCTTCCTTTTAAGTAGCGGCTCTGGGTAAAAATGTATCTGTTTAGTTTATATATATTTTTAGATAAGAAAATAGAGTTGTTACCAATACACTCAGAAAATACAGATCTTTATATTCTTTATGTGTATGGACTGTCATTATAAAAGGTATGCCAATTATAGTTTTTCGGCTAATTTATTGGATTGATGCATCTTAAATCAAATAGCTCACATGGTTTATTCACTATAAGCAGAAATAATTGTGGTGTTCTCAACTCTTTCAGTGCAGCTAGTGCTTGCAATGCTGCAAACATTAACTACTGTGAGCAGTTTCAGCTAAGTCAATTACTTTAATGAAGTATACTCAGAGTGATAAAGAATTAAGTCACTGCTAAAAACTAAGATATGATAAACTGTGTTCTTTGGGAGAATTCATGCAAAAATACTGTTGATTCTAGTGATACAATTGCAAAATGTTTCAGTAATTAAATGTCAGAAAAGTAACATATTAAACTGATTAAATGAAGAACTCATTCCTGGTGTAAGATAACATTTTATTTTTTAGATTTTGTTTGGCTGGAGGGCCAGACCCAAAGAGTTGTGGTGAACAGAGCCAAATCCAGTTGATGGCTGGTCACAAGTGGTGTTCCCCAGGGTTCAGTATTGGGGCCAGTTCTGTTTAATCTGCTTATCAATGATCTGGATGAGGGGGTTGAGTGCACCCTTAGTAAGTTTGCAGATGAGACCAAATTAAGTGGGAATGTTGACCTGCTGAAGGGTAGGAAGGCTCTACAGAGGGAACTAGACCAGCTGGATCATTGGGCTGAGGCCAACTGTACGAGGTTTAACAAGGCCAAGTGCCAGGTCCTGCACTTGGGTCATAATGACCCCAAGCAGCACTATAGACCTGGGGAAGAGTGTCTGGAAAGCTGCCTGGCAGAAAAGGAATCTCTGGGTGTTGATTGTCAGCCAGCTGAATATGAGCCAGCAGTGTGCCCAGGTGGCCCAAAAGGCCACCAGCATCCTGGCTTATGTCAGGAATAGTGTGGCCAGCAGGACTAGACAAGTGATTGTGCCATTGTACTTAGCAGTGGTGAGGCCCCACCTTGAATACTGTGTTCAGTTTTGGGCCCCTCATCATAAAAAGGACATTGAAGTACTAGAGAGAGGGCAGAGGAGGGCAACAAAGCTGGTGAGGAACCTGGAGCACAAGTCTGATGAGGAGCAGCCGAGGGAACTGGGGCTGTTTAGCCTGGAGAAAAGGAGGCTGAGGGGAGACCTTATTGCTGTCTACAACTACCTGAGCGGAGGTTGTAGCATGGAGGGTGTTGGTCTCTTCTCTCAAGTAGCAAGTGATAGGACAAGAGGAAATGACCTCAAGTTGCATCAGGGGAGGTTTAGATTGGATATTAGGAAAAAATTCTTCGTGGGGAGGGTTGTGAAGCAGTGGAACAGGCTGCCCAGGGAAGTGGTGGAGTCAGCATTCCTGAAGGTGTTTAAAAGGCATTTAGATGAGGTTCTTAGGGACATGGTTTAGTGCTAGGGTTAGGTTATAGTTGGACTCGATGATCTTCAGGGTCTCTTTCAACTGAAATGATTTTAAGATTCTATGACTATACAGAAACTGGTAACAATCTGTGCTCAAATGGCTTAACACAATTGAACATTCCCACATTTCAAGCATTTTAAACCCTGAATCAGATCCTAAAAACCTCTCTAAAACTCTGCTTTTTTCAAAATTTGGTCATTATATGTAATTAATAGTCATTTGAATGAAAGACAAATTATATATTAGATAGCATGTGTGAGTCTTTCTGTACCAGTGTGAATTTTAAGAAAGCAGTCTCAAAGCACTTTCCTAGTAAAACTTGTATAGAGTGACAGCACATCAGTAATGGCATGATTCAGTTTCTTAGAGTGGCAGGGCTCAGAGGCTGCAGACCTCCCAAAGACAACTGTTTCCTTTCCACACTGCTGTTCTGTTTTACTTTACAACTTGATAATATATCAAAGTGTCTTGACTTTTCTTCTGGCTACCAACACAGAAGTCCACAGAGATAAAACCCACTGTTTTTAAGAGAAATATATACCCATCAAGAAAACCCAGGATATATTACCATCATTATTTATTCAGTCTGTGATCTCTTACTCTTTCTGTTGATGGCGTTTCAGAGATGATAACTTCAATGTTAGCATCAATGAGCTATGAAGCTGTATATTTCCAAGCTTTCCTCTGACAAGCAAAAAGCCTAGAGGATGATATTTTTTTCTTCACTCTCCTGAAAAGTTGTCTTTTAATTCTTTGGCAGGAAACCAGCATGTTTATTAGAAAAAAAAGTAGACTTCCATAATCTTTGCAGACCTTTCCCCCTATCTTTTATTTGAATGCCTAATTCTTTTATACTACCTAGTAAATGTAGTAATTTAACACTGAAATCTCATTTTCAAGAGAAGAGCATAGAAATAGGAAGAGTAAAATATCAGTATTTCCTTACCATAGAGGTAAGCTACAGATAATGGTTCATTGCAGCATATTCTGTGCCATCTGCACACACTGCTGTGTTTATGTGAGCCAGGACACTTGACCCTCTCCCTGGTTTGGCAGATCTCAATAGGCCTTCTCAGAGATGTATGGGGGGATCAAAATTAAGGCAGACTCTGGTATCCCTCTAGTTAAATTCAGAACCCTAATTCCAAGAGGATGATTCTTGAAACCTTTGCCTTGAGTGTCTTCTGTGAACAACTGAAGTTCTGCATGCTCAAACTTCTGGTCTGTTGATAGCACTAAACAATGTCACTTCTGTCCTATGTGCTAGTAGTAATGAAATATTTGGCGAGGTTCCTACAGGAAGAACCACATTTATTAGAGAAGTATTTTAATTCTCACATTTTCTTCTTAACAACAGAATCTCAAACACACTAGTACATTTTAAACATTTTAAACAAAGTAAGAGTTAGAGGTCTAAAACCTAGGTTGATCTGAACAGGTTGTTGAACTAAGATTCCTCACTTCCTGGAGGTGATTATGGGCATATTGAACATTACCAATCAGGAATGTTTTAAGAATAAACATACCTTGTAAAGATAGACTAGATGATATTTTGATTTTTCTTCACACCTTAATTTCTGTGTATAATCAAGTATTTAATTTCCAAAAAGAACAATCACACAGTCTTTTAGAAATCTTAGAAATCTTCAGGTATGCTCCCCAATTATGCTGTCAGAACGCTTTCCTTGTTTAGCTGTTTCTTCAGAAGATGTTTCTTCTTCTTCTTAGAAACTTTGAAACAGGCCTGAATATCTTATGTGAAAACATATCTTTATCTTTTATCTTTTATCTTTTATCTTTTAACCTTTATCTTTTAAATGCTCAGGAATTTAAAGAGTATATAAAAGCTGGAGACCTGCTTGATTGTCCTAATAGTCACTTCAAATCCCTTTGATCAACTGATAGTTAACTTTAAAAAAAGACAGTAATTCATACCGAGTTAAAGCAAAGAAATTCCAACCAAAATTTTACATAATTGTAAAGAAAAATAAGCTGTCTTTATGTAGCATTTAGATTAGCTTCAGAAGTTCCTGTTTGCCTGGCTGTATCCCTATTTCTGCTGCTCTGTTCTGTGGAGGACCATACTCGGAATATTCCTCTACTACTTCTTCACAGTCCTATTCACTAAAAAAAAAAAACCACTGCACAAACCTTGGTTAATCAACTGAGAGACATTTATATACTTTTATATACTTTTGAAGTTTCCTGTTGATTTCATCTTATTTCTTACTTGGTTATCAAATAAACCAATAATCACTCCAAACAGAAAAATAAAACGTTTTGATTTGACATACTGAATTTCTACTAATGAAGAAGACTTATGTGTTTAGTTGAAAATAACTAAAATATAAGCATTGGGCTAAGCTGACAAGTTTATATATTATAATGCTGCTTATATTTCATTTTTTTACTGACATTGGATTGATTTTAGGGGTTCTGAGTGGACAAAAACAATTAAGAGAAAATCACATTGGAGAGACTGACATTTCCATGACAGCCAATACCCTTACCACATCAGAAAAATACAGAAGTTTAGACAGTATGCCAGATTCTGTGTTTTTTAAGCTAGACGAGGCAAGTCTCTTAGGATCTTTAATATTCAGCAACATTGCTCTCAGAAGTACTCTGAGGCAGTTACTGAAATAGAGCTGAACTCAGTTATGTTCCCTCGGTGCTCTCCTATACAAAATTTATTAAACTCAAGTAAAGCTACCTTTGCAACCCTAACCATTTGAAGTTGCAGTAATGCAATACTTTAAGTGCAAACGAGCCTTTGTGAAATTCTGCAAGGTTCTTATTCTTAGTTTCAGTGAAGTGTGAAGATAAAATTGTGACTTTTACATCATATTTCTCAAGTAACTTATTAAAACTGATGGTTATGTTCTAGAGATGACCATTAATGTGAACAGCTCCATTGAGGTAAACAGAAAATACATTTTCTCTGTAGTATCTTCACAGTCTTTTACAGGCTGTTTGCAGCACTATCTTATACCAAGTTTATGTATAGATAGCTATTTTCATAATCATGAGGTCTAACAGTAGTTTGAGTAGTTTGTTGGTTTCTGCCTTTGTCTAAGTTACACATCCAGGACTTCAAAGCCTGATAAACTAGATCAGAATCAACAAAAAATGTCTTTATATTCGTTCTCTCTTTCTTTTCCTTCCTCCCTTCTTTTTTTTTTTTCTTTTTTCTGTTCTCATGGAATTAATTTCCAAAGACAGCAAGTGCAACAAACATTTAACTTGTTAGTCTATTATTTTATTAGTCAAAATTTGAAAGGAGTTGGCTTTTCTACCAAATACAACATTTGTAAGCTTTTGAGATCCTACAGGGGAAACTGCTAGAATATAAACCAGCTTTGTTTGCTCTGTAGCAGCAAGTGGTCTGTTGGTTCATTTGATTACTTAATATCAGATATGATTATTTGTTATCAAGTAGCTATCTCCTTCAGTTGAAAAAGAGACTCCTGCTGAAGCATGCTTAAACGGAAAGGCCCCCACTAATTCTGTCTTCTATGCAGTAGTATTTTATGGCAACGTATTCAACTGTTGGCACAGATTCCCTGAACTCCATTGAAAAAGGCTTTACATTTGGTCACATTTTGACTTAATAACATGTCAAACTATGCAGATAATTTATTCACATAATTTAATTCTTTGCTCAGTAGCCAAGCTGAAAAATAACATAATTAAATGGTTTACATTTTCCCAACATGAACATTTTTCATTTGTCATGTCAGATTGAATGAACTCATCAGAAGTGCTTTATTTCAGACTTTTTTTTCTACAAAAGCAATGAATTTTTTGAAACAAGTGCCTAAATTGCATGAAGACATGAAATGAAGCAAGAAATAATAGTTGTGCTGATGACATATCTGTTACCCTCCCATAAAATGGTATTTAGAGATCTCAGCTGACAGATGAAATAATATGATTTAGCCTTCTACCTCTTAAAGTGTTTTTATATGGGTATCCCACTTCTGCAACCAGCACTGTTAACCTTGCTCAAATGTATTTCCGCAAGGTGATGGATAGTTTGAGTTACTCAAAAGCTTAATTACTCTAAATATGCTTTACACAACATTATTAATTTTGATTAATTAAATTTATAAGTTATTAACAATTACTAAATATACTTTAAAATAGTTTCAAGTCAAATATGAGAAATTAATTTTGTTTTAAAATTTACATGACTGCCTATTTTTGTATTCTTTTAAAAATAATTTAAGCATGAAAAACTTCTCCCAAAACTAAGATTATTTTTTAAATGAAACTTTTGTCTATCACTTAACAGAGACATATTAATATTTTTACCTAGAGTCAGTTATTATTTATATATGTTCATATATCCTGCATACTTCTCTAAATGATTGAAATAAAGTATCCTTGTCATAAAATGGTGACAAAGGTATCTGTGAGGCTGGAAGAATTAGTACAGAGGATGAAGTGAAAGCATGACTCTTGGTTAAACATTAAGGTCTCATAATTTTGCTTATAACTTAATTATACACTGTGGAATGAGAGAAATATATACACATACCATATACATTTGAAAGCAGAAAAATTAGAAGTCTTCTAAACAGCTTTCTGAATTTGAAACAAATTAACTGCAGGACATATGCATTAAAGAAGTTGGTTTAGTTAATATAATAATGCTTTTTATAAAAAAAAATAGGTTTTTAAAGACAATCTGGACCAAGAAATGAAGCGTAATTAGATATACAGCAGAGGATTCTTATCCAAAATTTGTTGTAGCCTTTTATGTGCAAACCACTTAAGAGCAGGCCCTAATAGCTTCTAGAAATCCTTCTCATTGACATTGCTGCTTTTTAAAATAACTCTTTCCTTTATCAGATTGGTACCTAAAGAACAAATTTGTATAGTACTGAGGCAATGAAAAACACATGTGAGAAAATAAGCTGAACATATTAAACCAATACCTGTCTCATACCTAGCGTGGACTGTCTTTCCTAGAGTTGTAAGTTCAGATTGAACTAATATTTTTTTGTAAAGCAGTCATGCAAGCTGTAAATTTGACTTAAAGCCAGTAATTGCAGCTTTCGCTGTGTTGGTCAACACAACTGTCACAGTGACATGCAGAGAAATTCCTCTTCCCGTGCCAGAATTATCACCAGAGAGGGAAAGCAAAGGAAATGCAAGGCTTTTTGCTGGTGCTGAAATTCTCCATTTCAGTAGGGGACAAGAAAACATAAGCAATTGCCAAATTATTTTTGGTTTTGCCTTTTTTAATTGTTGTTGGTTTTGTTTTCTATTTGGTGGTGGTGGTTTGTTTTTGTCTGTGCTATTGCCCTCTGCAGCAAATGATATGCTTGTAGTGGACATTTCCTGAATGATGAAAATAATATTTTGCAGTGATGTCTAGAGTTCACTGTCTACATAAAGTAAGATTGCATAGGTTAATTTTAAGGTAAGTTGGAAAGACAAATAATTGCAGCTGTGGAAATTAGATTAATGATGATCAAATACACTTCATGAAGTCACACTTAGGTACCTGGGACAGATTATATAGAAAAAGGAAAGTTGACTATAGCTATATTATAAAAGCTGCTTAGGTATCCAAGACGGCATTTAGGAACCCATATAATTTTTGTAGAAAACAGACATGTCAACTCTCAACATGTTTTTGAAAAATCTGTTCTGTACATATCTTCTTGAGCATCTGGTGGCAACTTCTTCACAGGATCAAGTCTAAATGGAGTGAAATGCACAGTGGTCTGGGCTTTAACAGCAAGTAGTAAGTAAAATAAAAGTTGAAAACAAGCGATCTAAGTTTAACTTGATTTTAGGATATATGCTAGGGAAATGTATTTGTTATATACGTAGTAGAAAAGTCTGAGGCACATAAAGTGGTTAGCTAAGGGGCAGAAATTATAATGTGCCATAAAATTAATCTCTCTAATGAGTCCATGATCTTAATATTTTGTAGAGGTATGAATTTTAGTTTCTGGCCTAAATCTTTGAAGGTGTTTCATAATTTTCCCCTGTCTATAGGAACAAAAGTTCAGATACATGAGTCTCTTATTTTGTCAGGAAGGATAAATGTACTTGAGATGTTATTATTTTTGTACTGAAGAAAGATTAATGATGTTTTAAAAAACAGTGCAAAAAGTCTACCTCCAGTGCATGTTGAACTTATTGTTGTGTAAGCCCAAGACTACCTTAGTATTTGAGGTTTTGTAAAGAGTATTTTTTAATTTACTAGAGTATGTTGAAAGGCAGTCAATAGATTTGTTGAATACCATTTAGGAAGTGGCAGAGAATGTATGCTTGGGAAATGTGTTTGTCATAGGATAGAAAGTAGAAGGATATTCAGAAGAAACTGTGTGCACTGGAAACCATTACAGGGAATCAACAAGGATATGTTTGATAAGCAGTTAATGCAAACGAATTGTCAGACATAAACACATAACTTCTTAAAACTCAGTCGTGTGCTCTGGAATATACATGAAAGTATCTTTGCCATATAAAAGAGAAAGATACATTAACAAACTTAATATGCATAGGCATAAATTGCTCAGTTACTATTTAATTGGTTTTTAAACTCTATCGGATTAGAACTAAAGTATTGAGGCTCGAGATTTTTACCAGCCTTGTCGTTTGATGCACCTTCAGTATTCTGATAAAGATCCCAAATATTTCTTCTATCTGAGGTTTTAAACTGACACAAGAGAGAGAAAAAAAAAATCAGGAGGATTTGAGGCATTTTCCTTGCTTTATTGTACTTTCATCTTGTCATTTTTTATGTGGGTGAATTCAATTTCCAACTTTGAAAAATACCAGGAAATGCTTTGAGAAAGGATTTTTTATTTTATTCTTCACATGCTTTTTAGGAAATCAGAGGGTAATACGCATACTTTTGTAAAATAGTTATTTATATAATTCATTTCACCTCATTGGATAGGATTCCTTTTGTTTGGTATTTAGATTGGTTTAAAGGAAATGCTGAAAATGAAAGACAGAAAAATTAATATAGCAAATGAATCATATAAAAAATACTGTGGAAAAATTCAATAGTCCTCATTTAACTCTTAATTGGAAGATTTTCTTGAAAGATAGTCTACATCAATTACTCTAACATAGAACAAATAAATAGAAAAATTATGTGAATGACTGTATTTTATCTGCAGTCATTAAAATAGCTATACCCAAATGTAATTCCTCATGTAATAACACATATTACAATGAAGTGAGAGCATGAAGAAAGAAAACATAATGAGAGGATAGATTGAACGGCCTGAAGATCTAAAATTGTCTAGAGTTCATGCAGAGTTATTTTTCATGGCTGCCAAAGAAATTGGAATAATGCAGTCATCCTGAGCCCTGAAAATCATTGAAAGTTGCGAAGTTTATTGTGGTATTGTTCAGAGTCAGAAACCCAGAGATTCTGTGTAAATGGATAGTGATCTTTTGTGGCCAGCACCAGCTTTAAGGTCATTTTTAGATCTCAGATTATGTCTACGCTATCAACATGGAAAGATCTTTCTCGCAAGGAAGTACATGGACTTCAGTATTTGGAGATCAACTGAGTTAGCTGCAGATAAAGTATTTTGTATCTTCTGTGGAAAGAACTTCTGTAGCTGAGTACTTTCAGCTATGGAAACACATTGCAAGAGAACTTAGGAAACAAAACCAGACTGTTCTGGTTAACTGTGGATGTTTGGCAATGATGAATCAAAAGCTGGTGTTGCAGCCATATTCTGATGATACTTCACAGAAAGAGCTACAGTATTGCAAAATGCTTTTGGGTTTTGGTCAGTTCGTTTAGCTTTGAAAGAAAGAGATGCATATATTTTTAAATCTATTTACAAGTCAAGTTCACACAATGTAATATTATTAATATATACTGATAACACTAATATACATTAATACACATAATAACATTAATAACACTAGCAAATGGTCATTTTCCATCTAAGATGGCAGTATCTCCTGCTAGTGCTTTAAAATATTGAATCATTGTGTATATTGTAAAAATGCAAGAAACTTAAGCTAGAATCACGGTATGTGTTTAAAATGATGGATCATAGCTTAATGAATATGTATAAACTTTAGTATAAACTTCTACCATGTTTAATACCAGTGAGATTGATTCACAAATACAGTTCATATGTACAATAGAAAGTATTTGTCAGATTGAACTTCAAAAAAGAGTAATATCTATTTACAACAGATGAAGCAATGTCAGAAAAGAAGAATATATTTACTTAAATGTGGTTTGACCAAGTTGTGAAAAGCTACACATACTGCCTCATAAAATTATGCAATTTTTACTTTAAAATTGTGTCTATTGTGTCAGTAAGTAACCCTTTAACTCCCTACTCTGTGCCGTGAAGGAGTAGCAGAGTAACTCAAGTTAGTGAAGCTGCAAAAGGCAATGAAAGAATGTGGAACAAGAAAGCAAGGATGCAAAACCAATACTACTTGAAAAATGTGAGGTCTTTTTTTGGTGCACATATATATATACATGTAAATACAGTTCTATATACAGATTTATGTAAATGTGCTTGTGTCATGATCAGGGCTTGTATCCAGGAAACCTAAAATTTATTTTCAGATGTAGAGATGAAACTTTGTAAAGTAGTCCTTATCTCCAACTTTGTTTAATTGATGATGGTTTAGTGACATTGACTTCAGTTTTTCAGAGGACTATGATGCTGATCCAGTGAAGTGTGTAAGAATGTATTTAATTTATATGAATAACCTCCTTATATTTGCTTTATACTGAAATTTTGGTGTATGTGTGAGTGCTTCACTGGATTGGGATAAAAAGGCTTGCAGCTCTGTAATTCTTCTGCCACTTTCAGTTTTGTTATTTTGAGTAGCCCCTCCATCAGGAGTCAAGGGAAGAGACACTGGTTTCCTTGCAATTTATTTAAGTTAGAGGAGAGAATGGCAGGGTTTTTTTTGTTTTGTTAAGTATGAATGAATGTCCATGCACTTTAGTCCCCTACCCCCACACACTAGCTTAGGAAAACAAGTAATTGCTCAGGGCCACACTGACTTAACCAAGGGAAGTGACAAAATATTGTTGTAGTAAGGTGAGACATGGCTAAAAGCAAATCTGCCAAAAACATAATTAAGCTAAATGGAAACCTACCTTAATGGAAGTCATTGAGAAGCTGATGCAGGAAGAAAATGTGGTTTGAGAATAATTGCTTGAAAGCAGAATCATCAAGGTTTATTCTGTGAAGTAAAAAACAGTTAAACATTCAATGACAGTTTGAAATTAAAAGAAAGTAAAGGATTGCAAATCAATAATGAAAAGTGCACTAAGCTAATGGATCCCTTGTTTCAAATTGTAAGTGACAGTTTTGAATTTTAGAATAAACCCTTAGTGATGGCCCTTTTCATTACCATGCAGCAGCCCTGCCATTTTAGCTTCCACATCTGTACTCACTCAGCTATGTGCTGCTTTGATCTATGACTCTATTTGCCATGCCTTTCAGGGGTGGGGAAGTGGGAACTCATTACTGGAAAACACCCAAGTGATTCAGAAGATAGATTTTCATGTCACCAGCTGATCCCTGAGGCTCAGTATCCACCCTTTGAAGAGAAAGTTAAGTAAAAACTGAGAAGATGTTTTCCATGTTGCTCTTTCTAAAGGGACCTTGCTGACTAACAGTTTTAATGTTCATATCTGTTTATAGGTACTTCTGTGTATTCTAGTAGAGTAAATGCTTTTCCATGTAATAAAGAAATAGCCTGATGGTTTTCCTAGTCCTATTGCTTGCTTTTAGCATTGTTCTATTCCCAAAATACTCTGTGCCACTGATGCTTTGTGTGTAGGAGTTGAAATAATTTGAACTGATTGGAATTTCAGGGTAAAATAACACAAGACTATGCCATAGGAGAAAATCCTGTAGACAGAGTTGCTTTAGTCTTCTCCACTCTTCGATGCAGCTAAATGCTACAATCATTGTTTCCTATAAGACAGTTCTGGTAGTTTTTCCTCTTAATTGCTTCTAAAATATCTTTTTTAGGGAAACAATCAGGAGTATCCTACATATACTGGTATATTTATGCATATGCTTCAAGACAGCAACTGGGTTGTATGAAGAATTGTTTTTGTTTCTCAGGATGATTCAACCAAAAATTATGCAAGAGTTCCTGTCTACGGAAAAAAAAAAAAAAAAAGGGAGATAAAGATTTAATTATGAATCAAATCATATGGCCAAGACGGCTATTTAATGTGAAAATAGACAAAGAGTTTAAATCAATTTAAGCCACTTAATACTAGAGACAAGTGACCTCACTTGTATCTGCAATGACTGAGGCATTCCCTCATATTTTGAGATCTACATTTTATTTAACTTTTTGCTGTTGTTCAGTATCACCTACTTTTTAGAATAATTCCCTACATTTCATACTTTAAAGTGCTTTAGATATGTCATCTTCCTTTTAATGTTTTACTTCATATGAACTACATTAATTTTCTGAGTATGCCTCTAAGTGGAAAAAGTGACTCTTTGTATTGTTTTTGTAACATTAACCAGAGAGGACTTGAAACATCCACCTAAATTCCTGCTCCAAATGAATATTTTAAAGAGAAAAGTATCTAAAAATAATGTTGAAAAACCACTCCTGAATATGCACTGGATATTCATTTGCTTTAGCTCAGGAAGAACTGAATTGAAAACATATCATTTGGAACATATCATGTGGAACTAAGTGAAGGTTAATTTTATTTATTATTTATTATTTATTTATTTATTTATTTATTTTGTTTGTTTGTTTGTTTTGGTTTTGTTTTGTGAATAATCTGAAAAATAAATTGTAAATATAGCCAACCTACTATCAGTTTTTCAGAGGGACATTTCTATGCCTTCAGAGATAAAATCAGAGCTGTTAGTAGAGTAGGTAGGTGGAAAATGTATGTGGTAATAACCTTTGAAGCTCTGCTTTTAGAAGCAGCTTGCAAGGAAACTTAAATGTAGTCTGTTACACTTTGTAGAATGAGATAAAGATTTTTAGATTTGTTAATGTCAATATTTTAGTCTTTCTGCTGTGACAGAATTTGAGAAGTAAATTAATATGTTTTTGTTTTAGCTAGTTACAGTTTAAGACCTTACTTCTTTCACCTGTTCCATCACTGTCCCTCCAATGTACTTCAATATTCTATGGGAAGACACTGTAAGTCTCTCTATGAGTCACTTTGGCTTATATTACTACAGACTAAGATCCTCCTAGTTCTTAATATTAAAGCTTTTCTTTGCACTGAAACAGAATAAAACACCTTGCCCACTATAGCATTTTAGATATGAGATGGTAAATGTGAGAGTATTACTCCTGGATTGTTTGTGCGCTAGAAGCTTTGTTGACAAAGTGATAAATTTTTCATCTGGAAAGCAATTGATGTATATTAACATTATTGAAAATGTTCTTATTTTATTATTGTTTTTAATAAGAACATTTTTGCAGAGAAAACATGGGGAGAAAAAATGTTTGTGAAAAGACAAAAGCAAGTGTATATAATAAAAACATTAGAAGCCTTTGAAATAAATATTTCTGTGAGCATTTTTCCAAAGTGACTTTAAAATAATAATAACCCGTTCTATACTCTAAGCAGAATAAATCTTCTGTTTAATATATGGCAGACAGCTGCTTTGTTATCCTGTAAAATATGGAGGAAGTAATAATCTAACAATTGGTGGAAATAATGGGAGTCTAAATAGCTTACATTTACATAATTGGAATTATTTGGACATTGATTGCTAAAATTGTTAGGCATTATATGCCTAATTCATCAATCCTTGGATTTGGGGTCTAATCCCCTGGCTGTGCAATTTGTGGAAAAATTCTTAGCTGCAGTTTTGACTTTTAGATTCTTCTTACAGACATTTCTCTCTTCAGAAAAATACGGTTAAGATTATCCACAGTACATGTCTTGATATGCTCAGAAGAAATCTGAGGCACGTATAATGTGTCAGTATATGCTGGGGGACAACCAGGTGGAAAATGGATTTGCAGAAATGGATCTGAGGGTCTTCTTGGACACCAAGTTGAACATGATCAAGCAATGTGCCATTGCCACAAAGAAGGCCAGTGGTATACTGGGCTGCCATTAGATGGTATTGCCAGTGGGTTGAAGGAGGGTATTGATGCCCTATAATTGACACTGCTGAGGGTGGACCTGGCCTGCTGTGTCCTTGTATTCAGTTCTGGGATACCTGGTGAAAGAGAGACGTAGAGGAATTGTAGAGAGTCCAACAAAGGACTGATGAAGGAATTAGAGCATCTCTCCTATGAGGAAAGGCTGAAAGAGTTTGGACTGTTTGGCCTGTGGAAGAGAAGGCTCAGGGGTGATCTTATTAATGTCGATAAATACCTGAAGGAGGGTTGTAAAGAAGATGGAACCAGGCTCTTTACAGTGGTGCCAAGTGACAGGACCAGAGGCAATGGGCAGAAAACACATCAGGTTCTGTCTGAATATCAAGAAACACTTTTTCATTGTGAGCGTCACTGAGCACGGGAATAAGTTGCCCAGGGAGGTTGTGGAGTCTCCCTTATTGGAGATATTCAGAAGACATCTGGAGATTGTCCTGCATAACTTTCTCTGGGTGACCTTGCTTGAGTAGTGTGGTTGAACCACATGATCTCCAGAGGTCCCTTCCAATCTTGGTTGTTTTGTAAAACTGTGTTTCTGTAATTTTATATTGTTCTTTTGATGTAGAGATCATCAAACAGCTGATGATGTGTCCCCAGAGAAGTAATTTATCCAAACTTAAGACAGACATACACACACATGCGACTATGCATATACAAATGCTTGCAGGTGTTGGCCATCTCATATGTTAAAATGTTAGCATAGTTTTGGAATTGTTTAGTGATACAGTTGAACTTTCACTGGTGAAATAAGCAGTATTGCCATTTATTTCAGTGAAAGAAATACTGTGTTCTGTTGTTCTGTTAGGAGTTTTAATCAATATTAATGTTATGCATATAGGATTAAAGGAGGAAAGTTAAAACTGGGAACTCAAAGGCAAACTTGAAAGTTGTATTTCAGGTTTCACTTTCTCTGTGACCTGGGGTACACTGTTTTAATTATCTTTGCCTTCATTTTCCAGTTTGTAGAACTCAGATAATAACCTTGCCAGGGATGTTGTGAGTTTCAGTCAGTGTTTGTAATGTGTGCTGAGCTCCACAGATAAAAGACACTTTAACAGGAGAAACTACTATTGATATACCATTATAATACATGTTAGCTTAGCTCTGAGACATTAATCTTCCTGCATCAAGAGACTTAAAACTCACTCCTGGTTACCTCTCATGTACATTATAATTTTCTCTATGTACCGAAGATAAATGTCACATTGGTATGTAACCAAGCTAAATTTTATGTCTATATGTACTGTACATTCACAAGAGAACAGATATTTTTTTAAAGCTACTGGAAATAACTATCACTCATTGATTGTAGGGATTTTACTATTGACTCATGTTATACTTCTACCTGTTGGTAAAAGTTGGGCTTAAATAAAGTGTGTAATGTGGCATTATTGCTAGTTTTTGAAGTATATCAGTATGAAAATAAAAATGTGGATCTACTTTGCTAAGTGCATTATTGCATATGAAACTTTAGGACAAGCACAATGCTTTACCTTGAAGAATGAAACTTACTTACTGCTCACTATGTCTACTATATTACCATTATTATATTTGAAGTAGAGAAATTATACTATCAGGGTTTGTTGCATAGCATTTCCTTGCATGGCTACAACCCTCAGCTATTAATCAAACATATTATGTATGCCAAAAGAGTTCTGAAGGGAAAAAAACTATGTAAAGTAATATTCACAACAGAGGATGTAGTGTCAACTGACTGGTGTTCTTGCTTTATGTATCAGATATCATCTTTAATGGCTGGTAACACGGATCTCTCCATCATGTCTAAATCTTCTAAGTTTCAATAAGCAATGTCTGCAAAATTATTTTCACTTTGATTTGTTCCTATTTGCCCTAAATGCTTTATAGGCCACATTTTTTCTTTTGCTGATGCTCTCCTAGTGTTTGCAGAGTTGCTTGACATTTTGAAAAAGGTAAGGAGTCTTAATTTGATCTTGTAGTATTGTTTCAGAGACTTGACTTTGCTGATTCAAGTGATTGTGAATATAGATATATAATTCCTATAAATATTATCTATTAATATAGTTAGAGTAATTATTAAATATTAATAGGTATATTATCGGTTATTTAATATATAATGTGAAATTTTATTATTAATGATTATATTTTGTTATTTAGATAATATATAATATAATAATGAAATTGAATATGTTAAAAATAACTTTGGTTGTAAAATCTATACAATTTTTAATTCCTTGACTGTGTATATGGTTATCATATGGTATATAATGGTCAATGAAAATTATTACTAGATTATAAGGACAAGTGGATGATGGTCAAGTAATTGCTGCAGAAACTGACAGAGATGATTAAGATGTCCCTGTTTTAAGCTGTGTCTTCAACAACTCTTGGTCCTCACATCTCTTGGACCGTGGGGCAGATTGTGTAGTTAATCTCAGACTCAGTTGATGTAGTTGTCTGTTTTTGTGTTAAAGCACACTGTAGTGTATTCATGCAGTGTGTCTAGTTTGCACTGACACAGATGAGGAATGTTATCTACACATTACTTCTGTTGTGAGGCCCTTCCTTCCCTTCCTTCCATTCTTTTCTTTCCTTCCCTTTCTTCCTTATTGCAAATTGTATGTCAAACTGGTGAATTTCTTTTCAAATAATATGTATAAATAGTTTGGCTAATTGGCTTCCTGTTGTATATTTATCAGCTCTTGCATTCAAGTATTTTTAATTACATGAAAACAATAAGAATCCTGTTCACTGCTGACTTGTATGTATTGTGTGACTTTTTTTTTTTTTCTTTCCTCTATCCCTTCTTCTTATACTAAAACAAACAACTACCACCACCACCACCAGATTCGTTAGTGAGGTATTTGATTGACTGTAAAGCAAATGATATGAAAGACAATTTATCAAGCTTAGCAGATTTCTGAAAGTATTTTGTGGTGAGTTGTGTGTGGTGAAACATAACTATTGAGAGTGTCACAAAATCCCTTTCCTTCAATAATAGTGAAATGATGTATTTTAGTTACACATCGTCCATTAAGTAGAAGTCACTTTGCTGCTGCTAAAACATTTTTTGATACATACTGATGTTACTATTTCTTCACAAGGATATTTTTTGTTGAGACAAGAAGCAAGAAGTGCTTTGATAAGAGGGAATAGCCTTTGTACAGATTAAGGCTTGTAACTTCCCTAAGTTGTGAGAGATTGAACCCATGGTTAACTGTTACTAGATTTGAACTGAAAAAAATATTATTATGGGAAATATGAAGGGAAGAAAGAGAGTAAAATGTAAATGGAAGAGACAATACAGTGTATGCGAAGTTATTTCATAGAAAGGACAGGGAAAAGTTCAAACAAAAAACTAAAGCTAACCTTTACATCTGTTAATGTTAATGAATTAACATCTGGCAGTATAAATGGACAAGTCACATGCAGGGTGATGAAACATATTTCAAAATAATGAGTAAAAATGTTAATGTAGCTAACTGCTCGTTTATCCTGCTGTTGGCACATGAATTTACACAGAGAGCTGGTGATTATTAAGATGATAATAAAAAATATTAATTGTATATGCTTAATGAGAAATTTCATGTGAGATGCAAGTTTGCATTGAACTTAATCTCCAGATTGCAAAGAGTGAAGGGAAATGGAAGATACAATTCTGAAAATGTGGTACAGTCTTGCTTATTGCAGTTAAAATCCTTCTAACTTTAGAAGGAAGGCCCTGTCTGGAACTGTAGAAAAATAGCAAAGAAGTAAAATTGTTCAGTGTATTCCTTCCTTCCTTCCATTTAGGAAACCTTTGTCCTTCCACCCCACGCTTGTTTAATATGCTATCTATGTTTTTATGCTCTTAATGTTGTTACATTGCTGTTAATTATGCCAGCTAGAACTTAAATACTCTTCCTACTTGTTTATTCCTTTGATTACTTCACTTGTGTAAAATCCATGTTCTTATAATAAATTTTATACATGTTTCTCTTCTCTGAATTCCTGATTACTATGGCAGGTCATTGCGGAGGCCCACATCAAGAAGTGCAAAATAAACCCAACTTCTGTCTTGGAGAGTAGACACCAAATGTGTATCAGCTCCAATTTTCTTAAATTGTTTATGTGCCAAATAGAAAGTACTGCAAATCTCACATTAAAAACATTAAATTAAAATTAATCTTGGTTTAATTAAATGTTTGTGTTAACAGGTTGCTTTAGCTCACAGAAACATGGTCATTCTGTTCTTTAAAGAATACTTTTGTCCACATTATGAATAAGTTTCTAATCTTCTTTAGCAGGATAGTTTATCCTGATCCTGAAAAGTGATTATATTCCAAAAAGTCCCAAATATTATATTGGATTTTGATAATCCAAGTTCATGTCAAGATTTAATTTTTTTTTTGTGGCCTTTACGTAGAATAGATGCATCTGAATCACTCAGGATAAAAAAATAAACAAATCCCTGAAGAGAACAGAAATTTATTTATGGAGCATTTTTGGCTCTTATTATATGAGAGAGACAGGTAAACATGTGTAAGAGACTACTTTTTCCTTTGACTGATGGCCTATTTTGGTTTCTGTTTTGAAGAGATCATATTCATTAGAATGTAGTCTGGGCCACTCATTATATATAGGTATGGTAAAATAATTATTGATCCTAGAGCAGAATTACAAGAAATAGTTGGATGCTGACAGAAAGGAAGTAGATTTTCAGTTACCAAATCAAGAATGCCAAATGATAGGCAAAAAAAAATAAAATAAAAATCTTTAGGGAATTCTCAGGTCATCCTGCAGTGTGTGGGTCTGTGAAAGTACTAAGTACTTAGAATGTTTAATTTTGATTTTGATGACACTCTGTCAGGTAGTCAGGGACGCTGCTGATTTTTCTGTTGTATATTTAATAAAACCTGAAACCTCCAGCACAAAAGAGCACATGCATTCCTTAAATAGGAGATTTGTTTAGAAGCAAGTGAGAATGCTTGTAGTTGTGCTCAGCATTTGTCATCTATAGTCATCAGCAGCAGACAATTCCAATTCATTAGTACTTTTTTTGTTGTTATTTTTGCTGTTGTTTGGGTTCTGTTTATTTATTTGTTCATTTTCTATATATTGGTTTTAAATGGTGACCAACTGCCACATAGATGAATTGGGTTTGTTTCTGACATTTTTAGAAATGGTCACATTCCTTTGAAGATTCCCATATATTATTAATTTACGTTGTAATTCCAAGTTAGGACAAAAGTATGGAAATAGTTAGCTGGAATCTCTGTGAAATATTGTTAAACATTTTCATATATTTTCATTGAAATTTTAAGTGAGTGTTTGAAATTTAGAAATATTTTTCTAGTTCTTGTTTTCTGTTCTAGATATTGTAGAAGTACTACTGTTTCACCAGTTGCATTCAGTATGAGTTATCAGATTATGTTTTCTAAATGTTCACTGCTCTCTGCCACTCCCATCCCAAGATTCTGCTTTCAGAACTGCTTTCACCACTTTGCGGACAATGATGTATATGATTTCAGGAGAGAAATCTTGGTACATAGTACTTTACTCTCCACTAGTGATATTTGCTACGCAAATTCAAAGGAGCAGAAAATTATTGTTAAAAATGTTTGAGATAGTTCTCTGAAGATAGTAAGGGAGCAATTGTATTAAATGTAATATTTTCTGTTATCACTTTTCTGAATATCAGAGCACTATAGAATACTGCCAATGTTCATATGGTACCATATAATGTATCTAACATCTAGCTTTCATCTTCTCTTATAAAAAGACATGAAATAAGTACGTTTATGGTTGGCAACAATCCATTTCAGTACTAGGATACAGCACTGGAATTATGTGCTTCTCCCCAGCCCTTTCTCTTCTGCTTTTTAAAGAGCACGATGACATTCTCACAGTTTAAAAGGTATTATATGGAAGAAAACTGTAAGCCTTTATCTTCTGACAGCAGAAGGGAATTACTGACCATTTAAATGGCCTACATGTTTTGTCCAAAAAAGTGATTCATATTTGTGTTTTCATAATGTCTTTTGTTACTTTCTGTGGAAGAGAATAACAGCATGAAAATATGGAGACTCACACTTTGAAAAAATTGCTATTAAATTATATGTTTTGGAGTAAGAGCAACCACCTATCTTTGTTCTTCCTTCTCGACAGTTTCTCTAGTAATTCAAGCCCAAAAGAATATAAACAAGGGACTAGGATGTAAATGTCTTAGTTTTTACAGCGTTATTCTTGTACATTTAGTGTTGCACCATTGTGTTGGTGTTGGCTTAATTTGTGAAATGCATACTTTGTTTAGGTATTTATACTATGACATCTTAATCTGCAAAAATTCTGGTAAAATTTTCATCACATATTGTCCAGTTGCTGTAAAAAAATGGGATCAAATTATGATGTGATGACTGATTAAAATTTTTGTCATTTGAGGCATGTCTTGGAAAGACTGGTGTAATCTGTGTTGAGAAAACAGGAAAAGGTCCACTGCATATAGTGTTACACTTTCTGAATCAGTCTGGATGACTTTTGCTATACACAAAAAGAATTCAAGCAGAGTATGCTCCAATTAAAAGTAGAAACCAGTAAGTTATTGATTGAGACACAAAGAAAGCTACAAGTAGTGATCTACTAGGCTAACCACTAATGTGCTTTACCCTTGACAAGGCACTTGGTGAGTCCTTGCTGGCCAGGTGGGAAAGGGTCAGCTGCTGCAGCTCTTTGAAGTGGGCTTCTCTGTGATGTTCCTGAATTGCCATGTTACAGCTCTGGTTTTCCCCTTAGGTTTTTATAATTTTTTTTCACATCCTTGTTTTTTCTCTTGAATCCTTGAGCTGCTGACAGTCCTTTTATTCCCTATTTCACCTCTGCCTGCATTTTCACCTTTCATGTTTTACATGGCTTTAGGCTATGTACTTTGTCACAGCTCTTTTCTGTAACATAACAGGTTTCTAAAAAGTCCTAGCTGATGTTATGCACCTGTGTTGTGTCGAAACTAGTGTGCTGTCACAGAAAACTGAACCCCTCTAGAGAAAGACAGAGAAGGACGATTCTCCTGAATAATTTAGGGGCCAAGCCACAGCTTGATCCTGAGATGGTCTTGGTTCTATTAAGTCAATACTAGTGTTACTGTGGAACTAGGGAGGCCTTAAATTTCCTATTAAGTCTCTAGATGCTCTTTCCTGAGACCTTTCAGTAATTATTCTCTGTAGCTGCATTTTGAATTTTATTCTGATATATACTTAATATGCAATGCTGTTTCTTGAAAGAAGATGTAATGCACATCTTTTTTAAAAGTGTGGATAGTTTCTCACTCATTTGAAAGAAAAATGATGACCTTTTTGTCCCAAGTACTGACCTAAGGTGTAGATGAAGGATTCCACGAACATTTTAGGTTCTTGAAGAGTCAGAGGAAAGTAGCATAGACATGAACTTAAGTTATAGTAAAAATGGATTTATACATTAATAAAAAGAGGTTTTCAGTAGCTTTTGACTAGGATGAAACATAAGGATTCTGTTTTCATTCTTTCTCTTTCCCCGTCAGAGCACTATAACAGATGCAGTAGTAGGGTTGCCAAATGGATCAGTCTTTTCCTTATCTTTCATTTTCAACTCTACACTTCTCATCCATTCTGTGTTTCTTCAGAATTTCTTATTATACCCTTCCTGTCTTTCTCAACTGCAGAGTTTATAGGAGGATGTAAAATTTCTTCAGTCTCTCATCCAGCCATGACCTGCTTGTCACAGTGTACTGCCCTTTCTTCTAATGTGCCTACTCTGGTGTATCTGTATGGAAAACAAAACAAAACAAAACAAACCCCGATAAGCTCTGCTTTTGGAATCCATCCAGATATATTTTCCCCTAAGCTTGTAACAAACAGATACCAGGACTCCATGAGTCCCTTAACATACAGCAGTGAATACTCTTCATGAAGATTACATTGATAATGTGCTTGGTCAACAGGTTCACAGAGGACTGATCCAAAGACACATAGAGGAAACAAGGTCTTCAGGGACATTGCTGTGCTTTCTTCCAAAAAAAGGGCAAAACCATAAAAATGCATTTGTTTTAGGCTTAACTTTCACTGCTCATTCAACCGGACATTTGTGTAAATGGAATGTGCTGTAGGTATCTCTGTTTTTGTTTGTCTTTCCTTTTAATATATTGTGAACTCTCTTCGCAAGTTCTGAGCTTTACCCTTCTGTTATAAACACATGGCTGGATAAGCCCAACCCCAATACTTATATCTCAGATGCATATTTCTAAGAAATTTAAAGTAATCAAATCTGCTTTTAAAGCAGAAAATAAAAATTATGCTAGTATCCATGGCATCTGAATTTTCATCCATGCAAAAATGGTTAACTGAAATGCAAGAAAAATTAGGGCACAAATAAGAAACAAAAGTGTTATAAAAATGCTCTAGACTTAATTGCCTGACCTGAACAAGATCAATAATGGTGTACTGCCTTGTTTTCTAACAATAGTAGCTTGTACAAAAAAATAAACCAAACCAGACCAAACAAACAAAACGCCCCAAACCCAAGGTTAGATATTGGATGATGAAACTTTTAAGAGAACTAAAATGTCCATGTTAGTGACATATGTGATTCAGCAGACGGTGCTCTTCCCTCTGCATATTGTTTGGAAACCAAACCTTGGGGCTATGATAGAAGACTGCCTCATAAAACTTGAGACCCTAGACATCTGTGGTTATTCGGTAGTCCACATCCCAATACTTCCCCCACCGTGCCCCAGTATTGTGACAGTATTGACAGTAAAAATTAAGAACATGTTTCAGATGAAGCCAAAGCTTACTTTCCCTACATGTACACCTACTCCTCCCTTCTTTCTCATTCCCCTGAAGTGTAAGTGTGGACTGGAGCCTGAATAGTCTCTTTACCCTGCAGCCAAAAGCAATATTCAGCATCTCTGACTTGAGTAACTATGTTGACAATTTTCTGTTTCATTTGCCCAGCAGGTTCCTTAATCATAATTAGTGATATTTCTTACGTTTTTTTCACCTGAGGATCAGCCCTTCTGTTGCTGACAGTTAATGAACACCACTTCCCCCTTCACTCCTTCACCAAAAAAAAAACAGGGGGGAGGAAAAAAAGAAACTGTCACAACTGTCACAGTTGTGGATAACTAGTGGTACCAAAGAAACAGTCTCATGGCTATTTTCAAGTGGTCACCTTTCTCATCAGATATAGCTTCCTTACAATATTTTCCCAGGAATAGCCCCTCCATACGCTCTTCATAATCCGGAGCCCAGAAAGGCATGGCACTGCTGGAGTCTCATCTCTTCCTATACTCTTAATACATTTCTTTCTAATTCCCAACACTGGTGCATTATATTAAATATTCTTTCCATCAGTCGTTTTTCTGACATCTCCATTTTTTCCTGGTCTAACACACAGACTAAGGGCTGTTTCCTGTAGTTGGGGAAGAGAGAGCAACAATGTCAGAAAACAAGCCAGAGTGCAAAACTACTCATGGGAAATCTGTGCATTTGTGTTGTGTCTCTTTTGAGCGCATCAGAGCATCCAGTCAACTGCGCTTGGCATCTGGAGTCCCAAGAAGAGGGATATTGCACTACCAGCTTACAAATTGGAGGTACCAAACAGGTTCCATTGAATAAACTGTCTACAAGAATCTTGAACGCTGTCAGATCTCTTTTGACCTTACCAAACTAAGCATCAATATATAATATTGTCTCTAGTTTTGTGGCAAAATGTAACTTTAATACAAACACGTGGTAGAATTAGATAAATTAATAACATTCCATTCTCACGTCTTTTTTACTTCTGCTTCAGAGTCTCTGCCATTGTGAAAAGATGATAAACTGTTTCTGTTCTTCAGCAGTTAGAAGTGAACAAGACATCACAGGCTCATTTGTCAGAGTAATGTAAACTTTTACATATAAAATGATAGTGTCTGTAGGCATACGAACATTATAACAATAGGCTCACATGGACGTCATTGTTAGAGGAAGACTGAAAGGATTTTGGTATGAGGTACATGAGTCAACTTTAAAATTTGACTTAAATAATGCACAATGACTATAGGTTGCTAAAATGCTTTAACATTAAATGAAACATGTTTGTGTACAGTGGTCACCACAAAAATATGAGCTATTGCAGGCAAATCATTATAGATTCAATTTTTGTTATGTAGGAACATTCTGCTGTATTTTATTTCATATACCTGTTGATAGATTTTGATTTTCAGTAATTATTGGATGTTTCTACTTTTTATCATAAGGTTCTTCTGTTTTCAGGCTACTTAGGGCTTTATCATGTTTCCATTAATATTTCTTTTACATGAGACTGAATGTCTAAAAACAGTGGAAAAGGTAAGCAGACCTTTAAGATTATCCCAAGCTTTTCTTTTGTATGGTATTTGTTATTAATGCCCTACAGGGAAATAATCAAATAACATTATTATAATACTGTGGTTCAGAAAGGAAGCATGGCAGCTCTATATTACTGCTAATTAAATTTAATGAGCTTCTTAGCACCATGCAAGTGAGTCTTTGAAATAGAAGCTATTCAATTTAGATCATGTTAAATTATTTCATTATAATCCAAGTTTAATCTTAAATAGGCAAGTTTAATCTTAATTAGACCTTTTTACAGAAAAATGACACTGTATACCTTTACATCTATATAGATGTATGCTTTTGAAATACTTGTATTAATCAAAGTTAAATCTTCAAATAGGTAAACGTTGCAGCATTTTTTCTAGGGAAGTTTTAGTAGCGATGCGCTTCCTGGTTTTGATTTTGAAAAGATATTTTCTTAAAAATATTGTCATGTCCACAATTTTAAGAGAGTGATACTAGGTCACTTGCCTAACTGAATGATATTTTGACTTTAGCACAGTTGCAAAAGAAAGGAAGTTTCAGTCTGTGTTGTTAAAATTACAGAAAATTTGTGAGACTTTGATACATTAACTGATTGATGTGAAGTTGGGCTTGAATTTGCAACCATCATTATTATTCTAGAATCATAGAGCCATTCCAATTGAAAGAGACCCTGAAGATCAACAAATCCAACCATAACCTAACTCTAGCACTAAACCATGTCCATAAGAATCTCATCTATATGCCTTTTAAACACCTCCAGGGATGGTGATTCTACCACTTCCCTGGGCAACCTGTTCCACTGCTTCACAACCCTTTCTGGGAAGTTTTCCTAATATCCAATCTAAACCTCTGCTGGTACAAACTTGAGGCCATTTCCTCTTGTCCTATGACTTGTTTCTTGGGAAGGGAGACCAAGACCCTCCATGCTACAACCTCCTTTCAGGTAGTTGTAGACAGTGATAAGGTCTCTTGTCAGCATCCTTTTCTCAAGGCTAAACAGCCCCAGTTCCCTCAACCACTCCTCATAAGACTTGTGTTCCGGGCCTCTCACCAGCTTCATTGTCCTCCTCTGAACTCTATCAAGTAGTTCAATGTCTTTCTCATAGTGAGGGGCCCAAAACTGAACACAGTATTCAAGGTGTGACCTCACCAGCACCAAGTACAGTGGAACGATCACTTCCCTAGTCCTGCTGGCTATACTATTCTTGGTACAAGCCAGGGTACTGTTGGCCTTTTTGGCCACCTGGGCACACTGCTGGCTCATGTTCAGGTGGCTGTCGACCAACACCCCTAGATCCCTTTCTGCCATACAACTTTCCAGTCACTCTTCCCCGAGCCTGTAGTATTGCATGGGGTTCTTGTGACCCAAGTGCAGGACCCTGCACTTGGCCTTGTTAAACCTCATACAATTACAATTTTCCATTTGATCTCACTCAAATCCTCCATAAAGTTTTGAACCACAGTCTCATGTTCACTTAAATGTGAGTAAGCAATTGCGAACATGATAAAATAATCAATATAGATGATGGGTTAGTTGAAGTAATACTGATAAAATATATATGCTGATAATAAGTTTTCCACTTGGTTAAAAAAATGATATAATCAGTTCCTTTTTTTTTTTTTTTTGCAATATGCTTTCCAAAATATTACAATATGCATTCTCCCATTTGTGGAGTATTAAGTACCTAATAGCATTTACCTGAATGACTTTGTTTTGTGATCTCAATTGAGTGTGGTGGTTTTTGTTTATTTGTTTGTTTGGTTGGGTTTTTTTTGTTTGTTTGTTTTCCAGAAGATGACTGGTTCCTAGAACCTGAGGTGTTCCCCTTCAGTTCAACAAGGACTTGCTTCTCCTCTTCCCACAGGTTCAAGTTGCCCTTTATTTCTTTGAAAGTCAGTTTGAAATGCAGGTGCTTATCAACCCTGCAAAAGAGGCCACAGATGACTCAAGGCTGTAGGCATCATTCTGTAAAACTGAGAAGTCTCCTGCCTTTAACAATAGTCTCTCCAAGTGGGTGGTGGTGAGAAAGAGCTTATAGTACAGCTACTTATACTGTTCTGCTCTGTGGATGAAGAAAAAAGTCTGCATGGCTGTCAATCCAGCATGAAATTCAGATATTTTTACAATTATTATTTTAGCTCTGTGAGTCATTCTGTGATACATAAGGATATGTGCAATAAATAGATAATGAGTTAGATCTAACTAAAGGGTTTGAGTGTGATACTAGAGATGCACTTGTTATACTTTTTTGTCTGTGTCATTTTGTAGCAATATTTCTAAGTGTAGAAGCAATGATTCAAGCTTAGGTAATAGCACTTTAAATTCTGCTCATTATCTTCATCTTTTAAAAAACAAAGAAAACAGAGCATGAGTGTGTGATGGTCATTTCAGACACACACTCATGTATCAATCTCGATTCAATTCCACTAGCCATACCTGATCTGATACCTCAAAACAAACCCTGCAACAGAGCTGATAACACATAATGCTGTATGGAAACAGAACTCATGAACTCATAAGCAGCAATAAGGTACAATAAATTGCACCTCTTGAACCTTCTTCATGTACAAATCTTGAAATCACATACAAGTCTTCCATGTTCTTTTTAAGAGTTTGAAAGTTTTTTCTCCATTGCATATCAGTGTACAGGAATATATGATACCTACAGATGAACTGAAACTGGAGCATATACAGACAGTAATCAGAGGTATTTAGATTTTGCAAGGAGTCTTGTTAAAGCCAGAAAAAGGTTTGCCTTTTCCCATGGAAGGAGCAATCCACAGCACCTTCCCCAGCTACTTCCTTATGTGCACTACAGTGACCTTATCTCCTCCCACATTATGTAGGGGTTTTGTTTTGGCAGGACCAGGATGGTTAGCAGATCTTCTGGTGTTAACCGGCCTAGTGACTTCTGTTACATTTGTATCCCAGTGGTTCCATGCCTCATTGCCCAATGCCTTCAACATGGTCTTTAAAAGTCCACTGTATTTCCAGAGCCTTGTGGGTAGTGGGGGGTGTGATACACCCACTCAGTGCCATGTTTTTTTTTCCAGGAGCTTATGAGATTATTTCAGAAATTAGTCCCATTGATTCAATTCTTTCCAAGGTACCATGTCACCACAAAATTTGCCTTTCAAGGCCTAAGATGGTTTCTGGGTAGCAGCATCGTTTGCAAGGTGTGTCTCTAGCCAACCAGTAATTGATTTACCATGGTGAGCATGCAGTGCTTGCCTTGACATGTTCCTGGCAGTGTTGCAATACGGGCAATTTGCCAGGCCTTGTCATATTGAAAACCTAGCCAAAGCCCTCTGTTCCAGGGAGGTTTTACTTGTGTGGCTTGTTTGATTGCAGCATGTTTCATGTTAAAGAGTGACCTGTGTGATGATCTCTGTGGTCAGGTCTACCCCTCTATCACGAGCTCAGATGAGCTGTTGTATCTCTTCCTAAATATCCTGATGTTTCATGGGCCACTGAGCTGCAAATAGCTCATCCTTATGCTACCAGTCCAGATCCACCTGAGCAACATCAATTTTGACAGCGTTGTCTAGCTGTTCACCCGTGACCCGCTTAATGGATGAGGGAAAGACTGTGGATGTGGTCTACCTAGACTTTGGTAAAGCCTTTGATACTGTTTCCTACAGCATTCTTCTGAAGAAACTTGCTGCTTGTAGCTTGGATGATCATGCTCTTCACCGGATATAAAACTGACTGGATGGCCAGGCCCAAAGAGTTATGGTGAATGGAGTCAAATCCAGTTGGCTGCCAGTCACGAGTGCTGTGCCCCAGGGCTCAGTATTGGAGCCAATTCTTTTTCATATCTTTAGCAATTATCTGGATGAGGGGATGACACCAAGTTGGGTGGGAGCGTTGATCTGCTTGAGGGTGGGAAGGCTCTAGAGAGGGATATGGACTAGCTGGATCAATGGACTGGGGCCAATTGTATGAAGTTCAAAAAGGCCAAGTGTCAGGTCCTGCACTTGGGTCACAACAACCCCATGCAATGCTGTGGAAAAGGACCAGTGGGTATTGTCGGCAGCCAGCTCAATATGAGCCAGCAGTGTTCCCAGGTGGCCCAAAAGGCCAACAGCACCCTCACTTGTATCAGAAATTGTGTAACCAGTAGGACTGTGAAAGTGATTGTCCCCTTGTAGTCGGCACTGATGAGACTGCATATCAAATACTGTGTTCAGTTTAGGGTCCCTCACTATAGGAATGGCATTGGGGTGCTGGAGTGAGTCCAGAAAGGGCAACAAAGCTAGTGAGGGACCTGAAACACAAGTCTTATGAGGAGTGGCTGAAGAAACTGAGGCTCTTCAGCCTGGAGAAAAGGTGACTGAGGTGAGACCTTATTACTCTCTACAACTACCTGAAAAGAGGTTGTAGCATGGAGGGTGCTGGTCTCTTCTCTCAAGCAGCAAGTGGTGGGCTGAGAGGAAATGTCCTGAAGTTGCACCACAGGAGGTTTACATTGGATAGGAAGAAAAAATTATTCACAGGAACTGTTGTCAAACATGGGAACAGGTTGCCCAGGGGAGTGGTTGAGTCACCATTTCTGGAGGTTTTTAAAATATGTGTAGTTATGGTGCTTAGGGACATGGTTTAGAGTGGACTTGGCAGTGCTAGATAACAATTGCACTTGATGATCTTTAACATCTTCTCTAACCTGAACAATTCTACAATTCTCAGATTGTTTCAATGTTTTTCAGTGGTGTAGTTTTTGGGCATGTGAGAATCTATGTGATGTACCCTTGGAACCATGTTTTCTACCCAGGCAGAAGTGTCCTGCCACAGATGAGTTTACCCCTGTGCTGCCAATTGGTCTTCTTCCACTGCTATAGCCACCCCCATAGGGCATTAGCCACTATCCAGTAGTCAGTACAGAGATAGAGTACTGACCAGTTTTATCATTCTGCCATCTCCTAGACTAGTTGGATGGCTTTCAGATCTGAAAACTGACTTGACTCACCTTCTCCGTCAATGTCTACAATGACTTGTCATGTGGCACTCCACATAGCAGTGTTCCACTTCTAATGGTTTCATACCACACAAGATCCATCAGTAAACAAAGCATAATGCCTTTCATCTTCTGGTAACACATTGTTACACATCTCTTGGTCATGAGCCACCTTCTCAGGCAATGCTCCAAAAACTGTGCTTTCTGGCCAGTCCATGATCTCTTCCAGGATTCCTGGGTTGTTGGGTTTCCGCAGTTGAGTTTGTTGCATGATCAGCACTACCCACTTAGTCCGTGTATCACTGGTTGTGTGATGTGTAGAGGGGATGTTTCCTTTGAACATCCAGTGTAGCACAGACAACTGCAGTGCCAAGAGGAAATATGTTTCTGTACCAACAACTTTCGAAGTGGCTCAAACCCCTCATATACTTCTGGTATGTCTTTTTCGGTCAGGGTGTAGTTGTCTTCTGATCCTCGATACCCCTGGCTCCAAAATTCTTATGGTCAACCTCAGGTTTCTCGTGATTTTTTCTGCCAGATGATCTGGGTGAGACCATGCCCTGCAGCTGCAGTGTAGAGTACATTTTGCACAGCTGGTCCTGTCCAGAAAGGCCAAGAGCTACAAAACAAGCTATTCCTGTTTGATATTCTCAAAGGCTTGTTGTTGCTCAAGGCCCCACTCAAAATAGTTCTTCTTTCAGGTTAGTAGATAGACAGGGCTCACAAGCTGACTGTAACCTGGAACGTGCATTCTCCAGAATCCCATAAGCCCTAGGAAAGCCTATTATTTCTTTCTTGTTATCTGGTGGAGACATAGTTACTATCTTGTTGGCCACATCCACAGGCACATGATGGTATTGATCCTGCAATTTTATTCCCAAGACTGAATCTCCTGTGCAGATCCCCTGACTTTGTTTTGGTTTTTTTTGTTTTGTTTTTTTTTTTTAAGGTGAAACCAGCTTTCAAAAGAATATAAATTTATCTCACTTGGTTTTTGTCACCTTCACAGAAAGAGGCAACTATGGTATCCACTAAGGGCAAAGGTAGGTTTTCTGCACTCAACAGGAAGGAGGCAGCAACTCAGACAGAGCTGCCACGAGAACAGGCAGCCACCCAGACCTCAGGCTACAAAGAATGCCAGAGCCTTTCACTGGTATGGAATGGTAATACAGAAAACAGTTATATGAGGTGTGAGCAGGTGGATGACCTACTCAGTCTGATAGTAGAACTGAAAGAGGAGGTGGAAAGGCTGAGAAGTATCAGGGAGCTGGAAAAGGAAATTGACTGGTGGGATCAAGGTCTGGCCTCCTGGGGGCAGGTAAGACCACCAGCAAGAAATGAAGATCAAGGGATTACTGTATCCTTTCCTTGCCTGACTGAAAAAGGCAGGTCAAGGGAAAAGGTTGAATGGAAGAAAGTCCACACTTGGAGTGGCAGGAGAAACACCCCCTTACCCACCCCACCTTCCAGGTGACTCTGACCAACAGGCATGGGGCTCTGGATGTGGAATGCAGTGACTTGAGGAACGGGGGGAAATGACAGCATGTTCTCTGTCTTACTGCTGCTGGTACACCATCCTGGTAGCATTTGGCACTTGCTGTTCTTCAACTTGCACCAGTCTCAGAGTATTCATTGTCTGACTGTTGCAGTGCCAGTCTAGAAGTCTCCCCACCAAGATCAAGGGAGGTGATCTCAGTTCTTCTGTCTTGGAGAACACTCATTGCCTTCTTGTGTCTCTACAGCAACAAAGCTGACAGCCTTCTTGAGTGACCCCTTCTTAACAGCTGTTTTCCCCTCTCAGTTCATATACATGGGTTTCCAGCTTAAAGGTGGGTTTGCCATCCCACTTCATGTCCCTCTGGTCATACATGAAGAACCAGAGTGCACCTTGTGACATGTGCCTGGGTTCCCTTTCCCTCTGACCAAGGCTGGAGAGGACTGATTTCTTGAGGCACCCCCAACAGCCAAGGCACTGGCCCATAGGGATAAGGAAGTGCAGAAATTTTCTTCAAAGTTTTGGAACCAAGACGACACTTTCTCCACAGTTGGTAATCCATATCCAGGCAATACATCATTACCAAGCTGTTAAAATATGATACTGGGGCACTTTGAATGGCCTTCTTCTGCATGGCTCCTGTGCATAGTATCTTTGGAGACCTCATCACTGTCTAGATCACTGTAGATGACTTCTAACATCTCTAGTTCTCTCACGTACTGGATGCCTTCAGCTGTGGTAGTCCACTTTCCTGGGGAGTTCATAAGATCTTCCTGGAATGGATATCTTGCTCTCACACTTAAGAGGAGCCATCTGCAGAGACTGGAAATTGCTGCATTTTTTCTAATTCCTCTCTCAATTCTTCAGTTTCTAGCAAGGGATTCCAGCCACTGGACTTCCTTACCTTCCAGTTGCTGACTGTTGGCCCTGTTATCCCAACGTCAGAGCAGCCATGCAATAATCCACTGACTTGGCTGGCAGCTGTAATTTTTCTGCATTTCTCGAAGCTCTGATGAAGTCAGGAACCAGTTAGTTTTTGCTTCTTGTCTGAATTCTCTCTCTACTTCCTCCAATTTATTTGTCGAAGGACTGGCTTCTTGATGAAACCTTTCCTTTTCTTCCTTCTCCTTATTAAATGGTGATATTAACCCATTGTTTTCCTTGTCCACTGCTCCTTTTTCGTTACTGGGGCAATTACTGTAGTTGTTGTTTGGATCGCTGCCTCAACCACAGTCCTCTGAGAGTACCAAACTGTGGCTAGGTAGGCACGGACCAGGCCCCAGTACAGTGCTAGAAGCTGTTAGTTTTCATTGCAGTAAGCAAGTCACCCTTCTATTCAGTGGTGTGTCAGTTTGCCAGGGTTGCTTGCCTGTTTGGGTGTAAAGTCCCAGGTTATGGGAGGTGATAACTACTCTGTGAACCTGTCCAAATGCTTCCACATACCCTGCCACCCAAGAACTGGCTGCCTCAAGGCACATGTCAGTATCACCTCACTCAAAAGTTGTCTTCTCTTACACCAGGACAACACTACTTTCCACAAACCCTATAATATGCTAATAGTGTTAATAAGTAGTATTAAACAGCTTCCATAAGGGTGAACAAGGACCTCAGGAACTTGCATAATAAAACTATCCACCATAAATCCTGGATAGGAAGAGGCAGAGGTATTCCCTCAACCTCCTCACAAGGTAGCTTTCTCAGCGCAGACAGGCCTTCAATGGACAGAACCATTATTTGTATTAACATGTTACCAAGCTCAGTAAAATAAAGAGAGAAGCAATGTAGCCAACAAACTCTGTGACCCACACAGGAGCTTGATACTTAATAACCACTGTAGCTATAGCTTGCTTAATACAAAACTGCTGTTGTCTTGCGCCCCACCTTGAGTGCCAAAAAAGACTGTGGTGGGTTGACCTTGGCAAGATGACAGGTGCTATCCAAAGCTGCTCTGTCACTCCCCTCCTCAGTAGGATTTGGGGCACGGAGAAAATATGAAACGAAGAAAAAACCTTGTGGGTGAAGATATAAGCAGTTTAGTAAAGCAAAAGCAAAGGCCATGTGTGGAAGCAAAGATTTATTCTCTAGTTCACATCAGCAGGTGATGTCCACCCACTTCCTGCAATGTAGGACTTCGTGACATGCAGTGGTTGTTCCAGAAGACAAATGTCATAATAATGAATGCCTCTTCCCTCCTTCTTTATCTAAGCTTTTATTGCTGAGCAGATATCATATGGTACGGAATATCCCTTTGGTCAGTTAGGGTCAGCTGTCCTGGCTATGTACCCTCCCAAAATGTTGCCCACCCCCAGCCTTCTGGTGAGGGGTAAACATTGGAGAGACAGTCTTGATGCTGTGCAAGCATTGCTCGGCAGTGGCCAAGACGCTGTTGTGTTATCAGCACCTTTCTAGCTACCAATACAAAACACAGCACTAAAAGGGCTTCCATGGGGAAAATTAACTCCATCTCAGCCAGACCCAATGCAGAAATGAAAGCAAATAGAGTGCTAGCACACAGAAGAATAAGGGAATATATTGAAAATGCTGTGCAATTATACAAATCAATAGTGCGGTTTCCTTTGGGTACTGGATTCAGGGGTAGGTATTTACTTTTGCAAAGTCAATAAATCAAAGCCCTGAGATGGAATATAAAATACTCCTATTGCTGGCAAAATAAAATTGCGCCCTTTTTTGTATCTTCGTGTTGTCTCTGAAAAATTACTGATGTGGCCTTCATAATCTTTTATCAGCAGATATATTTAGCTGGATAGATCATTAAATGCTGTCTTTGAATGTTGACACTGTGGCATGTCTGTATTTACTGTTCACCAAGTTTTGAATGCAGATCAGAATATGCTTCCAAACCCTGTTTTGGTTTCTCCCTCAGCCAATTTGTTGTTCTGGAGAACATTAATTTTTGTATCCTTTTTACTATGTGTTGCAATTGCTAATATAGTTCAGCTGCACTGCTATTTTGAAACATTTAGAAGAAAATAAAGGGAAAATAAAACCCCAATGAATAAAATCTAGTAAGAATATGTTTCTGTGTTCAACTGTCACTATTTCTCAGGTAATCCGTAAAAGAAATGCCTGGAGTATTGCAACATCCACTCAATGTGCATGCATATCATTGTATCTATCCATAACAACTCCAGCAGTAAAGTGGGGGGCAATGAGGAATGACTAGCAGGACCTGCTGAAATAAATAATCATGCAAGTAGGAATAATTGTAGAACTCCATTTTTGCACATATTTCGGGCTGTTTTGAAGCCAGTTGTATTTTAATGTGACTAAAGTACCCCTATCTCTAAACATTGTTTTTCTTCTGAAGGGGCAATGAATGTCAGAAAGATTCTTGATTTTCCAGGTGAATTTAAGAGTAATTCTGTGAGCATCATAGAAGAAAAGAGAATTTTGTGAAGTGGCTTATGTCACTGACACTCTCAAATTGAAGAAATGTGTATTTCTGGAAACTGGTCATGGAGAATAAGTATCTGAATGTGGTCTGTCAAGATAAGTCCTACATCGTGTGAGAATACAACTGACCAGAGATTAAAACCAAGTAAAGCTATGATTTTGTTGTTGTTGTTGTAATACTCTTTGTTGACACTGTTTTTTGCTACTACGAGACCACCACATCGTGTATTCCCTTTCTTAAAATCAATTTAGCCTGCCTTAAGAAACAAAACTCTCTGAATTTAGTTGACTGTAGGATTAGAAAGGATGGTTGTTCCCATATTTCTGAGTCTAGGGCTGTTACAGAGAACTGTAATGTTCAGAAGTCTTCTGTTTTTGTGATCAAATGTGTTAGGATATGCACATTTGATTTTATGACACTGTCCTTTACATTAAAAGTTCCCTGGATCTTTCTACTTTTAACCAGCCAAAATATTTATGCAGTCTAATAACATATTCTCTTTACCTTCATATTCCTAGGGTAAATGAGCTAAGCACTTCCCAGTTCCTCTTGTAAGACTGGATCCTGTTCTTTTGATGATGATCCTGTTATCTTCTACATCTTGAATCAATATTCCTTGCACATGGATTGTCATTTGCTGAGGTCCATATGAGGTTTTGTAGAGTTGCATTAGAAGTGGAACAGTAATTACCTGATATGCTATGGCTACATTTTCTTAGTTATCCAGTACCTAGTAGCATTACTAGCTAGCTACCAGTCTAGTAGCACAAAACCTTAGTCCTTCCATATGTAGTTCATAAGATTGAACTATACAATTGAAGCCCTTTTAGTCAGTGAGTGAAAGACCTTGAATGTGCCATTAAATGTCATTCTATTTCCTTTTTCCTTTTTCAGGTGCTTGTATTAAGACATAAAATAAACAGATGTTGTACACATGGAAAGAAAGCATGTGTTTTCTTATTAAAAATATCTGTCAGGTTAGGTATGGACTAGTCAGTCAAACTACACTGCATTGCATTGTATTTTTCGTATACTTACACCTTGGATTATTTTTTTTCTTCTGAATTTTCTCTGAAAATCCCAAGATCTGAAGCTTTTGGGACAATTGCTCTGCCTCCTTTGCAGTATCTTTGATATTTACTCATCTATAATCAAATATATATGTATGTATGTATGTATGTATGTGTGTGTATATATATATGCCTGTGGTAAGATTATGTAAAGATCTTTGATATTTTTTTTTTCCACCCTTTTTTCACAGAGCTTGGATTTTGCTATATTGAAGTCAGAAATCATAATAATTATCACAAAAGGAAGTTCTTGTTTTCAAGCAGAATCTACTTAAAAGCTAAAATAAGAGGCTAGAATGATCTTTTTTGACATCATAGCGTAATGCTCCCTGTATGGATATCCAAACTGCACAGCTCAGCCACTTCACCAAATATCCCTGACACCTACGCTCTTGATTAATGGCCTCTATACAAAGTTAATTTTTTAATTCTTCTGCAGTGCTGTCTTCCTTTCCACGGTTGTAAACACTTTTTTTCATTGGTGTGGTGATATAAAGACCATGTCATTGCAGTATTGATTATTATTACTTAAAAAAATAGGCTACTTTTATTTTCTTTCAGAGTTGCTACCAAAGTTAAATTTAAAGCTAATTTAAGTTCACTTCAACAGGAAAAAAAAGTAATCTTTGTCTTTTATTCCACCTAGATTTTGGTTATATTTGTAATACGTTCTCTGTTTGCTAACTTGCATCTATCTCAGACAGCGGTTTATTCATCTTTTGGTTTTAATCTTATGCAATGTAAGTATTTAGAAAAGTCATATGCAACTGGCATATTGGCAGTTATATAATACTCATGGGATCTTACAATATTTCCAAGGAAAAATTGAAACCGTAAGTCCACTGTGGATTTGCTGACTTCATCTGAATTTAATTAGGAGGTGAAGAGAGATGTGCTAATATTGATTATTACAATAAGCTCTAGAACCATTTGACAAGGTAGAAACATTTTTCTGATGAATGAAGTGGTTTTATATCTTCTGTGGCCAGACAGACGAAGAAACTACTGTGATCACGAGTGGTGTACCGTCCTTGATGTGTAGCCATCTGGCCATATATGACTGAAGGGGGATGATTGTGTGAAGCAGAGAACAGAGGTGATAAGGAGATGATTTTCATCATATCTCCATCTTTTTCTCTCGCTGTCCACTTAGTTGCAGAGGATGAACTTCACTGAGATTGTCAACAAAGCCATTATTCCACTCATTGGTCAATGTGTGTTCATTTTCTGCTGACTGCTTCAGGGATCAATGCACTGTATGCTGATATTTTTCTCAGGTTCATTTTTCCAAGGGCAGTTTTGTGTAATCCACAGTTCATCTGCGTCATGAAAACATCATGATTAAGAGGTGAAAAACTAACTAACAAAATACTAATTCACCTATGGGGAAACTCAAGGACGAAGAAGTGATAAAATCTTCCATCTGTCCTATATGAAAATACTGTAGTAGTTGTTATGGTTTGGTTGCTAAAATATGCTTTATTTTGATTTATCTGGTAACTTTTTTGTTGTTTTTGTTGTTATTTTTTTTTTAATTTATGAAAGGATCACTTATTTGTATTTTGACTCTCTTAGGGGGTTTTCTGTTCATAAGTGGATCTGAGAAACTGAAGGAAAAGTAGACAAGTAGGTCCTCTGGAAAAAAAACCAAAACAACAACAATGGCAAACAAACAAACAAACAAAAAACCCCAAAACAAACAAGTTCTTCCATTTAACCTAATCTGTAGTCTACAGCAATGCTGTGTTGCTAAAATAAAGAAATACTGATAAAAAATAACTTGAGTCTTTTGCCAAAAGTGTTTGATATTATTTTGTAAGAAACATCGTTTAATTGAAATGAATCTTTGGAGGATGGGAAATGACCCAAGGCACTGTTTGAAATAAATGCCTTGATATGGCACTCTGAACTGCATATTATGAAATAAATAAAACCATACTGAACATAAGCAGAGCCACACAGCAACTTTCTGTATAATGCTGCCTGTGAAAGGCTCAAACAGAATATAAGATATACTGACTCTATGCAGTCAGAGCTCTCTTTTTGGATTAAAAGCTTTTGACAAGTCTGAGATTTAGACTGTTGTTTGCTTGAAGTATGTTATTTCTAGTACATGTGGATTGATTTTACCAGGAAATATAAAGAACTAAATCTGTAAACCTGCAAATGACTATAAGGAAAGTATGTTTCCGAAAAGCTTTAAGTTACAGCTTTTCAAGTTGTTAATATTGCTGTTATTTATTTACTTGCTTGCATCCTTGTTTTGATTTTAATTTCAGTCATATCTGAGTAATAATGATAGAATTTCTTTTTATGTTCTCAGGCATAGGAGCCTATCTTCTATTCAGAAACTGCAGAATGTTTTTCAGCTTGTCTTTAATTCTGGGTACACACTGCTCAAAGGGAGGGACAATACAATACTTTTTATGATATCATCCTACTATGAGGCTCAAATTTTGTTTCCAATACATTTGTGAAATATGATAGCAATTCCTATAAACTCAGGATCATCTGATTGTAGGACATTACTTATTTAAACAGTATTTATTAATATCCATATATTTATGATAATAGGATAATTCTTTTTTGTTTAGTTGGTTTTTTTTACATGAATTAGGTATGGACTAAGAGTTTTAGATGTTTGTGAATTCTAAGTGTATATAAATAAATTCAGTGAGTTAGATTGTTCAGTTGTTAATGAATAAATATAAAGCTTATATTTTAAAAAACACAAATATAATATCTTTCTGGTTTAGTCACCTTTAATGAATTCTGATTAAAGCTAAATATTTTCCTGTCTTGATCAATTTAATATTTTGAATTTGTCAATTGCAGTGTGGAAAACAGTTTCTATTTCTGCATATATAAATAGTAATTATGATATGTCTTTTCACTTTGTACAGAAGTTTCTTTCACTCTTTGTGGTAAGGAAATTAATCTATATTGCCTTTCCTAAGTGAATAGCATCTGTCACAGAGTATACAAAAATGACTTAGGTCCAGACATAAATCTGTACTGAAACTAGGTAATGACTTGTATCTTCAGGTCTTTCAGTATTAGCCCCAGAGTAGACATTGATACTTCAAAGTGTCATATTTTGATTTAGTATAAGCCAGCTTAAAATTACCTAATGACTTAAATGTGACTCACATCTATATAATGAAGCGTTAAATTTAGGAATGTTCACTTGTGCTGCTGGTGGATGAAAGATCAGTCTTTTCTTCAGTGGCCGTTGTATTATAGGAACATAATCAGGAAATAGGATTCTGTGATGTTAGAAGGAGTATGAGAAACAAACAAATTGAACACTCACATTAGTGTAACTTTCTCAAAGTATTATAGATATCTTTGAAACCTGGCTTCAGGGAAGACAAGAGGCCATGGGCACAAAATTAAATGCAGAAAACTCCATTTAAACCCAAGTAGAAAACTTTTACTGTTTGGGTGGTCAAACAAGGGAGGCTGGATTAGATGGTCTTCACAGGTTCCTTCCAACCTCAAAGATTCTGTCAGTGATTCCCAAATAGAGAAAGGAGTATTTTTAGTAATTAATCATATGTATAATTGTATTTGTACTCCAGGCAGTTTCTCAAATGCAATTACAATTTAATACTTATTAAATAAACTATTAAATTATTAAATTAAATTATTAAATTATTAAATTATTAAATACTTATTAAATAAACTATAAAAAATAGTGTTGTTATTACTTTTTATTATGAAAACATCAGTGTCAGATTATCTCTGTTATATGCATTGTACAAATAGTTCTGTCTATTGTTTACAACTAAAAAGGTAAAATAAATCATACAGTGAAATACTCTTGCCATTGTTCAGATGGAAAACATGGGCTGAAATATAAATGCTCAGTGCTTTTCTATGTGCAATACCCATTACCACCCTTAGTGACACAGTTCAAATGTATGGCTGAATTAGAAACTGAACCTCAGTAGTCAGAGTCCCAGTCTCATTGTTATCCATTTCACCATTCTGTCCCTGAATTGTGTTTGAAAGCAGAACAGGAATTGAACAATGATAGTAGTTACCAGTATACACAGTGCATATATGAGTGTAAACTCTGTGTTGTTGAAATACCTCAACTAACTTTCAGGAATTATTATATTGGGAAAGGTGGATTAATATTAGGTGTTAATTAATTCTGTGGTATATTTATAAAAAAAAAAAAAAGACAGGACAGATTAAGAATGTTTTTCTGTGAAGCAGTACCTTACTACTTTTAATATGAAGTGGCAATTATTTATGTAATTGTAGAATCATATTCACTATCTTTGTACAAAGAGTGAAAGTATGTGATCTGGTTGGGAGACTGGAATGCTATCTGATCCATTCCCGTACTGCTGCTAGAGGTAGTTCATAATATCATTATGAAGTGTAAAATACTGATGGCAGGTAAAATATTTGAGATTCATTTAAAATTTACTAAAGCATTATTGTAAGATGAAACATACCTCCTGTTTTCTTTTGGCAGAGTGGCTCTCATAATTTTAATGTTAACATTAGGTCAAACTCTGATTTTTATAAAGTACAGGAATAAAGTCACTTTATACAGGAAAGTTCGTGGAACAATCCCAGTCATTTAGTTTTAGAAAAGCAGTAGTCTCTGTAGCTTTCCCTTATATAATAGTAAATTAAACTATAGTATGATCTGTGACTGTGAATGTGTCTGATGCATTTTTGTCTCTTGCACCTATTTTTATTCCCTGATTATTCTCATTTGTTATGGGCGATGAATAATATATCAGTGGTGTAGGTGTTTGTATAAAGGGTTTTTTCCTGCTTTAAAGAATAACACTTTTTTAGTTTTATATTCTGTTCCCTATATATTTTATTAATATATTTTTTCTATAAGATTAAATATGTTTTAATATCTATTTTGATATTCTATAAATTTGATGAAGAATATACTTATTTTTAATATCTGTGCAAAAATGGAAATTCTTTCTGATGGCAAGAAACTATTATATCCCTTCACTTAAGTTTTAAATTGTGGTTTATTGCTTTTACAGAGCCATGTTCTGGTTTTGGCTGGGTTAATTTTCACAGGTAGCTGGGAGGAGATAGAGCCAGGATAGCTGACCCAAACTAGCCAAAGGGATATACAATGCCATATGACATCATACTCAGTATATAACTAGGTGACTTGGCAAGGGAATTGCTGTTTGGGAGCAGGATGGGCATTGTTTTTCCAGGTGGTGAGCCACTGCATTGTGTATCTCTTTCTTTGTATATTATTGTTATTATTGTTGTTGTTTATATTTCCCTTTGTTGTTCTACTCAACTGGTTTTATCCCAACTCATGAGTTTTACCTTTATTTTTTTTTCCCAATTCATGTCCCCGTACCACTGAAGGTAGGGCAAGAAGGAGGAGTGAGCTAGCAGCCTCATGGTCCTAGTTGCCAGCTGGGCCTGAAACACAACAGTCCTTTTTGATGCCCAATGTGGGGCACAAAGGTCTGGGATAGCAACAGATATCAACAGAGTGTGTTGAAACAAATGTTGTACGAATTTATTAGAGTAATTAAACAGTTGCTGGTCACAATGTTTTTTTGTTTATACTCATGATTGTGTTATGTAAATTCTTACATGCTCTACATATTCCCTGTGGTGCTGTTCATCACCTCGGGGAAAGGATCAGGTTTATCCTTTTGCTGTCCTGTATAATACTGACTTATGAGAACATGACTGGCCATGAAGTTAAGCTGGTATTTGTATGCAGTATTGCGTTCATGTCCGTTTCTCAGGTGCCATCTCTTGGAATTTATTAGTTACCATACCCAATCTATGGGGAAGATGGAGCGGGGGGGATACTTTCCCCTGCTCTTTCATTTCCCTCGTCTCCTTCAGGCTAGGTACAACAATTTTTGAGAATTTTTAACATCCTGGGGATGTCCAAGTTAGCATGGTCTTATTGCTATGTCTCCTGAATGTGTTCCAGATCATGTTTAGGGTTACAAAAAGATTTTTAAGAATACCACTCAGAGATCTGCCCCAAGGCTCAATAGTTATTGGTGGCATGGCATGTGAGAGAATATAGACAGCTTCCCATCTCCAATGGTTTGGAATTTAATTCCTGAACAACTACAGCACCCTGAGGAAGTCATAGAATATTTAAAAGCAAAATTGTGTGACTATTCCAACGAGGCACAACTTGCTACATTGTGCTGGGTCCTGGAGAGTATCTGCCAAACACTGTTTGACAATATGCAGCACCATCAGAGGTAAGAGAGGGAAAAAAAACTTTCAGGCACTGCTGCCACTCCCACTCTCATGCCTAGCACAGCAGCTACTCTAACCCAGATGACAGGCACTGTGGCTGCTCAAACACAGGTGACAGACACTGCAGCTGAACCAGAGAATGAACCTGTACAGGTATCATTTGTCCCTATACAGAAGAAGTAATACACAAAAAAATCAGTTTACTTACTGAGGGTTGAAGATGAACCAAGGTCATCACAAGAACAGGAGAAAGAGATAGAACCAGAGATAATAATCTGATCACTAGCCCTGAGTGAGCTGTGAGATATGCAAAAATATTTCAGCCGCCATCCAGGTATGCACATTGTTACTGAGAAACTGGGATCCCTGGCTAGGAAAGGAGGCATTGATAAGATGATTGGGAAAAAAGACACAAGCTCTCAGCTTGAATTCTGTCAGGCATGGAAGAAGAGTATCCCTTCAAGGAAGATAGATAACCATGGAGAGACATATCCAGTACTTGAGAGAATTAGCTGTGTCAGCGGTGATTTATAATGATCCAAATAATGAGCAGTTACCCACAGATGCAGATGAATTTCAATTCACACAACCCATGTTGTGGAAGTTTCTGTGGAGTGCACCACTGCCATATGCCAATTCATTGGTAGTAAAGTCCTGGAAAGAAGACAAGGAACAAACAGTGAATGAAATGTCTGGCCAGCTCTGGTGATATGGAGGAAGTCCCTCTTCCTCCCTATGAGCCTGTATCTTGGCTGTGGAGAAACCATCAGACATGCTAGCCGAGAAACTGTCCTGAGAGTTGCAGCAATTTGAGAAAAAGTTCTATTCCCCTTCGGTACAAATCAGTATCTCAGCTATTAAGAGTAAGCATTCCTCAATTCAAGAGAGAGGATATAGAGGGTCTACACCACAAGGCACACTGTGATTTTATGTACTTGACCAGAAGAAGACATGAGGAAGTGGAGTGGAAGAGCTACCTTGACCCTAGAGGCACAGGTATGTGAGTTGAAAGGAAAGATTCACAAAAGTGGATTCTTCCAGGAAAAATGTGGCTCCAGTTTCCAGAAGGCAGCTCCTCAGAGCAGAAGGGTTGATCTTACTTCTGATCCTCTTGAAGGGACTTTTGATTCATTTTTACAAAAAGTGAGTTATAAATACTATGATCAGGGCTAGAATGGCCCAGTCTCCTGCCAGGTGGAGGAAAGTGACAAGAGGGTTTATTAGACTGTGTAAATTCAATGGCCAGGCACATCAGACCCCAAGGAGGATAAGGCCCTAGTAAACACTAGTGCGTGATGTACCTTGATGCTATGAAGCTATAGAGGAATAGAACTCATCTGTGTTTCTGCAGTAACGGGGATCCCAATAGCTAACTGTATTGGAGGCTGTAGTGCGTCTGACTGGGAATAAGCAGCAAAAACACCCCATTGCACTGGATCAAAGGCCCTGTGCATCTCAGGAGAGGGTATTTCAAGGACCCAAGGGCTTTACCCAGCTTCTCTGAGGATACTTCTGTTGTGGGGTTGCTGGGGATCAAAGAACAACAGGTGCTGATCACTACCACTGTGGTGCATCAGCAGCAATATCATACCAGTCAAGACTCTCTGATCCCTATCTATAAGCTGATTCATCAGCTGGAGAGCAGCAAGATCAGCAAGACTCACTCACCCTTTAACAATCCCATACAGAAGTCTCGTGAAGAGTGAAGATTAACAGTAGACTATTGTGGCCTGAATTAAGCCAGCTAACTGGTGCTGTGCTGGACATACTGGAACTTCAATACAAGCTGAACTCAAAGACAACTAAGTAGTATGCCACAACTGATATCACTAATGCATTTTTCTCAATCCCTTTGGCAGCAGAGTGCAGGCCACAGTTTGCTTTCATTCGGAGAGTTGTGCAGCATACCTGGAATTGGTTGCCCCAGGGGTGGAAATGCAGACCTACCATTTGCCGTGGACTAATTCAGACTGCAGTAGAATGGGGCAAATCTCCAAAACACCCGTAATACGTTGATGACATCATTGTATGGGGCAATACAGCTGAAGAATTTTTTGAGAAAGGGAAGAAAACAGTTCAAATTCTCCTGAGAGCCAGCTTTGCCATAAAATGAAGTAAGGCAGGAAAAGATGGCAAAAAATGTGCTCTACAGTGCAGCTGGGGAGAATGGCCCTACCTGGAGTCTTGGCAGAAAGCACCAGGGGACACTCAAGGTCAACACCTAGGGTTTTGGAGCCAGGGATACAGAGGATCTGAGGCCTGCTGGGAAAAAAGAGATATTGGCAGCATATGAAGGGGTTCTAGCTGCTTCAGAAGTGTTTGGTACTGAAGCACAGCTCCTCCTGGCATCCCAGCTACTGGTGCTGGGCTGGATGTTCAAAGGGAAGGTCCCCTCTACACATCATGCAACTGGTGCTACATGGAGTAAGTGGATTGCACTGATCACACAACAGACTCTAATAGGAAACCACCCCAACCACTTAGGAATCTTGAAAGTGGTCATGGACTGGCCAGAAGGCAAAGATTTCAAAATATTGCCAATATCACCAGAAGAGGAGGTTACATATGCTGAAGAGGCCCCACCATAACTACCAGAGAATGAGAAGCGATATGCCCTATTCACTGATGGGTCCTGTTGTATTGTTGGAAAACATCAAAGGTGAGAAGCTGCTGTGTGGGGTCCTACACGATGAGTTGCAGAAGCCACTGAAGGACAAGGTGAATCTAGTCGGTTTGTAGAGTTATAAAGGAATGCTACTACATTTTTCTCCCTCAGTTTTCCTTCACACATTGCCTTCAAGCATAAAAGAAATGAGCCTTCAGGGATTCAAGTGACTTACAGTAACAATATTTTCTATGGAAGTACTTAGATTTTGGCATGAACTTGTCAGATACCATACATCTGTGATCCATCGATTAATTAAACATCATCAGTATATTTACTACCAGATGTTTTTTACTTCAAAAGAGAAATTAAATTTCCATATATTCGAATAGCTGCATCATGTGCAAAATTAATGTAGGTTAATGTAGTATCATATAGACCTGCCTTAGACTTCTGGAGTTCTTCAGTGGAATAACATGTAGTAGTTTCAGATGAATGAATTGTATGAGTAGCCATTAACAACTGCCACACATATATAAAACCATAATGGAAGCAGACTGATGAAAAGTCGTCCTAGGAGATAAAAAATATATATTATTAAGATCTGTAGTTAGTAGGGAAGATTTATATACGTCATGGGGGTACCTGGCTTTTAATTCATATCAGGAAGTGACTCTACCATGTCAGAGACAGTTTCTGCACACTGAATACCTGAGTTCACATGTTCTCCCTAGCATTGTATATTTGGCTTTGTTGAATGTACAGTTCCTGTCAAATGCTATAAAATACTATAAACATTGAAAAAAACCTATAAGACACAACAAAATAAATAGCTGCATTTCAATGTATGCAGTTCAGAGAAACATGATGATTTTTCTGTGTTATTGAGTCATAGTGTGAACTGGCACTACAGTATGTGGATATTTTGTCTGGTAAATGGGATAATGGCTGTAGTATAGACTACCAACCCTGTGGAGTCTTAAGAACAAGTTCCACTTTAATATTGGTGAAGATAAGCAGAACAGAATATAGCCTCTAGTCAAAACCAGATTAATTCCCTTTTATTTTCTGTATTTATAAATTGTATATTTATATGGTCTGCCTAAAACCTTTAAGTACTCATATTTCAAAGGTGTTTCTATTTCTTAATTAAGCATGAAATTTCTAACTATGTTCATTATAAACCACATTATAATTTGGTGCTCTGTCAGCAGAAGACACCATGAAATGTTATTTTTTTCCTCACCAACACACACAGGTTGCCAGAAAAAAAGGAATGTGCAATGGAGATTTGTTATATAGAAATATCCGAAGATATGGCATACCATTTGAGAAAATAGATACGCTACACTTTGGTATGGAGGATAAATAATTGTACCATGAACTACTGAAGACAGGTAAACTGAAAATCACTTTACTTCCATTCTTTCATTAATTAATATTGTGTGTCTACTAAGGTCTGATGTTATCTTCTTTCCGAACTTTATTTTTGGCTGTTCGTCTGTACCGTTTCACATAATTCCATATGATTGTATAAGAGAAAAAGTGTTTAAAGGGGTGATTAGTGATCAGTTTTTAGGACAGATCTCAAACTGACTTTTAAAGTGGTAACTGTAGAATGACTTTTAAAAAGGCACAGCCTCCTTCCATTTTATCATGTTTATCATGTATCAGAAATATACTTCTAAATATAGTATGTCGGGATATTAGTAACTCGGGCATCCCTGTAGCAGACAGGGTGCTCTACCAGAGTTTGTAACTTATGTAACAGAATCACAGTAACTTTACATTAAACATAGTCTAAGCAATAGAGGACATTTTATTCTTAATGTGATTATGTTATCTAGGAATCCTTAAGTATTATTCATTAATATTCAGAAAAGTCTGCATGCAGTCCAAGGGATTTTTTTTTGACTAATTTATAAAATTCCTCAAATTTTATGTCCGTAATGTCTGATAGTACCACTGTCAGTCTTAGACTTACAGAAATGCTTTTAAAAATGCATTTTAGCATTGTTTTCTTATACTGCAGAGGAGAACTGTTGTGTATGAGTTAACAATAACATTCCATAAATGTCTTCTTGAAAGAGATGGTTTTTACATTGCTTGAAGAAGCAGAAATGGCTAATATGTTATTTGTGTCATCTAACTACCCATACTATTACCTTCTGAATAAAATGAGAAATTCCCAGGCTTGTGTATTTGGTTTGCATTGCAAGGTTTTGGTAGTGGCAGGACTACAGGCGTGACTTCTGCGAGAAGCTGCTAGAAGCTTCACTTATGTCCAATGGAGCAAATGTGTGCCAACCAGTTCCAGGATGTACCCACTGCTGGCCAAGGCTGAGCCAAAGTGTGATAGTGGTGGTACCTCTGTGTTAACATATTTAAAAAGGGGAGGGGGCTGGAAATCTGTGCAACACCAGCAGCAGTGAGAAGAAAGGGGAGAGAATACGTGAAAAAACACCTATGCAGACATCAAGGTCAGTGAAGAAGGAAGAGAGGAAGTGCTCCTGGCACCAGACTAGAGATTCCTCTGCAGCCTATGGTGAAGACCATGGTGAGGTAGGCATCCTATGGAGTGGAGCAGAGATCCACCTGCAGTCCATGGAGGACCCCACATGAGTGAAAGTGGATGCACCCAAAGGAGCCTGTGATCCTGTGGAAAGCCTGTGCTAGAGCAGGCTCCTGGGAGAACCTGTGACCCCATGGAGAGAGGAGCCCACACTCAAGCAGTTTTTGAAGAAATGCAACCTGTGGGAAGGACTTATGTTGGACATGTACTTGGAGGACTATCTCCCATGGGTGGGACCCCACACTGGAGAAGGGGAAAAGTGTGAGGAGTGCTCTGTCTGAGGATGAAGAGGCAGTAACAATGCATGATTAACTGACTACGACCCCCATTTGCCATCTTCCTGCGCTGCTGGGAAGGGGAAGGAAGTAGAGAAAATCAGGGGCAAAGTTGAGCTCAGGAAGCAGGGAGAAGTGGTGGATGGTATATTAAGATTTCGTTTTTATTTCTCATTATCATACTTTGATTTGATTGGCTAGAAATTAAATTAATTTTCCCCAGCTCGAGTCTGTTTTGCCCATGATGGTAATTGGTCAGTGATCTCCCTCTCCTTACTTCAACCTGCAAGCCTTTCATTATATTTTCTCTCTCCTATCCAGTAGAGGAGGGGGACTGATAAAATATCTTTGGTGGGCTCCTGGTATCCAGCCACAACTTGTTATGATGATGCAGGAATGTGTTACAGCAATTAAGCGTTCTCCTTCAGCTCAAATGGTAGATTTGCAGGTTTTTCAGGATCAACAAAACCTTGTTATCTAATATTGGACATAAGCTGGACAAAACTATAGCATTTGAAGTAGTATGCAATAAATACAGTTGTTATGGTGCTGCCATTTTTGTCATGGGTTCCTTAACTTTATATAATATCATAGTGTTTAAACTGGTTTTGTCATAATAGAAACAAAATTTCGAGTTTATGACAGTTTTTAATGAAAAAATGTTCAGATGCATTCCTCTTACTTTAGCATTAAGGACTTTTAAATGCATCCCTTCATAAAAGCATGAACAACAAAAATAACTGTATCTTCTTCAGCTGGTATAACTTGAGGAAATAAAAGTTCTTAAACATGAACATTTTCATATCTTTTGAACAGGAAGTGACATGTAAAATGTAGCTCCCTTCTGAAAGAGTTCACCCACCTAAAATTTGTTTGCAATAGACCAAATATTTTCAAACATATCTCAGAAAGCCCTTCCACTGAGCTATATCTTTCTTTTCCATCACCTAAAAAGATAAATTGATGTGTCTTAGGTGTTTTGCTCTTATGGGTCAAATTTTGCATTTCATCTCAAAGTCTGGACAACTAACCTTTTTGAGAGAAGGTAAGCATTCTGAAGAATGCTTGTTATGAACTACCAACAGGTGACATTTCAATAGCATTTATTTTCAAAATTTCATACACAGCTTGGGTAATGAATTGGATGTGATTAACCTGTATCCTCTCAGCCTTTGTCGTATGCATCAGTAAAATTTCCTTGGAGGTTTTCCCAAGGAGCAGGGTGAGAACCAATGTACTATGAGAAAAGGAGATATTATGCTTGCAGCTTCCGCAGGCTTTATGCACAAAACATCAATTGAAAATAATGGCTTTGTACAATGACTTTTTAAACCAGGTAGTATAGTCCTTGAGATCCACTGCAATAAATTAATGAAAAAAATATTGTAGATTAAGGATTAACATGTCCCAGAGGGATCAGATTGATCATGAATGCACTCTACTGTAAAGATGATGTTTAAAAAATCTTTGACATAGTGGCCTTGCAATCATAAATCTATATATCCTGACCTTCTTGGAAAACTGTCCTTCCTGCAAAATGTTTTCTAACTGGCCAATGAAATGTAAAGACTGTAACTTCTCAGACTTAGAAACTGTAAGAGACTAATTACTGTGAGACTAATGGAGGAAGGCAAAAAAAGCAAAGCACATCCAAATGTCAAAAGTAAAAGCACTAGAGCAAATATATTTAAAAATAATTGAAACTCTTTTGCATTAAGGAGTTTTTATATGACATTATATGACATTCAACAGGCACAGTTGTTATTCCAGTATTATGAAGAACTGGATGGAAGTGGTCAGAATTAGTCCTCAAGGAACTGACCTGCTGTCAACTTGCACTTTCTTAGTAACACTTTGAAGTGCTTGATCCAAGCAAGTAGAAGTGTTACCAAACTGTAATATTTTACCTGGGTCCACAAGACGTTATAGATTTATGGTTTAAACATTTCCTAATGGGTTTGCTCCTTTTCAGAGATGTCATTTGCTGCTGAATCTATGTTTCTCAATATGGTTTGAGAATCTTTAGAAAACCTGGCCTGCATTTGAATTGTAATGAAACCTGAGAGCAGAGGAATTCTGATAACATTCCAGGATATCTCAATTTGGACTTTGTATCACTTTTAAATTAAAGATGTAGCTGTAAGAATCGTCTAAAAGATGATGGAAATGTCTCTCAATATGACAAATATGTTGGATTAAAGAGTGGCATATAAATACTGAAATTAATTCCTTTGGAATAAAATAGAGGAACAGAAATTATGTAAGCATCGGTGTTTTTCATCTGTCTTATTTTCTGTACAACCCTGATTCTATTTTTACATGTGCTCAAAGAAGAAATTTAAGCAGAATTACAGTTGAAATACATGAAAACGATTTATCTGATTTCTCACAGTTTCTTTGAAAAATGTAGCATATATCTGTGAGTTTCCTGAGGCGTGGGAAGTTCATGGACATCTCTGCTTGTGATTCAGGGTGTGGATTATACTGCTTTGCTGTCTAAGCAGACAACTTTGTGACTCAAGTGACTGTATCCCTTCACCTTTCTTGCTGCCACCACAGGTAGTTTCCACATGAAGCTACATGATTCTGTTGCTGATCAAACATTGCACTGAAAATCTCTTACAGTTTTAATTCCCCATGGAAGGATATGACACTGTTATTATGAAAGAATGCTTTCAAGTTTGCATTTGGCAGGAAACAAATAACCTTGCTTGGGAAAAAGTTCAGTACTGCTAAAGCTGCTAAATAGACTGATAAAAGTCAGAAACTTTTACAGTTCTTACTAGTACCTCATTCATTTACAACTCTCTCACCACACTTTGAAAAAAACAACAGTTAGCCATGTTATTCAAAATAGACATGACACTAGGACCCATCTTGGAATGTAACACATGAAATAACAAAATAGTCTTATGAATATTGTTTATCTTATCTGTCTGCATATGGATGTTTTAGCAGTTTAGATCCTTGATCACTTAAAATAGATTACTTTTTTTTTCTTGTGCCTGTTTATATTTTTATTTCCCTTTGTTTGTTTGTTTGTTTTTCCCATAAAGCTTCATACTTCCAACTATGCAAAATTATAGGATATAGAAGTGAGTATATAAGGCTGTACAGAAGCATAGACTGAAGATGAATTAATGAGCAAAGTGTAGGGGAGGAGTGAAGATCAAATGTTCATGATTAAGTGCATTACCATAGGAATATCACACAAAATGGTGTGTAACCAAATGATTAGTTGCAAGGCTAGGAAGGTCTTTATCTTTTACTGTCTTCATTCACGTATCTGGCTTAATATATCTGATTTAATGAAAATTAAGCACTCTTAATGATACCAGCAAGTCTGTACGTTATATAAATTAGAGTGTGCTTAACTGCGTGTTAGAACTCTACATTTAATTGAAGAAAACTAGGAATTACTACAAAAACAAATGGTATATAATTTTCAGTGAACACTGGAAGTATGTGAAGAATTGTTCAAGCTGTATATGAGAACCCCCTGAGCAAGGCTGATATATGGCTGGTGATATCCTGTCTGGAAATGTACAGTGCAAGGAGGTATAATAATCCTTCTTAGACAACAAAGGTCACAAGTGATAGCAAATGCCAAGAAATCTTCAGGGATTTCCTTAGAGCCTATTGGGTCAGTAAAATGTCAGTAGGCTTTTATGTTTGTTTAAATGTATAGAGTGATTCCGTTTGGATCAGAGAATAAAAGGGTTTGTGAGTAAAGTAGAGAAATAACTTTTTCCAAGCTTGAGCCAATCGTTGCTTCTTCTAGGAGGATGTATTATTTTTGGGAGGCTATGCTTTTGAGCCAGTGACCTGATTTCCAGCACTGTTGATTTCCCGGAAATGTAAAGTCAATAGAAGCTAATGCCCTAAGAATTTCAGGACTTTAATTCCTACATTTTCATATATGGATATTGCTATGGATAAATAAAAAGTATTTCTGGAAATGTGTATTTTAATTGATCATATGTTTAAAAATGTTCTGTGTTAACAAATGATAGATCAAACGATCAAGTAACCACAAGCTTATCTTTTTCCTTCTAGATTATCCTTTTCATCTCATATACAGAATTCTGAAAAGTGATTCTGTTTTTTGTTTGTTTGTTTTATGGTAGTGGTGATCACTTCAGGTTCTGAATGATGCATGTTCATATGGCAAATATTGTTTTTATGAACAAGTTATCTCTAAGTATAATTGGCATGCACTTAGATTTTAGGAGTATGCTCAGAAGGTAGTATATGGAAATAAAGTCATGTTGTTGATGAAACCTGTTAAGTGTTAAGACACATAGGCAGAAGGAAGTATAGCAGGAGTTAACATGACTATTAACTACCCTGTACACAAAAAATACATATTATCAATTACCATCTTTGCCAGTCTAACACTTATTGACATATTAACTTAATAATTATTAACTTTATTCTAACTGATTTTGAAAATATTAATTGATGTGTAGCCCATGCATTTATATACAGAAATATGAGAATGCCTCTGTTCATGGTTGTGGTATGCAGAGATTTCCAGAAAAATGTATTTTGAAGAATGCATGTGATAATAATGCTGGCAAATTATTTGATTTGCCATACTCACCTTTATTTGCAATTCAGTTACTGTATTCTGTCTCTCTATTATACATCAGCTTGTCTGTGCTTGAAAATACCAATTATAATTCACTACTTTTGAAAAGATACCTTTTTTGATAGCATGAAGTTGCTCCTTGGGATTCTTTTCCTCCCAGACCAACCTTTATGCTTGCAATGAGTTCCGCACAAATGTCTTCAGAGCTAACTTCTTTAAAATCTCTCCTTAAAGCTTTTCTTTTTACAGTACCTGTAATAGTTTTCTATCATGTGTAAACTGCTGGTGTACTGAGATCACTTATCTAGATCAGTAGCCTCTTGCTCTTTGTCTTCCATGGTTCTGTTTTCTTGTTCCTCAGCATTTGCCATCCATTTCATCTGTATTTGTCAAAAAATAGCACGATGCAGCTCTCATCTGCACCTGCATTATGGGAACAACTTGTTACCATGACTGTCATCAGAATTAGTATCAGTATTATGATTTGTTGTTACTAATGGAGATTTTTTGTACTTCTAATTTTATATAAACTGTGCGGACTGCCTTAATTTGGGGAATTTGATGATTCCATGATAGGTATGCTTGTCAATCCTTTCAAAATAGAATCTGTCTATATAATTTGTTGATATTCCAATATAACCCACCCATTCATTCAGACCAGGCTTTGTGATGAATTGTAGCATTATGGGAATAAGCATACATTAAAATTATGGGGGTTTTTTAGTAGATAGATAAAAACAACAACTTGAATAACAAAATAACAAATTACTGAATTATATATACCGGTGTTTGTGTGTCCATAAAAATACTAAACTCTAACTTTATAGAAATATTTTATTATCCACTAATCTGCTTGTGCTGTTTCCAAATGTAAAATTTTAATCCACCATGCTTTTTATGTCTAAAAAATCTGTCACCATATTACTTGAGAAACCCTAAGAATATAGCTTTCTATTTCCTGCTATTATCAAAATACTATGCTGTACTATACTTTAGTATTACTATTAATCTGGTTCCCTCTATTCCATGGCAAATGAGAGCTACTTCTAACTCAGTATGGTTAGGATTCTGTATTAGCAATAGTTGATTCCATTAGATGAGTCTATGGTTCTTTAGCAATTGCATTAACAGGAAATTCTTAGATGCTTGTAGCCTTACAGATTTGAGCCATAAGAAGTTTAGCTTTGTAAACAGGATTGTAAAAATAAATAAGGAACTCGAAACCATCGTGTACCTCTTTTGGAATACTGCCAGTATGACTGGGAAGATCACTCGTGACATTATCCCAGCAATCATACAAGGCTATAGATCTAGTAAAGTGCATGCTTTATATAACTAAATAATAAAAGAGCAAAATAGCAAGGGGAAGAGAAGAATGAAGGAATCATTTAACTGTAGCTTTTTCAAATGCAGCACTGTACTCACATTTAATGATATAGCATCCAGCTCCTTTTTCTCCTTGTATTCTGTCCTTCACACTATATGTAATTTATGAAGAAAGTGTTTGGGCTTGGTCCAACTCTTGGTGTGCAGGCACTTCCCCAGGTCAGGTGGAGTCTGCAGTTTGTGAAACTCCTCTTTTCCATGAAGAAAATAATTCCTCTTTTGGTATTGATTCTAAATGGGTATTTAGAAGAAATAAGTCTGTCTTGTTAACATTTTCTCCATTTTCCTGTTTGCTTGTGATTGAGAGAGGGTAGTTTTTGTTTGTTAGTTCTTTTGCACTTTAAAATATTGTATTTTTTACACTAGGAGATGATAATTTGTGGAAATGTCAGTACCTAGAGCTTACTAACTTCTAAAAGCTAAAATTTGATCTTTGTTTGTAAGGAGAAGAACAATTGTTAGGCTCAAAATAAATGCTCTGATGTTTTTCAAAATGTGATTTGATACCACATGGTACATAACAATAAATGACATATTTGTTGGCAGATTCACAGAGAGCTCAAAAAAACAGTAGACTGTTTGTTTGTTTAGGGGAAAACCCTTACTAGCAGCACTATCTTCAGGTTGCGCATAATCAAGCCAGGTCTGTTGATTTGCAAGGAGCACCCTTGTAGCATTCTTTATCCTCTGCTGCTTAGCCTCATTAATCCATGAAATACTTGAAACTGAGGCAGGGCAGGGAGGTAATTGACTACTCATAGCTTGTTTCACTGAATTCTTTGAGGCTTTTGAGACTGGATAATGCACAGTCAGCTTGATCTTAACTGGAAGAAGTAAGGAAAATGAAGAATAAGATCTGACCAGAGACATGTTTGTTCATTGTTCAAAGGCATTTTGTTAAATAAGCAGCATACTTCCAGTAGAGTTTCACTTGAGGCAGATTAGACAAGCAAGCCTCTTACAACAATTCTCCAGGTGGAGCCAAGTCAGTTTTCTTTATTTATTATCTTTTTAGTGCTTTGAGGAACTGCCCTCTCATTGAATTAGAATGCCTTCAGTCTTCTAGCCTACAGTGATACAAGGAAATAAGGAGTGTAATTACTAGGGGGTTGTGTACACGTGAAATAGTATTTTAATGTTAGTACTCCTTTCAGAATAACAACCAGATACGATCATGAGGAAGAAAGAAATGGTTTCTCTCAGCTTTTGTGTTTGCATGCTCTTAAGACCATTCCACTTCCCCAAAACCCTGAGTTACCCCCACTCCTATTTTTTTTTTTTTTTTTTTTTTTTTTCCAAATAAATGCAGGTCAGTTCATGTATCCAGGCCAAGTTTAGTCAATGCAAATGCAGGCCTGTTCTGATCTTACTGTGCCCATTTAATCACAATTTTTTTGCTGCTGTTACCAAGAACGGTCCAAGTTATAGTTTGAGTGTTGACACTGATTTTTCTGAACATCAGTCTGCTATGCACTCTACTGAGATCCATCAAACTTATTTCAAATAACAAGTGACAACATCCCCCCCTTTACTCCTCCACACACTGCTCTTAATATAGGGATTGTATTCACATAAAAGCTGTCAGAAGGTTTCTGTGATCTCATTAGCTATACTTATTTCTACCTACAGAACAAATGAATCATCAACTGAAACAGCACTAAAGACCAACTGGTAAGACTCACATGGCTATATGTATATCTGTGCTGAGAATAGATATCTTCTCAAGTCTGTAGATTCAAGTTGTTAAAATTGCTAGCTTTGCAGACCTAAAAAGTGTTAAATCATTTCTGAGATGAATTCAGTTCTAAAATCTTTAATGTGGAAACAAAATTGTTAAACCCTTTAACAAACAGTTTTATAATTTCATATAGCATATGAAAAAAATCTGTTTATAGAACACTGAAAGAACTGAATTGAAAATATATTTTAGTGCTTGCAGATTTGTTTTGTTTTGGTTTTTTATGGAGTTAAAATACAGAGTCATTCTTTGGCTGTGTGAGGTAAATTAGATAGGTGGTATGCAGTAGAAATTAGTTGAGTTGATTCAGCCAGTTTAAATTCTTCTGAATATAAGCAGGCACTGTATGGGAATTGAGTCAGATTAAATGGGAAAATGAAGAGATGTTGGACATGGCTAGAAGCTAGGTGTTAAATAACTGATGTAGGGATATTGGCGATGGATGATAGGTATGTGAAAAAGTAAAAGATTCTGATGTCTAGCTACAGATTACTCATGCTAATTTAAGATCATTTTAGAAGCTAGTGGGAAGACTGATCACTGGAAACTAAAATCTGTAACAACCAGCAGCCATGTCTAGAGGAGATAAACAATACAGAGTGTGTCTGTCAGCAAGTTGAGGGACGTACCTCTCTGCAAGCTGAGGGATCTCACTCACTTTTCATGAATGAGAGAAATAGGTCTAGTAGAGAAGAGATGGAGAATTCGGAATTGATTCATCAGACATGGAATTCTTCTAATTCTGTATCATCTTTCTTTACAGTTAAGGGGAAAATGTTCTACAGACTTGACAGAGTGAGATTTATTCTGCTGATAAATGGTATAAAGTGAGGGAAACCATAAAACTCTACATCCTCTCTTTTCTCATTCAGTGAAACATGGATGCATAGTCTAAAAGCATTCGTTGTACAAAGAAGTTCCATGTATCATTGCCACACACAGTTCCTCTGTGTAGAACCAATCTAGTGGAATAAGTGAATGCTTGACCAAAGAAAACAAATCTTGCATTAATACACAAGCACACTCACTTTCTGAAGTTCAGGAGAAACAGCTTTTCCTGTCATAACCTTCACAGGATTTTGTGTCTGCACCTATATCATTTCTAGAAGCAAGAACAATAAATCTGAACTGGGATTAAGCATTCCAACCTACACAACTGAATCTTCATATCTTCAGAATTCAATGCCTTATTTGGTGGGGGTGTCTAAAATTCTTACAAATAGACGAATGACTTTTGTAGATGGTCATGTGTACAGAATAGTGTCCCTTGCGATACTGCGGGGAATTTCCCAAACTATCAGTTTGAGGTCAAAGTACAGTTAATACAAATTGTGTGTCCTAATAGTTTCTTGCAATCATTCAGTCATGTCACATCATTATTGGATGCCAGAAAACCTCTTTAGATATAGAAAGGACAATCTTAATTGTTTCACATCACACTATATTGTTCTGAGACAACTGTTCATAGGAGAAAAAGTAAAGCTACTGATAACCTATGTAACTCAAAATGCAAAAAATTGCTCTGTAAAATCAAGCCTTGTAAGACAGGAAAACCTTCTTCTCAGGTAAATTGGCTGAATGTTACAAAGATTTGCATGAGTAGTGACCTCTGAAAAACCTGGTATTTCAATATTGTGAACTTGAATAATTAATTATGTGATACAATATAGCTGATTCAGCTGATTCTGTTCACTGCCAATCTGTGTGGCTGTGTGTCTAGATCAAGGAACTGAGGAGTTCAGTAAAAAATCCTTTGAATGTTATGCAGTCAGCTCATGTCCAGTCAGGTTGGCTGCATTTGGAAACCAGAAAGTCACAAGGAGTTGGTGATGTCAGCCTGCTAAAGGCAAATCAAGAAGGAAGCAGTACTAGTTTCAGGAGCAGTCCTGTGATAGAGACCAGCCAATACCAGCACTGAATTTTCCAGCAGTGGTGGCCAGCCCTCATGATCTTGACAGGACATGTGCCATGAACATCAGAGTACTGAGTGGCAAGGATTGGAGTGGAACAAGGCAGAGGCTCCTGATGTTATTTCCCTACAGATAGGCACCCCAAGTCCTACATGACCTCAAAGTGTCAGTGTCAACAGCGTTTCCTCTCCCTTTACAAACATAAAAGTAATAGCAAATAATATCAACTAGAAGCACTCCTAGGAGTCTACCAAACAATCCCTTCCGAAGACTCAGGTTGTGCAGTGGCAGTAAGTAAAATGAAAGGAAGGTGCTTCCAATTCCATTCACTCCTTATATCTGGGAGCTGGGAAAGCAGCTACCTCTGATCTCTTCGGAGTTGTTCATACTTAGAGGAACAAGGGTTCAAGTGTATGGATGGCATTTAGATAAGTGTGCATACCGAACTGAAGTAAGTGATATGCTGCTAGCATCATGTATCACAGGGATGCTCTGATAGGTAAAAGAATTTAGAGAGAAATAAGAATTTATTTATCAAAAATTGTGATTTTTTTTTTTCCTTCTTTCTCCGATGATAAGTAATAGTCATCTTTCAGGAAATGTGGTTTTATATATTATCTTCCATTATAAACAAATGGCTTAATGGTTATGTCATAGTCATATATTCTGAAATCTGTCAGAAGGCCATCTTTTTATTTTAATTCTTATCTATAAAATGAAAGAATGATTTACACATGCTACACATTTACAGTTCGAACTTTGCAAAGAAGTCCTTGCCAGAACAAGATCCTTTATAACACAGTAATAACCAGAATGTCCTTTATTTTTCACCAACTTTATAAAGATTTGCATCAAGACAGAGCTTGGAAATAACATTTTTTTTCCTTATTATTTAATTTATATCAGTTATCTATCTTTTCTCCATCTTATTTATCTTACTTCTTACTGTTTTAGTGCAAGCAGAGAAGCTGTAGTAGCCAGAAACACAGCATGAGAGACATAGTCATAAATCAGTGTGGTTCCTTTGAAGGCTGAGAATCTGGCCATTAACATCATGTAAAGTTACTGGGTTTTGATTTCCAGGAGAATTGACAGAGCATACACATCTCCAGGTAAAGTAAATGGAAGAGACAGGCTCAGTACCTCTGAAAATCAGGCCCATGATTTCTAATAGGTCATAGGAATTTATAAAAAAAGGTTGAAATTCTGCTTTATCTTACAATCTGCAAACCCACTGACCCAGCCACAGTCACAGTTATGCGTGGTACTCGAGTATAATTCAGCTTATGGAGAATACTGTGTTTTAGTTGTTTTGTTTTTCTTTTTTTTGTTTGTTTTCTTTTTCCTAGTTTCATTCTGAAAAAATGTTTGCTTCCAGATATATTTTCTGCGTTATGATCCACCTTGTTGTTTACAATTTCCAGCTTTTTAAAATATATTGATCCATCTAGCAAAGAAACACAATGCATTAAGGTAGCTGACAGGGCCTAGATAATGCCTACGAAATGTTTGGTAAAACCAAGTAAGATCTTTGCTGCAGGGATCCAGTAAAGCTTTAAATACCAATTCCTTTCCAGTAGAGAGTAGGCAAAGGCTAAGAAACTATTTTGGAACTTACTCGCTTTCTAGTTCAGGCAAGTAGCATTAACAAATGTCAGGTCCAATTGAATTTTGCCTGTGATATGATCTGCCCATCCTCAAGGGACACGCTGCCCATGAAGGTGAGAGAATAACAAATATTTTCTCTGACTTCAAGGAGTTTTCACACACATTGGGGATCCTGCTGATTCACTATACGGATTATCACTAAAAGTGAAGTGCTATGCTAAAACCAGATTTTAAATTGTGTTACTGTGTATGTTTATATGGATAGTAAAAAAAGAAAGTACAGGGCAAAAGTCAAAAGCCTGAAGTAATGTTAACTTCTGTTACACTTGACATTTGAGCTTTTCAGTGAGTTATTTGTGTAAAAATCCATTCCTGGGCATTACTGTCACTTCTGCTTTCACTATGGAACATTAACTCTGTTTTCATTGCTCACATCTAGCAATGATCAGATGAAGTGGGGCATATCCAAGCTGATAAGCTATCATTTGCTTTCTTTAAATATAGACATATACACATATCTCAGTACTGTCCTTTTCCTTCTGGCTTCTTTTGTTAAAATGCTAGTTCTTCCATGTAGAAGAAAAAACCCCAAACAACAACAGGAAAACCAATTTTTTTTTCTGTTTCTGATGAACTACTTAAAGATGTTCTTGTGAAATGATAAGACTGTTCCATCAGACTGCATCTTAACAGGCCATAAGGCAGCTCAGGTATCACACCCGCTATCTGCAATGTAAGCTGATTCATCTTTCAGGAATCAGTTTTGTTTTGGATGAAGGGAATTACAGGAGGGAGGTACCTCTGCTATACACGTAGTTGTGGGTTTGGGGTTTACTAGTCTTGGGAACTAAGAGTGATGAAACAAGCTAGTTCACTGATCTTTCATTTTTGGAGATATAACTGTAGTCTGAGATACCAGTGATGCTTTCATGTAGCCTACTGTCAAGATCGATTTCCTAAATGCTGCAGCCCATTGAAAACTGTGGAGATAAAATGTTTTGCAAAACTTCTGGTATGGCAGCTCGAAAGGAATGTGCATAGCAGAACTATCTGGTGTAGGCAGAGGGACTGCCTTGACAGGGCAACTAGAGACTGAAACAATAGGAAAGTTGTTCATCTAGGATGCAGTGCAATAATTTAATTACAGAAGCCTAGAAGATTTAGTTTTCCATAGTTTTCTAATTTTTTTTGCAAATTATATTATTACATCAGCCGTCCTGTTAATAACTCCTGTTGATTTTAGGATGATCTGAACTAGGGTAGAAAGTTTGGTCCTGTATGTATTTTAAGTGTCATGGTATTTTCTGCCTCATAGGAGTATCATATCTATCTTGTAACATAGCTGATAACTACGGTAGAGAAGATGAGACAGTCTAGTAGATATAATAAATAAGAATGTGATGGGGGCAGAGGGATGGAGTGTGGAGATTGTAAAATGAGAGTGATTACCACCACGTAATTGTATTACAACTTTTGAAGTGCTAATTTTCCCTTAGCCCTACAGATCTTCTAGCCTCCATAAGAAGAGAAGGCAAAGCTAAAATAGGTCATACAGAGACTCACAAATGCAACTCAGAGTTACAACATTGGCTATAAGACTTGATAGTCCGTCCACTGATTAGTATCTTGAAATATGGTGAATCAAATAAGGGAAGATGAAAGAATCTTGTGTTGTATTTCTTCTCTTGAGCATCATGTAAAGCGAAAAAAAGCTGAAAGTTTGCTGCAGATTCAAACATCTATACCTGAAGTCACTAACTCACGAGGAATGTCTTACGTCCATACATGATGATAATTTATTTTCACAACAGCTTAACTGTTCATGTAGATCTGTGGCATTTTCAGATATAGAGGCAGCCAAGTTCATGAACTTCACTGATTTCCATATACTGTGTGGAAAATGATCCAGAATGTTATGCATTAAAATTCAAGGTTTGTGTAGCACTCCTCCTGTATAACACTGCTGCAAATTAAACTCACTTATACATTAGGAAAGGTGCCAATGCAATCATAATAGAAGGCTGAACTGCTGAAATGATAAAGTAGTTCTTTTGCTGCCTTCCTTGGTACATGTTCAGTACCACACTCTGATTCAAATATTATACTCCATTTGGTAAGACTTGAGATTAATAAAAATTATGTGTTATGAACCTGATTTGTAAGGAGAGCATGTGAGGTGCACTGGCATTCTGGTACAAAATAATTGTGTTTTTTCACATCTTACGTATTAACAATTGTGGAAATTTGGTTCTTATGCATGTGTACAACAGAATTAAGAACATCCTAACAGTGACAATTCAATAAATGTTATAGGAATACAGTCCTTGTTTGGACATCTGCCAGACTGAAGAGTAACCAGTCCCTGTTTCTTATCTGCTGGATTAAGTACATTGAGTCATTTTGTCCATGAAGAGACATGATCTGTGTCAAAATAATGTAGCTTGTAACTTTCCTGTGTACTCAGACTGATTCATTAGTTCATAGTTGTCCTAAATGCATTTATCTTCAACAGCTTATAGAGCTGATTGCTTTTGAAAGGATTTTTTTCACTGATAAAGGTCATTAATCCCAATAACACTTTCTAAAGGAACTGTTGCTTTTGGCATTTTATTTTTTCCCAGTATTTTCCATAGACATCCTGCATTCATTTTAATTGGAAATGTTATGAAAATTCTTATTGGCATTTCTAATTAGTAGCTGATCTAATGTTTGGTAAATGATACAGAATATTTTGATGACTTCCTAAAAATCCCCAAAATACTTCAAAGGACAAAAAAGACATTGCTTACACAGTACCATAAAAAAATCTATTTTATAATGTTTAGATTGTTTGAATTTCTGATCCATTTTAATGCTGGAAAGCATGTTTTCCTCACTAGTAACCTCTGTTTTAAAATCACATTTGGAAGCATTCTGTTTAAGTTTAATGAGAAGTTGTTAAGCAGATACTATGCTCCACCTTCAAATTGTAATGATTTTATTTGTTGATGTGGTAGCACTTTTAAAATATATGTAAGTATATGTAAATATGTATATATGGCTACACAAGTGGTCCTAATAAGAATGAGGTCATGACTTGTTGTTAAAGGACAGATAAATAATGGCAATAACATATAAGTTGCATTTTTTTCCTGATTCAGAGCTGGGGGCAAAAATGTGACTTAATTGATTTTAAATTAAGATAAATGGTTTCCTAGACAAGGTTGTATTCAAAAGATATTAATTGTATCATTCAACAGTGAAAACCAGGGGATGATCTTATTGCGAATGATTATTCTAGACTGAAATCCAGTAGTAAAGTCTGGCATGAAGGGACCTCTACTAGGAACTTAGGTAAAACCTGTGGATTCACCAGTAAGAGGCAGTGCGAGAAAGAGGAAATATGAACATATTGGTCAGTTAGAGAATGACTATGCCCTGACAGTGTTAGGTAGCAGAGAAATAACAAAAATGGGTCTAAAAGGTATTGTGATGATTATTATTAGCAGCCTTAGAGGAATATTGGTGTCATTGTTTAATAACTAATATGTAGTGTGATGTTTTGGATACTATTCTAAGAAGGAAGAATTAATTCATTTTGGAACATGCTCAGAATAAGGAGAGCTATAGCACAGTTCAGAGGACGTGAGAAGATGTGGCCTGTCTATTGTAGTCCAGCTGAAATTGAGAGGAGGTGAAATGATTTTCTATAAATGTACTGGAGGGGGAAAATACTTCTATTAAAGGATAAGATTAAAACCATATAAATGATTATTAAATAGACATAAATTGAGAGTAGATTTCAAGGAAATCTGCAGTAAGATGTGAAGTGAGGTTCTGAAATGATTTCTCAGTAGAGTCAAAGAATCTAAGCAGTTTTAAGGCGAAGCTTGAAATAAGCCTATGAAAGTGGTTATAAATATGTCTGAGAATTTATGGCATAAGGAATATGAACATATTTGTATCTGATGTTCTAGTATATCTAAAGGATATTCAAAGAAGTCTTGGCAGCTTCTAAGTTACCCTTTTATTCATGTTAGTTTTAAACTTCAGAGCTTTCCTGGTAATTTGCTGAGGCCAGGGAGGCTTCTGTTTGTTTGTTTGTTTTTGTCTCTCCCCTTCTTCCTCTTCTGCAGTTGCAGAATTTACCTTTTAAATCACTAGAACTAAAACCCAAGGGGAGAAATATGATAGCAAGTTTCACTGGAATTAAATTCTCCTAACTGGTTCATTGGTCTATCCTACTCATATTTTTTTAGGTTTAAATTTCTCTCCTTCTCCAGATCAGAAGGAAATTCAGTCTTCTCTGTTCAAGTTAGTACGTTAGTATGGCTGTCTTTTTGTTCTGTCCTTTTTTAAACTGTGGTGGGGTGTTTTTACTTCTTTCCCTGTATTGGGGGTTATAGGCCTATTTTCTAGGATGATCTGGAAACAGTATTTAAGGAATTCCTTGCTTTCATTCTTACATAAAGTATGTATGATATTACAATCATCTTTGATTTCTTCAGTTATCCTTCTGTGACACATTATTAGTTATGGAATTTTGTCTCTTGCTGTGTGTCACAGGGATGGCCAAACCACCTTAGTGAAGATTTACAGAATTCACTGAGAAATAGTTATATAAAAGAAGCTCTTATTTTTCCAGTGTAGGATTGGTTTCTCAGTAAATGCGGACTTACAAACTGCTGGAGGAAGTTTCTACAATATTAATTCTTCACTGGCCTGAAAAGAGATCTATTGTGGAGAAGGCCCTGGCAAGAGAAAAATACAATGGCAAAGTCTTTGATAACATTTTTACATCATTTTGCTTCACAAGAACTGTGTTTCATAATAATTCCCCAGTTTAGCTTAGTTTTAGGAGGATCACCAGTTGTGCATATCTGTCTGAATATCACATTTAGATCTGTCCTCTACAAATAGTTTCACAATTCAGACTATTTACATATTTCTTTGTTATTTTCTCTTTTTTTTGTTTGTTTGTTTGTTTATTTGCTCTTTTCCTTTTAATGTTAACCTATCACCTTTAGCTACACAGCAGTCTGAGACAACTAATGTTTGGAATGGAGGAGTAACAAAAATTTGCCAGAACGCAAATTAACTGGGCATAAATAAAGAAATATTTTCCCAATCTTTCTTTACCTGACAGTCAAGCAAATAAACAACCACTAAATATCGTGTTATTCCAGATTCTTTAGTGTTAGCTGTGATACTTTCTGTGTCCTAATTAATATTAATCAGGCTAATTTTTGAAAGTTAAAAATGTTAATTTACATCACTAGGTCTCCTGCTTCATTCATGCCATCAATGGTGTAATTTAGAAGAAATGTGTCATCAAACAGCAGTGCTTCGATCATAAAAGGGGGTAATACCAGAAGCATTAGAACTCGCATGATCCAAAGCCTCTCTCAATTGTTCACAACTCATTTTCTAAATAGGACCAGTCATTGTCTTTCTCAGCTCATTTCAGACAAGCAAAATAATCCCTTACTTTCAGATAGAACCTTTTGTTCATTGAGAGTACCTAAGGGCTGTGTATACAACATTTATTATTTTACCTTCAAATATGCATTCACCTCTGGGCTATAACAAAGTGGAATGCTTAAAGGCTCCAAATTTCCTGCCCTTTCTAGACAACAGTGGTTATTTAGATTGTGTCTGTAATGAGAAAGCAAATGGTGCAATTTGTTCTAAAAGCCACCCCCAAGTTATGCCAATACTGGAATCTGCAGGCTCAGCATCTCTCAGGGAATTTGATAGAAAATAACTATTTGTTTTATGGGTGCAGCTTTCAGCTGAGGACTAATATTTTCCAGCTGATAATAAAGCTGGCTTCAAAAGCCTGTTAGCAATATATGCCATCTTATTTTTTGACTTTACCTGTATTTGTATAACAAATGTATCTGAGAGATATCAGACATGATTCTTAAATTATGCATGTTTGTAGGATAATTCTGGATACTTCCAAATTTTATGTGTTGTATCCTATTTTATAAATTTACTTACGTGATTTTCCAGTACTCATGATAAATGGTGAAACACGATCCAAGAATTCTCACTCCCATCTATCTAATCAAATGATGAGCTCACATTTTCCGGCTTCTCTGTTAACCTTTTAATGAGCAATTTGAATGAAGGCTTAAAATAAGCACACAGATTCAGTTATTATAAAGGATATAACACTACTGTTTAAAAAGTCCTTTGCTAAGTTTATTCTCAGGGATTGTAGAGGGAAAAGCAGCTCCTCTCTGTGGTTTGGATTAACCCCGAATTTGGTCATTTTGGGGTTAAATTGTGTAACACTCTGTCTTGACTTTATTTTCATTCTTAATCCTTTTTTATCCCCGCTCCCTCCTCTTCCCCCATTCTACTCATGCAGATTAATATAGCTAAGAGCAGACTAGATTGTTCTTTTCTGAACTGTTCCAGCTCAATTTCAAATCTCAGTCTTACTGAGCATCCTGTGATTTATACTCACAGGTGCTACAGCAGCTAGGGGAACAATGTAACTGCAGTGTCTTCTGAGACACACACACAAACTTATTTTATGTGTGCTTTATAACATTTGAGACAAATAAGCACCTGATAATCTTTCTGATACTAGATCAGCTGCATTTGTACTCCAGTGAATGAATGGCAGTTTGTAATTGACTCCTATTTCTAAACTCTTTTGCTTTACCACCTCCACTCTTCTCTCGAGGTTATCTGCTGACTGTGTAAAACCTCCATCTTCTCACATTATTAGAAGACACAGTTCACATGAAAACCTGACTCTGTTGGTGGTCCTGGAGTGAGTGATATTTGATTCCATTATATTAATAGCACCAACTAGCTCATCTTGGGGGTAGGGAGGTACCTGACTCAACTATTATCATCTGAGGGGCTTGAAATTTAAAGAGCTATAACTGAGCCCTGCCATGTAACCTTCATAGTAAGTACAACAGCTTTCAAAAGTCTGAAATTAATTGGCTTGGCTTTCTTCACATATATAAATAAAAAATAATAATAAAAAAAATGGTAATGTTTCTGTCTGCATTATCCTTTTTCTATATTGAGATATAGACTTGGGAATCAATCTGTGCACAGTCTGTGAATTTTCTCTGCAACTGTATGTTCAAACCACTATTATTTTTTCATGTTCTTGCCCATTATGTCTTGTATTCAGAATACAGAAAATAGGCTATATAGTCTGGAGATTGGAGGATCATTGAAGATTATTGAAATGGAAAAAGCTGTTGCTTAAATGGAACAATGGTTCCATGGCATGGCAACTGTTTTTATCCAGCCTAAGTGCAGAGAATTACTGTTTTAAGGAGTAAGAGAGTCTTCCAAAAAATTGAGAGATGGAGTTGTTGATGTTGGATTGTGAAAGTCCAACAGAGAAGGTTTGCTGAGCTAGTCAAGTGAAAGAAACTGAAGAAACAAGAGGGAGGAAAGACTGAAGACTATGAAAGTTAGAGAAGACTTCTGAGTCTGAGAAAGTGTGAATGAAGCAAAGATAGTGTCACGGTCCACTCGGTGATGGATTCGTGATGGTTCGTTTACCTTGATCTCAGAGCGCAAAACTAAGGCAACCAAAAAGCCAAGGGGTTATGATTCAATCAAACAGCGCTACTTTATTAATTTGCCCGTAAAGTGGCACACGATAGTGAGAGAGTAAGAAGAAGGGAAAGGAAAAAAGGAAAAAAAAAAAAGGGTAATAAGAAGAAAAATATTGGAAATGAAGATTGAGTTTACCACCAGGTGAGCTTCAGAGGCGTCCCTCTGGTATCCAGTCCCATAGAGTCTTGACGCTCCTCCATCATGGTTCAGGATCCTCTGGTGGGAAGATCTTGACAGTGTCCATTCAGGAGTCATCTCTTATGCTTCTTCACCACCCCTCGCCCCTGTTGTTTGAGGCCAGTCTCCGCCTTGATTTCGCAACCCAGGTTTAAACTGCACAGACTTGAAAGATCCACGCTTCTATTTGCCAGCGCTTATGTGGCCTGCATTCAGGGGTCTTTCTCTGGTCCATTGGGTGACCTCAGGACCCTTGGCAAGCTTCTGGGCATGCTTCTTTTCGTTGGCCATTTTTTGAGGGAGCCAATAGGGGACAGGTGTGACTGAGGCTACAGGTGAGAACACATCTTCTGGACGGCAGCTATTGTCTCTGGGTTGAAGAGACCCTCATAACAGTCCCTTTTAGGAGGTGGGGGCTGGTTTGGCTAAAGGAGCAGGCAAAGTCCATACAGCAGCCATTGTAAGCAGCAGCCCCCCCGAATCAGAGAAACCAGTGCAACACAATGCTTCTCCTCGGGCCTATATCCAAATCATTGTCCATGCATTATTTCTATCACGGCCTCAGTTCTCTCAGTTCCTGATGGCCATGGTCAGGCAAATCTTCAGATCGAGTCTTATAGATGGCTACCACAATACTGTAGAGAGCTAAAGGTCAGTGGGGAATCTAAAGCAAGAAATAACACCTAAGAAATTTGTATTTTATCTGGATGATTAAAAGTTCTATGTGTTTTAAAGGTTAAACATGTTTAGTGTTTGAAAATGTTTACAAACTTTATTCCTCTTTTCTTAAGCTATCATTTCTATCTGAAATTTTATACTGTGAATCAGCATCCAGGAGCCTAGAACTCAGGAAAAGCTGAGTGTTTAAACTAGTGGCATTTACTGGTTCATCATTTAGACTTCTGTCATCATTTTGAGGTTGGGAACCTCTGCAAACTGAAATTGAAACAGTTTCATGAAATCATCTTCAGGTCAATTAACTTTCAAGAAATCAAAGCCAAACATTTTTGTGAGTTTTCTCAGTACCATGTTTCCTCGGTGCACAGTTCTGGGTAGCTCGTTCTCCATGTTCTCCCAGGTGTGTGGGGTAGAGTTGCTGTTGCACTAGAATGGGAAGCCATGCAGTTGTCTAGGAGCTCTACCTAATTGACTAAAATGGTGGATAAAGCTTGATAAAATTTTTCACTTTAATAAAAACTTTCTTGAGATTTCAGGAAATCTATTGTGCTTCAACAGCAGAATTAATGTCTAAGTTATTTTTTTCCTGTTGTATCTTTTTAATAGTTGAATCTGAGTATGAGCCTAAAGTTTATGTGCATATGCCAGGCATGAATGCATGCACACACACACACAAATTTTTATTTCTCTATACATTCTTGCAAGATAAAACAATTCCCTGTTTTTCAAGAGAGGTTACAATTTTAGTGTAATGAGAAAGTGATAGTTATAATGAGAAGGAAAGAAAGTTATTTAAGAAGATATTTCTAAAAACATTTGCCCTGTAATTTTTTGTCAAAAGCAGTAATCGTGACATACAGATAAAATTTAGAATTCCAATTTTTTTTAAATGGTTACTGTGCCTTTAAGCAAATTCTGTCAAATTCCCTGAGGTTAAGGACTGACCTAACCAAAATACCATGTAAGCTCTTTTTTTCCCCTTTTTTTTTTTTTTTTTTTTTTTTTTTTGTAGTTCGATCTTATCTTTATTATAAACAATGGCAGGTTTGCTCAGTGGAAGTGGTGTGATCCCTTAATGATCTTGCCTGCTTTGTCCTAGTTGTGGCTGCCTTTCTTCTGTTTATGAACTGATTCATATATAATACTTCAGGATCTCTCTATAAGAAAGATGCTACATAAGTGTATGCTAATTAACAGAAGGTATTTTTGTTCGTATTTGAAAAATTATAATTGAAAAATGATCTGCAAATGTTTCTACAGCTGTTACTATATTTTTCTTCACTTTTCAGATTCATTACCAGGCACACTGTGAATGAATTCACAGCAAAATTAATAGAACTTTAGATTTTACTGACCTACATATGAAGAGGTCCATTGAGTTACTACTGGGTGTGAATAAAATAGCATCCTATTGTGTATCAGTGACAAAACTTTTTTTTTTCTTGTGCGGTTATACAGTTTTGGGTCCTATTCTTCCAACCTAAAAGGAACTGAAGCCAGAAAATAGTGAAAAATGTACTCTCATTTCAAGGCTGTTCTTTCGTCTGACTTATTATGCTTATTATACTGCCATCACCTTGAAATCATGCAAAAGCTGCCCATTTCATACTAAATGTGGTAAGTGGGTATTTAATGAAGGCTTACCAAAAACTGCACTATAATGCAGTAATATCAGAAAAAAAAAAAAACAAAACCCAAACTGTGCATCTAGCACATATACTAGCACAGTAGTTGCTGTATATGAACATATTTAACATAGTCATTCAGCACATGTACTGGTTTGGTAGAGAAAATGCAGCCAGATGCCTAGAACTATATATGCAAAAACATGCTAGCCATGTTATGAGAGGACACACTCCAGTTTTCAGAACTGAAGTAGATGTAATATTTGGTTGTACCTGATCTTGAAGCGGCTGTGTTCTGAGATAATGTATGGAGTACACTGAGCATCACAGCTGTTGCACTCTGCTGTGCTTAATCTGACAGCAACAGTTACCATTTGCCATAAATATAATATATGACATGTGGTTTACATTTCAGAAATGATGGACATTAAGACTTTACATTGATGTCCTAGCCTTCACTATTCATAGCTACATTTGCAATATCTAATAATGATTCCAATTTTAATTCCAGTAATAACATTACAATTCTATTTTTTGTTGAGTATTTGTTGGGATCTCTTTCTAACAGCAAGATTAAATAGTATTAAATAGCATAATTTTCTAGTTATAACAGGTTACAACAGGTTTTCTACCATGTCAGAAATTACTTTTGCCCAAAAACGTTATAAACATTGATAAATATTCATCCGTCTCCTTGCACCTTCTGCTTCTCTCCTTATGCAAATATGACTGTCAGTTTAGTGTGGAGCCTGGAAGGCCATTAAGGGTTGTTTTGTGCAAATGTGTCGCAAAAACACAGAATTGTTGTTTCTTAAGAGGCCATCTCTGAGAAAGGTTAACTCAAAGTATGGAAACATGAAATCTAATGACAGTTCTTCAGAATTATCTATCACAACAGTTTATGGGACGTGTGCCAGGAAAGTATGAGGTATAATTCTGCAAGGGTCTGGATTATGAAATGAGTCAAGGAGCTGATTAAAAGTCCAACCATATAGATTTTGCTGAAGTCAACACAGTATCAAGACCACTTTGTTATGGCATTTTACAGCCCAATCCAGGCATCTGATAGCTTCTCAAGAATAAGCATTTCATTATTCCCCAGTCTGAACCCCCTTGTTGAAAACTAGAAGCTTTTTGTTTTTGTAAGTGGAGAGGGGAGAGTAATATAGCTGTTGAAAGTTGACCGTTGGGAGTCTACATGTGGTTTGCTGAATCCTAATCGAATATTGATTTATCATCTGCCTTGATTTCTCTAATACCTGTGTCCCTCACAATTTTTAAGATATTCATTATACTGTGAACTAGAAAGGTGTTATTAATGCTGTTGCACAAATGAGGAAATAAGACACAGGCTGAACACTAGATCCACAAAGGGAAATTCCTAACTCTTGGACTAGCAAACAAATCAGACTTCTAGACTATAGGGCTTATACATCTATCTATCTATCATCTATCTATCTATCTATCTATCTATCTATCTATCTATCTATCTCTAGATAGATATATGTACGCATATATATGCACTATATGGAGAGTATCCATAGTTATAATGATAGTAAGTATGAGAGAGAATTAATGCCCTCCAGTATGAGAACAGTTTATATTGAAATTATTTTGCTCCTTTTACAAACTGAAGAGTACTCTTTGGTTTCTCTGAAAAGGCAAGAGGAAGAAGAGGCACTAACCCAAATCTCCTACATGCCAAGTAAGGGTTAATAAAAAGGCAAAGCTCCTCTTCTGGACAAACTTTAACACCAGCTAGTAATCAAAACTATGACAGCCACTTGCTCAGTCCACCTACTCCACCCCGCAGGTAGGGGAGAGAACTAAAAGGGAAGGGAGAAACTCATTGATTGAGATAAAAACAGTTTAATAAAACAAAATCATAATCATAATCACAATCATAATATACTACTACTACTAATAATAATAATATAAATACAAATAGAATATAAGTGATACTTGATGCAATTTCTCATGAACTCTGTCTGCACCAAACAGCCAGTCCTGGGCAGGAGAGCATCCTGGTCCCAAACAGACAATCCCATGGTGAAAGTAAAATGGTAAAAGGCAGAAAGGCCCAAAGGCCACCTGCAAAATGACAGTACAGCAATAGGCCAAACTAACACTGAACTCCCAATGGAATGGAACTCCTGAACAGAACTAACCGAGCTAACAAACTGCAAAACCTAAACGGAACTAACAAGCTGGAAAAGCCAACTCCAGTTATATATGGGGCATGATGCTAATAGCAGGAAATATTTCATGGATCAGTCTGTATGTCAGTCTAGGTGCTGTCCTGCATATAGCCCTCTCCTACCACTTTGCACATGTAGCTGGAAAGCCACAAAAGTCCTTAGTTTTCCTGACAACAACCAAGATATCAGTAAGTCCTTACATTCTTTTCATACCAAATTCCAAACACTAAAAAGCTACCAGAAGAAAATATTAACTCTGTCTCAGGGAAGAAACAGCATTATCTCATTATTCTTGTAGTAAATTTAAACAAAAGACTGCTAGCTACAAAGGGGAAAAATTCTAACTGCATGAAGAAAAATAAACTTAATTGTAGTTACACCAGCACAACAATGAAGTATGTAGGTGCATGAGATGAACTAGTTTCTGGTTAAAGCTGAAAATCAAAAGAGCTATATGTACATGTTTAGGTCAGAATTTGTCCTGATAGCTTATATTTAAGTAAAGCCATGAGAAAAGCAAATAAGTAAAAGCAAGATTTCACACTGGATCAAAGCTGTGATCAAATGCTCATTTCTGATCATGCGTATTGTGAAAAGTAGATCATAATGGAATGAACTTTTTAGCTTCTCTCATTTTTTGGTTGATGTATGCCTTGGAGCTTGAGGATTTCTATCTCTCAGAAATTGTTCTATTTCACATGTTCTCATTGAGTCCATTAAGTCTAATGCATATCTGAATTCTACTAAACTCCTGTTTTCTGTGCTATCCTAACACAGCTAGAACTACAGAGTCTAGGTGCTTTATGTTTTAAACTTAAAAGAAAAAAAGCTTTTCTAAAACACCTTGTTTTTTTATTTAGTTGAATATTGCCTTGATTGCGTTGTTCTATGCATGGTGAAGATAAGAGCATCTATATCTTCACTGCTGTTTCGAAAAACTCCAGAGAAATTCTCCCAGTGAGGGTTGCCTAGACTGGAGTATCTCTTGCATTAGCGGAATATCTGTGTAGTTACTGCAGATCATTAGGTTATCTCCAAATCATGAGCAGGTGGTGAAGAACATCCATGTCAAGGCCTTGACTGCACACTAACAACCTTAATGGCCCTGCCCAGCCTCACCTGGGGCCTCCATACACACCCCTACCATAGGCCCAAGGCCTCTATTTAAGCTCGGACCTGAGCATTCAGTCTTTGAGCAGGGCAAGTGTTGTTTGTTAGGTAGCTTTCTTGTCCATGTCTGTGTTGAGACATGGATCCTGTTGGTCTGGGCCTAACCCATGGACTGACTTTCTGCCTTGTCTCTCTCAATCTGTTCAGTGATCTCTGGACAATATCTCATCCTGATGACACTTAACTGCTCCTGACCTGCAGATTGGTTTCCTGTCTTCATTTGATCCTGCATTATTTCTCTGAACTCGTCTGTTGACATACACTTTTGGTTGAACCTGACTGTGATCTCTGGATATGCTTCCTTTCTGAGGGGCCTGTGCCCTGCTTACCCTTTAATCGCACTTGGCTCCTGTGTCTTCATCACTTAGGGAGGAGCTAATCTTTGTTGTGCCCTGATGATCATTCTGGATGCAGACACATGATGAGGAATGATAGGAGAACTACTATCTTTGATAGCTAGCTCATCGTGCTTTGGGACCTGATGGTCAAATTAAGAGTAAGGGGGGAAAAAAAGGTTTAAAAAACAGGCATCTTTCTAGGGCCTCCTTAGGATACTATGAGACAATTTTTCACATTTAAATGATGTTCTCTCTTGCACAATATATAAGCAGAAAAGAAAGGGTAGGAGAAGCCTCTCAAGCTTCAGTTCTTAAAGTAGCCACAGAAATTAAGTGTGGTTCTATCTGCAAGCTTAGAATTTGACTGAAAACAAAACAGGACTCAGAAGGCATTCTAACTTTGGAAACTGTGTTGCAAATGAAAACTGATAGCTGACTTGGAAGTAGTCTTTTAAAATATCAATTTTGTTAAAAATAGTGACTTGTTCTGTGGAACAGAATTTTCATGTAGGTTTTTTTGTGACCATAAGTCACCAACAGGAGAAAAATTGCAGGTGCTAACGAAAGGGACAAGTATGGACTAAAGACATATTATTGCTTACTGTCATGCTTTTGGCTGCTTTCTGTGTTGAATCTGTTCTCTGTGTTAGAGTGTGACTGCCTTAGGGAATGCTTTACTGTGAAAATAGGTCAAGCCAGACGTAAGAACTGCAGGAACTAAATACCATTTTCACAAGTTGCTGTTCTTGCACAAGTGTATCTAAGTTGGTTAGCCAGTCCTTATACAGGATTGAAGAATGTCATCAGCAAGTAGTTCCTGGACCTAGTTATTGAAAGAGTACCATCATCATCATCACTACTGTAATATATTCAAGATCTGTGTTAGCTAGTGCCAAATCCTGATCTGGAAGGTGGATAAGGGAAACAACAATCTTATGGGTTATAGAAATACTAACATTTTGCTTACTTGTCTTTCTGGTAGAAGCATTATGAATTTTTGAGGAAGAATTCTTGAAAGTGTAATCACTGGTTGGTGAAAGGACTTGATGTGATTTTCCTGCTCGTCAGAGTAATTCTCATGATAAGACCTTCGGGTGTTCTGCAGACAGGACTTATCTTGTGCTTTCTTTCTATTGGAAGTACAGTACATGACTCGCAATGTAATTGAGACCTCTTTGTTCCCAGTACTAAGTTTCTAATAGACAGTATAGTATAGTCTGAAAGAGTAAAGACACTGCTCTTGCTTATTGCTGTTGTAGTTGTTGACCATCACAATGACTGTCAACCACAATTGGATTTAAAATGCATCTGTGGTACATATTGCTGGTATAGTATCAGTGGTAAGATATATGCTAAAGGTATATATCTTCCTAAAATGATAGAAAACCACAAAATTCCTCAATTGTCCTATAGTTGTTCTGGCTGGCACACAGCTGCTATCTCCACTTGGTCAGACAAGTACATCTCAAAATTGTTTGTAATGCTTTCATATTCTGAATATTTTGAGAAGTCTTACCTTTACAAAAAGATAAGACTCTTACTGGTGAGATTGTGATTGTGGTCCTTGCTGATTTGGTACGACGAAGGTAGTTTTATTTTGTTTTATGTTCAATACTAAATTTGGAAGAATGGCTTGGTGGTTTTCAGTATCACTAAATGTTAGGGTATGATTTCTTCTGAAATTGAAAGCATTGTAGAGGAGGCAATAATGGTGTTCAAACTGCATGATGTGTCAGTTCGGTATGTTTTGGCTTTGAAAATGTTTTTAGAGGGAGACCAATTACTCTTGTCCCTCCTTTTTCTCTTTCAAGTAATTTGTCCCAAGATGCTTCTGAAGCTCCTCTAATGTACCCAATATCCGACACAATCAGCAAAACATTCTGTTGGAAATCAAAGGCTAAGTAGTGCAGGTACTGATCTTGATTAGATAGTTAAATATTTAAATAATTTAAAGAAACTACACATCTTAAAGCAGCTTGGATGTGTGAAACAAAATGGGTTGTTTGTTCATCAATCAAGTATTGTTTTGCTCATCAGGATGGTATCATGCCTATGCTATGTTTGAGAGAGCAGGTACTATAAGCTGATCAAAGCATATTGCACAACGTATTAGCTGAAATTGTTGACTGAATGGTTCTAGGGTATAAAATTCCAAAGGTCGAGGGAGGAATTTTCTTAGTTTATTACAATTCAGTTGATTACATTTATTTTTAGTAGCTGAAATGTCCTCTTAGGCGATATCATCAGAAGACAAAGGAGAATGTTATAATTAGAACATGAGTTGTAAAATGATGCAGCACATTTTGGGACTTGCAGCTCTAGTTTCTGATCTACAGAGCCACTTACCATCATGGCATGACATTGGATGTTGTGAGTCATTCAATTTTTTTTCTCCTTTGACAAATAAAGGAGATTAGAGAATGCAGTTATGTCTGTTTTTCACAGATTGAAAAAAAAAAATCAACATCAGATTTTCATTGTTTCTTACATCCAAAATGAAACCTCCGCAAGACTCAAATGAAAGAAACAGTAATGGATTTTCAGTTAGCACAAAAAGCTACTTCAAATATGTATTGAAGAAAAGGGTCCTTAACAAAATGTTTTGGTAACAATAAAGATTATTTTTAAATGAATTGCCAGAATGAACAGTTGTATACTAGGCTTTTGAAATTTATTTGAGACAGAAGAAAGTTTTGTGAAGTAGAGTTTATTCTATGCTTAGCTGAAAAGCATACAGAAATGCTTATAAAAGAAGTTTCTGCTTGTAAACAAGCATTCTTACTCCTTAAGTATTTATCTCCAAAGATAGGTTAAGTATTTTAACACAGGATTTAGACAAACCTGACAGCTGCACCAAAGGGCACTTAACTCTTCTATCTATGCAGCAAATAATTGTGTTACTACTAGAGAGCTAGCAGTCACTTCTTGTTTCACTTCATTTTTGGTCTCTGCCTTTGTGTAATAATATTATGGGAGTATGTACAAGAAAAGGACACAGTTGAAATATTTATGCATTCTAGTGTTTTCCAAATAATATCAATGCCAAAATGTGCTAAGCGTTAGTGCCCTTACCTCGTCCAAAACATTAATGTGCAAGTTAGAAGTATAGGTATCATTCAGGAAAGCTGGCATGCTATGTTATATAAAGTACTCTGTGTACACTGAGTACACAGAGGAACATTCAGTCAAATTTAGTCTCTAGCTCAGTGACAGGCCAAATCTGAAAAAAACCAAAAACCAACAGTTTTGTGGTTTTCTTGTTGCTTTGTGATCTGCTGCCTAGTATAGTTCCATAACAACCTGTTAACCTGAAAATCATCTGTCTTTGTGTTCAGGTTACATTCTGTGTAGCTTAGCATTTTGTCTTACATGTCACTGAGGATTTGGAAGAATTTCTTCCATATTTGTGACAGCAGCAAGTCCAGTCAGTATTTAAACTCACTTGGCCATAGTAACTTGAAATTCCACTGTTTAAAGAAATATGTATATAAGGACCTATCCTCTGGTGTTCTGGAGATTGTTTTGAGTGTGTAGGTGACTCTGAGTCATAGTTACTGTATTGGTCTGATTCCTGCCCTGGAAGCAGCCTTCAAAGAGTTATTGATCAAGTCCAGAAGTACTAATGGGCTTGTTCACTGCAACAAACACTACAGCTAGCATGAACTCTAGCTTTCACAAAATTAATGAAAACTAACTTTTCATGTGTTGGGATAAAAAGTGGAAATGAGTACCAATTGTTTATATGACAAACTGAAAGAAAACAGCTTGCCTTAAAATATAAAATGGTGTTCACTTTTTAAAAACTACATTCTTTGTTGCTTTAAATTTCATTACTATAAATCTAAGATGCCAAGTGACATGTATGGCAGCTGTGTCTTGGCCAAGAGTTGAGACCAATGCAAACAGTCTCAGTGTGGTAAGCCATTGCAAACAGCGTAATGCAAACAAGACCTGAGGGTAATGAGCTTTGATTGGAGCTATGGACTAAAAACTGAGAGAATGATACCTGAAACTGCTGGAAAGATACAGCACAACCATTACTGTGGATGGTTTGCACTGCCAGTCTGACCTAACCCTGGCTATATCCCTTGCTTAGTTCACTTAATTAATTGAATGTAGTGTCTTTTTTTTTCCTGGAACTCTTTTTCCCATTGTGACAGGGTCAGGTAAGCTACTTAACACTGCACAGTATGACTGTTCAGGATTTTGTATAAGCAAGAGAAGAGAATTATATTTAGACAGTAACTGCAACCATTTTATAATGCTGACAAAATCCATTACTGTCTAGTTGGTATCCATGTTGATAGTGGCAAACTGAAAAGGAAGAAGGTAAATCTAACAGGATGTGTGATGGTAAAAATTCAGGGGCATGAGAACCCACCAAGTTTAGGTTGCTTAATTTCCCAGAAGAGTTCTTCAGTTATTCTTTCAAAGTGAGAACTGAGAACTGTGCTAAAATCCAAACTTAGGTTCAGGGGCTGAATTCTCCAGTGGGAATAGTTTTGCTATCTGAAGGATTGTAAAGATTCTTTAAACAGTAAAACATTATTTGTAAATTAGACCGAAGGATGGATTACAGGTTGACTCCTAAGGTTGCCTTATGCGTCCCCACCTGTATATTAATTAATGTATGCTGTTATTACTAGATGAAGAGATAATGTGTGTGTTTGAAGATCTTTTATTGGTGGCTAGAGATATCCTGGTCTTCAGCGGTAGATTTCCCATTATCTCTGATGGCTAGCTTCTCCCTGCGATCATGGCAGATGGCAGCATTGTTACCTGATCTGTGTGTTCACTGAGCTCTGAGTAGGTAATTAGCTTAATTTCTTAAAGCACTGTTTGAAAGTTGGAAAGTTTGAATTTTATTCCTCTTCAGGGTGTTTAAAAATATGTATGCAGGGAGTAAGTTGGGCCTGTGGAGAAAGGAAATCTCTGTTGCTGAGTAGTCTAATAGGCACAATACTTGTACAGGTGCAAGATGTCCAGATGAAGTAGTGCCAGGGCCCTGAGTGTGTCCGCCATCTTGGGGGTTTTGCAGCAGCACCCAGGGCCAGCACAGCCAAGAGCTGTCCCCCTCCCTCTGATGGCCTTAGGCTGAGGCTCCCGGCAGCGCTGTGGGAGGGCTGGGCTCGGGCCAGCCCCCATTCTGCAGGAGCAGCTGTAGGCTCAGGGTCTAGTGTTGGGCCCCACCAGGGCTCCTGTTCCTGTTGCCTCCCAGCTAGGACACTGCCTGGCCTGGCATGGCCATCCCTGTCTGGCCCTCGCTGCTCTCACTAGATGTGCTTCATCACCATGGGCTTATCTGGCAATCTGTCTCTCATCTGAACCTACTGAGTCTCTGTCCTGGCCTGACTCACTTTGTGCAGGGTTGGCACTGTGGGGCCAGGGCTGGGCTGGCAGGGAGCAGCTGGGCTGCATCTTGTGGCACCCCAGGCACCATAATGCAGCCTTCCACATCTGAGGTAAACATCTCTAATGGTATTTTTTGGCAAAGGCTTTTCTCAGTGTTTTGTTCTGGAGTTGTTTTATGCCTTTTCTTCTTCGACAAGCAGTTATTTTTAGAGCATCTAGGAATCCTGTGTCTGATCTGGATAGTATCTATGTTTGTTTTTTTTTTTTCATCCTAGAGAGCATTTAGAGAACTTGATGACTAACTCACAAGCGTATTCTAGAAAATTATTTGAATATATATTGAAGCAAGATACTTGGATCAACCAAGGTAGGAGGAAGCACTGAGTGAACTATTTCACATGTCTGATATATGGATGGAATACTTTTATACATTAGGTGTAAAAATCTGGAAGATGTCATTGGTGGTAATCCAGCATTGGTGGCAAAAGTTATTATTTTGTGTGTATATTTATTTTAGAATTTGAAAAAAAAGTCTTGTGTGGTTGCAGTTGAATGCAATTTGGGAAGTCCAGAGCTTCATGTTTCTGCTGATGAAGTAGCTAAAACTCTTTTCAAGGTAGTATATTTTACTCATGTCACACTTTCCCTCCAAAAGATCAACTCAAAAAGTTGTGAAGGCTGACTTCATTAGTTGAGCTTTTACTCTGAATCCAAAGGACCTTCTACTTAGCACTTTGAGAAGTACCAAAGGGACCTTTATATTTAGAGTTTTTTACAAAGTTGTAAGCCTTACAGGCCTTTCTTCCTAAATTAAGTAAAGCCTGCAACATAAACTATGCAAATACATTTTGTCATTCTCCTGCCTGAGTTGCCTCTTAGCATTTTATCACAGTGAGAATGATTAGAGTAGTGGTTTTCCTACAAGCACCTGTTGTACATCTACAATGAAAATAAAGAGGAAAGGGAAAATACCCCAACCAGTGACCTTTGCCAGGGAAAACTGTGTCTATTTTCTCCTCAGAAAATGATGTTAGTGCTGACAATTATAAATATGAAATCACTTAAAATATGCACCATTAAAAGAGTGTTTCTGATCACTTAAAGTGTGTGGTTTCTGTAGCATTTCCTAAATTTTCTTTTTCAAGTTAGATATAAAAGTTAAGACTATCAGCACTTGAAATGACCAGAAGAGCAATCCACGTAGTTCAGATGGCACTTTTTCCAGGTGGAATCTAGGGCTGAGGGGCAGAAATTTCAGAAATATCTTTCTTTAGACTTCATCATTCACTAGCATAGAAATTAGTTGTGGAAAAGGTAATGCCAGCTCACATTAGCAGGGTCTGAATCTAATTAGCAAAGGAGCAGATGCTACAGTCTCTGGATTTTTGAGGAATAGATGAAGTGCAATAATCAGGAAGAATGGGCTACATCCTTTACTGACAGCAGATGTGTACAGAGTGATTAGTGCCCTTGTCAAGTACTCAGGTAATGGTGTTTCTCATCACAACAGATGTGCGGTTCTCATCATGAAGAAATCATCTAGTTTATGTGCTTCCCATTGTTCATGTTTAAGAATGCTTTTGTTTTGACTTTAATCTGTCATCTGTGAAGGTGTCAAGTCTTTCCACACTAGGACCTGTGTTGCATTTTAGGTTTATACATAGTTTAACACGTAATTTTGGTGGGGGTTCTAAATCTAACTCGGCTGCTGGCACTACTGCAGCCTTTTTTCAGGTACCTTTTTTTTTTTTTTTTTTTTAAAATGAGGCCTCATCATCACTCTGGCTTTTCCTCAACCACAAACACTCAGCACTTCATCAGAATCATTGCAATTAAGGCAAAATATTGATCACCTTACCTTGCAGAACAAATAATTTGTCATTTAGGAACTATCATGTCATAGTCAAGCAAGAACTGCAGAACTAGAAAGTAGATTTATGTATCTATAGACTAGATTCAGCTCTGAAAATAATAAGAAATACCACCTTAGTTGACGTGCAGAATTTCCAAAAAGTAATGTAAATGTGTATGAGTATCAGGGGAATTTGCTTAATATATAATGATGTTTTATTGAGAATGATATTGTGTAAATTGGAATTCAGGGAAGGAAAAATAACGATAAACTTTAAAGCTGTTGTGGTGGAATACGTAGCTGGAGCCTGTAAAATATGTGACATTAGGGCAGGAGAACAAAGAAGGAATGGTGATACTATGGTCTAGAGAATAACTAAGGGATGAAAAAGGAATTATCAGTGTGAAAGAAGAAAAGAAAAAGTACAGAGACAGAGCTTATTTCCTCTAGATAGTTTTTAGAAACAGTTACAAAGCAGCTGCTGAGAGAATAGCATCTGAAAATAAACCAACCAAACCACAAACAAACAAACAAACAAACAAAAACACCCCCCCCCAAAAAAAACCAACAAAACCCCACCCAAGTCAAAAGCAAAAAATGCTCTACAATTTTCAGTTTTTAATTTCCTCTAGTCAGTGAGGACAGGCTCCCTCACTCAACTAGAGAGCAGACAATTACTGTCCTACAGGGTCCTAGCTCAGCTCTTAATTGAAGCAAGTATGTGGAGTCTGAGACCTTGAGGTGGATGCAGGCTGACTGCTTGTGAATATGGCTGTGTTTACTTTTCTGTTGGTAGGCAATACAGTAGGTGTTTTGTCTGTTAATCTCCTACAAAGCACAACTATTTTTTTTCCCTGCATTTTATTTTAATTTCCATAGGTAGTTGCAGAAACAAGTCAACTATGAGAGGTTTACTAGTTCAGTGAGCAAGCAAAAGACTTGAGCAAGTAAATGCACAGCCTCAAGCAATGCTCCTGATGCCTTGTTCTTCAGTCATCTTAGTAGTTTTGTGTATCTATAATGGATGATGTGATATAGGATACTGACAAAGCTGTGGGCATGAGATGTTCAGGCATCTCCAAGTTTGCAAAAGAAGCTGTATGTGTTTGTGAGTCCACTTGCACTAAAATTCATATTGTCTGGGGAGCATTTTAGTGCTTGCATAAAGTGGAGCTGAAACAGCATGGGTCTAACTTTACTTATAATGAAGAGATTATACATATATACACACACATGGGTAAGACATGGGTCTCAGGTAATTTTAATGCTTACAATTCCTCTCTTGCATGGTGTTTTCTAAAAACCCTGGGGAAAACCTGAATATATAAAAAATGCAATACCTGTCAAGATTACAGAGAAACCTAAATTAAGAGGTAAAAGAAGGAAAGATCATAAGAATAAAGATCTGTAATTATCTATGCCTGCTTATCCTAGAGCTTTTTCCATACTTTCTTTGAAATACAAAGCAAAACACAAAAGAATATGTCCTATTACGTAATCAAGATGCTAAGTAAGCAAGTAGAATTAAAGAAATAATTGCACTATTCATGAAGGATAATGTTTTATCACATGGCCATTTCAAATACTCCACAAATAACTAAGCTGAAGAACTCCCTTACAGAGCGGGTATTCATATTTCCACTTCAGAGGTATAGAAACTAAATTAACCTCCTTGGCTACAAAAGAGTTATCCTGTTATGAACGAGTTAGGGCAGCACTGTATGGATTTCTAGTCCAATGCCTTGTAAAAGAGGATGAGAAGAGGGTGAGGAAGGATTTTGGAGATATATGCTCAGCAGTTTATGGGCAATTGCACAGATTTGGGGAGACTTTCCTGAAAAAAGCGTGCTGTGGTTGTGTCCCCACCTCCCCCACATTGTCTTAAGAGAAAAGGAGGTTTGGAAATTTTTCTCTAAAACCAGATAATGGGTGACATTTTCTCTGAGGTACCCAAATAGGAACTGTGGAAACGTTATGTATATATACACACACATATATATGTACACATACCTTTGTGCATATGTGTATTTTTTTGTGTGTGTATACACAGAGTCAAACATGGCAGTGTTTAACTGGATGTCTCCAGAGTCCCTTCCATTCTCTACAGTTCTTTGACAGATAAAATTTGAAGATGAGAGAACATTTACTGAAGGTAAATGAAGGTACATATTGGAGTGCAGTGCTTCAAAAGATAGTTAGATAATTCTGGAATTGTCTTTTTTCGTAAGCTCACCTCATTACTTGGAATCCAGCAGTCTCTACTGATGGCTGTATCTCCATGCAAAGTATTACTGTACTTCTCCTATTGGCACCTCATTTTGCTCTCGGAAATTAGAGTAACTCCATTAAATACTTTCGAGTTCCTCTGTTGTACACTGATTATAGCACCTCACTAAGATGCTGTTTCTAGAAAACTGAGTTACTTTGAGGCACCGAGTAATCTGTTTTCAGTGGTTGAGCATCACTGAAAGTGTTGTCAGTAAAGTTGATTTTTTTTTTTTTTTCTGCAAATAAATTCCTAAAAGGTCTGCATATGTGTTCTCTACACTACACTCTATTTAGTTTTCTTGTGTTCTCTGATTTTGTAGCAGCCAGTGGAAAATCATGGGGGATGAAAATCATGGGGAATCAGTGCCCAATTAGGTTCACGGGTGTTTTTTTGTAGGTTTATTTGGTTGTTTTTTTAGCTTTGATAGGAGCAAATAACATAAAGAGGAAATATATATATTTTTAAGTGAGGGAAAAGAAACAAACTAAAACATATCATATTAATTCAGTTTCAGAAGACAGGCATGTGCACTGCAGAACTCAGATGAAAACGAAGTACTGCACAGAAATTAATGGTAGGCTTCTTTTTAAATTATAAAATAACAACACAGTGACTCAGAAGTTTATTCAAAAGTGTGATGGACTCCATAAAAATTATCAACAGATTCTTTTGAAGTATTGACTGCTCTGGGAGACTTATTTGCATGCACTGGTCAGTGGTTTTGTTTTAGCTTCAGTAATTTTTTTTTTTTTTTTACAAGAAGAACAACAGGTTTTGCAGGATATCATTACTATCCTAGCAAGAAATTTATTTGTAACTGTTGATTTTTTCCTTATCCAAAGTAAAACTAATATTTATGTTTCTTGTTCATTGTTTTTCTGAAGTGCTTTTCTAATGTTTTCCTGTTCCTCATATTTCTGACTTAGCTGAAACTGAAATAGCTAGTTCTGTGTGACCCTACCTTTCATTGCAAGGTTCATGCCTCCAGAATCTTCTCTTTTATGAAAATGATTTAGTTTGTGCACCTGTTATTGATTTCATCAGTACTGAGGAAAAATATTGTGGTCTGATGCATTTTGAGTTTCTCAGAATTGCCATTAAAAATATCTTTATTGACTAGCTTTATTCCCCATATACTCACACAACTCTAACACAAAGATCAGTGCGAAACTTAGATTACAATGTTTTACAAAGAAGGCTGGTATCACATAAAGTATAAATCATGTGTCATCATGCATTTATGATATGTCATTGAATTTATCCAAACTGCTTTTATGGTTCATGCTGTCATGAAAGCTTTGTGCAAGTTGGCTCAGTTCAGTGGCAACTTGTCTGTGTCTATAACTATAAGAATATAGCATAAGTAGAAAATTCTTGCTGTAGTTTTAGAATTAAAATATTCAGGTTGTATATGTTACACTTGAAGGCATACTTGCCAAAGTGGATAAATAATTTCTGAAGAAGTTTACAAGGGAGTTACGACTAAATCAATGACAAGGCTGCTTGCGAAGACATAGGGATGTCAAAGCTGCTATATTTCCTTGCATCTGTCTTGTGCCTCTAGCACATGGAAAATGAAATATAAACAGTAAACACTCTTGAAACAGACCCAGAAGATATCTGGTATTTTTGTAATCCAGTATCTGGATTTGGAAAGTTACTGCTCCTAACATATACCATAATTTCAGAGTTTTCTGAGTTTATGTAACAACAGTTAATTATATGTGCCTGTCCTTTTCACTAATGAAATCTAAGTAGTCTACTGAGACAATGGCCTCCCCTATCTGATCCTTCCCCAAATAAAGCAGGGTAAACTGTCAGAGACCATGTCTGTGAAGGATTAGTGTTAGTTTGTAAATATACTGAATGAAGCAGAAAAACAAACAAACAAAATCAAACACCCCCTGAAAAAAAAAAAAACAACAACAAAAACCAACACCACAGAACACAAAACAAAACAACAACAAAAACATAAGCAAAAGACCCCACTGAACAAACAAAACCAGAAGTTAAACTGCTTCCATCTAATTTAGCCAAATAAACATAGAAATGAGCTACCTTTTTGGCTGCTAAAATCCTGCAGAAAGAGCTAAAACTAAAACAACAGGATAGTTGATGTGGCAAAGAAAATTGAGAAAAGTGTGTAGAGGGGTGACTTACAGTTCTGAGGTTTTTTCCCCCCTTCATTTTATTTCAATCATGGGTTCAGAAGCCATGTAGTGAATTGATTCATCATGCAGAATTATTGCACTTAGTTGTTCCTGGCATAGCTAAGTTCATAAACTCTATGTAGCCTCAGGATAGCTATTGTCATTATAGTAGGTACTGTTAGCTTAAATAGCTAAGAGGTAAAATGACTTAAACTTAATTTCTATAGATAATCTGTTTAGATTTTTTAATTCCTAACTTCAAACACGAGATGCATCTACATCTAGAAAAGCCCATTTCATTAACAGGTGGCTAAAGGATTGGTGTCACCATCAAAATTTTGGTTTTTTTTGACCATGAGGCAAACTCCATGGTACCTAGTCTCCTCAAATCAGATGGGCTTCATCCTTCTAGGAAAAGCAAGAGATCTATAGCCCATAAGTTGGCGGGGCTGATCAGGAGGGCTTTAAACTAGGTTTGAAGGGGGAAGGGATTGAAACCGGGCTCTCCAAAGATCCGCCTAAGGATGGAAAGTCTGAATTAAGAGTGAAATCAGCAGCACACTTGAAGTGCATGCACACTAATGCATGCAGTATGGGCAACAAACAAGAGGAGTTGGAAGCCATCATGCAGCAGGAAAGCTATAACATAGTTGCCATCACAGAAACATGGTGGGATGACTCATATGACTGGAGTGCTGCTATGTGTGGCTACAAGCTCTTTGGAAAAGACAGGCAGGGTAGGAGAAATGAAGGGGTGGCTTTATATGTTAGAGAGTCTCTTGACTCTGTTAAACTGGAGGTCAGCAGTGACAAGGTTGAGTGTCTGTGGACCAGAATCAGGGGGAAGTCCAACAAGGCTGACATCCTCGTGGGTGTCTGTTATAGACCGCCCAACCAGGACGATGAAGGAGATGAATTATTCTACAAGCAGCTGGCAGATGTCTCAAAATCTACAGCCCTTGTTCTTGTGGGTGACTTTAACCTGCCAGATATCTGTTGGGAGCTCAATACTCCTCAGAAGAGGCAGTCTAGGAAGTTCCTAGAGTGTATAGAGGACAATTTCCTTCATCAGCTGGTAAATGAGCCTACCAGGGGTAAGGCCCCGCTAGACCTACTGTTTACAAACAGAGAAGGGCTGGTGGGAGATGTAGTGGTTGATGGCTGCCTGGGGAATAGCGACCATGAAATAATAGAATTTTCAATACTCAGAGATGCAAGGAGAGCCATTAATAAAACCTATACGCTGGACTTCCAGAGGGCAGATTTTTGCCTATTGAGAAGTCTAGTTCAGAGCATACCCTGGGAAACAATGCTTAAAATCAAGGCGAGGCCAGGAGGGGTGGACATGCTTCAAGCAGGAGGTTTTGAGTGCACAGGAACAGGCTATACCAGTATGCCGAAAGGCTGGCCAGAGGGGAAGACAACCAGCTTGGCTAAACAAGGAGATTCTGAAGGAAATCAGAAATAAAAAGAGACTTTACCAACTGTGGAAAAAAGGGCTGGCTGCTTATGAAGAATTTATGAAAACAGCTAGATCATGCAGGAAAAAAATCAGGGAAACAAAGATGCAATTTGAAGTTAATTTGGCCAATTCTGTTAGGGATAATAGAAAGTCCTTCTTTAAATATGTTAATAACAAAAGGAGGGGCAAGGAAAACCTCCATTCTCTGTTGGACTTTGAGGGAAATATAGTTAACAAAGATGAGGTGAAAGCTGAGGTACTTAATACCTACTTTACTTCAGTTTTTACCAGTAAGACGGGTGGCCTTCAGGACAACTGGCCTCTGGAGGTGGTTGACAGAGATAGGAAGCCAAACAGGCCCCTTGTATTCCAGGAGGAAATAGTTGGTGACTTACTGGATCCTCACAAGTCTATAAGACCAGATGGGATCCATCCTAAGGTGATGAGGGAGCTAGCAGAAGAGCTTGTCAAGCCGCTCTCCATCATCTTCCAACAGTCCTGGCTCACTGGGGAAGTCCCATATGATTGGAAATTGGCCAATGTTACCCCAATCCACAAAAAGGGCTGCAAAGCTGACCCTAGCAACTACAGGCCTGTCAGCATGACCTCGGTGCCTGGCAGGGTTGTAGAGCAGATCATCCTGAATGCAATCACACAGCACCTTCAGGATGGACAAGGGATCAGACCCAGCCAGCATGGGTTTAGGAGGGGCAGGTCCTGTCTGACCAACCTCATCTCCTTTTATGATCAGGTGACTCACCTGATGGATGAGGGGAAAACTGTAGATGTGGTCTATCTAGACTTCAGCAAAGCCTTTGACACTGTCTCCCATAATATACTTGGACAAGTGTACTCTCTGCTGGGTTAAGAACCGGCTGGAGGGCCAGGCCCAGAGAGTGCTGGTGAATGGGGCTGCATCCAGCTGGCGGCCAGTCACTAGTGATGTCCCCCAGGGGTCAGTGTTGGGTCCAGTTCTGTTTAACATCTTTATTGATGATTTAGATGAGGGGATTGAGACCATCATCAGCAAATTTGCTGATGACACCACGTTGGGAGGGAGTGTCAACCTGCTGGAAGGCAGGAGGGCTCTGCAGAGGGATCTGGATAGACTGGAAAAATGGGCTGATTCCAATGGGATGAAGTTCAACAAGGTCAAGTGCCGGGTGCTGCACTTTGGTCACAACAACCCCCTGCAGCGCTACAGGCTGGGCGCAGAGTGGCTGGAGAGCAGTCAGACAGAAAGGGACCGGGGGGTACTAATTGACAGGAAGCTCAACATGAGCCAACAGTGTGCCCAGGTGAGCAAGAAGGCCAACGGTATCCTGTCCTGTATCAAAAATACCATGGTCAGCAGGACAAGGGAAGTGATCCTTCCCCTGTACTCTGCATTGGTGAGGCCACACCTGGAGTATTGTGTTCAGTTCTGGGCCCCTCAGTTCAGGAAAGACATTGAAGTGCTGGAGTGGGTCCAGAGAAGAGCAACAAGACTGGTGAAGGGACTTGAACACAAGACCTATGGGGACAGGCTGAGGGAGGTGGGGTTGTTTAGACTGGAGAAGACTTAGAAGTCTTAGAAGATGACCTCATCACTCTCTATAACTACCTGAAGGGAAGTTATAGCCAGGTGGGGATTGGTCTCTTCTCCCAGGCAGTTAGCAATAGGACAAGGGGGCATGGGCTTAAACTGTACCAGGGGAAATTTAGGCTGGATATTAGAAAGAAATTCTTTACAGAGAGAGTGGTCAAGCATTGGAATGGCCTGCCCAGGGAGGTGGTGGACTCACCGTCCCTAGAGGTTTTTAAACTGAGATTGGACATGGCACTTAGTGCAATGATCTAATAAATGGACTGGAGTTGGACCAAGGGTTGGACTCGATGATCTCTGAGGTCTTTTCCAACCCTGTCGATTCTGTGATTCCGTGATACCATAATGAGACTCATACTCCTTTACTCAGAAAGTATGCTTTTCACTGTTCTCACTGTCACTCTGTCGAGGTTTTGATTCTGGGGTGATAATAAAATCATGGCAGATGTATTGTTAACCTCCTCTTCCCCTGCTTCAGCCCCTCCCTCTCCCCCCTTCCCACTAAGGACAGGTGATCGAGAGAGAAAGAAGGACAGAGAGAAGAGAGTTGGAAAAATTAAAAATGTTTTACTAATGCTGCTAGTAAGAATAGAGAAAATACAAAATATACAAAACCAGTCTTAAAAGTCCCAGCAACCACAGGGCTGGCATCCGAAGTCCTGGATTGGACTCTGCAGCCAACTGGAGCTGGATTCAGTCTCTCACTAGGCCTCAGTTCGCAGGGACAACTAGCAAGGTCCTCTCCTAATGTCAGCCATAAGCAAAAGGGAAAAAGCAACGAGATCCTCGTGATCTACTTTTATATAAGGTATTCGGGGGAATGGGATGTTATACACTGTTGGTCAGTTTCTTGGTCACCTGTTTCTCTTGCCTCTCTTGCAAGATGCCCATCCATGCTTACCAATAACTTTACATTCCATTGCTATGTTTACCAAAACATGTGTCTGGTTTACCAGGAAAATGCAGCTTTAGCTGACAGGCAAATTCACTATAAACTTGTTTTTAACAAAAACAGGACACACTCTCATGTCATTCATCCTAGCCATATCTGTTTCAATGATATTTCCACGTTAAGCTAATAAAATTGCTCCTAAATACGTGCAGGTAGAGTTTGAATTGAAGAGATAAAGAACTTGATGAACACATAGCCACAGGTGAAGCTGAAGTCAGGAACCTGTGTATGTGTATGAGCTATGTATTGAAATCCTGTTAGGCTAAATGCTCTGCTAACATATGTACCCAGTTTCAAATCTATGACTGACTCTTTTTGAGTGTTTCAGGGAAGGAGTTTAGATAAAGTTGATAGTTATGATCCAGATATGACTTTGTTCTAGTTTTCTATGCTTGTGAAATAGAACAGAAGTCATAGCCTTTGAAGGTATATGTGAAAGGAACTTAGTACTTCAACAAGGTTTTTAACATTATTGGGTGAAAACTATTAAAAAAAAAAAAACAAAAACCTATATTTAAAAAAAAATCCTTATGCTTAAAAAAAGTACATTATCTGGTGAATGTGAATCAGCTTTTACATGGTGGAGAGTTCTACACAAAAATAACTGGTTTAGAGCTGCTTCTTGCCTACCAATATCCTTATCTAGTTTGTATGAACTACCATAGTATTATGGTTAAGATGTGTTGGACTTGCAAGAGATGGGTGATAAACTCTTTTCTATTATTGCCCTGTTTTGCCTTCATCAGATATAATGGATTCTCCATTGCAGACAGGATTTGAAACTCAAGCTCAGACCATGTGTTATACATGTTGTAATGCCTTTTTGTGCCCTCAGCTTTACTTGATTGGTGAGATATTTATCATCTTTCTATTGTATGATGTTGTTACATAGTCACTATGTTTTCATTCATTGGTAGGAGAAATTATTCCAGAATACATCAAATATGAAAAGGATGCTGGATCTCTTTAAAGTGAGAAGAGATATTGTGTTAATGTCAAGAGATTATCATTGTCACATTTGTTAACTAGCTTGCAGAACTATGAAACTTGATTTTAGACATTACTTGTAGCAGTTATATTTTCTCTGCCTTCCTAATGAATAAAAATATTTATTAAACACTGTTATTTTTATCATGCTGACATGGCAGGGGAAGATAAGCATTGTTTATTTTCTAAAGGCAAGGAGATACTCAGCTATGTGTCCAACCTAACCAGTGAGATATTGGGATGGCAACTAAGTGCTGTCATTACTGGTTTAATTACATCTGTGTGTCCTCAAGTTCATTTAGTCTCAAGTTTAGCACTCTAATGATATCCACTCTGTGTGGTGGAAACCCTTCATAAAATGTAGTTGTGTTCTTCAGCTTAGATCATTCAGCAAGTCTGATTTGGGCCCCTCCCCCTTGAATTATGATCATGATAGTCTATAATCAAACAGTTTCATCAAGGCAAAACTATATTTGTTCAATGATAAAGTATTTTGAAAAGACTGTATCTTAAACAATTACCTCTTTTCAAGTCCTTATTTGCCTACAGGAATCTGACCATTTATGTGGGGACCTTAGACTAACCTTCCACAGAGACACTTCCAGGCTTCCTCTCTCTCTCTGCTTGTCTTACTGTCAGAGCTCTCCGATATCATACCTCACAGACCCTGGCAAATCGTATTGGGAATGAAGTAACTTTTTAAGCTTTCATGCTTAAAATTTTCATGCTTTGCTCTGCTCTGGGAAAAGACAGGTTATCCATTCTGTGAATTAATGATTTAAAAACTTAATAGCTTTCTCATTTTCAAAAGAACTTTGAAGGCTAGTGCTCTTGTGTGGGAAGTAATTTTGTACCTCTTTTTTTCTTCCAAACCCTAGTAAAACTAAGGTGCAAAGACATAAAAGAAACAAATGTACATAATTTTACAACATCTTCTACTCCTTGGTCCAAACATATATGGCATTTATAAATTTATTGTATCATTGTATTTGGTATTACACGTATCCTATTGACTTAAGAAATAGATTCCACACTACTAACACACAGCATCTCTACTGCCCTATTGCTAATGCAACAGCCTATTGTAGTTCATAACTCTATGCTGTAGGAAGTCATTATTGCATGAAAGAACATGGCATTTTTAAAAAACTTCCCTCTTAGGATTGTCACGGAGGAACACCGAAATTAGTTTTAGGGCAGACAGCGAGCTCCAAAACAGATTTCTATTCCATCCAGGAAAGTCCAGGAAAACAACCAATGAGAAACAGGGTTTATACAATCAGTTAGTACTCTGGTAACATAAAATACAGGTTTGGATATCAGTTGAGGAAATCATTGGGGTACAGCAAATAAGAAGAATGGAGATCCACAGTGTGCATACATGTGGCTCACGAAAAACAACGCCAGAGCCGTCCCTGACTCCAGGAAAATATGCTCACTTGTCTAGTGAGGAAAACACACTTGCTTATATTAAAGCAAGGAATTATATTAAGGAAAATACACTTGCTAGTCCAGTGAGGAATTATTATGAAAAATACACTCACTAGTTCAGTGGGAATTATTAAGTTATCACTCACCCACACATAGAGAGGAGGCAGTCCCAGTTCTGGGAGGTTACCTTAGATGGCATTCCGGTCTAAGGGGAGGGTCTCTTGGCTGCATTTTGGCCCGCTGCTCCAAGAGGACACACATAAAGGGAATCTTTGTCAGGAACCCTGTTTTTATAGTCTTGTCTGATCTGGCTATGGGGGCCCTGAAATTTCTCGGCACTCCCTCCATCTCTGGCTGTGGACACCCAGAAACTTTCCAACTTTTCAGTGCCTCTTCCCCTCTCCTAGCTAACTGACAGAGGGTTAAACAAAAGGAGCTATTCACTGCCCCATTGCAGGAGGATTGGGGGGGTGGGAATGTGTTGAGGGAGAGGGGGATGTACATGCACCTTCCACATCCAAGAAAAGCGGGGGCAGATGGGAGCAGGGGGAGATGGGGATGTGCAACTGCCACAGGGATGAAGAAGTAAAACAGTAGTTAGTGTTCCCATTGACCATGTTGTCACTGACTGCTGAAGCAGTTCAGACTGAAGCAACTTGTTGCTCTAATTACTTATAGTCGTATTCATTCATGTTTCAGCAATCATTAGGAATTTACATGGAGTAAAATGGGCTCATTCAGTTACATAAGTCTTAAAGAAAATTCTTTAAACTACCTTCACTGTTATGTTTTAAGGCAAAACTTGAGTGAAGGCCAGGCTAATACAGAAAACCTTCATGGTTCCAGCAGTTTGATACTTCATGAAAAGATGAATTTAGTAAGGGATCTATTTATGTACAATCCTATTGTGAGATAGCATTCAGAATAGCCTAGTAATAGGGATTGGTGTCTTCGAGAAAGGCAAAAGAGATATGAAGATAGTGGTTTGTTTTTTGTTGTTGTTGTTGTTTGTTTGTTTTATTTTATTTTGTTTTGTTTTAGTCACTAGCACAAATCCATTCTATATATCCTAGCAGGTTGTCTCAGTCCATTTACTTGGTAGGTGTAGACATAGGCATCATAGATTTTAGTCAGTTATCAGTTGGACTAGTTGGCCACATCATCTGGAAGACCAAAAAAAAGGGTAAAATAAACAACATAGTGTTTCCTAAAGACTAAACTATCATTTAATTTCTAAAAACATGTTTTGTTCTCCTCAAAATTTAGGTAATGTAGAGCGATTTTGCTACTGCAGCACCATTTCTATGGCTAAGCATAATGTCCATGCTCTAAAATGCAAAAAAATCCTTCAAAATCTTGTATCTATGCATTCTAAGTTTCAAATTCACTTAAAACTTTAGAACTTTCTTTGTTGTGACTATCTGCAATATGAGCTAGTGTGAGAGCTTGATCTTGGTACTTTATGTAGTGTGTGGAGATTTCTAAAGTAGTATTTAAGTCCTATGAAACAAACTCCTGGTCTTCCTGTTTCCACACATGCAAGTAGGTTTTACTATTTCATTTCTCAGAGGTGAAACGTTTATTCCTAAAAACATAAAATTACTCTATTTTTGCATCTTTGCTAAGTTGTTTATTTGATGAAAATAAATTGCTCACACCAGAAGTAGATTTGATGAATCAATTAACTTTGAATGTTATATATATATATAATGGAAAGGATTTCTAAAAGTGTTGAAACATGTGGTTTCAAAATATTTTTTTTTTAATAGCAGTTTTTAGTTTGAAATAGGGGCCCGCTAACTTAAGAAAAGAAAGATCAAGATTGCAAAATAAAACAGCTATCCACATCTGAGTCTGTTGAGAAATTCTTGATTGTGTGGTTAAAATATTTTTGAAGCAAGAAAAACAATATTTTAGTAAGGTAAGAAAAACAAATCTCATCCAGTTCCTTTATAACAAGATGTTTCAGTACTGTTGAAGGAGTTGAACTGATATCCATGAGAAGGAAGTGACTCCTTGGATCTGATAATTGAAGCAGTTACCTAACACAGGGTTGGCAAACATTAAAGGATTCATTGAGCTATTAATTATATTAAAATTGAATTAAATAGTTTAGGTTTAGTGATATCCTGAGCTACACACTTAACACAACTTTCAAGCGTTAAGTGTAAAATACTCTGTTTTGTTGTTACGTACGCATCACACAATGTTTTTGTGAGAAATCCTGACACTAAAAGGGTCTGCGCTTTCTAGCTATATGGCATATTAGCAACCATACAAGCATACTATTATTATAGGATTATTTTTCTAGTATATTTTCAATAGACAAGAGACAGGTAAATATAGCAAATATTCACAATGTTAGAAAAGGCTAACATTACAAAAAAATTCCTCTACTCAACATATTCTATTTCTGCCCAGTGGAGAAAGGAAAAGCAAGATTCCTTGTTAATGTGGTAAGAAGAACTGGTTTGTTTGTGGAGTTTTTAAAAAAAATTAAAATACTCAGCTATTCAGTACTCCTGCATTTGGTCCTCTTGAGAAACTGAAAATCAAACTAAAACTAGCCTTGGCTGACCTTTTTCATTTTCCTTTCCAGAAGTTTTTTATCATTTCAGAATTTAAATCTAAGCAAATTTCTGCAGAAAATAATTTCAAAATAAGAACCATTTAGAATCTGAATGTGAAAAATATCTCTGGTTTTCAAACATATTTATTTTTTAAAATAAAAATTAACAACTGACTTCCATGTGAATTCACCTCTTCAGCCAAATTAATATAGTGTCCAAATAAAAAAAAAAAAAGTACCTAGATCTTCTCATGTGCATCCTCTTTCCTTCTTTTAACATGAAGGCACTGCAGTATTTTAAGTTGCATATCATAGAGGAGTTACTTAACGTAGATCATCATAAGAAAAAAATTAATAGATTGTTCATTAAGCTGGTAACATACTTATTAATCTTCTTGCTATCTAATAGGAGAGTCTTATTTTTCTGAGAAAGACTGTTAACTTCCTATATTTAATATAATTGAGATTTGTGCATTGATTGACCCCACAGCAATATACTTCTGGTTCCTGGCTAAGAATACTGGTATGTGTTGTGGTTTTGTCCCCGCCAGCAACTAGGACCATGCAGCTCCTTGCTCATTCCTCCCCTCTCTGCTCTTGGTAGGATGGGGAGAAGTGAGGAAAAAAAAATAAATAATAATTTAAAAAATTAAAACTCATTGGTTGGGATAAAGACTTTAACAGAACAACAAATGAAGAGATATGCAACAACAATAATAATAATAAAGGAATATACAAAGTGAGGGATACCACCTGCCCAGCATTCTCCTGACTAGCAATTCCTTCCCCCAGGCAGTTCCCCCAGTTATATACTGAGCATGACATCATATGGTATCAAATATCCCTTTGGCTAGTTTGGGTCAGCTGTCCTGACAGTGTCGTCTTTCAGCTTCCCATGAAAATTAACTCTTTCCCAGCTGAACCCAGAACAGTATGGGTATTTGAGGTAAGCAGAAATAATTCACCAATAAGCTGGGCATCTAATTATGTTATTTAAGGGAAAGGTTTTGAGATAATTGGAAATATTTTCCTAGTCTGTTTGTCTTTTGATGCTGGCTTAAAATATCTTCTATGAAATGCAAACTTATCTGCGCAGAATGTTTTTAGAGGGCTAGAAATATAATGTTTAATTCTTAGTGGACCAGAATGATGTCAAACCTCTTTAAATGCCTTATTATCAGCTGCTCAGACATTTTAATTGAACATCATATGTCCAGTAGGCTCAAAGAAGGTGCAGCAAACTAGGCTTTGCTCCAACTTAAGTTTGGATCACAGATTCCTCAAGAATTGAATTCACTGGTATACAAGAAAGCTTAACTCTGTGTTTTCAGTAGTACAAATTTTGTCAGGAGTTTCTTATCTGAAGATGAGACAATCATAGTGAGATGTCCGAGTTACGTGAGGTGCTTTGACAGCATATTTCTTTTGACAGAAGGACAAGAAAGTGCTGTTAACATAAATGCTGTCAGGTGCTGCATCAAATCTGTATTGACTCTGTTGACATCTCATTTTCTCCATCTCTCAGGGGGCAGAAGGCAAATGGTGTTGTCTTGAGTGTCAAGCCTGCTTAAAAATAACTTCTGAAATGACCATTTTGCAGCCTGAATTTTCTGGCAGGTGTCATGGTTTCCTGGTGCTAAACTCCAGTGCCACAACTCACTACTGCACAGAAGAGGCAGTCTAGGAAGTTCCTAGAGTGTATAGAGGACAATTTCCTTCATCAGGTGGTAAATGAACCTACCAGGGGCAAGACCCCGCTAGGCCTACTGTTTACAAACAGAGAAGGGCTGGTGGGAGATGTAGTGGTTGGAGGCTGCCTGGGTCATAGTGACCATGAAATAATAGAATTTTCAATACTCAGAGATGCAGGGAGAACCATTAACAAAACCTCTACACTGGACATCCAGAGGGCAGATTTTTGCCTATTGAGAAGTCTAGTTCAGAGCATACCCTGGGAAACAATGCTTAAAAACAAGGGGGCCCAGGAGGGTTGGACATGCTTCAAGCAGGAGGTTTTGAGTGCACAGGAACAGGCTATACCAGTGTGCTGAAAGGCTAGCCGTCGGGGAAGACAACCAGCTTGGCTAAACAGGGAGATTCTGAAGGAAATCAGAAATAAAAAGAGACTTTACCGACTGTGGAAAAAAGGGCTGGCTACTTATGAAGAATTTATGGAAATAGCTAGATCCTGCACAAAAAAAAATCAGGGAAACAAAAGTGCAATTTGAGGTTAATTTGGCCAATTCTGTCAGGGATAATAAAAAGTCCTTCTTTAAATATGTTAATAACAAAAGAAGGGGCAAGGAAAACCTCCATTCTCTGTTGGACTTCGAGGGAAATATAGTTAACAAAGATGAGGAGAAAGCTTAGGTACTTAATACCTACTTTGCCTCAGTTTTCACCAGAAAGACAGGTGGCCCTCAGGACAACTGGCCTCTGGAGGTGGTTGACAGAGATAGGAAGCCAAACAGGCCCCTTGTATTCCAGGAGGAAATAGTTGGTGGTTTACTGAGCCATCTGGATCCTCACAAGTCTATGGGACCAGATGGGATCCATCCTAGGGTGATGAGGGAGCTGGCAGAAGAACTTGCCAAGCCACTCTCCATCATCTTCCAACAGTCCTGGCTCACTGGGGAGGTCCCATATGATTGGGAATTGGCCAATGTTACCCAAGTCCACAAAAACGGCTGCAAAGCTGACCCTAGCAACTACAGGCCTGTCAGCCTGACCTCGGTGCCTGGCAGGGTTATGGAGCAGGTCATCCTGAATGCAATCACACAGCACCTTCAGGATGGACAAGGGATCAGACCCAGCCAGCATGGGTTTAGGAGGAGCAGGTCCTGTCTGACCAACCTCATCTCTTTTTATGATCAGGTGACTCACCTGATGGATGAGGGGAAAACTGTAGATGTGGTCTATCTAGACTTCAGCAAAGCCTTTGACACTGTCTCCCATAATATACTCCTGCAAAAGCTGGTAGCCCGTGGCTTGGACAAGTGTACTCTCTGCTGGGTTAAGAACCGGCTGGAGGGCCAGGCCCAGAGAGTGCTGGTGAATGGGGCTGCATCCAGCTGGCGGCCAGTCACTAGTGATGTCCCCCAGGGGTCAGTGTTGGGTCCAGTTCTGTTTAACATCTTTATTGATGATTTAGATGAGGGGATTGAGACCATCATCAGCAAATTTGCTGATGACACCACGTTGGGAGGGAGTGTCAACCTGCTGGAAGGCAGGAGGGCTCTGCAGAGGGATCTGGATAGACTGGAAAAATGGGCTGATTCCAATGGGATGAAGTTCAACAAGGCCAAGTGCCGGGTGCTGCACTTTGGTCACAACAACCCCCTGCAGCACTACAGGCTGGGCGCAGAGTGGCTGGAGAGTAGTCAGACAGAAAGGGACCTGGGGGTACTAATTGACAGGAAGCTCAACATGAGCCAACAGTGTGCCCAGGTGAGCAAGAAGGCCAACGGTATCCTGTCCTGTATCAAAAATACCATGGTCAGCAGGACAAGGGAAGTGATCCTTCCCCTGTACTCTGCATTGGTGAGGCCACACCTGGAGTATTGTGTTCAGTTCTGGGCCCCTCAGTTCAGGAAAGACATTGAAGTGCTGGAGTGGGTCCAGAGAAGAGCAACAAGACTGGTGAAGGGACTTGAACACAAGACCTATGGGGACAGGCTGAGGGAGGTGGGGTTGTTTAGACTGGAGAAGACTTAGAAGTCTTAGAAGATGACCTCATCACTCTCTATAACTACCTGAAGGGAAGTTATAGCCAGGTGGGGATTGGTCTCTTCTCCCAGGCAGTCAGCAATAGAACAAGGGGGAATCGGCTTAAACTCTGCCAGGGGAAATTTAGGCTGGATATTAGAAAGAAATTCTTTACGGAGAGAGGGATCAGGCATTGGAACGGCCTGGCCAGGGAGGTGGTGGACTCGCTGTCCCTGCAGGTTTTTAAAGTGAGGTTGGACATGGCACTTAGTGCCATGATCTAGTAAACAGACTAGAGTTGGACCAAGGGTTGGACTCGAAGATCTCTGAGGTCTTTTCCAACCCAGTAGATTCTGTGATTCTGTGATTCTAATACTGGATACTTCATATTCTACCATATAGAAATCACATATATACCACAGTTACACACTGCTGCTTTATTTATTTACTGCCTAAACCAACCTAGTAATATTTCTCTTTCACTATTTAATACAAATGCTTCTCATTTCTCAGATACCAGAAAGTATCTGTTTGAAGGAACTGTAACTAATCTCATAACCCCCGAATACAGGCAATCCATTACTTCCTTCACTAGAGAAGATTTTTTTTCACATCAACAACATAGGTTTTAAATATTCTGTTGTGGTTTTGAGTTTTGTATTTTTGAGGGCAAGGTGTTTTGCTTTGTTTTTTGTGAAACGCTAAGAACAGACTTTTTTTTTTTTTCCTCTATTTTTCTCTACATACCTCAGCACTTATGTTCTCCTCAAGATATATCTGAGAAAAAGAAATAATATTAGTTTGGAAAACATTTCATAAAATAAGGTTTGAAGAAACAGAAATACATTACCCTTGGTGCAACCATGTCAATGCTATTGACTAATATGAATCTATAGTAGTTTAGGTCAGATGAGAATCTGACTATACTTTTTGTATATACATAGTAAATCTGATGCCCTCTTGCAGCTGGACAGTGTGAGGTCCAGGGATGCTGCCTAAAAGCTGCTCTCTAGTGAAGATAATGCTAGCTGGTGGCTCATTGAAGGATTAAGTAATTGCTCTCTTCCCCACTTGCTCTGGTATTAAAAACAACGTGGTGATTCCTGGCTTTTAATGGGAAATATGCACAAATCAATGGTATGGTGGCATCGCTTCTAGCTTTGCTTTGACTTTTTAGCTGAATGCAGTGCTGACAATAACTGACTGAGGGGAAAAAAATCTACTTTAACTGTAGAATCTCGTGATAAAGTTACCATTGTTGATAGTCTTTCCCTTTTTTCTTTATAAGCTCTTCCACCCTGCCATATTCAAGGCTTGTATCTTCAATAATCTGTTGTACATATCTTAACTCAGGGAGAATTTTTTAAGGTTTGTTTCACTATTTGAAATTTATTAAAAATAAATAAATGTGTATTGTACCCTGAAACAGCTCTGCCTGTTCAAAATAATTTCACTTTGCTGCAGTTCAATTGTTACCTGGATTTTAACATCCTTTTCTTCATCAAATGATTCACTTTTATTGCTCAGCATAGTTTCTAAGTAGCTTACAAAAACACACTATGACTTCTAAGATATAAGTAACATTTTATTCAGCGATTACTACATACATCATTGTAATTATGTTGTAATTGCTTAAATATTTCTATCATGTTTTAATACAGAAAGCTTTCATTTTTTTTTGTGTGTGTATGTGTACACACACCCACAAATTATTATTGAACCTGTAAAGAAAATAATATTATAAAGCAGTTTGAAACCATTGTAAAAACCCCTCACTTTAGAATTAATGCAATTACTGATAGCATGTTTAGCATTGATGTTAGGATTGTAGATAAGAGATTTAAGAAAAAGGGAAGTTCTTTTAAAAACATACTGACTTGAGAAAAAGTTTGTGAGACATAGAATAAGCAAAGAATTTTGGAAAGTGGGAAAAGAATTATGTCAAACCCTTGGCCTTCATGAATGATGTCTAGTTCACTGAATTGGACCAAATTATCCAATGAATATATTCAATAAGTTGTTGTGACTAAGGGCAAAACAGAATGTTTACAAGAAGTGAGCTTCTTGAAGAATAACAGTTGCGTTAAACTAAGCAAACAAGGAAGATGCTGGTTAAGACAAAACACAAATAAGAGGACAAGTTGTTGTCCCTAACTTTCATAAAAGTCAGAGTCCCCATTGATAAAAGGTATTTAAGTTAAAGTTTCCCACTTTGGTAAGCTTTGACGTAAGCTTTGGTGCACCATTGATTGTGATAACTTTTATGCTGTTAAGAAGTTTTGACCTTTCTTCCAGCAGAAGGTCCAAACTCCAGTGAGCCATATCCATCATATCCATTATTTCTAAAAGTAAGTAATCTTCATTGCATCAAAGACCAAATTTGGCCCTGTAGGTTTCTCTCTGGTGCCCCTGTGAACCTCTATGTAAGAGGCATTCTCAGTCAGAGATTTGGCTTCCAGTGGAATCCAGGCAAATTCAGTATGCCATTATAATTAGGAAAATCTGTTTATCTTTTGGGAGAATAGGGTGAAATTTGTTTAATTCCAAAGGCAAACACAGTTCTTAATCAGAGTTTAGTCCCCAAATGGTATTTAAATAGAATTAAAATCATACCCCTGCAAAGATCTAAGTTACTATAGAAGGTGCTGGCTACTTGTTTCCTGCCATCTGTAAATGAGAATGGTTTCATTAGGTTTCTGAGCACATGTTGCTATTGGCCAAACCACGTGGAAGTTTTTAGCAACTCATTTTTTGTTCGTCATGTCTATGTACTATGTTTACCCAGATATCCATCCCTGGAATAACAGGAAATTATACAAAGGATTATTTACAACGACTACCCAAATTTCTTGAGGTTTTTACTCTTGTTTCAACTTAACCATTTGAAGTATTCCCTACATGAAGAAATGGAAACCAGGTACCCCAAATGTTATCATGTCCCCATTACAGGTACAATAAGGAACACTGTCCTTATCACAACAAACCTAGAGTTATTTTCACCTTTAATCAAGTTATGAAACAACAGCAATATAGATAGGTATCTTACCTGCCTAGACTCTACCTCATCCTTCTGTGAACAGTTTGTAAAACAATTCAAGCTATCTTTCCTGTTTTCCATGTTGCAGTTCTTTCTGGAAACGTGAATAATAGGATCCTACTCTTTTTTTCTTGGAGTCAGTCTCATTTTTAATTAACTCTAATGTGTTCCTTTGAACTCCATCATTACTGTAGATCTAGAAATAGTTCAAATTGTTCCAGGACACTGATATCCAAGCATGGTTAGCTACGAGTAAACCAGGTAACCCAAAAGCAGCTTTTCTGTGACAGTCTTTCACCAGTGTGCTTTGCCCTTTCCCCTTATTAACATCTGTAGCGCAGTAGATTATAAAATCATAATTTTATACAAATATATCTTACTCTGTCACAAAATGCATTTGCAGAAAGGTTAATTTGTGTGTCCTTGTGAAACAGACATTGCAGATCTGTTGCAATTCAGTGAAGTCTTCTATTTTCTTTTCCCTGCATTGATGTAACTCCTCTACTGTTTGGACCTTCTCTGCTATTGCCAGACAAAAGTGTGTTCATAAGTTTTGAAGTATTAATGAGGAAAGGCATAATTTTTCTTTATTTCTCCTCACAAATTAATAATTAAAAAAAAAAAAATAGAAGCACTCACTGACCACAGGAAAGTGGCTGACTACTCTGACTACTGCATTCTACTGTGAGACTGCAGATGTGGGTCCATTTCTGTCAAGCACGAGAGGAAGATAAAGTAGTTTTGAGGATTATTAGCCATATAGAATGTCTGGTCCAGAAATATTGAATGGGGTGGAAGGAGGGATATACAGCTCACATATATCAGAAAGGGGGTCATGCTAGATCACAATTATGTTAGCACCGCTGAGCTTGACTTTAGATGTCATGTTCAATTACAGCTTATTTAAAGTGACGCCTGTGGCTGTAAGAGTGGTGAAAAGGCAGCTGAATGTTTTATTTAATAATAACTGGGAGATCAATGGGAGTTGGTCCAAACACTGCTGAAAGGAATAGAGAAAAATGTGTCTACAACTTTATGTTGTTAAGCTGTGCTTTTCTATGTGAATCTTTAATTTGGTTTATCTCTCTTTGCCTATCTTATTATAACAGAAATATGTAAGTACACAACTGAACAAAACACTTTTTAAAATAGCATATAAGAAACAGTATTTGGCAGGGTCAAGGGGGAACGGATCAAATGGCATAATCAGTAATTTCTCTTTCTGATGTTTGTATGAAATGGACTTCTGATTTGTTGTTTCCAGTCAAAAGATTATTTCTCTATCTGTTTGAGTAGAATTTATTTGTGGTCTGCATCACTGGACACTGCAAAACCACCGCACTAACATGTAATTTGATACCTAGTATCTTTGTTCTTTGGTTTATGGCTTTTAGCCAATCCTGATTGTTAAGAAATTATTATTTTCTTGAATAGGTCCACATATAATACTGTGTATTTCCAATTAACATTGGATTCTTTATGAATGAATTGTGGATTAGATAGCTACATGTACAGCAGATGTCTCCAGGGTGGTCAGAAGTCTCGTAGGAGTTTCTGCTGCAAAATTGGTCATATAGAAACTGCTGGAAAACAAAAAGAAATCATTTAATTATACCTGGAGAAATTTTGCAATGGAAATAGAAAAATATTTCTGTAAAGAAGGGATGTAGACTAACCCTAAAGGAAGGTCTGCAATATGGCCCCATACTAATCACTCTGCCAGCGCTTAGCTACTTTCACGACAGTCTGAGGTAAGATGACTTATTCTCCCCAGGTCCCACTGAAATAGTGAATAAGTGCCAGTGTGGCATGTGAACAGATTTTAAAATTTCTACAAAGATCAGCCTTAAACAGTTGTTTTCAAGTTTATGGTTTTGGTGGTCAGGAAGAGTTGTTGCATGTTTTGTCATGCCACCTGTCACTACATTATTGGCTTGTGCTACCATGATCATAATTGCTGTGCAGGCACCTTCATGAGTGCCTGAGTATGATTTGGAATTAGGCAATCATCCATCACTAACATGGAATTAGGAGCATTGTTATTACTATTTCTGCTGAAGTATTGACTGAAGAGTAAAATTCAAAAAAGACAGACAAAGAATAAAGGTGTTGTCTCTCCAAAAGAACACTCAGTCAGAGCTATAGATAAAACATGAGAAGAGACTAAAAAGGCAAACAGGAAAGGCCATGTAATCAAGAAAGAAAAAAAACCCACAACATACAAAAATTTCTATGGGATTTTCAGATGAATTATATTCCTTATTACTATGTGCTTGTGGTCTAACAGCTTCTTCTTTGGAAGCTTTTTCATTTTCACTCTGAATGAGACTGTATCAGTGCTCCTTAAGGACCTGAATGCCTGGGCCACATTTTCAGTGTTCATGCTCACCCACACTCTTGGACAGGTGAATGTGGAGTAACTGAAGAGTTGGAATATTTGGTTTCCTTCCCCTCAATCTGTTCATGACTCTTTTCTGTCTGTCTTATAAAATCTCTCACCACTTTCCTTCTTTCTGAAGAAAAAGAGAAAAATTCGCAGAGGTAGTTGGAATAAATGAAAAGGATAGTATTGAAAATGTCTCTTCCCTCTCCTCCCACCTCCTCCAAGTAATTTAACCAGGGAGAGGCACGCATGCAGGCAGAGAGAAACTACATGTGTAATTTTCCCTCATGTCTAAAGTACACTGTCTATAAAAAAAAGTAATCCCAGGTAAAATTTGACAAAATCTCTTGTTTGAGGACTAAATCTATCTCACTTAGGTCAGATTTTCACCATATTATCCTACTGTGCTTTCCCTTGTGTAATTCTAATGGATCTATATTACAAACTTGATGGACTAGTCAGCATTCTAATTCAATCTGCCCAGCACCTATTCATGTCTTATTTACACTAACCACACCCTAGAGTTATTCCACCAACAGCAGATGAATTAGTTGTGAATTTCATTGTTTTATATTTACTCATAGAATGTTTTATCTGCTATTGAATTTGTATTGAATATCAGAATGTTTTGCTGAAATGGAATTTGAGAGATTTTTTTGGCCTTATTGAGGTGGAGCAGCAGTACTATTGGCTTCAGTGGGGAAAAATACGAGCAAGGTAGGCAAGTTTTGTGGCACTAAATGCTGAATACCTTTACCTACAGATTTACTGAATTTTTTAGTCTAGAGAGTTACTTAGTTTTAAGCTTGACTAAATATATTATTTATTCCTTTTATTAGTGTAATGTCCTCAATTCATGAATATGTATTTTGCCTTGATGTCTGTGTAATACACTGCTAATTGCCTTTATGTGTAAGATAGTAATTTTTCAGATTCTCAAGTTTTAACTTTTTTTTCTTTTAGTCAGTAAATAAATGTTTTAAAAATGTTTAAAAAGTTATTTTCATTTATTCAGTATTGTGAGAAATTGAAATTCAGGGGTATATCCTTGCCAGCAATTTTAAGTTACTCAGGCATCTAATTAATAGACTCTAATATGACACAAAGCATCAAAATTGAGGTCCTAATGTAGTCCATGGAAACTGTAAGTGCATCCAGAAGTTGATTTAAAGTATTTAAGTTATGTCACAAGGCAAAATACCTTATCTAACTTGCATAAGACAAATTCATTTTCTGTAAAGTTAGACACACGTTAAAACCAGGCAGGTTTTTTTTTACTTAATTTCTCAAGCCAACCTTTGAATTAGAAGCAACCAAACAAATTGTATTATGAGGAACTGACTATGTTTTTCATTTTGAGGCACACATAAACTAACAGTTTCCATAGCAATATAAATTATTTACACATAATTAGCTTTTTGTATTTTAAAAGTAGTGCATGATCTTCATTTTACTTTCCTACTTTCCATCTCTGTTAAGAGCTTCATAATAGATGATGCATTAGCAAGTTTTTCAAAAAGCAAATCTACTGCACTAATCAAAGTACGTTATTAAGAATTTAATAGAAAACCATCTAGTAAATACAACTACATTAAAAAAGAACTTTTTATCCTGATTTAAGAGTTATGTTGTTGAGAGGAAAAATAATTTAGGTAGTCTCTAATATCTTTTGCAGAATACTTAATAGCCATCAATGTTTCATTGAAATTTAAAGGCCTGAATGAGCTTAAACAAAAATGTTTTCCACATGAAAATCTTTTGCACTTCTGACTGTGTTTAAACAGAACACAAGTAAAAAAAAAAAGCTTTGTTTATAGTATTATTTTATTCATAGCAGTATTTTTTATTCTATATTGATATTTTCAAAACCCATATTAGAAAAGTTTCTGCACTAAAAAAAGAAAAAAGTCTATCTTACAGTCATTTTTTGACACTTCATATTTCCCAGGAGGTGACAGAAAACAAAACCCTATTGTGATCCCTTAAATGAAACTGAGTATCTCAAGAATAGAAGTGAACAAGCAAAGGAAACCATTTCCCTCCAAGAAGTTATTTCAAAATCGCATAATCAATGGTATGCTAATCAAGGATTGTGAAAAAATACTTTCAAGTGAGCTAATATAACAGGAACAAAACCATAATAATTTCAGTCATAAGTAATCTAATGGAATCTGGGATTTTCTTCTAAGTAGTGTTTTATTTTGATTGTGTTTCTCCATTTCATCTCTTCTCTACTTGTCAATTATAATTAATGGATCTATACCAGGGCAAGGTCAATGTCATCAAAATTGGACCCTCAGACATGAAGTATTGAATTGGTACTGGGAATGAAAATATTACTATAATTGCAGGTTTGAACATAAGCTAAAATAATAAAAAATACTTTGAAAATATTGACAGAAAGTAGAGGCAACAACCTTCCACTTTCACAGAATCACGGAATGTTAGGGATTGGAAGGGAGCTCAAAAGGTCATCTAGTCCAATCTCCCTGCCAGAGCAGCAACACCTAGATCAGGTTACACAGGAATGTGTCCAGGCAGGTTTTGAATGTTTACAGAGAAGGAGACTCCACAACCTCCCTGGGCAGACTGTTCCGGTGTTCTGTTACCCCCAATGAGAAGAAATTTCTTCTCAAATTTAAGTGGAACCTCTTGTGTTCCACTTTGAACCTATTACCCCTTGTCTTATCATTGGTTGTCACCAAGAAGAGCCTGGCTTCATCCTCCTGACACTCACCTTTTATATATTTGTCAACATTAATGAGGTCACCCCTCAGTCTCCTCCAGCCTTTCCTCATAAGGGAGATGCTCCACTCCCTTAATCATCTTCGTGGCTCTGCGCTGGACTCTCTCAAGCAGTTCCCTGTTCTTCTTGAACTGAGGGGCCCAGAACTGGATACAGTATTCCAGGTGCGGTCTCACCAGGGCCGAGTAGACGAGGAGGAGAACCTCTCTCAACCTACTAACCATCCCCCTTCTAATACACCCCAGGATGCCATGTACTTTCTTGGCCACAAGGGCACAGTGCTGGCTCATGGTCATCCTGCTGTCCACCAGGACCCCGGGTTCCTTTCCCCTACACTGCTCTCCAACAGGTCTTTCCCCAACTTATACTGGAACCTGGGGTTATTCTTGCCCAGATGTAAGACTCTACACTTGCCCTTGTTATATTTCATTAAATTTTTCCCCATCCAACTCTCCAGCCTGTCCAGGTCTCACTGGATGGCAGCACAGCCTTCTGGCGAGTCAGCCACTCCTCCCAGTTTGGTGTCATCAGCAAACTTGCTAATAGTACACTCTATTCCCTCATCCAAGTCATTGATGAATATATTGAATAGTACTGGTTCCAGTATCGACCCTTGAGGCGCTCTGCTAGCTACAGGCCACCAACTAGACTCTGCCCCATTGACCATGACTCTCTGGCTTCTTTCCTTCGGTCAGTTCACCGTCCACCTCACTACCCAATTGTCCAGACCACACTTCCTCAGTTTAGCTGCGAGGATGCTGTGGGACACTCTGTCAAATGCTTTACTGAAGTCAAGTTAGACCACATCCACTGCTTTACCATCTTCTATCCACCTGGTTATGTCCTCATAAAAGGCTATGAGGTTGGTTAAGCATGACTTCCCCTTGGTGAAGCCATGCTGACTGCCCCTAATGACCCTCTTATCCCTGATATGCCTTGAGATAGCATCAAAGGTAAGTTGTTCCATCACCTCTCCAGGGATAGAGGTGAGGCTAACCGGTCTGTAGTTACCTGGGTCCTCTTTCTTGCCCTTTTTGAAGACTGGAGTGACATTTACTTTCCTCCAGTCCTCAGGCACCTCTCCCGTTTCCCTCGACTTAGCAAAGATGATGGAGAGCGGTCTAGCAATGACTTCATCATCTTTGCTCCCTCAACACCTGCAGGTGCATCCCATCTGGACCCGTGGATTTATGGGTGTCCAGATTGGTTAACTGGTCCTTAACCTGGTCCTCATCAACCGAATGTATCCATTGCAACACTTAAAATCAAATATGTGCAGGTAGCATATTGTGGACAAACAAAAGTAAGTTTTTTGATTTTATATTAATTGGAAACCATGTGAACTCTGTGTGATGTTGAGCCCAAACTAATGTAATGTACTCTCAGGAGGGCTTACTGTCTTATAATCAGTATTACATTAATTGCATTTTCATAGCTCGTGTGTGCGGGAAGAATGAGACACTTTTTTGTAATCATTGGTGTTTCTAGAAATAATTTTATAATGCTGCTGACATTCATGAGTGAAAAACAATGCCTAGAGCAGGACAGTAAGTGGGAGGAAGGAGGTTGAAGACAGAAGCGTGAACGTAGTGCTATGGTCTTGGATCTGATGTCTCAGATGATACTGCCTCTCTATCATAGAATCATAGAATACTGGGTTGGAAGGGACCTCAAGGACCATTTGGTCCAACCTTTCTTGGCAAAAGCCCAATCTAGACGAGATGGCCTAGAAACCTGTCCAGTTGAATCTTAAATCATCCACTGCTGGGGAATCCACTACTTTCCCGGGGAGATTATTCCAATGGCTGATTGTTCTCTTTGGGGAAAAATTTATCTTTTGTGTTCCATCAGATACTCTACAGGAGTAACTTGTACCCATTGCCCCTCATCTTTTTGATGTTACTCCTTGTAAAAAGGGAGTCTCCATCTTCTTCGTAGCCAACATTTAAACACTGGAAGATGGTGATGAGGTCTCCCCTAAGCCTTCTTTTTGCAAGGCCAAACAAGCCCAGTTCTCTCAGCCTTTCCTCATAGGGCAGTTTCCCAGTTCTTTGATTGACTTTGTGGCCCTTCTCTGGACATTCTTCAGCCTGTCCACATATTTTTTGTATGAAGATATTCCAGGTCAGACAGCAGCACTTGATTGAACCTACTCCTGTGCTCCCTCATGAACAAAGAAGGAAGGTCTCACCATTTAGTGAACTCACATGATCACACCCAGAACAGCAGGTTTTTTTCTCCTTTTTTGTTTGTTTGATTTTTTTTATTTTTTATTTTTATTTTTTTTTTAAGATTGGGGCAATTATGAGAATTATGATCAATTGCTGCCCACTGATCAAATTCATGTTCTGGACAGATAGGGAAGAAAATGTCTTTAGCCCACAGCTATGTCTGTGAATCATTCATGTCTGATGATAATAACCTTTGTCTTTAGTTCTTCCTAATATGATGATTGGAAGTCTTGGCAATGTTATTTGACTGTAACACCATGGAAAATGAGAATCCTCTTGACTCTTCTAGCCTGTTTTATATAGTTTGAGATGCTTACCCACAACCATGTCGTTCTTCAGCTGAGTCACTAAATAGAATGATCTAAGATTCCTTGTCTTCTTTGCAAGCTTCCAGTCATATTTACATTACATTTTATAGTGAGACCAAGACATCTTGATTTAGATTTTAAGTTCTTCATACTGAACTGTCATCATTTCAATAAATAACAAGGCGTAACAGCTCTGGAAATCAGACTATAGACATGTGGATTCCAGAATGTTTAGTTAAAATCTGAATTCCAGCTAGACATGGGACAGTGTTTTTATCTGCATTGATAAACAACACTGGGAGATATCTACAGATATTGTGATTATCTATCATTTATTTAAATTAAGATATTTTATTAAAATATAAACTACAACTGAAATAGAACTGTAGTGCAACAACACTGAGATACATCAAGATATTTTGTCTAAGATGCCATGGTACATAATGATAACAGTAATGCCTGCTCATAAAATCCTTGCTTATGTGACCATTACTTTCACATCTGGATGCTTAATCTTCGTCAGTAGATCTGGTCAGTGAAAAGAACACAAGATCTCAAGTAAGAATTTTTTTTTTCCCCACTGGTGATTAAATTGATTAATGAACTACTTGTGTGGATTGAGGGGGCTTCTTAATTCACACTCTAGAGGGTTTTTTCTTTGTTTCTTTCCTCTGGTTTAAACAGTACCATGTTCTGCAAAAAATATGTGTTTGGGAGTAGGTCATTTAGAAGTAAACAGACTGGCTAAGAATCATGCAGGTTGAATAGTCATGCTGTTTTAAGCAAAGCTGTGCGAAAACGAGCCTGGGACAGAAGTTGAGGGTTGTTTAGTGGAAAGGTACTATAGAGATTACAGAAGAAAGGCAAAAGAATCCTATCATCTCCAGCTGGAATGGCAGGAGTTATTTAGGGTAGACTGAATATTTTACCAATGTGCAAATTTGTCAAAGACATGAATAGTTAATTGAATCTTTGAGATTTCTGAAGAAATGTCTGTCTTTAGTAATATTTTGTCAACTTTTCTGCAGCACTGATGTCATTCACACAATATGTTTGCTCACAGTGCACTCAAGAAACAGTTGCATGGCTAAGAATGACTATGCCAATTCTACTTGGTTCAGTGTGCTCTAGAGGAATTAAAAGAAAAAAAAAGAGAGAAAAAAAAGACAAAAGAAAACAAAAAATGCCATATGTATTTCCTACAGTGTCTCAGCAACCTGACTGGAACACACGTTATGCAATACAATTTGTGAACATAAATAATGTTGTATACAGGAACAACACCACTAAAATCAACATGGCTGCATAAACTCAACCCCAGGCAGTTTCTAGCACCAAAATCTGTCCTTTTAGGCAGCCTGCACTTAAGACTGAAATTAGATTATGCAAACTTGATAATTATTTGTATTTGGAGATGTAGGTCTTCCTTTAGAAAGCAGTGTAAGGAAGGCCTTTAGTGAGAAGAACCAGTTATTTTTTTTTTCAGCCTGAATATAGTGCTGCAAAAGTAGAGGGCTTTGCTAGGGGGTGCATAACACTGGGTTTGTGAACTCTGAGCTAAGCATTGGGAATACCCATTGTTTCTTCTTGTAAATGAACATCTATGTGCCAGATCAACCCTGTGGATTTTCTTCGAGAGAACAATGCTGGTAGGTGGCTGCTTTGCCTTTCAGACAGCACTCTGGACCTCTCTACACAATGCATTCATGCATTCTGTGATGTCTCTGATAAAAACCCCAACAACAACAAAACCCACACCAAAACCCAAAAAGTGAAGTATGTGTGTAAGCTTGATGCTGGATCAGAGCTGCAGCGCAGTGCCAGCACTCTGTGAAGCACAGAACTCTGAAATGCTGTGCTGCAGAGCCTGCTGAGAGGAAGAGAGCTGTGGTGAGCACGGTAACAAGGATATTACTTCTTGATTCTTTTTACCAGGTGAAACATCGCTTGTGCTGAACAACTTGCAGCAATAATCCTGTGTGCCCTGCTGGGATTCATGCATGTTACCAAGTGTCCAAATCATGATTGGACCATATTCAGATGTGTTGTAATGTTGCAAAAACTTTACTTTTGGAGTTCAAGAATTTTAATTGTCTTTTTTTTTAAATTGCATCTTGTATTTGTTTTTTGCCTTTTATGGTTGCCTTTCATTCATTTCATCTTCCTGATTCCTTCTAAAGCACGGGTGTGAGGTAGGGAGAGGAACAGACTTTTAAAAGTACTTAAGAGGGGGCTGGGGAGGAGAAAAATGTAAAAAGCATTTGTTCTTGTTTTGTGTCTGTGTTGTGTGACTTTTTATTTTATTTTATTTTTTTTCTCCACAAGCAGAACAAAGCTGCTAGATAATCCCTCTGTATTTGGCACCCAGATGATTGAACTAGGTGTAATTAACTTACACCACTTGTTGCCTTCAGACACAAAAGACATCATAATTCTGATTGAAGACTGCATGCCTGGTTGTGATATTTGTTTGGCAGAAGCTAAGCCTCAGTAGGGGAGTTCTAAAGATTGCTTTTTGCCTAGGATGAAGTAAATACTTATGGCAGGTGAGGCAAAATGACATGTGTTCGTGTAATACCCAGATGAAAACTAAAAGGAATGTGAGGGTGATTTAGAAACAGCTGTACTAGACAAAAAAAGCTGCTGGGCACCTTCCATGCTCTAGGGAATGCAATTGCAAGTATGGCATGAGGAGAGTGTCTGAGAATTGTAGAATCCCAGGTTGGAAGGAACCTCAAGGATCATCTGGTCTAATCTTTCTTGGCAAAAGCTCGGTCTAGACAAGATGGCTCAGAACCCTGTCCATCTGAATCTTAAAAGTGTCCAATGTTGGGGAATCCAAAACTCTCCTGGGGAGATTATTCCAATGGCTGATTGTTCTCATGGTGAAAAATTTCCCTTTTATGTCCCATCAGAATCTCCCCAGGAATAACTTGTATACATTCCCCCTCATCTTTTCCATGCGATTCCTTGTAAAAAGGGAGTCTCCATCTTCTTTGCAGCCACCCTTTGTCAAGGTTTGATTGCAGGGCGACAATAAACTGTGGCAGATGCTTTGTTAACCCCCTTGCTCTTCTTACCTCTTTGACCCCTACTCTTCCCCACTAAGTACAGGCGATTGGAAGGCAAAGAAGGACAGAGAGAGTTCGAAAAAAATAAAAATGTTTTACTAATGCTACTAATAAAATAGATAAAATAATACAAAATATACAAAATGAATCTTGAAAATCCCAGGAAAGAACTGCTCCGGCCACAGCAGGAGACACCTGGAAGTCCTGGGCTGGACTCTGCAGCAGACTGGAACTGGATTCAGTCTGTCACTAGGCCTCAGTCTGTCACTAGGCCTCAGTCTGTCACTAGGCTTCAGTTTTCAGGGTCCTTCCCAGATGCTAGCCACAGTCAAAGAAAAAGGGACGAGATCCTCGTGATCTCCCACTTTTATATGAAGTATCACATGAATGGAATGGAGTGCTTAGCTGGTCAGTTTTAGTCACCTGTTCAGTTCACTCCTCCTTGCCCCTCTCACTTACGGAACGTGCATCATTATCAGCGACCTTGCATTCCATTGGTATTGTGTACACATACGCAGGCACGTCACAAGAAGAGCCAGAGGCCACTAATGCATTGAAAAGAAGTTTTATTTTAGTTACCTCTCTACTGGGGAAATCTCCGAAGTAGCACCTAAGCTCCCAGGCACAGGTGACGCGAGCGGGGCTGCAGACGCTCGTCAGTTCAGCCCTGCTGGAAGATCGCCAGGCCTGCTGAGCTCGCCTGTATTTCAAGGGTTCAGGCAGGTGCAGCCTCCCGCTCTTTTCTTACAACAAAGCAGGAATCTCAGACGTAGTGATAATGTGCCTAGAGTTTCTCACAGGCCTATGTTATCTAACACGGAGGTTCTACTCATCAAGCACACAAGGTCAGTAAAACAATTAGTGTGATGTATGTGCTTTTTCTACAGAGAGGTGCAAGTCACTTGAGCATATTTACATTTAACTAACCTCCTCACCAAATCTTCCACTATATTCCCATACAGGTATGTCTACCAAAATATGTATCCTACTTTAGAAAACTGCAGTTACTAAGAAGACTTCAGCTGAAAGGAAAATTCACTAAAAGAGAAACTTGTCTTGTTTTTAACAAAACCAGGACACCCTTTAAACACTGGAACGCGGTTGTAGGGTATCCCCTAAGCTTTTTTTTTTTTTTTGGTAAGGCTGAATAAGCCCAGTTCTCTCAGCCTTTCCTTATGTGGCAGTTTCCCAGTCCTTGGATCAACTTTGTGGCCCTTCTCTGGACCCTCTTCAGCCTGTCCACATATTTTTGTATAATGGGGACCAAAACTGAACACTATATTCCAGATGTGGTCTGATGAGTGCTGAGGAGAATGGGATAACAACTTCTTTGTTTCTGCTGGTGATGCCCTTGCTAATGCAGCCCAGCATCCTGTTGGGTTTCTTTGCAACAACAGCGCACTGTTCACTCATATTGAGCTTGTTGTCCACTAGGACACCTACATCCCTTTTTAGAGAGCTGCTCCCTAGTCGAGTAGATCTCAGCCTGTGATGCACTCCTGTATTATATTTTCCTAGGTGCAAGACCTTACACTTATCCTTGTTGAACTTCATAAGGTTCTTGTTAGTCCAGTCTTCCAGCCTGTCCATGTCATCCTGCAGGGTGGCTCTCCTTTATGAAGTGTCCACTTCACCGTTCAGTTTGGTGTCATCAGCAAACTTCATCAGGGTACACTTGATCTGAGGCCTGGGTTAAGGACTTTACTACAAAACATCCTAGCCTGGTATGGCCCTTAGACTACTACCCATTACTGGTCTCCAGTACTGGTGGTGATGAAGCTACAACCCATAGTCCAAGATATTTCATTAAAAGAGTTAATTTGGAAGAAACTAAACTGCCTTGCATTCCAGCTTGTCCTCAGTATTTTACTGGGGGCTGGAAGCAGCTGAGCTTAGCTTCTGAGTGATACCCAGTTACACCCAAGTGACCTCAAGTCAGCACTATAAGTCTGATTGTGCTCAACAGCCAGTCCAGATTTATGTAGAATTCACATGATTACTGATTCACTCATAGTGCAGGGTCAGGTCATGGTTGTTGAATTTACACACTTGCACAAACAGTATAAGTCTAAGCACATCCAATGAGAAATTCTCATTACTAGATTCACAAATAAGGAGGTTTATTAAAGCAACAGGTACCATTTCTTTATATTGCCATTGATAAAATACACTGTCTGCAAAAATACACTTTACTTGACATTTTAGTAGCAAATATATATATTCTAACATGATTATATAACACTAAAAATGTGATTACAAACATAAGCTTGAAGTCTAAGTTTCCCAGGGGAACATTTGTTATACACAAGTGTGCAAATCTTACCCAATTGTGTCCTTTCGGAGAAGATAGGCTCAGCTTGTTGACTCAATCCCAGAAGTCTGTGATGCTGTCTCCTTGACTTCTCAGTGATGGTGTCTTTCTCAACCTTCCCCTATTGTTAGGGTATTTTATACTTTTTTCTATAATATGTTTAGGTGGAGCTTGAGTCATAAGCACCTTTGTTATTGAGTGGTGTAAAATTCTCTCGCTTTGGTTTTAAAGGTATAGACTTAGAAGAATTCAGAGAGCATGCTCAAGAGAGCATGGAGGCATGATGGAGGCAGGTATCTTTTGGGATGGAGATGTGTTTTGGTATCATAATGAGCAGAGTTCATCCATAGGACAAATGTCACCACAACTGCTAGCTCAGCAACTTGCATTTTTGATGGAATGGAATATTTATCTCTTACTTGGCAGCAGCTATGTACACAGTACCATCTATTTCCTGTACTTGCCTTATACACAGGGGCTTGCCATACCACTCCACCCTCCGTTCTCGTTGGTGCCAGCACACTGGACTCCCTCCATATACTAACATACAAGAATGCAGGCCAGGATAGGGAGAAGGAACCATGCCAAGCAGATTCCTTGCATGCCTAGCAACTGCCTTATGTGCCAAGAATGTGGATATAACTTTATTCTCAATAAGTGTACCTTTGATAATTAGTTTCAATAATTTGCCCTCTCAGTAATTATTCCACACAGGGACAATGAAAAGAGACTTTGAGGCCTTTGGATGGCTGATAAGGGAAACAGGAGCACAGGTTATTTTTCTTCTCTCTGCTTCCAGTATCGGACAGCAACACTGAAAGAAACGGACAGACTCAATCCATTAATACGTGGCTCTGTGGCTGGTGTCACTGCCATAGTTTTGGGTTTTTTGATAATGGGATGGCCTACATGGCACCAGGTTTGCTAGCATTGTCTGGGGTTCAATCTCTTGTTTAATCTCTTTATCAATGATCTGGATGAAAGGACTGAGTGCACCTTTAGTAAGTTGGCAAATGACACCAAATTGGGTCGGAGTGTTGATCTACTGGAGGGTAGGAAGGCCATACAGAGGGACCTGGGCTGGCTGAATCATAGAGCTGAGGCCAATTGTATGATATTTAAAAAGGCCAAGTGATGGGTCCTACATTTGTGTCATAACAACCTCATACAACACTACAGGCTTGGAGAAGAGTGTCTGGAAAGCTGCTTGGCAGAGAGGGATCTGGGGATGTTGACTGTCAGCCAGCTGAATATGAGCCAGCAGTGTGCCCAGGTGGCCAAAAAGACCAACAATGTCCTGAATTTTATCAGGAATAGTGTGGCCAGCAGGATCAGATAAGTGATTGTGTCACTGTACTTGGCACTGGTAAGCACCAATATTGAATACTGTGTTCAGTTTTGGGCTTCTCATCATAAGAAGGATATTGAAATACTACAGAGAGTGCAGAGGAGGGCAATGAAGCTGGTGAGAGGCCTGGAGCACAAGTCTTATGAGGAGTGGTTGAGGGAGCTGAGGCTGTTTAGCCTGGAGAAAAGAAGACTGAGGGGAGACCTTATTGCTCTCTACAACTACCTGAGAGAAGTTGTAGCATGGAGGGTGTTGGTCTTTTCTCCCAAGCAGCAAGTGACAGGACAAGAGGAACTGGCCTCAAGTTGTGCAGGGGAGGTTTAAATTGGATATTAGGAAAAAATTCTTCATGGAAAGGGTTGTCAGGCATTGGAACAGGCTGCCCAGGGAAGGGGTGGAGTCACCATCCCTGGAGATGTTTAAAAGGTGTTTAGACGAGGTTCTTAGGGACATAGTTTAGTGTTAGAGTTATGTTATGTTTGAACTCAATGACCCTGAAGGTCTCGTCCAACTGAAATGATTCTATGATTCTGTTCTATGATTCTCTATCTCAAAAGGGGAAGATGGTCTTTGCACATGAGCTCATGGGGCTCATTGACAGAACTTTAACCTAGACATGATCGGGGAGGGGATGATATCAGGCTCACCCAAAACAAGCTGTAGGATGAGATGCCACGGTTAGAGGGGTGGGGTGCTAGTGAAGACCCTCAGCCGATGGCCCTGAGATGTGTTGGCCACACAGAAACACACTTGAAGTATTACGGAGGTGAGTCAGGGGCTCCTGAGGTAATAAAAGTCAACAGGAAAACAACAGTGAAATACTTCAAAACAATTAAGGGGTGTTCCTCTAAGAAGGTAATGTGACCAACAGCCCAGATGAAGTGCCTCTACACCAAAACACACAGTATGGGTAACACACAGGAGCTGGAAACCACCATTTTGCTAGAGAACTATGACCTAGTGGCCATTACTGAAACTTAGTGGGACAGATCCCATAACTGGATGGCATCTAATGATGGCTACAGAAGGGACAGGAAAGGAAGGGCAACCCCTCCACAGGGATTTCCCTCTACATCAAGAGATGGATAGAGTATGAAGAGTTGTCTCTGAAGAATATCCATGAGCAGGTTGAAAACTCATGGGTAAGAATCAGAGACCAAGACAACAAAGGGAATCTTGTGGTTTGCATCTACTACAGGCCACCCATTCAGGGAGAGACTATTGATGAAGCCTTCTTACTCCAGCTACAGGAAGCATTGCACTTGCAGCCTCTTGTCCTCCTGGAGTACTTCAACCATCCAACATCTGCTGGAAAAGAAGCACAGCAAGCTGTAGGCAATCCAAGAGACTCCTAGAGTCCGTTCAGAATAACTTCCTCAGCCAGGTAATAGACAATCCTACCAGGGGGATACAATACTGGACCTGATGGTCACCAATGCAAGTGAGCTAATCTGTGAGGCAGCCTGGGCTGCAGTGATCATGTGATTGTGGAGTTTGCAGTCCTGGAGAATTTGGGACAGAAGAAGGGTAAAGTCAGGACCCTGAATTTCAGGAAAGCCAACTTTCAGCTCTTTAAGGACGTAGTGGACCGGATGGCCTGGGCAACTGCCCTGAGGGACAAGGGGGCTGGACAGAACAGACAGATCTTAAAGAACACTTTCCATAGAGCACCAGAGCTCTTGATCCCCAGGTGTAAGAAATCAGGTAAGGAAGGAAAGAGGCCAGCATGGCTGAATTGAGACTTGCTGCTTAAACTAAAGGGCAAGAAGGAAATGCACAGGTGGTGGAAGCAGGGATGGATAGCCTGGGAAGAGTGTGAGGGACACTGCCAATTGTGCTGAGATAAGATGAGGAAGGCCAGGGCACAGCTGGAGCTGAACTTGACAAGGGACAAAAAGAATAACAAGAAGGGCTTCTACGGGTAAGTTAACCAGAAAAGGAAGGTCAAAGTAAGTGTACCCCCCGCTGAACAAAACTGCCAACAACGGACAAGGAGAAGGCTGAGGTACTCAACAACTTCTGTGATTCAGTCTTTACTGACAAGCTCTCTTCACACACCTCTTGAGTCAAGGAACTACAAGATAGTACCTCCCTCTGTAAGTGAAGACCTGGTTCATGATCACTTGAGGAACCTGAACATACATAAATCTATGGGACCTGAGAAGATGCATCCCAGAGTCCTGAGGGAATTGGCTGATGTAGTTGCCAAGCCACTCTCCATGATATTTGGGAAGGCATGGCAGTCAGGTGAAGTCCCCAGTGACTGGAAAAAGTGAAATGTTGCACCCATTTCTAAAAAGAATAGAGAGGAGAACCCCAGGAACTACGGACCTGTCAGCCTCACCACTGTGTCTGGGAAGATCATGGAACAGATCCTCCTAGAGCAACGCTAAGTCACATGGAGGACAGGGAGGTGATTTGGGACAGCCAGCATTGCTTCATCAAGGGCAAGTCCTGCCTGACCAGTGTAGAGGCCTTCTACAATGGAGTAACTACATCAGTGGACAAAGGAAAGGCTACAGTTGTCACCTACCTGGACTTCTGTAGTCTTTGACACGGTAACCCAGAACATCCATCTGTCTAAAGTGGAGGGGTATGGATCTGATGGGTGGACTGTTCAGTGGATGAGAAACTATCTTGATGGTTGCATCCAGAATGTAGTGGTCAATGGCTCAATATCTGGACGGACAACAGTGAAAAGTGATGTCCTTCAAGGGTCCATATTGGGACCAATACTACATAATACCCTTATAAATGACATAGCCAGTGGGACTGAGTGCACCCTCAGCAAGTTGATTGGTGTAGCTGACACGCCTGAGGGCTGAAATGCCATCCAGGGGGACGTGGACAAACTCAAGAAGTGGGCCCATGCGAACTTCATGAGGTTCAACAAGGCCAAGTGCCAGGTGCTGCACCTGGGTTGAGGCAACCCCCAATATCAATACAGGCTGGAGGATGAAGGGATTGAGAGCAGTCCTGCTGAGAATGACTTGTGGGTTCTGGTGGATGAAGGATTGGACATGATCCAACAATCTGTGCTTGCAGTTCAGAAGGCCAGTTGTATCCTGGGCTGCATCAAAATGAGTGTGGCCAGCAGGTGAAAGAAGGTGATTCTGTCCCTCTGCTTTGCTCCTGTAAGACCCCTCCTGGAGTACTGCAACCAGCTGTGAAACCCTCAGTACAGGAAAGATGCGGACCTGTTGGAGACAGTCCAGAGGAGGCCCACAAAAAAATGACCAGATGCCTGGAGCACCTCTCCTATGAGGACAGGCTGAGAAAGTTGGGGTTATTCAGCCTGGAGAAGAGAAGGCTCTGGGGAGACCTTATTGCAGCTTTTCAGTACTTAAAAGAGGCCTGTAAGAAAGATGGGCACAGACTTTTTAGCAGGGCCTGTTGTGATAGGGCAAGGGGTAATGGTTTTAAACTAAAGAAGGGGAGATTCAGGACAGACATAAGGAAGGAATTTTTTACAATGAGGATGGTGAAATACTGGAACAGGTTGCTCAGAGAAGTGGTAGATGACCCAACCCTGTAAACATTCAAGGTCAGGCTGGACAGGACTCTGAACAACATGATCTAGTTGAAGATGTCCCTGCTCTTTGCAGGGGGCTTGGACTAGATGACCTTTGAAGGTGCCTTCCAACCCAAACTATTCTATGATTCTACAATACTATGATTATTAAAGGTGCAAGAGCAGGCTGTCCCCATATGCCAAAAGATGAGCTGGTGGGGAAGAAGTTTGGCCTGGTTGAACAGAGAGCTTTGGCGGGAATCAGGAAAAAAAAGGAGAATTTGTGACCTTTAGGAGTGGCAGGAAGCTCAGGAGGACTACAAGGATGTCATGATGTTATGCAGAGAAAAAATTCAAACAGGCAAAGCACAACTAGAACTTAATCTGGCTACTGCCATAAAAAACAATAAAAGTGTTTCTATAAACATTTAGCAACAGGAGGAGGGTTAAAGAGAATCTCCATCTTTTATTGGATGCAATGAGAAATGTAGTGATAAATGATAAGGAAAAGGCTGATTTACTTAATGCCTTCTTTGCCTTAGTGTTTAATAGTAAGACCAGTTGTACTCCAGGGTACAGAGCCCCCTGAGCTGGAAGACCGGAACAGGGTGCACAATGAAGTTCCCTTAATCCAAGGAGAAATATCTACACCACTTAGTCTCATGGAGCAATACAACCATGATAGCTGCTCACTCACCCACTCCCTCATTCCCCCTCAACAGGGGGAGAGAATCAAAAGGGAAGGGAGAAACTTGGAATGAGATAAATATAGTTTAATAAAATAACAAAATACTAATACATATGTATAAAATAGATATAAAAGATACTCAAGGCAATTCCTCATGAACACACTGAGTAGCCAGTCCCAGGAGATGACACCTGGTCCCACAGGCAATCCCAGAGAGAGAAAAGAGAGGAAAAAGGCAAAAAGGCTCAGAGGCCTCTGCAAAATGGCAAAAGGCTGAACTAAAACTCTCAATGCAAACTCCCCTGGCTGCACTCCAGAGCAAGCAAGAGCGAGAAAGAGAGTGGAAGAGCAAGAGCAGAGAGTGGAAGGCCCAACAATTCTTATATCTGAAGCATGACGCTAATAGGGTGGAATACTCTCATTGATCAGTCTGGATATCAGTCAAGCTCTGCCCCATCCATGCCCAACTTCCTCGATGCCTCACACCTGTGGGCAGAGCACTCGGAGTGTCCTTGGCTCTCAGACCAGAGCAATTAAAAACATTAGCTCTGTGCTGTGGTGTTATCTTCTTGTTCTTAAACTAAGTCCAAACAATGAGCATGCTAACTATGAAAAAGAATGGCCTCTAATTGCATGAAGAAGATTAACCCAGTTTCAGTCAAACCAGCACACTTAGACACACACTAAATCTATGGGGCCAAATGAGATCCACCCAAGCATACAGATGGACCTGGCAGAAATGCTCACCAAGCCACTTTCCATCATTTTTCAGCAGCCCTGGCTAACTGGGGATGTCCCAGTTGACTGGAAACGAGCGAATGTGATGCTCTTCTAAGAGAAGGGCCAGAAGGATGATTTACGGAACTACAGGCCTGTGAGTCTGACCTTGGTGCTAGGGAAGGTTATGAAGCAGATGACCTTGAGTGCCATCACGTGGCCTCCATATAAGACAAACAGGTAATCAGGCCCAGTCAGCATGGGTTTATGAAAGACAGGAGAGTTGATCTGCTGGAGGGTAGGAAGGCTCTGGAGAGGGATCTGGACAGGCTGGCTCAATGGGTAAGGCCAATTGTCTGAGGTTCAACATGGATAAGGGGCAGATGATGTACTAGAGTCACAACAATCTCATGCAGTGCAACAGGCTCTGTGATGAGTGTTTGAAAGGCTGAACAGTGGAAAAGGACCTGGCACTGTTGGTCCATAGCTGGCTGAACTGACAGTGTGCCTAGGTGGCCAAAAAGCCAATAGCATCCTGGCTTGTATCAGAAATAGCATGGTCAGCAGGACTAGGGAAGTAATTGTTCTGTACTGGGCTGTGGTGAGGATGCACCTTGAATCCTGTGTCCAGTTTTGGGCCCCTCACTACAAAAAAGACACTGAGGTTCTAGAGCATGTCCAAAGAAGGGCAAAGAAGCTGGTGAAGGGTCTGGAGCACAAGTCTTATGAGGAGCAGCTGAGGTATTATTCAATATATTCATCAATGACTTGGATGATGGAATAGAGTGTACTATTCACAAGTTTGCTGATGACACCAAACTGGGAGGAGTGGCTGACTCGCCAGAAGGCTGTGCTGCCATCCAGTGAGACCTGGACAGGCTGGAGAGTTGGATGGGGAAAAATTTAATGAAATGTAACAAGGGAAAGTGTAGAGTATTGCATCTGGGTAAGAACAACCCCAGGTTCCAGTATAAGTTGGGGAATGACCTGTTGGAGAGCAGCATAGGGGAAAGGGACCTAGGGGTCCTGGTGGACAGCAGGATGACCGTGAGCCAGCACTGTGCCCTCATGGCCAAGAAGGCCAATGACATCCTGTGGTGTATTAGAAGCAGAGTGGTTAGTAGGTCGCGAGAGGTTCTCCTTCCCCTTTCCTCTGCCCTGATGAGACCACATCTGGAATATTGTATCCAGTTCTGGGCCCCTCAGTTCAGGAAGGACAGGGAACTGCTGAAGAGAGTCCAGTGCAGGGCAACAAAGATGATCAACGGAGTGGAGCATCTCCCTTATGAGGAAAGGCTGAGGGAGCTGGGTCTCTTTAGCTTGGAGGAGACTGAGAGGTGACCTCATTCATGTTTACAAATATATAAAGGGTGAGTGTCAGGAGGATGGAGCCAGGCTCTTCTCAGTGACAACCAATGGTAGGATGTAGAGCGAGATAAGGACTAAGCAAAACAAGTCGATTCAATGTGAATCACGCTAAGCCATTTATTACAGAAACAAGTCTCCTTATATACATAACTATATTCTAATCACGCATCCACGCTCCAAGCATGGATTCGTTAAATGAGTATCGTGGGCTGTCCGTGCTCTGGAGTCTCACTGATGATACATCCGATGATTCATGCCACACCAGGACCTGGGTGATTGTGGAACGCCCCTCTTTCTCACAGCAGACTCTGTTCTCGAAGTGGCCTTGAGATACCTTTGAGCCTGACTAATTCAGCAACAGGTCTTAATCTATCAAAACCCATCCACAGTAGGACAAGGGGTAATAGGTTCAAACTGGGACACAAGAGGTTCCACTTAAATTTGAGAAGAAATTTCTTCTCATTGGGGGAAACAGAACACTGGAACAGGCTGCCCAGGGTGGTTGTGGAGTCTCCTACTGTGTAAACATTCAAAACCCGCCTGGATGCCTTCCTGTGTGACCTCATCTTGGTGTTCCTGCTCCGGCAGGGGGATTGGACTAGATGATCTTTTGAGGTCCCTTCCAATTGTTAACATTCTGTGATTCTGTCATTCTGTGAACTGGGGATGTTTAGTCTGGAGAAAAGGATGCTGAGGGGAGACATTATCCATCTCTACAACAATGTCTAAGGATGTCATAGTAAGGTGAGTGTTGGTCTGTTCTCCCAAGTAACAAGTGACAGGACAAGAAGAAAAGGCCTCAAGGTGCACCAGGGGAAGTTTAGATTAGATATTAGGAAAAAATTCTTTACAGAAATGGTTGTCAGGCATTGGAACAGGCTGCCCAGGGAAGTGGTGGAGTCACCGTCCTTGGAGGTATTTAAGAGATGTGTAGATGTGGTGCTTAGGGACATGGTTTAGTGGTGGATTTGGTAGCGTTATGTTAATGGCTGGACCTGATGATCCTAAAGGTCTTTCCCAATCTAAATGATTCTGTGATTGTTTCTATGAGTATGTGTCTTGTGTTCTCTCTGCACAATTCTCTGTGTAAGCAAATGATCTCAAGCTCATTCTGGAGCTCGAAGTGTGAAAATAAATGATTTCTGATCCTCAAGAATTTGGAGTTGTTTGTTTTGGATTTGGTGGTGTGTGTTTTGGTTTGGTTTGGTTTGGTTTGGTTTGGTTTGGTTTCATTTCGTTTCATTTGGTTTTGATTGGTTTGTGTGTTTGTTTGTTTTAAGGGGAAGTCCTGCCTTCAGTTACACTGGTAAGAATGTTAGTATTTGGAACAAGTCTTTCTGTCTCCTTGATGCCAAATATCCTGCATCATCTCCTTCACTCTCTACCTTAACTAAAGAGTCAAACCAAGATTTTCAGAATCTGTCATAAAAGGTTGTTGTGATTTAACCCCAGTTGGCAACTAAGTACCACACACGCACTTGCTCATTCCTCTCCAGTGGGATGGGGAGAGACTCAGAAGAGTAAAGATGAGAAAACTTGTGGGTTGAGATAAAGATAGTTTAATATGTAAAGCAAAAGCAACACTTGCAAGCAAAGCAAAACAAGGAATTCATTCACTACTTCCTATCAGCATGCAGGTGTTCAGATATCTCCAGGAAAGCAGGGCTCCATCGCGAGTAATGGTTACTTCGGAAGACAAATGCCATCACTCTTGACATCCTGCCCTTTCTTCTGTTTTCCCCCCAAATATGTATTGAGCATGACATCATGTGGTATGGACTATCCCTTTGGCCACTTTGGATCAGCTGTCCTGGCTGTGTCCCCTCTCAGCTTCTTGTACACCTGACATGGCTCAAGAAGCTAAGAAGTCCTTGACTACTTAGTAACAACTAAAACATCAGTTTATTATCAACATTATTTTCATTCAACATCCAAAACACAGCACTATACCATCTTTTAGGAAGAAAATTTACTCTATCTGAGCCAAAACTTGGAAAAAGGTATTTTCTGGCAACAGTAGACTTGTTTCTGAAGTATCCTTCCTAAATCAGAAAGCCTCAGAAAGATGAGATATCACATAGAAGACCACCAAATTCATCTCACTGGCAAAAATTATTTTCACAGAGGTGTTATGCCATGTCTCATTTTATTTAGCTCCATTTCACCATATAGTCCCTTCTCTGCTTCTTACCTGTTACATTCATCTTGGTCACTTGAATGGCACTAGTGGACCAGTGGTAAAAACTAATACATAACAAATACTAATACTCTGGCTTGGTCTGGGAAGAAGTCAAGACCAACAGTGTAAAACTGAAGCTCTTTCTGGCATCTCGTTTGTAGAAAGGTCCAGCTCTCTGAGCAGCTTGAAGAAATATCCCAGCTGTTACATCCCTGACAATCAGCATGCTCTGCTGAGGAGGTCTGCTGTGCAAACTATCCTTTGTGGCATGCATAAGACATTTCATTGGCTGTAAGTGGCAAACAAACTGCAGTTTGGAAATTTCTGATGCAAAAAGTTGTCCTGCTAATACTGGAATAATCTGGTTCTAATCCCAGTTTCACAAGCCACACTTCATAATTAAAAATAAAGTGCTGTAGGGAAGATTTTAATTTTTTTATCTGGACTAGTTTACTTGTCTCCAAGTGTATTGTAAATTACAAAGAACTGCATGAGGTGTAATTTTCTTTGCAAAGTTCTTCAATATCACTACTCAAAGGAAGGTAGAACAGTAGTATTATTCCATCATCTTTTCAAAAACATATCCCTGAAAAGATAATTCAGGAAGCAAAAAGAAAAGTGTTCCCTATCATAGTGGCAGGTCCCATGATAAACAGGCATGCTGTACACACAATAAGCAGGAAAATGATGCACAAATGATTCTTGTAGGTCAAGATACCTTCCTTTTCTGAAGCAATGACAGGTGGACTATAAAGAACAGATTCCTCAAGAGGGAAATACAGAAGCCGGAAGTCAAGAAATGAAGTATGGAATAAAATATTTGAATAGTTTTGGAAGATTAAGGTGGTGAAGGCCTAAAACTACATACTAAAACTATATAATAAAACAGTTGCTTTCGCCTTGAAGAATCACAAAGAGCTTCATCATAAAGGTCCCTCAGTTATGTGTGTAGAAAAGTCTTTTTATGGAAAAGCTAAGTATAATTCTCTCAAAGATGAAACAACGCAGGGTTTGATGTTTTGGGGGGTTGTTTGCTTAGGTGGTTTTTGGTTTTTTTGTTTTTTTTGGTTTTTTGGGGTGGGATAGGGAGGAGAAGGAAGTTAGGTGATTTGTTGTGGTTTTTTGCTATTTCAGTACAACAGAAAGGTGCCAGACAAATTTAAGGGTGTAGAACACAATCATCAGGATTCAGAAATAGGCTGAAATCTGAGCTTAATACTGGATTTCTTGAAAAACCTGCTGGTCAGATTCAATCTATAATGACCATAACCAGTCATTATTTTGCCAGCTGGTAAATCTTCTGAAAGACAGGCAACAGCTATTGAGTCTCAGCTTCTCACAGTATCTGAAATCAAAGTTCCTGTTGAAATATCTTCAATGAATGATAAGAAAGAACTGTTCCTCTCATATCATAGGAAACATTATAACGCTGTTCTTAAAGCAGGGATATTTTTGGTAGGGCTTTTTTTTTTTTTTTTTTTTTTTTTTTTAGGTACTAAGACCTGAATGTCAAAATTATTTTATTTGAGTGAGCTCTTTCATGCTTCTTGTTGAGAATATCATGTTCTGAGATGAAAAGCAACATGTTATGTTCCATAAATGTTAGATCATAATGAAAGCAATTTATCTCAAACTGCTCCTTATTGTTTCTGATTAAAACAACATCTAAGTTCAATATTATGTACAATGTATATTGTAGGAGCACAGGGGGCATTGTTCAGATCTCCCATTCAGAAAGTGCATTCAAGTAATGAACTTTTGCAGGTTGCTAGTAATCTAAGAACACCGACATAAATCCCCCAAGATTGTATGCTATTACATAGAATGTAGGTAGAATTATCACACCATAATAAAATCACAGATGAAAAGAGCTCTGTTTATACCTTATGGTAGTCTTTGAGTTTTGAAGCTCATATTCAAATTAGCAATTTATATTAATGAATCAATAAGGTCTGATTCTTCACCATCAAAGAAATTTTATGCCTTTTTTTTTTTTAACTTGTTACAAACACCAGAGTCAGAATGAATGAAAAATATGTGCAAGCCTAGATACAAATGCAAGGTAACAAAGAATTTTATTTTGGCAGCATTATATACTCAATTAGCATTCTTTTTGCTTGCTTTGCAATACAACAAAAGATTCAGTGGAAAGCAAAGGTAGATCAAAGTGTTTTCTAAAACTGTCTGATGAATAAGAAATCCAGAGTCCAGCTCCCAAAGATACCAGAACTTCTGGGTGGCAAAATCAGAAAGTTTTCTTGTAGACAAGAATGAAATGGGTAATAATATCTACTTTGCTTGAATATGACAAAGTTTCAGTAAACATTTTGAAACAGACTGAGAATATTGAGTGTATATAAATTATTGGTGATTTGTTTCATCATATAATTTGTCTGGCACACCAGACTTCTCTCAATGATTTGTCATTTGCTGCTTGATAGTTTTGCCCTTGTCTTAGAACTCAATATGACAGTGATAAAGTTCTTTTTATTTCAAAACAATTGACACGGACTCAAAAACATAAAGTAGATTAGTTTGGTGTTTTAGCCACGTATGTGTAACTGTTACAGATGACGCTTATAGGTCATTGACAGTGGAGGTGTTGTCATTCACTGCCTATCTTGGCTTACTCCTGTGACAGGTTTTTGATGAGGTGACCAATAACCTGACTACCTGTAGATATTGCACTGCATATATACTTTTTGTTACCTATTAATTTAAAGAAGCGATATCTACTCTGTAAATCTTTTCTGCAAGATTACTCCTGCTAGACCTTCATTTCTTGAGAACTTTATATTAATAAGTACCACAGGTATTTTCTAAATATGTATTTCTAGAACTGCTACACAATGATATTTTTATATTTCTAGATACACCAGATGGTTTAGTTATTAAAAACAAAACAAAACACAAAATTTGCCAGATGATAAACTTTAATGGTTGTTTTATACATGTATTTTCCCGTCAATAATATGTCTTTCCAAGCTAAACACTTTTGTGTAATAACTAATTATATTCTGTGAAACACAAGTAATTCTTTAACCCTGAAACATCTGGGCCATCACTATCTATCAACCACATATGCTAAAACTGACACTACCAAATATCATTTTGGACAGGAATCAAGAGCTCTTGTGGTCTACGGAATGTGTCCTTAAAGATCTGTCAGCTCTGTCTTGCTCCCTTGTCCCTGAGGGCAGTTTCTCAGGCCGTCTTGTTGACTAAGTCCTTGAAGAGCTGGAAGTTGGCTTTCGTAAAATTCAGTGTCCTGACTTTACTCTTTGCCTGTCCCAAATCCTTTAGGACTGCAGACTCCACAAGCACATGATCACTGCAGCCTAGGTTGCCTCTCATCTTGACATCACAGATTAGCTCGCATTGGTGACCATCAGGTCCAGCATCACATCCGTCCAGTAGGGCTGTCTATTACCTGGCTGAGAAAGTTATTCTGAATGGACTCTAGGAGTCTCTTGGATTGTCTACAGCTTGCTGTGCTTCTTTTCCAGCAGACTTCCTTCCTGAAGAGTGCTCAGCCTTCCTGGGCTACTTTGCCCTTCAGGACTGCCTCCGAAGAGATTCCGCCAACCAAACTCCTAAACAGGCCAAAGTCTGCCCTCCAGAGGTCCAATGTAGCAGTTCTGTTCACCCCCCTTCTTGGTTCTCCAAGAGTCAAAAACGCCATCATTTTGTGATTACTATGCCCAAGGCGGCCTCTAACTGTTACATCACCCACAAGTCCTTCTCTGTTTGCAAACAACAGGTCCAGTGTGGTGCCTTCCCTAGTTGGCTCACTCACCAGCTGCATATATTTGAGAGTAAGTCAAAGAAATGGAGAGAAAGCTACAGCAAAAGCAAACAGCTTAAGTAGTAGGTAGAGAAACATCAGGACATATGTAGTCCTAAATGGAGGCACAGACACATATTGTGAAGATTCAGGTCTTTGATTAAAATTTTGCCTGTTTCTACAATACTAAGGTTTTAAAAAAATACTCTGAATGGTCTCACATGTTTCCCTTAAGTATTTTTTTATTATACTGTTCTGTGTTTTTTGGTTATTGGAGCAGACTAGCAGAAACAAATCACCAGGACAGGATGTTTTCATGAAATTTTTGGAATGTTCATAAGAAGTACCTTAACATTTCTGTGGGCAAGAATTTTGTGTGACTTCATGTTCATATTACTTGTCTCAAGCACTTCAGCAACAACAACACCTGGACTTTTTTGACCTTATCTGGAATAACTGTCTATGGTCAATCAAAATGATTACATTAATGACTCTAATTAATACATACACATGCAGAAATAAAGTAAAATGTCCATAATACAGCTCATGCTGGGTATGTCCTCTCTGTCACCAAGTACAGAAATTTAAAATGGTTTCTGCTCTACAAAGAAATAAAGTAACCCTGTCACATGGCTTAGAAGGTGGGTGAATTCCAAAATTCCATTAGAAGCCTGTCTGCCTCTTCAGACATAAAAATAGTTTTAAAACTGTGTTTCACCTAACTGGAGAGTAAACATGAAGACTACTCCAAATTTTTGTTTAGAAAAACTTTAATTATGGCTTCATATCTACACCAGGAATGTGCTGGCCAAAGCACTTTTAGCAAAAATGTAAATGCAATAACAACTTCACAAACTCTGAAGGGATTTCTCACTGAGATGTAGTAAGAAAAAACAATCTACAACCCTTGCCTAAAAGGAAGAAATTAAAAAGCTCGGAGAGGGAGCAAATCAACTTCTTCTCTTCTTTTAAAATAATTATATATGTTTATATTAAGTAATTTTGCCAGCTACTGTGAGGATATTGGCAGTCTAGTGTTCTCTGTAGGATTTGCTTCCTGAAATAAATTTAAAATTTCGCTTTCATTGACAAAAGACAAACAAACAAACAAAAAACAACAATCAACTCTGAAAGGTAAGTTTCTGGATTTATGCTTGCAAAGACAAGTGTCAGATTGCCATCTGGTAGATATATTTATTGCTTTCAACCAGTGGTGTCCCTGTACTTCTCAGAGAAGACTAATGTAATTTGTTTGTTTGTTGTTTGTTTCTTAATGTATAGGACAAGAACAAAATGTAAAGGAATTTCCTTTTGCGAAAACTTATAGGTACCTTAAGACATAGCTTCAATCAGCACGAAAATGCCCTAGAAACACCTGGGTTAATGCTAACTTAGTTCAAGATAGTAAGTGTGTGTAGCTGTGTGGCCATGGTTCTCCATCTAAATTTAACTTCCTTTTTTGGGATTTTACATGCTTGATTGATGCAACAGTAGTTTCTATATACTTTTGAGAATTAAGGTAGGGAGGGTCTTTAGGTTTTACTAGTAAATCGTATAGCTGTTTAAAGCTTACCCAAAAGTTTTTGTACTTAAAAGCACAAGTCCCCATTGGAGTATATGGGTCATAAAAGACATCATCTGCAATTGTAAACAGTCAGATCATGTAATCCTTTTCATAAATATTGTGTATGTGGAGAAGAGCAGATGTATGAAGAATTATGAATGGAGTGATTAACTGTATCTTCAGCCAATTGTCCTATGGAGTTGGCAATAAAAATTGGTATCAAAACTTAGATATTTTCCCTTAGCTATATTTATGTGTCAGAATTTTCTAGCAAGGTCGTTGCTGTCAGGGAGACAACTATTATAGTGTGGTTTTTAATGGGAATCTAAATATGCTTTCTGAGATATTTTTATGAGTTTCTGCTCCCTTTTATAAATTTCTGTCTTGGTATGCTACCAACTGCTTGATATATTTGCTCACTTAAGGCCCAACCTCAACACAAATGCTCAGGTCCACCTTGTATCTGGCAGGAATCTGATTAATTTAATTAGGATACAACATAAGCAGTGATGTCACCCTATATGAAGTCACTATTATAATACACCAACAGCATTTTGGACCATACTGTTGGACCTAAGAATTAAGAAATGTAGATACTTTCTCCCTGAGTGGCTGTAAAAATAATTAACTTCAGATTCTGCAAAACAGAAAGGGTTTGGAAAGCCACAGGAGGTTATTAGCCAGTGTTCTTTTATTTTCCATTTCCATTTGGGATGAAGGTTCTATTTATAATGTTTTTTAATAAGGCATAATGCTTTCTTTTTGACACATGGTGACAGTGTATGGAAAGTTGAAGAAGACTGGCAGGTCTCTGAGAAATTACAATGGGGATTAGTGTAAATGAAGATGATGATGCTGCAAACTTCTGTCAATGAAAACAAGATATACTTAAAATCAGTATCCAAGGGATGCAACTCTATCTGAAAGATACCTCATTTTTGGATGGAAGATTAGCTTGCAATAAAAATGTATGTTAAAATGAATTTGGTCAAATTAATGTGTTGGGGGTCTTTTTGTTGTTGTTGTTCTGGTTTGATTTGGGGTGTTTTGTTTTGTTTTGTTTTGTTTTGTTTTTCTTTTAAAGGTAAGTATAGAGTATCCATTTCTGGCATTACATGCTATGTGGTTTTAATATTCAGATCCTGGATATGTTTGAGCTTACTGAACACATCATACCTGAAATTTTGCATTCTCTCTTATGCGTTCATTGGATGACACAGTTATTAGAAATTATAGACATCTTTCAAGATTGGTGTGGCTTTGATCTCCAAATGTGAAGTGTGGACATAGATTGCTATTGTCTTTGGGGCTTTTTATATTTTTCTTTTTATATATTGCAAACAAGTCACAGTTTGTACCTCATTAAAAAGAAGCTTTATGACTAGCATGGTCAAGCTAAAGCCAGTTTAATAAAACTTTCTGAATATATGGATCTATAGGATGGGGATACACAGGGGATCAGCTACAGCAGCCTTCATTTCAAAATGTGGCCATGGAAGAAGGTAACACAGCCATTACCTTTTAAAGTACAGGTGGATAGCTAAGATTCTCAATTCAGATAAGGGATGCCAGGGTCTATGCCTGCTGGATTTAGTTCCATTTGCACATTTCCAGGCAAGAGGTTACATGCCAGACGAAATCATAGAATCATAGAACGTCCTGAGTTGGAAGGGACCCACAAGGACCATCGTGTCCAACTCCTGTCTCTGCATATGACAACTCCACACGTTACACGATATATCTGAGGGCATTGTCCAGTCTCTTCTTGAACACTGTCAGGCTTGGGGCTGTGACTGCCTTCCTGGGGAGCCTGTTCCAGTGCTCCACCACCCTCTGGGTGAAGAACCTTCTCCTAATGTCTAGCCTAAACCTCTCCTGACACATCTTCCTGCCATTCCCTCAGGTTCTGTCATTTGGTCACTAAGGAGTTCAGTGCCTGCCCCTCCTCCTCCCCTCTTGAGAAAGCTGCAGACTACTATGAAGTCTCCTCTTAGTCTACTCTTCTCCAGACTGAGCAAACCAAGTGACTTTAGCCGCTTCTCATACGGCTTCCTCTCCAAACCCTTCACCAACTTCGTAGCCTTCTTCTGGACACTTCCCAGTAGCTTAATAACTTTTTTCTACTCTAACACCCAGAACTGCACACAGTGTTCCAGGTGAGGCTGTACCTGTGCAGAGCAGAGCAGGACAGTCACCTCCCTCACTCATCTGATAATGCTGTGCTTGATGCATGCTAGGGCACAGTTGGCCCTCTTGGCTGCCAGAGCACACTGTTGGCTCACGTTCAGCTTGCCGTCGACCAGAACCCCCAGGTCCCTCTCCACAGAGCTGCTTTCCAGCATCTCATCCCCCAGTCTGTATGTACAGATAGGGTTGCCATGTCCCAGGTGCAAAATCCAGCACTTGCCCTCGTTGAACTTCATGCAGTTGGTGATTGTCCAGTTCTCCAATTTGTCCAGATCCCTCTGCAGGGCCTCTCTGCCCTCGACAGTGTCGACAGCTCCTCCTAGTTTTGTGTCATCAGCAAACTTACTAAGCAATCCCTCAAGTCTTGAGTCCAAATCATTTATGAAGATGTTGAAGAGTGCTGGATTCCTGCAGAACCCCGCTAGAGACTGGTCACCAGCTTGACATTAACTCCATATACTAGAATCCTTTGAGCATGACCCATCAGCCAGTTGTTCACCCACTGCATTGTGTGCTTAACCAGCTGTATGCTAGACATCTTGTCCAGGAGGATACTGTGAGAGACAGCATTGAAGGCTTTACTGAAATCCAGAAAGATAACATTGACATGCTTCACTTGGTCAACTGCGTGGGTAACCTTGTCGTAGAATGAAATTAATTTGTCAAGCAAGACTTGCCCCTCGTGAACCTGTGAAAGAGTCATAATACCTATGACAGTTTAGGATGATGACTATATGTACTTGCTATTTATTTCTTACATTCGTTTTGATCATTTACCCTATGACTAAAAACAAACCAGATTCAGTTAGTGATTCTTTGGAGACATTGAAATATGAAGCTATCATCTGCATCTACTTGAAATTGTTCTACAGCACATCCTCAGGGATTATATGGACTAAAGAAGACCCTAGAATATCTGGAACCATAAGAACTCAGTGTGTTTATCTCTGCTTCTGAAGGAAAAACTTGTGATGGGAGAGTAATACAGAACAAAACATAATATATTTGCCCAAATAGAAGGGGAATAGCACGTGATCATGCATTTTTATTTAAATTTGTTGCTCACAGGATTTTTGATGATGACATAAAATCATGATTATCAACATAGATATAGATCATGCCTTCTTTTAAAGTAAAAGTTAAAGTGCTTTTTGCAAAATGCATCTAACTTGTCCTTTTAGGAAGTTCATTAAATAAAACAATGTAATGTATCTGTAATCATTACTTCATGACAGGGTCTTACATAATGCATAGAATCTACTACAGAAGACAGCACATGATCCTAATTTCTCATCTTCCTACTTGAGTTCAACATGCAGTGTGAAAGAAGAACAGAATATGGGCATAAAAGTATGATCTACTAGTGGAAAATTTTATAAAGCCTTGATAAGTACCTAGTTTTTCAGAAATTTATAAAAATAGTCACACATTTTGAAAGACAGTGTGGAGGAAGGAGATCGGGGAGTGGGAAAATGACATTAAATGAAGAGGGAATAACCCTTCTTTTTATTTGATGCTTTTAGCCCACCATCACTGCCAGTGCTGGCTTTACATAGTAATAGTGCTATTAATTTCCGTCACTGCATTACTTTCAATTTGCAGATAAAATGAATTGGCCAGCAGAGACCAAAAATACTCCTCAAGTACAGTCATGCACTTCTTATTTCAGTTACGGATCTGAGGAAAACAGCGGCATTGCATAGAGAAGAGCTTTTGAAAGCAAGTTGTACATATATCTAATGGAAATTTTTGATGGATTTTTAAACACGGCATTTACTGCCTGAGGAGTGAATGGTGGGGAAATAGTGATTAGACAACAGTTTACTCTCCAACTCAGTGGTGACATCAGACTGGGACCAAAAGATTTCCTGTGAAGCTTTTGGAGACCAAAGACACTTATTACATGGGGATAATCAGTTTATGGATTCATGAGTAACAAGCAGCTTTTGAGAAATTTCAGCTACAGGGAAGAAAAAGACAACAAAACAGCTAGAGGATGCTGATGATTAACATTACCTTGTAACCTTGTTATCCCAATACAAGTTCAGCCCAATGGTGTCTTGTAACAGAGCAGGAGGACTGTTATATCCTGTTTATCAACTGCTCCAAAACCTCCCCAGCTACTTGGTAAACCTTTGGATTCATGATCAGACTGTGAATGCCCTCTGATAAGTGAGAACTTCACTGGAAGACACATCATCTTTGGCTTTTCTAAAGTTTAGTGAGCTCAAACCCAGAGCCTTCAAATTCTGTTGCACTCCACAGAGTACTCCACCCTTCCCCTTCCATTCCTGCACCTCAGAATGGATTATATTAAAAATTGCATAAAATGTATTGTCTCTAGGATTGGAATTTGGTTTGTGGGATATTGTTTTTGTAAGCTTTAACTGTCTCCCTGTTTGAAGGACACAGTATGTCAACATCTCATTCTGCCAGTGCTGCCATTTTCAAGGAAATAGCGATGACCTTTGAAGGCATTCCTTACTGGAGGAGTATAGAAAAATCCCTCTGATACACCTAGCATGTGAGTGTAAAATTGAACTGCCTGCTTGGCATCAAATCCCCAACTGGATATTCTTATTCCATACCTGGAGACTTTCTGTCAATTAAAATTGGGTTTAGCCACTCTAATGGATGTGACATGTGGAAACATACTGTGAAGGAGCTGTTCAGCAAGAGGTATGGCACTCCTGCTGTTTTGTTCCTTTTGCATGGGTGATTAGCCAGGAGGTTTCTGTTCACTTTTCCATTGAAAATCTATACTTCAAAATCTGAAAATTAATACTTCTCATAATATCTTTCAATTTTTACCTGATGACATGTAACACAAAGCTACCACTGAACTTGTTATTGATTCTGTGTTGTTCTTGAATCAGATGTTTTCACAGTTACAAAGAAGAAGCAACTGTATTATTTGGCCAGGAAAATACATTTGTGTAGAAGTAATAGTAGTCAGAAAGTTTAAGGTTAGTTAATGGGGAAGTAAGTTGACTGTAAAGCCAGGTTCCAAAGTATTATGTTTTGTCTTATCAAAAGACTAAACCTATTTAAGGAAAAGATTATTTTTTTAATGAAGGCAGTGTATCTTATTCATTTCTTTATATACTGAAGGTTAAAGAGCGAATTAAGAGTTAAGATTTTCATCCTTTTCTCCTCTTCTTCTCATAAAAGATGGAGAAATGTAGCGACAAATGTTTAGGTTCAGTTTCTGGAAAAGTGCTGAACTTGTTCTGTGGGGTATCCTGTGGCTTTAATCAGAGGATCACTTGATGCCCATATTGATCATTAGATGAGACACAGCTTGCATGTGTGTATGCATGCTGCTTTCTAAAATGGCATGAAGGTGGTAGCAGTTGGGTAGCATATGCTAGTAGTCTGCTGCATGCTTACAATGAATTTGCCTATTAAAACCATGCATAAATAAAGCTCCATGGCTATCGATGGGGCTGGGCATGTTCTTAAAACACACAGCTGTGGATTTCCAGGTATTAGATTTTTTTTTTTTTTTTTTTTTTTTGACAGTTGAGAAAATCTAGTTCTGATTCAATTCATCCTGTTACCATGAGAGAAGCTGTGAAAGATTCATAGCCTTCTGTAGGGTTAAACCATATTGATACCTGAGATACCATAAGACTGAGAAAATACTTATCTGGTCTTTTTCTGAAATTGCTTTTAAAAATAAAAGTAATTATTTTATTAATTCTAAATGAGATTTAAGGCTAAGGCTATGTAAGGAGTAGCAGTCGCTTGTGTTCATTAATGTTTCCACAATATTTGTAGTGTTTTGATTGTTATAAATTATGCTGTGAATTCTGTCCAAATTCCAATTTGGCTAATAACTGTGCTCTTATTTCCTAACTACTTCACCCTGTATTTTTCTAAATGAAGGAGATACTTCTTTATTTTTGACTTGTAATTATTCTGCAATATTACTGTGAGTACCTTACTAAACTTTTGCCTTTATTTCAGGATCCCTGCAACAATTTTTGCTGTCTTGCTCTACATTTCATGAAGTCCTTTGCAGTGAGTTGAAATGAAAACATTATTTAAAAAAAAAAATTCAACATGATCTATAGTAATATAATTTGTTAGGATTTACTATCTAATTCAGTTCATTTAGTTTTTGTTTTCTCATGAGTAATTGTTGAATGGTACCATTGTCTTATTTTGAAGTACTCAGTTTTCTAGCTGAATCTGAGTGTAGACTTAGTTGTGGGGGTCCCAGAGAAGGCAAAACACTATATGCACCCTGACAGGTTCTGACTGAGACAGTGGAAATGGGTTTTCAGATCTTCTTCTTCAACATCTTACAGAACTGTACATTAGCTGCCAGTGCACAATAAAGAGGAAAAATGTGGGACAGGAGGTGCATAATGGCCAAGAATGCAGTCAGCTGTGAAAAACAACAACAACAACAACATTTAGTTAAATTGTAACATGTTATCTGAATGGGTGGAAAGTCATGTCTCGGCTATAACTAAAGTTGGTCCTACTGCCTGGAGTTTATGCTGATTAGAAATTCTTAACAGTTATTTCTTTTAGATTGATGATCATCTGGAATATCAGTGATTTAGTCACTGTTAGGGACAAAACTAGACTGCGCAGCAATGCCTAGCCCTTTTAATAGAATATGAACTATTTTTTGGATGGTACAGTTTCAAACTGGTATGCATAAGGCATAGCTAGAAGCTAGATACTATTAGTTTAGCTCTTTTAATTGCCTGTGTGATCTGTCTGCATTCTCTCTTACCGGTTCTGAGGACTATGTCAGAACAGCCCTTTATTCTGCTTCTAAAATCTCAATTTGTTTCAAAATACTGCAAAGCTCTATGGTTGAGTACTTGTGCCCATGCTGGGGAAGGAAGGGAAGAGAAAAGAAAAACAAACAAAACAAAAGAAATCTGGTAGGAAATCTTAGCCATGATAAATAAGCAACTACATTAATCAGTTTCTCTCATCATGACAGTAAACAGGGCTTTCCACTTCAAGTATCTACCTTTGACTTTTATAAGAGAAATGGAAAGAGAATCAGACTCTGATAATGGTGCACTGAGCTCTTAGGCTCATCTCACTGTAAATTTTTAAAAGGCCATAGAAGGCCATGGTAATGTTAAAATTCAGTGACCGTTACTCGAGCAATGATAATGTGAACCAATAACAGTGCAAGCTTATCATAACAAGAATGGACTATTATGCTACCTTCAAAGCTTTAGGGCTTCAAAGTGGATATTTTCAGCATATAGGGCTTTCTTTTGCAAAACAGAAAACATGCAGTTACTGCATAATGATAGTAGGATGTAGGATAGGTGTTCATTGAAAATAAAAAACAAAACAAAACAAGCAAACAATGAAGAATTCAGTAGCAGTTTGTGGCTCAACTATGTTTACTCCATTCTCTACCTAGCCATCCCCCTACATACACATACATTTACTCTGTTCCTTTGCATTGCCCAATTACACCATCAGTAACTGTGTAATAGAGAGCACAATCATTAGGCACTGCAAACACCTCTTACTACCTCACCACACAGTTGTACATTTTAGGGTAGAACTTTAAAAATGTAGGGTCTGCTCTTCAGATAAAGTGAGGTTTGCTCCCAATCTAGGAGGAAAGGGAAGAGTGTTATTTTGTGACTCCAAATCACAGTCTCTTTCCTGGTGGGACAGTGATCCCAAACTCAAGGCTTGTGGGACATCCATAGTTAAGCCTTCATTTTAAACGATTATATTTGGCATTTAGACAGATACTACTGTAGATGAATCTCAGGGTCATTCAGATTTAACAAAGTACATCTCACAGTAGTCCTGAGAGCAATTATTATACCTACTGCTGGTTATTATACCTACTGCTGATTAAATGAGGTACGAAAATGGACAGTCATTCTCTAACAGAACATTAGTACAAATTCAGTGCACCAACTAAGAAATCAGTCAGGATTTAAATGTGTAGTAGTTCTGTGCTCACTCTCAAATAGGGGTGAATTTCTCCACAGGAAGACCTAAGTTTAAATTTTCAGAAGTATTTACTCACTATATGCGTCTGTACTGAACTAATTCTGTTTTTATTTTGAGAAAAACTGAGTATCCACAGACTTCTTTGCAGACAGTAAAAGCAGCATGTATTTTTTACTTGGTGGAAGATACAGCAAATTGAAAAATTCTTATGCCACCAAATTACTATTTTGAAATTATCTATAAAGATCACAGAATTGTTGTGTTTGGAAGGGACCTCTGGAGATGATCTTGTCCAACCCACCTGCCAAAGCAGGTTCATGTAGAGCAGATGGCATAGGAATGTTTCCAGGTGGGTTTTGAATGTCTCCAGAGGAGACTCCACAACATTTCTGGGCAGCCTATTCCAGTGTTCCGTCACCCTCAAAGTAAAGAAGTTTTTCCACATATTCACATGGAACCTGCTGTGCTTCAGTCTCTGCCTGTTGCCCCACATCCTATTGTTGGGCACCACCAAAGAGAGTCTGGTTCCATCCTCTTGACACCCACCCTTGAGATATTTCTAAGTATTGGGAAGGTCCCCTCTCAGCCTTCTCTTCTCCAGGCTGAATAGACCCAGCTCTCTCAGTCTCTCCTCATAAAAAAGATGCTCCAGAACCCCAACTGTCTTGGTAGCCCTCTGCTGGACTCCCTCCAGTAATTCCTTATCCTTCTTAAACTGAGGAGCCCAGAACTGGATACAGTACTCCAGATGTGGCCTCACCAGAGCAGCGAGGGAGGATAACCTTCCTCGACCTGGTCCCCCTCTTCCTAATATACCCCATGATGCCATTGGCCTTCTTGGCCACAAGGACACATTGCTAGCTCATGTTCAACCTGCTGTCCACAAGAACTCTAAGGTCCTTCTCTGCAATGCTGCTTTCCAGCAGGTCAACCCCCAACCAGTACTGGGGCCTGGGGTTATTCCTCCCGAGGTGCAGGACCATACACTTATCCTTGAATTTCATTAGGTTCTTCTCTGACCAGTTCTCCAGTCTGTCCAGATCTCACTGAATGGCAGCGCAGCCTTCTACTGTATCAACCAGTCCTCCCATTTTGGTATCATCAGCAAACTTGCTGAGGGTGCACTCAGTCTCTTAATCCAGGTCATTGATGAATAGGTTAAACTAGACTGGGCCCAGTACAGACCCCTGGGGCACCCCACTAACTACAGGCCTCCAAACAGACTTCTTACTGTTGATCACAACCCTCTGAGCTCTGCCATCCAGCCAATTCATTATCCGTCTCACTGTGCACTCATCCAGCCAACACCTCCTGAGCTTGCCTATGAGGATGTTGTGGGAGACAGTGTCAAAAACCTTGCTGAAGTCAAGGTAGACAAAATCCACTGCTCTCCCCTCATCTACTCAGCCAGTCATACCATCATAGAAGGCTATCAGGTTGGTCAAACATGATTTCCCTTTGGCAAACCCAGGCTCACTACTGATAACCTTCTTTTCCTCCACATGCTTGGAGATGATGTCCAGAATAAGTTGTTCCATCACCTTTCCAGGGATGGAGATGAGGCTGACTAGCCTGTAGTTTCCTGGGTCCTCCTTCTTGCTCTTTTTGAAGACTGGAATGACACTGGCTTTCTTCCAGTTCTCAGGTACCTCTCCTGTTCTCCATGATCTTTCAAAGATGATGGAGAGCAGCTTAGCAATAACATCGGCCAGCTCTCTCAGCACTTGTGGGTGCATCCCATCAGGGCCCATGGATTTGTGGTTGTCCAGATAGCCTAAACAATCTCTAACTTGATCCTCCTCAACCAAGGGAAAGTCGTCTTTTTTTTCCACACTTCCTCTCTTACCTCTAGGGTCTGGGATTCCTGCAGGCCAGTTTTAGCAGTAAAGACAGAAGCAAAGGCGGTATTCAGTAACTCTTCCTTCTCTGTATCCTCCACCACCAGGGACCCCACCTCATTCAGCAGCTGACCTATGTTTTCTCTAATTTTCCCTTTTTCTCCTGATGTACTTGAAGAAACCCTTCTTGTTGTCCTTGACATTCCTGGCCAGATAACCTTAGAAACATAATTTTCTTGCCACCTTAAAAACAGTGCTTAAATTAGGAACAACTTGTCCATGGTTAAAATGAGAGTACTTTTTCCCTCCAACGAAAAGGTATCGCTACTTCTACTACCTACAGGACAATACACCTCCATTTGGTGATGAGAAAGCTTTTGTTATATTCAGTACATTGGATAAAGGAGGCATGTTCATCTTATGCGGTTGATTCTTTGCATTTATTTCAGAGTGAAATTTTGGGGAGACACTACTACTGAGACAGCTAGTGTCATATCAGCTGCTTTAAATATCATTTTGTGCTTAACTGAAGGAAAAAAGTGATATATTACAATACAGTGTTACAGTTGCCTGTTTTTTCAATAGCACATTGGAAAATTAGAACTGAAATGGCATGTTGAGTATGCTGGGCAATAAGTTAGGACAGTGAACAATAAGCTAACTTTGTTTCTGAATGGAGACTGTACAGAAGACAAATAGCAACAACACCAGGCTTACTCATTACACAGCAGAGTGCTTACTATTGCAGTATATGCATGGTGAGTTACATCCATGAAGCACCATTGATCTAAGGTGATCAGTGCAAATGTCTGTCTTGCGGCTAAGGATGCTGTCTGAGGTTGAGAATCATAGGATAATGTACAACTAAGAACCAGCAGCTTTGTGAGGTTTGGATGGCTTGAGTTAATTTCCTGCCTTCACAAGAAGTTCTCATTGTAGTGTGAGACACGTCATTTTGGCTTGTGTAGCTCTTTCTGGGACTGGGGAGGGGGAAGCAGCTGTATTGCCTACTCCAAATGGATAATCAAAATACATCCAGAGGCTAGAATATATTGTCATAATAGCATAATCATAGAATCGGTTTAGGTCGTAAAAGACCTTTAAGATCATTAAGTCCCACTGTAAACCTAACACTGCCACTAAACCATGTTCCTAAAAGAAAAGAAACCGACACCCACCATAAGGTGCTGGAGTAAGTTCAGAGAAAAGCAAGGAAGCTGGTGAAAAGTCTGGAGCACAAGCCTTAGCATGAGCAGCTGAGAGAACTGGGTATGTTTAACCTGCAAAAAAGGAGGCTACTCTCTACAACTACCCGAAGAAGGTTGTGGCATCAAGGTTGGTTTCTTTCCCAATTAACAAGAAATAGGATAAGAAGAAACAGTCTTAAGTTACACCAGGGGAGGTTTAGATTGGATATTAGGAAAAAATTCTTCACAGAAAGGGTTGTCAGGCATTGGAACAGGCTGCCCAGGGAAGTGGTGGAGTCACCATCCCTGTAGGTGTTTAAAAGACAAGTAGTTGAGGTTCTTAGGAACATGGTTTAGTGCCAGCATTAGATTAATGGTTGAAATTGATGATCCTGAGAGTCTCTTTTAACCAAAATGATTCTATGATTCTATGACTAAGGTCTTAGAGCAGGAGTGTGAAACTTATTTTCACTGGGAGCCACATCAGCCTCGCAGTTGCCTTCAAAGGGCTGAATGTAATTTTAGAACTGTATAAATGGAGGAGTAGTTACATTTATGCAGTCCTAAAATTACATTCGGCCCTTTGAAGGCAACTGCAAGGCTGATGTGGACCCTGGTGAAAACGAATTTGACAGCTCTGTCTTAGAGGGTCAGTTGTTTTGGACCTTTATATGCCTCATTTGCTTCCTGTCCAGTTTTAGCTGACTACATGTATTCGAGACTATGATCCTTATGTACTGAAAATCTGAAATTTTTACTAATCGCCTGCCTTGAAGTTGAACTCTAATGAACCTAAGGAAAAAAAATAGCTTTAAGGAAACAAGCAGCTTTCATTATTGTTACATTCAGATTACGAAGAATATATTGAACATGGAAAATACATGGAACATGGAATGTATGTTGTTTTAGCTGTTACAATAATGTCTAATATATGATCCTGGAGCATTATTCATTGTTCTCTCTTTTTATACTTATTTTTCAGGTGTGAGAAGCTATTGTTTAACTTTTTATGGTGGTTGCTACATTTAAAACACAATTTATTTCTTCATTGAAGTCAGAAATTTATTTTGGACATTTCCCTTGTATAAAAAAAAGTTGTTTTCTTCCCTCTGTTAAATTGTAAAAAGAAACTCTAGAAGACTGAAAAAAAAAAAAAAAAAGGAGACAAAACAACAACAAAAAAAAAAGTCCAGCAAAACTGATAAAGGACAATAATATGTTGTTAGTAAAGTGGCAATTACATTTTTATGTAAGACTGATTATATTAGTGCTTGCTAAATAATATATTTGATGGGTTTTTGTTTGTTTTGGGTTGGTTGGTTGATTTTGATTTTGTTTTAAGATATATGTGTTGTGATTGACTGAAAAACTTCCCAAATAGAAGGAAAGAAAAAGTTAATCAAATGTCATTCTATGCAGATAATCTACCAAATTATGGTTACTTCTGTGATATGCTCCATGCTTCTGGTATGTTTATATAATTTGATTCATCTATTTATACCTGTCAGGTCTTTTTTTAAAGTGTCAAATAAAAATTAAAACATAGTTGTTTGGAAAATATACATATATCCCTGCTAGAAACCTTCTAAATCTCCCTATAGACAATAGGTTTGGTGGAGCATATTCTGGAAAGTATTACCTTTCTGATCAAAGACAGGGTACCTGGTCAAAGGTGAAGAGTAATGGTATGTGCAGCAACAATTAGCTTATTTGCATCAACTGACATTTGGGAAGCTCTGGAGGAGTTCTTCCTCCCTTTCTTCCTTCAAACATTTTCATCTAATAGTTCAAAACTTTAAGACACTTACCATTTCTGCCCCATTTTCCTCCCAATACAGCACTTTTGTTACAGATCAATGCATCTGAATGTCTTTTTATTTTAAATGGTGTTGCAATGTGGCAACGTTAGATACTGACAGCTGGAAACCTTAATTGGGCTGATGACAGGAAAGTAATGGCTGTTTGCAATCACTTATTTTGACTGACCTTGTATTTAATATGAAACGGTAAATGTTCATTTTATTCAAAACCTTGAAGAAATTTAGAGAATGCGAAGGTGTCGAGGGTTTTGATTGTGAGGTGACAATAAAACCCTGGCAGATGTATTGTTAACCTCCTCTTCCCACCTCCCTTCCCCCTATCACCCCACCCTCTCCCCCCTTCCCACTAAGGACAGGCGATCGGGAGGAAAAGAAGGACAGAGAGAAGAGTTGGAAAAATTAAAAATGTTTTACTAATGCTACTACTAAGAATAGAGAAAATAATACAAAATATGCAAAACCAATCTTGAAAGTCTCAGCAACTGCAGAGCCCGCACCCAAAGTCCTGGATTGGACTCTACAGCCAACCAGAGCTGGATTCAGTCTCTCACTAGGCCTCAGTTCGCAGGGAAAACGAGCAAGGTCCTCTCCTAATGTCAGCCATAAGCAAAAGGGAAAAGGGAAAAGAAAAAGGGCCGAGATCCTCGTGATCTCCCACTTTTATATGAAGTATTCACGTGAATGGAATGTTATACACAGTTGGTCAGTTTCTTGGTCACTTGTTTCTCGTTGCCCCTCTCACAAGATGTCCATCCATGCTTATCAATAACTTTGCATTCCATTGCTATGTTTACATGTATCTGGTTCTCCAGGAAAATGCAGCTAATATGAAGGCTTTAGATGACAGGCAAATTCACTAAAAGAGAAACTTGTTTTTTAACAACCAGGACGGAAGGTAGATGGAATGTGACCTTCCTCAGAGAGACCATAATATTACAGGAAATACGCATGTCTCACATTTCACCTTGCCTTTTAAAAAACTTAAGGATAGATACATGCTGCTTTGTTTGTGGTGACTATCCATAACATTGTGTTATGGACGTGTATCCATAATTCTTTCAACCCTATAAAATCCTGTAACAAAAATGAAGATAAGAGAAGATGGTGAAATTTCCATGAATGGAAATTGGTGGTGCAACTATTAAAGCTGCAATATTCCATCATAAGGTTTCTGACCAATCAAATGAGCAGTATCACATTTTAAAAACTAAAGTTTCGGATTCTCAGAGCATGTTGGCATTTTCTTGAGGTTTTTTGAGTCTTGCTTTTGGTTGTTTATTTTTTTGCTTGTGTTTGTGTTTCATTTTGTTCTTGTCGTTTTGTTTGGTTTGGTTTCTGTGTGTATTTGTTTGGTTTGGTTTGGTTTCGGATGAAGGCGATTCAAGCATTACAGCATCTAACTAATTCACTCTGAGCTATGTACTTCCAATCCCTACTGCTGTTCTAAAGAAGAATCTTCTCTATGACCAGTAGAGTTTACCAGTTTGTATTCCTGAAGCATGAGAGAGCACTACTGTAACTTGCATGGCTACAGCATCTGTGCTTTGAAAATCAGCTTCAGTAAATAGGTTATGTAGTACCTGTAGTGCAGTTTATGCAGTAAAGTTAATCCAAGTTGCGTTTTCAAATTGTAAACAGAGCTTTAAGATTCTGGTGCTGCTATGATGATCGTTTCATACTTTGTTTATATTTTCAGAGACTAAATATAGATTTATTCTAATGAGAGATCCAGTTCTCATTATATATTAATGCTGATTTGTCTGATGTCTGTTCCTAGATGCATGAATAGTTAATTAAGTACAAGCTTTCATTTTCTTTTATTTGGGGGAAGGCACTTGTATTTCAGTCCAGTATTCAAATACTGTTTGTACATGCAAATATTATCTCTTTTATTTCAGTGAGATTAGAGACTTTTTCCATATGCAAGTTTTCAGAACGACTTATTTGCCAGAAGAAAGCACAGGAACTGAGTAAGGAATAAGTTACCATTTGCTGTGATCTTGACAAATGTTCTCATTGGGAGCTCAGGAGTTCTCTTGCTTGAAATCAGATATTGACTAGAATCTCAGTTATATGTTGGGCAAACAAAAGATAACATAGACCTACATAACGTGGGATAGAGGCCAGTGTATAAAGTAGTAAAAACTGATATTCTTACTTGGTGTGACTTTTACTGGGTCAGCTACAATAATTTCTTTACCAACAAGAAGGGCCTAGTGAGACTGGGAAGCCGAGCAGGCAAAATCTGAACAATAGTTGAAAGAGATACAGGATAGGAGGAAATCCAGACTTCTGGAAGTTGTGACAGTATTTCTAGGAATATTTCTAAGGATATTTGTGAACTATTTCAAGGGAAATTTGTTTTGTGCTTCTAGAGATAAAGATAGAGAAGGTCTTGACTGATGCTCAATGTTAAAGCTGTAAAATAAGGCTCTGACACTGTAGATGGGCAGGTTGGTAACCTTTATGTCAGGGTCAAATACAACTTTGTTACTTATATTTTGCCTTTGCAATTCTAGTATTCTCTTTCAATTAGTTACAATGAGTGGCCTCTTTCTTCCTTATGCAGTTTTCTTGTTCAATGGAAAGTGAGTATAAAGACTCCCAGATCAGAGAAGTAGAGTTTTTTCTCTGATTTTGCTCTGGTAGAGCATGTAGTTTAGAAGCTAATGAAGAACTGCTGTAGTCAGAAATAGCTGGAGCAGTCCAGAAAATTAAACGGGTTTATGTGCCCCTCCCATGGCTAGAGTCTTAGTTGGAAAAAGGATAGTCTTTGGTAGCTTGTTCTCATCAATGCCTATTACCACAACTGAGGCACATGATGTGATGTCTCATGCTACCTCTAGGATGTAGGCCATACCTTACTGTACAGAAAGAGAGTTTGTATCTTCCTAAAGTATTGTCAGGGGACAAAACACCCTTCCAGTTGCATTTTTAACTTTTTCTATAGAAACGGAAAGATGTATGGTTCTACGAGCTCTAATAATCCTGTGCTCAGCTTCACAGCTCCATGGTGGTGCAACTTTGCTGCCAGCCCCCACCTCACTGGGACAACTTTAGAAAATTAAGTACCATCCTCAGAATTCCCCAAACATTCTTCTTTTATGGGAAGTGTGTTTTAAGGAGGTGCTTCCTACATCTCCATTCTTACTGTTTCATGCACCTCCAGCAGTGAAGCATTTGGCCAATGGTCTGACAAACTTTGGAAAACTTGTGGGAGTCAGATAGCTATATAATTGTGAGGTATCATTATTATTACAGTAGGTCAACTCATCTTCCTGTGTAAATCTGTGTGTTTGTTTTACACTTGTATCTACAAAGGTTGAACAAAACCCATTTGTTAAAATCTAGAGGAGTAGAAAGTGCTCTGGGGAAACAGAGAGAAGAACCTTCCATTGTACTTTTCTTCTGAAATGCATTACTGACATGCAGTAGAGGGCAGAAGGAGTAAATTTAATTAATAATGGATTGTTTTCACCTTTCAGCTTCCAAAAGAGAATGTTTCTCCCATTCTGTAGAGTTTTATTTTATTAGCCACACAAAGAGAAATAATGCTTCATTTAACTATGTCAAAACCAATCTAAAATCTCTGCTATTTAGTTTGCTTTCTATAAATTTTAATGCATTTTTAATTCCACCCCACTGGTTGACAAACCAACCATTGAAGTTATTACTGCTCTGTAATGTATTTCAGTCATTTCTAATAAACCTGGACTTTAAGATGATTTATTGTTATCTCTTTACAATCTGAAAACAGATTCACTGCCTGTGCTGGGTTTCAGCCCTATCATTACTAGGGGTAGATATGTATAAGACCAAACAAACAAAAGTAACCAATGGGAATACAGACAGTATCTAATCTTGCATTCTTTTCTGAGGAAGAATAATGTTTTGTATCTTTTTTATCAAGTTTTGTTTGTTTGTTTGTTTGTTTTTTGGTTTTGTGGTGGGTTTTTTTTGAAATGTATAAATTTGTTTTGTAGAAGTCTGTGCCTTAAAAATAATATAAGACTTAAGCAAGAAAATTGAAAAATATTCAAAAGTAAAATTACTCAGATATAATTAAAATATCCTATCAAACTGCTGCATCGTGAAATATCCTCTTTCTTTGAACTTGTTTGATTAAATACAATAAGAATTCACAGTTCTTATTTTCCAGAAGCCACACCAAAATTACCTTTTTCATCACATTTATTACAGAAAAATAATTACTATCAAATAAAAGCGTGCTCATTTATGTTAAGTTTTGTACAAATCAGAGCAATAGATAATTCATTCCGTGTTATTCTCATCCTTGATTTCTTAGGAGTTTGTGTCCTTAACAGTTTGTCTGTTTCCAGAATTATTCTGTTCCTTTGTTTGACTGTTGGTTATAATCCAACATCTCCATACAAAATATTTGTGATGGTCAGGGAAAAAGTTTTCAGCTAGTGTTATGACCAGCAGCTGAGCAGTTTTTCCAATCTCTTTACTTCAAACTGAATTTATTAAAAAATTGTCCAGGGAATGTCAGGTCAAATGAAGAAATTTATCCTTTTTTTTTTTTTTTTTATTCTTGCTTGATGCTAGAGGCTCTCAGTTTCTAGAATGGATAGTATTTCAAATGCCTGCAAAGCCTTTTATAATGATTAACCTTTCTTAAAAAAGGTAACAAAGCCTTTGAAATAACTTGAAGGATATTTTGAAGAGCTATTTCAGTAAATACCTTGCAAGAGCTTCTTGAAATGTTCACTTTCTGTCTATACTATGCTACATTAACCATGTTTGTCTTAATAACTACACTGTATGCCCTGTTTACTGGAATTTGGCCTACTTCAAAAATGTCATTAAGCAAGCCTGTATTGCTTCTCAGTAGCTCACATATTTTAAAAAATGAGGTTTTTGGTCTTTACAATGTTGCTTTACTTAACAAGAAGTCACAGTCTGCACACAGTCAGCTGACATTGAGGACAGTTTTTGTAGGGACTGTCATATCTTCATGCATCTTCCCCTATGTGACCAGTCTAATTTGTGTAGGATCTGGATGTAAAGTACCAGCATGGTACACTGCAACAAATTGTTTCATTTTCATCATGTAAAAATACACTTGGTTCCTTGTGACTCAGCTTACCTATTTTTAAAAAGTAGATTATGACAAGGTATGCTAATCATTATTTTTTATTTCTAGTGTAAACATTATTTCAATTACAAAGAATAATTGTACTAGATAGGTGTTTAAATATGGCACTTCTTGGGAGAAGTTCATGATCTAATAGAGGTTAAATTGCTTAGGTTTTTAAAGCATCTCAAAATCTCATGTATTGTGATTAAGGCAGTCTGTCCTCATGATATTCTACAACTTTTTCTCAGTAGGAGATACAATCCAAGCTAGACTGCAATTGGAATACAAGTATAAGCTAGATCACGAAGTAAAGGAATCTCATGCAGATTTTATTGATATGTGTCAGGTGGCTTTTTGATACCAACTGTAAAGATCAAATGACAATCTGTATTTTCTCTAGCAAATTAAAGGCTTCATAAAGGGGTAGTGGCTAATTTGTTCATTTTTAACTCTACCTTCTTATTGTCCTGTTAGTTTTTTTTGTATATATATTATTAGGTGTAATTTTCAAGGCAAATAGCAGTAGTGGTGAAAGGGAACCTCTTCCTTCATTTTTGCAAATGTTTTTAGTGTCCTTCACATCGGTGACATACTTTCCTATATGTTGAACTTGATCAGTAAGTTAATTACCTTAAATCTCAAAGGTGATAAAAGCAGATAATAAAATAGTTGAAGATATGGATAAGAGCAACAAGAATGATTAGAGGCCAGTGGATTAATTTACAAGGAAAGATTAAACGAGCTAAATACATAATGTATAGCTTAGGAGAATGAATTGAGTTGGGGAAAAAGGATCAAAGGGAGAGCCATATAACCATCTTAATATCTCTAAAGAATATAAACTGCAATGCCTGAAATGTGCTATTTAGTCACAGACTCAATGTGGACAGTGCAGAGAATTATATTCAGAGCTCAGGGAAGAGAAAGAAAAAAGCTATGCTGTCTTTTAGAAAATAGAATACATACCAACTCTGTTTACCTTGGCATCAAAAGATTATATGGAAAGCAGCAAATGTTGTTTTTTTTTTTTATGTCAGACATTTCACATCAACTAACTTGAATACAAACAACTATTCTGCTGTTCTGTATTATGAGACAGGCACAGTCAGGCCCAAATACCAATATAGTTTAACAGCAACACTTGTAGATAAGTAGCATTGCCAAATAGCCTGACAGTGGAATGTGATTGTGATGTTATTGGATCCTTTGGAACTGGCCATAACTGAGTTAAGGCCCAAATCTTGATAAAATACTCCAGATTTTTTGTGCAGATCTTTATGTTAACTATCATGTTCAAAACGGTTCCCATACCTGCTCTAAGACTATTTGAACACCATTCTTCTAAATTTCCCTAAAGGAATGTAAATTTTCCATCTCAAATTTGATTACTATTTGAGATCAACTATTAACCTTCTTTCTTCACCTTTTCTGAAGAATTTTGAAGCCATCAAGGCAAATTTTCTCCCTCTTTCTGCCTTTGAGCATCTTTCTAGCTCTGCAAAATACCATCTAAACATAAGAAAAAAAAAAAAAAAAAAGTACTGTTGAGGTGGTCTAACAGTGGAACAGGTTGCCCAGAGAAGCTATGGAGGTCTATCCTGGGCAGCCTGATCTGGTTGACTCTGTTTTGAGTAGGAACATCAGATGAGATGATCTCCAGAAGTCCCTTCCACCTTCAAGTATTTTCTGAGTATTTGGACATTTTCTCCCCTAACTGAATAACGGTTGAAAACCTACACCATATTTTGCAATATGTTTTTTTTTTCCTCTGAAGGACACTGTTTGCAATAAATCCAATGCAACCTTTGCTTAAAATGTTTTTTGTTTTTTGTTTTTTTTTTAATATTTTTATTATTTTAAGTCTCAGGGCTGGTTAATTGAACAGTCCTATCTTTTAATACCCTGTTGAACTGTAACACAACCATCATTCTTACTTTATCTGGCTAATTAACTGACTTGTTTTATTACTGGATTCTCTATATCAATTGAGTTTGCATATTTGAATTGTTTTCTTATGTCAAAGTAAAATTATAAAAATAGTGCTCACAAATAGTTCTGATTTAATTTTATTCTTAAAGTAAATAATGCATGTACTCTTAGTGGGTAACAAGAGGTTGAATTAATTTATGCAGTCCTAGCCCTTCACCCATTTTCTTCAACTTTCTTCTTCCTGACTAGTGAAAATGTACAGAAATACTTTTTGCAATTAATCTCTAGTACTGATATTTATTTTGGCAGAAAAAGAAGAAATCTAATAAAAATGATTGAGTAATTTTAATTAAATTGATGAGTTGCAGAGGTTTCCTTTGATTCAGCACATTGAAATGGTGCATTCCTGAAGAATTAGTTTAGCTGTAGGAAATACAGAAATAAATGCTGCGCACCTCAGTCAATCAAAAGATTTCAAATACCTTAAGGGCAAGTTGAAACAAAAATAGGTAGGCTATTTCCAAATGCTAACAAACAGGAAATCAAATAGGAAAATCAGGCTTGAGGATTGCCTCCACTAAAATCCCCAATTTTATTTTGGGTTGCCATGTCATTAGCAATCACTCTAATTATCTAATTGTGCAGATTATGAGGTGATTGTGGCTTGTTTTAGTTGTTGTTTAGTCGTAAGTGAAGTACATGGTTTATCTCAGCATCTTCATAGCATCAGATAAATCTGTGATGCTATGTGTCTGTGTATCAATAGCAGATGTTTCTGTTTTGAAAGCAGCTGTATCGAAGATGTACACAAACTATTAAGTAATGTACTAACTCAAACGGCTGGTGGGATACACATCCCTTGGCAAACAAGTGGCAAAAAGATCTGTTGAACATCCATCATCTTCAATGTGTCTCTTATTCTTAAGTAATAGTGATTGTTCCCACTCCAAATGGAATTTATTAAGCCCTGTAAACCACTGTCTGGACCAAGAGGATTTTTTTTTGTTGGTTGGCTGGTTTTTGTTTTGTTTTGTTTTCATTTTCAATGTGTTTTCTGAAATCGTTTGGATTTGAAAATCTCACACACAGAGCTTCCCTAATATCTGATAAACCACAAGAACCTGCATGTTGTAATTCAGTTGTAGCCTTGTATGCATTTGAACTTTTTTTCAGTATTACAGGCATTATAGGAAGCTACTTTAAGACATTGGTTTTAAAACTGTCTCATCTTGTCTCAAAATATCCTTTCCTGTTATGACTGGGAAAGTGGAGATATTCTTTCCAAATATCTGAAGTCTAGGGATGCTAATCACAGAAAACTTGCATTGTTCTGCATTCATTTGGATACACTTTTCCCACAAGAGCATATACGTCAAGAACATGAGTACTTCCTGTTTATTTACAAAGCAGTTGTTTATAGACTACATAACTTCTGCAGAAAAAAAAAAAGCTTATTTTCCCCTACTGTGCTGTACTCAGGATTTAAAAAAAAATTTATTAGTCCACTGAATTTGTCCATATTTTTTTGAATGAAGAGGCTGAACCAATGTTTTTATAGTTATTGAATAGTTTAACTGGGATTGTATGAATTTGCTGTGAGTTCCACATGATAGCTTATACATACGACTTGTAAAAAGCCTTGAGTCTCTGCCCTTTTGCAGCTCTAGTCTCAGGTATTAACTGGAACACTTATGATATTGTCTTTGATCCCACAAATCATTTGGGCCCTTGCTTAACTTTAAGAACAGGAAGTCTTTTTGCATGTAATTGTACTGCACATCTGCTTAAATGCTTTGCCAGATTTGGACCAGCATTACAATAGACATTAATGAAAATTGGTTTAGATGCCATTACTGTTAATCCCAAGCAATAAACATTGACTTCGTTAAAATTTTCCCCACAATATCTTTAAAAATCATATATTTGACTCACAAGACTTCCTTCTGTCTGTTTTTTTTGTTTTTTTTTCTTTTTTGAAATGCAGATAGTGGCAGAGTACTAGATCCACATAGGAAAATAAAAGGTAAAAAAATAGCAGATTCATTGACTTCAAAAGATATTATTTCTTCTAGTACTGTATATAACAGAAATGAGCTTCATCTTAAATATTTACTAAAGTCTTAGAAGAAAAGGGTTTAAAATACATCTATGGAGATTAAGAATCACTGCATAACTCAGATTTTCCTCCAAATCAATTCGTGATTGGATGACCAAGACTAATCTATTGAAATAAACATTAGTAATTTTTCACAGGTCCTAGCAATAAAACTTTTCATAAAGGACTTATTTCTCTTTTGCCTCAGAGATTTGAGAAAGATCTCTCCTAGTAAGCTAATTTGCTAGATTATTTCCAGAAAGAAAAAGAAATGAGTCTACACTTAAAAAAAAAAAAAAAAAAAGTGAACACTGATAATTCCTAAGGTAATAATAGTTGCGTAAGATTAGTAATGATATTATGTTATATTATCTACCAAGTAAATACACAGATATATTTTCCCCTGAAACAATTTCATCTGTACTAAAGCACAGTATAAATCTACACATTTTATCTTGCTCACTGTGCTAAAAACAACACAAACCCCACAGTCTTCTATATGGTGAAGAAAACTATTTCAAAGACCAAGATTCTAGTCCTCCCTTCTGTTTAGGTCATGGAGAGCTACAGTTGTCTGTTCCTGTCTTATGCAGAAGAAATAAGCAGAAAAGTGTTTCTCAAAAAGCCTACCCTTCTTGAAGGGAGGGAGCCATCTGTCAAAGAGCAGGCTTTGATGAGCATAGTTTCCGTGATTGCTATCCTACTGAGCAACAGGCTTGTCTCTGAGATTGGTAATAAGCAAGATGAATGGCCTTTGCCCTCCTTTAAAACTGCTTTTCAAAGATCAATATCTCTGAGGATATAGCTCTCTTCATGCTTTAAGACGCATCCATTGAAGCAACATACTAAAAGATTTAATTCATTTCAGATTGATTAAGCAAATGGAAAAAAAAATATACAAAACACTGAGAAGGCATATTCATCTTGGTGTTTTTGTTGGAAGGAAAATATTTTATATAAATAATTGGATCAATTGATTGTCCCACTTTTAGAGAGCCTATTATTCAGTTTATGAGAGAGGGAAGTGAAACAGCTGGCCATTGCAAATTCCTGAAGTGGAAGGAACTCTGGAAATACTTAAGTTGTCTTCTGGCTCAATTCACACATTCCAACATGTAGTCAATTATGTATTATGATACTGTTAATTTTGTTTTTTATTTCTTCCCAAAAGAGTATGTAAATATCTTTGTTCATGTAGAATGTGTTTACAGGAAACAAAGTAATTGTTTTAAGGAATTTTCATTGGTTGAAAGTAATTTTTTTTCCAGGTCTGTACATCTTTGACTTATTTCACTCAGCTAGTAATTGCTGAAAGATCTGTGGCTGTGTAGTGGTTTACAAAGGAAATGTCAAAATCTGCAATGTTCTTGTTGCCTTCAATAACTAAAATCAAGAAGTAGGGCCACAGTTTTCTCCCAGAGATAAAAATAATTAGGAAAGTGTAGCAACTGGCATTGTATTTCAGTAGACAACACTAGTCTCTCCAAGACAGTATGAAATGAAGTCCTTTGTACTAGAGAAGATGCTGTGCTTCTTGTGCCATCTTTCATGTTAAGTGTGAATCTGAATCTCAGTGTGCTGTCCAAACTCCAAATCTAGTAATTATATTCTTCCCATTGACATTTTGTCACGGAGGCACTCCGAGGTTAGTTTAAGGGACAACAGGGTCCAAAACAACTTTTATTAAACCAGTGAGAAACAGGGTTTTAGCACTCCAAAGTGACTTAAATAAAGGTTCGGATATCAGTTGAGGAAAATTATTAAGGCACAGCAACTAATACAACAGGCGGTCCACAGTGTGCATGCACGTGGCTTCACTCAAAATAATGCCAGAGCCGGCCCTGAGTACTGGAGAAGTACACACTTGCCTAAACACGGTGTGGGATTATTTTAAAAGAGATACACGTACTCGTAGTGAGTACAGGAAGTGTACACTCGCGATTCTGCGAGGGTAAATTTATAATACACTCGCAATCCTGCGAGTGTTAATTTATACATGTATTGAGCATGGGAAGTTATATGTGCAAATGTGCACGGAAAGTACACGTGCTTGTATTAAGCACGGAAAGTACACGTGCAAATGTGCACAGAAGGAAAATACACTGGGGACTCTGCGACGATTAATTTTACACGTGCTTATATTGACCACGGAAAGTTACACATGCATATGTGCACGGAATAGTATAAATATACTCGCAATCCTGCGAGAAGTTTTACTCACACCCGTGGCGGCAAGGCAAGCAGAGTCTCCATCCCGGGGAGGGGGGCTCTCGGCGACAGCATCTTGCTCGTGCTCCGAGACACCCGCAACAATGGGTGGAGTCTCAATGAGAATCCCATTTTTATACTGGCTGATCATATCTGACTACAGGCATTCTAGAAGCTTCTCTGCACCCCCACAGTGGCTGTGGGTGCCCCTGAAGCCTCCAAACATCCCCCACACTGGCCGCAGGTGCCCAGCGGCTCACTGGCGCCTCGGCACTCCCTTCTCCTAATGGCCCTGGCCAGGGTGCTCTGGGGCCAAACAAAAGCAGCTGTTAGCCTCAAGTAGCAGAGAGAGAGGGAGATGTGCCTACTCCTTCCATACTGAAGGAGGGAGGGGGAGAGAGGGGGGTTTGCATTCTGCCGCACATTTGCTTTACAGTTTCAGTAGTGTGCTGATTTAACTTAAAATGAGTTTATTTTCTTCATAGTAGTTAGAATCATTTATTTTTAGTAGCTAGCACAGTCTTTTGTTTTGGATTTAGTGTGAGAATAATGTGATAACATGTTTTCCCCTGGCACAGAGTTAATGTTTCTTTCCAGTACCTGGACTGTGTTTTGGAGGTGGTATGAAAAGAATGTAAGAGCTTACTGATGTTTTGGCTGTTGCCAAGGAGACCAAGGATTTCTCAACTTTTCAACTGCAGGTGTTCATAGCAGCTGAGAGGGAGAATACTGGGACAGCATCTGGATAGATCCAGGTTGGTCAATGAAATATTCCCTTCCATTAGCATCATGCTCTGTATATAGTTGGAGTTAGGTCTTCTGACAAGGGAATTTGGCTTTTCCAGCTCATTAGTTTGGTGTTAGTTCCATGTTAGTTTGTACATTTTTTTTGGCCTTTCGTCATTTTGGATTTCTGCCTCTGGGATCAGGTATTTGGGACCAGGGTGCTCTCTTTTCCTGGACGGGCTATTCAGGTGCAAACTGCTATGCAGATCTCTACCTTTCCAGGATCACCCGCACAGGACTGATATTTGTGAGCAATTGCCTTGTGCATCACTTATTTTATATGTATATATATTGTTGTCAGTAGCAATAGTATATTATTTATTTATTGTTGTCTTATTAAACTGTTTTTATCTCAACCATGAGTTTTCCCCTTCTGTTTTGATTCTCTCCCCCTTCCCACTTGGGGAGTGGGGAGGTTGAGTGAGCAGTTGCTGTGGTTCTGGTTGCTGGCTGGGGTTAAGCCACAACAAGTAGACTGTTGTCATATTTCTTTTTATGGCTTAGTACCATCACTTCATTCTCCTCCACCCTTGTTCTATCCTCTTTTCTGGGCAGTTGCTAGTGCTTTTAGTGCTTTGTTTTCCTGATGAGTGTAAAATAAAATTAAGAAGAAGGTTAATGATGGACAAAGAATATAAAAGCTGACTGAACTAAGAAGTTACACGAATTGAACTTGGTTAAAATGTCTTAACATTAAACACTCATTTTCAAGTATATCAACAAATTAATCTCTGTGGTCTCAACAACTTCATTCCACCAGGACATATATCTTCAAAACAAGTTGCTAGTTGCTGATGGTACACAAGAGTGTGATGGAGGTAACTTGAGAGTGTACTTATTACAAAAATTATTTTTTTAGATTCTCTATATACACAGACATTTAATTTTTAATATATAATGCTCTAACAATTTTGCTGTATGACTTTTGAACTAAAACAAAACAAAACAAACAAACCTACAAGTTCTCACTTAATGACCACGACATTTAAGTTTTTTAATGTAGATATGCAGTTAATCAAGATATAGAGTAAGTCCCTGATAAAAACATTTCTTCTCAGGATGTTAAGATTACACAGCCATCTTTATCAGCCTTCCTAAGGAGAAAAACAAAACAAAACAAAACAAAACAAAACACCAAGTTTTTTTGTTGCTAAGGAAGGTTTCTTGCCTAGTTACATTCCTAGTTTCTTCTGTGGTCTTCATTGTTGTAGTATCTTAGCGTTCTCAAAACAGATGAGGAGGTGAAGTATGGTGAAATTAAATTCAAAATTACACAGGGAGTCTATAGCAGACTTAGAAACTTAAATGAGTCTCACAGTTTGTTTGATGTAAAATTGGACATTCAGTGTAAGAAAGATGCACTGTCTAAAGTAAGGAGCTTCTGCATAAACTTTTCCAAAATCATAACAATTTGTTGATACATGGAAAAATGATGTATAGTCTCATATAATTATCAGGGTTCCTTGCTTGAGGATTTGGTCATTGTAATTGTCTTGAAGATACCTCAAGCTACCTCTTCAAATTCTTTTAATAGGTAGTCTGTTAACTAAGAAAAACTTTGGTAACTGATTTCTCTATTCACAAATACAGCTATTTTTTTCGATCATGTTGAGAAGTGATCTTGAACTCTGCCATCCTTTAAGTCCTCTATCTCTTAACATTGGTTCTGCTAGACATATTGGGTATTTAAATACAAGCAGTAGTTTGTATCTGGTATTTTGTTATTACTGGAAGGCTTTTCAGTATTGTTATATTTTTCCCCCTATGGTCAGGGTTAATGCAGATCTTGAGCAGTAATAACAGATGGAAAATTACAATTTTAATGACCCATCAGTATCCTCATTGTCATCTCCATTTCTTCTTTACCCTTAGGTTATACTGTTTGATAGACTGTGGATAGGATTTTTTATGGGGCCTTTTACCTTCAGAGGCTTCCACAAAGCTTTGCACACATATGGACTGGAGATATACTTGAACTGCAATGGAGATCCCTTTGGATCACAGAGAAATATGGAAGCATACTCAAAGAATTGGATGTTATGGAACAAATCTAGTACAAGAAGGTGGTTATATTCTGCAGCCAAAATGCTATTAGGGCAAATACTTTTGAATTTAAGGTAGCAAATCTGTAATCAGCATAAAACTTTGCCCCTCAGGCTGCAACTGATTGTAGCTATTTATCATTTGCTTAGCAGTTCAATTACCTATTTCTGTGTTGGAATTTCTTAGCACTGAGCAATACTTCAAAATAGTTTAAGTGAGGGAATAGAGAAGAATCTGCTGAAAATGTAGTTAGTTTCCTCAGACTGTAATATTACAAAGACTCTAGAGCTAATGATAGTCATATTTTCTCAAAAGGCATGCTATTTCAATAACTACCTGTGGCTAGTGATGAACCTGAGATGAAAGAGTTGTGTACATCAGAGCTCCTAAGTGGCAAGCTTACACACTGGCTTAGACTGTTTCTTTGAAAAAAAGACTCCAACCTGGCTATTATGTTGCTGACACTGAATTCAGAAATACTCACTGGCTTTTGTGAAATTTCTTTCCAAGTACAGATAAGCCTCCTTTAGCACTGTTTTACAGTCAGAACCTAAGACTATATCACATTGTGATGATAGTAGTCTTCAGTAAAGTAGCATATTGTTTTTACAAAATATCTTAGATTTTAAGTCACAGTTCAAGCTGAAGATACTATTACAGAATATCCAATTTTCTTTTTTTCTTCTTCCTGTTTATGACATTGATTTAATTTGGTTAATCTGCATGCCATTTATATTTTCAGTGGCATAATTCTTTGTTTCCTGGACCGTTAGCCTGGTAGATATGCTTGAGTAGTAGTGTGTCCTGGATTAATTTTTGACAGCGGGTTTTTATCCCATCTCCAGTTCTGATGTTTAATCCATCATAACAGTGTATTTTTACAAAGCATGGAGGTATGTAGGTGTTAGTGGGCAGCATCAGGCCCTTCAGAATTTGGAAGATGTTTCTGGAATCTCTATCTATGTTGGCTAAAATATAAATTACTTTATTTAAAATAAGTTTGTTTTCCTCAGTGCACCTTGTTTCTATGCAACATCAAGGCCACCTGTGTCCTATTAATGCTTATATTATGCAGCACATTTGAAAATGCTATAACTCAGGTGTATATATCAAATTATCAAATGATCTTCAGGTTACAAATGATCTTCAGGTTACTTCAACATGTTTGCAGCTTGAATCCTTAAAAACACATTACTCCGGAAAGTCAGAAGAAACTGATTCCACCTGGCTGGTAGCTGGTCTCCATGTTTTTTCTATATTGTAGTTGCCCAACATTTATTTTGAACTGATCCATTCTTGGACTGCCATTTAAAAGAAAAGAGACACTTAGGTGGTAGGTTGTCTATATTTGCTTGTCACTAGCTTTGTCCATTGCTCAGCTAGAAATAATTGTGTCTCTCACACTGCTTCTTGTCTAGGTCAATTATTTTTAGGATAATATCGAAGATTGTGGAAATATTTTTCAGAGGATTAGGTATTTTGTGACAGTAGCAATGTTAATATAATATTCACATTAACATATGGCTATTGGGTTTCAAGTTCGGTTGACTGCCACAGAAAAGATAAAGAAGAAATTGTACTTCTTTTGCCCAGAATCTTATTCAATTTATGCTAAAACCAGTAGTGTAAATTGGCATCAAAGCTATGGAGTAGGGCTGCATATTACTTTGTTGGCTAAATACCCTATGAAACTTTTTATTTTCTACTGTGGCATCACTATACATCACTACAAGTGATATAGTAGGAAACGTTCAGTCTTATGGTACATTTCACATGTAATAGCCAAAGACTGACAGAATATAATGTGAATCTTGTCTAAGATACGGGACTCAGTGGTGATTATCCAAGACTTTTATTTCCATTGATTTATAATAATATCTTCCCTTAACTACTTCATCATTTTTCTCTAAACTAATGTTTTAAAAGAGAACAACAATCACTAAGTAGGTTTGGGCTGTATTATATATCAAGGAAACTCACTACAAGTGGTATAACAATCATCCAGGATGAGTGGAGCTCTATCAAAACGAAGATGAAATACAACTAATTCCTGGCATGTAATTATCTAACCTATTCTTAAAAACCTCTCCTAGACTTCACAGAATCCCTTAGTTAACAAGTATGTCATATGAAACCTCACAGAGCCTGATTCTGATAACGTCTTTTTTTAATGTGTGGACCTTTTTCCAATTGTAGCCTTTTCATTTGTTCCTGCCTTCTAATGACATACTAAGTTGATGAAAGTTTAATCTGCTGATATCCTCGAAAAGACTTTATAATGGTCTATTCATAGAGTTTTAATTATATTTATTTGATTCTAAGCATAAACTATATATGTTATATCCATACAGACAAGCTTTTTAAACTGATGTCTTGAGTGGGAGGAACACATGAGCTAGTGTAGTTTTCCTTCCTTTGAAATATATTAAAAAAGGCTCAGTCTGGAATAAAATGAATGGGAAAAGTATTGCTTCACATAGTTAGAAATCTGAAATCAATTGTGCCCAGGCTGCAGCAATCACTAGTTAATGACTGAGACTAGAAAGGAAAATTTATGCACTATTATATTGGTAAGGACCTTCTGGTTGGTTGGTTGGTTTGTTTTGTGTCACATTCTGCAGCAGAGACGCTGGACCACTCTCCGGGGTCATGCAGTGAAATGCTTGCAAGCAATTGCAGGCAATTGTTGGGAGAACTGTGAAATAGAAGAACAAATATAAAATATGTGTTATAGCTTATATGATAAAAATTATGTTAATGTAGTGTTCTTCCTAATGGTCTTTTCAGGGCCTTTTGAATTAATTAGTGTCCTATCATCTCTGTAAATGGTCCTTACATGTTTTAGTTCATTGGAGAGCTTGCGAGACATCCTTTTTGCATTCTGGCTGAAGAAAATTGTTTCAGTCTCTAGGGGTGCTGGTTTAAATAGCATTAAATGCACTAACCACCACTGTTTTGCTTTAGAAGTCAAGCTTATCAAATACTTTCTTTTTATTTCTTTTTAAAAATGAATTTTCACCTACTTGCTCTTTGCTCTGTGTGGACTAAAAGCTGACATAATCTCTGTAATGCAGATTCTTGCATTTCTCAGGGTGATGTTTCAATTGAGATCCAGATGTTGAGTGTTTACATGGAGCATTTTTTTTTTTTTTTTTTTTTTAATGCTTTTCTTGACAAGCCCCTATTCAAATCCTGACAGCTTGTGAGGATTGTAGATTTTGGGACATAAGATATAGCCCTGATCTCGTGAAAGTGAAAATGTGTATGACAAGCATATGTGCACGGAATAGTATAAATATACTTGCAATCCTGCGAGAAGTTTTACTCACACCCGTGGCGGCAAGGCAAGTGGAGTCTCCATCCCGGGGAGGGGGGCTCTCGGTGGCAGCATCTTGCTCGTGCTCCGAGACACCTGCAACAATGGGTGGAGTCTCGACGAGAATCCTGTTTTTATACTGGCTGATCAGATCTGACTGTAGGCATTCTAGAAGCTTCTCTGCACCCCCACAGTGGCTGTGGGTGCCCCTGAAGCCTCCAAACATCCCCCACACTGGCCGCAGGTGCCCAGCGGCTCACTGGCGCCTCGGCACTCCCTTCTCCTAATGGCCCTGGCCAGGGTGCTCTGGGGCCAAACAAAAGCAGCTGTTAGCCTCAAGTAGCAGAGAGAGAGGGAGATGTGCCTACTCCTTCCATACTGAAGGAGGGAGGGGGAGAGAGGGGAGTTTGCATTCTGCCACAAAAGGTATCCCTTCAAGGCAAATATTATTTGTAAGTGGACTATGGTAGAGAGAAGAATCCAGTACCTGAAGGAATTAGCCATGCTGGAGGTGATTTATGATGACATGGAAAGCGAGCAGTTACCCTGACATCCAGATGAAGTCAGGTGCATGCAACTCATGTGTTGGAAGTTGATATGGAGTGTGACATTGCTGTATACCAGCTTACTGACAGTACTGAGCTGGAAAGCCAGAGAGGTGAAAATGTGGATGACATGGTGGGCCAACTCCAGCAGTATGAAGAAAATCTCTCTTACTCCTTCATTTCTGCTCTGGAGAAACTATTGGACGTGATAGCCAAGAAACCGCCCCAGGAGTTCCAGTGATTCAAAGGGGATATGTTCTACCTCTAACCTGTACATACCAGTTTCTCAACTATTTAGGAGTAAGTGTTTTTTTGCTCGAGAGAGGATACACAACATGGTGCACCCTGTGGTTTTACTTGTGTTGGAGAGGACAGGAGGTAGTTGGATGGAAAATCTACCTTGACCCTAGAGCTACAGCTATGTGACTTGCAGGGAAAAAGAATAATGAAAGGGATTCTTCCAGGAAAAGTTGCTCTTCCAGTCTCCAGTGGGCCATTCCCCGGACAGAGTAGAAGGGCTGATCTAACTTCTGATCCTATGGAAGGAACTTCTCAAGAAGTGAGTAACAAGGATGAGATTCAAATCCATGTGTGCCACACAAACCCATTAATCAGTAACAAATACTATGATGAGGGCCAGAGGGGCTCAGCCTCCAGACAGGTGGAGGAAAGAGGCAAATGGATTTATTGGAATGTGTGAATTGGATGGCCTGGCACATTGGACCCCCAGAAGTACAAGGCTCTAGTAAACACCAGTGCACAGTGTACCCTAGTGCCATGGAGCTATCAAGGAGCAGAACTCATCTATATTTCTGGAGTCGCAGGAGGATACCAACAGCTAACTGTATTCGAGGCTGAAGTTAGACTGACTGGGAATGAGTGGGGAAAACACCCCATTGTCACTGGCCCAGAGGCTCCCTGCATCCTTGGTATAGAACACCTCTGTAGAGGATATTTCAAGGACTCAAAGTGGGCTTTTGCTGTAGCTGCTGTGGAGATGGAGGAAATCAAACAGCTGTTTACCCTACTGTCAAGGATTTAGATTGCAGGGTGACAATAAAACCCTGGCAGATGTATTGTTAACCTCCTCTCCCCCCCGCCACTTCCCCCTTTTGCCCCTCCCTCTCCCCCCTTCCCACTAAGGACAGGCGATTGGGAGGGAAAGAAGGACAGAGAGAAGAGAGTTGGAAAAAATTAAAGATGTTTTACTAATGCTACTACTAAGAATAGAGAAAATAATACAAAATATGCAAAACCAATCTTGAAAGTCTCAGCAACTGCAGAGCCGGCAACCAAAGTCCTGTATTAGACTCTGCAGCCAACTGGAGCTGGATTCAGTCTCTCACTAGGTCTCAGTTCGCAGGGACGACTAGCAAGGTCCTCTCCTAATGTCGGCCATAAGCAGAAGAGAAAAGGGAAAAGAAAAAGGGCCGAGATCCTTGTGATCTCCCACTTTTATATGAAGTATTCACGTGAATGGAATGTTATACACAGTTGGTCAGTTTCTTGGTCACCGATTTCTCGCCCCTCTTGAGAGATGTCCATCCATGCTTATCAATAAGTTTGCATTCCATTGCTAGGTTTATATGTGTCTGGTTCTCCAGGAAAATGCAGTTAATATGAAGGCTTTAGCTGACAGGCAAATCCACTAAAAGAGAAACTTTTTAACAAAACCAGGACACCTACCCCGTCTTTCAGAGGACCATCCTGTTTTGGTACCGCTGAGAGTCAAAGAACAACAGGTACTGATCACTGCTACAACAGTGCACCAGCAACAATAGCATATCAAGACTCTCTGATCCCCATCTATAAGCTGATTCATCAACTGGGGAGCAACAGAGTGAGCAGCAAGGCTCACTCACCCTTTAACAGTTCCATATGGCCCATGCAGAAATCTAATGGAGAGTGGAGACTAACAGTAGACTATTTTGGCCTGAATGGCAGCTAAGTGCTGCCATGCTGGACATGCTAGAACTTCAATATGAACTGAACTCAAAGGTGACCAAGTGGAATGCTGCAACAGATATCAATAATGTGTTTTTCTCAATCCCTTTAGCAGTAGAGTGCAGGCCACAGTTTGCTTTCACTTGGACAGTTGTCCGGCACACTTGGAATTGGTTGCCCCAGGGGTGGAAATGCAGACCATTTGCCATGGACTGATTCAGACTGCACTGGAACAGGGCAAAGCTCCAAAACATCTGTAATAAATTAATGACATCATTGTATGGGACAATACAGCCGAAGAATTTTTTGAGAAAGGGAAGAAAGTAGTTCAAATTATCCTGAAAGCCTGCTTTGCCATAAAATGAAGTAAGGTCAGGGGACCTGCACAATAGATCCTGTTTTTAGGAAAAAAATGGCAAGATAGGTGTCATCAGATCTCTGTGGATGTGATCAACAGAATAGCACCTATGTCTCCACCAGCTAGCAAAAAGGAAACACAGATTGCCTAGGTTTTGTGAGTTTTTGGAGAATGCACATTTCAAATTACAGTCTGAGTGTAAACCCTCTCTATCAAGTGGCCTGGAAGAAAAACAATTGGAAGTGGGCCACTGAGAAATTTGAACAAATTTGAACAAATTAAACAGGAGATAGTTAATGCAGTAGTCCTTGGGCTATTCCAGGCAGGAAAAGATGGCAAAATTGTGCTCTACAGTGCAGCCAGGGAGTCTTGGCAGAAAGCACCAGGGGACACTCAATATCAACACCTAGGCTTTTGGAGCCAGGGATACAGAGGATCTGAGGCCTGCTGTACTCCAACTGAAAAAGAGATATTGGCAGCATATGAAGGGGTTCTAGCTGCTTTAGAAATGTTTGGTACTGAAGCACAGCTCCTCCTGGCATCCCAGCTACTGGTGCTGGGCTGGATGTTCAAAGGGAAGGTTCCCTCTACACATCATGCAACTGGTGCTACATGGAGTAAGTGCGTTGCACTGATCACACAACAGACTCAAATGGGAAACCCCAGTCACCCAGGAATCTTGGAAATTATCATGGACTGGTTAGAAGCCAAAGACTTCAAAATAGCACCAGAAAAGGAGGTGACACATGCTGAAGAGGCCTCACTATATAACAAACTACCAGAGAATGACAAGAGATATGCCCCATTCACTGATGAGTCCTGTCATATTGTAGGAAAATACCAAAGGTAGAAACCTGCTGTGTGGAGTCCTACACAATGAGCTGCTGAAGGACAAGGTGAATCAAGTCAGTTTGTAGAGGTGACAGCCATCCAGCTAGATCTAGACATTGTTGAATGAGAAAAAAAGTCTGGTGCTTTATACTCACTCACAGATGGTTGGAAATGCTCTTTGAGCATAGCTACAGCCATGGAAGCAGACCAGGTGGTAGTACAGAGGTAAACGCATTTGAGCTGCTGAATTATTGGAAGATATTGCTACTCGGAGCAGCAGCCTGACCAAGAGTCAGGTCACTGAAGAATATCAAAGCAACCAGCCGTGGATCAGGCTGCTAAGATTGAAGTGGCTTAGGTAGATCTAGACTGGCAACATAAGGTTGATTTAGTTATAGCTTGGTGGGCCCATGGTAGCTCAGGCCATTGAAGAACAGATGCAACATATAGATGGGCTCGTGATTGAGTAGACTTAACCATGAATGCTATTGCACAGGTTATCCATGAATGTGAAATATGTGCTGTGATGAAAAAATCGAAGCATTTAAAGACTCTTTGGTTTGGAAGATGATGGCTAAAATATAAATGAGGAAAGGCCTAGCAGATTGGTTATTGTCTTGATTTTGGCTGGATTAGAGTTAATTTTCTTTCTAATAGCTGGTATAGCACTGTGTTTTGGATTTTGAATGAAAATAATGTTGATAATACACTGATGTTCTAGTCATTACTAAGTAGTCAAGGGCTTTTCAGCTTCTCAAGCCATGCCAGGTGCATAAGAAGCTGAGAGGGGGCACAGCCAGGACACTTGACCCAAACTGGCCAAGGGGATATTCTGTACCATATGAGATCATGCTCAGTATAAAAACTGGGAAAAGAAGAAGGAAGGGCAGGACATAGGGAGTGATGGTGCTTGTCTTCCCAAGTAACTGTTACGTGTGATGGAGCCTTGCTTTCTTGTAGATGGCTTGCCAATAGGAAATAGTGAAAGAATTCCTTGATTTACTTTGCTTGTGTGTGTGGCTTCTGCTTTACTTATTAAACTGTGTTTATCTCAGCCCACAAGTTTCCTCATTTTTCTGATTCTCTCTCCATTCTGCTGGGGGTAGTGAGCAAACGGTTGTGTGGTGGTTAGTTGCTGGCTGGGATTAAACCACGATACTTCTAAATTTGTCCTGAGCCCAGTTCAATTATTTAAATTGAGAGGTATTTGCTATTGTTATAGGGATAAAGAAGAAATGTAATAATAGCATTTACTGGTTTGTGAGTTTGGTGATTTTGTTTGTTTTTTGTGTAGTCTTATATTTGTCTAAACTAGAAATAAAAGCTGAAAGTCTTCACTACTGGAGACCACTTTACCAAATTTTTGTGTTGTTATTTAGGATTCCTGTCATATAACTAGGCCAATTCAAGTCTGTAGCACATGAAAGCATTCTAAATGATGTTTGATTCTGCCGTATGTCATTGTGTGGTGGCACACCTGAGTAGTATAATGATTTATCAAGTTATCAATACTTAATTTATCCTAAATGTAGCTTTATCTAATCTATATATTCATTTGAACTATATTCTTAGTCACTAACTTCCAAAGCACAGACACATAGTTTATTCTGGAAGATGATATTTTGAGAGTAGTTCTTCTTTATGCTGTGTTTTAAGAGACGTTTAGTAGCAGTTTACCCATAAGACAGTAGTGTTGTATTATGGCATTTTTCAGATGAAACTTCAAAAGTGATGGTTATGAGATCGTACCAACCAACCATGGGGATTTATCTAGAAGACTGGAAGACCAGAACTCAAATGTGTGAGTTGAAAGAGTGAGTTTCTTAAGCGTAGTTAGTTGTTTGCTATCGTTGCATTTGTTTAGCCAATAATACTTTATTATGCTATTAAGGCTATTTGTGTGCATTTGGAGTCTAAGTCAGGGTAGGGAATCAGAATATAATTTCTCCAGAAAAATGAGGAGGCATGACTGGTTAACAATATCTGTGGTGCCATTATTTTACAGAACACAGCAAAAAACAGTTTTCAAAAAATGTGTTACTGAATAAAGGTTAAGGGAGATGATAGACAACTATAACAGAATGATGTTCTGGAGAGATTCTGCTTTTACTTGTATAAAGATCTTCTTCTTTCCTTTCATATTGAAAAAATATATACAGACTAAGGCTTCTGCTTAGGAGCTGGGTATGTGAAATAACATTTCTGGGCTCCAGTGATTTGCCCATTTAATCATGCTGTACAAAACACTAAACAAGAGATCAAATAAGGTGGAAAATTTCCAAGGCAAAAATAAATGACTCCATGGAAATGAGGTTGATTCTGAACATATTTGTCTGGAAGTTAGTTGTTCATTTTGTTTTACTCCTGCATTGCACACAATAAGTCAAAACAACAACAAAAATAAGAACTTGAAATAACAAAGCAAAACTTGTGTGTTTGTTATTGGCTAGAAACAGTTATCCAGAAAATGAGATGTAAATGCATAGAAGGGAGGAATGCATAAAAGGGAATAATTTTGACTTCTGTATTTATTATTGTCACCTTTAGTAATGTCACGAATAATTTGATTCTGCTGTGCCTTTCATTTGATCTTTGCACAGAATGATATTCCAATTGAATGCTGTGGACTGTGGAGGGAATTCAGTGTTTCCTTAGAACAATATAGTCAAGAAATGTTTCCTTCTGCCTTGTCTCTATTTTCCAGTTAATGAATACTTTAAAAATGTACATATGTACATATACTGTGAAGTCAACTATAAACAAGGAAGTTTTTCAAATACCGTGTAAATATATTTTCACACTAATAGTTGCAGGAGCCTGAATTCTTAATGTGATACCTATATTCTTTCTCTTATTCATTGGTCACTAAAAACTTCATCTAAAGCCCAGTGAAGTCAGCTGAAAGGATCTATTACTGCAGAGTTTAAATTAGTTATGGCCATTAATTAAAAAAAAAAAATAAAATCTGGAAAGCTGCAGGACTTTTTTTTCCCTTTCATCTTCTCTCCCAGGTTACCTATACAGTCACTTGGGTAATGGAAGCTAGTTTGATTTTTTCATGTATTTGGTATAAATCTAGTGACCAAAACACTAAAAAAAATGTAGAACTTCCTTTCACTTCATTGAAATCATCATAACTTCCATCCCTGTATCCTTTTTCTCCCCTTCAAAAAAAATCCCTATCAGTACGATCAATAGTAGATAGTCTTAAATTCCATTGATATGATACAATAAAGTTTATTCCTAAAATGGTTAATACTTGGGAATGTTTTGTATAGAAGTAATGCTCCAGAGACCAGAATAGAGGTGTATCAGAAGGCAACTACTAACAATACTTGCTAATTACTTTTCATCCCTCAGTGTATGTGTCACATAACTTTTCATTTAATCTTAGTGAATTTAATTATTCATTAATCTTTAATAGAAACTTGCTAATGTTTCTTATGTAACTTAAGACCATAAGTATCACAATTATAAATTAATTACCTATGTAGAAACCAGATCCCCACTGACAATCAATTAGTTTTATGTCTGTAAGTGCCACTGTCACTTTGGAAAACAGTCATACAAATCATTTAAGTACTTGCATATTTCTATGCTATGTTTTTGCTGCAAAACAGGCATAAAGTTTTCTAGTTTCAGCTATTGAATATGAGATAAACATATATGTTTAAATGTTAAAAAAAAACCAAAAAAAACTTCACATGAATGGAAACATCCACCATTCTACTCAGTACATTATAGGTCCAACAGAAGTAAACAGATGAGTAAAATACCTGTACTCTAGTTGAAGATGCTTCATCAAAAGAACCCTCTGATTATGTAGAGACCTCCTACCAGTTTATATGAATAATGATCTGATTGGTTTTGGGTATGAAGGAAGTTTGCGTACTGCTCTAGTGACTTCTTCTGTTCTTGGATTTCTTAGTGGTAAAGTTTCAGATGTCACCAACATCAGACAGCAGGAATGAACATCTGCTGCCCTCATAAACTTCCATTACATATCCCAATGTGTCTGAGTGCAAGCCTGAGTATGGCCTTGGAGATGTATTATACAAAGTATTTTCTAAGGCAGATGGCAAAATTAAAATTATTTACTTATATAGCACAGGCACACTATTAAATCTACATGAATTAGTCCTAGAGAGGAAGGGGAGGAGAACTATGTTTTAATTTACGAAAAACAAGACATTGAAACAGCTTATAAAAAAAAGAATCTGCTTAAGAGGGAAAGTCTGATAATAGAATTCATATTGATATACTAATATCAGTAGTCACATCTGCTATTTTTGCATAAAAGGAAAACTAATGTATTATACTGCTGTCAATAAACATTACAATACATAGTGAATATATATACATACAGAGAGACTCTGTGTGTGAATTGCAACACATGGGCTATATGTAATGATGGAGGAATTAAAAAAAGCAACTGCATATGTTTGAATGTTTTGTTCTGGAGGGCTTTTGCTTTCAGAAGTGAGTCTGCTTCCCTCAGTCACACGTATAACTCAAGTGTCATTACCCAATTTTAAATCTTTGTCAGAATATCAAGCTCACATGATGAAAAATGGAAATGAAAATACCGTATAATTAATAATCTTGACTACTTCTTGATAAAAGAGATATGGATGAAGATGAAATTAATAGTCATGTATTTCTTTATTTATACATTGTCTTCATTTGATAACAAGAATTACTATAAATGTAACCAAAATAATATTCTCAGAGAAGGTTTTACATAAAAATCTGAATAGTTTTCTTTACCTCAGAACACAAATATGAGGTTTTGATATTTTTCTACACCTCAGGATTTGAGATATCAAGAGATGGGCAGGGGATATTGCCATTGATTTTTAAGTGTCACAGTTTAACCCTAGCTAGCAATCTATACCACAATAGCCACTCGCTCAGTTCCCCCATCCCCAAATAGGGAAAATAATCAAAAGGAGAGGGAGAAACTCATGTATTGATATAAACACAGTTCAATAAAATAAAAAAATAATACTAATATAACACTATTACTACTAATACATATAAAATGGAAAATAGAATATAAAACAAAGTTAATCAATGCAATTCCTCGTGAACTCTGTATGTTCCAAGCAGCCATTTGCAAGAAGCAGTACCCTGATCCCAAACAGCTGATCCTGGGGAAAGAAGGAAAAAAGCAGAAAAGCCCAGAGGCCCACTGCAAAGCGGCAGGATGGCAAAAGGCCAAACTAAATGAAATCTCAGTCAGAACTCAACAAAAACGGAGCAGAACTCAATGGATTTCCATATCCATTAACTTACTTTCAGTCAAATCAGCACATTAAGTTTAAATTAAATTAAATTTGATGTGAAATGGGATAAATATCAAAGCATTGAAAGTAGTATTTATCATCCTTATTCTTTACTATGTAGCTTCTTATTGTGTTATTTGGAAAGGTTAGAGTTGTGGTATATTGGGGTCTGGTCCGGGAAGCCCCAGGTTGGAGAGCTTTGTTTTTATTACCTGCAGTGAGATTAAGACACAAATGAGGTCAGATGCCACTTAACTAGGGAACTTTATTGAACATTTATGAAGAAGGCAGTGATAGGAACAGGAGAAGAAAACAGGAAAGTAGGGGACTTAGCAGACAGTCAGGACGGGTTTGCAAGAGAAATTTAGCACCATGGATCCAGGATCCAATCAACTTTAGTAGGTGCGGTGGTGCATCTCAGGAAGGCAATTGACCACCCCTTACATTCCTGAGAGGTACGTGTGATGCCAGTTGGTAGTGGAGGTCTCCAGGTCCCGCACATGCTGAGTGGACATACGGTCTTTTATAAGCCATTTGGGGAATAATCTGGGATGGAGTTTCCCCTGGCAGTGGCACATACTGCCCGGTCCACCCCTTTGCACACACTCTTGGCCCCAATATGCTGGTCCTGTGTAGTACCGTGCATGCCTCAGCAGGTGAGGGTGATTGCCTGTGGCCAGGCAAGTTCCCGATTGCCTGTAGCTGGGCAGGTTTCCTGGGGCCTGTAGTTAGGCAGATCTTCAAGGAGTGACATCACTCTTCAGGGACAGGAGCAATTTAACTTAAAATATGGTCCCTGACACAGTATATATAACAAAAAGATTATTGGCAATATTTCGCTTATTATATCTTATTCCCAAGCTTCTTATCTAGTCAGGACCAAAGTGAAGGAAAGGCATCCCTCAGTGAAAGGCTGCTAAAGGATCCTGTTGAGTCTGGATTGAGTGTGACAGCATCTCAAGTGAATAAATTCAGGTATCTTAGCAAATTAAACCAATTTGAACTTAATCAGGTTGTGACCTGCAAATGTCACTGATTTCAGTTTTTATCCAACTGATTTTACTTTATACAACTTGATCTGAACAAATGTGTGCTTGGAACAAGACAAAGCATGGCATACAGATATTTCAAGTTTTCTTAGTCCATGTTTCTCTAGCTTACTAATCAAATACTATCTTTTGGAGAGGGTATAAATTAGCTCTTCAGATAAATGTCTTATTTTCTGTTTTACAAAGTGCTTCTCCTGACTAAAATTCCACATGAAACTGTTTAACATTCATAGGCACCAGTCACTCTGCTTAAAGTGAGAAGTCTCTAGTTTGTATGCAAAAAATCTTCCCACTCCAGAGTGTTTTTACTGTATCATTTCAGAAATATGTCTCTGTATTTTAATATCAATAGACCATGCTTCTGGTTTTTATCCCTAAACTTTTTGGCACAGATGAAAGTGATCAGTTGGCCATCTGATGGGCTAAGTCAATTTGGCTGTCAGACTTCTCAAATTGCTGACTCCATCTGGTGTGAAGTCAGGAAAACTGACTGAAAAAAAGTTCTAATTTGATTTTTTGACTCCTTAACATTTTCAGTGAGTTCCACCTATGAATTCAAACTGACCTGCTGAAAGGCCAGGTAATTACTTTGTGATAAAAAGCGCAGCACTGAAGGATTTGCCTGGGGCTCAGAACACTGATGGTTGGATAAAAATCAACAAAGTCAATGGCCCTGAAAAGCTACTGAGGATGGATCTGCAGTAGGCTAATATGCTTAGAGGAAAGGTCAGGCAGTTTTGGAAGCCTGAACAGAAGACTGCATCTCAGCTCTGTGGCTGGTGGTGTTCAGAAGCTGAGTGGGTGGCAGAAAGACATTGATATGCCTGGTGGACAGCAGGGGGTTCATGAGCAAGCACTGTGCCCTTGTAGCCAAGAAGATCAGTGGCATCCTGGGGTGTATTAAAAGGGGGGTGGTTAGTAGGTTGAGCGAGGTTCTCCTCCCCCTCTGCTCTGCCCTGGTGAGACCACATCTGGAATATTGTGTCCAGTTCTGGGCCTCTCAGTTCAAGGACAGGGAACTGCTGAAGAGAGGCCAGCACAGAGCCACAAGATGATTAAGGGAGAGGAGTGTCTCCCTCATGAGGAAAGACTCAGGGACCTGGGTCTCTTTAGCTTGAAGAGACTGAGGGGTGACCTCATTAATGTTTATAAATATGTGAAGGGCTAGTGTCAGGAGGATGGAGCCAGGCTTTTCTCAGTGACAAACAGTGATAAGGGGCAATGGTTGCAAACTGGAACATAGGAGGTTCCACTTAAATATGAGAAGAAAGTTCTTCATGTTGAGGATGACAGAACACTGGAACAGGCTGTCCAGGGTAGTTGTGGAGTCTCCTTCTCTGGATACATTCACAACCCTCCTGGACACATTCCTGTGTAACCTTATCTAGGTGTTCCTGCTCTGGCAGGCGGATTGGACTAGGTATTTTTTGAGGTATATTCCAATCACTAACATTCTGTGTAAATGAGTTAAATGATTCCTCTTTCTTTAGACCCATATTCCCCAGATGTGAGCAGGTGTCTGTGCTATCACTACAAACAACCAAAGCTCTAATGAGCTTCCGGCATAATTCCAGTGGGATGGAAATACCTGTAGATCTCAGGCTGCAGGTCTAAAAGTTTACCCCCACCCTTATTTTGAATGAAGTCATGTATTTACTTTAGAATGAGTGTTCAGAGCAGAAAGTAATTGTTTCTTTCTTCTTGTCTTGATGCCAGAATATTTCTAGGAGAAAGAATATTCTTGGTAGCATTGTAGTACATCTCAACCACCCATCCTGATATGAGTGGCTAATTGTTTCTTTTGGCAACTGCTGAAAAATCCAGTAAGTCTTTTAGCTTTTATTTATGACAGAAACCAGGATAAAATCTGGTGAGAATATATTAGTGGTTTAGTTTTCAGTAATTCTCATCTCTGTCTTCTTTTATCTGAGTGCAGTTAGGAACACAGCCAGGTGTCTTCAGCATAGCTACAGCCTTCAGTAGTTGCTTCCACAAGTAGTGTTTACACACTAAAAGATGAAGGACTGCTGGGATTCCTCTTGAATTTCTTGTAAATACAGTAGCTTTTACTTACTTGAATGTCCTACTTCTAAGATTGTGTGACTAAAGAAGATAGACTAATTAGAAAGACTGCTAAAAGTCAGTTATCTTTTAAGGCTTGTCTCTACTTAATAACCTTACTTTATTACCAATGTGTTTTTTTCACCAAGAGGTATAATGGAATTGACTTAAAACTACTGCAAGAGGTAAACACTTTTTGCCTAGGGACAAATTTGTCTTCTAAGTAAAATTAATCTCTTGACTAGGATGCTCTCATAGTCGGAAATTTCATTTATCTTCTTAATCCTCTTAATAATGCTTTTAAATATGAATTGTGCAGTTAGCCATTACAGAAAAATTGTTGGAAGATATTTGTCTGATTGTCAGGGACATTCTGTAAGATTTTTCAGTATGCTATTTGAATATGGCAATTTGTCAGAATTTTCTGTTAAAACGTTCTTAAATTCTACTTCAACCATAAATGCATTTTTCTTGAAAGAAATATGAAAAAGTGGGTTATGTACTATCATTTTACCTTTCAATAATCTCAGTGTTCTCAAGCAATTCTGCATCTTTTGTTGCGCTTCTTCTCTGTGTCTTCTTTCTCTATATGAATCATAGTAGCTATTTTAAAACCTATTGGACTGGCAAACGAGAAACTGAAGAAAACTTTCTTCTCTACTGAAATAACTGAGTCAGAAGGAATGACTTTCAGTGGGTGAGTTGTGACCCAACCTGTCACTGGCTTCTTTTCTGAATCAGCTAATAGCAGATACCTCTCAAAAATATCTGGAAATCATGAAGTTGAGCTTACGACATATAAACTATGAAACAGCCACCAGCAGACAGTATTTTATCTTTCATAATTTCCTGACTGATGGGGAAAAAGTACCTTCAAATGGGTTAACTATATGAATGTTTATATTTTTCATGTCTACTGTCTAGTCACACTCTGACTTTACTTCTTGATTAGGTTTAGAGGGATGAAGTGTTTATGGTAGTTTTTGGTATTGCTTTGTCTTTGAGTAGAGACTGAATTATAGCTTCTGGTGCCAGTTAAAATAATAATTTCAGCATGTAAAAAATTAACACAGTTTAGTTCTTATGACATTGCCTGAGTGCAAATGAAGGTAGAATTTGGATTAATCTTGTATAGCTTCCATATATACGTCAGAATTGCAGTTTTACTACTATCATCTCAACATGGAACTTGACAAAAACTGAACCTACTGGAAAGATATTATTTTTATCAACTTAGGAGAGAAATTGAAGTCACTGTTTTCACATAAGAATAATCTGAGACAATGACAACAATATTCAGCAAAAGGAAATTTGTACTTCCTTAGAATCTTATTATTTGTGTTTGAAAAACACAAATACTAATACTAATTATTCTCTCCAGGTAAAGATTTGAGCTTCAACTAAACTTCAAACATTTATTCTCATTGTCTTGCTCTGACTCAGAAAGCTGTTGTAATTAACTTGCATGGGGAATCCATAGATGACCTAAAATGCTGTCTTTCTTCTGGTTACATGAGATATCGCAGATATGTGGCTAAGGATGATGGCCTTGTTATGCTCCAGTGATTGGGGGTCCTTATGGTATCACAAAAAATATAGGTTGGTATGACCATGGATTTGTAAGTAGATTAAGTGAGAAGGTGTGTCTTTGAAATTGAAATGGCATATTGAATAGGTTTTAGCTCTATGTTCATAGGAGATCTCAATGGCCAGAGCAGAACATATAGCTGCATTGTTCTCTTTTGAGCTACTATGGTGCATATATAGGGGAAAAAAAAAAATAACTTAGAAGGAAAAGTGTGTTGTGTGAAATGTGACCATGGCCAGAGGTGCTCTGTCAAAATAACAATTGTAATCAAAAGCAGCTGTGAGCATTATTTAATTTCTGTTGTCACCTCAAGGTCAGTGTATGGAGGCTATTAGTTACTTTTTTCTGATAGTGACTGTGTGCATGTAATTGTGGACTCTAGTATTCGTGGATACACAGAAAAGGTTTTAAAAAGTGCTCTGGTGCCTTGAAATGACTTCTCAGAATGAGTGTCTGTGGCAGTGCTAAATGCTTCCTAGCAGAGAAATGCCATAGGCACTTTTAATGGAATTTAGGAGCTGATAGAAAGTGGCAAACTGTATGCTGAAATCCTACTGTACATCTGCAGCACGAATCTCGCAGACAGGAGCAGCAAAATCTTCTGATATTCAGTAAATCCTGTCAGAGGTCTCCAGAGTGACCGCTTCTAGGAGTGGAACTGTAACCTTTTTCCTCTATGGATGTCATGGTCTTCATCTCACTGTAAAAAATGCTATCCAGTACTCAAAACTTGATATTGCCTATGACACCAGAATCTTTCCCTTGAGATGTGAGATAAAAATGCTAGCCTATTTCTTGCTGGGGCAGAAGGAGCATTTCCTCCTACTGACTTAATATTAAAGAGTTTTCTATACTGTTACCACTGCAGCAATGCATATAATGTATCCCTATCTATCAAAACATAATTGTTGGCCTGCCAGACCAAATTGTAAATTGTTTGGGAGAAAAGCACTAGTGTTGTTGCAATTGCGAAGGGAAGAATGGGTACTGTCCTAACTGCTGCAGACGAGTTGTAAGAAAATAATAGAATAATGTATATGCTTTTGCCTGCAGGTTGTTTTCAATTGCCTGAAATTTTGTTAAAGGGATTGGAAATATTCTCCCAGCAATAGTTTTTGTGGATTTGTTTTTAATTAAATTCTATACAGCTAAAAAAAGTAGTCAGCAGCATTTATCAGATAGTACAGGTAAGATTTTCCAAAAGCAGTCTTTGGAAAATTTGAAAATATAGCTGACATGGTTTCGCTGAAATTTTCTGCTCCTGCAAATGAGGAAGGATATATTTTTACAAGTTCCATTATTGAGTACAAAATGATGTATTTTGATGAAGGAGACCAGGACATTATTCATGTCACCTATGCACAGGAAAAATGCATCTAGAAAGCTATTTTGCAATGAAAACCAAAATATTTATATGTTATCTGCAAAAACAATGTAACTGTGTCTGAGCAGTAATTTGCCTGTTCATGTTCCACAGCCACTGACCCGGGAAATCGGGAGGAATCCTTCTCTCTGTGGCATTATATCAGGCAATTTTTTCGTAAAAATTGAATGCTTTCCAGTAAATGTTATGATTTTGACAGATTTATTAACATCAGTAAGAATTTGGGCTGGTTTTGGCCTTGTTTGAATCAATCTGGTCTAGAAGAGTAGAAGAATCAACCTCCTATGCTTGTAATATTTTCAGTAAAATTTGAAAGCTTTGTTATTGTCCCACCTAGAGAGCTCTCAAGATTTTCAGAACAAGAAGAAATATCAAATCTTCCTAAGTAGACTGCAGGAGTCTGTTCTTCTGAGTACGCTGGTATAATTTTGAATGATTGAAGTAGAATAGCTGGGTATCAGAATAACCCATATAGTCTAAATGACCATGTACCAGTTGGTATTTACTTTTGCTTTAAGCTACACACTACTCAACTACAATTTTTTACCTCTGCTTTCTGCTGTTTTGATTGTAATAATTTGGAACATTTGCAGTCTCTCCTGTTCACTTCAAAGTTGGTAACTTTATCAATTTTGCGTATGCCAGAAACTGCTCTGCAGCATCTGGCTGTTAAGCTGTTTAGTCTCCCTGGGAGAATCCTGGTTTAAATCAATGATAACAATAATACAAAAATATGTCCAGGACAGAGGCCTTTCAACTTGTGTAGCTTTTGATATTGGGATATATAATGTCGTCAGTCTATTTCTCAGAACTCTCTAAGTTTTTGGTGGTTTTTGTTGTTTTGGTTTTATTTTTTTTTTCCCCTCTGGAAATTATCTGTAAACAAGCTTGTGGTTTAAATATGCAAAATATTTAGCAGGCTTTTTGACCTCAGATAGAGTTTGAAGATATTACTGTTGCTGTGGTTTTGTCTTGAGATCTTCAAGACACAAGTTTTGTGGTGTCAGTTCTTTCACATTTGAGAGTCTTGCTGCTTCAATACTTGTGGTTGTGGAGACCAAAACTATACATGTCTCTTGAAAGGATAGTTAAAAAACAAATATAGAAACCTAGTATATTTACATGAATTTGCCTAAATCCAGTGGGTAAATCATTAATGCTTTAAGTTGCTAAGAAGTTATATGAACATAGGAAAAAATAAGTCAATATCTGCTATTGTTGTTACCTTTCCAATGGTACTTCTTAAAAAATCATTAAAGCTGAAACATTAACCATTTTTCAGGTTTCTAAAATTTTGACTTATCTTTTCAGAAAAATCTTTATTGTTTTCCTAGCTGTGTTTTAAAGGGGCTTCCACCTCACTGAAAATAGCATAACTATTTGTTTGGTCATGCCAGGAAAATAAATCTATTCTACATTTAAAAGAACTATAGAACTTAATTGGAGGTGGGGGTGTGAATATTTTTTATATAAAAATGGGTTTTATTTAAAAATATTTGAATTTTAAATATCTTGCCTTTTTAATTTAAAATTTTCAATTTCAAATTTATTTTTGAAGGCAGTAAATGATTTTTTCAATATGTTGGTCTCCATTTCTGAAACTACATAGCTTTTAAAATGTTACCTTAGTTGTTCTCTGCCTTGTTTTTCCTTTCCACAAAATAAATGAAAAGTTTTGCTAAAACATTTCTTTCACAAATTTTATTTTCATTTTTTTGAAAAACAAACAAACAAAAAATTGAAACTCTGTTGCTCCCCTTATGGAGGAAACCTTTTCCTTGCAAGAAGAAATATCCATTGAATAAGCAAATAATTTAGACATTAGTAATTATATGATCCAAACAAGGAAGAAGTTCAGAAACATAATTAATTATATCTGGAATCCCACAAAAAGTTCTTTGACAGTGCTCCTGTATACACAATCAGTAGCAAGTATATACAAATGAGTGCAACAACAAATTCTCTACTCATCTATTACACATAAGGTATACAGATATCTCTCATGTGTGTCTCCCGCAAATGTAATAAAGAAAACCGAATTCTAATGAGTGCAAATATTCAGTATTACATTCTATCTGATTTGTTTTATAACAGAGGCTGGGTTGAAGAATAATAATAATTAAAAAAAAAAACCAAAACAGGAAAGCTAAGAAAGAAGCTAAGAAAGGTGGGGTAGCCCTTAACTGGTATAGGGTTTTGGTAGAGCACAGCTATCCAAAATGGCAATATGACCATACTTAACATTTTTTCTTGTAAAAGGTACTGCATTTTCATAAACTACCTTTTAGAAGTAAATACTCCTAATACTGGGATACAGAACAAGCACTAAAAAGACAACCTGCTTATTACTGCAACAATGTCTTCTCATTGCAACACAATGCATAATATTAATGACTTTTTAAATTATTTGCTTGTCTCATCATTTGATTTCATGTTGGGGGTGTGGACAATGTCACACAGAAAAAGACAGTTTCTTTAGTACCAAAAAATTTCAAAGACAAACTTCACATGAGAATTGGTCAGACCACATTTTATTATATATAACTATTGAATGCTAATCATAATACATAGCTGTTTATTTTCTGTAAACATTATTCTTCCATTTATTTAAATTGAGAACATTTCTGTACTAGATTAAACAAAACTACAAACATTTTTCATATTTCAGCATTTCATATTAGGCATTTCATATTTCTGTTGTTTGCTTTCATTATGGCATTGCTTCTTCCCATGTCCAATCAAAATTAAATTAGCATCTTTTTCAAAAGAGCAAAGAAAGGAGTGAAGGTGAGGAAGAGGACAGACTAAGACCTGTTAGTCATTCACACCAACAGCTTTTTGGCTGTTTTTTGTTTTGTTTCTGGTTTGTTTGTTTGTTTGTTCTGATTTGATTTTATTTGTTTTTTGTTTTTTTCTTTTTTTGGTGGTGGTGGGGTTTTTTTTGGTGTTTTTGTTTGGTTGGTTGTTTTTGGTTTTGGTTTTGTTTTTTAATTGTGTGTTCTACCAAGAGCTTTAGAGGAAATAAGCCTTTGGAATGCTCTTGTTAAATATCTTCTTACTGTGATGCAACATTTTTGCTTTTTTGTATATACTAACAGAGAGAGATATACTTTTTGGTACAGTCACCATCTTTTGAAGTAAAAGGTATAGCCTCAAAATTATTGTTAAATCAGTTATTTTTGGACATATTATTTACAGGGTATGCTGTAAACATTTTTAATTCACTGAGTGCCAGCTCAAGCTAAAGCATTTTTTCTTTTTTTTTTTTTCCTTTTTTTTTTTTTTTCCCCTCTCATTTATCACATATCTGTGATCTTTTCGGCTGGTTTTTCTATTCTTGTATTGTCAGTCATGATAGATCTGTAGATTTCTGTTGTGGGTTTTAGTACAAGACTTATGAGGCTCATGGTAATGCTGTCTAGACTGTTTCTATTTAAATTCTGAGAATGTGACCTACTTTCATCTTTGTCACTGCATGTACAGATTCTCCTATTCATGCCATGTTAATTTGGCCAAGTTTAATAATTGTCCTGACTCATTAGCTGGACTTGCAGGACACATATGTTAGTCCTCAACCAGGCCAAAACTTAATTTCTCAGCCATGCCAAGAATGTGTCATCATATTTAGCCAGTCCCTTGTGACTCAATGATCTCAAGTAAATATTTCTCCTATTATTAATGCTTGCTGAGATATATTTCACAAAGTTTAACACAACTGCTTAATGATGGTCTGTCCATCTATACTTTCAATGATGACTGACTAATGTCCATTTTTATGCATGCAGATGCAGGAACAAGAATTGAATTTTAATGCTGCCTCATTATTTCTTTGAGTACTGAATGGAAGAAAATCTTTCAATTTGTGTCTTGATGCTACATTTCATTATAGATTTTCCCAGACTTTAATGTCTTTTTTTTCTTTGTAAGTGTAGGAATTTCTTGAACCTTGTTCATTGCTATTTGTTGTTTTTATTACCGTCTATTAGCTAGTTAATACAATAGAAAGCATGTCAACATATTTCACTAAATAAAACTGGAATGGGCATAAAATGTTTCAGATAGCTGGCCACAAAGACAACTCAATTTGTCAGTGCGGTATTTAGGTCCTCTGGAATATCTCAGTAATTTCATAGTGAAATTCCCTCAAATTCATCTTAAAATAGTGCAGTATTATCAGCTTCATCTCTTTTATTTTCATAAGCAATACTGCTTATTAGATATATTAATGTCTACATGGTTTGAACATATTATTTCTTAATTATGATTCACGAAGATTAAAAAGCCTTGAATTACACAATTAACAGGTTAATGAGAATAAAGTTTTGTAACTCCTCTTTTGATCTTTTTGCCCCCAAAATTTACCTGTTCTTATATTATACACTTAGGGGTAGATTTCAAGGGCTTAAAGAGTGAAATTATTGCATCCTAAGATGGTAAATTTGTCTTTTTGACTCAGTTGTTGAAATGCTGCATGCTATGTGGAGATTATGATTCCATAGCAAGATGCAGTTGCAGTTCAGTTTATTGCTGGTTATTCTTACCACACTACACTTCGGTGAAACACAATACTTCTGACAAGGTGCAATGTCCATTCAAGTTTGGAACAAAGCCTTGAAAATTAAGTGCTTAGACATTTACTTAATCTTGCTAAATGTGTATGTGGATTGGAAAAAAATTTAGAATAACACTTTTTTTTTTTTTTTTTTTTTTTACTTTAATTGTGCAGAAAGCTGAAACTACAAAACTGATGTGGAGCTTCAGAAAGCTGATTATGAAAGATATAAATACACAGATGTTCTAGGCATGGTTACTGATTATTAGAATATAATTACTTTATATGCACATCATTCAGATATAGGTATTATTCAACATGTAGCCTGTAACTAACTTATAATAGGAAGTCTTCTTTATCTCAGCAGATGAAATAGTTCTCTGTACACAAGTTTTATACAAGAACTATAGACTATTTAAATCTTCAGGTAGATATTTAGTGGTTTGTAAATTATTTCTAGGCCTTCTGTTAGGTTTCTATTAGGTTGGTGCAAAAGGAATTGTGGTTTTTGCATTGCTGAAATTTGCCATTTGATATTGGAATACATTCTTAAATAAATATGGTTATGCTATACAGAATTTTAATGCACTTTTCTTGTTCTGTGTTTGTTTTTTTGATGCTTTTTTTTGTTAGTTTGTTTTCTGGTTTTTGGTTCTGTTTTTTTTGTTTGATTTTTGGTTTTGTTTTTACTTCCTACTGACTTATTACTTGCTGTTTATTTTATATTTATTTTAGGCTATGGAGATGATGTTAGACAAAAAGCAAATTTGAGCAATTTTCTTATTTGAGTTCAAAATGGGTTGTAAAGCAGTGGAGACAACTCGCAGCATCAACAATGCATTTGGCCCAGGAACTGCTAATGAACATCTGGTACAGTGGTGGTTCAAGAAGTTTCACAAAGGAGATGAGAGCTTTGAAGTTGAGGAGTATAGTGGCTGGCCATTGGAAGATGACAATGACCAACTGAGAGCAGTCATCAAAGCTGATCCTCTTATAACTACATGAGAAGTTGCCAAAGAACTCAATGTCGACCATTCTATGGTTGTTCAGCACTTGAAGCAAATTAGAAAGGAGAAAAACCTCAATGTGTGCCTCAGGAGCTGACTGAAAATAAAAAAAATCATTGTTTTGAAGTGTCATCTTTTCTTCTATGCAACAACAACTATTTCTAGATTGGATTGTTATGTGCAATGAGAAATTGATTTTATACAACAACCAGTGATGACCATCTCACTGTTGGACCTAGAAGAACCTCCAAAGCACTTCCCAAAGCCAAACTTGCACCCAAAAATATCAGTCACTGTTTAGTGCTCTGCTGCCAGCCTGATCCATTATGGCTTTCTGAATCCCAGCAAAACCATTACATCTGAGAAGTACACTCTGCAAGTCAATGAGATTCACTGAAAACTGCAACACCTACAGCTGGCATTGGTCAGCAGAAATGGTCCAATTCTTCTCCACAATGCCTGACCACACATCACACAACAAAATCTTCAAAAGTTGAACAAATTGAGCTATGAAGTTTTGTCTCATATACTGTATTCACCTGACCTCTTGCCAACTGACTACCACTTCTTCAAGCATCTTGACAACTTTTTGCACGGAAAATGCTTCCGCAACCAGCAGGATGTAGAAAATGCTTTGAAGAGTTTGTTGTATCCTGAAGCACAGACTTTTGCACTACAGGAATAAACAAACTTATTTCTCATTGTCAAAAATGTGTTGATTGTAATGGTTACTATTTTGATTAATAAATACGTGTTTGAACCCCGTTATAAAGTTTTAGAATTCACAGTTTAAAAACGCAATTACTTTTGCACCAACCTAATACAACACTGTGTATTGTATTGAAATTATAAATTAGGAACTTGGTAAGAATGCATGTTCAGACAATTTATTATATAGTTACTGAAATACATACTGTATTCAGCACACAGTTGTCTTCAGTACGCTGCACACAGTTGTCTTCATTGCTTCAGTGTTCAAATTAAAGGACAAAAAAAGAGGATCTTAAAACTAGAAAATTAGCAAATTCTCATATAAATGTTTTAAGAATGTCTGAACCTCAGTGCTTTTCACTAAGATTAATTCTCCTGCTTAGATTATTTTTTGTGTGTGTGTGTAAGTACATCTAATTTGAACATTTTTCTGTGGAAATCTTTTTGAACATGAAACAAAGCTGCTATGAACATAAGTGTCTCATTGTGTGAGGGCTGTATTTGGACTACATCTTCCAAAAGTGAATGTTCATTGGCAATTAACTATGACTCACAGAGCATTAAAACTCTGCAGTGAATTAGTTTAATTGTATATAAAACCCCAAAAAACATAAAACTTAGAATAACTTTACTCATAGCAGAAGAAAAGCTTTACTCCTTCTTAGTTAAAAAGCCTCTGTCATGTTAACATTACCACATTATTTGAACAAACAGAAATCTTTAAAGTATTTGTTCACAAAACTGCACTTCAAGTTGAAAGTCTGTCATTGACAGGAGATGGGACTTAACCCTACCATGGTCAAATGATTCATTCAGGTAGTTCAAGTAATCTGGGATTTAATACGAATATGCAGGATTTCCAAATACAAGCCTAAGATGATAAGCTATGTTTTTTTTAATACCACAGCTCTCTGATTGACCTTTGATTTCTGAGCGAGCTTTTGCAAAGTTTTAACTTTTAGTTTGAAAGTATTATGCAAAAAGAGTCATTAGGATGAACTTGATGATTTTGCAGTGAATTTATTGTTTATGATCATAGGTGCTGAAAGTAATGATTTAAATACTAGTGCTTTTGAGAATTGCATAGAAAATAAGATATTCAGAATTCTTTTCCTCTGAGCTTTTTTTGGGAAATAGTCCTGCCTTCCTTTTTTTTACCAAGAACACAGCAAGTGCCAGTATCAAAAGGTTTTCATAACTGCCTGGAATAGCCTAGCATGGTTGAGTTTACTAGGGTATATTTGTTTTCATTAATTCATTTTAAAAATAAATCTACAAAATGGAACTTCAATTCCATTTAGACTTCAGTTTCATTTGGACTTCAATCCTATATAGGTAGAGGTGCAGCTTCCTCAATCGATATTATCACAACATAAATGCGATGTTAATTAAATGTGATATAGATGTTAATTAAATGTGATATATCATTTTTCTGTATGTTCTCATTCAGATAATATTACCTAAACGATATACTCATATTTTCTAGTTAATCTAGGATCAATGATGATGTAATGAGTTGGGTAACAGTAAGTTAAGTCCATTTGTCTTTTCCACTTTCTGTCCACAGACATTTTAGTTATTAAAATTCAGTTGTAGAGACTATTTGCTCTTCATTCTATTTAGGATCAACACATTCATGTATTGTAAGTGCTGAAAAAGCTTTTACTGTAGGATGATACTCAGCATTAATGCTGTTATTAAACCCAATAATATACTTAGAGAGATTTTCAAACAGGTTGTTTTGTTGGTTTGTTTGGTTTGGGGGTTTTGTGTTGTTTGTTTTTTGGTTGGTTATTTGGTTGGTGTGTGTTTGCTTGTTTGTTTGTTTCGCTTACTAAAACCCACACAGGCATTTTTATGGGAATGAGAAAGACATCACTGCTAGTAATGATTATTTGTACCTTGTCATGCATCAACATTGTCACTTCTCCAACACAGCATGAAGAGTTGAAAATCATCAGTCTGAGTCATATACAGTGACATTTTTCTCTCCTATCTTCACTTTTTACTATATTATATATTATGTTGATTTCTCTCTTTCTTAAATTCCTGATCCAAATCACAAATATTGGGAGATATGGGTATCTGGAATGTGTTGGCCAGGAGACTAATATGAGCAAGGATATGTATTTAAGCAAATATGATTGAAAAGGTGGTATGTTGTCTTTTGTCCTTGTAAGACCCAGTACTGTGTTTAATACAGTTGCTTTAAATGAGAAAAAGGAAAGGTAATGAAACACAGAGAAGTTAGATGGAAAATCATAATGTTAAATACAGACAGAACCATCTGAATAATAAAGTAATAGCTGTGTTGTTAGAATGACTTGACAGTTACTTAACATTGTATCTGACAAAGCAGAATATGATGTAGGAAATAGCCCTGAAGTACTTTGAGGATGTTGACAAAACATTTATAAATTGATTGACATTTTCAAAAGTAGTTTTTAGATGTGTACATGGCAATCTTGGAAAACTAATTTTTTGTGAATAAGTTATTTTGTAAGTGTAGATTGTGTATCTGTTAAAAATAGGATATTGAGCTTATTGAAAGGGTTTACATTTTCACCTTTGAGTTTGTGCTAAGCTTCCAGATTTTGAAAGACACAAAACATGAGTGAACACATTTTTTATGCAGAGATAAAAAAAATTATTGATCTTCCAACTTATTTCTTTAGCTACAAAATCAAAAAGGAGAAGTTTACTTTGGTCAAATTAATATAAATTTTTCTCTCTTCCTACTTCCTCTTGTCTGTACTCTTCGTACTAAAATCACAGTTGAAAAAATAATTTCAGATCAAATGGCATTTTTTTTCTATCTGAAATACAATGTTATATTTTGTTCAGGATCACTGAATTTTTATAAGGAAATTTTAAATTCGACTTCAAAAATTAACCATAACATAGAATAGCAATGAGAAGAAAGAGGGTTTAGAAAAATGACATTTCAGAAAGAGCTTAAACAACTGATATTGAAAAGAGTAGAAGAATGAGGGATGGAAGCAGGGGAACAATGAAAGCTTTCAACACATGAAAAGTAGCTGGAAATGAGAGTAATCCATGCTGACTGTGGACAGGAGATCTAGTGGGTTTACACTACAGCAAATTTCTCCATGTTTAGTATTAGCAATCACTTTCTAACAAAGACACTGAAATATCGGGCTGTAAGATAGTGGAATATCTATTACTGAATTCTTTCTGAACAAGTTAGAGTGCCTATGAAAAAGTGTGACATTTTACTCTGTAAAAGAAGTAGAACAGTGAAAAAAATAACTTGCTAAAAGGCCTAATTTTTGAAGTACAAAATGAGATGAATGGTTTCTAGAGTCAGAGTAAACTCTCTTTTTACACTCACACCTTATATACTTTATTTCTAAATTCCAATGTTTCTTTTTGTACTGGTATTCAAAGTACAAACCTGTTCTTAGTTTTCGAATTGTGAGCAGACTGGTTTGCACTACCTCTATCACTTGAAAACTGTGATAATACAGGGTGATTTGGAATCACTATATATGAATTCAACTAGATGTTGTCCATACAGCAGGAGAAGGGAACATAGAACATTTGTAAAAAGGTTACTAAAACTTTGTAACTATTAAACCTTTTGTAAATTTTTGTGTAGTTTAACATGTTGCCACTATAAAATTGGATCCAACTTTTTGAAACACCCTGTATATTTCTGCTTTTTACAGCCTCTTCAGTGTCCCACAAAATGAAACAGCAGTGTTTTTCCCACTGATTGCAAAAATGACTTGTTTTCCTTAAACAGCAACTATAATAAGGTAAATTAATTAAACTGGTGGCTTAAACGAATGACAATCACTTTCAAGAGGCAAATAAGCTGTTTATGGTTATGTGGGAGCCAGTACCCGAGAAAGAAGTGCAAGAATATCACAAAACCACTCTGAACTAAATATTCTGACATTTTTGCCAGGGGAAATGAATTCATTTTTCTCCTGGGACTTACTTCATGAAGAACATTAGAACATGTCCAGTCCAGCAAGTGGATGTGTGAAAATCAGAGGTTTTTCTCCAATTCTACTGGCAAGGTGGCTATTTTTAAATTCAAAGGCAAGTTACTGCTTTACATAGAGGGAAATAACTGAACATTTATGCAATATACTTAAGTGTGTTTTCCCTCAGAACCACGTCTTCATTTGAGTGGCAGCTGAAGTGCAGAGTAATATACTGAATTAAGTGAAAGGCTAAATGAAGCAATTAACTGTTCTTTCCAAGTCAATGAAGGTACCAAGTGTAATTTAGAACAGCTGGATGTTGACCGTTGTTTTGTATGTGAGTCAGAGCTGGAGAGGCAAGTGTGATCACAGAAGGTTTATCTTTGCTTCTTTTTACAGCCTCTTGAGTTCATGTTATGCAAATGCCTGTAACTTTCGTGTCTGAGAAACATTTGCATTTCCCATTGGGAAATTTTGGGGAACCTAGGAAGAAAGGAAATATTCTTCCCTGCTTAGCTATCTTGTTACTAAGATATCTACCACAGCTTTATGACTGTTATAGGCCACGCTTCCTATTTTGATGTACATTTCAGACTTTCCCTTACTGTAAACTACAACGGAATCTGACATAGAGGGTTTTAATTTGTATCATGTAGACAGCATATTTTCTGAGCTTGATTCCACAAGTAAAATTGTGCTGGTTTTACAATGGTACAGAAGCATGTAGGACTTTACCTAAATGTTTCAGGGGAAATATATACATCCCAGGGACAGCAACAGTTCAGCTCCTAAGTTTTGCACAGCAGCTTTCATTTGTATTACTGTGGTAAAGATCACAGATTCTCATACCTGGTAGACAGCCCAGTCTATGTTGAAGGTTACTAAGTATATACCTGTAGTCTTCAGAAGGTTTGCTTCCATACTAACAAAGAGTTTGACTAAAGTTTGTTTTACTGAAATACAATGCATCTCTAAGACCCTGTTGCAGAGTAATTCTACAGCTCTTACCAGTGTCATTGATAAAATCATTCTGTTTTCAGTCTCTGAATTTGCAGCAAATATATGTGACATTAGTATTTCTAACATTTTCCCTTGTACTTTCCAAGTAACTTGAAAATTATTAAAGGATGAATTGATTTGCATGTATCAGAATTTAAGAGAAAGCTGTAAAATGTAGGAAATGCATGCATAAAAAGTGTGCTTTGTAATTTGGGGTCATAAAAATACAAATGTTTGGAAAAGATGGTGTGCAACTTTTTTCTTCTGCAAAGTGCCATCGCATAACAACAGATTTCAGTATCATTATAGTTGTTATTGAAGGTAAGGAGAAAATCAAGAGTTGACTCATTTGCTGAGTTTACCTGGAATGGGGAACATGTAAGTTCATTTGTTTCTGCTAAGTGATTTTAACACTTTGGACCTTGAATTACAATCAAGTCTACTGTGCAGTTTGTAGAAGTTTGTGGTTACATATTCTTAAAGTTAGAAAGTTTTCTCCTCCATAGCTCCAGTTTTCCTCTGTTACTATAAATTAAAATATTTCTTTGCTATAATTCGTGGAGGTGCCAAGAACAATGACTAGAGATCAGTTTACCGTGACATTCACGCATGTTCATCTTGTTAATTTTCTCCTATCAGATGTGTCTGGAGGAGGTACAGGACTATGTTTTAGAGTTATGATTTTTTTTTTTTTTTCTGTTGGGAATAATTAGTGATCAGTCTTGGGGTTTTTTGTTTGTTTGGTTTGATTTTGTTTTGTTGTTTGTTTGTTTTAAGACTTAATAAGCAAATTGTGATTCTATTAAGGGTTTTTATTAACTGTTATTTTGAGAGCCTAATACAAAACATCCTAACAATTTAAATGAGCCATTTAGTATTAATCATGTGCAATCCAGTAGCCTTAAGTCAAAACACTGCTTTGCAGTCTCACAGCTAGTGTTCCACAGGACTGTGGTCATGTCTTACATACATGGAGAAAAGGGCATACATAGCCAGAGGTATATTCTGTTGCATTTTTCATAAGCATCACCTTTGTTGTAGCCTCTGTAGAGAAAATTCCTTGATGAAACAACATTAAAGATCCTTTCAGTGGTCATTACAATACACAGCTATTCTTATAAACAGGTATTATAATAAGAAATGAAACATTTGTGTCTTCTTTTTCACTGGATCTTGTTCTACCTCTTCATTAAAGACCTGGGTGAAGAAACTGAGTGTACCCTCAACAAGTTTGCTGATAATACAGAACTAGGAAGACTGGTTGATGCACCAGAAGTCTGTGCTGCTATTCAGTGAGATCTGGACAGACTGGAGGACTGGTCAGAGAAGAACCTAATGAAATTCAACAAGGGCAAATGTAGGGTCCTTCACCTCAGGAGCAATAACCCAGGCACCAGTAAGGTGCCTGACCTGGTGGAAAGCCGTATTGCAGAGAAGGACGTGGGAGTCCTAGTGGACAACAGGTTGAACATGAGCTAGCAATGTGCCCTTGTGGCGAGGAAGGCCAATGGTATCATGGGATATATTAGGAAGACGTGAGCCAGTAGGCTGAGGGAGGTTATCCCCTCCACCTCTACTCTGCCCTGATGAGGCCGCATCTGGAGTACCATGTCCAGTTCTGGGCTCCCTAGTTTAAGAAGGATGAGGAATTACTGGAGGGAGTCCAATAGAGGGCTACCAAGATGGTTAGGGTTCTGGAGCATCTTTTTTATGAGGAGAGACTGAGAGAGATGGGTCTGTTCCGCCTGGAGAAGAGAAGGCTGAGAGGGGACCTTCCCAATGCTTCGAAATATCTCAAGGGTGAGTGTCAAGAGGATGGAACCAGACTCTCTTTGGTGGTGCCCAACAATAGGATGTGTGGCAATGGGCACAGACTGAAGCATAGGAGGCTCCATCTAAACTTGAGGAGAAACTTTTTTTCTTCTAGGGTGCCAGAGCACTCAAACAGGCTGCCCAGAGAGGGTGTGGAGTCTCCTTCTCTGAGGACATTCAAAACTCACCTGGGCGCGTTTCTGTGCAATCTGCTCTACATGAACCTGTTTTGGCAGATGGATTGGATGAAATGATCTCCAGAGCTCATTTCCAACACCAGTCATTCTGTGATTCATTCTGTGATTCTTTTGTTATAGTTTTCTAATCAGTTGGTTCTGTTTCAGTTTCCTTAATGCTACGATAGTGCTGGCAAGCAGCCTAGAAAGACTTTGGCAGAGTGAGAGATCTCTATTTCTTGTCTGAACTTTGGCACAAGAATGACAGTTTTCAGGAAATACCTTAATTTATATGCTGATCCCTAATAGAGTTTTCTTGTATTCTGATAATTTTGTTTTCTCTTTCCTCTTATGAAACTTTTTCAATTTTAGCAGCATCTCCAAGTTATTTTCTCTAGGTTAATATTTAGAGCCCTATTTGCCCAGAAAATGCTTTTTATTCTGCTTGCAACGAGCAGACAATGCAAGTTTGTGTATATACACACATATATATGTATGTATAAAATGAGTAGGTGGAAGTATAGATGGCGGTCATTATATGTAGGTGAACAAATAATTAATCTTTTCTAATGAAGGTAGTTCTGACAAAGTCATTGTGTACACTTCCTTGAGCAAGTCAAGCAGGAACTGGCCAGTAATAGTTAGAAATATCTCAGAATTAAACTTTAGGACACATTTGGCCTCCCATTTCAATAGACATGTACCATTCTTAGCCATAGACTATCTTATACTTTTTCCATTTTGTCAAGTATCATTTGAATACATGGTATTTTGATAACATCAGTGAATCTATTTCTTAGTACAATCATATTCTAAACTGACCTATGACTAAATCTTGTAGTTTCTATCATTTTATTTGGATTGAATCTTTTATTTTTTTCTAACAAAAGAAACATATTGTATTTTACATATCAGTATATTAGGGAAATTTTTACATATATTTAATAAGGATGAAAAGAAAAATAGTTGCTGCATTTTATCTTTCATTAAACTTCTTTTTAACCTGACTTCTAATAATTCAGAAATTCAGAAATAATGTTTATTTTATCTGGAATGATCCAATGTCATTTGAAATAGAAAATACGGATGCTCCTGACACATTTAAGTAATAGTTACACTGTAGCAGTTATATGTTCTCTTTATTTTAAAGACTGGAATTTGAGATGAACTTTTCTATGTTGGGTAACTTCATTCTTTCTAACTTGATTTACAGTATTGAATATATCCAGGACACCAGAAAATCGCAAGCTACAGCAGGATATCAACAAAACTCACAGAACATAACCAGATGTCCTATAATGCCCAGTTTATAATTTTGCATAACAGTCATCACTTCTCTTAGCTAATGTTGCCAGGATGCTGAAGATACAGAAGTTCTCTGTTCATTCTTAATTCCCCAATCCCTCCTTTTCTGTTTTTAGAGTTCTCTCTTCAATATTTTCTTTCTACATTTTGAAGTATAATACTTAGTTCCTTGTGAAACATTCCTAGCACACAGATTAGCATAGTTGGTGAAGATTTTTTACTCTGACATCTTGAATGTTCCCATTCAATAGACGCTGAATGCCATCTTTGTGATGGTGAATTCAGTACCAAGGACAGGAAAGGTGGAGTAAGACATTCCACAGACAGACTCACAGTTAGCTCTCAGCCTTCACATTAATAAGGGGGGGGGACAGGAGGAAGAGGGAGATACTGTGAGGGTGATTAAATACCAGAGCAGATTGTTCAGAGAGACTGTAGGCTTTTGTAGTTGTTCAAGTCTCCACTGGACGTGCCCTGAGCTATCTGCTCTGATTAGAACTGTTTTGAGCAAGAGACAGGACTGGATGACACATGGAGTTCCTTCCCAACAGAATTTATGACTGTATGATTTGATTTGTCCCTTGTAAAGACTGGTGGGAAAAACAAACAAACAAACAAATGACACCAAAAAACACAAAGAAACAAAATCCCAGAATGCTTTAGATAGAGAATCACTTACTAAAACAGTATATTTTCTCTCTCCTTTATTTGTCTTTAACTTGCTTGTTTGTTCCATAAAAACTGTAAAAATGTTTTTTTCCTTTTAATACCAAGTTTTCCTAGAAGTCGTTGGATAACAATTCTGAATGTTATAAAAAATAATCCTAGATGGCACAGGACTTATTGAAAAAAAATAGATTTGTTAATAAAGATATATATATATAAATGCTTTCTAGTTTTCAGTTTGAAGTCTGATTTTCATCTTGACCTTCCCATACCATCTTTGCCAGCAACTACATTGTCTTAAATTCCTAGCTTACCGTTGTTCCCAAAGTATTCAGTGAGGTAAGAAATGGTCACATTCTGAAGAACATACTTTGTTCTGCTTTGACCACTAAATTTCTGATCAAATTAGAAAGTTTAGTTCAGATCCTTTGATATCACTGTCTTTTGTAAAATGATAAAACAATAACAGTGCACTGGCTGAATTCGATTTACATGGTTGTATTTTGCCCACTAAAATTTTAAAAGAAACTGAACAGGAATGCCAATTTTTTTCTTGGTATAAAAATTCTGTGTGGTACTACTGTGAATCATTTACCAGTAGTTATGAGGTAAGTACATTTTAGTGTTCTGTGAAAATTTTAGACACAATGTGATGAAAGGCCTTCTTGAATGCAACTTAATGTTTCGTGTTTATTTGTTTGTTGATTTAAAGATAATAAGTGGTGGTCTATCTATCTATCTATCTATCTATCTATCTATCTATGTTACTAACAAATTGATATTATGGGTAGGGGGGATGATCCTTAGCTCATCTGTTAGTAGTTTCCCAGGAAGTGCTCTGCACCTCAATCATTATTGCTAAAACTATCACTCTAACATGGAAGATTACAGTGTGATTTGTATCCTGTTATCCATTGTATTCTAAAAGAAGCATATTAGCATTAGTAACGTCTAGATAAGATTTGGAATGAAATTGGTAATAACAGGTGCTAGAAGACCTCACATGGGGCTGATTGCAATGGCAATACAATAATGCTTTCTGATCTAATAAATATGTTTGAGAATTTTTTCTCTAAATAATTTCTCTAATTCTGCTAAAGTCTGACTTCATGTTTTTTTGTTCTTGACTCCCAGTCAGAAGTTTATTTAAAAAAATAATATAAAACAAAGAAAAAACAAGTAAACAACAACAACAAAAAATAAACAGAAATTGTGCTGTATATGGGGAAAGAAGACAACAGAGAGAAGCAGAAAAATTGAAAAAGTTATCTCAACATTGCAATAATTTTAAAGTTGAGGGAGGTGCAAAATTAATTTACTCATTAATTTCATTAATGATTACATTTTGTGCAAATGAGGAAGCAATGTGCAATGTGAGGAAGCAAATTTTAGTGGAAATAATGTATGTAAAGTTTTGTTCATATAAGCTAATTTTGAAATATAAAAACTGACTTTAATTATTTATAGCTATAACTTGAGATTTTCTTATTCAAGAAATTCAGACTGCCTTATTTGTCTAATTGACAAATTCCCTTGTGTGTATATGTGTGTGTGTTTAAACTGGTGCCTCTATCTGATCTCCTTACATTCCTGCCGTATTTCTTTATGTTCTGCCTGGTTGATTTAAAAATTTTATATTTATGCCCTTTCTGACCCTGTAGATTCTACTTTATCTTATTAACCTTCTTCCTCAGTGCAAAGTGTTGTGTTGACACCCATACACATACAACTGTTTGCACATTTGGCCTGTTCTTTGTTCAGATCACTTTCTCCAAGACTGATAGAAGTACTTCAATAATATTTAGTGAGTACTTTACATACAGAACTCTTATTCCTTCTCAGGAAGCCTTTACAAATATGTCTTGACTTGTAATGAATGAATTTTGTTGGTTGTTAATAACCAGTTGACGATCCCCTAGCTTGTGCTGCCAGATTCATTCCACAAAAAGCAGCAAACCTGTGCCTGGATTGTGACAGAGGAATTTCCCCAAAATGAACTGTACCTCTGCAATCCCTCTCAGTGCTGTTCAGCACTGATAATATGCGTGATCTCTGCTGTGCATTATAACAGTCTGAGTGAAACACCATGCCATGAAGAATAACGTGTCATAGCTGCAAGTAGTTAGAGCTTCCATGTCACTTCTAGCACGTTGTCTAACAAACTCCTCTACTCCCACACAGTTTTGTGACAAAGTGCTGGGATATATTTATATACTTGCTCTCATTTAACCAAAGCAGACATCTTTGCCGTTCTAGAGCTTAGCATAGGAGGTCTTTATCAGTATGGTTGCCCTGTAAATATCCCACTTACATACCTTACAGAGTCAAATTCTGAAAGTGGGCATGGGTATAATGCAGAACTATCCCAGAGTAAACATTAATCAGTTTGCTGAAGAAGGAATGTATAAGGTGCAGGTGTTTGAAGTTTTCTGCAGCAATGTAGGAAATTGGATGTCTTAATATTAGCATATTCTGGAAATAAATTTGAATCTATACGTATATTGTCTAATACATTTTCTCTCTTCATAGAATTGCCTCAGTTGTGATGCCAAGTTTTTGTTTATTTTGGAGTTTAATTTTTTTAATTTTTTTTTTTATCTGACCAGCAGACTTAATGACTGACTCATAATCCTGATCTATACTGCCTCCTACCTAATACGGTAGTGACAAGCTGCTGGTCTTCTTCTGTTCAAAGAAAGTAAGAAATAGAAATGAAGTCTTTTGAAAAATGGGTTAGCCACTGCTATCTTGATATGATTATGCTAACAGGAATAGTGCTGACTACCTGTAAGAAATACTCCTTACCCCTGCAATGTTACACATGGACTTTAAACATTCAACATGTGGGGTTTTTTTTTGTTTTTTTGTTTTTTGTTTTTTTTTATATTAGTAAACAAAGCATTCTCATTTGAAAGGCTTTTAAAGATGGAAACATATGGAAACATATTTCAGGAAGCTTGAATTTTTATGTGAACAACAAGGACTTCTTATCTTAAACAAATTAATTTAATGAGAACAAGGCTAATGCCACTCTGCCCACAAACAAGCAGAAAATTGTCAACTATCAAGTTCAAGAACCAGTATTCATCTACCTCTCATTCCACTGAATTCTTTCATAGTTCTAACAAGCAAATACTTTCTGATAGCTACAAGCCACATTATTTCAGAATAAATGTATGAGATATTTTCCCTCTGTTTTAAGTCACACGTGTTTAGAAAGTTCTTTTTATGAAAATATCTGTTCCTACAGTGGTTTTAACCATAAAACAAACATGAAAATGACAATATTTAAGCATTACAATATGTCATGATAAACATGTTTGTACGCAGATACATATATGTGTCTGTATGAAAGGCAGATACAAAGCAACCCTTGATTCTTGTATCTGTGGTAGTCATGCAGGAAATGAAACAGCTATTTCAATGTAATTCTGTGATTTTAATAACTGTTTGAATTCTTAAGAGACTGTAAAGGGAAAATACTTGTGTTAAAAATAATCACTTTGGAAGCATTTATTTATTGCTTTTTATATCAATAAATATCAATGATAAGTTGATACTTTCTTTGATTTTCTTGTCCTTAAATAACTGAGGAGAGGGACGGTAATTAAAACTAAATCAAAATAGGAGAAGTTTGATATCATCAATATTTTTATTTTAAAAGTAATTTGCCTTTATCATATTTCTGTGGAAAGATTTTAATATGAAGTTGAAACAGATTTATAACCTTGCTCTTGGGAAAGAGTGCATTAAATTTGTACTTTGAACCTAAATATCTCTTATCTTCTAAATTTCTCTTTCAGAAAAGGAATTCCAGTAAAATATACTGTATGCACTTTAGGATTACAGATGGTTAATTCCTGCTTCCGGAAATATGCATTTATATATGGAGTGATTAAATGTGTTTTCCAAAAGTGATGATTCATTTTAGTTGACTCATCTTTGGAGAACACATTTTAAATGGGGCTGGATTTAACAAATGTTGCTGTGCCTGGTTTTGAAAATAAGTCCCACTTGAAACATTTTAAATGAAACCTCATGTCCTTTGACCTCCTGATTTTCATCAAATGTATTTGTGACCAATTTTTGGAAAATCTGAAAACTTCAGCCTAATATTCTAGTTTTCTTAATATTACCTCTACTTATCATCCAAAGACTATCAGTACTGTAAGCTTTGATGCTAATACTACTTCTTATCTCTTAAATAGTAGGTATGCTGTTTTTTTATTTTTTAGCATGTTGAAAGTAATTTCCACCTACATGCACAAAGGAGTGTAAAGCAAATACAATCCTAAGGAAATGCAGTTTCAGTATAAGCTAGTAGAAAGATGCAAGGAGAGAGAAACAGAAGGTCTGAAGAACCCAAAAAAGCAATTGGTACATGTGTTGACCAAATCCAGACTCCTGCTTATCACCTCTTGTTTATTTGCTTGGTTTTTTTTTGTTTATTTTTTTACTGTTCCCAAACAATCCTATGATTGTGATGTACAGCTTCTTAAAATAATGCTTCATTCCTTGCAGGTTTTTTAGCCTCTTCATCACCAGAAATAGTCCCCGTAACAAGGAACTCTTCTCTAGATCTTGAAGATCAGATCTGGTTCAGTAAGGTGAGTTTCAGTTTAAAACTGTACGATACTCACTAGAAATGTAGTTTGAAGAGATGGTAGGAAAACTGAATCTAAGGTACCATTGATTAAAAAAAAAAAAACAAACAACAAAACAAAACCAGAAACTTTAAATAATCAATATTTTTGCCATCATTTTCGGCAGTTGTGACTGGCAGGATTTCTTAACTTCTTTTCTTAACTTCTTATGCTGTCAATAAAGAATGAGAAATGGTCTCAACCACAAGTTCTTAAAAGAACTTCTCAAAGAATCCTATCCTAAGGGGAGAAAAGGTGTTTATTTGTATTCAGCCTGTTTCCTCTTCTTGTCTCCAAAATAGAGATACATTTTCCCCTTGTAACCTTTCTGGGGCTTAAGTGCAAATCCAATGCAAATGGGTCTGGGTTATTCTTCCACTTATACTGCTTTATAAAATGAAAGTTGTGGAACTACCTATTATAGAATAATACTGTATTCTCTTTAGAAGTGACACCATAGTGACCAAGACAGACTATTGGTTTATTCTGGAGTGGCAGTAGCTGAATAAATTTCAAAATAATTTCAAGAGGCTCATTATTGTCCTATGGTTTTTCATCCACCTCTTTAAGATGATACTGAAAGACAGCGAGATAATTCACATTTCATATGCTCTTTAAACAATGTACATTTTTATATGGGAATGTGGATATAGAAGAGAGAGCTGAACCCTGGTTGAGAAAATCCAGAAAACTCAAGGTGAATATTGGTCTTTAAACTAACTTATACCATATTTCAGAGTACTTGTGAGTATAAATACAGTGTCCTCTGCCTTCATTCATTGGCAGGTCCTAAATTGTTCCCTGACTTTTTCATCCATCTAGTTTAAGTCAACATCTCTTGTACATTTATTTCACAATGCATTCAGAGATCTCGAATTGTTTAATATCAGGTCTTGAGTGCCAGGCTACAGAAAAGAATGATAAATATTTAGAGTGATGGGTTTTTACTTTACCCTTCTTCGTCCAATTAATGATAAATCCATCCTATTCAATACACATTTAGTAAGGATTGTTTTCATTTTACAGGTAGAGTGACAGTCATGCAGAGAAATACAATAATCTATCTTGAGAGCATACAAAAACTCTGGAAATACAATCCCAGTGAGTCCTGGCTATAACACTTTTGACGTCGTTCCTCATCACTGCCCACAGTTCTGCAAGTATGGATGGTAAGAAAATAGGTTCTTATGTATGTTATATGCATTATAGTATTGTGATCTATTTGAATTTGGATAAATCTAAAAAAAAAAAAAAAAAAATTATGTTGTTTTCCAATGGCCAAGGATGAGCCAATAGTGATTTAAGGAGAAAAATAAAAACAGAGGTCAAATAAATTTACTATAAAAAGTACATGGTGGTGGGGTTGTTTTGGTTTGGTTTGGTTTGTTTTTTTCATATTGACCAATAAGGGCTAAGTGGAAATTTCGTGTATAGAAATGATATCCGATTATGGGTACAGAGTATGCTTAAGATATTTAGCTGAAGTAAATTTTATAAAATTCTAAGTACCTGAAAACAGATCTAGAAAATGAAAGTTATCACCTTGACTAGTGTTGCGGGTTTTTTGTTTGGTTGGTCGTTTGGTTGTTTGGATTGGTTTGGTTTGGTTTGGTTTGGTTTGGTTTCCATTTTGGCAATTAGCTCTATCAATAATCTCATTGAATACAGCATTTGTTTGCCTCACAAATTCATTGAAAGCTATAACATTCTTCGGGATGTTGCATGGTTAAATTAAGAAATGATCATTTTTCAGATGAAAATTTAGAAATATGTTACCTTTTCCTTGGCTCAGAGGTTAAACTTAAGGTCTTTTCCCCATACCAGAATTTCACTTTGAATGTATGCTAAACGTTAAGACAAGGTAGAATAATATGGCTGCTAGGTTGTTTCTCAGTAATGTTTTGAAGCAAATGTAGTTAAGATTTTATTCTCAATAAATGCAAATTGTATTTTCCAGTCACAATAATTCCACAGGAGAAGAAATAAAGATGTCTTATTTCTATGTCAGAGTATCATACTCTTGCAATTAAAAATTCACTGAAAAAAAATGCTGTCACACTATAAAGATATTATTTCCAAAGGGAGGCATCATTCATGTCCAAGTCTAGTTGTTTATACTCTGAAATTTTACATTCTTAAAAAATCAGTTTAAAAGAAACAGTCCTTTTTCTTCACTCTACTGATATTTTCCAACCTAAATGATTCTATGATTCTATGATTTACAGAATGAAAAACATGTTAGATGGCATATGAGTGTAAAATGAAGGACCATGCTCTATTCTCATCTACACCTACATTAATCTGGACACATTCCAGTGAAATTAAAGGAGTTATTCCTCTCTATGGAGTGAATTTACATTTAATTTCTGTGGCACTCAGTCCTGGAAAGAAGAGAATTTGTCTAGATTCAAATTTTAAGCCTGAAATTAGTGCCATAGGAAGGTGTCAGGATTTGGGCCATTTATCTCAGTACTGTCTTAGAGAGAAAACACTTGAAATTTTGTTCTAAGCCATTTCACTAGTCAGATTTTTTTGATGTTGAATACAGTAGTTAATTTCAGTCAAAAATGTTCACATTTTATAGGAAGCTGAAAAACATGACCATTGCAAAGAACTTTAAATTGGAACAGAAAAATACTTAATTATTTTTATCAATAATAATAATAGTAATGCACAGCTTTTGTTCTTGGCTAGGGTTCTTACCCTTTGAAAATCATGCTTTGTAATTTGATTTTGTTATAGGATAGGTATTTTGACATGCATTTCTTTCCAATATAGACAAATTAGTTTAAAGTAAAAATTGGAATAGGATGTGAGAAAATAATACTGAATAGCTACATGGCTATTGTTACAATAGAGACTGTGTGCCCTGTATTTCAGGGAACATATTTACAGTCTATTTCTATCCAAATGAAGGTGAGGTAACAATGTTTTTGAATAAATGCATTTGTGTGAGTGCATGTTATGAGGAGCTGTTTCGACTCAGAAACAGAAAAAAGCTTGTCCATAATTGTTTGGGAATAACTGCAGCAAAAAATGTTGGAGTGAAGATTAACGTTGATCTTCAGGATGTTGAGCTGATAGACAGAATTTGGAATCAAAGTTAGAATTTAAAATCAAATGAAAAAAGATGCCCTGTAAAACTGTAGTCTTATTTAAAAGTCAGCAGAAATTCTGTCATTGGCCTCAGTGGAAACAGAATTCTTCTGCTGCCTTATTTAATATTCACTTTTGTGAATGATTTAAAGGTGTAACACTCTAACTCTATTCATTGCTAGGTACCCTAAAGTCATGCTACAATAAACTTAAAAGTGATTACCAACATAAAACAGTAAGCTCTCGATAAAGATGTAATTTTGTAAATATTCTAACACTAGCTCTGTGTGCACATATATACACAGACCCTAGTCACAAACAGTCTCAAGAGCGAAACTAGGGAAAGTTTAGCTTTTTTTTTGTTGCTAGTTTGTCTTTTTCATACTTTTTTTCTTCAAATCAGCATTTATATTAGATAAAAATCTCCTCTGCTAGTTGTGAGTTGAACACTAAGTACATAGTTTTCCTAGGCACACAGGTGAATAAGAGAATCTGAGAGCAGATAAAGAAAAAACACCTTTACTTCTTACTTTCCTTCTATGTAAAATTTTTTACAAACTGTTAAATTACAGAATCATAGAATGGCCGAGGTTGGAAAGGACATCTTAAGGTCATCTGGTCCAACCCCACTGCTCAAGCAGGGCCACCTAGACCCAATTGCCCAGGACCATGTCCAGAAGACGCCACAACCTTCCTGGATAACCTATGCCAGTGCTTGGTCACTCTCACAGTAAAAAAGTGTTTCATGATGTTCAGAGGGAACCTCCTGTGTTTCAGTTTGTGCCCATTGCCTCTGGTCCTGTCACTGGGCACCACTGAGAAAAGCCTGGCTCCATCCTCTTGGTGCCCTCTCTTCACGTGTTTGTAGACAATAAGATTCTGACAAGCCTTCTCTTGTCCTGGCTAAACAGTCCCAACTTTCTCAGCCTTTCCCCATAGAACAGATGTTTCAGTCCATCATCTTCATGGCCCTTGAACTCCCTGCAGTCTGTCCATGTCTCTTTTGTACTGTGGAGGCCAGAAATGGACTCAGTACTCCATGTGTGGACTTCGCAATACTTACTAGAGGGGAAGGATCACCTCAATCAGCCTGCTGGCAATGCTTTGCCTAGTGCGGCACAGGATACCATGACCCTTTTTTATAGCAATGGCACATTGCTGGCTCATGTTCAGCTTGGGGAATTGGTATGGAATTGGAATTAGTATCTGCTATGATGGAAACACTGAAAATACAAGATTCAGTTCCATAAGCAGAAATGCTAGAAAGTCTTTTTAGACAGTTGATTTTCAGTGATGGACTGTTAACATCAAAGATGAAAATCTGCAGAACAATTCTAAACTTGTCCTATTAACCCAACTAGAAAATGAACATACACAAGTTCTGAGAATATGGTCCCTTTCACATTTAAACAATTTAATGAAAAAGGCCATTCAGTTCCATGTTTACCAGAAACAAGAGGTGTTATGATATTATCAAGAGATCAGTTTACTGAGCAGTCACTTAAACTTCTATGCACCAAAATCAAGTCTGCTGTGGTTTTACACAGATTTTCCTGAAAGGAGGATATGTTTTCTTTTACTTCTTCAAGCCTCTGTGACCTAATAGGAATTACCTACAAAATAAAATTTCTCACTAGAATTGTAAACATCAGAACAAAAATATGATAAAATTTGCAAATGAGGCAGCACTGTAGTCAGATGCTAGTTTTGATGGTTATGGACCCGATTTGAGTAGGTTTTGTATTAAAAGAATTGACCAATAATCAGTGAAGTCACATATACGGAAAATATGTGGCATGATCTTCGATGACTTTACAAAAATCAGTCTCCCTGTGAGATTACATATGACATATTTTATATAGTCTGAGATTTTTAGGATCTCTCTTGAATCCATGAATTGATTTGTGAGCTTGATCCTAGATACGTGCAGTTAAAAGTATGTTTGTCACAATTATTTGTTCCCTTCTGAAAGCAGTAAGTTATAAGAGGATTCAAGTTTAGTGCTAGAGTTAGATTAGGTTATGGTTGGACTCGATGATCCTGAGGGTCTCTTCCAACTGAAATGATTCTAAGTACTCTTGCCGTATGCAAGCAGCTTATTGTCAGCAACACTTAATAAAATAGAAGTAATATGTTCCACAACTTCCTTTATGAATTTTTCTTATTTATTTAAGAGGAAGGCAGGGTGGTCAATGACTTAGAACAACTTGAAACTGCTTTTCACTTTACTTAGGCTGGAGAAAATGCTAAGTGTCATGGCTATTTACCACATCCTTACATCCACATAGAGTTTGTTCACAAAGAGTAGACTAAGGCTTTTCCGAAATGAGTGAAAAGTCTACAAGCCTGCAAGGATTTTATAGAAAAGATTTAGTGCTAATACAAGTCTAGAAAGCAGGATTCAAAAGCTTTTGATGCCAGAACATTCATTAGGCTACCCCTCAGTCTCCTCTTCTCCAAACTAAAGAGACCCAGCTCCCCCAGCCTTTCCAATTGTGAAGATCTAGTCTTTTCCACTAATGTCTTCCAGTGCTAATTACACATAGAACTTCAGTACTTTAAATCTCATCATGTGTCAAGAAGGAAAAGGTGTGTTGTAACGATCTGTTTTTGTCCATGTTTGTTATGTGAAGATTTGCCAGGACATATGTTTGAGTTTTTATATCCTCCCATACTCAGGATCGGGCAAACTTGTTCCATTATATGTAAAACAAAGTTCCCTTGACAGTTTGTGTTTGGTTTTCTTCACAGTTCAACCTTTTGACTCATTATGGTCTTGGTCCATAAGAGAAGCCAGGACTCAGTGACCTCCACTGTGTATTTGGGATTTTGTACCATAACAGCAGTGACTATTCTTCAAGTACTGCCAGGGCATTTCCCAGGTAGGGAGAAGACCAGGTAGCAGCTTCTCTTAAAGTTTACTTTCCACCTGAGTGTGCCCAGTGGTGGGGAATGGGCACGAAGGATAGCAGTTCCTTAGTTTAGGAACTGAACAGAAGGCCTCAAGATGTTTCATCTGTCTCACTTTGTCAGTGCCTGTGAAACATTGTATCATGTGTATCATCCAAAGTTTTCCATGGTGCTGTCATTTTGAATACTAGCTCACCATGCTGGGTAGCTTTCGTAAACTGCTATGTAGGGAATTGTTTTTCTTTCTAGAAAATCTGCAAAATAAAAGGCTGAATGCAATATGCAAACAATATTGTTTGGAGGAAACAATATAGAATGTACCACAGGAAAAAAGTCACACAAATAATTCTGTCCAGCATTAATGATACTCTTTTAACATTTGATTTGTGGATGACTTACTTTAATAATACTAAAATATCTGTTTTAAATAGGTTTCACACATAGCAATGCATGCTTGTAAAACAAGTAATAGAATTATATTTTTTATTTTCTTTAGTAAAAGGACATTTACCTTTTCATGTAGCATGCAGTGTCATCTCATAAATATTGCTAACTGAATTGCTTTAGAGTTATGTTCTATGAAGCTATCTTCTATGTTTATTAGGTGATAAAGCATAATTTGTATATTAAAAATAACAAACATCAAGACAGGAGATTATATCATAACCTCCAGCATATTACAGGCTTGAGGCTAATTTTGTGTTTAGTCACATCTATGCCAGCAGATATATTATCTTTATATATATATATATATATATATATATATATATGAACATTTATTCAAGTCCTGGCGTCTGTCAGAAATGTGCATTTTGATGTAATTTGAATTACTTGAAAAAATACAAAATGTGCAAATTTACATCAAAAGTGAAATATTAGTTTGTATCCACAAAAATACTATAGCTATTGCAGATGCTTTTGTCAGATTCTGGTAGGATCCCCTGTTTTTGACGCCCATATATTTGTTTAATTCAGTCACAGAAACCCTCACTTTTGCTCACAGGCTCTTTAATATTAGCAGGAAATAGTTCAGTTATCCTTCTGGGAAAGGAACAACTTTGTGTTTTTTTCAGATTTTAAGTAGTAAAAAGAAAAAGACTCTCATAAGACATTTGTAGGCCCAAAATATTCCAGTGGCATCAGTGAGTCATATGGGAAAAAAATAAGCTCACCAACTGAGAAAAAGATCGTTACTTGTCAGCAGCTTCATCTCCTGTCCCACTTGCAGCCTTGTCCAAAAATCACCAAACTCTTTTTTAGCATTCTTGAAAGACAGTTACGTTTGGGTTATTCATTATTAACACACTCTAAGCCTTCCACCCATTTTAAATAATTTCTTGTTGCCGTTGATGTCGGAGATAGTAAGATCAGATGTTAAATGATCTATACAGTGATTAAGGACCTGATTCCAATTGCTTAACTTATATTTGGTATGACTTTCTCACCAGAAAGCCTGCTGAGTCAGTAGAATACATCTGAAAGTCAATGTTATTGATTCAGTAAGTGTTATTTGACTGAACTTATGAATTTTATGATTTTATAGAAGCTTACAATATGACATATAACTTAACAAATTATTTTCTTTTCAAGTACACCAGTTTCACACCAAAACTGAAGGCTAAGTAAGGATACAAAACAAAACTTGGCTATTTGACTGAGCAAAGAGCTAGCTATCTTATTGCACGCATGGAATAACTCAGAGTTACTGCTTAATGTATGAAGTTTGCTATAATTATCATGAAAGCGCCTGACTAATTCTTTTTTTGAGGATTATGTGGAGGAGTTAGATCTATAAATAATTTCTTTCTGATTCTGAGGCAGAAAATGCTGGCATATGCATCATCTATATTCTGTTTCCCTCTGCTTCAGTGGCTAAACTGGTACCTGTGAATAGTGGTTGAACTGTCAGAATCAGTCAGGCTTTTAAGAAAATGAGTTTTGACATTCCTTTCCTTAAGATGATTTCTTGTTTTTCAATTACTGCTTTCCGACTTGTGAAATTTCTTAAGGTAAACCTGAATTTCTTCTCAGACTGTCAACGAGGTGGCAGCAGTGCCACGTCGGAGCAGCTCCTATACCCTTTCCCTGACATTAAGTGTTAATGCAATTGACCAATCAGTGCTAAGATGATGGGAGGTAATTGGGTAATTGTATTTTACTGATCACAAGCAGAGAAAAGAAGGGGGGAGGGAAGAAGCGGGATGGGGAGGGGGTGGGGGGGGGGGGGGCGGGGGAGAAGACGGGGGGGAAGTGCGCAGAGAAAGAGAGAACGGAAGGGGGGAAGCAGGAATGTAACCAGAAAGACTGGCCCTGGGACATTCGCAAATCCTAAGGTGCCGCTGAAAGGTGGGGACTTAGAGAAAACCAGAGCAGCAGAAAAGCGGAGCTACTCTCAGCAGCAGCAGCGGCATCTGTCAGGAACTGGATATATACATACATGCGTACGTACATGCACACACAGGGAGAATTCAAGCTGAAACTAATGGGAGGGAGGAAGGGTTTCGGCTGTGCAAAAGGCTATGCATTTCAGGGATGAAACTAAAAACTGTAAGAAGCGTCTGTGCTACTGGGAATGTGTCGTCTTGGAAGGATGGGAAGCAGGAAGGAAAGAGGAAAGGAAGAAAAGGGGGAAGATAACTGGCATGTGGAAGAAGATGGGAGACTAACTCACTGCTGTGCAGAAGGAAAATCCAACTTGTAGATCTGAAATACACCAGGCTGAGCTTGGAAATGAGATCAGACCTGCATTGAAACAGAGAAAGGGAGGCAAAGGGAGGCAGAGACTGGAGAGCTTTTTTCCTTCTTCCTCTCTCTCTTTCCCTCTCTCTCCTCAAAGAAGAAATAGAAGTTTATCTGTCTCGTTGCTGCTGGATCTGCATAGCTACTGGACAAAAGATGGAGAGGAAGCTGAAATGAAAAGCAAAAGGTGCTTGTGAAATTTACAGCTAAGAGGGCAAGTCTCACCTCCCCTGGCTTGTTTTGTGCACTGTCGGGGGAGTTTTAACATCATAAAGGTTTTGAGAAGTGTGGGGGGCAAAGGGGAGAGTGGGTGTTAAAAACACCCATCCCAAGTATTTTAAAAAATAACAGGAGGATGGATTTATTCTTGACAGCTGGTGGGAACCTTGAATTTTTCTCTACTCCCTCCCTTCTTCATTCCATTTTATGTGAGATTATGAAAATGCAGAGGAGTTGGAGGGAAGGCAAAAGGATATAACGTGGAGTTTGAAGCGAGGAGACGGGGCTGATGCTGTGGATTGCTGGCTTCTTGCTGAAATCAAAATCCGATTGCGCACTGGGTTGTGATTGGAAATCTAATCAGATCTTTGGAGAGGGAGAAGAGACACTAAAAGTTTATTGTTTTGACAGACACAAATAAAAATTTAGATGCAAAAGGAGATTATTTTCTAAAGGAGTGTCAGGGATAGAGAAAAACAAGAATGGGAATCCCTGTTCTAATGTGGAGGCACACGGATTGGATAATTGATAGTGCAGCAAAGAAGGGGAAGAAGAAAATTGCCTGGCAAGACCTGGATCTTAACAGTCACAACAAAATTACATTAAAAGAATACAGATGGAGGGTTGCTTAAAAAGAAATACAGACATTTCTGCTCTCCAGAGGAAAAACAAATAGTGAACAATGGAGAGCAATGGAGCCAGAGAGGCAGAAAGCCTCAGAAAAAGGAAACCAGGCAAAGGATCCACATTGGAATGAAAAGTTTCAGAAAGGAGAAGGACCATTCATCCTCTTCAAGGATTTCTTTTTTTTTTTTTTTTCCCTGTTATTTTAAACCACTCTTCTCCAGTGAAACCAAACATCAATGTTACCACTACAGGAATCTTATCAGAAAAGTTGAAAGCCACAGGAGAAAATAAAGGATGGATAAGAAGAAAACAAAATTGCTGGAGGGGGAGAGTTCAGCAGTGTTGGGTTGGATTGGCAGCTGTATGGACTGAAATTTCTGGAAAATTGCAATTGGATATCCTTTTATTTCCTTTTTTTGTTTGTTTTTAATTTTGGTTTGGTTGCTGAAATGAAATAGTTTTCTAACCCCTCCCCCATCCTGTTTTTTCATAACCACTTGGATTTCCAGCTGGATAGTCTTTGAGGATACAGTAAGTACACTTTCCATTTTATTCTTTTGTGGGAAAGAAATTATGCCCCACTGCCTCTTTTCTTTCTTCCTTATTCTCTTTTATTGGTCTTTTCCCCCACCTGAGTAAAGAATCTGACTGGATTTTGATAACGGCTGGAAAGGGGCGGTTGGGAAGGCAGAAGGAACAAGGACAGAACTGAATTCTCACAGTAGCTCAAATATTCCTGTTAGTAAAACTCCAACCTTGGTAGAATTTTGCAGACATCTGCCTGCATGGCTCTGTACCATTTGTAAATGTTCACTAGTAAAGAAATGTTTTGAGAAAGCCTCTGCAGGGAGTGGGGGGGTGCGGCCTGATTGCCCAGCCTGTGCAAATGAATGCAAGTTGCATAGAATTGGATGCACAGAGGACGGTTGTTTATTTATTTCTTTATTTATTTAGTATGTGTTTAAAATAGAGAAAGGCTCTGATTTGAATGCTGGTATCCAGTCTGACAGTGCAGGTCAATATGGTGTATTACCAGCAAAATTTTATAATCAAGCAGGGAAGTGAAGTATGGCGCTTTGTGAGAGTGGGGGGGTGTAGGACAAGAGGTTTTAATGGATTTTGAGGAGGCAGCTCTAAGAGAAATAGCACATTTTACACTCCATTGCTAAGAAAAAGCAGTAACAGGCAGAAAAAGGACATTCTTCTGTTGAAGGGGAGTTTAGGAAACTGCTGTACTAGCCATCCCTGCCCTCCAGATCTCCCAGGAAATTCTTTGTGATTTTGTGTGCCTCTCTCTTCCTGGTGAAATGTGGTAAGGGGCTATGGAATAAAGGGAGGATAAGACAGTGTTTAAAACAGAGGTCCTTGTTTTCCTGTGGAGAAGACTGCCACTTCCGTCCTGTCTCCTGGCATGACTGCTTAGCTTGTAGATAGGGAGTTTTCTTTCTCTTTCTTCCCCTTTTCTCCTCCCTCACTTGTCCTACTCAACCTTCACCTTCATATATAGAGGCTCTAGCTGAAAGTACTAGACAAAAACTGGTGGAGAAGGAGGAAGCGAAGCAGGTAATTAAATGAGCCATTGAACAGATACGGATATTTTTTGGCAGTCAAGGTGCAGAACTAGCTTTGCCACTAGTTTACTTTTCTCTAGCTGCAATATTCTGGAAGAGGGGAGAGAAGGCAGGGATATGAGAGGTGTTGGTAGGGTTGAATTCTAATGTGTGTTTGTTCATTCGTTCGTGGCAGCATTTGCCTCTTCACAAGTCTCCTATGTGAAAACAAACCAGAGCTTTAACTTCCCTAGATAAACGTGTAAATAATTATTACCATATTCCATTTGCTCCCCTTTCTGAATTCACCCACATCACCTCTGTTACTTCATCTAAATGTTCTGAATCTTTTGACATAATGTAAATGAGACTTTCTGCCTCTCAAATGTGTCCCATGCACTTCTGTTTGCTGGTCATGTGTCTTAAACATTGGCTACTTGTAAAGGATTAAGACTTAGGGTGTAATTCAGCTCCTAAGGAAATTTCTAAGAGTTTTTGTCTGGCCACGTGAACCCATTAGATCCCTTGTGCTTTTGTGTTTAGAAAATGAAGGAAGTAGGCACAGCAAAAATGGTTCCTTCCAGCTCCAATTTCGTATCTTTCTCAGTACAGCTGATTTGGTTTAACGTGAAGTGCTTTAGCCCCATTCATTTGTCTGCACACATGTTTCCTGCTAGAACACTAAATGGGTAATAAGTATGTCAGCATCTGAAAATAAGCACAAAACTCTGTTCTGTTCCTTCATGTGTCAATATCAGTCTGTGCTGTATATTGGACTACACTTAAATCAGCAGTTGCAGTAATAGACCAGTTAAATTTATGTTAAGCTGCTGTTCAGTAATTACTGAAGGAAAAAGAAGCTGTCTAAGGAAAAGATATTTCTAACTTTTCCCTGGATTGTTGTCAAGTGAACACATAAGCAAAAAATTTGATAGACCACCTCCAGTTTTTGACAACAGAAAACCACTATAGGTGCCTCATTCATTTTGTACAATAACTAGCAGGAGGACTTTCTTGATGTGATAATGAAGACCTGGTAAAATTTAGCCACCAATGTGGGCTGAAATAGGCAAACCTGGGCAACATTAAAAAGCTAGGGATCCATATTTGCTTCTAAAAACCAAGTTTCATACTTCAGTGAATCATTCACTTAATACAGTAGCCAAAAGACACATGGAACATCCCAGAGCTTAACTCATTCAATCTCAAAGTGGGAACAAGTATAGCATTTCTCATCATTTGTACTGGGGCTTACCCAGAGCCCAAAGGACTGATTATAAAAGAAATGGCCAAAAATGTCAACCCAAACCTCCAGCTAAATAAGGAGCAGCAAATCTCCTCAAGCAGAGACAAGAGCTGGCTGTCTCTACTACTTTCCGTGCATGTGCCTGGGCACAGGTGTGTCATTCATCAGCAAATGCTGGTCCTCTGGGCTGTCTTCTCTTCAAACCATGGATAATCCTTTTGGTAATGACCCCAGGCAGGTGGGATTTTGGCATTGTACAGGGAACCATTATGTGTATATTTAGGCACAAAATGCTTGTACAGAAGGAAAGAGAAAGCTATGTTGGAGCGTCCTGCTCCATTTGTTCTAATTGTTCTCCAGAACACTCCCACAAAAAGCCATACTTTATTTCCCTGCTTGATTATAAAATTTTGCTGGTAATATACAATCTCATTAATAAACTAACTGTAGGTTAGTAATGCAAGGAGGTAGCTAGTCCATGTCTTTTCACATATCAGTAGTGATTTGCACTGATCTAGAATATTAGCAGGTTGAGTTTACTGGAACAGCAATTTTTGTGTCACAATATCTCCCAGCCTGGTAGCACTGATGAGTGAAAAATCGAATTTCGGATTGGGTGAGACCCAAGAAAGTAAGCTCTAGATGTGAGCAATCATGTGGGACTGGAGGAAAAGAAATAAATTCTCGAGGTGCTGTTATGATATCATACATATAGGCTTCAAAATCATTTGCCTGTGACCAAAAATGCTGTCTCCCATTCAACATGAAGATTCTTGCTGTAGCAATATGGCAAGTGAGGCACTGGAACAGGGTGCCCAGAGAAGCTGTGGATGCCCCATCCCTGGAAGTGTTCAAGGCTGGGTTTGACTGGGGCTTTGAGCAACCTGGTCTAGTGGAAAGTATCTCTGCCCATGACAGGGAGGTTAGAACAAGATGATCTCAAAGATCTCTGCCAATGCAAACCATTCAATGATTCTGTGATGATAATATGAGACAGGAATATTTTGAATGGGGTGCAGGGCAGGATTTTTGCACATTTTGAGAGACCTTACTGCTGGTGAAAACTCACAAGCCAAGCTGTCCAAGAATGAAGGTGCAATATATTCACTGAAGGAGTACACTGTGCACAGCAGGAGTGTGTGAGAGCCTCCATCTTGGTCTTATCAGTGTACTTTCACTTGGACTTGGAGGTATCTGTTTGTTTCTGATTGCTAGTGAGGGAATGAGGAGAGAGAGAAGGGTGCTGGAATTGGTGCTGCTTGCAGTCTGGGAGGAAAAATACTCTGAAGAATGCAATTAGCACCCACCAAGTCATTTCTAGAGTAGTCAAGCTGACTTGACTTTGCAATACTATTAGTGGGAATCCTTCTTCTGCACCATCATCTATCTCCTTGCCATCTATCTCCTTGCTCTGTGAAAATCATAATGAAAAACAAGCCTCCTTCAGTTAAAAGTGCTGCCTCCACAGGATAGCCCAGATGAGAAGTATTGAGTAATATCAGGAGCCACAGTGGAAGGCAGCCTTGCAGCATGCTTGAGTCTAGAACCATAGAAAGGAACTGCCCTTAGAAAGGATCTTTCCTCCACTTCCTGTAATGGCAGAAGATATTGGGACTTGTAACATTTTGGAGTGCTCTATTTAATGAAATTATTCAGAAAATAACGATACCTGTTATTTATTTCTACTACCACAGTCTTTTTTTCTCTTCATGGATAGAAATGGGGATGCAAGAGGGAAGATGAGTGTGCTATTGCTGTGTTTTAATTGCATATTCACAAGCTGCAAGTGAATTAACACATAGTTCCTAGTATTGGGGTTGGACACTTTGCTATCTGTTAGAGAAAAAGGCAAAAATCAGGATATATGCATACATACAATAAAAAGAGAATCAGGATTTATATTTGTTATCCAAGGAAGTGAGAGCAGAACCCTGCAGAGCTTTCTGTTCATTGTTTAAATGTTGCCATAGCAATATCTCAGAGCACAAGTTACATGTTTTCCATATCTGGATTTGAGCTTTTCTTTTTCTTTTTCTTTTCCTCTCTCTCTTTTTTTTTTTTTATTTTTTTTTTTTTTTTAATTTTTATTTTTTTTTTATTTTCTCTCTCAATATGCACAACAACCAGGGGTATCTCCACAGAACTTCACACAGCAATAGAAAAAGGTGTTTGAAGGCTTCATTATTTGTTCACATATGACTGTTTGTATGTTCTTCCCTGTCATTTACTAATATATTGGAAATCCAATTAGGAGCAAATTGTTGGACAGAAGTGGTGTGTGAGGCTCTTGTTAGGACATTGAACATAATACTATATTTTTTGTAGTGGTGATATGATAATTGGATAGCTGCAGGCAAGCAAAGTGTAGCAGTCACTGACAATTAGAAACAACAATGAACTTTGCAGGACTGAATCTATTCTTTGCGCAGATTAAAATACATTTCAGGTATGTACCAGAGCTTCTGTAAATTTAAGTACTAACACCAATATAAGAACTCTTGAAATTTTGTATTCACAATGCTGAGACAAGAAAGGAACCTAGCTTATTTTGAAAGGAAGACATCAGACCACTGAATAAAATCTTCCATAGTATTTGCTGCAGAGCTTGTACTTTTTATATCAGGACTGTGGGGGAGCAATATAACCAGGAAACCAGGAGAATTAAAAAGAAAACAAACCATCTCCAAAACGAAGCAAAAAAATCCCGAAGCAATGTTTTCACATTCGAGATAATGCTTGTTCTGAAGTATCACAGCAAGATAAGTTAAATGAATTATTTTTTTGTCTGCAAACTAACAGCAATTCAGAGCATTTAGTAATTGTTTTAGGGTTCTCTTTTCAATTATTTGGCAGATATGACATCCACATAGTCCTGTACTTTAAAATAATCCTCAGAAGTATAGATATGGTTTCCTTTCATGTTTATGTGAACAGTGTGCATGGTGTTTCAAAAAGATGGACCCAATTTGAAATAACTTATAAATGAAATTTTGTCCAACTGACTTCTATAAGGCCCAGGAGCTGATGCTTTTCCTTCACTAAACATATAAGTATGATTTCTCTAGGGGTCAGACCTAATCCTGAAAGTCATTAGTCCTAATTTTAAAAAAGTCTTAGTACAGTTCTTATGTCCAGCACATTTTCTTTGTGCTTACAAACCTTTCTTCATTTTCCCCTCAATAATTGCTTCACTCATATGCCATGTTACATGGGAAATAAAGCCAAGCACATAAAGAGCCTTTTTATTGGTGAGGGGACTGCAGCATGAGTAATAACAGTGCAGGTTTCCTCACACTGCTTATCATTGTACCTCAGTCATGTTCTTAAGCAAAAGACTGCCTTAAGACCTTAATCAGGCAGTAATTCTGTTCATCTACCTTGAACTTTCCCTAGCATCTTTGAGATGGCAAAAAGACATCCAGCTGTGATGGGGATGGGAGATACCTCACTTCTCATGCCTGTGCTACTGTCCATTCATCAAATTGTGAAGCTCAGCAAATTCCATGGTCTCAACCGGAATTTGAAGAAGGGAGCTAGGGATTAAAGTTTAATCATTATTGGGTTTTCATCAGCTGTAGGCCAACAGTTTATTTTCTTTTTAATCTCTAAAACAAACTATTAGTGGATAGGTGGAAGAGGCTAGAATGGCAGTTTCTCTGGGAGAATTTTGTCTTACAGAGAATTAATTAAAAAGTTTGTTTTGATTTTGTTTTTTCTTCACCAATGACCATTTTTCTGTTCTAATGCAACACTGCAATATATATGTGCTAGTCTTCCATGCAACAAGTTTCATTCCTTTTACATGTCTTTCTCTTATCTTTTGTCACTGTGCAAAGATAAACCCATTTATGCTCCAGCTAATCTCAGTTGATACTTTAGTAATTACTTCAGCAGGATTGATCCTTCTCTGCATTTTACTCTTTTTTTTTTCCTTTTTCTAAATGAAGTACAAATTCTAGTTTTGTTCCAGAAATAAGCTAAAGGGTAATTGTTTATATTTACAGAGTTAAAAGGGTATTCCAGATATCATTTTGAATTAATATACCACAAACTTCTGAATTTCTAAATGTTCCATATACCCTTTGCAATCCCTGATGACGTTCCAGGTATTAATGCTTCTTTTTCCTAAGTGTATAATGTAATAATTGATTGATTAATTAAGCAGTCTGGTCCTTGTTACTGCCATAGAAAAACCTCAATCTATATTAACAAAACCAGATATTTTTTAAAATGTCATATATTAGGGCTGATTTCTCAGTCATGGCTAGGAGAATTTGGTGATGGTGTAATCACTGTGCATTGAATATTTACATCAATAACTGAATATTGTAACATGTTATAATTAAACAAAAAAAAGTTGTCTACCTTTTAAAGGCTACAGAAGAGCATCTGCAAGGACAGAAACTGGTTAAAGAACCACAATTTCCCCTCCCTCAATGCATGCAAGTTTCAAATGAAGTGCACAAAATGTATTAAATTCCATGAGCTTCATTGCCAAAGGGTATACAGATTGCGTTAAGGGTTTTTTTACTTAGCTGTTTGGTTTTACAAGAATTTTCTCTGCCAGTACTCTATTTGTGAGCCCTTATTGGACAGGCAGGTTCTTCTACAAGTAGTTATTTATTATTTTTCCACAGGCAAGCTTTTACATTTGTTACATTATTTAGAACTAAGGTTCATTTTTGTTACGGTTGCTGATGACACAGCTACTAAAGGGAAAGGATGGTGATCCCATTAGCCTTTCAGGTTGCTCATATGCAGTGCACAGTCTAATACTTCAATAAGAGTTTTATTGCATTTAACGCCCGTGTGAATTTTGACTGTATATGGTGCATGGAATTAAAGCAATAATGGAATTCTCTTTTGAACTGGAAAGAGGTCAAAAATCCTCACCTTCAGTGAGTGCTCTTATTGATATCCCTTTTTCTGTGGTGTACATTTCACTGAATAGTCTGACACTGAAGATTAAGTTATATACATTAAGTAAAGGCCTGGAGGTATCTATTAAAGAGTATTGAATCAAACCATAGCAGAGGATGGCTTAGTCCTCAAGTAACTTTCCATAACACATGAAAAAAAAAAATAATAGTTTTTAATGGGAAATTTCAGTATGGGGGATATGTATGAAAAATCTCATGCAGTAGTAGCAGAACGTCATTAAGAGTTGCAGAGAAATATACACAATAATTTTCTATGACAATAGGTATTGAATCTCATTTAAAGTATCATCTAGATAAGATTTTTTTTTGTGACAAAGAAAGAAGACGTTGATGATTGCCTATAGCAAATGAAAGACAAAACACAGCCAATGATGCAGCTTCAGAAAAATTTTCTACACCTGAGGAAATTTATGAGAAAAATTGATTGGAGAGGACATATAAAGAAAAGGCTGTGAATATAAACGGGACAGTTTCTAGGAATATATTGCTTTGCCAGAGAAAAACCCATATCTTAAGAGCTCACATTTGACTGTCTTTGATACAATAAAAAATGAAGCCAAAATTTAACAATTAAACCAAAATCCAAACAGACTAGTATATAGCAGATAAGAAAACAAAACCAAAAACCACTAAATTAAAAAAAATGGAAAACGGAAAACAACCCCTATAAAAGCAACCTTTAAAATTAATACAATTGATCTGATAGGAGAGAAATGTTGAGGTTGGGTGGTGGGCTTACAATATATCAGAAGTGAAGGACTTTTGTTATTGTTAATGCCACTTCAATCAGAGACATCCTCTGAAGAGCTATTGACAGAAGTGATGCAGAACTGACAGATTATTCAAATAATATTTCTATTCTGTATCTGGAAAAATAATGATTAAAAATTCTTACAATGAAAATAAAAAGCAAGTGAAAGAATATTGGAAAACTTCTATTAGGGATAAATATTTTTAAGCAAACAGTCCCGTTATACTTTTCTGAAGAGTACTCCAGAGAGTAGGTGTAGAAAATATTCCAATGATACAAAAACAACTAACTTGGTAATCATTGTCTATTTAGAATAATTGTCTATTTAGTCTGACATAAATTTTAGGTAAAATAATAGAAAATCCAACACAGGATTCAGCTGATAGAAAATTAAGGCAGGGAAATGTTTAATGGCTATAGTATGGTATTATGGGAAGTATTTTCTATCAAGCAAACATTGGACTCTTTGACAACACTGCATGGTTGGTAGATAAAAGTTACCACAAAAATATAGTGCACTTAAATTTTGAACTACATGAGATACTTAGGTAGCTCAGAAGTACTGGTCAGATGCTCAAAACTAAATATTGTGGGGAAATATGTTTGAGTGGATTATAAAGATATTGTAATTCTTTTAATCATGTTTGTATCTATCTAGACAGTTCATTGACAGAAAATTACACTTAACGTAAGTGTAGGGCCCACAGTTGGCAAAATGAACTAGAATGGCTGCGAGGGTGGGAACATGAGGTTAAACTGTGTGAATAAGATAACGGAGCTAACCAAGAGGGCATTTCCCCAAACTGATAATGCTAAAGAGGATAATTTAAAAACAAACCAAACAAAAATACAATCAAACAAATCAAAATAGTTTAAAAATGTATTTAAAACTGAAACAAAACAAATAACCTTCTTAAACAAAGCTTGGAAAAAAAAGTAGAAAAGAAGCATGAACCTTTTTAAGTATAAGTGGCTGGGCAAGTGAGAGAAACAGAGCAAAATAACTTGTTTGACACTGCCAGATGTTGCCCCATGTGATTGCAAACTTTGGCTTGGTCTGGCCAAACTGCCTCTGTGCTGGGTACTGTGAGGAGACACCATCCGGTTAGTGGCATGATCACACAGGGTGCAACAAGCAGGGACCCACACCTTATGAGCACATGTGTGAACTGTGAGTGCTTTCTTCTGAGACTGTTCATTAACAGATAGCATGAGACCACACAGAGCTGGACCACCCATGTCTTGAGGAACGAGCAAATGGGGGAGACTGCACTCCAGACGTGGGGATGTGCGTGTAACGCACATGGCCTCTGAGAGTATCTGAATATTACTTTGCAGGATTAATTATATAGGATTATTTATAAGTTTTTAGATGTTTATTGTCAATTTGTACATATCCAGTATTGTGGTTTATCTCTTGTATTGCTGATCCTGAGCTGACAGTGAATGTTAGTTAATTAAATATTGTTGGTTATAGTGATGTGATTTAAATCACATGATTTAAGAAGTTTTTTCCTTCCAATGATAAGTATCAGCAGCATGATAAATGAGATGTGTGCAGAGTGATATTGGATGCAAAAAGTTCTGTATAAGAAGGACAGATACAGGATATACCTTCAGAATGAGGAACATTAATCTTTAAAAGCAAGTCTGAAAAGGATTTGAGATTATAACAGGCAAGAAATTCCATATGAGTTCCCACAGTGAAATTGTTAAAAAGGCTATGTCATACAATTGAATAAATAAGCAGAGATACAGAACAGTGATTTTAACAATGTCAATGGAAAAACTGGAATCCTGTTTACATTTTACTTTGTCTGCACTTTGAAAATTGTTGAAAACAGAGAAAAGAGACGTATTTTTCAGTGCTGATAAAAAAGGAAAAAAAATTCAGTGCTCAAACTTTATTAAGACATTTGAGACCTGATGTGATTCATGTATAAGGGGAAAAAATAGATGTTTAAATGTTTTCTAACATAGCAAATAAAATTCTAAGAAGCAGCAATAGCTGGAGGCTGAGGTCTCATAAATTCAGCTTAGAAATTGAGGTTAGATTTTTAATCGTGAAAATAATTCATCATTTTTAAAATTACTTGGAGAAGTTATATTTTCTCTGTCTCTGGGAGTCCATGTATTCAGATTGGATGTCTTTTTGTAAGACTGTTGTAGTGAAGCACGCATTATTGTGTATTGTATACTATAATATTCAGAAGGGCAGAGTAGATGCTTCTGAAGTTTGTGCATCCTCAACCTGTGATTCTGCAAGTAGGAGAAATCTATTCTGAACATTCATAACCAGGTTTCCAATCCAGTTAACAAATGTGTTTAGTTTGCAATGCACAGAACTCTCCAAGAGGATTTCACTATGTGGTACATCGCTTCCTCTCTGCTGAGATTCCTAGCAGTAGGCGCAAGCAGTTTTTGGGTGATCTGCTTTTTCCAATCAATTTCAATACGTCAGACTTCTATCTCGTTAGTTGGAAAAATTTCTTTTGAAATCCATTGATTTGTCAAATCTGAAATGTGTTATAGAGATTAATTTTGAAGTGTGTCCTGAGGGTGAACAAATACTCACTGTGAATACTTACTTGTACACTCAGTAGCCCATCCACTAACTTATTTGTGTAATCAAGCTTCTACCTCCTTCATAGTTGTCTTCATAATGGACATATTTGCAAGCTTTGGGTGTTATATTTCTAAAACACTGTCTTATCAGCAACCTGTTCCACCAGCCTGAAAAAGTCTGTTTGTTTAAACTAACACAGGAGTCTGATACCTAAATCAAAACCAGACAAAATGTCTTGGAGCTTTTTTCTAGCTTAGGCTTCCAGATATTAATCCAGATATAAACTTTTAGTTGGTCTTAGTACTGGACTTCTTTCCAAGTCTGAGATGGACTAAATATAGAGGTGTCAAAGTTGGTACATTCTTCTCTATTTCTCTGTGCTTACAGGCCTCTAAACATTGCTCTGTTCATGTTCTTTCTTTTTGTGAATGGTTGTTAAGCATTTTAGACTAGAAATGTGTTTTTCTGTCTTCATAAAATAACTCCATTTGTGGACTTGATTTTACTTGTTTACCTCTTTTGCTTAATGCGTGTACTTGGTTTGGGAAGACAGAGAAGAGGAAAGAATGAAGTAAGCTTGACCCTGCATCTCTGCATTATAGCTTTTTGTAGTGTAGGTTGCAACTATATGTAGTATCAGTGAGCTGTCTTCTCATATTTCTAGTTACTCTTTACCTGATTTCTTGGACAAGGTCTGTTCTAAACTCTTATGAAAAAATTACTGTTGGAGATTGAAACCAAAGATACATATTTCATACTTCTAGGTGAGGTTCGTGGTCACATTTTCTGTTTAATTCTGAGCTTCATAGCATGTTTCATAGTCTAAGTAAATTTTTTTGTGTAAACTGTACTTTTTGCGTTCAAGAGCCTTCCTGGTGTAGTGTGCAATTTTATTGTTACAGCTGAATGTAGTTAGCCTGAGAGGTCATGGTCTGTGAGAAGGTATTCTCAGAGGTAGCAAAGGGCATTCCTATGGCAGTAACTGTATTCAATTGCCATCAGCAATAAATTGTTGACAGATTCTATGTCTAGAGATATCCAGCCCTTTTTTTCTTTTAACTTTTCTGAAAAACTCACCAAAATTGCAAGTCTTAGGAGATCTTGACATAATTACTGTTTCCAGAGTGCATTCTCTGTCTGTGATGCTTCAGCACTATCAGTGTGCAAGAGCCATATTTTGAAGAGATAGGTAATAACAATCCCACTTTATTTTTCCTCTTTAACCTTCCTTCTGTTACTTACTGCTCTCCACCCATGCTGTATCTATCAGCTGCAGCTAATGAAGATATAAAACAATGGTATATTCTTTGATACTCAATTTAATTGTGTCCTCATTACTGTTTAGGCTGTTACTGAAAAAGATAACAGGACATATTCTTCCAGTAATGTGGCTTCATGAGATGCTGTTCAGAGTTACTGTGTCAGTGTATCCAAAGGAAAACTAAGACTTATTAGGTCTGATTCTCCTTGTGGCTTGTATTGTAATTTATCACTGAGTGATGCTGGAATTCAGATAGTACAAAATTGAAAGTATAGTATTTTATGCTCTCATAACATAGGCGGAAAAGGCTGTATACAAGATAGTGAGAACTTGAATCCTTTGAAGAGGGAGTCACCCCTTTTCAATACTGCAGGGAACACAGAATGCCTGCTGACCTTTAAATATTCCTAATTTTAGGAAGCTCAGGATTAGGTTAGAGACAAGGTTGTACTTCTGATTTTGCTATTCCGTTGAATATTGTACTCATTTTTGCACCCTTTACTGGACCCTGGCTTTGGGTAGATAATCTTACTTTTGCAGGGATTCTAAAAATGAATTGAATGATCTCACATGCTTACTTATAGGAGAAAACAATGTGGATGGCATGAGTATAATGCACTAACCTGAGCTTGTGCTAAGAGTGCTGACATAGGTACCACATGTTAGGTTACATTATACAAAAGCACTGTTAATCCTGACTAAGAATATCTGTCTGGGTAGTCATTGTAGTAATCAGCATTTCAAAAATTCATACCCTACTTTAGTCTTCACTTGTTATTCCACGTATATGTTCCATATATTGGGGTATATTGAGGTGATGGATTTTCAAGGAAGAAGGTTACATGATCTTTACAGTTTCCTTACAGTTTCCCGCAGAGGCCAGTAACTTCCTCTACTGTTGAAATCCTACAAAATTGATCATAGAATCATAGAATCATTTCTGTTGGAAGAGACCTTCAGGATCATCAAGTCCAACCATAACTTAACTCTAGTACTAAGTCATGTCCCTAAGAAGCTTGTCTGAACAGCTTTTAAACACCTCCAGGGATGGTGACTCCAACACTTCCCTGGACAGCCTGTTCCACAACCTGTTCCATGAAGAATTTTTTCCTAATATGCAATCTAAACTTCCCCTGGCACAACTTGAAGCCATCTAGGTTAATGTTCTTATACTGTTTTTATTTGTGCTCTCACCTTGTCCAGCATTTTGTGAGGAACCACTCTTTCACATATCCCTCATTTTCTTCCACATGCTTTATGCAATTTTTCAGTCCTTACATTTTAAATCAAATTAATTACATGTAGTTAAAATTTTGCATCATTGTTCCATTAAGTTATTACAATATGTGACCATTTTGGAGTGGGAAAAACAGGGCTTAAGTCTAGCAGACACAGTCTGGGATGGTCCTTTTCTATTTTCTCTCTCCTTGTCCCTTCCCAAATTCCCTTGTCAGAGGTTCATGTAACCAGTTCTCAAACCATTGACCTACAATGGGACCAGCCAAATGACTACAGAGGCTAACATGGATTCAGTTTGCTTCCTAGGAAAACTAGCTTTGTCTGTGCTGCTCCTCACTCCTTGACTGGAGTTTCTTATGGATGTTGTCTGTCAGTAGCTCAACTCCACCCAGTGGCAGCAGAGTTCAGAAGCTCTTTTTCTTGTACAGAGACCTTTGGTACATTTTGGTGCTCTTGAAGGCTGGAACTATCATCGAATGACCATGGCAATTTGAAGAGGTGTCTGTGGACTGGAGCAAAGCTAACAGTTGCTTGTTTCTGAGCATTACTCTGTCTCTTTTTAATGAAAGGTTAAAAACTTGCAAGATACAATGCTGTTCTTGCCAGCTTTTCCATGCAGATGGAGCTATTAAAAAGCATGAAGCTCCACTGAAACTAAAGCAAACTCTATACTGAGGAAAAATGTACTAGAAGAGCTGTCAGATTAATTTCACTGATATGAGTTGAACTGCTTCCATTACTAAAGCTACGTATATGTGTAAGTGTATGCATGTGTTTTTAAGAGTGTATGTTGCCCCTTAAAGTTTTGGAGTGTATTTGGCCTTATGATGTGTCAAAGTGATGATTCTTTGCACAGGTGTTTACATTATAGAAAACTAGTGGGGAAATGGTGTTTTTTAAAATATATTTATCTAAACACCTGTTTCCGTATATCTGTCTGTGTAGAAGGGGGATAAAAATCTTCACACACTAGTCATGTAGACCTCAGAAGAATTATAAAATTTACTATATTGGCAGCTTGGTAAAAAAGTAACTGCTTTGAGAAAGGTTCAACAATGAATATTGTTTTGTTTTGTTTTGTTTTAAAAACAAGTAATGAAAATATCCCCCACCTCCCAGAAACAAGAAAAAAAAAATCAGATCTTGTATCACATTTCTCCCTTTATACCATTACAAATGGTAACTTTCAAAAGGAAAATGCAATTAGGAGAAACATTTAAATATAGTAGAATGGACATTCTTTTACACCGTAGTGATCACCACTAGGGATTCCTTGAATTTACTCTTTGTTTGGACTCAGACTCATTAGCTGAAACAAATCACACAGACTCTGCATGCTCCATTTTACCTCTCTGTAATTTAAGATAAAGTATTGTTGCATATTGCAGGACAGCAGTTTCATATTTTATATACAGACTCTTACTTATTTTTTTCCTCCTGACTTACTTTACCTCAGGCATAAATTGAATTGAACAAACAAACAAACAAAACCAAAATTCCTTTCTTAAGATTAAGCAAGATCACAGCCCTGTCAATTCTTACTCTTGAGAGTAAATACTTGCAAACATGAAACATGAGCTTATTCAAATCTTGCTTTGATATTGTAGCTCTAACCATGTGAATAAGAAGTATTCAAGTAAAACCTATTCAGACTCTCTACATATTTTACACTGAAAGTATTATAATTTATTTTCAGTTTATACACTGGAATGTTTGAAAAGCCCAGTGCCCAAACTTTCTTTTCCCTTGACACTGAAATTTTACTTACTCTGTCAATGTTGCAGCAGTTCACAAGCTTTAAAGCTGTAAATTTCTTTTTGTCATAATTCACATCTTTAGTTGCTTCCATTTGACTTCTCAATGTGTCAATTTGTTGTGATTCCCACTGCTAAATGAAAGGTTTCTGTGGTGCCTCATGAATATATCTATTTCCTTTTATCCTTGAACCCACAGAACTGATTTCTTTACATTACCTTAGTGGAAGGTGAGGACTAATTCTGTGTGAAAGATCTAGACAACTAATTGCCAAGTATAATGCAAGTGGCTGTAAGAATTTTGGTTGTGTCGAGGGCTAGGACCTGATGCAGCTAACCTTAGCTTTAGTGGGAAGTATTTAGTCATGATAATACTTGCTTTGCTTCTCTTATGTTGAATTTGCTTATTTAGTCATGGCAAACATGTATGGAAAGGTATAAAGTCAGCAACTTGTGTTATGTAGTGCTTTTGAAATGGTAACGAATTCTCTGATATCCAATCATGTCCTTTTAATGTACTCTCTACTTACGCAGACCCTCATCCCCTCCCTCCTCTACAAATGAGCAGATAGAGAAGCTGGAAGAGTATGTGGACTTCAAAATGACTGAAATTCACAGATTCAGTCTCAGGAGGAAAGTGAAATTCACAGCTAAAGACAATTTACTGTGACCAACGTGTTCCTAGGAAACTCCAAGCACAAGCAAAGGGCTCAGTGATGTCTCTGTTTCTGACATTGTCAGTTGCCATGAGTTTGCATAAGCAGGCATGTCTTCTGCTGAATTAGAAATATTCTGATGAGTAAAAACTGTTTATTCAAGAAAGACTTTTCAAGAGAAGATCTTTGGCTGAATTTAAGGTTACTATCATGTTTTCCAGTGTCACTGTTCCTATACACGAATATACATATATACACTGTTCCTATACCCGAATATACACTGCTTATAAATCACAAATTCAGTCAAATGAAATGCAGTCAGACATCTGGTAGGTGAAAAACATAGTGCTAGATTCTTTTTTCTTTTCTTTCTTTCTTTTTCCTTAGAGCTGTCTGTGGAGGTAACAACACCATTAAAAGACTTTAATCAATATCACCAGCATGCTTGCCTTTGTTTGGCATGTTAAGTATCTAAGAATTGTGTTTAACATAGAGTCTTTGTCTTTCTTTGTCTTTTTTTTTTTTGAAAGGTGTTTTGAATAGCTTTGACAAATTGCTTCATTGTTTACTGATCTCATAATTATTCAATTTGGTTTTGGTTTTGGTTTGTTTGTGTGTGTGTGTGTGTGTGTGTGTTGGTTTTTTTTTTTTTTTTCTTACTTTAGCATTACTTAATCCTCTTTTAAAAGTCCTGGAAAAAGTTTACATTCATTCAGAACCTTCATCAAAATTGTGTGCATTGCTTAAATTCCATGTTGTCAGAGTGATAAGGATAGAAGTTATATAGAGGTACCTAACAGCTAATGAACTAAGTAAAGGAGAAATTGTCCACATGTTCAGAATTCATTTCTCCCATTCAAGGCAGAAGATCTGGCAAATTTTGCAACAAGCCACTCCCACGTTGTCACGTTTTATTTAACTGAGCAAACTGGATGAGTCAGAGCCATGACTGTCTAGGAATTTAAAGAAAATAGTTGATACTCTATCTTACAAACATACTGGTGTTTTGTGTTTTTGTTTGTTTGTTTGTTTGTTTTTGTTTGTTTGTTTGTGTTGGTTTTGGTGTGTTTTTTTTTTGTGATGGGTATTAGGTTAAGAAATGTCTGACTAAACTCCAGTGGTGAATGAGATGGTACTCTTCTTTTTTTTTGTATTTTGCTTTAGTTTGCATTGCACAAAGCAGATCTGCTTCAGACATGACTCTCCTACATCATATACTCCCTTCCTTAATGCTTCAACTAAAAATCCCTGACAATGTTCATCAGTTTTGCAGATCCATCTGATTTGCCTCTTCTGTAATAGCAGAGTTGTTCCACTATTATGGTAATAGTATATATACAACAGTGGACTGAAGGCAGAAAGCTAAAGGATTGCTTTGAATTTTAGCATGGCAGGTTTCCCTCCACTCTCTGAGTCCATTAAAGAAAATAATTGTTCTGTAATGCCAAGAAATTAGTATCCTACCATAACTCCAGAATGCTGTGAAAACCTAGCGTTGCATTATTGTGATTCCACTGAACAGTATCATTATGACTAAAATCATCTAATGTTGTGTTGCCTTTTTGTTCATATCTGGCAGGAATCAGACTATCTCACCATAGTACATAATACATTTTCTAAATATCGGTGAAAAACCAGAACATTCTTCTGAACAAGTATTGCCTAACTACAACAGAAGTGAATGGAAAATGTTGGCCCTAATTAACAATACATTCTTGCATTGAAATGTGATCAGCACATCAATCTTCTTTAGAAGAAAGCTCCTATTACCAAATGGAATGTAAATTACATTGAACATTTCTCATCCCTCAAAAAGTTGGTGCCAAAATAGGAGTTTATATGTATTTTTAAAATCCTAATCCACAATGTTTTGGAAGAGCTGACATTTAAAAAATACTATTTTTAAAAGGTAAATTTCCTTTTAAAGATTTTTGGCTCATGCTACCAAAAGCTTACCCAAACAGTCTAAGTTGCTACTCCTAGTTAGTTTCATTCTTCTTGAATAAATGTGAATGAGTAAATGAGAAACAGTTGTCATGTACCATGACTGAAAGCAAAAAGTAACGACCTGGGTTGAATTATCTTCAAAGAATGAAGATACACAGTATTAAAGCCATGGAACAAAGAATCCTTAATTTAAATTTTATGGACTTTGTATTTCCAGTTTCTTTATCACTGGTATCCCACAAGGCATAGGAATTAGCTGTCACCATTGTGATATCAGAGAGTATAAACTGAAACCCTCAAACTTCAGTTCTTTGTGTAAGACAACTAAACCTACATCTGAACATGTTTACCTACATAGTTTGCCTTTGTCAAAGAATTTCAATAGCTGCAGTTTTCACGGATTTGAACTCCTGCAACACCATTATAAAATGTTGACTCCTATCATGAAGCAAATAACGTATTTAATGAGACCTGTCTTTCAAATAAAGAAGAATTAGTGTAGTTTGGTTTTACATTTGCCTTTTCAAAGGTTATGTTGCTAGGTTATATGTCAGTGTACTTGAATAAACTAGAAGGTGAATGATCATTTTGCAGTCCTGTCATACAAGCTTTGCAAACACTTACTAGTAATAAATAGAATAGATAAATGTAGTTTAGCTTAACTGTGCAATTGCATTTATTGCTAGATCCAATCTAGATATACACAATACATGTACCCGAAGTCCAATACTGCTGTATAAAAATATATGAGTGACATACACAGAATTTCCATGGTGTACTTTATCTTCATTCCTTACCTGGATTCTTTTATAAAATCTACTTTAATTTTGCTAAGATCAGAGTATTACAGAGAACATACATACTAACTGACTTGTGTGTAACTCTCTACTTTGTACCTAGCAAAATATAACACCATTTAATATTGAATGTGCAATCAAGAAACAGCTGGGTTTCTTTTGCGGTGTCTTAGAGCTGGCCAAGAAAGTTAAATCAAAAGTCATTAAGTAATTGTTCTCATTGTTCATATGGATGCATCAGATCCTAACTCCAAACAGAGAGCCCTGACACATTAAAAGATCCATTTCACCCTTTACTTCCTCATCCTCCAAAGACATTAAATACCATTTTAATTCTTAGAAAATATTTTCATTTTCTGTAATTTTTTCCATTGCTTCTGCTACTGTTCTGGGTAGTTGTATAGATAAAATGAACTGAAGGAGTTCTGGACTCATCAAGATGCAGTAACTCAGAGATACTAATGTTAAATGGTAGCCTTTTATTAAAAGGCAAACATTTCTTGCTTGCTTCTGTATAGGGCAGTATAAGTGCAGCAAAATTTAGAATGTATTACATGTATTGTCATTATTATAAATCCTTATTTAGATAGAAAGCTATTGCTAATTAATAACAAATGGAGCAACAAAAAAAATCCACTTAAAATAATGTTAAATTAAATATATTTGTAAAAGCAAAAAAGTGTATTAAAAAGAACGTTTAGTTCATGATCATAAAACTTATACCCATGTGAATAACCCAGCTTGAAAATTCAAATTATTTTATTGTGCAGTACTTGACAATACAGATGGGAGTAAATTAAAAGCTGGACTGAATAGTTGTTTTGCTCCTTCAGTAAGGGAAGGAATATCCAAGAAGAATTCCAGGAAGAAAATTATGATTTATTTACAGTTCTAACTCAGAAAATGCCTTAATCCATAAGGAAAACAATTTATTCCAATCTGTTCATTTTAGTAACTTGCTTTTGTGTTAGAAAGCAGTGTTAAGATTTTCTTCTACTCACTTCTTCTGTCATCCTTACTGAAAAGAAAATAGCTAGAGACTGTGATCTAGATACAACCTGCAGGAGTCAGGGTGCTTTACTGTATCAGGACTAGGTCTCTCTACCGTGCAGCACTGAACCATAGAAGAGAAATGCATGTTGCTATAACAAGCCAAGTGCAAAATTGGATTACGAAGTCATTAGAGGGTGTAGTTGTTCAGCACCTTCTAGTACCTTGGGAAAGGTTATTAAACAAATTAGAATGGTTTTAAAACTAAGCATTCTGTTATTTCCAAATAGTGGTTATTAATTTTTAACTTCTAATTATTGTGCATAATGTTGGATTAAATCACATATAAAATTTAGTTTATGACACCTATAAAAGTAGATCCATGCCTGTGTAAAAGCCCCAAACTGTGAAGCTTTTCACCTGTGTCCATTTCTGTAAATTGAAACATTAGATGACAAAAAGCTTATTTTTTATCTATTTTCAGGACCTTTTTTTCAAACTAGTGTGCCTAAAAAGACCCTTTAAACTACCTAAAATTGTTACATTGCTAGTAATTTAATTCTTGGAAATTTTATTTGATTCCTTGTGTATTTAAGAGAAAATATTTGTGAACATGTCTGTGCAAGTATTTCTACCATTATAACTTAATAGAATTGGGATAATATTGGTTGGCAATCATCAAGACCATTTGCCACCTGAATTGGGGCTGTCATAAGCCACTGCATCAAATTAGCCTTTACTTTGTCAAGTTTAGTTGTAAAATCTTTCAAGAACAGATGGTCCACAGCCATCTTGCTTCTGTGCTGCATCACAGAATCACTTTTCTAATGGAGGTTTTTTCCTAATGTCAGTCTTAAATACTCTTGCAAATTTTGGCCATTGCCCCTTTTTTGATGTTACTCCTGAAAAGAGTTCACTGTGGTCATCTTTGTAAATCCCCTTAGATGACTGTAGGCTACCAACAGAGCAGCACCTCTTAGCCTCCTCTCTGCCAGACAAAACCAGCCCTACTCTCTCAACTACTTCTCCTAGAAATGTGCTCTAGACTCTGACACTTGGTAGCCTTCCTCTGAGCCCTGGTACATTTCTCCATATCCTTCTTTTAATCTGGGGCCCAAAACTTGATGCAGTATTTTAGATGAAGCCTCACTAATGCCAAGTAGAGAAGGACAGTTAATAACTTCCCTCCATGAACTGGCCGTTGTGCTTCTAACAAAGTAGTATGTGTTTTGACACTTACAGTAACAGTAGGCAGTGCTCAATGAAATTGCTTGTGTTGAACCTGGCATCCTGTATGACCTCCAGGTTCTTTCCCTCAGGGCTGCTACTCAGCCAGATTGATCTCAGCCTGTTTTAAGTCATGGTGGTTGCAAACATTTGCATTTGCTGACCTTCAAGGTATTTCTGTTGACTCAGTCCCTAAATTTTTAAGAATCCTCTTCTTCCAGCTGATGAAATAAGTAGTGGCATTTGAAGATGTGGTTCTGGGTTTAGTTTGCTTCTTTCTAGATTCAATGAATTAGAGTTCCCTTTTTCACTAAAGAAAAAAATGCATGATTTTTAAAAGACATTATTTTGTATATGTGTCTTAGTAGAACCACATAATTTTTCTCTTTTGCAGCTGTGTGATAAAGAGAAATGTCTTCAGTATTTTGTTATTACTGTCCATTCTAATAGTAAGCATACAATCAATGGCAATTATTCTTGATACTCCAGCTGTTGGCAGGAGCTGCCTTTCTAGGCCTACAGCATAGCAGTGCAAGGATCCAATTGCAGAGTGCTCTGCTGCTGCGTTTCTTGTTTGGCTTCTTATGTTTATTAGTGCAAGGCTAGATTTGAATCATTACTCCAGTTTTGCCACTCACATATTTTTCTCTGAGGACTGGCTCTTGGCTGCCTGAACATGCTGCAAATCATCTGATCAAAAAAAGAGAAAGACTACCAAATCAAAACTTATTGTAAAACAGCTTTTTAAAGTGTTCCATGGTCAGTAAAGAGACCAAAAAACCTTTTTCTATAATAACATCTAGCATTTTCAGAAAAATTCCTCTTCAGTCAATACATAAGAGGCATAATGGATAACTGTGCATTATGCTCCCTATATTTAGCCTAACATGAGCCTGGGTGGAGGGAATAATTTCTTATTTGACTGCCCCTGAAAAATGACCAAACCTTTGAGGCAAGTTAGGCTAAATAATTTGTTTTTTCTGAGGTAATCATTCTTTTATCTCACAATACCTATCCCAAGAGGTAGTAAATGTTATGTGAATTACCAGAAAAAGAAGACCACCACATTCTACTTGACTACGGTATCCATGCCTTATCCATTCTTTGTATCTTCAGGTAAAGTAGGGTTTATGTCTCTTAATATGAACTCTCTCATTATTTCAGTCTTTGTGTACTTTCCACAAAATTCCGTCTTGTAGGTGCATCATTTTTTTGTTGTTGTTGTTGTATTAGGCATGGAAAGTATCAGGAAAGATAACTGGCAATTCTAAAGATTTGTGTATAATATTTTCTTCAAGCTTATAGTTTTTCAGAAGTGCTCTGGGCTGCACTGGAAGAAACAGAAGCAAAATTTATCACACAAGAGAACAGCTCATCCAGCCCAGAGTGTCAGGTTGTATTTTTTGAAATAGTAAGTGAACAATTCTACTTTGGTTGCAATGTCATAAGCACGTGTGTGGTACAGCTAGTTATTATTGACTGTTTCTTTTTCTCCCTTCCTTCACGAACAGAAAAAAGATACAGATCAGATCTGAATAAAACATCTACTAATTTCATATCAAATCATATCAAATTGTGTGACTAGTTCAAATTTTTTAGAAACACTTCTTCATATTTATCAGAAAGAAATACAAGTGTTGTGGTGGTTTGTTGTTTTTGTTTGTTTGTTTGTTTGTTTGTTTTATTTTGGTTTTTTGTTTGTTTGTGGTTTTTTTTGGTTTTTTTTGTTTTTTTTTTTTTTCTGCCTGAATTTCAAAGTTTCCTTTTATTGTATTTATTGTATTACAAATACACAAACCCAAACTCAAAAATCTCCTTAGAATTCAAACAAGATTAGTGTTTAGCGTGGACTAGCAATACTAACAGTATTGTATGTGATGGTGATTTTTTTTTCCAAACTTATTTCAGTACATATAACTTTTCAAGGATACACAAATAGATTCAGTTCCAAGTACTCTGGAATTTTTCCCTCCAGAATTCCTGCTCCATGCAGGTTCCTACAACACAAAGTGTCAGTGAGCCATGAGCTTGTAGCAATATATGTCCTTTCTTCCTACTGTAAACCTTTTCTATCACATCATCTTTCCCATGTGTACATTATGCAGCTCAGTCCCAGATATGTAAAACCCCTGCTGTTTCATTCTCCAGTGTGTCTTTACTGCAATCTACCAATTCTTGATTTTCACCAGATTATGCAGCAATTAAGATGAATTTAGTGAAGTGTGTGAAAGAGTGAAATAGATCAGTCCAAATCATACTTTCAGATTATCAATCAAAAATATTTTTTTTTCCTTGAGTTGAAAGGAGATCCTGAGACTCAAAAAGAAAAATCCTTAAATTATGCCTCACCTGTGATTACATGTGCAGAAACAAATGCGAACAGATTTATATCCTCTAAAACATCCTGCTCTTACACACCAAATGCTCTCAAGTAAGTTAAACAGCTATGTATAGATAAATATTACTGTTGCATGTACCCCACCAAAAGACAGTAGACAGCTAAATCCCCAATTAACTGTTTTATTACAGACCTCAAGTAAAATGCAAGCTAGGAAAACTGAATAAAAAGTGCAAATAGTGCAATAGTCTTTTAATACTATTTGACTATTCGTTTCCTTACTTGGGACCAAAATCTTTGGTGTTTTGCAAAATGATACAAAATTCCCATTTGTCAAGACTGGGTGTTGAGGGGACTGAGATACAAAAATCCTATATTTTAGACACATGAGGCAAGAGACTCTAAAAGTAGATACTGATTTTTGTATTGAAAAAATGATAATATAAACATTATATAACAACATCAAGAAGGGTACTGTTAGTGGAGAATTTTAATATTAGCAGATGTTGACAGAAAACACAGTGTTAGGATACTAGTGGCTATCAGTGTTTCTCCTCCCTCTGCCTTTGACATTTGAAAATGTTTGAAAAAAGTATTGAAAAAATGTGAATATGATAAAAAAATTTCTAGAAATGTACTGCACTTCCACTTTAGCAGATTTAGAGCTTTTCAGCAAAGATTTACAAATAACAGATATTTCTGGTATCTAAAATACAGTTTCCCTGTAAAGGCAAAACTATTTTGATTTTTCTGAAACAAGGAGATATAAGTATTAATTTTCTTCTGATATCAAAAGCTTTTGAATCCTGCTTTATAGGCTTGTGTTAGCACTAAATCTTTTCTATAAAATGTCTCCAGGCTTGTAGACTTTTCACTCATTTCAGAAGAGCCTTAGTCTACTCTTTGTGAAAAAACTATGTGTATGAAAGGATGTGGTAAACAGTCATGACACTTAGCATTTTCTCCAGTCTAATTCTTTTTTCATGCATTCATCTGTTTTTTAATAAGGTCACTGAGATCCTATTGTGATAGGTGACCTTATAAAAATCATGTGGTTACAGAAAGCTACCTTATAAAGGAAGAATGTTGAACATTGTGTCCAGATGTTGTTTAAAACAGGTTTTCAGATATATAGAATCAAATATTAAAATATTAGGGTAAACACAGTGATTATACAATGACAAGGAAATGAAGTCACATCTATTTTGATAGCTCTTTTCAAAGGAAGAGGAAGGAAAATTGAAGACAAGAGAAAGAGGTGTTAAAATGTAGAGGTGCTCCAGAATGATAGAAGTAATCTCAAAGACAAATAAGGCAAATATAGATGGTTTAGCCTTCCATGGAGGCCTGTATCTAGTGGAGTGCCTCAGGGGTCAGTACTGGGGCCAGTATTATTCAATATATTCAAGAATTACTTGGATGAAGGAATAGAGTGTACTATAAGCAAGTTTGGTGATGACACCAGGCTGGGAGGAGTGGCTGACGCACCAGAAGGTTGCGCCGCCATCCAGGTAGACCAAACACGCTGGAGAGTAGGGTAGGGAGAAATTTAATGAAATATAACAAGGGCAAGTGTAGAGTCTTGCATCTGCGTAGGAACAACCCCAGGTTCCAGGATAAATTGGGGAAGGACCTATTAGAGAGCAGTGTAGAGGAAAAGGACCTGGGGGTCCTGGTGGACAGCAGGATGACCTGCCTGGACACCTTCCTGTGTAGCCTTGTCTAGGTGTTCCTGCTCCAACAGGGGGATTGAACTAGATGATTTTTCAAGGTCCCTTCCAATCCCTAACATTCTGTTATTGCTTGGTCTGTTCTATTTCCACATGTTCTCACCTAACACAATTATACCTTTGTTAGATAGATTTCAGTCTCATGAAATGTTTTGCTACTATTCAGCTTACTACCTTCATTTTATACTATTATTAGTTTCTTGGAGTTTCTTTCTCTCTGTGCCATGCTAACTAAAGATTTTCTTCCTCAAGGTCTATAATCTTCAGATATTTATTTAGCAGTGATGGACTAGTCTTTTTCTCCTAAAATAAGTTTTTCTTCCATCTCTGAATATCCTGTTTGTTGATATCATTTTGATTACAAGATTACTAGACTTATGGTGATATTACACCCATGATTGCATCAGAATCATGTAGTGTACATAGTGAAGATGATAGACTAGGTTAGTGTGAAGTATACTGGTAAAATTTCTTGGTCATCCCATATTGCTTTGAATCCAATATTCTTCCAGGTGCAGGAAATACATGTGATCAAGGCTGTGGTGACTGACAGTGTCTCCTCCTCATAGACAATGAATTTCTTTTCAGAGGAGAAGAGCATGGGCAAGCAACAGTTATTTGGTTTCTTAGTGAGACTGCTTTTAATGCAGCATAAATGAAATTCAGTATATCTGTATTTGGAATGGATGTTTCTTTTAAAGTTTTTAAATTATTTAAAGTTTCATACCTGCTTTACATAATTTTGATTATTTTAAATACAAAATAATGTGGATAACAGCATAATAACACTTAGCAGTTCTGTAGAGTTACATTTATGAAATATTTTATAGATGTTCACTAATTATTATCATGCATCTTCTTAGAAGCTGGTTAAAAATATATGATCCATTTTTCAAGGAGTGGACTGCCTTATATTTTTTAATGGTCTGCGTTGGATGTGTTGGCATGCAAGTAACCAAGTTTAAATTTCTACCATGTCTGGATTTATGGAATGCTGATATAACTTTGAACTCACTGGGAGTTCAGTAACTCTGAAGTTGAGGTCATAAGATTTCCATCACTGGGTAGCCAAAATCAAAGTTAAAAACAGCTCTTTAGTTAACATCTTCTATTAAAAATCCCAATCAACCAACCAAAACAAACAAATAAACAAACCACTTTGGCTATATAATTCAGTCCTTTAGACCCCTAGACTTGCAGTATAGCACCAAGTTAAGATTACAGATATTTTATGTATTATATTACATTTTTTATACAATCGTGATTTAATGTGTTCAGATGAAGAGTATTCATTTTGAGACTAATCTGCAGTGGTTTTTTTTGTAGCAGTATCAGTAATGTGATACTTCCCAGAAAGAAGCAACAAATTCTGTCTCTGCTAAAAAATCTGATAATGTATATATTATCTATTCAGTAAATGGCAAAAAAATGACAAAGTGTTAATATTTCACATATTTCCCAGAAAAATAAGAGAAGAAACAAAATCTGCAGTGTCTTAAACAAGTGACCCAAGAATATGTTACATTTGCATATTCCAAGTGCTGTGCTGTCTTAAAGAGGGACCTTGAAAAACTGGAGAAATGGGCTGACAGGAGCCTCATGAAGTTCAACATGGAGAAGTTCTGCACCTGAGGAATAAATTTCCATGTACCAATACAGGGCTGGAGGCCACTCAGTCTGTGAGCTTGAATAGAGGAATTGAAACAGATGATTTCCAGAGATCCCTTCCAACCTCAGCCATTCTGTTATCCTGTGGTATTCCAATACATTGCTCTGTGTAAGCACTATATTAATTAAATTTCCATGGCCCAAATTTCCCTGTTTTCTTTATGGAACTCACAGTGACTATTATCATCACGCCAGGTATCTTGTGGCAGCTGATGGCCATTCGGAACAGTTGAAGCCATAAGTATATTTGGTCAGATCCAGTGAAGAATAGCCAATCTAATACTCATTATCTATTTTAGAAACTGAATTAATTGAAATTTAAAATGCGCTCCTTTATTATTTTTATTTATTTATTTATTTTTAAATTTTAAAAATCTTTTGTGTCTAATGACTTTAACCAGCTGTAAGTATTATAAGGTTTAATTTATATACATATATGCCATGTACAAAACCGAAGAAAATAATAGAAAAGTGTGTTTTGTGTGCTCAGTATTGCAATAGGTTTATAATAAACTATGTTCTGAAAAGCAACATTACTTCATGAAGTAGTAGGTGATAGGTAACTAACATAATATATATATATATATAACCTAAGGTTGATAAATATGTCATTAGTGTTACAGTTGGAATTAATGCCTCTCCATCAGACCAATAACCAGTAGGTGAGACGGGTTGTCTCAGATGCCATTGTGCATACCGCAATTTTTTTTTTATTACAGAAAAAGTAAATGCTTGCTGGTTTTGGCTAGCAGATAACTTTTATTCTTATCTTCAACAATTTTTTTTCATCTGGCATAAGGAGCCTTGGCCCATCACTGTATTTCTTTGAGTCTTTCTTTTTTTTGTCTTTATCTTACTTCATATCACAGCATCAAGAAATCCAAGAGGATATATTTTAACCAAATTTATTCTTGCATTTTTGTGTCCTTAAGGTGATGGATGAGATTACTTATGTTAATTCTAAATGAACTGTTCCTTTTATCATGCCCTTCTCAGACAGGGAACAGACACTTGTGAATTCTTAAAAGCTGTGTTTGGGATGGAAGAAGGACCTTCTTTTCCCAGATTTCTCTATTCTGCTGCTGATCAAACTACAAATTACCCTTACATATCCAGTAGCTTAGTTATTATTGTCTGCTTGGTAGTATTTGAGTGTCATTTGAGTTTTGCTTCTTTTTTCAATTAGCATGTTTCTTTGTCATGCAGCTTTACCTGATACATAGATCCCTGTATGTTCTAATGGGAATCACCATGAGTGCTTGTGTTTAATTTTTGCATCCAGCTTCCTGTGATTATATATTCCTGGTGAGAGTGACACCAGCATTAACTTGCTGAAACTTGTTTTTCAGTTTTTGTATTGTTTCAAGTTCCATTGATTACATTTGCCTCTTATACTAATAGTTGCTTGTATGGTATATGTTTTGAAAATGTGTATTAACTGGATGTACATGTATAAAATTGATATAGGTATTCCTATATGGATAGAATATAGTTAAAATATCAGAAAAGCATGATGAAATCTGGAACTTTGATCTTTTGATTTGCAGTTTGGTAACCAGTCTACCGGAACTTCTATAAAACTGTTATTATTTTTAATACAGAGACATAATTTATTAATTAAATTGGTTTTGACACTGTGATTCCAGTTAGTAGCTAAGGACTTGCATTTCTTTTGTGCTAAGTATACTTTCATCTACCTGATTTTAAGGAGCATTGAGGGCTGCTAGGATTGCTTCTGAGTAAATGGGTTTATTACAAATTTAATTTTGTAGACTGCTGAAAATCTTCTCTTCCCACTAAATGCTGCTGAAGGTTGCTAGGAACCTCAAAGGGTTATTGACTATCACAGCTTGCTTAGCACATGGCACTACATATGTCACTTGCAATCTCTGAGTACAACAGACTTCTACTGCTGTCACTGTAGATTATTCTGTGTGGTTTTAGAGTTGTTTTGCTGTGCTTAGAATGTGAGTCCATCCCATAATAAAATGGTAATATTCTGTGGATGCAGATTGCTGGATGTAACAAAAACAAGTCACTGAATATGTGAGAGAAGGAAAGACTTGTTTTTTGTTTTTTGTTTTTGTTTTTTTATAAAAGCAATAAAATTAATTAGTCCCTGAATGTTTCACAGAAAACCTCTCCAGAACATCAAACCAGTCAATGACTGAGGTAGTGTGACAGTAATAATAAAATCTTAATTTTCTTACCAGCTTTTTTAGGTCCTTGTTCTTTTGAATTTTTTTTTTTTTTTTTTTTGTTACATGCATTCCCACATACTCTGTATAATGCCAGCAGTGTACAGAATGCACTTACCACAAAATATGTGTATCTCCAAAGCCTCAAGGCACTGAACTGCCCTTTTGTTCCATGTAACCTATTGCAGAACTACTCACAGAATGACATGCTTTACTGTGTGTCACCTTATTGCTTTATTATTAGCCTTTGTAAAGGTCAGATGGGCCTGACTCAATTCATGAGGAAACAATGCTGTATGAAGTTGTTTTTCCTCATTTTAACTCTACTGGAGTACCTGAATATTTTTCTGAGGTCTGCAAAAGTATTTTTGACATCATGTGGAAAGCGGAGTACTGTGTTCAATTCCCATTGTGGTAATCAATGAGATGTAAAATTGCAGCACTTCCATGATGCCTAGAGCCTCTCCTGACAAACCTCGTTTGGTTTGTCAGAATGCATAAAGCACTCATAAGACCATAGCATTAGCTCTATTTCTCTCTGTTGTGAATGAGCACAGAAAGAAACCACCTCTTAAGAAGACATTTTCATTTGCTTAAATAACCCTACCATGGCTGCAGTACAGCAAAATCTTTCTGTGTGTTATGCATATTTTTTTTAGGATGGAAATAGGAAACATTACCTGTATGTGCGATACAAAAAAGCAACAAGCCCATGGACTAGCTCAATAATAATTTCATTTCTGAAAATGTCATTCACACATAGGAAAAGTCAGTCAATCTAAGCTGTATTATTTAGCATATTTGTGACTACTCAAGAAAGTTACATTTGTGGCTGTCTCACTGTCTCTGATCACCTGGAACTTAAGGAAGATACAATGTAGAACTTGCAGCCTCCTTATACAGAAACAGAGAACTCTTTCTCTGAAAGTAAAATACATTTTCTAGATATTAGCAACTTTAAACCTTTGAAAGAAGTAAGCAGTCAGGAATCAGTTTAATGATGAATATATAAATTAATTTGGTTCTTCCTTAGGAACTATTTTGCAGCATATATTTAGGAGGAAGAAACTCTCAATGCACTCTTTTTTGAAGTATATAGAAGATGACATATGCCAAACAAACAAACAAACAAAAAAAAAAAAAGAAGAAAGAAAAAAAGAAAAAGGAGTGATGGTAGAGAAGCTTCTTGTCTGTGCCTCTGATGAAGATAACTACAGTCATACCTTATCAGTTCCTTGGAGATGTTTATAAAATGTTCTGTTCTCATTCCCTTTCCTACTGGAGCAAACATCAGTTATGTGTAATGGCATTTCTCATGACAACCTTAACTGATAAGCAAAGAATGGAATGACTGTTTGTAAATGAGGTATTCTTTCTCTGCACTGGTTATTCTTTTAGCATAGAAATTAAGCAGTTTGAAAGTTTCTATCTCATTCTAAATTTGGATTCCAGAACTATATGTCCATGTTCTTTGCTTAATATTGATTTTCTAATTAATAAATATGAATAAAAAGGAATTACCATTTCCAAGCTTTCACAAATTGTGTTAAACTTCTTGGCAGTGACAAAAACCAACCAACCAAACAAAAAATCCTGAATGTCATTTAAAACTGCGATTGTGTTGTAGTTCAGGGATGTATTTCAAGTGTTCCTGCTACTCTTTCAACTAGCAAGTCAGCAGTAATGAGTTTTCAGCTTATGATTGGATTGCATAATCTAGATTTAGAAAGATGCAGACTCTGAAGGTAATAACGCATCAGCCAAGAGAATAGATGGAGAACAGCATATGTTGGAATTACTCTCTCCACATGATTGTGTCAGGAGTTCAGTTCCTTAAGTCACTACTCGTGAATTCTGGGCCACAGATTGGGGAAAATATGTCAGGGAAAATGTGGAGAATGTTCTGAAAGTAAGACATCCAAAATTCTTCCTGAGATAACTTAAGAGTTCTCGAACCACTGAAACCAATCTTAAACAGAGATGTGTCACAAACATTATTTTCTCTGAAGTTCCATTTCTAAAGTCTGATAGCAGCATAATTTGTTGGATTTGTGTGTTTTAGGAGTTTTTAATTGCTTGGGGACAAAAATCTACTTCCAGAGTTGAAACTTGGCCTCATTATACTGGATCTCAGGCAAGGAATAAATTTTATTTCTGGAGAGCATTTGAAGAAAGGGACAAATCCATGGGGGTATTTTTTGGTTTTAAGTTTCACATTTATAGAGCTATTTTTATAGCAAAAATCTGATTTCTTCTTTAATACTTCAATACCTAGCTGAAGTTTTGCTGCATATAGATCATCATTTGAATTAGAGGTTTGAATGGTTTGTTCCTAGACACATTCTTTTGTTCTTATTCTTTGTACTCAGGACTTTAAAAGAATTATTGTGGATTTCCTTACATTATTGAATACATGGCTAAAATATGGTCTAAATTTTATTTTATGTAGTGTATTCTGAACTCTGTCCCTTGGTCCTATGCTCATTACTGCCAGACAGGTTAAGCAGGTCTACAGTGCAATTACCAGTTCCATGGAGGGATTGCCCCATGAGTTCCTGTACAACTGCAGTCACACAAGGTGTGATTATTTTTTCTTTCTTTTTTACTTTCCCTAATCTTGGATAAAAATGGCTTTTTGTGGGAAATGCTATGAAAGTTCAGACAGAAATTGAAAAAGTGATTAAGCTTATAGCCTATACACATTTAAGCAATATTTATAACTATTTCATCCTTCTTGATGTATCACTAGGCAACCAAGAACAAAAAAACAGGGTTTTTCTCTACTGTAGGTTTGACTGAGCCTGAATCTTTTCTTGAACTCTGTTCAAAGGATATTCATGCTTTGAGTATGCTGTTAAGTAACACATGAACGCTGTTTTCTGGAATGTATTCCAGGATGCTAGGTATATATATTGTATTGAGTATCCAAAGATACTTTCAGGTCTTTGAAATGCTCTGTTGAACAATGTCTAACATAGACTGTATAGACTAGAATTGATTTCCAGACCAGATTCAAGTTAGTGATCTAGAAGGACTTGTACCTTTTATATGGTCTAACTACAAAAGTATTAATCACAAATGAAGGAACTGGAACCCAGTACTACCTTGTCAAAGCTAGATTACCAACATGTGCACTCCTTTTCATTCTAGCCCTAGAAGTTTTACATAGCTAGCAAACATGGCTCTGATTCAGGCCCACAAAGTCTAGCAAATAGACTTCTTTTCTGGAAGAGCTGAATGAAGTTCAGCCCATCAAGCTGAATGAGGAATTGAACTGTGTTTCCCCTCTTTCCTACCAAATACTTTAACTGCTAGGTTATATGCAAAATAAGAATACTTGCACTCCTGGTCATTTAAACAACCAACTTTGTTCCCTAGGATGTGTGGATGCCCTAGATTTTTAGTAATCTTAAAAAAAAAAAATCATAGATTATTACACATGCATTACAGTGGAACTAAAATGTAGACTAAATCTAGGTATAGAATAAAAACAGGAAGAAAAAAAATGAGGACATTCCTGAAAGTATCACAGTTCTTCATTTGCAATCAAATAGGGGGCATTAATGTATAGATAATTCAAGTAGAGCTGTTGTTCACAGACAAAATAAATTAATACTTCAGATGGTAAAATTCTGCTTGCAAAAGTTTCTAAAAGGCTGAACCTGCTTGTGAAGTCTAAGTCTGCTATGAGACTTTATAAGGCCTACCAGATACTAACTTTACTTGATTCCAAATTTATAATCTGAAAATGCCTAGACTTTATGGCACTGCATTTTCTGGAGACAAAAATTTACAAGTCGAGTCCATATATGTTAATCAGGGGCTGGGCAGGTCATAAATATAGTATTTTCAAAAAGGTCATCTCTGCCTTTGGTTATGGTTGTGGCATTTTCTATCAGTTTGTTTCATTATGCATGTGTGCATGCTTCTTTTGCATGAATCTGGTTTTGGCAGTTTTGGAAAAATGGGATGTTGAGCTAGAACTGAAAGCATTTCTCACATCATGGTAATCAGTATAACAGGAAGAAAGCAAACATCCCTGGTAGAGCTAAGATAGCTATTCCCTTCTTACCCTTCTGAGGGAATAGAACTAATTTTAAATTGGACGTTATTTCCATATCATATCCTTTTCAGAAGAAATAAAAAGATTTTGATGTCCTTTGCAGGTCTAAAGCCCTTTTCCAAAGGAGGTTCAGGCTTTTCAGGCCTGTTTCTATCTATTAAAACTGAATCATCCATTCTGAACCACCAATGTTGTACTATACGACCCATGTGACCAATAATACGTAATCAGTCAATGTATATGTTTTCCTAATTTTTAATTCTATTTTTTTTTTTAAAATTAATGAAAATATATTTTCAAAGGGAATTAGGTTGTTATTTAATGGACAATTTACAGACAGGAAAGCAACTGATATTTTTAACTGCCTTGCTGTAGACTAGTAAACTATACTGTTGCAATAGCACTCAAGGAAAATATTTTGATCTTTAATCTCTAATGGCTTTACAGTGATTGTTTTGTGGTTTGTTTTTGTTTTGTTTTGTTTTCAGTTTTCAATAGCAATTTTAGGATTGTTCCCTGTTTTTGTTTTTTGTTTTTTTTTTTTTGGTTTTTTTTGGTTTTTTTTGTTTGGTTTTTTTTTTTTTTTCCCCAGCTAAAAGTGTATTGCACCTCCTAGTAATGCAAGCTTCAGTGATTTCTGCTCAATATGTTGCACGGAATATTAGTTATACATCAATACTTGCTTGTCAGTCTCCACCTTACATTCACCTATTTTCATAAAAAATTACAAGTTTATTTAGATGTAATACATGCAAATAGTGACACACTGTTGACATTCTTATCAGTGATTTTACTCACCCCTTGTATTTTCTTACTTGCTTATTAGAAAAAGGCAATGAGCTCTGGTTTAACAAATGGTATATAAAAACTCCTTTGAAATCCAAGTCTGATCTATGAATTCAGCATTGTGCACATTTCATAAAGAGAGAGCGGTTTTTTGTATCACTTATGGTGATGTGTTGATAACATGGTAAATTGCTATAGGTTGAAAATGAGATTTTAGTTCTATGAGACCCAATACAGATCTTATTCCAAACCAATATCTGAGGATTTTGCTATCTGAGACTGATATTGCTAAGTACAGCTTAACACTTCGTTAATACTTAAAATGTGTATTATGCCACAAATTTACACAGTCAGAAAACTATATGCTTCATGTATGACTGCTGGACAATATGTGCGATGTCTTAAAAGTGAACTGTTTTGTGTGCTGCTCTATGTCAATTATTCAATCAATTTAGCAAGACTTAATATCATCATAATGACTGCATAAGTGTGTGTTTTGTAATGAGATGTACAGTTGTGGTATCAACATTGCTACCTCTGTTGGGTGGAACTGGAATTACTTAAGGTGTTCCACACAGTAGTTTCACCAGACAAGTGAAGCCATATTGACTTCCAGAGTACGACTGAGTTCTAGTTTGCCTCTTCTGTTAATTTCATAATAAGAATTTGTCCAGAAAAATGATTATATAATCATTGGATGGCATAATATTAATTAGGTTAAAAATTAAGATATCAACTGAAGTTCTATTATTCTTGATAAAGAGGGCTCCACTATTTATTTTGAGGTGACAAAAACATGAATATTTAGTTCATTCTCTGCATTACCTGTTGAATGCAGTTTGTCACTATGACCTTGCTATGACCTTGCTTTAACACTGTACATTCTTGTGTATTTCTGAGTAGACTTCCCTTTCCTAGAATTATTCTCCCAGGCATAACAATGATGTGTAGCTAAGCATGTATAGTATAAGAAAAATCATTACGTTCATTAGTATAAGACAAATTGTATTCTCCATATACTCCTGAAGAGAATCTGCTAGCTTTATAGATGTTAGCTATAGATGTTAGATATCCATTAGCTTTATAGCTTTATCTGTTAGATTTATAGATGAACAAACCAGGTCAAATCTTTCATAGTAAAAATAAATTAAACAGCTGTTTGTCAGATGAGTATCTCGAGACTACTATTAGTAGTCAATAGAATTGATCATAAAATGTCAGAAATATTGGCAGGAGGAAATATTTTTAGTGACATTTTATGTTTATAAACATGAGCACAGAAACTCACATTAAAAAGACACTAGACCAGTTTTTCACACTGTACTCTTGCTTTGAAATGAATCACTCACAGTTTTGTATTAGTTAAGTTTAATAAAACAAATAGTCTAGAAGATTGTTTCAACATGGATTAACTCATTTATTGATTAGATGTACAAAAAAATTTCCAGTCAATAAATAAGCATGAGTGAATTTCTTTGCTGTAGCAGATTGCCTAGAAAAGCTGAGAATATTATTTTAGAAATTGGTATATATAGCTTAACACAACTTGTTTTGGAGAGATAGACATGCAGAATTACCTAATCTCCATCTGCCTAAATCAAATGCAGAAGTATGAAAATATTAACATACTAGACATGCAACTATTATTTGGTAGTTTGTTTGTTTGTTTGTTTGTTTGCTTGTTTGTTTGTTTGCTTGTTTGTTTGGTTTTTTTTTCCATCTGGCATTCTTGAAAGAAGAAAAATGACAAGTGCAGTATATACAAAAATTATAGGTCTCATGCAGGAGAATAATCCTTACTCAGGATTGTATTAAGCTAAAATATCAGGAAAAAATGTAATTACTACCTCACAACAAAAAATCAAGGTTTATGGAGATTTGGCCAGTTCCTTAGTACAAAAAAGTTCTATTCTGATAAGCATACAAAATAAAATAGAACTCTGAAATAGCAGAACATGTCAACAATTGAAGGGAATGATAACCAGCAAGAATGCCTTTCCAAATCACCAAGAAAACATCAATATCTAGTTTTACTGTGCAGTAAGTCAGCAGTTATTCAGAGGTGGGATTTAACTTCTTCGCATTTACTGGTAGTACAGTATTTGTATAAAGACATTTCTCCTTGTTTAAGAAACTGTCTGGAGTAGCATTTTCTCTTTGTACCCTCTTGGACTGTTGAAAGATTTTAGACCAAATTTTGATCAGTTATTAGCATAAGTCTGAAGTAGAATCAGCGCTCTTGAAATGAGGAGCTGAGCACAAGATTAATAATATTGATTGTTTTCAGCAGATTTCTTGCAATTCTCCTTGCTGAGTTACTCAAGCAAATATACTTTTCTCTCAACAATAATACATCTTTCATGTTTTTCCTACTAACACTTCATTTTCTTCATTATGTCCTTTGTCCAAATCTTCAACATTTCATTTTGTTGTAGTCTGTATCCAGAAAACTAAGCCATTTTGAATCTCTTTTCTTTTGGGGAACAGAGGGAGACAAGAAGTGTCTTTTTGGTATACATTTTTTTTTTTTCATAAGCATAAGTGCATGGCACGTGATATTTTCCAGTGTAAATATAGTAGATTTTGTACTAAATTATAGTCTTTGAAAGTTAGGATGAGTCTACTTGCAACTTATTTTTTCCATATGCCTCGAGAGACATAATTTCTCTATTTTTTGCTTGTTTCCAAAGGATTTCCTTTGGTTGCTGCTTTGGTACAATTCCCATTTTAATCATTCTGTCAGAAAGCTTAGTATAATAGGTTTTTTTTATAAAAATGAAACAAAAAAATCTCTTCTGTTGTTTATTTACATGTTCTTGAATTATTAAAAACAGACTTCTCACTAAGGTGAGAAAGCAGACATGTAGGTCTATGCTTCTGGTACTCTTCATTAGGTTTATTTTCAGAAACTTTACCTTAACATTGAACAGCCTATGAAATCATGATCATACTTTACAAGGGAGAGAAACACCACACACTCAGTTTTTGCTTTAATAATGATACGCTGAAAAATGAACATACATATGGGGAAACTGCTTCTCAATAAATAACTACTTACTTTTGGATTATATTTGGAATTTATTTGTATTATAATAACTCTCAGGAGTACAAATTAAGATATTTGCCGGGAACTGCAAGCTTACATCATTGTGTAGAATGACTAGAGGTAAAGCAACTTAGGAAATTCTTTATAGTAAGTCCCTAAATAGAAAAAGAAATCCCAGATCTCTGTTTACTCCCAGTAACTTTCTTCCTCCTGTTCAATTAATCATTTTGCGCATTTCAGTTTCCATGGATGTTTTCACTGTTTGTAAGTACCTCTGAAAAATGAAGCTCTTTAAACCAGCAGGTTATTTTTAAATAATTTTCTATCATTGATGTCTTTGCTTATATTTTATTTGACACTGATATACCATCCAATATATTTTTGTTTTTTGTTACTTTATTAAGGAGGGTTTTTTGTTTGTTTGTTTGTTTGTTTGTTTTAATTATACTTATTTCGTACTGTTAAATATGAGTTAAATTAATATTGATGCCTAAGTATATGTAAATACCAAGATTTACAAATGCTTCCAGAATCCTACAAATGCTAACACGTTATATGCATCATTATCTTTATGTATATAGCTCAGTTGGTAAGAAATAGAAAGTGGAAGTTAGGACATCTGTTTTCAGGTTCATATTCTGTCACAGATTCCCTGTATGTTCCTTAATAAAAAAACAAAGCTACAAATCAGAAATAAATGTAATGGAGTGATCAAGGCACATTGCTGTGTCTCAATACACTATGATTTGTTATGTTTCAGTCTTCAGTTTGATCCAGAAGTAAATGCAAACTTTTTCAAATTAGTTCGGGAGTCAAAAGTAGTGAGACACAAAACCAACATCCCTATCATTTGGCCACAAGCTGTGAACATTTGGCATGCCTTTACCACATCATTTGGAAGAGCCTATTAGGCTCTCCAGGACACATATTTGACCATCTCTCTATTTTTTTTCTTTCTGATTGGAGGAGAGGGCTGTGTTGATCAAGGCATAAATTATTTGCAAAGTGCTGTTCAAATAGTATTGTCAAGAAAATAGGTATTTTTTCATGTAGTGTAGCGATATTTTCTGTGGCATCCTCAATTTTGGACTATTAATAAAGGAAAAATTACCTCTGAGGAAATAGGCCCTTCCATGAAAAGCTGATGGCTGATTCAGGGAGACACAGTCCAGATCCAGTTTCAAAAAACTTATAATAAGTAGTCCCATCCATAACTTCCAAACTGTTCTGCGATGAGTCACAGGCCCAGCAGAACATTGGTTTTAAGCTCCATTACCCTCCAGTTCCTGTATGGGAACTGCTGATGACCCAGTATAGCAGCACAAACTCTGTCTTCATGTTAAGTAAAAGCTGCAGACTGCATAAAAACAGGACGTTTACGTAAATGCTTAGTATTTCTGGGTGAAAAAGCTTATCAAATAATCAAATCAACAAGGAGGGCAAGAAATATCAGTGCCTGTTATATCAGGAGCTTCCTACAGAGACCCAGCTTTTGTCTCACAGAAAGTGGGATTTGCTTAGTTCCTAAAAGATTTCAAGGTGGTAGGTAACTCTTTCAAAACCCAGGACTGTGTCCTTCACTGAGACACTGAGGTGACATGTTTGGAGTCGAGTGTTAGAAAGAAGGAACAAACAGTTCCTTGTTTCTGTATCCTCCTTATAAAGATTCTCATAAATAAATAAATAAACAAAAACTCTCTAGAATTAGTAAAGACTAAGAAAGCTCTGTGGAGGTTGCTAGGCAGCCGAAGCCAGAGGAATAGAAAGCAGGTAGGTCTTTGAAAAGCATAATCAGAGGCTTGTGGGCTATCTGGAGTCACCATTTACTCAGTCATCTTTTTTCATAAACAAGAGACAGCAGAATTTATTTTTCTTCAGTAAATGAGCCATGTTTTTAAAATATTTGAAATAAATGCCTGTTTTATATCTCATTCCTATCAGCATTTTCAAGCTACGCAATTATATGTATTATTATTACTTCTAAAGTTTGTTTATTCATTGACTGAGACAGAAATCAGGTGTAATATATCCAGTCTATACTTTTAAAATTATTTAGCAGAGTATTTAATTTTTAAACTTTTCTCCAATTTTCATTTTCACCATAATGTACATGTAGGACTCTAACTTCCAATGCTGGAAGATATACCTTGCCCTCAAGAGGCCTGTATTTCGCTGCTGCTAATGACAGGGAAAGACCTAATTTCTACCAACATACGCTCTATGAAGTATGATAAAACTACCAATTACAGAAATATAGCAGTAACATACACACCCTCCCTATTACTGCTAAGCATGCACAAACATAGACATTTCCAATAGGCAAGGTTTTCATACGCAAGATTAGGTGGTAACGTTATTGACTAACTGCTGCCTTTGAAATCACTGCTTATCTTTATGTATTTAAGTCCTCTTGTAATTAACTATGCCTTCAGCCACTGTATTATGCAAACAAGTACAATGAGGGGATGGTATAATCTTACAACTCCCCTCCCTTCTCAGATAGTGGGATAACAGCTCTGTATCATGTTTTAGTCTACTTCAGTTGTTCTTTCCTAGTGTCTTCAAATTATGTCACTAGAAGATTTAATTGCTGCATCACAGTTTTTCAATATTTGCTTCTTTCACAGGGTGAATGCTGTGGGGGGGGTCCAGGCAGCTCTGTGAAGCCAATGGGTTAATGGATGAGGAGGTCCAGGGGTAGTTTGGGAAATGAGGAGAAGCATCACCTCCCAAGATGGTAAACCTACCAAAAAGATAATTCATGCTAGGATATTGCTATGCAATCAGCTTTTTGGGTTCCAGGGATATCATAGCTCCAGTGTACGGCAGAAAACTGATAGGGAATGGGAACACGTAGCTTTGATGCTGAGTGTTCATACAGAGTCTCCAGAAAATCTTTCAAGAACTTCTTAGACTGCACTGAGTTTCAATCCCGTTCCCGGTGGGAAGGAGAATTTGGAGGCTATAACTTACAGGGATTTTCTTGTCTTCTTGTGGACCAGTTACAGAAGACAAATCATAAGTTTACAGTAACTTTCCAAGAAAATCCTTGTGGGACTTAAAACTCATGAAAATATCAGCTTATCAGCCATATAACAATTTAGCATAGTGTTGTTTCACAGGGAGAGTTAATGGCTTTATTTTTAACTATACATAATCTTGTTTGGTTGGCTTATTTCAGTCTCACTTTCCAGGCTTAACTATTGTTTCATGGAGACTCTCTCCCATGAAGTCTTAACTATGGACATTTTTGTTGCTAATATTTCAGAAGTTCAAAAGAATATGCAAGCTAAAGAGTTGTCATCCCGCAGCATAACTGCAATGATTCTTCCTTCATGTTAAGAGGTAGAGTTGAGCTACGAAGTGCCAAAACATTAAGTTTCTCTGCTGTCCCAAAAGCTTAGCTATGTGGTGTATTTCTGAGCCCAGATATCTTTCAATATGTCTATGCTATGCGTACATTTCTGAACAAACAGTTTTTGCCCACTCATCCTAAACAAATCATTTCTTATGGTACTTTATGAAATATCTGATAGGCTGACTTGCCACTTTCAATTATTAATGTGCCTTAATATATGTAGAGTGTAAGAATTTGACAATGGAAAACCACACTGGTGGAAAATAAAATGGGATTTTTGATGCAAAAGTTTTCATAAGGATCTGTTCCCATATCTCATGAGACATCAGAAAAGCACAAAACATCATTTAATTAAGAAAGCTTTTTTTCTTTTCTCAGGAGTATAGATGTTTTGGCTGATTGAGTCCAATGTTAACCTTTCAAATGTCTCTAGGAAATACCTTTATTTTTGATGCTGGTGGGCTCCCTCCAGCTCCCTGGCATTCATTGATTAAAACCATTCAGAGATTCTACTGCTGTAATTCATAAATTGCTTCCAGACTTCACCAGGCTTGGCAGCTGCCAGAAAACAGGCCAGTCTGCAGTCATACAACATTACTGAGAGTTCTTTCTTTGTATAACCTGTAGCTGTGGTAGAGAGTCTAAAGCCTTCTTCTCTGGAAAGAATAGAAACTACTTTATTATGTGGGAGAAGCTATAAATGCAATTGTGACAGAGAAAGGTTTGATATTGGAAAGTGAGAGTAAGCATAGCTATTGCCTCCTGGATTTATACAAATGCTGATTGTTTTCAGTTTGGAATTCACTTTTCAGGACTCTCCACACAAAGTTGTTGCTAATCAATTTGGCCTAGGTTCTCCAGACTTAATTTGGTTTTCTATTATGTAAAAGAAATTAGTTAACATTTTTTTTGATAATAAGGGTTCAGTAGTCTTTACAAAAACATTTCATCAATTGGTTTTAGGTAATTTAGTGTAAACAAAAGACAAGAATAGCTTGCTTATGGTTGGAAGACATCTGAGAGCCAGAGAATCTTGCCTCAGTCCCGAGCTGTGTTTCATTTGTCTTCTTGGGTACATTTTTCTACCCATAAAATATGTAGGCTCTCATGGAAATTCCATAGTGTTCCTTTCTGATGCTTTTGTGATAATCCTTTCTCAAAAAGGGAAAAGTATCTTTGCACAAGAGTTAGAAGGGCTCATTGAAAGAGCTTTAAATGAGATTTGAAGGGGGAAAGGAATAAAACTAGGCTTGCTCAAAATAAGTGTGGGGGTAGCACACCAGCATTCGAGGGATGATGTGCCAGTGAGGTCCTGCAGCTCACTCCATGTTGTACTGAGTACACTGGAACACATTTGAAAAATCTTTATTCTAACGGGTGCAGCACAAGGAATAAATGAGATAGAAGCTTTGACCCAGTCCCAGAGCTACAACATCATTGACATAAACAAATCCTGGTGGGATGAATGTGCTGCTTTGACTGAAAACAGCTTCTCTTTTAATGCATTTTGTTTCCTGGTATATGTGCTGGTTTGACTGAAAAGGAGTTAATTTTCTTCATGCGGTTAGAAACCTTTCTTTTTCATAGTTAGCATGTTCATTATTTGGACTTAGTTTGAGAACAAGAGATAACAGCCCTGAACAGAGTTAATGTTTTTAATTGCTCCAAAACAGCTGGCTAATATTCAAGCATGACTTCCTCCAAACCCAAGACCTCTCTATGTATAAAGGGAGTAAGAGGCCAACATGGATGAGAAACAAGCCCAGGTGGAAGAAGGATGTTTATGTAATGTGGAAAAATGGACAGACCACCTGGGAGGAACACAGGAAGCTGTTAGAGTATGCAGGGGTGCAGTGAGGAAGGCCAGGCTCCACTTGGAAGCAAACCTGGCCAGGCATGTAAAAGACAACAAGAAGGGCTTCTTCAAGTACATCAGCAGCAAAAGGAAGGTTAGGGAAAATGTAGGCCTGCTGCTGAATGAGGAGAGTGCCCTGGTGACAGATGATACACAGAAGGCGGAGTTACTGAATGCCTTCTTCACTCTGTCTTTACTGCTAAAACTGTCCCTCAGGTATTCCAGGCCCTACAGACAGAAGAGAAAGTTGAGCAAAAGGAAGACTTTCTCTTGGTTGAGGAAGAACAAGTTAGAGATCATCTACACAAACTGGACATCCACAAATCCATGGGCCCCAATGGGATGCATCCATGAGTGCTGAGAGAGCTGGCAGATGTTATTGCTAAGCTGCTCTCCATCATATTTGAGAGGTCTTGGAGAACAGGAGATGTGTCTGAGGACTGGAGGAAAGCTAGCATCATTCCAGTCTTCAAAAAGAGCAAGAAGGAGGACAAAGGAAACTACAGGATAGTCAGCCTTGCCTCCATCTCTGCAAAGGTGATGGAACGGCTCATTTTGGATGTCATCTCCAAGCATGTGGAGGAAAAGAAGGTTATCAGGAGTAGTTAGCATGGGTACACCAAAGGGAAGTCATGTTTGACCAACCTGATAGCCTTCTATGATAGTGTGACTGGCTGGGTAGATGAGGGAAGAGCAGTGGACGTTGTCTACCTTGACTTCAGCAAGGCTTTTGATACCATCTCTCACAACCTCCTCATAGGCAAGCTCAAGAAGTGCATCTGGATGAATGCATGGTGAGATGGATCATGAACTGGCTAGATGGCAGAGCTCAGAGGGTAGTGATAAATGGTACAAAGTCTGTTTGGAGGCCTGTAGTTAGTGGGGTTCCCCAGGGTTCAGTGTTAGGTCCAGTCCTGTTCAACCTGTTCATCAATGACCTGGTTGAAGAGACTGAGTGCCTCCTGAGCAAGTTTGTTGATGATACCAAACTGGAAGGAAGGGCTGACACACCAGAATGCTGTGCTGCCATTCAGCAAGGCCTGGACATGCTGAAGGACTGGGCAGAGAAGAACCTAATGAAGTTTAACAAGGGCAACTGTAAGGTCCTGCATCTGGGGAGGAATAACCACAGGCACCAGTACAGGTTAAGGGTGGACCTATTGGAAATCAGCACTGCAGAGAAGGACTTGGAAGTTCTGGTTGACAACAGATTGACCATATGTCAGCAATGTGCCCTTGTGGCCAAGAAGGCCCACAGTATCCAGGGGTGCATTATGAAGAGTGTGACCAGCAGGACAAGGGAGGTTCTCCTCCCCCTCTACTGTGCTGTGGTGAGGCAGCATCTGGAGTACTGTATCCAGTTCTGGGTTCCTCATTTTAAGAAGGACAAGGAATTACTGGAGGGAGTCCAATGGCAAGCTACAAAGATGATTAGGGGCCTAGAGCACCTTTCTTATGAAGAGAGACTGAGAGAGCTGGGTCTATTCAGCCTATAGAAGAGAAGGCTGAGAGGGGATCTCATCAATGTTTATAAATGTCTCAAAGGTGGATGTCCAGAGGATGGGACCAGACTCCTTCCAGTGGTTCCCAGCAATAGGATGAGGGGCAACGTGCACAGGCTGAAGTTGGAAGGTTCCACCTGAATATGGGGAGAAACTTATTTACTTTGAGGGTGCCAGAGTACTGCAAGAGGCTTCCCAGAGAGGTTGTGGAGTCTCCTTCTCTGGAGACATTCAAGACCTGCCTGGACACACTCCTGTGTGATGGGCTCTAGGTGTACCTGCTTTAGCAGGTGAGTTTGACTAGATAATCTCCAGAGGTCCCTTCCAACCCTAACCATTCTGTGTTTATTCGATAGGGAATTAAAGGATATCTCTAGATCAACTGCCATTGTCCTTACGGGTGATTTTAACTTCCCAGACATCAACTGGGAATACCATGCAGTGGATACAAACAGGTCTAGGAAATTTCTGAAGCAAATTGAAGATGATAACTTCTTGCAGGTACTAAGGAAGCCAACTAGGAAAGAAGACCTCATAGAATTGTTGTTTTTAAACAGAGGCGACTCACGAGTGGGTGGTGATTGGTGACTGACTTGGTCACAGTGACCATGAAGTAGTTGAGTTTCAAATCATTGGCAATAGAAGAAAAACTGCCAACAAAACTTTGACCCTGGCTGTGGGTGGAGCAGGCTTCAGACTACTAAAGAAAACGGTTAGTAAGATCTATTGACAATCTGTTTTCTAAGGTACTAGGGCTCACAAATTCTGGTCAGTTTTTAAGAGCCATCTCTTACGAACACAGGAGCAGGCAATTCCAAAGTGTGGGAAATCAAGCAAACAAGGCAGAAGGCCAGCTTGGCTGTGTAGGTATCTTCTTCTAGAACCTGGGTAGAAAAGGAAAGTGTATGGAAAAGTGCAAGGGAAAAAAAAAGGACAAGTGACATGGGAGGATGACAGGGATGCTCTTTACTGCTGTAAGGAGAAAATTTATGCAGTCAAAACTTGATTGCAGTTTGAGCTGGCCAGCACTGTGAAGGACAACAAAAATATATTAACAGTAAATGGAGAATCATAGATAACATTGGTCTGTTACTTGATAAGGTCAGTAACCTCACAAATAGGGACACAGACAAAGCAGAGACATTTAATGCCTTCTTCACATCTGTTTTTAACACTGATGATGGGTCCTGGGACCCCTGGAGCCCCGTGTTTGAAGACTGTGATTGGGGGGATGATAAATTCTCAGCCAACCCTGAACTTGCTGCTCTAGCTGGATGTGCATGTATCTATAAGGCCCAATGGGATTAATCCCACAGTACTTGAAGATCTGGCCAGTGTTATCATATGTCTCTCTATTATTTTTTCAACAGTCTTTGGAGTCTGGAGAGTTCCCAGTTGAATGGAAGCTGGCAAATTTTGTCCCAGTTTTCAAGACAGGTAGGAAGAAATACCCTGATAGTAACAGGCCTGTTAGTCTCACTTCAGTGCCTGGTAAAACTATGGAGGAGATTATTCTGGGAGTTACTGAAAAACACTTGAGAGACAATGCAGTCATTGGTCATAGCCAACACAGGTTCACGAGGGAAAGTCCTGTCTAACTAACTTAATTTCCTCTTATGGCAAAGTCACACGTGCTCTATGTGGGAGAGCAACTACAATGTACTAAATTCTGCCCAGGAGTGGATGATGAGCGAATTGAGAGTGTATGGGTCAGGATCAAGGGGCAGGCTGGCAGGGGTGACACTGTTGTGGGTGTCTGTTACAGGCCACCAGATCAGGCTGAGGAAGTTGATGAGGCCTTCTATGGGCAGCTGAGAGTGGCCTCACAGTCACAGGCCCTGGTTGTTGTGGGTGATTTTAACTTCCCTGATGTTTGCTGGAAGGACCATTCAGCCAGCCAGCCACAGTGCAGGAGGTTCCTCCAGTGCATTGATGATAACTTCCTCATGCAGATGGTGGAGGAGCTGACTAGGAGAGGTGCACTGCTGGATCTTATCCTCACTAACAAGGAGGGTCTGGTCAAAGCAGTAAAGGTTGAGGGCTGCCTGGGTTGCAGTGACCACGAGATGGTGGAGTTCAGCATCTTGTGTGGCAGGAACAGAATAGCAAGTAGAATTGCAACCCTGGACTTTTGCAGGGCTAACTTTGGCCTTTTCAAGCAATTGCTGGGGGAAATCCCATGGGCAAGACTGCTTGAAGGAAAAGGGGCCCAAGAGAGCTGGATTGCATTCAGAAAATGCTTCTTCCACGCTCAGGATCAGAGCATCCCCACACGTAGGAAGTCAAGGAAGGTAGCCAGGAGGCCTGCGTGGTTGAATAGGGATCTGTTGGGTATGCTCAAGCAGAAGAGGAGAGTTTACAGGTCATGGAAGCAGGGGCTGGCCACTTGGGAAGAATATAAGGCTGCTGTTAGAGGATGTAGGAAGGCAGCTAGGATAGCCAAGGCCTCCTTAGAATTACAGCTGGTGAGAGGGGTCAAGGACAGCAAAAAGAACTTTTTCAAATACATAGCGGATAAAACTAATACCAGAGGCAATGTAAGCCCACTGATGAATGGGGTGGGTGCCCTGGTGGCAGAAGATACAGAGAAGGCAGAATTACTGAATGCCTTCTTTGTCTCTGTCTACTCTGCCGGAGGCTGTCCTGGGGAGCCATGTACCCCTGAGACCCTGGATGAAGCCAGGTCAATGGAGGAGTTTGCTTTGATCAATGAGGACTGAGTTAGGGAGCAATTAAATAGTCTGGACACGCATAAATCCATGGGTCCAGATGGGATGCATCCACGGGTGCTGAGGGAGCTGGCTGAAGTCATTGCTAGACCGCTCTCCATCATCTTTGCGAAGTCTTGGGAAACGGGAGAGGTGCCCGAGGATTGGAGGAAAGCAAATGTCACTCCAGTCTTCAAAAAGGGCAAGAAGGAGGACCTGGGTAATTATAGACCGGTCAGCCTCACCTCTGTCCCTGGGAAAGTAATGGAACAGCTTATCCTTGGTGCCATCTCAAGGCATATCAAGGATAAGAGGGTTATTAGGGGCAGTCAGCATGGCTTTAGCAAGGGTAAGTCATGCTTGACCAACCTCATAGCCTTTTATGAGAATGTAACAAGGTGGATGGATGATGGCAGAGTGGTGGATGTGGTCTACCTTGACTTCAGTAAAGCCTTTGACACAGTCTCCCACAGCATCCTCACAGCTAAGTTGAGGAGGTATGGTCTAGACAATAGAGTAGTGAGGTGGGTTGCAAACTAGCTTAAGGAGAGAAGCCAGAGAGTGGTAGTCAATGGTGCGGAGTCTAGTTAGAGGCCTGTATCTAGTGAAGTGCCTCAGGGGTCAGTACTGGGGCCAGTATTATTCAATATATTCATTAACGATTTAGACGAGGGAATAGAGTGCACTATCAGCAAGTTTGCTGATGACACTAAGCTGGGAGGAGTGGCTGACACGCCAGAAGGCTGTGCTGCCATCCAGCGAGACCTGGACAGGCTGGAGAGTTGGGTGGGGAATAACCTGATGAAATTTAACAAGGAAAAGTGTAGAGTCCTTCATCTGGGCAGGAACAACCCCAGATTCCAGTATCGGTTGGGAAATTACATATTAGAGAGCAGTGTAGGGGAAAGGGACCTGGGGGTCCTGGTGGACAACAGGATGACCATGAGCCAGCACTGTGCCTTTGTGGCCAGGAAGGCCAGTGGCATCCTGGGGTGTATTAGAAGGGGGGTGGTTAGTAGATCAAGAGAGGTCCTCCTTCCCCTCTACTCTGCCCTGTTGAGACCACATCTGGAATATTGTGTCCAGTTCTGGGTCCCTCAGTTCAAGAAGGACAGGGAACTGCTGGAGAGGGTCCAGCGTAGGGCAACAAAGATGATTAAGGGAGTGGAGCATCTCCCTTATGAGGAAAGGCTGAGGGAGCTGGGTCTCTTTAGTTTGGAGAAGAGGAGACTGAGGGGTGACCTTATTAATGTTTATAAATATATAAAGGGTGAGTGCCACGAGGATGGAGCCAGGCTCTTCTCGGTGGCAAACAATGATAGGACAAGGGGTAATGGGATCAAGCTGGAACACAAGAGGTTCCACTTAAATTTGAGAAAAAACTTCTTCTCAGTGAGGGTGACAAAGCACTGGAACAGGCTGCCCAGGGAGGCTGTGGAGTCTCCTTCTCTAGAGACAATCCAGCCCACCTGGACATGTTCCTGTGCGACCTCACCTAGGCGTTCCTGCTCCGACAGGGGGATTGGACTAGATGATCTTTTGAGGTCCCTTCCAATCCCAAACATACTGTGAACTGTGAAGGGACCTCAAAAGATCATCTAGACCAATCCCCCTGCCGGAGCAGGAACACCAAGATCAAGTTACACAGGAAGGCGTCCAGGCAGGTTTTGAATGTCTCTGGAGCAGGAGACTCCACAACCTCCCTGGGCAGACTATTCCAGTGTTCTGTCACCCTTACTGAGAAGAAGTTTCTTCTCAAATTTAAGTGGAACCTCTTGTGTTCCAGTTTGAACCCATTACCCCTTGTCCTATCATTGGTTGTCACTGAGAAGAGCCTGGCTCCATCCTCCTGACACTCACCCTTAATATATCTGTAAACATTAATGAGGTCACCCCTCAGTCTCCTCTTCTCCAAACTAAAGAGACCCAGCTCCCTCAGCCTTTCCTCATAAGGGAGATGCTCCACTCCCTTAATCATCTTTGTTGCCCTGCGCTGGACTCTCTTCAGCAGTTCCCTGTCCTTCTTGAACTGAGGGGCATCATAAGAAGGACATCAAAGTATTAGAGTGTGTCCAGAGGGCAACCAAGATGGTATAAAGTTTGAAGGACAAGATTTACGAGGAGTGGCTGAGGTCACTTGGTTTGTTCATCTTGCAGAAAAGAAGGCTGAGAGTTGGCCTCATTGCAGTCTACAACTTCCTCAAGAGGGTCAGTGTAGAGGGAGGTGTTGATCTCTCTTTGGTGACCAGCAACAGGATATGAGGAAATTGAATGAATCTGCATCAGGAGCAGTTCACTGGACATTAGGGAAACTTTCTTCGCCGAAAGGGTGGTTGGTCACTGGATCAGACTTGCCAGGTCATGGCACTAGATCTGTCAGAATTCGAGAAGCATCTGGACAACGCTCTTAGTCATATTATTTACTTTTAGGTAGTCTGGTGAAGAGCAGGGATTTGGACTCAGTGATTGACATGGGTCCCTTCCAGCTTGATATGCTCTATGCTTCTATGATTCTATAAATCTGAAGTCAATGCCATACATAATGGTTTGGATTCCAGGCTTTACACTGGGAAAATAAGTTACTCTTCAGGGCAAATATGGAAAGAAACTGAAATTAGATGAGATTACATTGTGTTATCTTCATCTGCACATACTAAATAAAGTTTGAACTTTTCCATCCCTACAGTTAATGAAAAAACAAAAGCTTAATGGATTGATGTTTCAGTCTCTGATTCACTGCTTAAATTGTGTTTCATGTGAACTATTGTTGAAAATGCTGTTTTGATGGAAGGAGGAGGAAGATAAGAATGCTGTTTTAATATAAATAGAAATTTGGAGGGTAAAAGGTAATTTATATTTTCAGTAAGAGGCTTTCACCTTCATTGGAGTCTAATGAGATCGATCTGATATCAGTACTAAGTACGTATTCTTGAATTCTGGCCAGGTTCTGCTTCTGGTGCAAACAACAAATGTTTCACATTGTTCCAGCAAATGGAGCTCTTTCTGTGCATTTCTTTGACTGGTTAGTTTATACATGGCTGCATTTTGCTGTTCTGAGTGATACTTTTTTTCTTTTTTTTTTTTTCTTTTTTTTTCTTTTTTTTTTTTGTCTAAGATGAATTGTTCTGAATTTTATATTTGTGGCAATCACTGCACCCTTCAAAGGTATTTACAGTAAAGTCATAGTAGTCAATGCTGGGTTTGGTTTTATTTTTTCTTTTCTAACAGCTAAGAAACCAGTTGTGTTCCATGATTTATGGAAAAGTTCATAACTTTCAAATGAAGTGAAGGATATACAGCTTCAGAATGAACTATGTTCTTAAACATAGTGAAAATCTCCATTTGAGAATAAGGCATGTCCCAGAGTATGTAACGGAACAGAAAAAATGAGATACTCAAACCAGAAGTTTTTTTCTCCTAATAACAATTCACATAGCTATGTTTAGAACAATGCTTGTGTTTTGAGTAGCTATAGATACTGATCTGTGTGTACACAACTAGCTCGACACAGCTGGTGATTGGTAAGGCTACAGTCACAATGGACGTGTATGCACGACTCTGTAGGCAGTGCCCACTGCTAGCAGGCAAAGCAAATACTCAGATAAGTAACTTTTTGTATTCTTTGTATCTATACGTGGAATCTGGGAGGCTTTTTTTTTTTTTTTTTTCCCCAGCAAGAGACCTCTAGGGTTTTCTCTTAGAACAAACCCTTAGACAGTAACACTTAAGAGACAAATGGAAACAGTATAACTTAGCAGTAATTCCTTCAATATTTCACAGAAACTACAGACTGTGACAAGAATAGATCCCTGCATCTCTGAAATTATGTGGGAAATCAAATATGAAAGAGATGAGTTACTGGGTAGCCTTCTCTTGAATTACTCGATGCCATGTACATTGCTCTCTCCACATCTGATAACACTGTATATAATAAATTTTGTGTGTGGTGGGTTTGTGGGTTTTTTTGTTTGTTTGTTTGTGTTTTGGTTTTTTTTTTTTTTGAGAAATGATATATTCTTTTTGTTTAAACTTACTGTGTGAAATTCCCCCTTTGTTCAAAACTGGTAGAAAAGTTAGCCCCTGCAGAGTGTCAGGATGACAATGATTCAGTGTCTCAATTTGCTTCTTTATTTTTTTTTTTTTCTTCTTTCTAAGGTTGGTTTTTGTTCATCTACCACTTTTTCTTTCTCTATTTCTCCATTATTATTTAATTTCTTACTAATGATGTTCCTCTTCCTGACTTGCTATTTCATTACTCAAGTTCTATTATGATAGGTGGCAAAAAACCAGTCATCTGATACTGAAGGAGAACAGTCTGAGGTAGTCACACTTTGTAAGACTGAATGTTAAGGCACCTTCCTCTGAATGTTCTGGTTCTTGTACTGTTGCAGAATGCTGTCCTGCACTTATCTTAGTAGAAATTTTGCTTTGACTAAAGCAGAATAAAACTGGTCGTACAAAAGTTTATCTGAATACCAAATAGTAAAATTTCTTTCCTAAATTCCCTTGACATCTTGAGGAATTGCAAAGGATTAGCTGTTGATTTGGCACCATATATTTGATAGGTATGAAAAATTCAGCTCCAAACTACTTTAAACTTTTTCTGACAAAAGAAACCATGTTATAAAAGAATAAAGGGGAGGGAAAGAATTTACTCTCGGATATATCAAGCAGATACTTTTTATTGATGTGACATTTGTACCTGTCTAGAAAATGAGGTCTCTGGGAGCTGTTAATATACCAGAGGTCAGATGCACAGCATCCAATATGGGATAATATTTATGGTGAAGATACTGAAATCTGCAACAAGAACTGAAGATTGCTAAATAAACAGCTTGAATTACACAATATGATTATTAAAAAAGCGAAGTGAAAACAACTCCCATACACAAAATGTTTGACTGCAGCTAGAAGTCCCCAGGGCATTTAAACTCATATCAACATAGTTGGAGATCACAGAATCACAGAATGACAGAAACACAGAATGTTAGGGATTGGAAGAGACCTCAAAAGATCATCTAGTCCAGTCCGCCTGCTGGAGCAGGAACACCTAGATCAGGTTGCAGAGGAATGTGTTCAGGTGGGTTTTGAATGTCTCCAGAGAAGGAGACTCCACAACCTCCCTGGGCAGCCTGTTCCAAGTTTCTATCACCTTCAATGTGAAAGAAGTTTCTTCTCATATTTAAGTGGAACCTTCTGTGTTCCATTTTGCACCCATTAGCCCTTATCACTGGTTGTCACTGAGAAAAGCCTGGCTCCATCCTCCTGACACTAGCCCTTTACATATTTATAAACATTAATGAGGTCACCCCTCAGTCTCTTCAAGCTAGAGAGACCCAGCTCCCTCAGCCTTACCTCATAAGGGAGATGCTCCACTCCCTTAGTCATCTTTGTTGCCCTGCACTGGACTCTCTCCAGTAGTTCCCTGTCCTTCTTGAACTGAGAGGCCCAGAACTGGACACAATATTCTAGTTGCAGTCACATATGGCAGAGTAGAGGGGAAGGAGAACCTCTCTCGACCTACTAACCACCCCCCTTTTAATACACCCCAGGATGCCATTGGCCTTCTTGGCCACAGGGGCAGAGTGCTGGCTCATGGTCATCCTGCTGTCCACCAGGACCCCCAGATCCCTTTCTCCTACACTGGTCCCCAATGGGTCATTCCCCTACTTGAGGGAAGTTATTCTTGTGGAGCTTAATGAAGTTTGGGGAAGGGGTGGAATTCCTGGCTATATGGTCTTCGAACAAGAGTACTCTGAAAGAAATTTGCTTGAGGGATGTGAATGAAATATAGTTGTAAGCATAGTTTAGAATAATATTTTATAGGGCTTTGTTTTTGTTTTGTTTTGTTTTGTTTTGTTTTTTCTTTTCTTTTCTTTTTTTTTTTTCCTTACAATGCTCTGTTTGCTTGTACTTTGTAAAACCTTAAACTCAAGTTTTGCTATATATAGCTTTCTTTTTATTTTTGAGCCTGTTTTGTGTTTGGTAGTAAGATGCATCACAGTGACACTGCAGGGCTTTCTACATTGCTAGAGGTAAAATGTCAGAAGAATATGTATGTAGGTAGTGCAAAAGGAATTGCACCTTGAGACACATGCTGAGAGTGCTTCCTACTGCTATGTTTGTTAAGCATCAGTATGGAGACTGCAGCTGCCAAATAGCAGCATTTGGGAAGGAATTCCCTCCGGTAGAACTGTCCTCTATTCTTCCTACTTAGAAGCAGATGGCAAAGAGGCAGCCCACATCACCAGGCAGACCTGGATATGCTGTTCCTCTTTTGTCTGAAGATTACTTTAATCCAGTAAGTCACTGCTCATTTCAGCAATACAGATATTTGAACTGACTTAAAGTAAAATAAAAATTAGTTTGGAGGTAATCCCTGGGTTTTTTTTCTAGAAAACTAGTGAGCAGTACAAACAAAGCTGATTTTATACAACATAAAACATAGTAGCTAACATAGGTGAAATAAAGCTAAACTGCTGTTAGATTTCTAGTATACTAAAGAATTATTTTATGTTCAGCAGATAGACTATTATACATTGTCATCATATTCTTTCCAATAGTATTCTAGCATTGTTATATTATGGCAGTGTCTGTGATAGTTTATGAAAAGTGCTATATGAGCATAGAATAAAAGAGAGCACTGCATCCTTCAGATGCTACAATGAGGGAAGCAATATCTTTATTCAATCTTCTTGATTTATAGCTATGATTGATTGATTGATTGATTTTACTGGGCCAATTCCAAGAGCATTTGACCACTTCACAGCCATTAACTCCTTTAGATGCATAATGTAACAGGAGATGCCTCTCTGAATACAGTGAGCCTCTGATCAATACATACAGTACATCATAACAAAAATGTCAGCACACTGGCTAATGTATTAAACAACCAACAAGCACAGAAGTGCTCAACTTCTCTGAATATTGCACTCAGATATGGGTTCCTTTAGAAAGGCTTCATGTCTAAAGCAGTAGATACTGAAAGTGAGTAGGTCATTTGTTTCTCTCTCTTTAAAAAGAAGCTGAGGCACAGAGATGAAGTGCTAAGAAAGTTAGGAATTATAGCCTCTTTCCTACTGTTTTTGATCTGGAAATCCGAGTCTTTTTCCCGACCAAATACACCACTTAATCTGTTCAAATTCATTGTCACATATCTTTATAGCACTTTGACGATCCAAGATACTACAGCTGAAAATCATCCTAACATGTCTAAACAGAGAAAAGCTGCTTTAGTTGCGGGAGTTAGAGAGGTAGTGATGGTCCTTTCTTCACTCCTGTACACTTTCTTAAATACAAAGTAGCCCTTTTTATAGCAATGGGTTAATAGTTAGTAAATATTGTCCAGTTGCATAACTAACCCTATTTAATTTTACTGGGAATACTAAGGTTTTGGCACTGCAGTCTGTATGTTTTGGGCTGTAAGCAACAGAACTTCCTATTTCTGGGTTCTTCTAAGTATATATTAAGCATTGCATCTAGTTGCTGAGTTCCACAATAATGGGTAATACTGGCAATTATCCATTAGTGACAGACTTGAGAGCCACCATAATCCATTCCTTTACTGCAGCTAAAAGTTGAATTATAAAATTGCCAGCATGACGTGTTCTTTCAGTAGAAATCTGATACTGAGTTGGTGGTTGTTTACAAATGGAGTTTCAAAAGAAAAAAATGTCATAGCCTAAATTCAAGACCAAATAGTTCAAGACCAAATAATAGCTTATGCCTTTCCTTAGCTCCATGTTTGGGAAGTTTTTCTTCTTCACTATTCTGTTCTATAATATTCCCAGGCTTTTTTTTCTTCTAGTGGTTCTGTTTCAGACAGAATGCTACCAGAAATGTTTTCCTCTTGACCTTTCCAGTGGCCCAGTTAACAAGCTGATAAGATTCAAATAACAGCTGAAGATTGCTAAAAAAATCTGAATAAAACACGCATGCAGCCATTTATAATAGTGTTTTGTTTTGTTTTGTTTTTTCTATTTCTCTTTGATTAAAAACACAATATGAGTAATGTTTTAGAAGGTGAAAAGTGAAATCTGGTTTTCAGGGGATGTAATCTGATGTGTGGGAAATTAAAACCTAATGTTATAATTAGGAGTGTTTTGCTTAAATTTAGTGGCATGCATTTTCACTTCCTGTTTACTGAGTGTGGTATTCAAATTTCTTCCTTTATGGATGTAGTGAAAGAGGAATATTAAGTGTTACTTACTTGCCAAATTTTCAGATTTTCTAAAGCCATGTGGGAACAAAGAAGTTCCTGTAGGAGAATCTAATGCAGAATTTGGTGAGAATTTCAGAATTACAACTGTAAGCTATGCTGTTTGCAGAATGTAAAAGCAGGATGTCTTTATTCCATCATGCTTAGAAATGAATTCCTGAAAAAAAAAAGACACAGCTTTCTAGACTCTCACAAGTTATCGCATTATTCATCCCTTTATTTTCAACTTAAACACAGAAAATGTTGACACAAGTAGCTACAATCCAGGAACATTTAAAATATAAATTAGAGATCACTGAGATGTATATATATATATATATATATATATATGTATATGTATATGTATATAGAGACATCTTCATAACAAAGGATATAGCCTCAATTTTTAGTCTCAGAAGCAGATTTCAGTGTTTTCCAGTCAAGTTTTACTCCTGATCTCTGGAGCCATCACAGAGCAAACAAGAGAAATTAGAAAAAAATAAATGTTTTCTGAAAACAAACCACTTTTTAAAATGTAGCCTGATCTGAAACCTCTTAATTCTGATGGAAATGTGCTCTCTGACTTCTGAGAGGGATGTTGGAGGTTTGCCTTAGTAATAGGTTACCTGTCCATGTAGCTACATGAATTTTTGTTTCTTTTGTTTTCATACTAGCTTGGACAGAAACTTCTGTAGTGTTGATTAAATTGTCTGTATGTATTTTGATGATTTGCACATTACTACAGATAAAAAGTAAACTTCAGAAGTATTGGAAACAACTGAAATGAAGGAGAGGAAGGATTGACTTAAAATGCAGAAGAGCTGTTTGTTTGCTGTAATAGTTAAGGCTTATTTGGTAAAAAAGTGTTAAATTATTTCACTTCAAAAGGAGGTTACAGAGCCATTGACATATGGTGCTCAGAATCATGCCTACCACACAGTCATACCAAGAGTGCCACAGCTATCTCTAGTGTCCTGCAGATGAAAGGACAAACTTAGTCTCATTATTATACATTATATTCTTCACTTGAAGCGCTTGAAGAGGTGGTTTATTCCCTAGTCATACCTATGAATTTAGTGCGTGTAAGAAATTATATTGAACAGGATATTTAGACAACTGTGTTGACCCTTATACTTTTCTATAGGTACCTATATTGATTATAATGAGTATTAAAATGAAACTAGATTCGTGAGAGCTATAAAACTTATAAATGATAAATTAATTTGGAATGTCTTAGCTTTATTATTTTATTCATTTTTAATCATATTTTAATGCTCCATAACAATTCTAATAAAAGTGTGCATGCACAATCCATTAACACCTCTACTTTTTACTTTCTTAATTTTCTTAGACAAGCCTCGCTGAAATGGAAATTTATCATACTCCTTCACGTTCTTCTTTTCCCCTCTTCAACATGGATGTAGTTCATATGTAAAGATTGCTATGGTAGAAATTTCTTTTTATTTCCAGTAAAATGTGGGAGGGATTGAATGGTTATACTGTATACATCTACACAAATATTATGATGCTGGCTTCAAGTGCATAATCATGTTTTAGTCATTCCTTCCCTTATATTCACCATCCATTGAGACCTTGCCTCATTCATTGTACAGGGTGACTTCAAAAAAAGGAACTGCAGACAAAGAAAGTCTGGAATGGTTTCTGATGCTTGTCTGTGCTACTGAAAGAATTGTCTTTTTTAGACTAACATGTTTTAGATGTAATATATATATATGATATATATGATTTTTTTTCCCCTGTTATTATTAGGAAGTTTAAACTCTCTCAGAGAGTACTCAGAACTCCCATAAAAACAGCTGGAGATCTGTACATAGAGGGAAAGTAGACTATCAAGTTGAGCTCAGCAGCACATCTGAGAAAGGAGGGTGTTTCCCTAGACTTTTTTTTTTGTCTCACAGTAGGTAGTATAAAGAGGAGGTATGGTAAGGACTGAATACTCCAGATGCCTTGACTTGTAGTCATTCACATATCTTACATTCCTTCAGTTTCTCTTCCAAAGAAACAGGTATGCATTTATAATATGACTTTTGATTTGTTTTGGTTTAAGTTGGTGGTTTTTACATATAGTTAAAAGCAGGATTGATTAACTTCTATATTTTTCCTCCCTCAACTCTGAAGAGAGATTTTTGATATCCTTTGATGTAGTCTTACCTTCCTCCCTCTACATTTCATCAATGTGTATTCACTTGGTCTTGTAGTTCTGTCCTTGCAAGCTTCAATAGCCGCATTATATTTGGTTCTGCTAAAGACCTCATGGAAAATACTGAAAAACATACTACTTGGAAATAATTCTGTCAATGTCTCCTTGATTTCATTTGCATCAAATCATTTTTTTTTTTTTTTTTCTTGCTGCTGACTCACCCTGTCCTTCTCTACTTCATATACATAGAGTGGTTTCCTTACACCCTCTGTCATTCTGTCTTCCAGATTGGTGGTCTAGTTAGTAATTAGTCCTTGTCTTTGTGTCCCCTAATTCTATTTCCACTCTGTCCTGAGGCAGTGATTCATTAGGTTATTGTTCTGAAGTTTATTTTGTTCTTGTTGTTTGCCCCAAGAACTCTTTATGAGGTTGGATGATGAAACAGAGAGATTACTCATCTATTTTTAAAATATTCTGCTTTTATGGGGAGGCTTGTTATTAACTTGAGAGTTATAACCTGGTTCCCCAGAGGTCTGTGCAGTGAGTGGAATTATACCAGAACAAACAAGTGCATGTTCAGGGGATGGAAACATGTGACTGGGGACACAAGAGGCAGGAGATTCCCAAGAAAGACACAGTTGCCAGGAGAAATGGCTGAGGAACAATGGTCTATTTTCTTTGTCATCTCTCCCCAGATCTTTTACTTCAATGATTATATTTAGCTTACTTTCTGAAAGTTAAAGGCCCTTCCAGCTCCTCTGTTTTTGAGTGATCTCAGCCAGTCAGTATTAACTAGTCCCTCCAGGACAAGAGAGTGAAAAACAACTGTGCTTATTGACTTCCTCATTTTGAAGGAGCTGAACTGTTTCCAGCAATTAATGATAATTTAAAGTTTTCTGGAAAGTGTAAAAACTGGAGTAAGTAATAATAGTCTCTCTTAATTCCCAGCCCTGCGGGGACTGAGCTGTTGCTCACTGACAGCTCTCTTTTTTAAACCTTTTTATGACCTCCAAGAGATTTATGACCCACAGTTAGAGAAAACAGTACTAAACCAGTGCCCTTCCTGGTCTCAGATGCCACCTTTCTGTGAAAAAAAAAAAAAAAAAGTCATACACTCTTCCATTATTAATGTTCTCTCTCTTTTGGAACACCATCTTCATGGGAGAAATAAAGCATGTAGTATTTTTATTACTAGGTGATTTATGGCAGGAATGTGAAGCCATGCATTAACTTGTTAAGCAGTTGAAGTTAACTAGGCACAAGAATACAGTAGATGGAAACTCAGGCTCTAAGATCTGAATGAACACAATCTCAGAGCCAAAGGCTGACAAGATGTGACATAAAAATGGCACCTCCTTACCTAGTATAATATTTGCTCTTAATTGTTCTTTGCAGTCTGTTTTACTGACAGAGAAATGTGTTTTATAAAATTATGCCAAACCAGTGTTTTATGGGAGGAGGCAGCTCCTGTTCTACTGTAAGGATTATGACTTGTCAGGGATTTTATTTTTGGTGGGGACGATATAAGGTGCAGAAAATAAGTTGTTGGGCTGGCTTTCCAATGTAGACTTTGTGATCCTGTTACTTACAAAGCATGGGTATCCTTCCCCATCAGTGGACAAACAAGACTGCAGTTTCTCCTGTTAATTTTTTTTTCACCCTCAGAGGTGCCTGAGGACTGGAGGAAAGCAAATGTCACTCCAGTCTTCAAAAAGGGCAAGAAGGAGGACCCGGGTAATTATAGACCGGTCAGCCTCACCTCCATCCCTGGGAAACTGATGGAACAACTTATCCTTGGTGCCATCTCAAGGCATATCAGGGATAACAGGGTCATTAGGAGCAGTCAACATGGCTTCACCAAAGGGAAGACGTGCTTGACCAACCTCATTGACTTTTATGAGGATGTAACAAGATAGATGGATGATGGCAGTGCAGTGGACGTGGTCTACCTTGACTTGAGTAAGGCATTTGACAAAGTCCCCCACAGCATCCTCACAGCTAAATTGAGGGAGTGCAGTCTGGATGATCGGGTAGCGAGGTGGACGGCAAACTGGCTGAAGGAAAGAAGCCAGAGAGTCGTGATCAATGGGGTGGAGTCTAGTGGAGGCCTGTATCTAGTGGAGTGCCTCAAGGGTCAGTACGGGGGCCTATGTTATACAATATATTCATCAATTATTTGGATGAGGGAATAGAGTGTACTATCAGCAAGTTTGCTGATGACACGAAGCTGGGAGGAGTGGCTGATACGCCAGAAGGCTGTGCCGCCATCCAGTGAGACCGGGACAGGCTGGAGAGTTAGGCAGGGAAAAATTTAATGAAATATAACAAGGGCAAGTGTAAAGTCTTATATCTGGGTAGGAACAACCCCAGGTTCCAGTATAAGTTGGGGAATGACCTATTAGAGAGCAGTGTAGGGGAAAGGGACCTGGGGGTCCTGGTGGACAGCAGGGTGACCATGAACCAGCACTGTGCCCTTGTGGCCAGGAAGGCCAGTGGCATCCTGGAGTGTATTAGAAGGGGGGTGATTAGTAGGTCGAGAGAGGTTCTCCTTCCCCTATACTCTGCCCTGGTGAGACCACATCTGGAATATTGTGTCCAGTTCTGGGCCCTCAGTTCAGGAAGGACAGGGAACTGCTGGAGAGAGTCCAGTGTAGGGCAACAAAGATGATTAAGGGAGTGGAGCATCTCCCTTATGAGGAAAGGCTGATGGAGCTGGGTCTCTTTAGCTTGGAGAAGAGGAGACTGAGGGGTGACCTCATTAATGTTTACCGATATATAAAGGGTGAGTGTCACGAGGATGGAGCCAGGCTCTTCTCAGTGACAACCAGTGATAGGACAAGGGGTAATGGGTTCAAACTGGTACACAAAAGGTTCCACTTAAATTTGAGAAGAAACTTCTTCTCAGTAAGGGTAACAGAACACTGGAACAGGCTGCCCAGGGAGGTTGTGGAGTCTCCTACTCTGGAGGCATTCAAAACCTGCCTGGATGCCTTCCTCTGTAACTTCATCTTGGTGTTCCTGCTCTGGCAGGGGGATTGGACTAGATGATCTTTCGAGGTCCTTTCCAATCCCTAACATTCTGTGATTCTGTGATTCTGTGATTCCGTGGTTCTTTTAATATTAATCCTTTGCTAATATACCTCAGTCTGATTGCAACACACCAGAAATGACCATTAGATTCAGTGCTGTACTTTTTGTTGCTAGCACAATATATCTGCTGCTGTAGAGGCTTTTTGCCTTTTTTGTCTTTGTCCCTTAGTGGTGCCACTCTTTTGGCTGTTTAATGGTTACTTTGCTATTGAACTCCACAGGGGAACATATCCCCAAACATTTCTCTAATCTCATGCAGAGAAATCTGAGAGCTCTTCTCCCTGTGTTCCCAGCAGGAGCTTCCTGCTTGCTTTTTATGTTTCAGCTACTACACACAAATACTTAGGTTTGACTCCTTTGGTAAAAGCTAACCTAATGAGCTATCACAGAGAGCAGCTAATGGCAGTGCAGCCTCATCCTCTTTCCTATATAATTTTTCTTATCTGCTTGTGAAGTCTTTCTTCACTGTGTGATTAATTTTGCTAATCTCAGACTTTTAAATTAATCCTTAATTATTACATTTGACTATTACACTGAGTATTTGAGATCTGCATGGCCTTGTGCTGTCCTTACATTTTTATGTCAGTGTATTTAAATATGGCACTGTAACTTATTAGCTTATGAAAGACTACTGCAAATTTACTTACACACAGGTTATTCTGTAACATACTATTGTCCTGGGGAACTACTGTCTTGTTTCCTGAGACATCACATATTTGGGGAACCCAAAAACATATTGGGTCAAACCCACTGAGGGATATAGATGCTTATACATGCTTAAATTCTTTCTCAGCATCTCTCTCGAGCTGCTGCCAAACTTGCTTCATCACAAATGCTCTTGCTGATATTGCTCGTCACAGTAAATGATTCCCATCAGAAATTCTAAGCTGTTTCCAGTGCTGCAAGAGATCTATCAATATCAGAGTGTGGCCTCAGTATGATGAAATAAAATGCAGTATAGTCACTGATTTTCTTCAAGTTTGTAGCAAGGTAAAATTTGATACTTACATGTTATGACAATTATGTGATACAAGCTGTTAAGTGACTGTTTCAGTCATGTAGTGTTTGCCTTCAGCTTTCTAGAGAATAGAAGGGATTTTTCTTCTATTTTACTGCCTGATTTCTGTCAGTTTGTTCAGTTACATAATATGTTTAAATAACAAATTAATTTGACAATTAATTTATTCTATTACAATCCATATGATATGGAAGGTGTTCAGATATAACTTTGAGGGAACAGAAGAAAACCCCAAGAAAATCAGAAAGAAACAGGAAACCTTAGACCAAAGACAACTCCTGTAAGACATTGTATAATACCACTCCAACACATTTCTCATCTTTGGATAAGAATTCATGTGCTGTTCCATTATATAGATAATTTTTATGAGTCCAAGAGCATTCACAGAAGTTTTTTTGTACCACTTCAAGTAATAAGAACATCTGATACCGTGACAGTCTAAGTAATCTTATGTTTATTTTCAAGTTATGAGGCTTTTGAGTAATCAGTGCTATCTAAAATTCAGACCTCTAGTTTACTGCTGCATTCCATAACTTCTTGTGTCTGAAGGCTCAGATATTTGGCATAATATATGTGTAAGAAACCAGGAATGTAGTGTTCCGGGTTGGTTTGAATTAATCTTAGCATATGCATTTCATTATCTCTTGTCATAGTGGCCTTTATACTCTGAGCTCATAAAGCACCTAGACTTGTATTTAATTGACAAGTTAATCAGTAGTGCTGCTTTATTAATGATTCTCACATGCAAAAGAGCTGGCCATGAGGAAGCTAGAGCCTTTAAGAAAAATGAGGAGAAAATAAGAGGTAATATTAAAAATACTGTCTTTTGCCTTTCTTCTTGTGGGTGAAAGAAGAAAAACTAATATGGAGACTGCTTGATTTGGTATGGGTGGCTTAATGGCAGACTGCTTTAATATACATCTTCAGAAAGCATAGGGTTCTGAAAAGGAACTATGGAGATGGTGACCAGTTATGTGGACAGTACTTCAGAGAAGCAAGTGATCAATGGTGAATATCCAGAATTGGGAAAGACTGCAAGTATAAGAAAACAAGATATACATCTATACTGTTTCTTAAAGAGCTCTGAGAAAATCTAGGTTTAGACATTTGGAATTTTAAAATTTTAACTGCTTGCTTAAATGATCTATTCAGTGTGGGTGATGCAATTATATTGCTGCAAGCATAGCTACAGCAAAAATATGTGATGTAAATAAGTATTTAAAATTACAGTAGGGCATACAAGAAACCCGACAAGTTGTGAAAATTTGATCTGTATCACATCTTGCATGATATTCTAAGAAGTATGGTAAAAGGAAACAGGACTAATCCTAATGAAACATGACCTCTCCACTGTGCCAAACTACTATAAACTGAATCTGACTGGCTGCTGCACTTCTGACATTTTCTAATCCAATTTAATGGATTCCAGCACTTGCCTAGCCAGCTGTTGAAACCTCCCATTGATTGCAACCTATGTCATCTTTCCATCTGCCTGTTTTGCATTTGAATTATCATCTCCTCCTCATTTTGCCTCTTCAGGTAGGTATCTAGCAAATGTCTACTATCAAAATAATCCCAGTATTGCATGTAATTTCCTGTAATGATTCTATGCCACCTCCAGTTCACATTAGACTCTTGTCCCAGTTAATAACTAAATCACACTTCACGTATAAAACTTATTATTTACTCTCCATTTTTTTCCAAACTACTTCTGCTCAGTGATCCTCACTGAATTTTGATTCTTTATTGCACTTTCTTTTAAATCTGTGATGGTCAAAATCCCTTTTCCATGTACAAAACATAGATTTTTCCTTGCTATATTCCTCATAAAAGAAAGTTGAGGTCTCAGCTCCTACTTCTTAAGAGAAATGAGATACCCAAGTTTTAATTTACCATTGTTTTATGTTACACACTCCTGGATATATCACTTAATACAGAATCACAGAATCACAGAATCAACTGAGTTGGAAAAGACCTCAGAGATCATCAAGTTCAAACTTTGGTCCAGCTCCAGTCCATTTATTAGATCATGGCACTAAGTGCCATGTCCAGTCTCAGTTTAAAAACCTCCAGGGACGGTAAGTCCACCACCTCCCTGGGCAGGCCATTCCAATGCCTGATCACTCTCTCTGTAAATAATTTCTTTCTAATATCCAACCTAAATTTCCCCTGGCAGAGTTTAAGCCCATGCCCCCTTGTCCTATTGCTAACTGCCTGGGAGAAGAGACCAATCCCCACCTGGCTATAACTTCCCTTCAGGTATAGAGAGTGATGAGGTCACCTCTAAGCCTCCTTTTCTCCAGACTAAACAACTCCAGCTCCCTCAGCCTCTCCCCTCTTGTGTTCAAGTCCCTTCACCAGTCTTGTTGCTCTTCTCTGGACCTGCTCCAGCACTTCAGTATCTTTCCTGAACTGAGAGGCCTAGAACTGAACACAATACTCTAGGTGTGGCCTCACCAATGCAGAGTACAGGGGAAGGATCACTTCCCTTGTCCTGCTGACCACGCTATTTTTGATATAGGACAGGATACCATTGGCCTTCTTGCCCATCTGGGCACACTGTTGGCTCATGTTGAGCTTCCTGTCAATTAGTACCCCCAGGTCCCTTTCTGTCTGACTGCTCTCCAGCCACTCTGTGCCCAGCCTGGAGAGCTGCAGGGGGTTGTTCTGGCCAAAGTGGAGGACCCAGCACTTGGCCTTGAAATGAATAGTGTGACATTTAATTTACTGGATTATTGTGATCTATTAATGAATCCTTTGAAAAATCCTTTGAAGTTCTCATTTGTAAGGTGCTTTATAAATATGTAATATTCATAGCAATACATTTTTTTTGAGTTTCAGTCTAATATGATCCAGATTTAGGACTTCTGTTTTGTTTTATTCTCCCCACAAATAGTGCTTAATTTTGCGTGTCATAAATAAGTTATTTCATATCTCAGTTCTACCTCTAAGTATTTATTGTTTCTTGTGCATACCTGTATCAAAGAGAATTTTCAAAATTCATTATTCATATTCCATATGAACCACAGGGGTCTCTAATTAAAAAGTAAGCCTCTTGAAAAATGCAGATTATTTTCCTTTCAACTTTATCTGCTCTTTAGAAGCATGCGGTGAAAATATGCTGTTTACAGGTGAGGCATACTTCCTGGAATGAGAGTCTTAAATGAGCCGAAACATGTGGAAGATTATTTATTAATACTGTTTGGTACCATGAAATATTTCAAAGAGGGTACCAAAATCCCAACTTACTTTTTGACCTTAGCTTCATGCTTTTCGGTAGGGAAAAAAGTCTTATAACACAAGTGCTCTATTTTTTGGCATTGTCTCTGAAACACAACTAAATCTAGGGAAACCATCTAACAGTGCAGAATACAAAATTGTGACAGACACTACTGAAGAACATTTAAATCCAATTGTAGCTGTAGTGTTAGATTGATGTAATCTGATTTCCAACAGGTTCCTGAATGTGGAGGCATCATTCCTATTACTTAAATGTCATGAAGGAAGAACTATCCATTTCAATTTCCTTTCTATTATAAAATCTACTCCAGTTTTGTATGTAACAAAAATCTAGCCTCATAATGTAACTAAATATCATGTATAAATAAAAGCATGATTGTATTAAGTGCTTGTAAGATCAGGACCCAGGAATGGTGTGCTCCTCCTGTTTTACAGCAAAATACTCAATTTTAGTTACATCTCATTTATATTTTTAACCTGACTTGATTTCAAATTATTCCATTAGAATGATCACAAGAATGAAGAAGGACAATTTAACAGCTGAAGTGGCTTTTCAGAAAATTGTACAAGTTATTGGCATCATTCACAATTTGAGTGGCACCATTGTATCTAATGTATTGTAAGATGACTAACTTTATTACAGCTGAAATATTAGCTGTAGGAGGGGCAACCAACTGGGGCTATAGTTCTCTACAAAATTGTTGCTTAATCATTTCTATTTATCAGTGAAGAAAGGAAGTTATTTGAATTTAAGGAATAAAATGGGGAAAATATTAATAGATTGTCAGAGAAGAAGGCTTGTAACACTATAGTAAGAATTACTCTGCACATTTTCCATTCTCCTTTACAAATAATGGGAACACAGCATTTGCAAACTTTAATTAAATCCTTGTTAATCCACTGACAGTCAACATTTTTAATCTTGCTGTAATGAAAAGCTCTGTACTAGTATATCTTTTATAGAATTAGAAACTCTCTCCTTATCTTGAAAATAAAAGAAAAAAAAAAAAAAAAGAACACAGCCTTTTTTCCATATTTATACTGAACTTATAGTAGTATCTCGAGTATTCAGGTGTTTACTTATCCAATAATCTAAATCACTGAGATAAGTTTATATCATGATCAAAAGAATTATTAAATCATGAATTCTAAAATTTAAGAAACATTTTGTAAAATATGAGAAACAATTTTCAAATCTAACTTTTTATCCTTTAGTTATAAAGTTTGCACTCACAAATGGCTACTTGCAGGTGTAATGCAGGTTTATAGCAGTAATATAATTATTTTTTTTTCACATGATAGTTTCTCATGTTGTTGTTACCTTGGTTGTTGAAAGAATATGTGATATTACAGTTTAGAATATTTTTCTCGGTTTCCTGTAATTAGGGAAGAAAAAAATGAAAGAATAATAAGAGATTGACCTTGTTTTGTCTAAGATCTGTTGAGGTTCTGATTTCTCAAAGGACTGATATAACAACATCTGAAATGGGCACCAAGGACTGAACCTACGCATAGACATCTGTTTTGAAAATTCTGGCCCTAGTTAATTCTGTGAAGGTGCATAGGGATTGAGAAACAGTAGATTTACTGTAGCCTGAATCTTGATCTGTTACATTTCTTTCTTCTAATACCTCTACATTAAACACAACTACTGTGCAAAGGATTTTTTGAATGGAAAATTGCTAGTGAAGAGATAGTATATATTTAAAAAAACAGAGAGTGTGAGGAAATGTCATGCAAGCAGTAGTTTAATTCCTAAGCCTTTTTGCTCCTTTTTTTGTTATTCTCTATAGTTAAATATTAATAGAGTCAGTGCCAGTTAAGCAAAGTCATTTGTGTCATCTCACTAACCTACACGGGATTAAATAAGAATGAACTTCAGCTTTTTAAGTTAGCAGGAGATAAAAATGCAGCATGGCACAGAAATGATTGAATTTGTGAAGTGTTTGTGCAATTCTTGCTAATTTACAAGGGCGAATCAGTGGCTGGGATTCCTTGGGGGCTGTACACTTGGCCACTGAAACTGAGTCAATGTTTAAATTATTTTACTTTTATAGCGGTTTAGAAAAATTGTAAGTAAATAGATGTTTTCATAATTTATACAGTCACTGCAAATCATGCAAGGATAATTTGCTTTTTGAAAGGACAGAAAACAGGGTTCTCACTTGGCTGGGTATCTTGCACTGTGTTAGAACTATGATTGCTGGATTAAGACGAGCAATTGCTCACTGATCTGGATAAACCTACTCCCTTTTTAGTAGGTAATGCATCTCCTATGGAGAAAATAAAGTGAGATGCAAGTTAGAGATCTGAATTCTTCTCTCTACTTTGCCACTGCTGTGTCTGTGTCCAAGGCATTCCACCTCTTCCTGCTTCGGTTCCCCTTGGCTAGAGGGGAGGCAATGACCACTCTCAAAAGAACATCCTTTATTTAATTTTCAAGACACACGTAACTTCCACATTGTAAGTTCTATTTCTACCCTACAGGAACTCCTATATTTCAAGATGTTGTTGTAAAATCTAATAAGGCTGGAATTTTGAGGCTGGATGTCTCTTTGTGACAGGAAGGAAGGTGACATTCTGGAAAAGGCATAGAGTGTGAGCAAGAGACAAATCTGTTCCTGCCTCCTTGATTTCTTGCCTGTTTCTGAAAGTCTAGCCAAAGTCAAATAAAAAATTCTTTTTAATTTTTGTGAATAATGACATTTTTGGTAAACCATTGGATTCAGTAAAACTGCTCAGGCTTCATCATGCTAGTAGTCACCCTTGTGTCTATACTAACTTTTTTTTTTTTTTTTTTTTATTCTTGTTCTACATAAGATAAGACATAGATGGCGCATTTACAGAGTACTCAAGGATTTAAATGTCTTAATCTTGCAAGCTTCTGGATGGCAAGATATTATATAAATTGTAATTCTAAAAACCTCTAGGGAGATGTAAACCCCCAAATGGCAATCCCTCTTCATTGAAATGAGGAAAATATATTTTTGTCTTGGGCTTCTTTCTAATGAGCTCTTGAGATTTTCACCATTACAAAAGAGGAACCTGGAATGAGCAAAGTTGGCAGTTGCCTAAAGAGTATTCCAGTGAAGACAGAGAAAAAGCAATGCTTCCTCTGTCTCATTTATAGATATCAAAACATTAGACAGTGAAGCCTTTAGATCTTTGTAGATTTGCCAGATGAAGCTCCTTCCTCAAATCTGTGTCCTTGACTTCATCCAGTAGACTCTGAAAACACTAGCTCTGCTAAACTTTTGGAACAGCAGGCAACTTGTGTCCCTGAACTAATGCTTGTTTTTGCTACGATTATTATATTATAGATTTAAAGAAAGTCTGCAAGAATTTTTTGAAGTCTTTTTACGCATACCTGTTAAGATATGGTTTTGTTTTTTGGGTTTTGTTTTTGTTTTTTATTATTTTTTTTTTAACTTTAGACAGTTACTCAGTTCATTTCCTTGTAAAAATAACTCAAAACTAAATAACTGAAATGACTGCTGGGAATTGAATAGCACTAATGATTAATGGCCTACTGCCTCTGAAAACTGCAAGTCAGATATGAAATTTCTTTGATAACATAATTTGAATTTCATATTTTAGTTCATATACATATGCATGCTTATATTACTATATATGTATGCATTCTTCCTGCCATACATGTGAACTTTCCTTGGAAACTTTTGTTGAATGCTGAAACATTTTCAATTAAAGAAATAATGTTTTAATTTATTTTGCAGTAGCAGTCTCTGGAGCATATGAAATGACACTGAATTTGATAAGAGATTCAGATCCAGTGACTAGATATTTCCACAATGGTTGAAATTCAGAGTATATTGGTCATTTTTAGGGAGCTCATAGTAAATACATTGAACTAATCTCAGAAAGAAGTTGATTTGAAATCAGTTGATGCTTCCCATAAGAAAGAATTACCATGTTTGTGAACATAATTAAAGCTAGAGTCTCTGAGGTCTGGCTTGAATACAAAGTCTATGTAAAAACGTAGGGTTTTACTTTTTATTCCCTCCTATTCTTGTCTCCTATTCTATTCACCTTGAAGTGAATTTCATTAGATCGTTACATTGGAACCTACTTTCATTTGGTTCAAATTTATAAAACCATATTATCTATATCATTTTTCTGTTTAAAAGGCACAGTGTGAGATCCATCCTACTTAGAATTATTACCAGATATCTCTACTGTACCCAGACAAATGGATGTAAATCACATCTCTGACAGAAGATATATCCCTCTGTCAGGGGTTATTGCTACCTATCTGTCATAGTAATTAGAAGTTTGCAAACATTCAACCAATTAGTGGATACATGGCAAGCTGTGTGTGAACAGCATTAGGGGTTAATTCCTTCCATTGTGGAGATGCTACTCTATCAAGGAAGGGGGAAACTCTGCTGGGCTTCAGGGCAATCTACACTGTAGCAATGTACATTTAGTCACTAACCAAGAGTGACACCAGGCAGAACCATGCCTTAGAGTTTTTATCCACATCATTAAACAACTGGAGTTTTGCCCACAAGTTACAATAGAAGACTGATGCCAGTGACTTTGGGTCATAGTTGTGTTCCTGATTTATTGCATGGTCTTAAACAAATAATCTTGCATCTGTCCTCACTTTTAGGGTGAATTTTGGGGTAGGATTCTTTCAGCATTACCATCATGATTTGGAATTTCAGATGTTACTGCAATATATGTAATAACTGTAATAAAAATAATGTTGCTCACCTTTGCATAAGAAACATTTGAATGCAAAGTATATATTATCCTTTGTTGAATATGTTAGTCTAGAATTGGTAAGACCAACCTGTTATTGTTCAGATAGATCTAAGCATATGCTACCTCTGGCTCCAACCCATGTTATCAATCATAGACTGTTAAATCTGTTTTCAAATGATAGCCGCTGTCTTTATCTTGCTATTTGAGTATGGAAAAGGTTCTATTCATGCGGGTAATACAGTAGCTTCACCGCTTTCTTCTTTTCTTTTAGATGAGTCATAGGCATTAGCAGATGCTTTAAGTCAGCTGTTTGTTTGTATTTTCAGAATGAAGATAGGCCTTAATGAAAAGAAAAAATGCTACTGGCTGTAGATTTAAGAGACCATAAGGCAGTTTTGCATATTCCTTGTTGCAGTTCATTGCTTTTAAACAACGGACACAAGGGATATTTTTACAAAAACACTGCAGATGCATCAGATCTGTATGTCTAACTTTGACTATGGAACCATGAGGAAGAGCATTTACTTAGATAATTCAGCCTAGATTTTACAGTAACCTCATATGTGCTGAGTCAACACTGTAGGAGCTGAGCAAGCTTGGCAAGAGCAGTCATGTGAAACAGAGCTTACTGCTAAGATGCAGGCATTCTGAAACCATGGTCTTATATATCCAGGGCAATGTAAGATACATAGCCAATTCTCTCTGCTAGGCTCCTTTGAAAACCTTAGCTTTAATGTAATTAAGCTACATAGTAAGCTCCAGTGGCCCTGACGGCTTAAGTCACATGCACCTAGCTGACATTTTCACTGTGTTGCTGCGTTATGTCTCTACTTTGATCAGGCCCAGATACATTTAATTAGTAGGTTCTTTGATCAATTAGATAATGAACCCTAAAGTCACCTTCTTACTTAGATGTGCTCTGAACAACAATTTTAATCTTAGTGACAGTTCCTCAGGAAAGAAAAAGGAAAAAACCCCAATATAATTAAGATGTGAGTGCACAAAAATGCCTATGTGATTTCAGCACAAAACTAAAAATAATTTGAACTCTAAAACACAGAAGACATAGAGTTCAGTAGATGTAAACTCTGAGGTTTTCAATTGAGTTATTATTTGTTTATATCTAGGCCTGTAATGAATAGGAGAGATATTTGAAAGCATTTGATGTTGTATCATCTTTGCTCCTACTTCATTGATTTCTCTGGCACCAGAATTAAGCTAATTCTGAGTAGAAAGTAAATGTTGTTTAGTGCCTGTGTGCTACTGTCTTAAAATGTTCATAAATCTCTAATGAATAGCAGTAGGTAAAAAATAGCTACAGTCACTAAATCAAGGATTCGAACACTAAGAACATTCCCCTCCTGGAATCTAAGTTTTGGACAAATACATAAACAAGGATCAAAGGAAATATTTTGTCAGCTGTTTAAATTTAAAAGGTGGAAACTTAATGCAGAAGGGGTGGGAATGAAAAATAAGGATTTACATGTGTGGACACCATGCACAGGTGCATATAAGTGCACACATTCATATATGTGTGTGTAGCATTCTCATGTCAAATATTTCTGTTCATTGTGGTTTTTTGTCATGAAGGTTAGCTTTAAAACATGTTTTGTGGAGAAATAAATCCACTCTTTTATATTTGTCTTCTTATTTTACTGTGTAACAATGATAGAATGTCAGCTGTTCAATAACAGGAAAATAAATTGTTTCTTTCTACACTAGCGTTGAATAGTGTGGAATCTTATTATTACTTGGATAGTTTGTACTACAGTAGTGAATGATGTATTGTCTGGTAGAGTTACACTGGAGACATTTGATAGAGGCTTTTTTTCAGGCTCCTAGACCACCTGTAGAATTGTTTATGATTTTTCTCTGTTATTGGAATACATCTCCACAGACTCAACAAATGTATCTATACTACTTTAATTTAGATAGATTTCTTGAGGTGTGGGTTTATTAAAAACAAAACAAATCAAATCAAAACAAAACAAACAAAAAAAACCCAAACTGGATTAGTTAACAAGAAATTATTCATATAACTAGCTGATACCAGCAACTTTAAAACATCCTACTCATTATGTGGATAATCCAGTTAGGACAGGGTTAATTATGTTTTCTTGACCCCACCACTATCAACTATTTAAGAGTTCTGTCTTGAACATTATTCACACTCTCTGGAATGTGTTCTCCATTTTCTTTTTGTGCTTTACTCATGCACTTCTTTTCAGATTAAGTTTCAAATTCATGCAGATATGCAAAATCAAAAAGGTAAACCTCCTCATATCTAACAAAGTCAGTTATGTATTAGCTCTTTCCATTTTCTTCTCAACACACTGTCCTTTTTCTTTTCACTAGGAGGTCTCTCACTTGGGAAGATCAGTCCTTTGGAAGATATGATCAACACGTTCCCTACAATGTATGATATTGCTGATATTTCTGGTGTCTGACTTTTGGCATTCTTCCTTAACAACAGTCAGACCATAAAGCCATGTAGTTCAGTGTCCTTTTCCTGTAGTAGTACAGAGTAGATATGTAGAAAGGCATATAGGAAAATAACAAAAGCATAATAATCTAATAATAATAATTTAGTTGTGCTGGGGGGATTAGACTGAATATTAGAAAAAAATTCACGAAAACAGTTGTCAGGTGTTGGAACAGGCTGCCCAAGGAAGCGGTGGAGTCACCATTCCTGGAGGTGTTTAAAAGGCATTTAGACGAGGTTCTTAGGGACATGGTTTAGTGCTAGAGTTAGGTTAGCTTATGGTTCGACTTGATGATCCTGAGGGTCTCTTTCAACTGGAATGATTCTATGATTTTATGATTCTATGATGTAAGGTTATCCAGGTAACTGCTTTTATCATGATGGATGCCTCTGTTACAATAAGAATGGTGATACATGTTCAGTACTGTCCCAGAATTGTCCATGCTGGTATTCTGTTTCCAGCAGGAATTACATGAATACACCAAGGAGCTAAACATGATCAACCATGTGTTTCTTCCCTAGCTAAGTACTCTTCATTCTCTGACTTTACAGCTCAGTTGGATTTCTGACCCTGAAGTGGATTTATATTTAATAACTCTTATTGGATTACTCTTCCAAATACTTGTGCAGGATCCACTTGTTTAACAACATGCTTTCTGAAAAATTATTTCCTTTTATGTCCTGATAAGTTCACTTTTTACTTTCTAATGCTTGTATAGAGAGAAGCAGCAAAAACTGCTCAATTCTTATTAATTATTTCAATATCACATGTTGTTTTATAGACTTCCATTATTTTGCCCTCCTCTGTTTCTTTTACAGAACTCTAGTCCATTTTGTCATGTCCCACAGAGGATCTGTTCTATGTCTTTCAAAATCTCAGCTACTGTTCTGTAAAATTTCTTCAGTTCCACTATATCCTTTCTAAAATGTGGTACAGTGTTCAAGAAGTAGGATTGCCAAGCATTTAAAGAGGGAATGACAATGCTTTTGTTTTCTAATAATGTTTCGTTTCCCTAATAATTCCTGATATGAATGTGCTTTTTTGCTTGCTATGAAATTGTCTTCAGATAGTTATCCGTTATAGCTTCACAATTCTTCTCAGCACAGCTTTTCACCTGCATTACAGAATGTGTTTATCTGCATTATCTTTAACCTCCTGCAGACCATCCCATTCTTCCTACATCTGCCCATCCCATTATGCAGTAAAACTGGCTGGATGCTGAAACTCATTACTGCACAAGTAAAACATAAGAGCAAAAAATATTAGACACAGAATGAAGTTCACAAATTCCACGTGACCTAGGAAGTCTGAGATATTGTTTCAAGCAAACCTGTGAGGAAGAAAAAAAAAAAAAGATTGCTGAGATGCTGAGGAAACTAACATTCCTTCTTATATAAGTCTTGGTGCACAGATGGGCAAGAAGAAACTCTTGGAGAATCAGCTTTAGCCAGCTTCAAAGAGCTGCTAGGCTCCTCACTCTGCATCAGGAAGAAGGATGGTCTTAGATATTGCCTCTAAATGGGGCTGACATGGTTTCTGGACTTCCTACTCCACTGGAAGCCCTGACAAATTTGTCTTATTGCCAAGGATTTTGTGAAAAAAAAAATGTATTGTAAAATTCTTGACCAGTCTTATTATTCAGCCCACTAAGCGTAAAATCAAATCTAGGAGGTGGCCATTAGCTCTCAGGGAAGCCTGGTTTTATTTTATTAAAAATAGCAAAAAAGCAGAGGATATTTACACATGGACTGTAGCAGCTTCTGCAGCAAATGTCAGTCTAGAAATCTGGCTGGTTTTCATTTCAAAGTACAGAAAGCGTCATGACAAACTGCAGGACAGTAATATAATTTGACACTTAAAAACAATGTATCATTATAAAATCGTAAGAATTGTCAATAACAGCACAATGACTCACTGAGACAGGTAACTCATTATCATGACCTAAATATAAAGGAAGTAGGAATGGCTGTCTTAAAGAAGGAAGATTAAGGCATCCTGAGGGAGGAAAATTACTTGCAGCTAAATTTGAGGAGGTCTTTATAGAAACATTAATATTTTCAAATGTTAAGCTATTTTGTTATTTTTCATGCAATAATAAAGCCTAACCACAGGAAAGGCATGAATTTTGGACTCTGTGTTGTGTGAAGACAATCCTGGGAAACATGCCTACTTACACAGTGTTGCTAATAATAGTGTAAAATATTAAAGATGACAGAATTTTTATAGCTAATGCATGTGCTCTTTGCAATCTGCATTTTCTCCACCTTAGACAAGGAATAAATACCAATCAGGTTTTGTTTCTGCAGTTCATGCACCAAAAAAATGCTTCTACTTGTGATGATAACACTGTAGAAAATGTTAAAATATAAAGAAGATAAGGTGAAAAACAGACAAATAATCTCTTGGGTTTAAATTAAATTTTCTTTTGGCAACACATTCTTTTAATGGTCTTTAATGGAAAATATAGGTATCTAAACAGAGTGAAATTTAAATACATGTCCAGTGGCTTTGATAATCCCATTAAGATTAACATCACTCTTCATAATATTTCTAATAAATAAAAATTACTACTTGTTTGTGTGTAAGAAATAAAAATTTAAACTGAGATGAAAACAAGTGATTAAAAATGGTTTGCCTTTGAGCTCAAAAGAAAGGAAAATAACAGATACAAAACTAATTTGGTCAATCATTTCTATATATTAATACATTTTTGAATGCTTAAATCCTATTTATATATACCATCAATGAAACACAGCCTTAAATTTTAAGCATGCTATGTTCAGGTACTTAAGCTTGCATTCTGTGGGTTAACTTTCTTTATAACAATTAATAGAATAGCATTTGGGAGCTGGGCATTGATTTTAATGAAATCAGCTGGCCAGGGTAAGTGTAAATTTGTTGAAATGCAAAGTAGCTTAGAAAATATAGACCTGGACTTTGCCAGCTGCAGTCTTAGAGAATTTTGTTTCAGTTTTCTGCAATTGTTGTGTATCATATTTTGCTGAATATTTCTGGTTCTATTTAAAGGGTATTGTTGATGCAAATAAAGTTGCAATGTATTTACGCGTGCTTTACCTATATGCATATACAAACATTTTTAAGTTTGGTGCAGAATGAAATGCTATAGATTTATTATTGGTCTATAGTCACAAGACTTGGAATTAGATTTTCCTCAACAGCTTTAGAACATGCCTTATTCTCTAATTACTCTTTTTGCAAAAGATGGCCATGCTCAGAGTTTCTCTGACTGCTTTGTTCCACATTACTCTCTGCCCACTTCTGGGGTATGAATAGCTATCAGTACGTGATTTTTCTCTCATATCCAGCCAAGGGAGGTCTCTACTGTGCACAGCAATGTGTTGGCAATTTAAAAGAATCCTTCCCTATAGGAAGCAATAACACTAAAAATTATTAAAATAAAACCTAAAATGTCACCTTAGACTAATGAAATTCCATCATCAGGCAACACAGAGTTGACACTTCTGTGAGACCCTTTAAAACTCAGATTAAAAAGAGAAAATTAAACTTGAAATGAGAGGAAACAAAACCAGCTCTCTTTTCCATGGCAAGAGTTGAGTACAGTACATTGTTTATTCTCAGACAAGCTGATCTCACAGACCTTAAGTCAGCATAAAGAAAAGCTAACATGGCTGTAGACAGCTGGCAATGTTATCTATTGTTGGAGTGAAAAAATGCACATATTGACATGAGAGAGAAGAATTGTAGATTGATTTTAATTTCAACTGAGGAGCTTCATTTTTCAGATTGTAATGGACTAGTGCATTCATCATCTTAAAAATGAAATATTCATCTGTCTTGGAGCTAGCTCATCTGTAGCTTCACTTGTATGTCCACTTATATCCAGGGAAACAGTTAAGGAACTGCCTTACTAGCTCGACCTAGGGATTATTCTCATCCATTTCCTCATCCCTGAGAGTGGGCAGTACAGAGCACTTCAGTGGAAAGTGTAGGATTCCTGCACAGATGGCAGTTATAAAATAACCTGTGCATAAGGGAGCTCTAAATTAATCTAATTATCTATATCAATGCAGGATTTTGTAGCTTTGTAGTCCAGTTCAGTAAAGGTGTGAGTTTAAACCACTTCAGACATTAACAATACTAACACACACACCCTGACCCCCACATTTAAATCTAGATAAGCCTCTACCCCTTGTGGTACCTCTTAGTGATGAATAGGAGAGATCAGCTGCTTTTTTGGGTAGTGCATCAGTGCTTATAGAGGTTCTTTGGTTTTAGTGAAGCACAGATGTGAGAGCACAGCACTGGGGAATTGGTTCTGTGAGCTGCATCTTTCCTGAATAGGGAGTTTTAAGTCTCCTATAGGGGCATTGCTCCATTACTTAACACTATATTTGACTGCACCATACTGCAAAAAAATATATTTTTATAACCTTTAGGCTGAATCCTGAAGTTGGCATCTTCAGCTGCTTTTAGGATCAAGTAGAAATGAGAACTTAACTCAGTCGCTGCACACTCCAGCATTTCCCTCTCAGCTGCTCAGCTGCCTGTGAGAGTTTAGATGTAATTTTGCCTTGGGCATGGAGCCAGTCTCTGCAACAGTAAGAGAAGTGATTGTTCAGGGCTGCTCTTTTACATCTTTTCATCACTGCTGAGTGTTGTTTTACTTTCCTCATTTCAGAAAGAAACTGATCATCCAGTGTGTGGGCTGTCAGCAGCTCCCTCATTCTCTCATTTTTTTCTGGTACAGCCTGGCAGGGACTGCCATCTATCCACAGTGTTTCTCCACTCTGGCTGCTCTGTCCCAGCTGCCCAGCCCCCCTTGCCTCCAGTGCATACCCATAAATTCCACCCAGCAGACACGCCATTGCACATAGTGTGGTCAGTGAGGCCACAGCTGTGGTTAGAGAGGTCAAGCAGTCTGCTGCCTGCAAGGAGAGGTTTTACCATCTTCAATCAGGTCACACAACCATGAAGTCCAATATCTTACTTTAAGAAATGAGCAATACCTGATGTTTCAAATTAAGATGAAAGCACCTAACAATATAACTGGAGAGCTGTGTGAGGCAGAAGAGGAAAGTTTATTTTACTGGCTCTGCATGCTCATGGAATGCAAGCGCAGTTACTTCTAGTACAGACCATAGAGCCATGAGTACCTTCTGTGTCTGGAGTTGGCCTTAGGAACACATAATAATGACAGACTGTTTTAACTAGTCTGGAAAAAAAACATGGTGAGAGCCAAAGAGGACATGTACAACTTGGACTTGGCGAAAAATATATTTTCTATCTTTTTATCTGAATTTACAAACAGGTTGGAATTGCCCTGGCCGAGCTAACAAAACTCATTTAATTATACAATGCTCAAGCTAGCACACTGTGCTGTTAATGTTATTTCATTAAATTTTATTGCTTATTGCAGGGCCACTGGTATGGAACATTGTGTGTTCAGATAAAGCTCCTCTGAACCACCAATTTGTTGAAATAGTGGAACCCTGATAAGGATGTACAAATTAAGATACCTTTAACGGATTATAAAAGCACTGTCCGTCTGCAACTGTTCTTAGAAACTCATAGTGATTTCCGTGTTCTACTGATTACTTGATTTTTAATGACTGTGATAATTTTGATTGAATTGTATATGCTCGTGATGATCATAAGACTAAGATGTTCTCTGTTAACATAATTTGATTTTCAAGGTTTCAGAAGTACCAAAAACATAGGTGTCATATTTTTAGATTGAATCTCTGATAATGCAGAGTTTCAGGAGGTCCTCTCAGTGCATGCTGAATCCCAGCCTCAGGAAGCTGTACATGTTTGTTATGTTGCTGGCTATCTTTTCAAATTAAAAACTAAATCCAGAACCAATAGTATTTTGTGGACATAAGGATATCAGTTGTGACATGAGAATTGTGTTTAGAAAAAAAAAACAGATCTTCAACAAAGAAGATTTTCTGAGTGATTCAGTCTTAGAAAAGTGAGGATGAATTTTAGATAGGCTATACAAATTTTGTACTTTTGTTGATAGACTTGTTTCTCACAGAATCACAGAATTATTAAGGTTGGAATGGACCTCTGGAGATGATGTAGTCCAACCCACCAGCTAAAGCAAGTTCACCTGGAATAGGTTGCACAGGAATGTGACCACGCAGATTTTGAATATCTCCAGAGAAGGAGACTTCACAGCCTCTCTGGGCAGCCTGTTCCAGTGCTCTGGCACCCTCAAAGTAAAGATGTTTTTCCTCATATTCAGATGGAACCTCCTATGCCTCAGTCTCTGCCTGCTGCCCCTCATCCTATCATTGGGCACCACTGAAAGGAGTCTGGTCCCGTCATCTTGACATTCACCCTTGAGATACTTATAAACATTGATAAGATCCCCTCTCAGCCTTCTTTTCTCAGGCTGAACAGACCCAGCTCTCTCAGTCTCTCCTCATAAGGAAGATGCTCCAGACCCCTAATCATATTTGTACCTCTCCGCTGGAGAGCTATTCAGTCTCAATGTTGTTCAGTCCAGAGGATGAACAAGAATCGAAAAATTTCTTCAGCCACTGTAATGAAAACATTGAGCTAGCAACTTAGGTTTTTTTAAATGTGAACTTTTTCTTCACATAGGAATGTATATTTTCCAGTTCCACAAGACATAATTGAAGGAGATTTTGATTGATTCTGGGCACCAGAATGGAATTCCCTCATATTTGTGTCTGGCCCAATACAGACACCACTGATGAGGAGAATGCTTTTTCAGTTTACTGTGCAGAGATTATCTTCATTTCAGTAAAGGCAAGTCTTGGCCCCTAACTTAAGAAAAGGTATTGCAGATGTTCTGCAGAGGTAAGATCTTTGAAATGTCTCCTTGGGTACATGCAGTTCCCTGCATTTGCATGTAGCAGCAGAGCATAATTAGATCTCAAATTAATGGAACACGTGAATACCCTCAGACAAGGCTAGGCTACGGTGAATGAATAGGTGAGTTAATTTCCTCTTTTGAAACCTTAATTCCAGTCCCTACCTCATTTTTAAGCATGTCTGTGAAATATGTTTGTTTTGCAAGTTTATACATATAGATATCCATCTCTCAACTAACAACAGAATAGAGAGTCAGGCTAACACCTTTGGCAGGATGAAATAGCATTTGTAAATGTCATTATTTGTCTGGAACCCCACACGGCGAACAAGTATCTGAGGAACTGGTCTTAGCAGCTTAAAGGCATGATTATTCTGTGAAATAGAAAATGATAACAAAGACACTTATCTTCCCATTTCATTGCCTCTTCCCAGAAGCAATTCTGTTCCATTTGCATGGCACAATATTGAGGTTGTTGAATCCTAGTCTCTCAGGACTATCTCAAAGGATGGGTAATAGTTTCAGAACTTCTGTGCAAACATCCATTGCACACTATAATTCTGCACTTTCTCAGTTCTGTCATTTTTCTTATTTCTATCTGGAGTGCAGCACTAGCAAGAACTTTAAAAGGGATGAGACTAAATTAGAGATAGAGGACATCACAACATGGTTCTCTTTCTAACTTAGAAATAGATGATCTATCTATTACTTGACTGAGCCAAATATAAGAAGATTTTAAAAACTCCAGGAAAATAATAAAAAACAATGCAATAACAAGCAAATGGCGAAATATGCTGTCTTCAGTCCTCTAAGACTCTAAGTATCTATGCTTATGTGTAATTGACCCACAAGGAAATACATGAGTGAGATAGGATTGTGATGTAGTTTTAACAGAGATGGAAATAATAGAGATCTTATAAAAATTGAACAGAACTACATCTCTTTTCTTCTGAAAACATGTGGAGTATAATGAACCTCTTGTGGAAAGTGTTTTTCTAATGATTTTACTGGGGCCAGAATTTCCTCCTCAGAACCTAATTAGAAATTATTTATTTTAGATAGTGGTTTGAGGTTATCTTGTAGGATGGATAAAACTCTCTTTTAAGGTCTGTAGAAATTAAGTTCTTTAGATTTTTATCCTCAGGCTCTGCAAAAAGTATTTCCAGGCTTCTGAATAGTTTATTATAATCAAAACCACTGTGTACATTTCAGTGTATTGCATAACAGGATATTGTTCAGTAAATTCTATTGGCAGTGGTTTTGTAAAGGGGGGGCGGAGATGATGAAAAAATAGAAAAATAATAATAAGAAGGCAACTTAAAAAGAAAACATGGATTTTTTTGTTTTCTGGCAAACACTCTACCTTTTGCATTGTATACCTATTTACCCCTTAAGTTATAGATATATCAGATGGTCAGTGGAATAATTAACCATAAATCAAGGATTCTACTTCATTCATAATTACAAAAGAGCATTTTTCATGTTTAGTTTGCTGGATTGCAACCTTTTCAGTTGTCTTCTTGCACCGCATGAGACATGGTACTAATGAACCAGATATGGTTGTAGTAATTAACTGAGATGAGACGCCTTTTTTTTTGTTTGTTTGTTTGTTTCAATCTCACTCTTTATAGAGAAAGACTATATAACTCTGTGATCTTGAGTCAGGAAGCTACTCTGCTGAGTTTCAAGATCAAATGAGCTTCAGCTCAGATTGAGTAATGACCCCCCCAGCATGTTTCAACAGCAGGGTGTAAACTTATAATCTTCAGTATTGCAGCACAAAAGTTCTTCTACACATAATAACCCCATTATTTGTGGCACGGGACTATTTTCTTCACCTAAGATTTGCCACTAGTGCCAAATGTCACACACACAATTCAGCTTTTCTGTGTGTAAACAAGTTTTAGGGTAAATAATCCCTAAACTGCTTACAAAAGCCAAGTTTTAATCCTGTTTTTCCATAACATGTTTAAGTTTAAATTGTCAAGATTGGTCTTTGACATTGCTCCAGTACAACAGGTATCTGATACTACATGTAGGCAAGTGTAGGAAAAACAAAAACCTTGGAAGAGTGACTTGTTTGGACAAACACCATTTTCATGTCCAGAAAACCTAGAATTCTACCCTTTAAAGTGAGTATGAATAATTTTCTTCCTACTCCAATATTTTGAGTTATACTTTGAACTATATCAAAATTGCATTTAGATGCATTTTGAACAATAAACTTCAGGTCTTCAGTCAGCTATAGGATAATTTTTGAAGTGCAATCCCTTGTCAAAGCCTTTTTGTAGTTTTCAGATTTTGCAATCAGCTGCTTTGAGTAAAAGAAAAGATTCTATTAGTTCATACTTGTCTTTTTATGACTAAGAAAGGAATCAAACATCAAAGATTATGGGTACTGTTTTCTAATACAGTCCTGATAATTTTACACACTGTGTTCTAACTCAGTTGAAGTGCTGTCAGGCCTCATTAAGATCAAACATTTAAGATAAATGAAAGGCTGTAATCTTCTACAGTGTACATTGTTAACTTGTGTTTTAAGATGGATCTGTAACTTTAAGCAGAAAGGAGAGATTTCTGCATATTGCATAAGATAATATGATATTGGTAAAGGGTATGGCGTTTGCCTGAAGGGACAAGTCGCAAACAGCAATATAATAGAAACTTGTAGAAGCAATAATCCCAGTTTCTCTTTTGAAATCCTCTGAATCGCTTCATTGGTCAATGGCACAAGTTATGCTTGGGGGAGCTGACTGGGCAAATAGGGACATTAAAGCGATTCATTTGATTTCTAAAATTCAAGAGTTTAGTACCTGATCATGAAAGTAAACCTGAGGTGGATTTAATACTACCAAGAAGACAACACACTGGTTAGACAAAAACAAACAAACAAACAAACAACACTTGAACTTGGGACCTTAAGTATTGATCCTGAATTTGTTACTTACTTAGAGTATAGCTTTGGCAAGTTTTAATTCATGAGGAGAGGACTGAAAAATGGAATTAAAATACATATATTCTGCACCCTTTAACATCTTTACTCCAGAGAGAAGATTTTCATGCATACCAAACACTGAATTCCTCAAAACCATCATCCACACCCCCAAGAAACTTCTCGTTGTTTATTTCTTGTGGGAGAAATTCAACAGTTATTGTATAGGACTGAGATACAAAAAGTTGTAGAGGATTTTTTTGACCCTGTTGTTGATTGAGTTCAAACATTTGGGAAATACTGCCTTAAATACAATATTTGTAAGAATATCATAACTAATTACCAGACTTATTATAAAACAAATCTTAATTCTTGTTCATTAACAATGAACAAAGAGAGGTAGTATCCCCTATGTTGTTGATGTCTTAAGTGTAAGTCTATTAACCCTCAGTTGTCTGCGTAAGATCAGGAATCTGAGAAACTAAATGGATGCTGTGAACCAGATCCTGTGCAAGTGGAGATAAACTGATTTATGCAAGCTGTGGATCTGGCCTGTGAATTTTATATTTGACATTAAACACAATTACAACACAATCAGGACTTTCTACAGGTGTTCTTCATGCTATAGGGCACTGGCTCAGCATCTATTACTGTAACTTCGTTTTGATTTACCTGATCTTCATGCACCAAATTGAAATGGAAACTTCTCATTAAAAGAACATTCCCAGATAGCAAAATTTAGGGTGCATTCAGAAAAGAGGACTTCTTTCTCAGGGAGATGAAGAGTTAGGTCACTTTAGTTGAAGCATGAAGTCTAGATCTTTTAATTTCATTCATCATATTGATGATTGTGCCACCATGTAACGAGCAGAGTTGCATGGCCAATGACCTTGATAAGGCACAAGGTCTTCAGAATGCCACACCCTGGGGTAGATTTGCTAGTTCATACTCATGTATGAGAGAACAAAAGACTGAATGCCCAAACTAATCAGTAGGAAGACCTTTGGAGTTTGTGTCCAGATATAAACCCTGTGTTCACAATATATAGAGAGAAATTAAGTGAAAGTGTTATTTTTGCAAATTTAATCAGCCATTATACCTTGTAGTATGCAACATACATTGTATGTAGTATACAACAAACCTGTGTTCAGAATCCTTGAATCAATCAAGTCATGAGAATGAGAATTTCAAGAAGACAGTAGCAGCCCTACACCAACTCTCAGATGTACTGTCTGCATTGCCTGTTCAGCAGCCACTAATGAAATTATTCCTCTCACTCCCTAACATGTTCTTACTTTGCCTTTCAGTAAAAAGTGGGAGATAAGAAATAGCAGTGAAAAGCAATTGAACATGGTCTAGTAAGTGCCATTTTCACTCTTAAGTACTGCTTGTTAAATTTCATTTTGAAAAATGAAGCTGTGTTTAGTATAAATGTGAAAGATCCTGGTGAGAAGAAAAGCACCCAAACCATTAAAATAAAAAGTCTGTTCTTTTTGCTGCTGTATAATTTTGAAATGACTTAGCAATTTGTAGTAGACAAGGGAATAAAAAAGAATTGCTGACAATTTGGAAAACAGACAGCAAGTAAATGAAAATTTGAAAGGAGGATTTAGTATTCTTTAAGAAACAAAAATGAAGTTTGTAATTTCCTGGCAGACCCTTAGTTAAACTGAAAAGTGTTTTGCCATGCTGCTTTTATACATTACAGAGAAACTATTAAGGCTGTTTTTCTCACTACCATATACTGCAGTCTTGCAGCTTATATTGCTGGGCTGCTTAGTGGAGCAGCAGAAAATTGCGTCCCCCCACCCCCAAGAGTTGTAAAGAATTATAAGACCTTTGCTATCTTGTTCTTGTGGTTACTCAGAGAGAGGAATTTAAATCCCAGTATTTGACACTGAGCATTAATTTGTTGTTTTGCGTAAGAAAAGAAGCAGCAGTTGCTGAAGACAGTCTAAACTTCAGATACTGAATGTTTATAGATCCTGCTAAATGATGACCACTGTCTTGCAGTGTTTGCTTTCAAGAAGAGGTAAGATAATTCATGGCTAACTCTTTCCCAAGTAGTCACTCATGCCCCAGCTTACTCAGGACAAATGTCAGAGACTATCTAGCACATACTTCTGCAAATACTGGTAGATTATCAGTATGCATGTTACTGTTGACTAAAAGATGTGGACTACCACTCTGCTCAAATTGGATACCTAGCTTTCCATCTGCCCTGAAAGCAATTAATTTTATCTGCACAACAATACAGAGAGTTACAAGAAGCTATTTTAACAATTCCATAAAAGCAGATTTTTCCTCTAAGCCAGTCATACAGTTGTTCTCTAGTGTTGTTCTGACAGAAATACAGATCTCTAACATGATACACCTGAATGAGAAATCCACTCCACTTGGAGTCAAGCCCTCTTTCCAAAATGCACTTTCTAAAACCATAGGGAAGTTTACCATAATGTTGTATGTCAAATTTGAGCATAGATATATACCCCACACTTCTAAAGTTTGCATTTAATTTCAGCTAAAGATAGCAGTCATCAATATTTCTTGATATAACATTGTATACTGTAAAAAACCCTACTATGTTTCTCTCTACAAATGGCTAGATTTTTGTGGAAAGTGAGGTAATTCTGACATATATATGTTTGTTAATGTAGGATTTAAAGCTCACAGGGAAACTTCTAGATAAAAGTCAGTATATAACTGTAAGCTATTACCATTTATTAGTCAATGTAAAGCCTCCTAAATCCCATGTACACCAGATGTAACACTTTATAAATGTTGGAGATAGGGACATCATTCACTGTGGGGTATGACTGCTTTTTTAATTTCATAGCTACAATTGCAACCCTAGATGCAACCTATATGCAATCCTTTAGAACGAGAGGACATGGCCTCAAGTTGCACCAGGGAAGATTCAGGTTGGACATTAGGAGACATTTGTTCATGGAGATGGTTGTGCTTCACAACCATGACTGTGAAACAGGCTGCCCAGGGAAGTGGTGTAGTCACCATCCCTGGAGGTGTTGAAAGGACATGTAGGTGAGGCTCTTAGGGACATGGTTTAGTGCCAGAGTTACGTTGTGGTTGGACTCAATGATCTTGAGAGTCTCTTCCATCCGAAACGATTCTATGATTCTCTGATACTTCATGGCACTAGGAAAAAAAAAAAAAAAAAAAGAAAAATAAGAGAGATAACTTATTATTTGGAAAAATGAAAGTTTATTTTTTTAAGAACCAAAATTAAATCTCTTCCTAACGTATGATTACCATTCTTTCAGAATTTCAACCATCAGAAGGGAGATCTTTATTATAGAGTTGAAACAGAAGCATTTGACTTATCATTATCATTTGAAGCCTATTTTATAAAAGCTGCATTTTCATAGCAATTGGCTATCTGAACCTCCTGATATACCTTAAGAATGGATCAACCTGGTTTAGAGGGTAACAAGGATCACAAACTTCAGCTGGAATAAAAGTCGTTATGGTTTCATTGACTTGAATGGAGCAATGCCAGTTTATCCCATTTGAGAAATAGACTAAATTTGGCCAATTTCTGTAGAATTACAGAGAAAAATATTACCTTCACACTTCTGGAATGGAAAGAATTATAAAGAAAATATGCAAATATGCCACAGGAATGTACTATGTATATGACCTTTTTTCTTTTTTTTTTTTTTTTTTTTTTTCCCCTCCTCAGAGCCATAGAGGAAAACACATTAAAAAAAAAAAAAAAAGTTTTTTTTCTCTCATTCCCTGCCTGATAGTGGTAACTTAGGTTTAGATCTATGGCTGCAGTATTAGAGGAAGTTCTTAAATTTGTGCATGTTCCTTATGTCTGATATCCAGCAGCTCTCCTGTCTTCCATGAAGTCCTTCTGAGATTTAGATCCCAGTCCAGAAATCAGGTCTAGTAAAGGAGATCTCTGTGTGAAGAATGTGAGACATAACCCACTGTAGCCTTCTCTGTTTCTGGCTGCTGTTATTTTCCCAAGACGTTTGAACCAAGCTTTTAAAATAATTCTTGTGGATTAAGGTCAGATGTTGACAACCAATTACTTGGTAATAGCTGCCATTAGGCATACTTGCATAAGTGGATATAGCTAGAAATATCACACAAATAGCAAAATATACTCTACAATTAATTATTTAAGATTCCAGACTAAACATTCCACTATGTGATGTAGATATGTAAAGCAGAGCAGTGCTATGGATATTTATGCAATACATTGTCGGTATTTACATTCAACATTAGCACTTAAATTTAGCATCTTTCTTAGCAGCCCACAACCACATGGAACTGGTGTTAAATAATCTGGTAAGAGAATGTCTGATGATGCCAGAAGTTTTCATCAGCATACTTCATGGGAGGGTTGCTTTATCAATGTCCACTTGAAGTACTTACATGGCCCCTGCTAGCGACTGCAGACTTAACGTACTTATCCTCATGCATTATTCTGGGGTAGAGAGCATAGGTAAGAATCCAGGAAAAAGTTCTTAGCAGAGAGATCTGGACACATTAGCACTTTTATCATTTGACTATATTATTGATGTGCTCAGGTTGGAGCAATAATTAGAATTTAAAAATTCAGAAAATATATTCCTGATAAGAATCAAATAATTTTTTAGAAATAGTGTTGAACTGGTATTAGGTATACCTATGCATGCATAAATATATGTATTTGAATGCAAGCTTCATTGGCTGCTTTGTATTTTAATACTATTTTTAATCATATGACCAGATCATATTTTTCCCACAGTAACTCTGTCTTTCAATGAATGAAAAAAAAATGAATGAATGAAAAAAAAAAAAAATCACCAAACCAAAACCAAAACAACAACAACAAAAACAACCTACCTGAATTCAGTATTCATTTTTTTATCAGTAATGCCTTCCTTTTTTTTTTTTTTTGTAACTATTTGTATAACTTTCTATGACCATCCTATAGGTATATCCCTAGCATGGAACATATCATGTGTAGAGGGTTAAAATTTTACAAGGTTGTAAGAAACTGAAAACAGCTTTTCACAATGGAAGAAGTTGGACATCCTTAATATTAATAATAGGTGGTAACAGTGCTGCCCGTGATGAATCTATTTATGATGCTATATAAGTCAACATAATAATGGAAAGCTTTACTGCAAACTGGCATATTTATATCCTTGAATAAAATAAGCTATCAAATTTATTCTGCTTTGCATAGATAATTTTCAAATTTGTTTTGGGCATGGGATTCTCTCTCTTATTATACAGTTTTGAAGTACTGGAGTAATTTTGTGGAATCTTTTAAGAGTACGATGTTAATATCTGGACATTTTAAAATATTACATTACTTTTGTTTCATAGCATGCTTTAATATACATGAACTGTGTGTTCAGCTGTCTCAGTTACTACTATTCCATTTATGTTATGTGACAGTTTTAAGTGAATAAAAATTAAATTTCCCTCTCCATTAAAATTATCCTAAAATAATGGCATCAAAGCCATAGTTCTTACATCAGCAATAATCTGCAGTTGGCTCTGTATAGCAAATTCTTATTGACATACGAGATGGAGTACTAACTCCACAGAAATCAAAGACAAAACTGCCATTGGTTTCTGTAGAAGTCAATTTTTACCCATGATTTTCTCTCATGGATCTAGTTAAAAATGGAAGTTTGTGGTGGGCTCATGAACATAGAATACTGTATCAGCACTTTAGAGTCTGAACAGCTGAACAAGCAGGCAGTGCTGCTACTACTGGACATTGTAGCCTGTTGGTTAACTTGAAGCAAGTAAACAGCGCCTCAGTGAAAGTGATCATTCACTAAAGAAGTGTATGCTAGCTTGCCTGCATCTCTGCATCTGATATTAATTTCATATTGATGTAATGATACTTTGCGTTCGGCCAGTGATTTCAGGCTATAAGCAGTGTACATAGGAAGATATTCAATTGCATAAATGTATATTCATCAGTTTGAAAACCAGATCTTTGTGAAAATATGAAGTAATCTATTATTTTCCTCTTTAAGACTTATCACAGTGTAAAGTTTCAGAGATATTATGTCTTCTCTGTCTTTATGGTTTATAATTATTGGACTTACAGATTATTTTATTGTTATTAGTTATTATTATTATTATCCTCTAATAATTTTTAAGGTAGGCGGTGATGAAAACGAACATGGAAAACGATCAAGAAAGACTTCAGGGCCTTGGGACGACTGGTCAAAGGATCAGGAGCACAAGTAGTGCTTTCCTCTGTCCCCCCAGTTGCAGAGTATGATGAGGAAAGATACAGGCAGACCCACCAGATCAATATCTGGCTGCAGGACTGGTGTCGCTGGCAGAATTCGGGGTCTTTTGGTCATGCATCAGCTATGTGGCACTTGGCCTGCTAGCAACAAATACAGCACACCTGTCTCAAAAGGGGAAAAGGATCCTAGCACAGGAGTTAGAAGGACCCATTGAGAGAGCTTTAAACTAGATTTGAAGGGGGAAAGGGAAGAAAGCAGGTATGGCAGAAGCAAACCCAAGGGCAGCATGCCAGCATTTGAGGGAAAGGGTGCTAGCAAGGCCCTTCAGTCTGCCATCCCAGTGGAAGTAGGGGATGGAGAGCCATGCGGTAGGAGAAACACAAGAATTATTGATCTGTTAGAAACTGTGGAAGCACCTGAGGATGGCCGCAAAGGAATTATGGCTTCTCACCAGAAAAAGGTGACAGAATCAATAGCCCAGCTGAAGTGCATCTATAGGAATGCACGCAGCATGGGCAACAAACAAGAGGAGCTAGAAGCCATTGTGCAGCAGAAAAGCTACGATATAGTTGCCATCACACAAACATGGCGGGATGACTCTCACAACTGGAGTGCTGCATTGTTTGGCTATAAACTCTTCAGAAGGGATAGGGAAGGAAGGAGAGGAAGTGGGGTAGCCATGTATGTTAGGGAGTGTTTTGATTGTCTGGAGCATGGGGCTGACAGTCTATGGGTGAGAATCAAGGGAAAAGTCCAGGCCACCCAACTAGGATGAAGAGGCAGATGAAATATTTTGCAGGCAGCTGGGAGAAGTCTCTCGTTTGTTAGCCCTTGCTCTTGTGGGGGACTTCAACCTATCAGATGTCTGCTGGAAATACAACACAGCAGAGAATAAGCAGTCTAGGAGGCTCCTGGAGTGTATGGAAGACAATTTCTTGACACAGCTGGTCAGTAAGCCTATTAGGGAGGGCATGCGACTGGAACATTTGTTTATAAATAGAGAAGGGCTTGTGGGTAACATGCCAATTGGAGGTCATCTTGGGCATAGAGATCATGAAATGAGTTTTCTATTCTTGCAGAAGTAAGGAGAGTGGTCAGGAGAACTGCTAATTTGTACTTCCAAAGGGCAGACTTTGATCTGTTTAGGAGGTTGGTTGATAGAGTCCCTTGGGAGGCAGTCCTGAAGGACGAGGAAGTCCAGGAAGGCTGGTCTCTCTTTAAGAAGGAAATCTTGGAAGCGCAGCAGAAGTCTGTCCCCATATGACAGAAGGCGAGCCAGCAGGGAAGAAGGCTGGCCTGGCTGAATAGAGAGCTGTGGCTGGAACTTAAGAATAAGGAGATAATTGATAACCTTTGGAAGGAGGGGCAGGCTACTCAAGAGGAATGCAAGAATTCTGTGAGGTTATACAAGGAGAAAATTAGAAGGGCCAAAGACCAACTAGAGCTGAGCCTCACTACTGCTGTAAGAGGGAACAAAAAATGTTTAAATATATAAGCAACAAAAGGAGGGCTGAGGAGAATCTCCATCCCCTGATGTATGCATGGGGAAACAGTTAAAGAAGATGAGGGTAGGGCTGCAGTACTTAATGCCTTCTTTGCCTCAGTCTTTAAGAGTAAGACCAGTTGTACTCTGGGTACACAGCCCCCTGAGCCAGAATACAGGGAAAGGTAGCAGAATCAAGTCCAAATAATCCAAGGGGAAATGGTTAGTGGACCTGCTACATCACTTAGATATCCACAAGTCTATGAGGCCAGATAGGATACACCCAAGAGTGCCAAGGGAGCTGGTGGAGGTGATCACTAAGCCACTTTCCATTATCTATCAGCAATCTTGGCTAGCTGGGGAGGTCCCGGGTGAGTGGAAGTTGGCAAATGTGATGCCTATCTACAAAAAGGGCTGGAAGGAGGATCTGGGGAATTACAGGCCTGTCAGTCTGATGTTGGTGCTGAGCAAGGTCATGGAGCAGATCATCCTGAGTGCCATCACATGGTATATGCAAGAGAACCAAACGATCAGGCCCAGTAAGCATGGCTTTATTAAAGGCAGGTCCTGCTTGACCAAACTGATCTACTTCTATGACAAAGTGACCCATTAGTAGATGAGGGAATAGTACACTCTATTCCCTTGTCCGAATTGTTAATGAATATATTGAATAATATTGGCCCCAGTACTGACCCCTGAGGCACTCCACTAGATACTGGCCTCCAACTAGACTCCGCACCATTGACTACCACTCTCTGGCTTCTCTCCTTAAGCCAGTTTGCAACTCACCTCACTACTCTATTGCCTAGACCACACCTCCTCAGCTTAGCTGTGAGGATGCTGTGGGAGAATGTGTCAAAGGCTTTACTGAAGTCAAGGTAGACCACATCCACCACTCTGCCATCACCCATCCACCTTGTTACATTCTCATAAAAGGCTATGAGGTTGGTCAAGCATGACTTACCCTTGGTAAAGCCATGCTGACTGCCCCTCAGCCATGCTGATGTCTTATTAAAGTGATTGTTGCCAAAACTCCCATTGTATGCAAAGGGCCCTTGTGTCCCGATGTTCATGCGACTCCCAACAACATAAGTTATGAGGTCAAAGTTTGTTGTTCAGATCCAGGAAAATACTTCTAAGTAGTTGTTATAGTCCCCCTGAATCATCACAAAGTTTCACTATTGATTTTGTTTCACTACCTAAAACATTTTCCCACTTGTATTATTTAACAGTGAACAAATACTGCATGTGAGAGCACCTGTTACCTATTCATTGCCCAGCAGTGATAGATCTGGTAATAACATGCTTGCTATTCTGGCTGTGCTGCAGTTTGGTAACATGAAGGGTTTAACTGAAATACACCCTGACCTTGGTTTTGTTCATGAGGCATAGGATGAACATAATTACTATGAATCTACTGAGGGATCTTATGGCAAAATGCCATATTACTAATTTTGACTCCTCACACCCTTTTGGAAAACAAAACCAAAACCAACAAGAAATGACAGATCTCAATCAAAAACAATGTGCTGCAGTTTCATACAAATCCTAAAACAGCTAATTTTCAAAAAAATTAACTCTTGAACCACTATCACAGTATGATAATTGCGTCACCCCTAACAGTTTCATATTCCTTCATAATTAAATAAACAGCTTGTAAATTGCAGACCACAAAATGCCTGTGTTCCACTCCTACCTTAAGGGGTTTCCATAGTTACCAAGGATAAGAAGTGTAACCATCATTTGCCAGCCTCGAGGCTATTTGCAGCCTTAACTTTTTATCTCATGTCTCTTTTTCTCTTTGTCTCTGTTTATTAACAGAATGAGGGAGTAATTTAGGCTCATTCAGCCACTACAAATGCAATGATGCAAAATGGACTCTGGTGTTTTAGTGTGTTATTAGTTGGGTATGTTTCTCCCAGAAGGTATTTTAGAATAATGCATATTAGCAATACAGCCTTTAGTTACCCAGGTTATAAAATACTTACCAAGCACTTCTTTAATGCAACATCAAATAATTCAGGCCTTAAAAAAGGAAGAAACCTTCCTTGACACAGCATTATGACATAGAAATATTTTGGCAGATACCTATTTTAACTTGTACCCCCAAAAGCATTGGTGGAGACTTTGCATGTCTGCTTTAAAGTATTTCCCTTTCATCCCTCAGTCTCCTTTGTTTTACATATTACAAAATGCATTTGGAAAAAACTGCACTTGTTCAGGCAAAATTGATTTTTTTATGCCACTGAAAAGGACAATCCTCTGATTTGCTAATCTCTAAATAATCTTAAAATCTTTTAAAATGACTTCACATTTTACCAAAGCATTTCTGTTGTTAAGTATAGAAACTACTACTGATCCACAACTATACTATATGTTCAAACTAAAATATTTCTGTCTTCTAGTTTATACTAGTTAATCAATGAAGAGCTCAGCAAGGCTCAAAAGATGAATTGTATGGATAACAAGAATATTCAGCATCAGCATATTTAGTAGACAAATGCACATATTTTAATTTAGGAAAGGATGTTTTAGGCTTTAAAAGCTGGACTACAATTTCTTGGGTTTAGGATGAAGCTTTCTTAACAGCATGTATATACTCTAATTGCCTTTTCCTTTTTTTTTTTTTTTTTTTAATTTTTACTTTATTGTATTAGCTACATTTGTATATGCATTCTTAGACTATGTGGTGTTCTGATCTGATATTTCCTATATCTATTTTTATAGTTTGTGAGTAGGGAGAAAATTTTGGAAGGAAATGAGGCTAAGGTCTTGGATTCTGTCAGCCTCACTCTTTTTCACCTTTGTATCTTTTAAAGACACAATATTTTAATATTTAATATACTTAACATGCAGATTTTTGCCTGCTAATATGAAACTCTGTACTATGATGTTGAAAAGGATGTTAATTTATAGAATTTACAAAGCCTACTAAAACCAAAGAAATACTACGGTGATTCAAAATAATGATGCCAGTGTGACAGGAGTGAAAATTACATTGTTTTGGAGCAGTGCTTTAGAACATCATATAATTTTTTATTTAGAGTTGTTCTTATACTAATTTTGTTGTGGTTCGCAGATCCCTTCCACATGGGGATATGTGATTTTATTTTGATAATAAAACAAAAAGGGATTAAGAAAGCATCCTTTCAGTAGTTGTAGACACACTGCAGTTCAGTTGTTGCTCACTGAGGTATTTCTGCCACAAGACAGTGAAATCCTGAAGGTGCTTGTCTGACTTCCTCTTGTATCACAGTTGATGCATGAGATGTAGTGACATGCTGCTTTAATTAAGACAATTTTGTTATCAGGACTATTGTAAAATTTCTTCTGCAAAGTTGCCTATTTCCCCCCTACATAAATATTTGTCTAGAAATATACAGAAGCTAAAGCAAACATAAAAGATCCAAAGAAACTGTGTTTTATCAACGGAATTAGTGAAGTGAGAAGAGCAAAACAGGACTTGAATAACTCAAGTGATTGGTGATGAGGTAGAAAACCTATTTACCTTTACGTAATTGGTTTGAATTGAGTTCAAGTCAATACAGAACAAAAGTTCCTAAAGTCTACATGGGGTCTCAAGAAAATGAACCCAAATTAACTTTGAAAAGAGACTAGCTAAACTACATTACATTATTTTATGGGCACTCTTAATTGAAATTACAGTGGCCTTGATTCAATTTCGTCTAGATTAAATTCTAAATAAGAGTGTCCACACAAAGATTTAATGCAATATAATTAACCCACTTAAAAGTTAATTCCAATTAAATTTCCAGAATGTATCTGAGTGGACTAGTACCAAGCTGTATTGTAGTGACTTTTATGAAATAATTAAAATTACTTCATCACAAATAGTTCATAGATTATGCCTTTTCATACCAATGTAAACAATCTGAACAGACAGATTAGGGCTTTTTTGTCCTCTTCACCCTTTGGGTTACATCAGCAGAAAGGTCAATAAAGAAGCCAAATCATTCCTGTTAATAAAAATAAGTAACTCCAAAAGAAATACCCATTACATGATGTCTGATCTTTCCTACAATTTTCCTATAAAATAAGCAAATGTTATGGGTTATACTGAGGATGTAAAGTGCAAATGATGCCTGGGAGTAAAAGAATATTCATAAATAAAGGGACATACCAAACCGATTTAGTTTAGAACACTGTGAAATCTCCTAATTTCCAGATAAAATGCCAATTTTTTTTCCTGGACTGATATGCACTAGAATTCTCATTTTTAAGATGTTTATTTCAGGTTTGTTTCTGTTGCTTGAAGTTAAAGAGAAAATTTTAAACCTTAGGAAGAAATGAGAGAGAAACCATGAAATACTGGAAAATGAGGGGTGTGAAATAAAGCTGTTTTCTGTATAACAAAATGAAATAAAAGAAGGTAGACTGAATCAAACTCATCCTTGATTGAACTCCCCTGAAATCAATGGTGATTCAGGAGGATTGAATGTGTCCAATCACATTTAAGTCTTTCAAGTTAGTGTCCTTATGATTTAGTTGAGTCTTAAAAGGCTTGCAGAAGAGAACAGTAAGTATCTGTGGTACAGCAATATCCACTCTGCCTCCTGCACTTACATGTTTCAAGGGGCCATAGAAAATCCCAGCTATATCCCAGAGGGAAACAGTGAAACATGCAAAGAGGAGAATAATTTGCATTGTGAGTGTTTTGATTTATCTGGTCTCATGAGTAATCAGCACTGCAGGGCTGCCTATCTAGCCCTCTTTGGCCTTCAATGTATTTAACTAAAAATAAAATAAAAACCAAATAGATAAAAGCTTCTGGGCTTTGAAACCTCCCAGGTCTTTAAGCAATATTGCAATGGATCCCTAAACTGTTGTTGAGACTTTTCAAGTCCTATGGCAATGAAAAGGGAAAACTGTTTTTTAATAGTAGAGGAAGAGATACGCAGCTATATAGTTGTAGAGATGGTTTTTCACTGTAAACCAGTCTTTTAAAAAATCAGACACTTCAGACAGGAACCAATCCATGAGAAAAATAAGAAGGGTTAGGAAGAGAAATATATGAGATCTACTGTAACTCAGTTTATTAATTTTGCATGATGGTTATTGTAATGCTCTATTAAGAACATAGCACATGTTCCTTTGTTGATGGCAAAGACATTCAATGGAGAAAAAGAATGATGTTTTTATACTGTATATGGGCAGGGAAACTGTGCTTCTCTTGAACTGAAAGCTATAGTCCTCGGGGGTTCAGCCAGGTGGAAAGGAATTTCAGGACAGAAAAGGCACAGAGGGGAGTAGGGAGGTTATGGTGAGTGAATCCCTAGCAATGTGGTTCCATCAGCCCAACCTTTTACAGCCATATGGGGACATGCATCTGAGGCTGCATGAGCATTTGCAGAGCAGATGTTGGTACAGGATTTCTGACCTCAGTGGAGCTCCATGCCCACAGTTCAGTCTCTGTTCTGGGATGAGGGTTTACCCTCTTGTGTTTCAGTATTTTGTGGAACTGAAACAGATTGTGTGCTTGTCTCCTGGTATCCACACTGAAATTCCCTTGGCTTCCTCTGCTGGCATTCTTGCCAAAAGGGGATCAGTCTCAGGCCCTGAGAGCATTCAGAGTTCCTGAAAAGAACATCAAAACAGTCACTTCTGCATAAGGTCATCTTGGGAATTAGACTTATTTTTATTTCTGTACTCCATGCTCTGTTCCATACAGAAACTATGTTCAATATTCCAGTGCTGATACTCCTGGAAGAGACTTCCCAGCATAATTAGCTACTTGATGCACCTAGCTCCTCTTAATAGGTTTGGAAATCCACTATTCAATTTGCAGCTGCAGAGTATCTTGTTTACTAAAAAAATGCAGATAACTTTGCAAAGGATTTTTCCCTCAAAGCCTATTTAAAACAGCATGATGTACAGCATACATAACTGTGCTATATGAATTGAAGGTACATTTTCTGAATGCATCCACATATTTCTCAACTTGAAAAAGGGTGTAAAAAGTGATATGAATGATCCCCATCCTGAAATTTTCTGGCACACAGCTGAGGAAGAGTTGTGCTGATTTAGCTATGCTTTAGTAACTGTGATATAATTGTGATGACTTAATCTTACTGTGATAGTTTAATCACCTGATCAATATCAGATAGATTATTTATAAATTTTCAATGCAATGATACATAGCATCACATCTCTTTTTTTTTAGTGGTAGATGTACAGCATTAATCAAAATGTGTTAAATCATACTGTATCAGAAACCATATACTGGGACAAAGCCATGGCCTTTGCCCTACACCACTCCACTGCTGAAACAGCTATTCATAGGTCCACAGACTAGACAGAAAGCTAAGTATGAGTTGCTAACAACAATTCAAACTACCAGTGATCCACCTAAGGATCACTGGAGCTTGGGAAAATACCTTTTCCACCTGCCACACCTCACTAGATAGATCTTTGGAAAATGTGTAGGAGTTGTCTTTTGTAATGTTTCACCTTTACAGTTAAATCCTTCAGAGATCAGAGTGAGTATAGCCACTTTCTCCTGGTAAAATATCAAAGACAGATCAAAGCACATCAGGCCTAAATCCTAATTACAAAAAAATAGAAAAACAAGTTGTGGCTTCCATTACAATGCCCATAAGGAAGACATCTTTGCATACGTATTTGGCAAAGTTACCTTTCAGTAGCATAACTACCTCATCCTTCAAGCTTTCCATAAGGAAAGCTGAACTGTGCTTATCTGCAGAGGTAGATTGTCATTTCCAAATAACTCTCCATATCTGTATATATATGTCTCCATGGCCATAAAGTGAATATATATTGCTGTACTAACAGATCATATATGGTTTGGTAATTAGAGCAATGCCACAGACAGACTTTAGGTAATATTTGGAAATACAATTAACAATTATACGGCATCTGGGGAACTGACCATGCAGTAAGCAAATTCTTAGCAATTTAAACCACATTTTAAATTTATACAGCAGAGGGCACTAGTGTTATTGAATTGACAGTAGATATTTTGGTACTAAAAAAAAGAAGGGGAAAAAAAAGATTGCTTAGAAGGCAAAGACTTGTCAACAGAGACTAAAGAAGCTGATTGATAGCCTGTGTTTCATGTGTGGATTTATAAAGCTAAACCTTAATGTGTCTCTAGCATAACAGACAGATATTGAATAGCAAATTACTCTAGTACAGAGTTCCAGATGGGTCTTTACCTAAAGCCCATTAAAGTATTTCCATAATGTTCCTCAAGGCTTCAAATGAATTTTCCATTGTGTTTTTGTGTTGGCTATTTTTTTTTTTTTCCAAGGGTATTTCCAGGGTATTTATGATTTTTAATTACCCTCATGTGAAATGACTGCACCAATACTTCCTGAACAGTTAATCTCTGAGCTGTGGAAAACCATAAAAGGAAGGACCTTTAGTACATTCCTACTGCCACTAGGAATCTGGCTGCAGTTTGTTAGCCTGATAGAAAGCTCACTGCTTGGAAGTGAGGACTTGCAAGGCGTTGCCTAGCACAGTTTCTGCTGGTCATGGTGGCTTTTTTTGAATCATCAGGTCCCCTGTACTTTAGGAACAGCAAGCCCAGTTAATGTCATCTTATACTAAATACTTCATTTTTCTTACTGTATTGCCAAACAAGAGGAAAAAAGTTTAGTAATATAAATAAATCCAAAGTTAAATAAAATGGTGGCTACAAGTGCTAGGTTTTGCTCTTACTGTCTCCCAGAAAACATTCCAGAGGAATGGCAATGTAGACTTCTGTACTTATAAACTAAACAAGACACAGCTTAGGCACAGAAAAATCAGATGCACTAATACATGTGAAAGCTTATTTAGAACTTTCCATCCACATCTCACAAAATGGTGATCTTGTCTTCAAAAATATGCACTCAGAGCAGCTAATAGCCAGTGACACATCTTATATTTGAAATTACAGAGATCTGAATTTTGCAGAAGCCTGAGGGTTGCAGAATTCCCTAAGGGTCTTTGATAGAGGCATGTGTTTCATTGAGACATTCCTAGCACAGGACAGGGGAAAAAAGTAAACATAAAAGCCACAGGTAATTTTGGACTTCAGCACAAGTAAAGAACTCTTCTTTGTGACTAATTCTTTGTATGAGTCAATTACCAAAAATGGGAGGAATATAGGAAATTTATTTTAAGAAGATAAAACAACATTTTAAAAAAAAAATGTTTTGCAACAGAGACATGGAAACATTTTGGTTTGGGTTGAACAAATTTTGCTAATCAGTCACATAACTGGATGATTTGTTGTAATGAAATGCTGCATTCAAGTACTTTTTAAAAAATTATTATTATTTGTTTACCCATGTAGTGTATGTGTAGTAATGGAAAGGGAAGATTTACTGGATAAAGGAGTAGATTAAGGGAATGGTGGTAGATACCATCGCGCACAAGAAGTTAGAACAGGAGGAAAGTGCTTTAGAGTGCTCGCAGTACAGTTTGGCAGCATCAGCTTTATGGGGCTGACAAAGAAGCTACTGAAGGGAGTTTATGCATACAGTGACTGATGTTGAGGGCACTTCATGACCTTTGTTGCTTTTCTACCCTTTCTTGTTCTACAAATCCCATTTTTTTCTCCTGTTCCTTCAGGCTGTCCAGGATAGAGGAAGGAGAGCAGGAAGTAGCAAAAAATATAGGTAGATATGGCATCTTGCAAAGCTGGCCTTTAATATTATAGCGAATGGATCTGAGATAAAACACAGGAGATTCCTGTATCTCTACAAGCTACATGTGCTCCCAGTGCCACACCAGCCTTACAACTATAACTGGCAGCTCTGAAGCTGGATGTAGTGGGCTGAGTTCCCATCTCAGTTCCAGTGAAGACAATAACATTGCACCAGTGCAATGGTAAAATAATGGGTTTAATGTGTTTCTGTATCTTTTTTATTACTTGTTAATTGAATTCATTATTCAGTCCAAGTCCTCAGGGCATATATTTTAGAAGAACTTTTAAAAAATGTGAAAGACAAGACAAATCCACTGAATTAAAAAGAAACAACTTGTGACAAACAGAAATGCTAATACAATCACATTAACTATCAAAGAAGATGGTTAATTACTATTCAGCAGCAAAATTCATGGCTCACAGATCTTAACTAAGGAACCTGAAATTGATATTAAACTAATTGATGTAATTCTTTTGACCACAATGGGCAGATTCTTCTTCATGACACTGTAAGAAAGACAGGAGCCAGGTCCTTTTTACCTGCTTCTTGCAGATAGTTTTGCTACAGTTGGATTTTTGATGTGAAATAACTTGAAATTTAGTGATTAGTTTGTATCACAGAAGCACCCTAAAAGTCATTAGGCGGGCAAGAAGCTCCAGAGAAAAGGGAACAAGAGACCTCTTTCACTCAGTGGTACCCAGCAGAAAATAATCGCTTGCCAAGGGTGGGCAAAGGCTCACTCAGGGATATATCCAGAAGGGAAATCACTCACCGAAGAGGAGGTGAGGGCACTCAGTCCCACGAAATCTCCTTAGACGTTGTCCCAATTTAAGTCAAGGCCTCTGCTTCATACCTGCTGCTCTGAGAAGACCACTCAAAGGAGATCTTCATCAGAGGTCAAATTTTATAGCCTGGTCAGATCTCTCTGTGGTCATTAAAAACACAGTTGAGAAGCTTCTCAGCTTCTCTGGGCACCCCCTTAGTTGCGGACCCTGTCTACTGATAGATGGTCCTACCCCTCTGTCCAACAGAGGGGAGAGGTGAATGGGATGAGGTAAGATGTGACTGTCAGCACCTTGGCAACACCCTGGGTGTGTATGTGAGGACAGGCATGGTGGGGCACAAAAGGTGCTAAAGAGCCATCAGCAGCCACATTGAAAGCTCCAGATCTCATGGGAGGATGTGCAACTGCCACAGTCTGAGAGTGTTTCTCCCTATAGTGTGTTCAGCAACTCTGAAGTGATAATGACCTTGTAAGCCTGCAGTAAAAAGAAAGATGTGTACAGCAGCCACCCCTCATCTAGTCTAGTACATTACCCTAAACCCATGAAGTCGATGTTCAAGAAGAGGGAAGAGATGGAGAGCAGTAAAATCTAGCACAGGGTTCTCCAGAGTCACATGTTGAAAGTGTAAGCCACAGAGAAGTTGAGTTAACTTGCTCAAGGTTGCAAAACACATTAGTTTCATGAATCTTTCATAACAAGAATGATGTTTTATAAATAGCACCTACAGAGCAGATCAAACAAACAGATACAGCCCAGACTATCCAATAACCAGTCACAGGTTTTTAACCATTATATTGGCTTTCTCTGCAGTAAATTATTAAAAGTGAGATGAGAACACTTGCTAGTTCTGAACCATTCTAACAAGTTTTTTAAAAATGCAGAGATTAATTCTCAAAACCCACTGTCTGAATACATTTCATTAAATGAATTGCTGTGAGATGCAAGTTAACATCTTTTTTTCTGTATTATTTTAAATAAAGTCAGTGTGGGGTTCTTTTCTGTTGGTTTGGTTTTTTGGTTTTGTTTGTTTGTTTTGTGTGTTTGTTTTTTGCTGTTGTTTTGTTTTTTACACAAAATGAAACCATTCAGAGCATGGAGTGGAAAACCATTGCCTTATAATATTTTGTTTTACTTAATACATGTATTATGCATCTGAGTGCTCTAGGTTATAAATATGCTTTAAGCTTGCTGTAATTTAAAAAACTTCACTTTTGGCTGATATACAGGAAATTTCGTTAATCTCTACAGTAGAGGGACCTTACACTGAGCAGCAGATTGAAAATGAACTGAGGGCTGGGGCCTTAGTTCACAATACTACCTCAGTTCACAAAACTACCACAAAGGAATCAGTACTAAAATTCTTAAAATGGTAATGATAATTTCTAGTATAAGGGTCTTTTTTTACCCCTTAAATAAGATCTATAGGATTTTTTAAAGTTGCCAGTGGAACTGGCAACCTTGAAACTACAGAGATATTTTTCAGCATTTAAATGGGTATTCTTATTTCTGTGTTCAGCATACATTTACTAATGAGTGTTTCTCTGTTGCTGATGCCAAACAAAAGAATTGAGGAAGAAATATCATAAATTGGAAGATGCTCTTTAATAGTAGGGAAGAAATGATGCTCAGTGTGTTTGGTTTGTATTTTATTTTTTCATTCTGAAATAGGCGAGATCGGGCCCTGACATTTACATGACCTACTACATTCAGTCTTAAAGAGTTCTAGTTAAACTCTGATTCAGGAATCACGTTTGTATAGACAAAGATTTTCACCCATACAAAACAGGAGTCTCCACTTGCTCTTCACATTAACTTTTGTCTCATAATGTGTCAAAAAGATTAACACATTGAATATTCTGATGATTCCTATATTACTCATTTTTGCCTTTTTAGGCCCTTATCACTTCTTTCAACTCTTCCCATGAGTTAGAACATTTATTTTAGGTATCCACTGTGGTTGAACTTGTTATCTGCCGTCCAACTACATGTGTCATACACTGGAATGAGCAGGAAAAGCTAGTGCCTGGCTTTTTCTTCTCTCATTGCCAATTACAGCTGACTTACACAGCTGTACAGGAAACAAAAGATTAAAATGTCTATAGCTATTTTTGCTACAGAGTTTCATGAAATTGGTAGAGTTGTCTGAAGGGACTTGAGAAGTCTTCGTTTAGAGAGCTCACTTAAATATTTGAGATTAATTTAATGTTCTCCTCTTTCCTGTTTTGTTTTGTTTTTTTTTTTTTTTTTCAGAGTATTCAAACTCCAGAAGGACCAACACCAATTGAACTATGAATGTTGAACAAGATGACCTTACATCCACAGCAGATAATGATAGGTCCTAGGTTTAACAGGGCCCTATTTGACCCACTGCTTGTAGTGCTGTTGGCTCTTCAGCTTCTTGTGGTGGCTGGTCTAGTGAGGGCTCAAACTTGCCCTTCTGTCTGCTCCTGCAGCAACCAGTTCAGTAAAGTGATTTGCGTACGGAAAAATCTGAGAGACGTGCCAGACGGTATCTCCACCAACACCCGGTTACTCAATCTCCATGAGAACCAGATTCAAATCATTAAAGTTAATAGCTTCAAACATCTGAGGCACCTAGAAATCCTGCAGCTCAGTAGGAATCACATCAGAACAATTGAAATAGGGGCTTTCAATGGTCTAGCCAACCTCAACACTTTGGAGCTCTTTGACAATCGTCTGACCACTATCCCAAATGGAGCTTTTGTATACCTGTCAAAACTGAAGGAACTGTGGTTGAGAAACAACCCCATTGAGAGCATCCCTTCTTATGCTTTTAACAGAATCCCTTCTCTCCGGAGGTTGGATCTGGGGGAACTGAAAAGGCTTTCATACATTTCAGAAGGTGCCTTTGAAGGTCTGTCCAACTTGAGGTATTTGAACCTTGCCATGTGCAATCTTCGAGAGATTCCAAACCTCACCCCACTTGTAAAACTGGATGAGTTAGATCTTTCTGGGAATCACCTGACTGCCATACGGCCAGGTTCTTTCCAAGGGTTAATGCATCTTCAGAAATTGTGGATGATCCAGTCCCAGATCCAAGTGATAGAAAGGAATGCTTTTGATAACCTTCAGTCACTTGTAGAGATCAATCTGGCACACAACAATCTAACACTACTGCCTCATGACCTCTTCACACCACTCCGCCTAGAAAGGATCCACTTGCATCACAATCCTTGGAACTGCAACTGCGATATCCTTTGGCTCAGCTGGTGGATTAAAGACAAGGCACCCTCCAACACTGCATGCTGTGCCCGTTGCCACACACCTCCCAGTTTAAAGGGAAGGTACATTGGTGAGCTGGACCTGAATTACTTCACGTGTTATGCTCCAGTCATAGTGGAGCCACCAGCAGACCTCAATGTCACAGAAGGCATGGCGGCAGAGATGAAATGCCGAGCATCAACCTCCTTGACCTCTGTGTCTTGGATTACTCCAAATGGATCTGTTATGACACATGGGGCATACAGAGTTCGAATTGCTGTGCTCAGTGATGGCACATTGAATTTTACAAAGGTAACTGTGCAAGACACAGGTCTGTATACATGCATGGTGAGTAACTCTGTTGGGAATACCACAGCTTCTGCCACACTGAATGTGACTGCTCTGGATAACCCTGGTTACACGTACTTTTCAACTGTCACAGTAGAGACTGTGGAACCTTCTCAGGATGAGGCACAGACCACAGAGCAGGTTGGGCCCACACCAGTTACCAACTGGGAGACCACTAACATGACAACCTCACTCACTCCACAGAGCACAAGATCAACAGAAAAAACGTTCACCATTCCTGTGACGGATGCAAATAATGGGATCCCAGGAATAGATGAGGTTATGAAGACTACCAAAATCATAATTGGTTGTTTTGTGGCTATCACTCTCATGGCTGCTGTGATGCTGGTAATTTTCTACAAAATGAGGAAGCAGCATCACCGGCAGAACCATCATGCTCCAACACGGACTGTAGAGATCATTAATGTGGATGATGAGCTTACAGGTGACACACCTTTAGAGAGTCACTTGCCCATGCCAGCAATAGAGCATGAGCACCTAAATCACTACAACTCTTATAAGTCTCCTTTCAACCACACAACAACAGTTAACACAATAAATTCAATACACAGTTCAGTGCATGAACCGTTATTGATCCGAATGAACTCAAAAGACAATGTACAAGAGACTCAAATCTAAAACATTTATGACATTATGGGGTGTGGGTGGGACAACAAAAGATGGTTTATAAAACAAATGATACAAATGACTGGGCTAAATCTACTGTTTCAAAAACATGTCTTTACAAAGAAAAAGAAATTTATTTATTAAAAATTCTATTGTGATCTAAAGCAGACAAAATTATGTGTGTTCCTCAACCTGGTTTTGCTGCACTTATTTACTCTTCTTGTTCCATTTTTCTTCCCCAAACCACTCTGATTCCCATTTGCCATATTTTACATAGGAGATCTTGATTCTCTAAAGAAACTGGTCTAGGAAATTTTGTAAGAGTTCTGTTACAAGTTGGGAATTTTTATGGTGAATTCTAGTGGTGAGATTTGGTCTATTTTGTCACTTTTTCTCTTTTTTTTTTCCTTTTGTTTTCTCATGTCCTTTTTGAAATTATTCAACAAGGAATGGAATATTAACAGTAATTTTACAAGTGAGAGAAAAAAAAAAAAACACAACTTTTTTCCCATGGAATGATTTGCTCTGTATTTATTGAAAGCACTGTTCTGTGAAAAAAATTGAAGGAATTCTTTTTTAAAAAAGGTAAAACCCAAACAAAATAAAAAATTAATTTACTTGTGAAAACCTATAAATCCCATATCTTTTAAACAATTCTAGAACCAGAATTTGTAGTTCAAATATTAAACAAAGATTATAAATAAAATATTGGGTTTTTTTTTTCTGTACTTGGATATAGCTCATTTTTAGTGTGGCTTTAAACATCAGAAGTTTGTTAAAATTCTTATGATATTCTGTGGTGATGGTCCAAACCACAATCACTTTAAAGAGAATAATTAAGCAATTATGGATCATTAATGAATAATAGAATAGTTTTCATTATATTTTATGTAAGCAACATACTAGTAAAAAAAGGGTGTTTTTAATTTTAATGCAAATTTAACATCATTCCTTCTACTGCTGTTTTTAAATATGTCTATTATATTGCAAGATGTATTTCACAATGCAGAAAAAGTTTTGCAAGGAGTTTCAGTTATCACTGAATTTATTAGACAAAGCTGAAAAGTTTGTTATGTTCTTTTTTGTTTGTTTGCTTGTTTTGTTTTTTATAACTGTCATTAAGAAAATGCATCTTTATTTCAAAGCTAGTAGTTTCCAGTTCGGTTGTTCTGGTGCTCCTAGACATAAATATGAAATATATTTAGCTATCTATAATATCTATAATCAGAGCTGTATCACTATGTGCAAAATGAAATGAAACTGCTGTTAACAGAGTAACTTGCAGGAAGAAGTCTGAGGATTTTGGTTTAAAAAAATAGAAACATCAAAATCAGAGGTTACTGTAATTTGTATGACAATTAGAGTCCCTGTAGAGTAACCAGTTATATTTATTTAAACTCAAACTCGTTTATCAACAGGAAATTACACCCTTTTCCTTTCTGTTTATATATGTTCTCTTGATTTAACATATTGGTATAGGAATGGTGGATACCTTGTAGGCTGGAAGCTAAAAGGAAGGCTTTGCTTAAGAAAATCAGCTTCAGGACACTGTGTTCTTCCAAGCAGAAGTTCTGCCAAGTTAAACTACTTTGTACATTGGCAACTGAAGAGAAACATTTTAAGACAATTTAGGTTTGGAAAAAAAAGAATCATATATATATATATAATCTCAGAATGTCTTTTCATCTATTTTATTCCTTAACTGCCCTTACTGTGAGTTTTCAGGGTCCTGTGCCAGGTAAATAATGTTCTTAGTTCTTATCAAAATCTATTTGGAGGTTTCTAGTATGTAATAGCACACAGGAGGAAGAACCTACTGAACAGTATGCTTCTATTCTGTAAATCTGAGAAGGAATTTCTGCTAGGTTGAGGGGGTAGATATCTCTTGTTGTATCACAGATGAGTAGAATGCACCTCAAGAGAGAGAAGCAGCCATGTGTTTCATTGGGGTAAAATAATAATTTGACAGAGTTCAATAAATTGTGTGGAAATTAACAAAGTTTAACAGTGGTTTACCAAGGCTCAATAAGCTTGATGGCAAGGTTCACCTGATTAATTACTGCATGGAATATAGAAAGGAAAACTGAGTTAGAATCAAGTTATTATAGAATGATTAACACAGGAACTAGAGATGCAAAAGGGGAAGGAAGACCCTTCTGTTGAGCCATGAGGTTCAGAGTGGACCCCCTTGCTTTATAAACTCTTACAGAGCCTAGGTGCAGCTAAGTCCAAACTTAGTCTCAGTCTCGGACAGCTTTTTATGTCTAAAGATCCAAAGGTTATTAAATCACATATTAAAGTTACCATACTAGAGGGTTATGCATGATACTGGTTGCTTATCAAAGATCTGCCATTGGTAAAAGATCTCTCTGCCTTGAGGAGGAACCTTGAGAGGTACCCCAGCCCAAGGGGAGATCAGCCAACACTGCCTAGCAGGGAGAGCTCAAAGGCAGCTCACTTAGGCTGTCATATTTATGGAATAAAATGGTTGGCTCACAGTCAAATCACATGCTATGCAAAGGTAGGCATGATGCTCCTTGTACCTACAATTTTCTTTGTTCCTTGATAAGTGAGTCTTGGAAACTCCACCCATGATTCATGTGATAATTGCATGATCGATCCATATGCATTGATGCTCACTGTGTCACTCTGCTCCTTTGTGGGTTTGCAGGGAACAAGGAGTTCTTGGCCTGGCTACAGCTCAGACCTTTCTTTTGTAGCCTCTACTGAACTACTGCTAGTGTGGTTAAGGGGTCGACTGCACCTGTCACATATAGGATGCAGAGTTCTCAAGGTTCAAAGTTAGTATTGTAGTAAGAAGCCCTGATCTAAAAGAGGACGCCGTGGAGATAGGTGATGATGAATCACACTCTGCAAAGAGTCTGATAAGGATAATACAGAATAAACCCAAAGGTCTGTCATAATCTAAAAGAAACCTTTGGCAAGACATTATCCTTTGATGTACTACATGAAAAATAATATCTATGCTAAGGGAATTTTAATAGAGAACAAAGATGGACCTGAATGTAAAATGTTGAAGTTGTGATTCCTAGCTTTGCCTATTTCTTCAAAGTGTATGAAAGCATTTTATTGTTGATTTATTTTACGCACTGTGATAGAATTTGTACAGAAACACCACAATTACACATTCCTACTTGTACTTTTCACATCTGACTAGTAACATTGTGTCCATGACTAATGCTTATCTGAAAACTGAAAAATATTTTCCCTGGAAACCTAATCTGGGCCATCTGTAATCAACAGGTTTATGTTAAAAATTATAGCTACTCTCTAACCAGTATTTGTGAAAGCACTTATGACCACCATGCTTTTACAAACAGGCAGTTTTTACTTACTGCTAAATGTTGCGTGTAGGCGGCCTTTAATGCAAAAGAAAGATCAAGCTATTGCCAAGTGGGACATTGGGTAAGTGACAATCTTTACTCCTCTTTGGAGTAATTCAAAATATATCAGTTCCCGTTTTAAACAACATATACATTCTTACTGAGTGTTAATCTGGTTTTGTTGGCTAATCAAAAAAATAGATATACCTGCTTGCTCATAATAAGGATAAAGAAAAAGTGTTTTGGTGTGTTTGGTTGTGTGCATATATATATGCATTATGTGGAAACTATATTAGTTACGATTTACCCAACGTCTACCCTATCCTTCTTGGAACCACAGAAATTGTTTCTGACTCCTTCCTCCTCCTATAAAACACCCAGTACTTTTGCAGGTTAATTAAATACCAGAGTTAGAGACATCACAGTTTAAATTACAAACTGAGTTCTGCAATAAAATGAGAAGACTGCTGTGATCTCTTGTTTTGGTGCTCAAATCACATACTAAGGCAGCCTATTACTGGTCCAGAGACTACAATGTTAAGAATGAAGCCTGGATCTCCTATATGACAGAGCATAACTGATAGACAGTTCTAATGAAATTTCTCTTGCAGATGATCACATTGTAGATGTTGTGCGATGTGAAAAAAAAAAAAAAAAGCCCCCCAAAATTATTTTTATTATCATCTATCACATTCTAGTGGGCTCATGAGAAAGGAAGAATTATTTTTCAGGTCATTTGATGGAGTTTGAAGATGTTTGCCAGTTATTCTGTTCAAATACAAAGTGCAAATAATTTTCTTTCTAGAATTGTCATAAAATCATACAAATCTTGCCCATATGCAGAAAGAAATAACGTGTGAAAACAAAGTGAGTTCCATTCAATTCACCACACAAGATGGACATTTTCTTTTACTTTGCAAAAATATTCTAATGCATTAAAAATTATATGTAATGGTTTCAAGATTCTCCGTCACAACTGATGGCATTATACATTAATCACAGCGTTAGAGGAAAGATAACTAAATTAGTATTGTACTTTGTTGTACTCGCTTCATAATTTTGTGAAAATATTTCATAACAACCATTATAAGCTTTTATATGTCAGATATGGCCATTACTGCAGTCCTTTCAATGATGAGAATGTAAAATCTTTTTAATCCATAGGCCCTTCCCTGAAGTTTATATTCCAATTTTTACACCAGTTAAATAGAACATATTTTTAATTTTCAGATTTTTTCTAAGTCCAGGCACTGAAGGTCAAGGAAACGTTAGGAGCTACCTTGCAGTTTCATACCAAAAGAAGTAAATGAATAAATAATTTATCCTTATCTTCAAGATAAAATAAGAAGAGTTAGAGTTCAGTGTCTGGGTTTCTGTTTTTCTTAGTAGAACTATTTAATGCTTCATTTTCTCATTTGTGTAGATGTTGCAAAAAAATCTCATTTCAAACTTACATTTGAAATTTAATCTACAGTTAGTCTGAGGGTAGTGGTGGACATTTTGTTATGGAGGTGGTATTATAAAGGACATGTTCTAATGGTCGGAGTCAATGCTCTTAAAGGCCTTTTCCAATCAAAATGATTCTATAATTCTGTATATTAGTATTGTAATAGGCTATTATCCACAGCCATCACTAGTGAAACAGCAAGAATTCATGAACTGGGAACAATGGGCTTGAGGAGACTCTGCAAAATCTACTCAGTAAATCTGCAATTTCTGTTGGCCCTGCAGCCTCACTCTGTAGTGGCGCCCCATGGAAACACTGTGTTTGTGTGTAGTTTTCAGCTGGAAGAGCATGACAGGGCAGAAGAGCTTTAAGTTAGGAATTCCTTCAGTGGCTGCTCCTGATTTAAGAACATAGATGCAGAAACAATCAGGGTGTAATAGCTCAGCTTCAGGCATGCAGGAAACCTTATTAAAAATGTAGAAGGAATTAGAACACTATTGAACTTGAAAATAACAACAAGATGTAATGATTAAAGCAAGAAGTGGCAGTCATATATCCCAGATAATCCTTACATCTTTAACTCAAGTTTATAAGTTTGCAGATTGTGTTGTTAGTACTTTTCAATATGTCATTTGACTTGTGAAAAGATTCTGGCTGCCCCATCCATAGTTTTCTATTTTCTTCTTAATTTTAGCAGTACATATATGATGTAATCTGTTTTTCCGCTCTGGAACAGTTTCCCAGACAAAGCATGCGAGGGAATTCTCTTCTAAGCCATCCTAACTCCACTCATTGGAGGTTCATGTTTATTCTCTCTGGGTTTTTTTGTTTTTTGGTTTTTTTTTTCAGTCTAATTGAAATGGCTTCTGCAGTGAAAGATTCCTTAATTTCTTTTATAATCTACTACAATAATAATATATTATTAATATCCTAGTTTGGAGAAGATGGTGCTGCATGGATTATATTTTCATCAAGTTCAAAATGTAAGCTACAATTGTATTCTGTTTTAGTAAAAATAATCTAATTCTGTTGACTCAAAAAGTACTTATGTTCCTTTCACAGTAGCTCAATTAAATGCGTCAAGTTACAGAAAAAAGAAAAAAAAAAAAAAAAGAGAAACTACATCTTGGAATGCTATGCATGCAGACATGTGTCTGTGAACGTGTAGAACGTGTATTATTTAAAAACTGGTTCTACAGCTGAGATTAATGGAATAAAAGAAGAAATGTGTAAAAAAAGGAGAAAAATGGATTAAGTAAGCTGAGAGACAATCTAGTAAAACAGAAATAAACTTAGTGGACAACAAACCTCTATGAACAATTTAATTCTGTACTGTTAGTAGTCTAAGCAAGGAGGTGGAAGACTATGTTCTGGTTTTGACAGTACCTGCATGATATCAGGCTGGTCTTCCTTTTCCCTGTCCTCTTTCACTTGCCATTTCTGTCTAGCTGTTTAACTGTCATTTTCTGAAACTGCATTCTGGAGGCATCCATATCTCCAGCCTGCCTCGGGACATAATTCCAATAAGCAATGGGACAGAAGACAGGTCCATGTTGTGTTAATAAGTAGAACCTCTTCAGATGTGGGTACTAGGTGTTTTAAGTCCACTAACTCCTAAAAAACTAGCTCCTATTTGATACTGCAAGGCAGCTTTGTAAATCATTTGTATGTGTTTGTTTTGTTTTGTTTTGTTTTTTAATATTTTATATAAGATTAGGGTTGTTGATCCCCTACAATGTGTTAGTTAACTATCTTTCCAGTTGAAATAGTCTTTTTGTCTTTTTGTTTTGTTTTGTTTTTCTTCTCTTGTTGCAACATTTTTTTTCTTTATGATTAATTATTTGGTCAAATATTAGAGTTGGAGAAAAAAATTTCAATGTCTTTGGATATTCAGGCTATAAGAGGATTCCGAATTGTATAAAGCTACACTTTTAAAAAACAGACAATGCCACCAGACTCTTAGAAAGCAAATGCCTAAACAAACTGTGTTTCCTCCTATTTTTTTTCTTTTGGTTAAAAACAGTTTATCTGTTTGACTTGGCAAAGTCAAGACCTTATCAGAGTAAATAAAACAGAGGCACAGACAAGTTCCATGGCTTTTGCCAGGACTTCCACGACAGAGATTCTTTTCTTCTACTATATTTTTTTTAAAATAAATTCTACTGACTATGTCAGTAGTGTTTCCATCAGGATGGATATGAGTCATTTTTTTTGGAAATATTGTCATATTTTCTTTCTGCCTGGAGAAACTTTGGCTCTGGGTGTTTATCTCTTCAATTCATTGCTGATTTCTGACACACCTGTGGGGAACCAATCAATTCTGTACTGAAAGGGAAGCTAACACAACAATGAAATAAAAAAGGGCTGAACCAGGCAAGGAAGAATAAAATAAAATATTAAAATAAAATAAAATTAAATTAAAATCAAATAAAATGAAATGGTAATGTAGGGAGAGGAGTCCTGAGAAGATAACTGAGCATTACAGGAGGAGGGAATAAAAATTACAAAGGAGGAAGTTGAAAAGGAGTGAGAAGCTATTCTTTCCTTTCTTTCCCTTATTTTCTTCTCATTTAATGCATTTTGTTTCCTGGTATATGTACTGGTTTGACTGAAAATGGGTTAATTTTCTTCATGCAGTGCAGTTAGAAACCTTTCTTTTTCATAGCTAGCATGCTCATTATTTGGACTTAGTTTGAGAACAAGCAGATAACACCCCAGCACAGAACTAATGTTTTTAATTGCTCTGGTCTGAGAGCCAAGGACACTCTGAGCGCTCTGCCCACAGGTGGGAGGCATCCAGGAATGGGGACACAGATGTGGTAGAGCTTGATATCCAGATTGATCAATAAGAGTATTCCATCCCATTAACGTCATGCTAGTTATTTAAGGAGAGTTGGGAGTTTGGACATTCTGATTGGCTCTTCTGCTATCTCTTTGCTCTTTTTTGTTGGAGCCGGGGGAGTTTTTGGTGCAGGATGTTTATTTCAGACTTTTTGCCATTTTGCAGAGGCATCTGAGCCTTTCTGCCTTTTTCCTCTTTTCTCTCTCTGGGATCGTCTTTGGGACCAGGTGTGGCTTGCTAGGACCGATTGCTTATTGTGGACAGAGTTTCATGAGTAATTGCCTTGAGTATCTTTTATTTCTATTTTTTATATATATTTACTAGTAGTGTATTAGTATTTTGTTATTTTATTAAACTGTGTTTATCTCAATCCAAGTTTGTCCCTTCACTTTTTAATCTCTCCCCTATTGGGGGGAGACTGGGGAAGGGGGAAAGTGAGTGGCTATTGTGGTTGTATTGCTAGGTTAAACCATCATAGCATAGCTGTAAAATAGTTGGACACACTGATGAATACATTGTAAATTAATCACATCAGAAACTGTCTGAGGGATTGTTTTAAATGTCATAAAAAAACCAGTCTCTAGACTTGTGTGTGTCAAACCAGTCTCAGAGGACTGTTTAAGATGTTTAGATATTGTACTAAGACACTAAGAGATTACTGTAGCAAGAGATTTAAGTCGGAATTCTGAAACAAAACTATTCATACTTTACAAGTAGAAAATAGCTTCCAACGAGAAAAGTAAAAAAAAAATGCATTCTGGAAGCAGCCACTTGGCAATTTCTGCGTGTAAATATAATTTTAACATTAATCTCTGCTGATTTTAAAATTTATCCCTTAAAATTAATGTGAAAGAAGCACTAAAATGCATCAAATGGACAAGGATGGTAGTAGTGAAATTTCTAATCTAGTAGAACTTTCCATTTCTATCCACCGGGATTATTTTCAGTAATACACTATTTTCTAAATTAGGAACTAAGAAGAAGATTATTTACATGTTGTCTCCTGCTTTCTCCCCTCAAGTGGGGTTAACATTTTTGGCTGGCTAATACAACTGGTATTAGAATTAAAAAAATAAAATAAAATAAATAAAGATACCTTTTGAAACACAGAGTAATTATCTATGGCTTTTATTATGTTTCAGATTGGAAGCTTTTTTCCTTATCTCTATTTAGAATTTCAGCTTTTTACTGTGCCTTCAGTTTTCACTCAATATATTTTCTCAAAAGCTGAGTCTTTTTTAATTACATATTTTCTCCACGATACACAGTTGTTGGACCTAAGTCTGCATTCCCCCGCTATGTATCCTCCCTAACTTCATGGCAGTATCTGATTCCATTCATTACACTCATAGCATTATTTGATTATATCACTCTTCGTGTCTAATTGAGAGTCAGTCTGTAAAATCATTTGGAATTTTTCCTCCACACAAACACAATGTTTTCCTATTAAATGCAAGTGTGGAAGAGTATGACTGTCCAGCACTTGTTTCAAGGCTTAACAGCAAAACACTCTGAACTCAGATTTTTCAGGCTTCTGTGGCAATCAGCAGAACAGCCAGACTGGTGTGAGGTAAATGATCTCTTGTGTATATCTTAACATGGGGAGACATTATCTCTGAACAGGAGAAGAATAGTCTGTATCATCTAAAGTTTGTTTGATAACCTTAGCAAAAAGGAAGCTGATTTTTTTAGTAAACAGTTTTCTTGTTTAAAATTTCTGAAACATATTGGTGTGTCAGATTTCTGCAACTATATTTCGTGCATGGCTGATGGGGGTGCCACAAGGCTGGCATTCAGTCAACATCACTGAAGGATTGGATCAGCCTGTTCTTAAAAGGATTTTCTTTCTGCTAGCCACAGTTGATTATGGAACTTTGTTTAAATGACTGCTAAGTACTGATAGCACTGTTATGGAAGCACATTACTAGGAATGATGCCAAAATTTTACAGCTGTGCAAATTCATGTCATCTGATCCAATGGTAGTCATCCGTTGCTTTAGTTTAATATCAAAGTTGTGATCTGACATATGCTGCTGTAATGGTTCAGTATGGGAAATTATTATGTTCTTTTAAAATGTTATTTAAGTTCTAAGAGAACTGTTGGGCTGAGAATTGAGTTCTTCACATTGCTTTACTGCAACAGTGTTGCCAGTTTGACTTTAAGGACACATCAGATGTGCATGTTTAGTTTCCGTATCTGCTCACTCGCAACCAGTCTTCTGTGAAAAATGCTAGTTCTGTGCAAGAACATTTACTCTAAGGTACAAACTCTATCAGACACGTTGCAATAGAACACAGGATATTCATCATGGGTTAGTGTAATAGCTCTTCCTCCAGAGTTTGTCCTTGAGGTTAGCTTTCTGTATCTTTATTCAAAGTTCCATCAAATGCTCTATTTTAGTGCAGCTGCAAAGTGTTTGATAGCTAAGAGCCTGTCTTTGGATTGTGAGTTACGGAAAAGTAAATGAGTTGCCACTATATTTCTGTTGGTCAGATACAAACTCCTGTCTATCCATCCCTTACAGAAATTTCCAATCATCATATATCTCTGCAATCTTAACTGATAAGATTAATTATTTTTATTTGATTTTTTGTTTGTTTGTTTGTTTACAAGGAATGGCAGAAGTAATGGCAAGAAGAAAGAAGTGGGTGATTTTTCTTCCAGGGCATACAGGAATTCAGATAATGTTTGTGTTAAGAGCCCATGAAAAAAAGATATTAGAAGAAATAGATGTCAAGACACAAAATATTAAAAACAAGTATAAATTCAATTCTTTCCTCTATTGTATACACACACACATATAGATATATCCATAGACTGACTTGTGGCTCTGATGCTTTTTAGCAGATCTGCTTTGGAGAGCAGTTGAGAGGCAGTGCATTTCTTGTTGGGTAGCTAGCTGCTCACTGGCAGTGGAGGAAAGTTAGACATGAGAAGCTTTCATAAAAGGGAAAAGTTCTGGTGTGGACAGGGTCTAGCTATTCCTGAGGTAAGAGTTGACCCTATGCATACAATGCAGTGAGTCTGGAGGATCTGGTGTACAGCCGGAAACTACATTTCCTTATGTATAAATGGGCGAAAGGTAAGATTCTCCAACAGGCAATTCAGGAAGATTGATTCAACTGAAGGACAGAAAGCCTATATGGAAAGGAAACAACACATTAAAGAACTAGGACTTAACTGTAAACAGGGTGGATATTGTTGCTGTTAAGGGAGAAATTGCTGTTGTTTACTGCTTCACCAAATCTTTGCATGCGGGTCTTTCAGGCAGTTTACAAATACTTGTTCACAATCCTGCTCCTCATCATCTGTTAGAGGAGGGAAGTTACAAAAAAAGGTCTCTGAGTTGTTTCTTCCTAAAGCGGGAGTGTAGTGAGCGGCTGGGGCAGGGTGAGTTTCCACCAGCACGGCAAGGGTTTATCTCCAGGAAGCAGCTAGGCATGTTCAAGGAGGGAAGGCTCTTGCAGCCCATGGATGGAGAGAGCCCAATGAGACCCTGCAGGGATGTAGGTTGCACTGAGCTTCACTCTTCTGTGATGGCAAAATAAATTTGCCTAGTAACTCAGACAGTTGGTTGAAGGGCACAGTGAACATGGAGAAGGAGACTGGTTTATAAATAAATCTAGTTGCAATTCTGTTTGCTTTCATCTGTTTAGAAAACTGATTATTTTGATGTATATATGTATGTCTGAATGTGTCAGTCCTTTATGTTTAAAAGAATTTTTTATCATCTTTGATCTCAGTGCGGAGAGTGAGATCTTACATTCATCTCAAAGTTCAGACTGCCTTTGGTTCCCATTAGTGAGTGAAGCATGAAATCTGTTTTATAATGGAGCAGTCTGGGACGATTACATTGTGTCATAGGTAGAACGTAATCATTCTTCTTTTCTCCTTTACTGTGTGATTGCTGTACTTACTTCATTCTGGGCCTCAGTATATATGATACGTGTCCAACAATGTATGATGATTATTGCGTTAATATCAATGTTTTTTTCTAAGAAATAGTTGAAAGGCTTAATATCGAAGCCTGTGTCTTTATTCTTGGCACTGATCTCCAAGATGTCATAATTTATGAATCATGTGATCAAAAATGTAGTTTTACTGTTTATTTATTATTCTATTTTACTTTTCCAGGATGAATATAATTCTTTGAAAACCTAGTCTCCAACTCCTTTAAGTGAGGTTGAATATATTTCTATAATAAATAACAGCAGTATGCTGTAGAACCAGTATTCTTAAAATTTAGTGCTGTTTTGTCAATTAATACAGAATACAGAAGCAATGCAAATATTTCCTAACTCTAGCATTCAAATGCAAAGATGTACTCTTTCACCAAATTTAGCAATCCAAACATTGCTGCATTCTTCCACTTTGTAAGAGCTGAAGAGCAGAGCTAACAAGAAACTATGATTTTTTTACAATATGGAATGGCTAAGAATAAATAAGCAATATAAACACTGAAGAGTATGTGTGATTATGAAGAGCCTAAGTATTTAAAAATTTTAAAAATGTTTAATTTCATAGAAAATAATTATTAGGACGTAGAGACACTGAGTAAATCTCACTTAACCAGCATAGCTGAAGTCTTCAAATGTATTCCGTTGCTTGGCATTTAACCTTGTCACATGGCTACTATTAGCAAATAGTTCTAATGTCAAGCAAGCATAATGAGGCAAACTTATGTATGAAAATAATAGAATATGTTATTATTTCTGCCTAAAAAAAATATAAAAATCTGATGTGGATACCACTGGACAATTTGACTTTTTGTCTTCTAATATTGGCATAGTTGTTCATTTCCTGGGGAAAACAAACTGAGGGATAGTGATGTTCTCTGAGGTGCCATGAGTTTTTCTGCCTCTCAAAATCATTTTCCCAACTCAAAGCATGTTTCAACACAATCTCATCATAGAGAAATACTTTTGGAACAGATTAAAAGTCACTATCAAAGTATTTGCATCAGTGGTCTGACTCTTAAATCAGGAGAAATGGATTGTATGGTTAAAAAATACTTTCCCTCCTTCCCCCCAATAATACTCTAGAAAAACAACAAAAAACCCACAAATAGATACAAACAAACAAAAACCATAAAAACAAGTATTGTTTTGTTGTCATCTGTGTGAGTTAAGACAGAAATGATAATGATGAAGTTCTGTGGGGAAGAACAGGACTCATATTAACACTGTTTCTTTTTAAGGAGGAGTGAAAAATTCCTTGTGGTTTTATAAAGTGTATGAGGGAACTTTATTTTCATTGTGATTGTACATTTGGGGAATCTGGGAGAAGTTACTGACTTAGAGTATTCTGATATAATTATTTTTTTAATGAACAAAGCTTTTAAATTAAAAAACACCCCAGTCCATGAGGGAGACTAGGCAGTTGTCAGAGATCTATGGTTACTGAACTGTTAGAAAAGGGGCCTTCATTACAACTGTAAAATGTAAGGGGAGAGCCTTAGCTTGGAGCCAGATACACAGACTAGATTATAAAAGAGTTTGAGAGCAGTTCGTGTGGTTAGTACGGTGCAAAGAAGAGAGTTGTCACTGTGCTGCAGGCAGTGGGCATACTAGGATAGGTGATCTCATTAAGCAACAGTCTGTTGTAACCATCCTGATTATGCTGATTTATTGCTTGGTGCTGGACAGTTTATTTGTACTTTAACAGAATCACAGTTTTGATGTACATGATATCTAACAATACCAAAGCTGTTCAGTGCCTGTCTGGGATCCTGTCCTTTTGTTTCAGTGGCTGGCGTCCAGTCCTGCGGTGAAGGATCACATTGGTTTTGCCTTCTGTCCCATTTCTCTCATCAGAATTGGGGTCCCCTGACCAAGGCTCCTAGTACTGGCAATGATGACTAAGTGGATGTGAAGACAAACAGGGAGATGAACAGACAGATAAATGGTGTTTTGATATTCCTTCGTGCTTAGAGCCGTAGGTGATGTTCATGAGGTCAAATGAAGCTCTGCATGTCCTGAGGGAGAAACCATGCCAGGTGGGAAATATTGAGGGGACAGATCCTCTGGCTAAGGGAGGAAGGAGAGGAAGGTCCTGGCGTGGAGGGCACATCTTAAGAAGCTAGAAAATATGGTTCTCTAAAGAGTGAAGACCTGCAGAAGAACAGATTTGATGGTCCAAAGGAAATTAGTGAAGGAGAAGGAAGAATTCTTCACCTTCCTCCTTTCTCTTATGGGTCCTATGTTCTGAAAAATTCAATAGAATTGTGCTACCTGATATTATAGTGATATTTCATTTAAAAGAGTCCGGATTCAAATTTTGTCACCTGTTACTGCTACAGCTGGCTCTGGCTTAAATACTTTTAAGAAGACTGGGTCAAGTCTGAGCTGAAGAACCTTAAATACTTAGTAGATGAAGACACAGATTCTAACTTGATGGCTGGTATATGTGGCGTAAATCAATTTCATTTGGACTTGGTGCCTCAGGCCTGGCCGTGAAGTCTATGTAAATAAGTTTTATGCTATGAAGAACATGCTCTTCTTCATATAACTGTTATCCAGCCTTCTCCAACTGCTTTCTTGTCTGTAAGATTTTTTAACTGCTTCTCGTACCATACTCACAGTACATAATAAATTAACAAAAAAGTCTACAGCTTGAGGTCTTATATTTAGAACAACAACCAAAAAAGCTTGTGTATGTGTAATGGAGATAGAAAAGTGGGGGGGGCGGTGAGGAGGGAGAAGCAAAACTCTGAAGTTTCCTAAAATTCCTAGAATTTCCTTTAGGATTTTTTTCTGCTGTTATATTTGGAGAGCAGACAAGATGCTCGCAAAAAAACCTCAGTGCTGTATACCTTCCCCTCTCACTCCCATCTCCAAGTAATATTTGTTTTGCAAGATGATTTTGCCTTAAAAAGCTATACTTACTCAGGGTTATGCTGTTAGATCTTTTGAAATCAGAATCTGGCTGCTTAGGCAACCATGACCACATTTTAAATTGTTTAATTATTCTTCTGTGGGGGATGACCATTTTATTGCCTGAAATAACACAATTATGTTGCATTCCTCAGTGCAATGGCTGTCAAAAGGGTAGATACAGAAATAGATTGAGCTTATTTTAAATACATTTTGGATGATAATTATTTAAGGATAAAAACAAGAATTGTGAGGCCATACCTAAGAGACTTGAAATCTCACTTCTGAATAAATAGTCAGCACTTATAATACATACAATCTTCTAAGGTTATTAACCCTCTTTTAATCTCTAGGCCATATATTCTAGAAGTGATTAAATTGCATTCATTTGCCAATGAATCAAACTAGTTGCAATGTAGAAGAAAGAATTTAGTTCACCCATCAGAGAATGTTTGTAACAAAAAGGAGCTGAATTGTGCTGTAACTGAATTGTGCTACAAAGAGCTGCATTCACCTCTGATTGAAATCCAGTAAATTAACTGTACATTTACTAGAATACATAATCACGCTATACCTTCTCTTTTCTAAAGGGTGTACAATGACTTCCAGTAGTAAAGCCAGGGTGACTTTGATAGCAAGATGTAAGAACTGTATTAGCTATGCATACCTTGGATATTGAAAATGTGTCTCCCTAATCTTTGTAAGAGTGTTGAATTTACTTTTCCTTCCAGTACGGTAAGGAGTTTGCAATTAGAGTTTGAAAGCGAGTAGTGCTAGACTAGGTGTGTGATGAACTGTGTTGGGCAATTCCACAGGTGTTGCTTAATCTACAAGGAGGGTTTCGGGTTTTGAATGTTTGACTTGGCAGGTGGATGCTACCTCCAAAGAATTAAAAGAATTGATCTTAATGGTATATAATAAATTTTATTGGGGGATGTGGAGGTGGATTTTTCAAAGCTAAATTTTAAATATCCACCCTTTGCAGAAAATAGGGTGCAGCTTGGTTTCCAATACTTCAGTTTATTAATTTTAAAATATTCCCTACTAATAAGGAATTACAGAAGAGAAAGAGAGTGGTTCCATGCAGCATACACCTTTGATCTGCAACAAAGCTTTTGGTTTCTTTCAGCTATCGACTTTTTTTTTTTTTTTTTCGCCCTGCATCCCACTCTGTTTATATATATGTATACATCATGTCTGTTTATACATATTGTTATGTGGGGTTTTTTGCCCCTATATATCTTTAGTTTCCTGAAGCTAATATAGCTTGAAAAGTTTATGATTAAGCTGCCCAAATTAGAAAGTTCACTGCAGAGCACAGTTTCTCATATGTACACATGAACATATAAGGATATTGTATATTTAATAGGAAAGCAACATAACATTGAGAAGCAGCAACTAAATGGATAGGAAACAACAATCAAACAGAATAAAGACCTGCTAGGACTGCTGCATTCAGATGGCTAGTATGGGCAGATTGTTAACCTAACTTTGAAAAGGGGCTAGGATGAAAAAATGCTCAAGCAAAAACTGGATTCCTAAATGGTATCCAGTTTCTTAATTCCATTGTCTGAAGTGTGAAGTTCTGGCAGATGATAGGCAGAATCATAGAGAAGGTGATGAGATCCAAGAACATGAAGTCATGTCAGTAGTCCCACTTCTTCCAAGAAGTAAGCAACCAAAACATGGAGAGGTATAAAAGGCACACAGAAGTCAAGGATCTCCAGAGAAGACAGGTACCTTGTATATAGCTCATTAAAACTGGAACAGTGCATCTAAAAATATTAATTTTTGTTTATTATAATGTATTAGATAACTTATTCAGAAGTTTGGCTTCATAATGAAGATAAAGTAAGAGGCAATTTTAATTGGCAGTGTAAATTTGCCTCTGAGAATGCTTAACTTTACAGACTTTTGTCAAAATGTGTTTGTTTTCAATTGTCAGTTTGTGAGTAAAATTATTAATATTAGAGCTTTCTAATGAAGAGCACTATCATGAAGAGCACTCACACAGGTTAAGTTTATTGTCCTATACAGTTTTTTGATTTGAGATTGATGACTGAGCCTTTTGAGGAAGGAACTGAATGTGAGGGTGTAGATGTGTGTAAGAAATTTCATTCATAACTGTCTTTAGTGAAACAGAATACAGTGTTATCAATATTGATGTCTCTCATATATAGCATGTGTAATGGGGAACAGTTTCCACTTAAACTTCTAAAGCTCTTGGGCAAATCAATAGGCCTTTATCACTAAGTGAGCTCACACTTCAAATTGTAAATGCAAAAACAAACAAACAAACCAAAACAAAAAACAAAACAAAAAACAAAACAACAACAAAAACAAAACCAACCAACCAAAAAAACCCACCACTTGGGCTAATTTATTTTTTTGTTCTTTTTTAAAAGCATACTCTTGGGAGGTAGCAAGTATCTTCAAATATAATTAGAGAAGCAATGAAGTAGATGCAGTATTTATATATCTTAATGGTTTTATGAGAGAGCTGAATCATGCTGAGGGATGTGCTAGCACTTACATTTATCATGAAAGAAGACATTAAGCCCCATGTGAGATTCATCTCATCTTGGCTCTTTTAGAGCTTATCGGGAATTTTTAGTGTTATGCTTGTTTTGCTTATTTTTTATTTGTTTTGGTTTAATTTCTCTGTTGTCAATGGAATTTAATTTTTCTTATAGACATATGAGAGGCATATGAAATTGTCTTCTCAGGATATTTACTTTTGGTGGTGAATTCTGCTACTATTTAAAGGCACTTCCACTGAGCTCCAAATAACTATCCAACTTCGAGCAATCCACTGAACTGTTTTCAAGCTTTTCCTATCAGAAGTCATTAAATCAAGTCCTATTATGTTCTTCTACACAAATCTACTAGTAAATGGCTTCAGTTTAAAGGAACATGTTATTCAGACTTAACACTTAATTTGAAATGCAAAACATTGTATCTCAAATAAGGATATTTTCAGAAATCACGTAAATAGATTTTCAGAAATGTAGCTGATTAGGTACCTTAGCTAGCTATGGTAGGTACATTTTTCTGTTGACTATTGTAGGCTCTGACCATTTTGTAGGTTTTCTATTTTTTTTAAATACCATGCCAATAAAATGCCTCTCTCTCTTACTCTTGGAGGCAATTTCTGTTCTCTAAAAATTATATTATCATTTAAGAGCCATGACTTCCATCAGTATTTTGTAAGAAATTTACCCTTTAACTATCTTACAGTATATAATGGTGAATTTTGCCTCCAGAATACATCTAAGTACATAGACATATCAATGTCATGCATCACATGTGATGTATGGTTTAAATACAATAATTACTACTTTCACTTCAGGAATCTTTTCAGGGGAATAACATAGGGATGGTGGTCAAAGAAATGCAGGTTTTTCTTTTTTTTTCAGCTGATCCAAATGAGAAACTGTGTAATATTCAGTGTCTTTCTCATCATATGTTTTGGAAGAACCTGGGCTGGGGCTTACATTCATTTGCATTACTTCATGGATCTTCTGGAAAGAAGAGTCAGTGACATATTATTTGGATCAGTTTTTCTTCAATTAAAGGAAAAGTTTCAATGGAAACTCAAGCTATGATGAAGTCACCATGTTGACACGGTGCTTCTCAAAACTTCTTGACAGATTTCTGAAATTTCTGTAGTGGAGTTAGAAACACCTGTGCTGGTGTGAGTCCCAAACACCAGAGCACTGTGTTGCCTAAATAAATCGTGCTTTCCATATATACATTGCTTTTCGCATTGCCACTTGGGCAAAACCTTCCACTAGGGATCGTTGAAGTTTTTTTTTGGTACTTGGTGGTTTGTCTGTGCTGAAGATAGACAGACGGTACCAGATGATAATCTAATCAGCATATAAAGAAGCAGCAGGCACATTTCAGCACAATAAATTTCTAAATGTTATGCTGTTGCTCTTATATTTTGCAGGTGATAAAGGCTTCTGTGTGCAAAATGTCTGAGTTGAATATGTCTACTGACCTCACAGGAGCTACACAACTTGAGGATTTAATCCAAATATCTCATAGGTGATGCTAGATAAATTGCCATCCATTCTTTGTCCATCGTGAAGTTTCATTTTAAATTTTGCTCTGTTTTTCTTTTTCTGTGAAATAATGAACCAGATAATGGAGTACTGTCAAAAGCTGGATAGGCATTTTGCAATTATACACCTTCGGAGTAAGAGAGTTCTGCATCATGATCCCCTTGGCAACTGCAATCATCCAGACAGTGAATAGTTTATATCATTCCCAGACCAGAATCTGCTACTCAAGTTCATATCTGAAGCACAGAGAACCAGTTTGAATGACAGCCAGAGATGGGTCATACCAGAAAACATAGAGGGTTTTGTTTGTTTTCTTAGGTGAATGAAGAATTCTGTTCCTGATTTTAATTTAAAGACATTGCAGACATGCTATGCTGTTTGTAAAACACAGGAAGTCGATTATTAGGTTCATCTGCTAAATTGTGTGTGATCAGACTTCTGGGGTTTGAAAATGTTTGCTGCTGTCAGTTGTGCAGGAATTTATGATATTTTAGCTGCTTCAACAGCTAGAAGGCAAACATAATTCTGAACACAGGACTTACATAGCACTTATGAATTGTTTGACATCATTACTGTGTAGTACAAAGAATATAGAGGACTCAGAAGGACTATATTCTCATTCATATTCTCTCTCTTTCTTTTTTTCTTTTTTTTTTTTTTTTTTCTGGTTCCTGATTCTGCCACCTCTTATGGATTGGAAGAATTGCGTCACTGTTGGTCTCCTCAGCGAGCAGAGAAAAAAATTCGAATGGAGTCAAAGGGAATTTCTTATAAAGGGATGTGATGATCTAGTGATGAGATGATGAGATGTAATGAAAGCCAGGTGACTAAGTGTACAGTGTTAAAATAGCACACTTAAAAATTCTGGGATTTGCAGGCAGCTGTCTTAATATGCACCATCATATGATTTGTTAATGTATCTCTGGGAGAGAGCGAGGGGTAGCCTTGGGCTATAAGTCTTTTAGAAAATGTATCTTTTTAAGGAAATGCCTGAAGAAGAGCGTGGAAAACTGGGACAAAGACAAGGGTCTCCAGGCTCTCAAATGCTGCAAATCAGAAAGTTCATGGAAAGTGCTTTAGTAAGAAAGTCAAAAATCAGTTTTGAAGAAAGTACTTCATTGCAAAGGAAGATGATGATCAACATACCGCATATCTAGTTTCTCCAGTGAGTAATTTAAGTGGTATAAAACATCCCTTTCTAAAACTATAGAAAGGGTGGTAGAGAAATTAATAAACTTTGGCATTGACATTATAATCCTTTGTGACTGTACCATGAAGGCAAAAATATGCTGTGGGAGACTGATGTCCTTAAACATATGTACATATTTTCTCTTTTTTTTCTGAAAGGTGCCACTGAATCCTTCTAGAAGTGAAAAAATACATACACATACATTATTTCTGTATTGTCACAATACTTTGAGGTATTCTTAAATGAAGTATGATGAACATATATACAGAAACATATGTACTTACCTGTGTTCTGTTACTACATCTGAAGTTTTAAAGCATGTTTGCTATATCAGCTATTGAAGAGCACATTGTTCATAATGGCCTCTTGAAATTTTGAGAAGCTACATAGTGTTCAGATAGGAGATAATTTTTTTTTTTTTTTTAGCAGATGGCAACTTTTGCTGTCCCTGTGGAATATACGGAAAAGGCACCATGGCTCCGTTCTGACAAAAAGGCTCTGGTTCTGTGGACAGCAATGCATATGCACATGTACACACACCCTTGAGATGTCATTTTGCCATCAACCAATGAATTCTGATTTCTGTATTTGCTAGTTAACAAATTACAGAAGTTCATGCCCAAACCCAAAAGCGAGTTTTAGGCTGGTTTACAAAATCCTGGTTACCTAGCAACAAGTAGAAAGGATATGGAGGAGCAGGCAGGCTCTGAGTCAATACATGGCAGCAATAGCGTCAGTTCAGCAAATCAGGCTTTAGATAGCTTTCTGTATTTATATAGATGGCTCTGAAAAATGAATATGCTTACCAAAATGCAGTAACTGTGGGTGTTTCATAGTCTGACACTAGCATCCCCTTACATGAACTCCCCAGAGTGGCAGCTTCTATGCCCAATGTATTCTCAGATCTTTAGAAGAAGAGTAAAATATCAGCAGGAGAGTGGAAAAGCAGAACAGAACAAAGCATTTGACTGGATATTAGCTCTTATCAAATAAGCAAGGATCTGTTTTTTCCATGTCTTTTAAATGTAGTGTATTGTAGAGAGAAGGAAAAAACCTTTTATAGTTTATGTCCACACTAGAAATACTAAATATTTTTCCCAAGGACTTCAGTATGCTTTCATCCATTCAAACATTTCTGACTTCTGTGTCTGAAAGGGAGAAAAAGAAAGCAACAAAACCAAAACCAAACAAACTAGTAATTCCATAAATTCTGATGTGAATATGTCTAATATCCAACAAAATTATTTTCCTATGCGTCTTTGAGTATACCCATTAGAAAGAGGAAAAGGTTATGGTACTATTTGAAAAAAAAAAAATGTTAAATTTTCCTGTTCATAAATTTGTTCATAAATTCTGTTCATAAATGTAGGATAATAATGTTTCTTTTTAACATCTGCTTTTCAAATGTCCCTTGTAAATGCCCTAGGACAAGGTTCTTCCTTACTGTAGTTGTAGGGATCCCTAGCACCAGAGGACCCTATTCTCAGTTAAGTAAAAGTTTAAAATAATTGATTTGAGCACTAGGAAGAATGTAATTATTTTAATTTGAAAATAAACCCCTAATTTTCTTTAAAAAATATACTCTTGTGTGTTTAAATGACAAACATAACATACTTGAAGTTCTAATTCTGAAAAACTAATTAATTCACTGCCATGGGTCAGAGATTTTCTTCAGGAGAATTAGGGTTTGTTATTTAATGAGATGTCATAAACTAAAGATACAGGCGATCCCCTCTAGTCCTCCTCTTTGCCATCCTCCTTAGCCTGCTGCTGTAAAACTTTAAAAGCCTTCTTTGTTATGTGTTAATTAGTATTAATGGGGTTAATCTTTGCAAAATAGAGAAGAAAGCAAACAGGGTGCTGGGACTGCATTAGCAAGCACATCACCAGCAGAGACAAAGATGTTATTATGCCACTCTACTCAGCGATCATCAAGCCACACCTGGAATGCTGTGCTCAGTTTTGGTCCCCACTGTACAAAAGATGTGGATAGACTGGATAAGGTCCAGAAAAGTGCCACAAAGATGACCAAGGACTAGGAAGCCTGCTGAATGTGGAAAAGCTAAGAGAACTGAGTTTATTTAGCCTTGAGAAAAGAAATCTTAGGGGAGACCTTGTCGCCATGGGCTAGTATTTAAGGAGAGGCTACAAAGAAGATGGAGACTCCCTTTTTAAAAGGAGTCACATGGAAAAGAAAAGGGGCAACATGTACAAGTTACTCCTGGGAAGACTCTGATGGGACATAAGAGGTAAGTTTTTCAGGATGAGAACAATCAGCCATTGGAATAATCTACCCTGGAAAGTGGTGGATTCCCCAACATTGGGCAATTTTAATCTTCAGCTGGACAGGGTGTTCCAGAGGTCTCTTCCAAGCTGATATTCTATGATTCTGTGATTATCTTGCTTTATTGAGACATTCAAGGGAGAACTTAATTAAACAAAGGCAAAAAATACATAAAAATATAGAAAGACTTGTATACTGATCCAACCTCTTTTCCTGTTCCATAGTTGCACATGCAGATATTGGACTGCACTGTTCATTGTCAAAAACAGGTCCTAAAAACAAAGCTACACTGACCCTGAAGCCCAGCAAGGACACATACGTTGAAGAGAACTCTGATGGTTTATTTCATTTTGCTATCTTCATCATTTCTTAAAATCTATGAGGTGACATTTTTCTCACAAAATTCAAAGGAATATAACAGAGAAAATAAGGTGCATTTTTTTGGTGTGAATTATTCAACTAGTCTACTAAATAAATATAATAGAAGGCCTAGAAAAGTTTGTCCTTTCAAAAGTGAAAATATTATTTTATTGAATGCAAGTAATTACAGAATAGGATTTGTTGCCAAACATAGATATGTTTGCTGGAGATATATAACATGCCCACAAAGGGGTAAATAGTGATTGTAGAGTATTCCCTAGTCAAAAAACTTTCCACACAGGCTTATGCCTTTCTTGGGGCCTTTTCATGTCCAGTCTTCATAGTCTCAGTGCTCACTACCTGTTAGTTTGAATTATCTGTCATCTTCACATCATTGATATCTGCATTCTCTTTTCTAAGATCTGTAGCCTTTGGTGACTGTGGAGTATTTTTGTAGAAGTTTCACACTGTAGTCAAGCTAATTGGATTTTTTTCTTCAATGATTGTATGAAAACTCCAAGTATAGATAATCTTTTTCTGAAATAATTTAATCACAGTAGCTGTTTGAAAAGCTAATAGAAGCTATGTGCATGATTTAAAAGGAATAGTACTGTTAAACTATTCTCTAATGTGCTGTTATTTGTTCATTAAGCTATTCAGGGTCAGCATAAGGTTTCTAACTCCTTCTGTAGAGCTAGAACTTCAGCACCCAGCCTGGAAGACAACTTCAGGAACAGCCTCAAACTATTTTTGTCAATAGTCAATGGCTTCCCATTATTATGGGAAGAGCCTTCAGTTTGGTATTGATCTGCTACTTTTTCTGGACTTTCATAAATATGATTAAGGTCCCTTGTTTCCTGAAAGACAGGAGATTTAAAAGCTCCATGTTAGCTTAGAATTTAACCAGGAAGGTATCTAAAAAAATTTGTATTTTAATAACCTTGGACAGCACTCAGTGTCTGATGACTTAAGAGATCAAATCCAAAAATAATTTCTCATGATGCATAGCAAATAACAAACAAAATAACAAATAAAATAACAAATAAAATAAAAAGCAATAACAGTTAAAAAAATCTTCCAGCCATTATATGTGATAATGATCCAGGCATTCATAATTGATTACTTCAATAATGGCAAGTTCCGTGGCTTTTACTAGTGCCTTCATGTAAAACTGCTGTATTTTTTTCTCCTTTTCCTTTGAAATTTCTGGATAAATATTAATTTGGATATACTAGTTCATTATGAACTGTTATTTTATATTTGTTCAGATTTTGAGCAAAAATACAGGTGATGTATATGAAGGTCTATGGCTTTCACGCAGAAGGGTTGAATTACAAAAGTAGTCCTGGTTTCTCTTGCAGCCACTTGACCCATGTGCAGCTCTTATGATACCTCTTTGGTGGACTATTTCCTTGCTTCCAAGCAAAATGCAGATACTTTTATGTCAAATGCTTAAAAACACTGCCTAATGATTTAAAAGAAGAAAATGCTAGCTGTTTATATATGATAGACTTATGTGCAAGAGCACAGAAAGAAATAAAATTAACTGCTGGGGTTTTTTATACTGAGAAGCTAAAAAGTCCATGGACAACATGTACAGAAGGAATACATAATATGAATGTACATAACTGTTTCCACAAAGTCAGAAAATAACTTCTGCTATAACAAATATGGGAAACAACTCCCATTTTGAAAATGCAGCATAAGAAAAAAAGATTATAATAGACAACTCAAATTTATACCAAGAACAGGGCAATCTTAGTGTGAAGAGAACTTCAAATCCATCTCTATGTTATAGTATCCTGAATGCTGAAGGACATACTTTGAAATGAGCCCTTGCATTTTTTAAGATTCTATTGAATACCAACATTCAGAAAATTAAATTTGAAGCAAATAATTTTTTGTATCAAGTACAAAGATGCTGAACATTTTTTTCTCTTTTTCCTTAAGTATTAATCATATTTTTCCTCTGAATTTGATGTTACTAATCTAATAAATTCACAAAATAGTTCTCAATGTGCATATTCGGAGATACAATTATCAGAGAACTTTTGAATTAATGATAAAAAAGCGGCTGCATTTAGTGCCCACCCTCCAACCAACCAGCAGAGAAAGCCTCTCAAAGGTATTTTGCCCTTGGAGAATAATTTGTGTCCTGTGCTCATTTTGATCAGATGTTGGATACCTTTTAAATACATTTCCTACAACAAACAATTGGTTGTTTGCTTTAAATATTTTCACAAAACCAATAGGACTTCTTAGGCCATTATAGAAATATCCATATCATTTAACCTAGTAGACTTTCTTGACAGGGCTAATAGTAGTTGCCTGGGAGAAACAAAATATTGAAAAGCAGAAAATAATGGTAGCATAGAAATATACTTCCCCCAAGCTAACATTCTAAGCTGCTTAGACTCATAGAATCATTTTGCTTGGAAAAGAGGTCATCAAGTCTAACCATAACCTAAGTCTAGCACTAAACCCTAAGAACCTCATCTATACACCTTTTTAACACCTTCAGGGATGGTGACAACCACTTCCCTGGGCAGCCTGTTCCACTACTTGACAACCCTTTCCATGAAGAAATGTTTCCTAATATCCAATCTGAACCTTCCCTGGCACAACTTGAGGACATTTCCTCTCATCACTTGCTACTCAGCAGAAGAGACCTATGCCTTTCATGCTACAACCTTCTTTCAGATACTTGTAGAGAGAGAGATAAGGTCTCCTTTCAGCCTCCTTTTCTCAAGGCTAAACAGCCACAGCTCCCTCAGACACTCCTCATGAGACTTTTCTCCAGATACCTTGTTACCCTTCTCTGAACACTCTCCAGCACCTCAATGTCTTTCTTGTAGTGAGGGGCCCAAAACTAAATACAGTATTTGAGGTGGGACCTTACCAGTGCCAAGTACAGGGGGATGTTCACTTCTCTAGTCCTGCTGGCCACACTGTTCTTGATGAATGCCAGGATGCTGTTGGCCTTTTTGGCAGCTTAGGCAGCTAGCATCAGAAGTTGCAACTGCATTTTGTTAATTATCATTGATAGGACTTCTGCGAACCTCTGTAACAGCTTTCTAAACACATTTGGATTTTGTACCAGACTGTGGCAATGTGTGAAGTAATTTAATTACATATAGTGTGAAAAAGTACATCAGTTTATTTTATACCTGTTGCTTAATAATTTGATTTAATGCCTCCTAGTTTTTGTCTTATGTGGAAAAAATGAATAAACAGGCTGGTTTTCCCTTATCATGCCATTCATGATTTCACTAATTTTTCATATATCTTCTTAATTGACCCTTCTCCAAATTTTTCCGTTTTCAATCAGTGCCATACTTCAGATCACCATTGTTTTCTTGTCTTCTCTAGGAATTTTTCTAGGAACTGTTCTAGATCTCCAGTATTATTAAGATGGGGCAATGAAAAAAAGAAAATACTATTCCAGGTATGAATCTAATGTGGCTTCATATAGTGGAACAATGGTGTTTCCAGATTTCTCTGTGTATTTCCTAGTAACTTTGTACATGCTTGCCTTTCTGATTGCTGTTAAGCTGCACGCTTTGATCTGATGATTTCAAAGAACTGTGAATGCTGACATTAAGATTTTTCTCCTGAATAGAAAAAGATTCTTTGGAGTCTATTATCGTGTATGTTTAGAGTAGCTCCTTCCCCATGTGGATTACTTTTCATACTAGTGCTAGTTTTTCTGTGCATATTCATAATTTGGGGCAACTAGCAATTAATGTTGGTTTCTATAAAGCGGCTGTGTGATCCCAAGAAGATGCGTGCATTAAAACCCAGGAACTCATTTTGTGTAGGCTGCTGAACAGATATTAGATGGCAATGACTCCTGTTCTCTGTTCACCTGGGCTAATTTCAAACCAGTGTCATAGAAATGAAATGTTCTGTATCTTGTTACAAGTTACTAGAGTTTACCCAGTCAAATCTATTTGTGATTCAAAATGTATTTATCTTGAAAGATGTTCTCTGCTTCCTATAGAGCTGAAAACAAATAAGAGATTTATACATTTTTTCCACCTGAGTTCTAAAGGAATATTAATATTAATAATAATGTCACCAATCCTGCTGTCAAGAAACAAATCCATTTGCTATATACAGATAGCAAAGCATCAATTGAAACTGTACTCATTTCTCACCAAGACTTCATGTATACAAGTAAACTAGCATTAAAATAAAGCCTAATTTGATGTTCCATGGATGAAACCCTGTTGGCAACTGAGTGCCCCGGGTGTTATTCAAGCCTGTGAGCACAACAAGGAGACATAAGTCTTTGAAATTATTTTTACTCTCTGAATGAGGCAAAGAAGCACTATCTGACCTGAATTTGTGATGAGTGTTACTTATCAATGTTTGCATTAATTCTTGGAGACTAAACAAAGCTACAAGAGGAGCGCACAATCATGTTCCCAAAGGTATGTTGGCATGTTCTGCCACTTTCTATTATGTGCAGTCAGGCTGCCTTGCTTTAATTATAAAAAATAAGATCAAAAGGCTTTAAAAATATATAAATCTGAAGGATTTATAAATTCAAAGCTCTGTCTTGGAATAATATACTGCCACTGTTTAACACGTAAGTACCTTTTAAAATGCATTATGCATTTGCTCGTTTATCTGCTTTTAAAGTGCTCATGTCAGAATTTTGAATTCCCTCTGCACTAGATATCATTCTCCAGAATACTGATTTCACCCTGTAACAAAATAACTCTACAGCGTGCTCCTTGATGTCAAATTACCTGCCTTTCTGGTGTTAATCATTATAGTAACCAAACATTTCACACCATTTAAATAGTGTCTGTGTAAAGGAAGCATTATTTTCTTCCATTTCACAAATGTTAATCTGAAGCAGTGTAAAATATCAAGAAACATGACCATGGACCCTGCCAGCTGCTGTGACTAAGCCCAACGCTTCTGAAATAGCCACCCTGGGACAACTGAAGTTGAAGTTGATGTGAGTTCTGCTGGTAACTTAAATCAGAACTGAGAATGAGATCAGAACTGGTAACTGATAATATAAATGGTAAAGAATCATAGAATAGTTTTGGTTGGAAGGGGCCTCCAAAGGCCATCTAGTCCAAGCCCCCTACAATGAGCAGGAACATCTTCAACTAGGTTAGCTTGCTCATAACCCTGTCCAGCTTGGCCCTGAACACTTGCAGGAATGAGGAATCCACAATATCTCTGGGCAACCTGTTCCAATGCCTCACTACACCCATGGTGAAGAATCTCTGCTTTATGTCTAATCTAAATCTACTCCCTTTCAGTTTAGGGGCATTACCCCTCATCCTATCACTATATGCTCTTGTTAAAAGTCCCTCTCCAGCTTTCTCGTAGGCCTCTTTTAGGTACCAGAATGCTGCTATAAGGTCTTCCTGGAGCCTTCTCTTCTCCAGGTTGAACAACCCAAACTCTCAGTCTGTGTTCATAGGAGAGGTCCTCCAGCCTTCTGATCATCTTTGTGGCCCTCCTCTGGACTTGCTCCAACATGTCCTTCTTATGCTGGGTCACCCAGAGGTAAATGCAGTACTCTATGTGGAGTCTCATGAGAGTAGAGTAGAGGGGAGAATCACTTCCCTCAACCTGCTGGCCATGGTTCTTTTGATGCAGCCCAGGATACAGTTGGCTTTCTGGGCTGCAAGTGCACATTGCAGCTCATGTTGAGCTGCACCAACAGCTCACCAACATGGTGAGTCTGCACCAAGACCCTCAAATCCTTCTCTTCAGGGCTGCTCTCAGTCCTTTGTCTGACCAGCCTGTATTTGTGCTTGGGATTGCCCCAACTCATGTGCAAGACCTTGCATCTGATTTTGTTGAACTTAATGAGGTTCTTGCAGGCTGACCTCTCATACCTGTCAAGGTCCCTCTGGATGGCATCCCTTCTCTCTAGCAGGTCAGCTGCACCACACAGCTTGGTGTCATCAGCAAACTTGCTAAGTGTGCACCAAATCTCACTGTCCATGTCTCCAACAAAGGTGTTAAAGAGCTCTGGTTCTAATACTGACCCTTGAGAAATGCCACTCATCACTGGTCTCCACTTAGACATAGAATCATTGACTGCAACTGTTTAAGTGCAAACATCCATCAATCAAAACAATGTCTCTCCAATTTAGAGACAAGGATGTTGCGTGGGACATTGAGAAATGCTTTTCATGAGTCTAGCTCAAGCAAGTAGTTCTGTTTTGCAAACACTTCTGTGAGTGATCAGTCATGTGGGGCCAGATGTGATACACCCAAGGGTGCTGAGGGAGCTAGTGGAGGTGATCACTAAACCACTTTCCATTATCTACCAGCAATCTTGGCTAACATGGTTTAGTGCTGGAATTAGGTTAGGTTATGGTTGGACTTGACAATCCTGAAGGTCTCTTCCAACTGAAGTGATTCTGTGATTTTTCTATGATTCTATCATTTTTGTTATGAATGATTTCTGTAAAGCTCAAAGGCTCCCTTGAGTATATTCGGAGATCCTGCTCTTTAGGAATTGGACTTGTATTCTAATCTTTATAATCTTTGATAAAGATTCTCTTTCACTTTTTTTTTCTCTCACAACTTTTCAATTTCAATAGATTTCATATTATCTACTCTCAACGTGACCAATTATATTAATAGGCTTTATTATAACAAATATAGTGTACACCTGCAAATTGCTTAAGGATATTCATACTCAAGGAGGGAAGAAATCATTAGGAAACAGGTGTCTAGAAATGGGAAAAGGTAAAATGTGCATTTAAAATAAGGCCACTGTATTTTCTTTTATAGCTTCAAGATTGTCTGTTTGTTACCAACTATTCCCAAAGTACATGCATCACACTGAAAAAATGGGAAGTATGGTGAATTAGTTCATTCCAAACCTTTTATGTAGTAACTGCTTCATAATTCATGGGAAAAAGTAGAATAAAATGCTCACAATCTAATACTTTTGACAAGTGGTGCCAGAAATTTTTTTCTTGCTAATGTTTTCATCAGATTTGTGATGAATAAACTAGCCTATTTTTAAATGTGCAGGCTCCACTGTAGTGATAGAGACAGTGGTAAGTGTGGAACAGAAGGACCCACTTGGCAGTGGCAACAACTGGAGATACATGATGGAGACCTGCATTCTGAACAAATCCTGCCAGCTTATTCTGTTTATTGTTCTCCAAGTAACAGTCTGTTAACCTAATTGAGCTTTAGGTTTTAATGTAATTTCCCTGTCTATCTATGAGGCAAAGAAGCCTTGGAAAAAATGCTGGAATTCCTTTTATAGCTGACATCTTTCAGTCAGTCTTGAGAGCTACCACAGGGATGCCAACAGTGATAATTTGAAGTAGAATTGGAAGCGTGCCAACTCATTCTGTATTAACACAATGGTTTAAAGTAGTTTTGTTTTGTCAGCACTGTCAAAAATATCTTTGCCTTTAGCTGCTTGAGCCCACTAAAAATCAGTGTTCCTGTACTCAGGCTTCTTGTGATGGGAGACTGCTTAACATTTTACACTGTGTTTTCTGGCATTCATCAGAGGTTGCTCTTAATAGGTGTTAAAACTAGTAGACTGTGTCTACTAGTTTCACTACTCAGTTATGTTTTAATTACTGTAGATGCATCAGTCTCATTTTGTGAATCTTTTCTCCTGCAAAAGTATGTCCTCAAAGGTATGTACTGAGTTCTGTAGGTATATAATTCTAAAGTAGATCTCAAGTGGCCATAAGTTGTTACGTATAGAAAATATTTATCTGAAATGCAGTTTTATAGACAGACAAACTGATGTTTGGGAGGTGACATGAACTGGAGAGTAAGTCATAGATTCATAGAACAGTTTGAGTTGGAACAGATCTTAAAGATTACCTTGTTCCAACCCTCCTGCCATGGACAGGGACATCTTCCACTGGACCAGATTGCTCAAAGCCCCATCCATTCTGGCCTTGAACACCTCCAGGAATGGAGCATCCACAACTTCTCTGGGCAGCTTGTTCCTGTCTTACCACCATCATGCATATGCTCTTAGTTCAAGATGAAATAGGGTAAAAAAAAGCTTATGGTGAGTTCCTCTATGTCACAGATACAGATGTGCGTGTGTATAAACACACACTATAAGTACGCACACACAAAAATATGTATGTATGAATCTATACATGACAGTCTCTCCTGAAATGACAACCATTATATGAAAAAGTTAGAAAATTCCCATGTTCCTCTGTTATATAATCTTCGAATAAATCAGTTATAGTGTAGTTAAAACCACAATCTATTTGTGTAGCTAAACATAAAAAAAACCCAAAAAACAAACACTGGCATAGTCACAATTAACCTTAATTTCACCTCAGATTTAAATTAAGTAAATGTTTTGTAAGGCTAGGCCTGTCTCCTGGCTTGCCTGCTTTATGTCTCCCTAGGACCGTCTGTTTTCCTCTGCAAATATAAGGCAAAGGATATAGATCATTAACTGTTTGAGTCAGTGGTATCATTAATCAATTCAAATGTCATACGAGTGTTTCTGCAATACATATGGCAGATACTTTGATGGATATTGGAGCCAATAATTGAAGTCTCACTGGGGCTTATGCTGTGGAGACTAAGCATCAAGTTTTCCTATGCAGCTCATTGAAGTCATTCTTGTTTGCCCATTAAACCCTATGATATTACAATATTAAAACTATCCCAAGAACAGCATGTATTTTTCAGCAAGTCATGCTATTTTGGAATATGTGCTTGTCTTTCTAAGGTGTCCTAATACATTGTGTTTTGAAACTACAGGTAAGATGGGAACAAATCTTTTCAGAAACCAAAGGATTTATATCATTAAAACCCAATAACATGCTTGACATTTTAAAGAAGATATAACTTCTGCTCAGGAGTGATTTGGATTTTGTTATCTATATCCTGAGCCACTGCAGGTATGATTGGCTCAGATATTAGAACCTGCTGTTGACACTCTCATGGGCACAGCATCCCTGCAGGGGGATCTAGACAAATTATAGAACTGGGCAATCACCAACTGTATGAAGTTTAATGAGGGCAAGTGCCAGATTTGGCACCTGGGACACGGTAACCCTGACTGTACATACAGACTGGTGAATGAGAGCCTAGAGAGCAGCTCTGCAGATAGAGACTTCGGACTTCTGGTCAGCAGCAAGTTGAACATGAGCCAACAACGTGCCCTGGCAGCCAAGAGGACCAACTGTGTCCTGGGTGCACCAAGCACAGCATTGTCAGCCAGGCGAGGGAGGTGATTGTCGCGCTCTACTTTGCACTGGTGCAGCCTCACCTGGAGCACTGTGTGCAGTTCTGGGCATCACAGTATAAAAAGGATATAAAGTTACTGGAGAGTGTCCAGATGAGAACCATGAAGCTAGTGAAGGCTTTAGAGTGGAAACTGTGTGAAGAGCATCTGAAGTCACCAGGTTTGTTCAGCCTGAAGAAAAGGAGACTGAGAGGAGACCTCGTTGTGGTCTACAGCTTCCTCACAAGGGCAGGAGGAGGGGCAGGCACTGATCTCTTCTCTCTCGTGACCAATGATAGGACCCAAAGAAATGGCAGGAAGATGTGTCAGGGGAGATTTAGACTGGATATTAGGAAAAGATTCTTCACCCAGAGGGTGGTGGAGCACTGGAACAGGCTCCCCAGGAAGGTAGTCACAGCCCTAAGACTGACAGTATTCAAGAAGCATTTGAACAATGCCCTCAGACACATGGTGTAGCTAACACTGTAGCTAACAGAAGTGCTGAAACCATACTGAAAAAAGCAATATCATAAAATACTTAAAATATATATATATAAAGCAAATCCACTTTAAGTTTTGTTCGAGGTTGAACACAACATGCTGTGCCAAATTTGCTAAGCATGGATTGTTTTCTCAGACAGTGACAATTAAACAATTTCATTTAGGTACATTATTGTTCTACTGAAAGAAGCTGCTTAATGTTTTCATATATTATGCAACTTGTTTAAATACATGTTAATACAGCTTCAGACCTATTACTTTTTTAATCATGGTGAGATTAGATTGTTCCACAAAGTGTGCTGCAACATGGAGAAAAACAGTTAGAAAAGACTGTAACCTGTCAGGGTGGAGTAGCTATGGAAAAATCACATATGATTACACACTGTAACAGGCAAAATAGTTTCAGACCTAGAAAAGAAGTGTTGATACCAATGTACAAATCACTAATAAGAGCACATCCAGAGCAAAAGTCCATGGCTGCTAAATTCAAAGAAGAGCAGGCAAAGACAAGAGCGAATAAAATTATCAAGAGAACAGAGATCCTGTTTTATGGACTAGAAGACCATGATTGCCACGATTGAGAGACGGGGCGCAGTTGATGCAAACAAAATGTCCGCTTTATTAGTGTACTTCACATACATTTATACTTTTCCTCAGCAACGTACTTCAAGCTGATTGGTGTTTCTGTTACCGTGTTACAGACTGATTGGTCTACACTGTACACTAAACATTCACAGACTGGCTGGTGCTAAGACATTTTCTTAAACAGTCACTACCCCACCCCAAGCAATCTTCCCTGTGCAAAAACAAGAGTCCCCTTTTTACAGGACAACCTTATTAACTTGTGAAACTTGTCTAAACATAGAATCAGCACTCTCCACTCCTTCTAATTAAGGTTCTTGCCTCTATCCTTCCCATGGCCTGTGACCAACAAGTTCCAGCAAGTCTCCTTTTACCAATTGATAAGTGCTGGGAGTTTTGCTGAGGCCAGCCAAATCCTGTCCCACACATGATGTTTGATCTAATAAAACTAAGGCTAAGAGGGGAGTTTATTGACCACTATGAATGTCTCAGATGATATCATCAGAGAGGAAGAAAGCTGTTAAAGCTTAAGGACAATTTCAGCACTAGAATAAATAGAGATAAACTGGCTAGGAGTAACTAGTCTATAAGGAAGTTGGAATGAGGTTTTCTCACGTTTGAAAGGAGAATCAGAGAAAACAATATAGCTGATTTTGAGCTAGAGCTTAAATTATTTATGAATGGGAAGCCACAAGGAAGTCACCTGTCAAAGGAGGAGACCAAGTTAAATGGCATGACACAGACCTTCAGTTTTCCATCTTCATACTTTGGAGGATAAAGACAGTCTTGAGCTACACAGAACTTTACAAAACTTGCCTTGTGAATATGGTGGAGGTTTTTTTTTTTTTTTTTTTCCATAAACTTTTATACCAGATTGCTTACAGCCTCACAGATCAGTAAAGGATTTATTCAGAATTCACAAAGATTCTGAAAGCTACATATAAGCTGAAAAATAATCTAATTGAACTTAAATGTCATGTATTTTGACAATAAATGATAGATTACATTAAACTTTTTAGAAGGATAAATATTTCCATCTCATTATAAAGAATTTTAGTTCAACTGTGTACTGTCCATAATACTTATCTGCAACTTTCAGCAAAGGTAATTAAATATGTAGTAACAAAAAGAGGGTAATTTATATCTTCTTAGCATCTCAGCTCTGCATGTAAATTACATCAAAATATTAAATAGGGCATGATGGCAGCAAATATAAAGGATTCTATTGTTAATAACAACTTCATAAATTTGATGCTGTCTTCTTCAAAGTTGATCTTCACTTATACCAGCATACTCAAGAAAAAAAGGGTGTTTCAGAGTCATTTACTTAATTGCAATACATCGTAGATCAGTGAAAAATTAGTTATGTAAAAGTTCATTGAATTAAACTGCAGTAAATAATCAGGATTGTAGTATAGATTGATTCAGATCTACATTGGAGTACAGCTCGACTGATTTTTTACTACTGATTTCAAAAAATTATAGTTTTCTTTCTTTTTTTAATAATTGTTGGTCAAAAGCATGTTTTTTCTTGATATGACCTTTTTTTTTTTTTTTTTTTAATTATGTTGAAAATCTAAGTCTTAAAATAAAATTCCTGAAAAACAAGCTGTGTAGCAGCTCTGGTTGGAGATATCCTTCCTCACCTTTACCTCACTTTTTACCATGGATAGTTAAATTACATTCCTCATTTCTTTCTCTTTTCATTTTTACTATTCTACTTGTAAAGGGAGAAAACTGCAATTTGTTCCTTTAGCTTCCTTAAACTATCTAAACAATGTTTTCTCCTGCTTCAGCATATAATTGCATATGTGCATATCTATGTGTGTTTCTAACTCATTGCAAATGCACTTAATGTTCAGAGACATTGATCACTAGTATTATTCAGAGGGAAGTCTGAAGTGAAAGCTGCTGCTTGCCACTGTTAGATATCAATGTGAATGTAAATTCCAATGAGTCACTCACATACAGGGATGCAAGTTAAATAGAACTGTAAGTTGATGTAATTTAGCTTTTTTTTGTCTGAAACTAGAAGAGGAAAATATACCTCTAGTAGAAAAAGGAAAATAGTTACCTTAATCTTTCCAGAAATAAAGCAATAAAAAATATCAAACCATTAGTTAAGCATTTGATATCTTTAGTACCAATCAAGAGTTTAACACTGTTTGCTTTAGAACTATTAATTATATTTGATTAAAAAAAAAAAAAGTGTAAAACTAATAGTTTCAATAGTTCTGAAAGCATCTCGTTTCAGTATTAAAATAATTATGACAATAGGCTAGAAATTGGAGAAAAATGTGGCTTCACAGATAGAAGATCAGCTGGCTACCCAGGACTGGCTCAATCTGTCCACTGAACGCTTCTTGCAGTTTCATTCACTTCCTCACAGCAATATCAACAACTCTAGAACTAAGGAGGAAACATCTGCACTTTTAAAAAAAGAAAAACACTTGTAGGGCATGAAAAGGCTAATCAATTTCTGTCTAAGGATTTCAAGTTGTTGTTTTTGTTTTAATAAATTTATTTTAGCAGGACCTTTCTATTTTCCTGTTCTCCTTAAAGAAAAAAAGCAGTCACAGAAAGTAGTAGGCATCTAAGAAGAATGTCTAAAGTTTCACTTTCAGTTTTGCAAACAAGCTTCTGTATCTATAAATTGTCTTTTTGCATTGTACATAAGTAGAGTTATTAATTAATTTTATTATTACCTGACGTTAGTCAACTTTTTAAATGTAATTTACATTAGAAATCTCTGTTGTTTACAATGGAGTACTGACATAGAAGTCACTATTCAAGGTAGACTGAGTGAACAGTCTGTGAACAGTATTTTTCAGTTTCCTGTTTCAGAAGTTACAGAAGAGATAAACAGACATTTCAGAACTCTGAAATTCAGGTGCTGTCAAAATTATTTGGCATCCAGAAATCAATCTATTAATAGTCATTGCTTATTATAGACAGTTAAGCCAAAAATTTAATTTTAAAAGTGTGCTTCTCATTAGAAGACCGCATAGGTGTTTATTTGTGAGAAGGTCATTAACAAGATATGACTTTAGTCAAAACTTTGAAAAGAATATTGCACTGAATTAAAAAAAAAAAAAAAAAAAAAATTTAGAAGAGTCAAGCCTGAATCCATCTCTCTTGCTTCAGTAATCTGGTATCACTACTTTTGTATGTCTTTTTCACTTCCAAAATCTATTTTAAGTTCCTATTATTTGAAATTTACCTAATTTCAATGTCTGTGTTTGCAGCAAGCATATATGTCTCACAAAATATAGGAAAAATAGAACTACAGAAAATAAAAATTATTTTTTATAGAATAGTTCTAGCCATTCTGTTCCTATTTTACTTGTACACAGTCTCAAATTCTCTTCCATTGTTATTTAAAGTCAATGTGGAAACTTTTTCTCATTTCAGGTAAAAAGAAACAAAGATTTTTATTTTTTTTTTTCCCCTGTGCTGAATCAGACCCAAGGTCTATTTGTTTGAGTGCATGTATAGGTATGCATAATGCTGAAAGAATCCAGTAATATCCAATATCTAATATTTCAGATAAAGCTGTAAAATATCCACATCCATTCTTGTCCTTGTTTTTAGTAACTGGAGATTTGCTAAATCAAATATTATCTTGAAGTTTAATATTCCTTCCAAATATTCAAGAGTTATTTCTTATAATGCAGGATAACTCTGACTTTCTTAAAAAACTTAAGCATGTCTTATCTTCTTGACCTTAGAGCTTGTCCTGGTTTTGTTAAAAACAAGAGCAGTTTCTCTTTTGTGAATTTTCTTTTCAGCTAAGTTCTTCTAAGTAACTGCACTTTTCTGAATTTAGCTGCATGTTTTTTCAGAGACTGTCTGCTCTGGAGCTGATAACAGCAGCAATAGTGTGCAGCAATTGTGTGCAGAAGAGGCCCAGGTTTAGACTTATTGCTATGGCAGCCACGGTTACTCATAAATGTTGGATGTCCCGTAAGTGAAAGGGATGTATTTGCAATGAGGAGCAGACAGAACAGGTGACTAAAATTGACCAGCCAAGTATTCCATCCCATGCACATCATACACCCTATAAAAGCAGAGAGATCACGAGGGTTTCGCTCTCTTCGACCATGACCAGCATCTGAGGAGGACCCTGCCTGTCATGCCTGTGATCCGAGGCCTGTTTTATTGCAAAGTCCAGCCCAGGGCTTCCAGGTGCCTGCCCTGCAGCCGCTGGAGCCACGCCAGCTCCACCACAGACAGCACTGCACTACCCTGGGAAATTCAAGATCGGTTTTGTATATTTTGTATTATTTTCTCTATTTATTAGTAGCATTAGTAAAGCATTTTTAACTTTTCCAACTTGCAAGTCTCTCTCCCTTTTCCTTATATTACCTTTCCTTAGTGGGGAAGGCAGGGGGGAGGGGTTAACAGAGAGCATCTGCCATGGTTTATTGTCACCCTGCAGTAAACGGTGACAGAGCTTCACATTCACAATGAGCACCACAGCTTAATCCTGTAGTACTGAAATAAGAAAAAACCTTAAAAAAAAATAAATCATATTATTTTCAGTCTTATTTGAAAGTTTCAAGACATTGCTACAACTTCAATTTCCCATTTTCTGCAGTGATAAGGATATGTGACCATTTGCCAAAATTTGCTATGGGAAATGGTGGAAAGAGCTACTTTCCATTTGCTCTGGTAAATATGCATATGTGCACAAAAATTATTGCCTTTAATCCTATAGTAAAGTTAAAAGCAAATTAAGTATGATCTTAGTCCATTTAAGTATTTTTTCATTGTGCTAACTCTGCCAATGTATACTGTATTCACTGGCTGTCAAAGGGATACTGCAAATTACTGGATTTAGTAGTAATACTTGCAGGACAGAGCTACCTGTTTGTTCCTCTATCTAGAAGTATTATTATCACTGTGTATAATTTCTGAAAATTTTATCACCTTCTGATTCTCTAATAACTCTTTAAAAAACCCTATCATTATCAATGTGAAGAAAACGTATTTATCGTATTAGCACTTACAGTATAAGATGAAAATGTAAACCACAGCAGAAACAAAGAAGAAGAACCACCTAAATTTCTATGTATTTTTCAGTCTGTGATCACTTTTGTGACATGAGTTAATGGACTTGGTTCAACAGCGAATAACACTATAAACTGCTTCAAAGTAATTTCAGGTTTTTAATGCATGAAAAAATATAAGTTTATCTAAGTCATATTTTATTTTCTGTTCTAGTGAAAACAGTAATGTTGCAACATTATTGCTATTAACTGTGAAAGAAAGGTGTCTTTACTGCTGCATAGAGATAATACTTACAGATTACTTTCTGAAAGAGGTCAACTGCAGAGTGCTAGACACTCAGCTGAAGTTATACAACGTTCAACAGAGATATAAGGCAACGTGAAAAAATCTGTTAGCTGTTAATGATAGGGAAGTGACATTATTGTTTGTATGCTTCCAAAATGCACAGTATAGACATGGCATTTGTGAATCTGTGTTTCAGTATTGCTGTTTTCCCTGGCCTGTTCATTAGTGCACTGATCCCAACAACAGACAAATTCTAGCCCCTTATCAAATAGCTATCAAACTATTTTATAATAAACATTGGTCAAAGTAAGAAGTTCAGAGCTTCCCATTTCCACGTGAGAGTTCCTTGTTTCTTGGATGTAGGCCCACAGATTAATCAGCTTTCATTTTAATTACCTCATTCTTCCTTGGAACAGCTTCAGTAGGAGGGAACAAAAGAGCTTGATGACCACTTGTTGTTTGGGAGAGTGCTAGCCAGGTTAAAAAGTGCATGAGAAAATATTCTCAGAAAACATTTTACCAGATGATCATGTTCCAGTGTCCTAGCTCTGTTGACCATGGGTAAGTCTGGGGACCTCAGTGATGAGAAGTTAAAGATTGAAGGATTGTGGGTGCTTCTAGACAACAGCTCAACATAGACCTTTAATCTTGAGACAGAAAGGCATCAGTTTATGTCTTTGACTTAATATCTCCTGACTACATCACTACATCACTGGAATAAAGACTATTAATGCTACTAATAAAGGAATACTTATGATAAATAATAAAAGTACTGAATGTCACAAATTATGTAAAGCCTAACACAAAATTTACTACCAGTCCTGGTGGCTTATTAGAACTGCAGTTCAGCAGCTTCTGATTACGTCATTTATGAACTAGAACAGGCTTAGAACAATTCGTTAGAGATGCTTTGTTCATCACAATTTATCAGATATTGAAACTTTGGCAGAATTGACCTTCAAAAGAGCAAGCTTGACTAGCTCTTGGTTTTGGGCAGTACTGTTGAAAATCCTTGTGTTTTGACATAACTTGCATGTTATGAAGTCAGTTATTAGATACTTTGAATGGAAAATGTTGGGTTTTTTTGGTGTTCACTCCTGTACCTGACTTTAGTCTGTGTGCATATCACAACATATGTGGTGACCTACTTAGCTTCTATCCTACTGTAAGCTTTTCTTTTTCAGATCCATTAAACCCAATTTTTTATTATCTTATTATAGGTTTGGGCACTTGGAAAGTATCTAGTATGCTGGTAACCACTAGGAAGTTTGTATGGTTGGTATGTTATACTTACTTCCTCCTCTTTGATCTGCAGGGTTAGATTTCTGATAAGATCTTCAAAATTCAGTAGCTTTCACATTTTTTCTAGATACAGATTAAATCAATTTTTAGTCTCATCTATTTGTGATGTTTCCAGCTGCAGTTCATCCTAGCTTTGGAGTTCCCATACCCATGTTAATTTGCTATGCTGGCAAATGTATATCTCCTTTAAATCCAGGTTTACAAGTCATTTATTAAAATAAGTCTTAATTACCTGAGTTTCTAATTTATCTTTTGGTGAAGCACCCCTGGATGCACAGCATTAAAGGTTCTATTGAAGTTTACCCTGATTAACTGATTAATAGATTTTGCTTTTTACTGGAGCTTATTATATATGTGAGCATAATTATATTCTATCACTTTCAGGGAAAAATTGAGTAATTCAGGCAGAGAAATGCTTTTGTCGTGCTATTTAATTAATTAATGTTGTGTGAAAAGGCCAGATTGACAATTGTGCAGAATCATGTTCTCTTTATTTTAACACTATTCATCATTGAACTGCCTCCACCCTTGATTCCCATAACTCCCTTTTGCTTACCAGCCTTAAGCAGAATTATTTTAGAAGGATCAGGTTACTGTAAAATGCTGAATTGTCTTGAATTTAGTTGTTCTAATTCATGCAACTAACACTCTTCTTATTTTCTAGCTCTTTTTGTTCTTCCCAATGTCCTTTGATTTCTACAGTCTTCAGTATCTCTTATGAACCATCATTTGTTTCCTTATCCCATTTATTTTTTCTCTAGAACAGGTCTTTCCTGCTGTATCTCTGAAGGCTTCAAGTCTCAACACTTTTGTAAATTAGTGGTGGTCTTCAAGTGTAGGAAGATACTATTCAACCCTTGCAGTGTATATAGATATAAAAGACCATGATGGCTCTACCTTCCTTGTAGCAAAGGAGGCTAAAAATATCTCCTAACATGCATTTGTTGCATTCACTTGCATATCTCGTGTAGAGTTTCCTGGAATCTTCCAAAATCTATACACAAATAATCTGGGGGCTGATATGCATATTTTGTGTATTGCTAGTTATAACTATTTGTAGAGGTGACAGTTTTGTGTGTCAATATTCCTACAATACATTTTCCCTGAAAATAGATTTCTATTTGTAGAGCACCTGCAAGAAAAAGAAGTAATATTACTTTCATCTATTTCAGATGAACAAGAAAAAAATATTTCAAGCTGGGATGAAAATTACAGTTGCTTTACAGAAAGAAGCATATCGGTTCATATACAGTAGTATTTGAAATGAAGAAGACAAAAAGAAATGTCAGTCATCAACATAAGTAGTGAAGGCAGATTTGGCTTGATAGGAAAGGCGTCATTGCCAGTACAGCAGTAATTGATGTATAGCATGCAACAGGTGCCACAAGCATGTAAGAAAAAGACAGGCCAATTCCTTCTAATGGAAAAAGCTTGGGTGCTCTTCTGTCTTATTTCCTGACATGACCTGCAGTGTTGTCCATATTGTTCTAATCTCCTGCTTCTGAAAGTATTTAAGACTAGACATTTCTACATGTTGGCATACCTTCGTTTGGGTTTTTTTTTTTTTTTTTGTATTCTACACCCAACACTGGATTATGTTGTTGGCTTGAAATGCTTCCTGAAATTTTATTTCTGTGCTTTTGAGACGTTGCTGATGCACATTGGCCCTTCATCTGCTTGCTTGCTTGCTTCCTTCTTTCCTCCCTCCCTTCCTCCTTTCCTTCCTCTCTCTTACTCTCTCTCTTTTCTTTCTCTTTTTCTCTCTCTTGCTCTCTCTCTTTCTTTCTTTCCTAGGACTTTCTTCAACAAAAATGAATATAAGTAAAGCTGGTATTAGCATTAAGGTTTTACAAACAGTTTCACTACTGCTGGAGACCTATGTAGCATCCCATCCCAGTTGTCCTGGTTTTGTTAAAAACAAGTTTCTCTTTCAGTGAATTTTGCCTGTCAGCTAAAGCCTTCATATTAACTGCATTTTCCTGGAGAACCAGACACATGTTTTGGTAAAACCTAGCAATGGAATGCAAACTTATTGATAAGCATGGATGGACATCTCGCGAGAGGGGCGACGAGGAACAACTGACCAACTGTGTATAACATTCCATTCACGTGAATACTTCATATAAAATGGGAGATCACAAGGATCTCGGCCCTTCTTTTCCCTTTTTCCCTATGGCCGACATTAGGAGAGGACCTTGCTAGTCGTCCCTGCGAACTGAGGCCTAGTGAGAGACTGAATCCAGCTCGGGTTGGCTGTGGAGTCTAATCCAGGACTTTGGGTGCTGGCTCTGCGGTTGCTGAGACTTTCAAGATTGGTTTTGTATATTTTGTATTATTTTCTCTATTCTTATTAGTAGCATTAGTAAAACATCTTTAATTTTTTCCAACTCTCTTCTCTCTGTCCTTCTTTTTTCCTCCCAATCGCCTCTCCTGAGTGGAAGGGAGGAGAGGGAGGGGCAAAAGGGGGAAGTGGCGGGGAGAGGGGGTTAACAATACATCTGCCAGGGTTTTATTGTCACCCCGCAATCTTAACCCTCGACACCAGTTTACAAGGATGTTTCTATCCTTCAGTGGTTATTTTTACTCCGGTTAGTCTCAAATCCTGAAGTCTGTGTTTGTTTACTCTGGCTGCAGTTTGAAGGGGCTACAGATGATAGAGTCAAGTGTCAGTATAGTAGCATTTCCTTGGTCTATGCTCCTTGTCTGAGACATCCCTTAAGCAGTCTAGACAGGTATGATTGTTTTCATTACAACAGGCAGAGTAACTGATAGGACAAAGGGTATTCATTTCTTAAAACATTCAATTTGGAAAATGACCTTTGCATCTTCTTGCTTCTCTACTGATTGAAGCTTTTGCTGACTAACTGCTTCATAAGGAAGCTTTGCCAAATCAGTACAATATTGATGCCAACTTGAGTTTAGAAGTACACACTTAGAAAAGAAGTTCAACTGACTCTATGCAACAAAACAATGTTTTTTCTAGTGACAAAAATAGATATATTTACTAGCTTTAAAATTTTTCATTGATGAGCTGCACTGCTGCACTGTAGAGCTGAAAATGCCAATAGCATTTGCAGTCAGCATGAATAAATCTCTACGGTATGGTGGAAAATAACTCTTACCAAGAAAACAAGCCTATGCACACTGTTTCCTTGAGTGAAATATTTCAAGCTAATTGAACAAACAGCAAGGTTTTAACCCTAAATAGTGTCTTCTTCTAAGTTGGTATTTTTCAACCCTGACATTCCAGTCCTGGAAATGCCTTTACAGCAGAAGATTGTTAAAGAGGATCCTTTGGCTGTTACTGTGATTCACTGCAATCTTAACCCTTTGTGTATTTGCAGTGTCAGAATGCACAGTCCTTCGCCTCTCTTGTATATCAGAAACAGTATTAATTCTGTAATCTGTAGTTCTCTTAGTTCTCTACTATTTCAGCATAGCATTTTCATCTTAGCTTGGAACAGTTTCTGAAATAACTTTCCTGTACTTGTTGGGTATCTTTGTCAGAACACCTCACACGGGATCTTCTGTATTCCCTGGATCTGGATCTCTTGTGCAGAAGTACAGAGACATTGCAAAATTTCTATGGTGCTTTTGAAATATGCAAAATTGTGAAATAAAATATGGCAAACTTTAGTCCTGAGCTGAGATTTAAAAGTGCACTTCCTTTAAATTCTTGTTGTTGTTATTGTTCGTTAGTTATAGATCATTAGTGCTACATCAAATCAACTCTTTCTCTTCATATTATGTATCTCAATGTTGTATGGTTCTGGATGGAGAGTTAATATATTTTTTTTTTAACTCAGGGTTGTCAAGCTGGTATGTTAGCCTCATAGTTTTAAACAGTTTTGGAATAAAATGGGAGATGATAAGTAATATTTTAAAAATAAAAGCCCCAATACTTTGAGCCTAAAATGTTCTCTCATGCTCTCTTTTCTTTCCTTCCCGCAAGAAGATCAAATCAGTTCTGTACAGCTCTGGTTATAACTATCTGTTTCCTGGTGCTACTGTGATTAAACTGGGTGCATTAAAGTAAGCAATGGTAAATTAAAAGCACAGTAGAAATCTTGGTGGGTGTGAACGGATGAGTAATCTTAATTAAAAACAAAATATGCCCATTATTCTGTGCTATACATGGACCTTAATATTATGAACTGAAGAGATAAAAACTTGGTGTGTGTTGCAGTGCCACATTAGAGAGAAGTTCTTAACAAGTGTACCAAGTAAAGCCTCTTCTTATATTATTAAGGACAAAGACAAGCTTTCAAGATGACTCTGTAGCATTTCTTTGCATGTGCAAAAAGAGATGCAACAGTAACCTTTCTGTTGAACATTCAGATTTTCATAATTCTTTCAGAAAATGCCCTGTAAGTACTTTTCTTTGAAGTGGTGACACAGTATATTCCCATTTATTTTACTTCCCAGTACTCCCCAGATGAAGCAACATAATTGGTACTGATTTGGAATCCATAAAAAATGGCAAAAATATGAAGCTGCAAATTAATTACTTAAGACCCAAAGAGTCTAAGAAAAGTCTGTGTCTTACGGTTAATGATTCCACGTGATCAACATGTATGACAGGACTCTATACAAATTATATGGATACAATTGGCTTTTGTGAGACCTGTTTTGGTTTTTTGTTTTGTTTTGTTTTGTTGTGGTTTTTTGTTTGTTTGTTTGTTTTTTGGGTTTGTTTTGTTTGTTTGTTTGTTTTGTTTTGTTTTGTTTTGTTTTGTTTTGTTTTGTTTTGTTTTTTAAACTGAGAAGTAGCACTTGCTATTATCTTTCCTCATTAGAAGTGTTTCTCATGAAATTACATTACCTCTCAGTAGGAACTGAAGAACAGGCTGTGTGGGTTGAACACAAAACCACATTTGAGCCTATTGAGCTTTCCAATTTCTATCAAATTTCAAGAGCTTGTTACATACGATGCCAATTGTGAGCAAACTCTTAGACAAGACTTTTGAGGCTCTCTTTTTTGTGATCATACAGTCAAAAAAGAAATAACAAAATCTCTCTCTTCCCAGAATCTAAGTATTTCAGAGCATTCAGACCTCTAAGAAACAGTCTAAGGTGTAACTTGCACTTTTACCACATGTAATATTGTTTACCTGAAATGAAGTGATAGTTGTAAGAGCAAAAAACCCCCCAAACTTTTGCCATTAAAATGATGAATGAAAATGAGAACGACAGTTCCAGTGCTCGTCTCTGTAATCTAATGCTCCAAATTTATACAAATGAGAGAATTTTGCTTTAGAAACTAGGATTTAATCCAAGAGCCAAATGTGAAAATTAGTGAAAGAAGTGATCATATTACTGTTACTATAGAGTGCCATAGAGCAATGGGTCAACCCAGATAATTAATCGAACAGAGGATAACCATGTCACCTCTAAGTTCTGACAGCTAGTGCTGTGTTTGCCAACATGCCCTGTTGTATTGAATTTATTTACATTGAAATAACCTGCGTGTATTGTATTTGTATCAGAAGATTGTTTTTTGCTTTAAGGAAGCACTGTTCTTCATGCAGTTCAGCAATCTGAGGGCTGAAGGTTACAGGGACAGAGAACTCCATAAGTTGGAGAATATGAGCTAGTAGCTTTGTTCTGCTTTACACCTCTGACCCTCATCTTAACAATTATTCACATATGAGTTACTGCAAAATTCCTTCTATATCTGCTTTATGTAGCATTTCCACTGGCCCTAAACAGTATAGGATCTGAGGCAGCAACATTATGAGCTCATATATTGCATTTATAAGCATCTCTAGAGACAGCTAATGCAGAGACACAGATAATGCAGAAAGATATTCCTTGGACTGTGAATTCTGAGGGTCTGTAGTCTTGAATTGTAAGTGGAAAACAAGATATATTCTGACACTTGATCTTGTTTTGCTTATGCCAGACCAGTTTCACTGAAACATAATTTATTTGCTTCTTTCCTACATAGCAACAGAATAAATCTATGAGTTGATCTTGAGAAAGTACATAGAAATGGATAAGTATCCTTCTTTACAGTCGCCAATGCTGGAATTAACTTTTCTGGTTGGTCCAAGGAAGGCCAAATGTGTTAATCTTCACATTCAATACATGGTGTGAATCTTACATATCATTTCCATCTTCCTGTACCAGAGGTAACATTATGAGAGGACAAGGCTTGGGGTAGTCTTTATGATAAGTTTGTTTTCCAGTTAAGTAAATTATGTCACTGTGTCCAGTGTGTGCCTTTTATAAATATAAAGTTAATATGTATCTGCTACTCTTCAAGATTAGATGAATATTAATTAAAACCTTAAACTATGTTATTCTTTTTCTTCTGTTACATCTATAGACTTTACACATTTTTACAAAATAATTTTACTGTCTGCAAAATGAATGAATTTGAATGAGTGAATTCCTACACAATCAAATTCAAAGTTAACTCAGTATTTAGTAAAGATCAAATGCATTTGCAATACATTGAACTAGACTCTCACTAAAGCAGCTCTCAGGCCTCCTCTCTCCTCTGGATTTTTTGGAGTCGAAGAGTGAAATATACCTCTGCTCTCAGCACAGTACATGGAGAAAATTAAGTGCCTCTGTATATACTGATACTCTAAGCAAGATGCTTCATAACTCTTTGACCTCTTTTTGTTTGACAAAATTCAGTTACTCTCTTAGCCTAATGGGGCTTAAGTCACTTTTCTAGAAGAAAATCTTGATCACTAGGTTGTAGATCTGAAGACTGTTCTTGAACTTATTCCAGAAAAAGTTTGCTGGCCCTGACTGGAGTGGCATGGATCATCTTGTATACATTCTTAAACATTCTTGTTCTTCCCAAAACAATATTTCTGAATGCAAAATGCTAACTAGGAATGGGCCTTAAGACATTTTCTGAGGAGGACTTGACCTGTGCCAGTGAGGTCAAACATTTTCTCAGGCATCAGGGGAGAGCATTTGCTAACAGTTGAGTAGATGCGACCTTTCTAGACTTAGGTGTGAGCCCCTTAGCTTAGAGCCTTTTCTGCATGCTCTGAACTGGAACTGGAAAAGTTCTAAACTTAAAGAGAACTAAAGGGATGGCTGATCTACTGCAGGTTAAGAATGCACATCTGAATGTTTTCACTGATATGGGCCTAGGAGTTTATGAAATGCCCAACCAATATGCCATTTGCCCATAAGTTTACAAGTTATAAAGATATTAACAGAGTCCTTCTGTCTTTTGTAATATTTACTGGTAGATGTTTGCATGCCTTTGTTGAGGTCCTCTTAATGAAAAATTGACAAGGATAATAGGGTCTGGCAGGGATTTAACACTGGGCATTCAATACTTTCGATTGATTTCCAGAGATAATTTTTAACATAAAGTTGAGGAATTCATAATTTATATTTGGATTTTTTACTTTGCTTTCTTTTTTCATTTGTGTTGTCTTTAGTGGAAAACTTCAATCCAGTAACATGGCATGAGGCTGTCAGGCTTCCTTACTGGATTTATCAAAGACAACAGCACAGATAAAGAACATTCAGACTGACATTCTTTAAGGTTATATAACTTAAACAAATTCACACTGGCACTTTATCGACAATATCTCTCCTTACCTTGTATTACCCTCTTTTTGTTTATGCTTACCTCAGAGCTAATTACCACCCTTTAACCTGCAGTAACTCTGATATATCTCTGTTCTTCAGCTATTAGTTGTGCACACTGAAGCAGATGGTTCACAGAATTTCGGACTGAGGTGGAACTCGAAAAAGATAAATAGGATTTTCTTTCCTACTTTTTGTTAGCTGACACTGCCACCCTGTGAATTCATGTCCTTCTTCCTGAATAGATATATGAATGTCCATTTGCAAGTGATACTCTCTGTGGTTTTGTTTCTTGGCACTGAAAATAATGAGCTGAAATTTTAGTGAGACTTTTATTTCACATACACAGCATTATTTCATTTCATGTTCCCTAGCATGACTTAAAAAAAAGTAAATTTAAGAAATACAAATTATTCAGCATCAGATTACGTATATGAAAATGGTAACATAACTAATAGCTCACTAATTATAAGCTTCCAAGAAGGCTGACTAATGTATCTCGAAATAGATTTGATTTGATCAGCTATTGTAAATTACATCCCTTTCAAGGACCTAAGTTTAGAAGTTTGTTCTCATATCAGTATAATGCATTTGCACCACTAAAGAGTCTTCCATCTTAGTATTAACAGTTCCTCAATATTAAGGAAGCATTTCTTACACATAAAGAATATAATTTTTAAAGTAAGCCATCTAACTCCAATTAGGTTGTTCTGTGCAGCTCACACTAAAACTTTATAGCTGCCTGCTATGAAACCAAAGGTGTAAGACACAGTTTGAGTGTTACAGGTTTTTCAGAAACACTGGAATAGGATCCATTATCATATCTGTCGAGCCATAGTGTGAGTGAAAAATGTAAACTGTGCCTCCTAAATTATTGTAACAGGAGAGTCCTAAAAAGGCATCTTTGTGGCTGTCAACGCAGTGCCAATGTACCTCTGGGGTAGTTAAATTCTTCTTATAACTCCCCAGCTTTTTGTGTGACATCATTGCAGGAAAGACCGAATCCACATTTGGTTGAATGTTTTCTCAGGTCCTAGTGGAAATCAGTGTCAGAGGTAATCAGTAGCTTTGCACACTAAGGGTGATTAATCGTGTGAAGATGTAAAAACAGCTACTGGAAGCATATGGGTTTTTTCAGTGTTCCAAAGGTTGCAGATCAAATGTCTTCTTCAGTTTTTAAATAGGAGAATATTTGAGGAAGAAAGGATCTGTTGTTCTTTTGGTTTAGTCCTTTTGTAATCATAATTGGGTATTTTTCTTGAGCCTTAAGGCTATAGACATAGATAAACACAGATACAAACATATATAAATTTGTGGTCTGTTAGTCATATTTAAAGTTTTGTCTTTCACACTGATTTGCCATAAATATTTGGTAGCCAAATTCTATTTCCATGATGTCTGTGCAGATCTGGTTATTCTTCTGGAAGCAAGGTGAACTTACAAATGTTATTCCATATAGGCTACAGTAATACTGATAAGTAGTATTAAGAACGGGTTGTTTCAACTGCTGTTATTCATATCACTCTTCTTTTTCATTGGAAAAAATGTTGTAATCTCCAAACAGCCAAACAAATACTTTTCTCCATAGTTAAACGCACATGAAAACAGAGGGAAAATAATATTTATCTAGTAGAATGAATATTTAATTAATATAAGGTAAAAATTCTAAAACCTTCAATAGTGATCTTGGAAAAGTCAGGCAATGTAGTACTGAATGCATAGCTGCAAACCTTCTTCTAAATGTCTTTTTGTTAATAAAGTCAAAATTCACACTGAAATGTTTATCTTCTGAGTTCCAGAAACAATAAAGTGTTCACTGAGTTTCCACATCTATTAACCTATTAAAACAATCTAGTGATCTATTAAAATAATTTAGCAATCTATTAAAACAAAGACTGTAAACATGGCCTTACGTGAAAGTTCACAACGAAGCACAGAGGACATTGTCGAGCCACTTACCTGGTTTCAGTTAAGATAAAGATAGCAAACTGGCAAAAACAAAGAGAAACCCCACATTTCTGCAGTGTTCTAAAAGCAAAACTTTTCTTAGTCATTTTGATTTCATTTAACCTGTAACACACAGTGATAAGTTTTAGTAAGATACAGAGTATGGCCATTCAGCTTTCTTTATTTAAAATACAGCTTAGAGTAGGTGAAATAAGTTATATAAAAAAATACAGGCATCTCTGGAATATCAGGGTCAGGACTTTTAAAGGTTTGGGTATAATAGAACTCTACAGTACTGAAGAAGCCTTTTTTGCCTAAACCATTATTTTTTAAGTTCCTTTGTTAGAAGATATTAGTATTACTATTTCTCTTAGGATCTAACTGCAGAGTAGGTCAGATTGTCTACACAATTACAGATGTATAAAATATAGAGTGTATGAAGATGTTAATTATTAAAATGTACAGAGATATTTTCATGATTGCATAGTACTTTGTGAATAAAGTTTCTCCATGTCTGTGTGGCAGAAGTATTTTTGGTTTCAGTGAGGAGCTAAGATATTACAGGGATTTTATGAGTCTACCTTTTCAAAAGAAGAGTGTCCTCAGAACACACAGATGAAGATGAAAGAGTCGATATCCACCTTCTCATGCAATATCCATCCAAGTGGTCAGAAGTCGTGTGCATTATGAACAAATGAATTTCACATCTATCTTTCTGTACTGAGAGAAATTTGATTATAAAGTCACACTTCTCAGAAAACCATGCTAACAATTGTGTTATGAGAGGTTCTTTTCAGTGCTTGCATGCTTAAGGTGAGGCATGTTGAGTTAACACGCATTCACTGTGACAAGTTTCCACACTTAATTTAGACTACTTAGTAACTAGACCCACCTTGAAGAATACATTGATTTTCATATGCTTCAGAAACACAGAAAAAGGATTAAAACGTGCTTTGATAACAAAATTTATATATGATATACACATATATGCTACATATATATTTCTATATAAACACCCTGATTTTGGTAACTGTGTTAAACATTAAACAAAGGAGGGACATTTGTTTCTTCCTCTCTAGTCAAATTCAGAAGGACTGATTTTGTTTCAACTCTTGTGAATCCCAAGTAGGGATAGCATCTTCTGGTCTTAGTTGACAATTCACTGTACGTTTGACAAGATAGACCTGGGCATCTCCTAAGCATATTTCTTACAATATTTTATTTCCTACAAGGATATTTCCTACAAAATTGTATTTCCTACAAATGTGCTCAGTTAGCTCTTTTGGGGAATGATTTTTAAATTTACTTTATGCCTAATTGTTGCTCCCAATTGTGTTGTGATAAATATCTTGCTGTTCTTCTGGACATCAGGATGTCTAAAATGTGTTTAAGCCCTAATGGTGATTCTAGGCTTAGGAGTCCAGTTTTCATATGGTGTGTCTGTTAGAATGCCTCCACTCAAATCTAGATCTTTAGATAGTTACATGGATACGTATTCTCAGGAAGTATTTAATGTGAAAACTGAACTGTTCTCAATATGTACTGAACCATGATGAGGGGGCAAAAACCTCTGATTGTTAGTGGATACTAGATTTTTTTTCCTGTTATTTAGGTAGACAGGCATCAAACTTGTGCTAATCTCCAGCTGATATTAAAAATCATAAAAATACATAAAGAATCTTTTAAATAGTGATAAAAGAGTAAAAACATGGTGGATCTGTTATTGAGTTCCAACTTATTTGACTACAGTGTGAAATATATAAATATATCCAAGGATATTACCCAACCTTTGAGGTTTGAAAGCTTGATGATGTTGTACTTTTTTGGATGTTAAAGATGTTAAGTAGTTTCAGAGACCTGAATGAACCTCTAATGAATTTCAGTAATGGAGAAGTGACTCAGAATGAATATAGATAACTAACCAATTGAAGTTCTGTAAAAAACAAGGAACTGGTGAATTTTTTTATTTTTTTTTTTTTCCCACAGATATTTTTACTATCCTAGTATCTGCATTATTTTATTCTTATATTTTCATTAAACAGAAAATTATCTTTAAACCTTGGATTATCCTCAGTATGATCTTGGCTATTACATTACTGGAAGAGAAAGGTACCATTTATAAAATATTATTTTTAGTGATTGTCCATGTTTCTCATTTTAATTGTAAATCGCAGTTTCTAGTTCCTTATGATGGCTGTACCATCAGGATCCCATAATGGTTGATGTAAAGACAGCCTCTTTATTTTCTGACACTAAATGTACCACTAGTATTGATGCTTGTAAGTAAGGGACTATGGTAAATTCATCAGCAAGGTCAATAAGGAAACTGTGTAGAGCTTCATAGGGTCAAAAAAACAGGTAGGAAAATAATAGATTAGAAATCTGAAATGATTTATGGAACCTGTATTTGTGCATGTTGCAGGCTGTTTAAAGATAACCTGTAAAATATGATCATGTTTCCTTCCATCATGCACAGTAGAATTTTTTTCTTCTTCAGTCCTATAAAATGTCTTCAACTGTTGTCCTCCTCTGCAGAAAAACTGAAATCACCATTTTTTCCCTTCCTTTTGCATTTGGTCCCCATATGTTTACGATTACCGTTCCATGGTAGACTCACTGCCTACCAGTTACTGTGTGTCTTTTTCTGCATTCCGTCATTCACACATACATTTTCTTGACTTCTTTCCTATCTGACTGTTTTTTTAATTAGGCCAAGAACTAGTCCTGGTGATCTGAAAAAAGATATGTAGTCAGTGCCTTTGGTCAAATTAATTTGATTTTTTTTTTCCCCAAGGTTAATGCCAATTGCATTTTTTCTCCTTAGGAATTATTTTAATGACTCTGTTACTTGATAATCCATGGTCCTTGAAAGCAAATCAAAGTACATTGTTTTTCTGTGCACTAACTCAGCAATCAGTCAACTGGAATACACAAAAAAAAAAAGAACACACGGCCTAATAACATTTGCATTGACTGGATGTAAATTTCAGTAATTACAATCCAGATGTCTAGAAGGATTGGGAATTTGGTGATTATTTGTGTGTGTTTTTATTTAAGAGAGAAATTAAGATAGTTTGGTTCTTTATTGACAATGGGTACATATAGTAAGCTTCTCTAATTTTTTTCTCCAGGGGTGCTTTAAAATTCCCTTATATTTGCACAATAAATACAGCTCCATTAGAATCATAGAATAATTTGGGTTGGAAGAGACCTTTAAAGATCATCTAGTCCAACACCCCTGCAATGAGCAGGGACATCTTCAACTAGATCAGGTGGCTCGGAGGCCCATCCAGCCTAGTCTTTAGAATGGGACAGTAGAAATTGCCTGCTAATTTGATGAAGGCAAACAATTCTCTAGTTTTATATTATGAAGAACTGTGAGATCCTGTCGTCTCTGAAAACTTCTTATATAACCTGACTGCCATTTACTGATGGGAAGAGCTTGCTCTATTTCACTTCTCATCCTCTCCAAATGACATAAGTTGACAGATTCGATATTAAAAATAACATTTTTTAACCATTATACCAAATTTCTTTTTAGCCACGGTAATCTAACTCACACAATCATCTCTTCCAACACAAACATGTCTGTAGTCAGAGATGACACCAGTTAAACAAAGGGTATATTTAAACTAATCAAAATTTGAAAAGATCTTGTTGGATCAAGACCTGGCATGTCAGAATTTGACCATTGGTGTTGTGCTTGGCAGTAAGAAGAGCAATGATTTCTGTTCGTGTGGTTTGTGATTAATTTGTTACGGGCTATTGCAAATCCATGCTTCTTTTTGCAGTTATCATGAGAGGTATATATCTTCTCTGGCAATGATGGCTAGCAGCATTCTGTGCTCCTGGAAATCATTTTCTAATTCTGATCCATGTTACTGCAATATCAGGCTCTAAGGTACACATTGTCTATACCTTAATAATAATTCAGTAATTTTACAGTTACAGTTACTCTTTACAGTTTTTGAGACTTTTTTTTTTCCTTCACAAACTGTTTCCATAATTTGATAAAGAATGTTTAAGAGGCAGTAATTTTTTTTATTTAGACCAGACATTAATTGGGAAATTATGATAAAAAATGCTAGAGTTGGTGACTTAGTAATCTAGACACCACTTTTCCCAACAGGTCATGCTGTCAAGTGGTCCTTTTTACAGATTACTGCTGCTACAGAGGGCAGGGTGTTTGTCCTGGTTTTGTTAAAAACAAGTTTCTCTTTCAATGAATTTTGCCTGTCAGCTAAAGCCTTCATATTAACTGCATTTTCCTGGAGAACCAGACACATGTTTTGGTAAACCTAGCAATGGAATGCAAACTTATTGATAAGCATGGATGGACATTTCGCGAGAGGGGCAATGAGAAACCGGTGACCAAGAAACTGACCAACTGTGTATAACATTCCATTCACGTGAATACTTCGTATAAAAGTGGGAGATCACGAGGATCTCGTCCCTTTTGCCCTTTTGCCTTTTCACCTTTGCTTTTTTCCCTTCTGCTTATGGCCGACATTAGGAGAGGACCTTGCTAGTCGTCCCTGCGAACTGAGACCTAGTGAGAGAGTGAATCCAGCTCTGGTTGGCTACAGAGTCCAGTCCAGGACTTTGGGTGCTGTCTCTGCAGTTGCTGAGACTTTCAAGATTGGTTTTGCATATTTTGTATTATTTTCTCTATTCTTATTAGTAGCACTAGTAAAACATCTTTAATTTTTTCCAACTCTCTTCTCTCTGTCCTTCTTTCCCTCCTGATCACCTGTCCTTAGTGGGAAGTGGGGAGAGGAGGTTAACAATACATCTGCCAGGGTTTTATTGTCATCCTGCAATCTAAACCCTCGACAATGTTAGAACTATATTATCACCAAAGACATTTGCAGCTAACATTTTAAATGGGGATATTGCATCAGGACTAGTCTCCGTACCTTGGGCATGAACACACCCCTTATAATATTACTTAGATAAAAGAGGTGATAGAATTCAGCATTGAGCAAGTAGGCAATCAACAGAGGTTCCATCATCATCCTGTGGAAAATGATTAGTTATAAATTTAATAGGGTTGGCAAATTTGCATTTGGCTTAATTGTCGTATAAGTACATTGAGAATTAATATAGCATATGTAAATGGATAGACAAAAAGAAAGGACATACTGTATAATTATGTAAGTCTTTATGATTAAGTTTATGTACCTGCAAGGTACATAAAAAAAAAAATTGTTGTGCCCATTTATTGTCATAGTCAACAGTTTATCAAATCATAGAATCATAGAATACCAGGTTGGAAGAGACCATAAGGCTCTGCTGGTCTAATCTTTCTTGGGAAAAGCTCATTCTAGACAAGGTGGCCCAGCACCCCATCCAGCTGAATCTTAAAAGCATCTAACGTTTGGTAATCCACCACTTCCCTAGAGAGATTATTCTAATGGCTGATCTTGTAATGAAAAATTTTCCTCTTGTGTCCCATGAATATCCAGTGCTCAGGATTATTTGATTGGTTTATTGAATTCTCTTCTGCTCTGGTTAAAAACTGCTGTTCTAATTTCATAAACTTTACAGAATAGAGTGCAACCACTGAGCAAGTGTGACAGGAGAAGCTGGAAGCAATGCTTTTTATGCTTTTAGTATTGAGTTGTGTAGGTATCATAGCAAGAGAAAAAAAAAAAAAGATAATTATAACTTGTAGTCTTGAAACTACATATGGCTTCAGGACAACAGAGTAAAAAGGGGAGTCTTGGGCTCGAAGTACTGGGCAAGCCCAGTGAGAGGTCCATTGTGACATGGGAAGACAGCAAAACATAGTTTAAGCCATATCAGAAAGGAGTGACACAATATTACTGCCCAGGGCCTTCTTTTTAACCAGCTAGTATCATATTGAAGTGCTTTATTGAGATAGAAGACACTGAAACAAAACGCAAAAGTGAAAGATTAAAGATTTAGTACAAAATTTCAATAGAGACAGATTATATGAACCAGAGCCATAATTCATCAGTGAAATACTTGTGGTGCCTGTAAGCCAAAGCCTGAGAAGTTACTCATTTATGAGTACATTTTTTGTAAATCTGACATTGATGAAGTTTGATGATGTGATGATGAGAATGCTAGCATTCTAGGTAATGGCCTAGGTCAGTGGATGAAAACAAAGTGAGGTGATAAGTGTATGAAAACAAAGTCTGGTGACATTTTATGAAAAAGACCTCTTTCTGAGTGAGGCTGAAATAAGTTGATTGGCTCCCTAAGGGCATACTTGCTATGTTTAGAAAAATAAATTATTAGGTAAATAAATAAATAAACCACCTATTTCATCATAAGGGACTTCAATTTGAGAGGTTTGCTATTAATAGAAAGTTAAATATCACTAGATTATCTCTAAATAATAATTATATCTTCATCAGTTAAAAGAGGCTGCCCAAGGCTCAGGAAAATTTTGTATTAGCTGTATTTTCATTACAAAAAATAACTATGTACTAAATAATATAGAACAAAAGTACTGAGGAGGGAAGTGTAAATGGCTTTTGGGAATATAACCAGACTGCTTTGCTACATAAAAGGAAAAAGTTGACAAAGCTTATATTTCTTGAACTATATATTGGTTAAAAGCAGAAGAGGAAAAAAAAATCATAACAAACCAAGAGAAAAAAATGAAAATTATAGCGTTGAATATGATAGAAAATAAGTAGATTATAGAAAATGGATAAAGGAAAAAAAAATCCTCAAAGAGTTATTTTTGAGAAAGTAGTTAAGAATAAAGAATTTTCACAGTATTACTAGTATAATACAATACTACTCTAATATAGCACTACATGGAAATAGAAAAATGACAGTAATAACATACAGACAGCTAAAATATTCAATAGCTATACCTATTTTGTATTTGGGAGGAAGGTATGTCGGAATCAACGCTAGCAGAAACTAGATTCCTGCTTCTGGATGCAGTAACTGAGAAGTTGGAAGGTAGTATCCATAATGATTAACAGAAAAGGGATGTGGTTGAAAAATTTGTGATTGCTATACATACTAACCCACTGTGAAGTGAGAATCTAGATATCCTGCTTTGGAAGATTATGGGTTTACTTGAAGAAGACAAGAAGATCAATGTTACATTTCCATAAGGTAATATGTTTTGCCTGACAACGTTTTGATTTAGCGAGAAGAATAAAAGAAAATCAATGTATCACACATTAAATAACAAGGTAGTAAGTCTGATAAAAATACCACAAACTGAGTTACTGTATTTCTAGAGAGTATACAAAGTAATCACTCCTTGGTCTATGTGCTATTCAATACCCATGGCTTGGAAGAGGCACACCAAATCATAGCTGATAAAATTTGAAAATGATACAGAAGTTTGTGAAAAAATAATAAGAAAAACAGGTCCCAAATATAAAACCATCTGGATCCTTGGTAACCTGGAATAAGTAAATGAAGTATTTTATTATTATCAAATAGAATTGAATTCATAAAGGACAGGAATGTGAGAAGTGTTTTCCAGGCAGGAGACACTAAACTGAGACTCCTTAGGTCTTCCTCCAAAGCAAAACACAAAAGAACTTATGCGATACCAGTATCTTTAGATGAAGTAAGAACAAGAAGTTTATATTGGTATGTGTCACTGTCATGACTGCTATTGGAATACTTTCTCCAGTTCTCATGGTCACAACCTGCAAGTGATGTCTCTACTGGCTAGGAAATGTTCTTTCGGGGACTGATGTCTTGAAGTGCACTGACTCTGGTCTAGGATTTCCTATTTATTTCTTAGTCTGTTTTCTCAGCCATTATATTCCTGCATCAGAGACCAAAGATGACTATTATGGAAGCAGTGATGAGAACAATGATCATATTGTTAAAATGTGGTAGTGTGAAGAGGTTGGCATTTACATAAATCATTTGTTGCAATCGCTAAGTTTACTCTTTTTTTATTGTAGTTTGCTCGCTATATTTGAGCATGGCATCAATCTATGTAACACAAGTGTGTTTGAAGGGTATGCATTTCTCCTTGATTACCATGTTAGCCAGAAAATTTGTCATTTCTTAAATTTCTAGTGAGAAGTAAATAAGAACATAATAAATGCTTTATTAGATAAGACTAAAGGTCTATCTAGGCCACTCTTCTTCCTCCAACAGTGGTAACAACAGATTTTGCTTAGGGACAAAACAATCAATATAGTATACATACTAGAAATAAAATAGCAATGTGGGAGGAAAGGTAGAGCCATCCCTGACATCAGCTGCAGTTTCTGTCTCTGATTCTTTCTGCTGCAGAAAAGGCAGGGAGCTGTGCTCCAGAGCGAGTGTCCTGGAGCTGGTAGCTGAGCATCACCTCTTGCCTTTATGGCCTGGTCCTGTTTCTTCCTCTCAAATTGAGCAAGTTTGACTGGGTCTTTTCCTGCCTGACTTCTGTTAGTACTGCACAAGGCTGCCAGAAAAAGAGGTGGGCTTCTTGGCCAACAGGAAAGCAAAACCAAATTGGGGAAAGAGAAGAAAGAAACCAAGGAAGGGAAAAAAAGAATGATATGAAAAGAGAGAAAAGCCCTTCTTATATGTTTTTTCCCATGGCCTCCCCCTTCTCTCACATTTTGCTCACCCCTCCCAGCTCTCCTCCTGCTCTGTCTTTACCACAAAGAGAAATTTCACAATTTTCTCAAATTTTTTAACTTGTTGGAAAACTAAATTTTTGTCTTTAGTCCTGTTGCCATTTTTGAGCTATCTTTGTTTTATTATGAATGTAAACAAAAAGTGATTGATTCTTAAAACACTAAACTGTATATTAAAATAACAAGATATTATACATTGATAAATGAAAATAAAACCCAAAAATGAGCCCACTGTATGTTTTTTTTTGATGTATTATTCCACTGCAGTGTGGCCTATAAAGGGAAGACAAGCTTTTTCCAAATGAAGGATGGGTGCCTAAAATGTAGAAGTGGGGAGCAAAACAAACATAATGCAAATCCATCTGAGACATCTGCAATTGTGTAATTGAGTAGTTATTTTCCTCTTCAATATTTAAAATAGAACAAAGCATTTATTTATTCAGGTTACGTGACATAATGAACTATTTCTTAGTATCAAAGCTAAGAGGTTACTAACTAAGATTTGAGTTGAACAGGATAATACCACATCAAGATGCAATCTACTGCTGAATGAAAATTGGGCAGTAGTGACTAGTGCTGGACAAATATAGTAGAGAAGTATTTGGGGACATTCATTCTCACTTTAATTTCATGGTCATTTCTGTAAGCCAAATTTAACATTCTACAAGTATGCATATGAGCTTGTATTTACTTTTGAATGACTTGCAGATTCATTTTTCATTAATCTTGCCAGACCTCAGTACAATTTATCATGGTAGTGAAAAAAACATCTTGAGACATTACAGCCCTTGTTTATTGGTTCCATACTGCTAAAATGCCTATCTGTTTGGAGTCCCACTTCTGTGATTCCCCACCACAAACTTCTGTATCTGTGACTAAAATGTAGCATCACTTTTGGTGTGCTCATGATGAGCAGTTACAGAAAGTTTTAAACTCTGGAAAGTGTTAAGAAGCTCTTTTCTATTTATCTGAAATAAAAGTCAAAGCAACTGGAAAGAATTGTCTAACAATTTATGACTTTCTAACACACCAAGAAATGGTAGATCTAGAGGGTGAAGTGTAAACAATATAGGTTTTGACTGGAAGTGAGGTCTATATTTTCTAAGTGTTGCAGTATAAGGATGCAAACTTGTATTCTTCACTCAAGGCCTGATATTTCATGCCTTATGCAGGAATTACTGGATGAGCCTCATTGTCTTTGTGGTAAGTGACATGTCAGAAGATATGAGCCTTCTGATCATAGAAACAGTGAAACTGGGAACAGTTATCTAATCCATCAAAAACTCACAAGTCATTTAGACTACTCATATGTGCAAAGCCAAGGCTTTAGTGTTTTACTTTTTCCTTCCTCAGGGTCAAGTGTTCTTTAATTTCAAAACAGTGCTCTCAGTCTTTGCTCAAGAGCACTGATCACATTTTCCTGAGCTGGCAACAGGGCTTGTTCATTTCTGTGTTTGAGTGATAGTACAAGCTACACATAACACAGGAGAAATGGTAAGCCAAGTGAACATGATGTTATTTTTAACTTGCGGAATAATGTTCACACAGTAGGACAAAAAAAAAGTGAAACACATGAAAGTCACAGAAAATGCTTATCAGATAGGTAGTAGAGAGGAAAATTTCTTTTGTTTGTCAAAGCTTGCTTGGGGTTTTAGGTTGCTTCATTTCTGATGTTGAAGAGAATCTCTTTTCAAAGATACTTAAAACAGGAACAAACTTTCCAACATCTAAGGAATGGAAAGAACAGGGTATAATAAGGAAATATTTGTGTTGCTCCTCAAATCAAAGGGAAATTTGAAAGCATTAATAAAAAAGGCTCCCTAGGTAGCTAAACCTGTATTAGTACCGCAGAGATGACAGAAAACACGGTTCCGACTCATTTGAACGTATTGAAAGGGATAATCTCTATAACAGGAGGTGATCCTGACTAAACTTTTAAATCCTTTTCATTTGCGTTTTTCAGGGTCATAAGAATGTGGTTTTGTCTCTCAAATTGTAATGCATATATGAAAATACAATACTTCTTATACTGAGGATAGATCTGAAAGTCTTGCCTATAGGGAATGTGTTTTTCATGACAACATATAACATTTTTGATTACCATAAAGCAACAGGAATAATAGTGCCACAGAATCAATGTGAGATATTGAAACTGATCATATTTCAGCTGAACTTTATGATCCAGGAAAGAATTTAAGCAAGTATTTTATATATGTCATACACAGTGTTACATTAACTGCAGTGGAATATACTTACTATACTTGAACATTATTTCCAAATGCAGTAGTACCACACAATTGGTCTTCATATTTCAAAGAGCCAAAAATTCTCCTTTTGTCTTGATTCTGGGATGAACTCTTAGCAGCTTGTAGCCTTTTGCTCTGTCTGCTGAGATGACTTCTTACTATTTTTTGCTCTCCGTAGAACACAAAACTTAAATACATTCTTTCTGCATTCATAACTGTAATTCCTTGTGGTTGATAGCATTGGGAATTATATCACTCAACAAAAGAAGATCAGAACAGTTACAAAATCTGTCAGGCTGGACAGGGTTCTGAGCAAGCTGATCTATCACAGTATCACAGTATCTAGTTGAAGATGTTCCTGTTCATTGCAGAGGGGTTGGACTAAATGACCTTTGAAGGTCCCTTCCAATGCAAAATATTTTACGAGTCTATAATATGATTCTATGTCTTAACTGCTGATTTAAAAAAAAAAAACAAAAACAAAAACAAAGAAACAAACAAAATCCTGAGCTATCAAATAGAGCTTTTTTTTAAGAAGAGAGTAAACCCCACCATCCCCCTGCAGCCTCAGAGTGCTTTACCCCAGTGACAAAATGATCATCCAGCTACATTTCCCAAAATGTGTACGACTGTGTTACTGTGTTTCTAGCTCTTTCCCTTCCTCCTTCTCTCCCTTCCTGTCATATATCAATGGGTTCCATGTTTCGTATCTGAATGTTAATGAATTACCAAAAATGTAATTACAAGTACATGTTTATACTCCAGAGTTTAAATGTGAGCAGTTTCCAACTCATAAGTATGAACAGTTTAGCAACAAATTCAAGCCCATTTTTTCTGTCTTATCATAGGAATCTTTTTCCTTATGATGAATCTTCGTAAATATTTTCCACAAATGTAGAAATAAATAAGACCGTCATCTAGATCAGCTCAAATTATTAATTGTGAATAGACCTGATAAGAAATAGAAAAAAATAATGGAAATTATTTCACCCTATTTGGTTTCCTTGGCATTTCAGAGGTGGCAACTCAGATTCAGCTTCACTCTTTTTTTTGTACGTGTTTGATGTGACCTTGTGCTGTAGATTACCTATGCATTGTACAGCATGCCAAAATATCATTTGATTTCAAGGGTGCTTAAGTTTAAATTTTTTTGAGGTTTTTCATAGTTTTAATGTCTATCTATAAAAAACATATATAAACCTGGAGCTTTGATTTTAGTGAGAATGAAACACTTCTATATGTTCTCTTGAAAATCAATGTCACTCTTTTGCCCTCCCTCCTTCTAACAATTTTATTACCAACTCCATAAACCTTTAATCTTTTCTTTAAGCCTGGATTGTGGACTTACTGATATCCTGTGGGAATGACTGCTGTAAGTGGACCTGAAATTGTTTATGATCTTGTTACGTGTTTTATTTTTATTGCTTACAACACTCAAAGCAATTAAAGATCTTGAAAGCTGCTTACTATAACACTATTTTATAACATATTTATTCTTCAGAAACAGAAAACAGTTTAATTCTTTTTTGTTTATTGATATTCTACCAGCATTTTTTCTTTCATAAACTGTGCATCTTATAAGAAATTAAATCAGTCGTACACACTATTGAATTAAATGTGTCTTCTTACCAGGGCTATTTTATACTTCCTCATCAGGAATATTATTTTATATTCCTGGCGTCAAATTTTGTAAATCACTGTTCTGTGAAATCTGTATTTCTGTAAAATCAGTATTCTTGAATAACTTAGGTGTCATTAAAAATAATCAATGACCCAGATAACTGAAATTTCATGCTTCAGTAATAATTCATTTCAATGTTTTTAGACTATTAGTATTTGAAACCTTAAGACTTTTGTCATGTTGAGTAAGTCTTTTGTAGAGGGCATCTCCAGGTTTATCTCAGACAACAATGAGGTCCTTTGGAATATTTTGTGAGGAAGAAAATCCTCAAACCTCATTTCAGTCAATAATAATCCCCTTACATCTGGACCCCAGAATGTAGCAGGCTATATCATTGTTGCTTCAGTCCCCAAAATTTCTCATGTCAAGTTCAAACAACCATGATGTCCTGGTTTTGTTAAAAACAAGTTTATCTTTTAGTGAATTTGCCTATCAGCTAAAGCCTTTGTATTAGCTGCATTTTTCCTGGAGAATCAGATACATGTTTTGGTAAACACAGCAATGGAATGCAAAGTTATGATAACAAATTGATGCACCTCTCGTGAGAGGGGCAATGAAAAACAGGTGACCAAGAAACTGACCAATGGAGTATAACATTTCATTCATGTGAATAATTCATATAAAAGTGGGAGATCACGAGGATCTTGTCCCTTTTCCTTTTCGCTTACGGCCGACATTAGGAGAGGATCTTGCTAGTTATCTCTGCGAACTGAGGCCTAGTGAAAGAGTGAATCCAGCTCCAGTTGGCTGCAGAGTCCAATCCAGGACTTCGGGTGCCGGCTCTGCAGTTGCTGAGACTTTCAAGGCTGGTTTTGTATATTTTGTATTATTTTCTCCATTCTTATTAGTAGCATTAGTAAAACATTTTTAATTTTTCCAACTCTCCTCTCTCTGCCCTTCTTTCCCTCCCGATCGCCTGTCCTTAGTGGGAAGGAGAGAGAGGGAGGAGCTGAAGGGGAAGTGGGGGAGGGGGGTTAACAATACATCTGTCATGTTTTTATTGTAACCCCTCAATCAAAACTCTCGACACATGAGTTTTTCCACACAGGACAAAGAGTAGATTTTGAAGACACTGAATTGCCAGGACAGCACCTGTTTTGCCTTTTATGACACATATCTATAAAGAGGCACAAGAGTTTTTTTCTTCTTTCAGGTATATGTTGATGGCTATATGAGATGACAAATACGAATATTTCATTTTATAGAGATATGAAAAACTTAGAGAAATAAAAAAGATAATAAAAGAGACAAGGTAAATATCTAAACCCGGAATTGAAATCTATTATAGGACATTAACAGATACAAAACACCATCTTGTGTACTTCTTGCCTTAACTAGGCAAACTGCCACTGACATCAAACTATTTTAACAACAAATCACAGTAGCATTGATCGCATGTATCCCATTCCACTTTTACTTTTAACTTTTTCCAGGAAAAAAAAAATGTATTTCTGTCTCAAGTTTAATGATATGTTTTGGTTCTGTATCTGAGGCAAGACAAAATGAATTCCTGAATGTTTTAAAGGAAAGAATTCTCACCTCATAGAAATTGGAGGGGCAGGATCAATGAATATTTTTGCCACTTACAGCTATACTTGGGAAAAGTAGAATAATATCACTTTGGAACAGTGATTACTGATACTTGTAGCTTCTTTTTCCCTCACATGAAATATGTGCATGCCCATTCCATATGACAAAATAAATGGTAAATTATCTTTTGAAATAAAGTTTTGCTGCAAATAGCCAAAGGAAAATCAATCAGTTCTTAACTCTAGAGAAGAGCAAAGTATAATTCTGTGCAACCTGAAAAAACACTGGAATCAATGTGAGTCAGAATTTTAACAGGGAACACTAAGTAGTGATGTCTGTCTGCCTGAAATCATCACTAATACCCATGAGTATTCAGTTCTTTGCTTTGTGCTAGCTCTTTGTACAAGGAGGACCTTCTTCCAAATATAATAGAAAGCTTTGTGATTTTCAAATACAGCATACCATGGCTGAAGTTCACAGCAATTCATCCACAGATATTTTTGAAAGAAAACTTTTCATCATGTGAACAGAGTACTTATTCAGGAAGAGTTAGGTAAGTTTTCATATTTGAAGCCATCTCAGCAATCAGAAAGAAAGCCTTTTCCCTCTGTGCAGTTCTTAACATTTGGGAAGTGGTATAATCCACTGTTGAAGGCATCACACTACTATTAATGGGTACATGTATACTTTATGCTAAATGTCATTCTGAAACTGATCATGAGCAGATTTGCTATGCATACAAGTTTCAAGCCTGTGGAAACAAACCTTTGTCTTTGTAGGTCTTCTAGACTGTGATGGACTTGGTATGCATCTTGTTAGGCCTTAAACAGCTGATTTTGCAATAATGTAGAACCAACTAGTTCTGGATCACTCGTCTGATTATTTGGTGTTATGTTACATATTTAATATTGATATCAAAGATAAGACCTCAATTTCTCTGCTAGACCTTTTTGTCATTACCAGCTGTCCTATTAAAAGATCCTGGGAAAAGCTACATCTAGCACCTTTGAGTTAGGAAGAGACTTATTCTGTTAAGGCTTCTAGGGAAGAAAACATCTCAGCCACAGAAACAGTGTAAGTATATGTAAGTAACATGTAAGTACATGTAAGTAACATGTAAGTACATGTAAGTAGCATCCTCCCTTATATTGTTATTTGTTAATGTTTCTGTTTCTTATACAGTAGGTAAAAACCATGTAGACATATTCCAATCTTTCACTTATTTCTTCTCACACAAGTAAAATGGGTGCTCGTGTTAAAGAATAGTTATGTAAAAGTTGTTCAAGTATTTATTTTTAATTGCTAACTCAGCTGACTTTCTGAAATGAAAATGTGAACTTTTTGTTTCTCTATGTATTTAGTGTTTCAGAATGTGAGATCCATGGTAGCTGCATATGACCTGTGTTAGCTGACACAACTTAGAAAACTGATATACCTTGACTTTAACTATCTGATTTGTGACTCAGAATGAGCCTTTGAATGTACTGCAATAGGTGTTTAGTCTAGGATTGTGGTCTTCATAACATCTGGAAAAATATTCTATAAAAATAACTAATAAAATTTGGTTTATCTTAGAAGTACCTTGTTCTGTGTTTCTCATTCTGGCAAGCTGCTGAGTAGTGCAAGCAATCCTGATCAGTTTTATACTTACGAGGAGTAAATGGAAAAGGCCTGGAATGATCCATTTGGGTTGTAAATGAGAAAAATAAATTTGTTTAATTGTAATAAAAGTCCAGGTGTAGAAAAAACCCAATTGTCAAACAGCACAGGGATTATGTTATACTTAGATATTCACTGATGCAGGAAGCAGAATAACAGTCTTCCAGCAAAGTATGCTGCTCCATTGGCTACAGTAATTTCCACATTCTACTTGGCTCAATGAATATTTAAATATTTTTTAGAAAGTGGAATGATTTAAATGGTGGTGGCACATCTTGATAAGTGTAAAGGCTTATATATCAGTCTGCTAACATTCTGACATACTTAAGCATTTAGGAAGCAGCAGTATCACTGTCTTTATACAGGTATAGCTTAGATTTCTTGCTCCAGTAAAATGGTATGACCATGAGTACTAACTGGCAGTGCTTGAGAAAGTGAGGCAAAGCACTGTCCTTCTTGTTGTCATTCTGAATCTGTGCTAGGGAACTGTCCCTGTGACTTCCTGCTTTGTAGAATTTTTTTTTTTTTTTTTTTTTTTCCCACCAATTAAGTTGCTCCATGCATTTTATGGGAATCCTGAGGGCCCACCTTGGAAGTGTGAATACCCCACAGGGCACAGGGCAGGGCAGGTGAGACATAGGAAATGAAAGCACTCTATGATTTAGTTTGAAGAATACAAATGTGATAGGAATGTCCTAAGCTTGAAATGTCCTTCCACAAGTGCATAATGCACACCTAAGCACACCACAAAATTTTCATCTGAAGAAAAAAATGTAAACACTGTGAATAATGTTTGCATAGACTCTCATCAGAAACTAAATTAATTAAAGGTCTGCCCACAATATTATGCATATTGTTAATGAATCAATTATAAACAGTAGGAGTTTATTCTTCTCTCAAGGTACAGATGCAATTCCTGCTAATTCTAAATAATTTTTCAAATCTTAACTGATTTACATATCTAAAGAAAAGCAAAGACAATGTGAGAAAATCACATTAAGCAGGAGTCATGCAAGTAATCAGTTTCTTTTCTTTTTTCTGTTCATTTGAGTCAGAAGAGTACTGAGTATCTTCTGTCATACTGGGTATGAATTATATTTAACACCAATGGAAATTCACGGTAGTCCGGGAAGATAACGAATGTACATTAAATTTGTCATACTATATATGAGATTGCTTTCTTCATTATTATTAGTTGCACCTCCATAATGGTTTGCAATAGACAAAACCAAGTGGTGGATACTGAAAAGGAGTTATACTGGTAGCTTTCAGATAGGAGCTAGCTAAATAGTCATAGTGAATATTCAGCATGAATTGAGCATTCATTTGGCTTTTCTTCAAGAACATACTTATTCACTAGTTTCAGCTGATGTAGCAATTTATGCTTGTACAAAAGGAGTACAAATTTAAGGTATAAGTTATTTCCATAGCAAGCTGTTTCAGAGCTCTTCCACATGTCCGGAAGTATCAAATTGTAAGTAGGTGGACATTCAGATCATCTGTTACCTGGAATCTAGATGCGTAACATATGTTCTTCTCTAGAAATGCTATTCAAATGTTAAAGATTGTGGGCTCTTTCCTGCATCTTCTCCTGGATGGTTGCTGTAGTATAGTTGCTGACTTGTACAGATAGCTGAGTATTTTTAATAAAACATATTTTTTTACACAGATGCTTTTGGTCATCTGTGAATATAAGACCTGGTATACTGGACAACCTTTCATCAGGATTTATGAGAATTAAAGCTTCACTGCACAAATATGCATGAATAGGGCTTAATAAGAAAGAATGTGTTTGAACCGGATAGCAATTCCGTACTAAATAAATATTCTTAGATCCTGTTTTACAGTGTTCAACCAACTTTAGTAATCTTATGTAAACCAATTTCACCATCAAAGTTATCTGCTGCACTCTCATGTATGAATATGCTTCTTGATCTATCTCACTGCACATAACTTAATGGGTCTAGAGTCATACTTGGGGCTCCCAAATCACAATGAACCCTGAAGAAGAGGCAAGACATTTTTTAAAATCTTGCAATCTTTCCAGAAAATCACAATAACTGATAATAACTGTCTGATTCATTATTTATGAAAGTGTACATTAAAGACAGTGGAGAAATGTCATAAAAATATTCTCTTGTTAGGCCCTGTTTATGTTTTTAAAGATGAGAAAGACCAGGAGGGGCACAGAGAGAGAGAAACACATACAATAAAATGATAAAACTTGCAGTCAGTTTAATTATATTTGCATGTTAATATTTCCTACCAACCTGAGAGGAGGCTATAGACCCTAAATCAAGGGTGTCAGACTCATTATCACTGGAGGGCACATCAGCCTTGAGGTTGCCTTCAAAGGGCCGAATGTAATTTTAGGACTGTATAAATGTAAGTACTCCTACCCTAAATGTTCATAAGCTTATATTGGAATAAGCATGCAATTTTTTTTTCTTACAATTAAACCAGGCATTAAATTCTCAATGTTTAATTTTCCTGTTCTGAACTATAATTTCCTTAATATTACCTGCATGGTTCATTTTTGTTTCATATACACTGTTACTGAGTTTAGATAAAATCTATTTATCCAATTTGTTTAACTGCTCAAAGAGCTGAAGTTTGATAGCACATGTTAATTACATTCTCTTTCACAATAATCTCAATTACCTACTTTCTATTTAATTTTAGAACATTTAAACTAATTTAGAAAGAGAGTTTCCTGTAATCTTTTATACTCAAATGGCCATCACTTGTACGTTATGTCTGTAAAGACTGTAATGGCTTCACAGGCTGTTGGATCAAAACCTTAATTCCTTTACAGTGATGTAATTCCTGGTAAAAGTTTGTATGTATACTAAACTTTAAAGCATTTTGTAATAAAAGAGTTTTGTGATATATGACTACTTGTTAAGAGAATACTGTCAATATGAATGTAAAATACTAGGTTTCAAGCCTTTACATATTATACCAGTAAGTTTTTTGAAATATAATGTTTCTATTAATTGTGAAAGAATATGCCTGCAAAGAAGTTTGGTTTTGATTCTGTAATCAAACAAGAAATGTTTATTTAATGGAGACCTGACATCTGAGAGGCAAGTAGATACACATCCAACAGAAGCTGGAACTACTGAAATATTTCAGGATTGGGTATCAGCTGTGTAAGATTGTTATTCTAAAGTTGTCTATATATTCATAAAGCTTACATTAGAGTCTAAAGTAATTGGATTTTTTCCCGTTTCAATCATCATTTAAAAGCCAGGCCAAATTCTCATTTCAGGCTACTCCAATTTAGCAACTTTATAATCTAGTCGAGTAAATGAGAAACAGGATTTTATTCCTGTGACTTACTAAAAATGCTGATAGTTGAATCATTTTATATGCTGTCATGGGGTACAACGGAACTGGGATCTTTCCTAATCAGGAGATACAAACATGCTTGCAGCGTTTACAAAGTAGAGCTTTCCAACTGATAGTTATCTGTCAATAAAATCTGCTTGAAATATTAACTATTCTTGAGTAAGATAAGGTAGAAGGGAGATTGGACAGTGGGGATAACAGGAAGGTAATATCATAAATAATATTGCTTGGTAGATCTTCTGAACAAATGAAGACATTTAAAATATAAGTATTTCCCAAGATAGAGAAATAGGTTTTATTGGTAGAAAATATAAATAACAAAACAGAGTCAAACGTTTTCATTATTGGAGACTAGCATAGTGGGGAATGTATGCCTTAAATGATTTCCACTGGCAGAGCCAGCTTGAAAAGTCTTACAAGCACAGTGATATACTTACATGTATAATTACAAATGTAAAACTAAAATGGGTTGAAAACATTGTACAGTCTGAGCCTATTTGTATAATGGATCAGAATATAAAATCATGGCATGCTGATAAGAAAAATTACAATCTGGAAACGGGATTATATTTACTTATGGATGAAATAGTCATAGTCAATAGTCAAACCTAGAATTTCTCTTTTAGTTTCCTGCCTAACAGTATTCTACTTCGTATCACCTTTGTGAGATTTTTAAGTATTGTAATGTATGTGTTTATGAATATGTGCATATCGAGATGCATGAAGTCTTCTTGACATATATGTAGAAAAATACTGAAATTTGTTCTGTAAGAGTTAACCTTACATAGAGGGTTACATTTGACTAGTCTACTTTTTTGTTCATCTTTTGTTTAAAGAGAATGGATGCTGTACTTCCATACATTGTTTTGAAAAACAGAGTTCAGAGGAGGGTGACGAGGCTAGTGAGGGTTCTGGAGCACAAGTCTTATAAGGAACAGCTGAGGGAAGTGGGCTGTTTAGCCTGGAGAAAAGGAGGCTCAGGGGAGACTTTATCATTGCCTATAACTACCCAAAAGGAGGTTGTAGCTTGGAGGATGTTGGTCTCTTCTCCCAAGTAGCAAGTGACAGGATGAGAGGAAATGGCCCCAGGTTGCACCAGGGAAGGTTGAGATTGGATATGAGGAAATATTTCTTCACGGGAAGGGTTGTCAAGTAGTGGAACAGGCTGCCCAGGGAAGTGATTGAGTCACCATCCCTGGAGGTGTTTAAAAGGCATTTAGATGAGGCTCTTAGGGACGTGGTTTAGTGCTAGATTTAGATTATGGTTGGACTCAATGATCTTAAGGGTCTCTTTCAAGCAAAATGATTCTATGATTCTATGGAATCCTTTTCCATTTCATTCACATGAGCTGAATAAAATTCCAGACAAGGTGTCAGAATGCAGTTTTATATGGAGATAAAGATTTCAGTTTACTTAGATCCTATCCCAGACTCCAAAAAAAGACATATCCAAGTTTTTGCCTTGATTGAGGTGTATTGTGTGCTTTAATACTTAGAAATCTAGCACTTCAAAGAGCATAAAGAATTCTATAAACAGCACCAGGGTGTACAACAGGGAATAAACCATTAAAAACCAGAAAGCTTCCAATACATAAAATTGATGATGTTACAATGTATATATGTTTCATGTTTCTACACGAATATAGGCCATGACTTCTCATGTACACTGTGTTCAAGGGATTCTAAAGTGCCATTGGAAACACTGAGTAATACCACAACATTTTTAAATATTAATTAGGATTTATATGTAAGTCTTTAGGAGACAATATAGTCATGATATGTCTTGCATTTTGTGTGACTAGCCCAATCAGTCTTATATCCTTCATATTAACTAAGAAGGAGAGCATCTTGCATAAACTTTCATGGTTAGAACACCTGCAAATGAAATAAAGTATGTGAGCTGGATACTGTTCATTCTAAGGAAGAAAACTTATTTCCCACTCCTTGGATGAGTATCCTACACACAAGGTAATAATTTCCAGCAGACTCTTCTCTATCAGCAGTATTATGAACTATGACCTGACTGCTATTATGCATTATGTGAATGCATGCTAGTATTTCACAGAGCAGTAGACTTGTGCACTCTCAAGGTGTCATGATTTTCACAGGTGTTCAGCAGGTCTGAAATATAAGTCTCTACCATGGTGTTTAGCTAAGGCTGAGATCTTCAACTTTGAGTAACTATTTACAAAATGTAACTAACAACTTCTTACATGTGTACAATTTTATAGAAATTCATGTGCATTGGACATTTAAATAGATGTTTGATCTTTATTAGGTTTCCAGAATGTAGCTTGTCAACAAGTTCATCCTCCAATGCATCTTGTGTGGTAAGTTTGTTAGCTGGTAAATATTTTTATTTGCTATTATGAGTAAGAAAACTGACAGGAGAAAATGAAGTGACTGTTGTCTTCATTTTTGGGAATGCCTTGACAACAGAAAATGTCTTAAGTTTATGTAAGAATATTGGATGCATAGCTTAAGAAAGAATGAGCCTACTGGAAAACTGTCAAGAGCTACCCACTTTCAATCATTCCTTCTTTCTTAATTATGTAACAAATGATAGAAAACAAACAAAAAACCAAACCAAACCAAAACAAAACCCCCAAACTTCCTATGTAGTATTAAAGAACAATATGGTACTGAATAAATATAAGATAAAACATATTCAGCTTTGTTATTTTTTGCCTTAACCAGTACAGTTTCTGAAGGAAACTCACAGACAATAGCAGAGCTGGAAATACACTGTAATGGAATAAAATCAATAACTCTGAGATACTTCAAGTTAGTTTTAAATATTACACTCTGCTGTCCATGGACTTGGGCTATTGATTATAAATATTGTTGCCTACCCTTCTTTTTTGCATAATTATGTCACATATATATATATAATGACCCTGGAGAATATAACAATTGGATGAATACACTGTTGAATATTAAAAGGCTTAAGTTTGATGCTGGGCTTTTCCACTTTTTCAGATAATTCTTGTTTTCATAAACATAAATGTATTTTGGAAATCCATATGTGATATCACGAATTAACTGTAGTCTTTTCAAATAAGAGCAGGTGAGGTACAGATATTTTTGGATACCTGAAAAATTTAATTAATATTTATGCAATAGACCATCAACTTAAATATTTTCTTTCTTTCTTTCAATTTTATCTAAGGAATTGCATTGAAATATAAGAGGAAAAGGCTGATCCATTTTACTAGCGTGAGGCTTGATCCTCTGAGTTGCTGAGTATCCTTCATTTTCATGGAATGGAGTTGAGACAGCTTAGTATTTCACAGATCTTTGTGCTGAGTGGTTAGATAAATAGCGTTTTTAGGAAACAGATATATTTGCAGAATTTTATCTTTACTAGAGATGCTGCTCAAGCATAGAGACAAAGCTTAAAACTCTGCAAAATGTAGTTAAATCTACTGAAAGCATTAAGATGTACATACAGGTTTACATTTTCCTCGCCACTTTCCCTTGGAATATGAAACAGCGTAATTGCCTTCTATGATTAAGTGTTCCTATTAACTGGTTAAAGTGAATTGAGCGGTTGTAAAAAATTGTGTGGTTTGCATTTATTTGGAATAAATTCCAATCTGCCAACTGTTATTTCTGCAAAAATTAAGAGAAACATAAACAGTACATAAGTATTCACATGAAGACCTTTAGATGCTACATACTTTAATTACTAGTAGACTAAAACATGGACAGTCTGTGACCTATGAATAGAAAGACAAATATTTCTCCTATCTAGAGTTGTGTGACAGGTTTTGCAACCCAGCACTGTCATTTGTTGTGGTTTTCATTGTTACAGGACTTTATTAACAGTGCAAAACCTGGTGAAAGGTATGGTAAGAAATAACCTTTTCAAGGTACTTCTGTGTTTACGTGAATACAACATTAATTTCTGGGTCTTGGAGCCCTGTACAGTCACAGCGTGGATTCTCTGATTGAAAGAGCAAATCACAGCATCATAGAATCATTTAGGTTGGAAAAGGCCATTAAGATCATTGAGTCCAACTGAACCTAACACTGCTAAGGTCACCACTAAACCATCTCCCTAAGCACCACATATACAGGTCTTTTAAATACCTACAGGGATGGTTACTCAACCACTTCTCTGGGCAGCCCGTTCCAATATTTATCAACTCATTTGGTGAAGAAATTGCTCCCAACATCCAATCTAAACCTCCCCTGGAGTAACCTGAGGTTATTTCCTCTTGTCCTATCACTTGTTACTTGGGAAAAAAGACTGACACCAAACTCACTACAATCTGCATAGCCTTTCTGTCATCTACTAAGCAAGTGACCTTGTCATAGAAGAAAATCGGTTTAGTCAAGAAGGAAATGCCTTTTATAAATCCATGCCTGATCACATAGTTGTCCTATACGTGCCACATGATGACACTCAAGATGATCTGCTCCATAACCTTCCCTGGCACCAAGGTCAGACTGACAGGCCTCTAGTTCCCCAGATCCTCCTTCTAGCCCTTCTTGTGGGTTGGTGTAACTGATGACAAAGACCTTCCATTTTCTACAGGCTCTTTTTAATCCCTTGAATCTACATATTTCATTGATTTACAAACTATAGACTTGATCTTTCTGTCCTTGTAAAAGAGAGCTTTTGTTTTCTACTGCAACAGACATTTTGTTTTTATTCTTGATGAGCCATAATATATCAAATTTTCATACTTTAGGCAGTCACTGGTAATGTATTTAATGTTTGTAATGAACCATGGTCATTTGGAGACTAATGTATGGCAAAGGAGGCAAGAGTTTTTAAAGCCATTTAAAAAAGGGCAGACATATTTGAGGTGATATGGAGTATGCACAAAGGGCAGAAGACTTGAAGAAGGGGAAGCATAACATAATTGCACAATTTGCCATATTAATATTACCAACATGCAGGCAGTAGATATCTGTTCATATAACAAAAAACGATAAAGTGCATTATTTGTTAAATTTAGCCAGACAATGGAAGTCTAAAAGCTAGTGTTTAAGTGCTATGTAAATATAATCAGAATAAATTGGACCTAAGGGTCACAGATGCTTATGTAATCCTATTACTGTACAATGCAGATAAATTAGGTCAAGGTTTCAAGCAAAAGAGCATTCCTTATCTTATGATATCTTAATAAATCCTCAATAGAAGCTCTGAACTGCAAAATCAACTAAATTTAGGCTCACAGCTTTTTTCGGTAAGTGATAAGCTTTGTTTCAGTATCAAATAAAGCTCGAAGAAACCCAGTGTTTCAACAAAGCTAATCTCAGAACTTGGAAATACTTAAATTTTCTACTACTTGTTAAAAAATTATACTGGAATTCACAATTTTGTATTTTAATATACAAAAAAAGGAAGAAAACAACCCATTGTCTGTTAATGTATTTTCAAGTCAGAAATGAAACTGCTTTAGATACATGAATTACTGTCTAACAGCTTGAAAATTGACAGTGAATACGAAGCTGTTAATTGTATTTATAACTTTAGGCCATACCACTCTTTGTATAGCATGGAGAAAGGAAAATGAATGTTTTCACCTACCTAATTGTCCAGTTCACCTGTTGTACAACAGAAAAAAGCATAGTATGTGTAATTATGACTCAACTGTTTATTATACTTAATGATACACTTAACCATAGAATGCATTCATTGAAGTTTACGTTTCAAAAAACAACATATGGTAAATGCTTTATTATTACATTATTTTTTAAAATAGTAATGTTAAACAAAGTAAAACAATCTTTTCCCATGTTATATGCCTGAATTGAGTGTTGAACTTCATACTTTTTTCAGGGGGGAAAAAAAAAAAAAGGCATTTTTTCAGAGGCACAATGTTTTATTCAGAGATTAAATTTTGATAGAAACAGGGTGAGTTATTTACATAAAGAATTGTTTAATAGGTCAATATAATCTCTAAGTCTTCTTCAGGAGAACTGTGTTGTGTAAAGTCCAATGTCTTATAATCCGATACAGGTTGTCTCAGTTTCTTAGAATTCATCAAATACATTACATTACTTTCTACCTTAAAATAAGGGCAACGTTGCAAATATGTACATTGTTTGTATGTAATCAGATTTGGACAAGTGATAGAAAATTAGCGAGTTTTGGTTCTCAGTCTCCTGAATTTCACTTTAAGTTCATATCAGTCACAAATGTAAAAAAAATGATTTTTAATAAAACACTTATGAGGCCCTGGTCCAATTTTGGGCTCAGGGTGGTTTTGAAATGATCCAAAGAGTGAGATTAAGACACAAATGAGGTTGAATGCCACCAACTGGGCCAATTTATTCAATCCATTGATTATGTAGAATGTAGCAACAGAGAGTAATGAAATTCAGGAGACAAATTAAGCAAGTATTTGAGAAGATAAGCAAGAGATAAACAAGAGATAGACACCACTCGGATGCAACACTCTCTTTGTCTCACCAGGACTGGCAGCTCTCAGGTCTCAGGTCGCAGTAGTGCTAGCAGCTATATCTGGTCTCAGGTCCTGCCGGTCTCAGGTTTCAGGTCCTGGTGGTGGGTGGCCACACCAAGGTCTTTTTGTGTGCAGTTTTGATTGCATTTGGTGGTGGCCATTACCTGGACAAATTGCCAGTCTGGTCCCAGATGTTGGTGGCTGATATTGCTTGAGCTTCTCTCGAGCTTACACAAGCTTTAAGCATTTTTTGAATTTTAGCAGCTGACAGTGATCACACATTTTCTGCCTTAACTCACTGTAGTTAAGCATTTACAGCAAGTCCAACAAGCAAACACTGTGAGTAAGCATTTTCCTGTCTGGTTCCTCAAGACAAGCAGGCCTTGATACAATAATTCATATTATTTCAGAAAGTAAGCTTTGAGACTTTCACAACACCTTAGCCTCCTGAACTGATATTGTGTACTAAGAGCCACTGTCTCTTACAACAATTGAATTGACTTGATATATAATAATTAAATTAAATTGAATTATATTTGAATGTTTGAGGATACTTGGCAGGAAAATAATTACATGGTGTCAAGAGGTGTTTCTCTGTAATACATCTAAAAGTAAATTTGATCTTGTTTTTCATTACATTATTTCCTATCTCCATCTAAGAGAGGAAGCCTTAATTCTAATAATGGAACAGAAGTAGAACTGAATCTTTGGCTTAAAGTAGCAGTTGTCTTCCTTGCACAGAACATCTTTTAAAAGTATAATCTGCCCTTTTCTGTTTGACAGTCTTTTTAGTTTAATAATGAAGACTGTGAATTAATAGGTTCTACCCTTCTATTTGACTTCATTAAATTTCAAAAATTCTTTTCATACTGTCCTTCATTGTAACTTCCTGCTTTCTATTGTTTACCATCCTCACTGCACTGCCCAAACTGAAGTAAAACCCTATTAATTTTGAGTAATTCTATATTCAGTTTCTTTTCTTATTTCCCCATCTACCAGTGTTTGTATCTCCATGTTATTGTAACATTTTATGAACTTTACTGAGATGTGATAAAATATTTGCTCAAGTTTAGGTGGTTAAAGAATAAGGATCTTATTAACTGTTTTTCTTAAAAAGAAGAACCTGCATGAGATTCTAAATGTAAGAGCTGCATTTTTCTTGAAAGAAAAATACATAATGCTGATTGAAAACTTCACATGTTTAAATTTACAATTAAATAGAGCTTTATTCAAAATAAATATAAAGGCTGAATATTGTAAATACTGCAACTACCTAATTGCAAAACTGCTCTGACTATTTAGTTCTTGGAAAGGGCTATGGATCAATGTCATCATGACTCAGTATACTTGTTGTCAAGACAAGCAGGTCCTGTTCATATTTCAGATTTCCTAAACAGCCATAATATGGTCACTTGATAGGATAGCAATGAGAAACACTTGTGGCAGTGTAATGTAAAGAATCATGTCAGGTTTTTTATTTGATTTTGCTCTTTACAACTGAGAACTAGAATTCCTCTGGCTTAACCTAAAGTATAGTCTAGACAGAAGGCATCTTGATGGTATTTATTGATGGCATATTGAAATACAGAAGTGGTTTTATTGATCATTCTCTGCTGGGTCTTCTGTCTGTCATCTGTGCTGCTGTGCCCTAATGAAATGCCACTGAGGCTGCAGTGGAGCACAATCAACCTTTTGCAGCCAGAGCACCAGAGTCACCTTTTTCTGAACATACAGGGTCATGGCTGAAAAGTAGATGTTTTTTTCTTTGTGACCTTTTAATGTTATTGAAGTATTCACAGTAGCCTTACAATCTTCTTCAGTACCCAGAATGTTCTCAGTGCTGCAACAGTCTTAATGATTTACAAACATCCATGTTGTTTGCAACTATGTACCTTTAAGGGTGTTGGTTTGTGAAATACATCTACATTCACTCTGCAAATATGAACACACCAGCAATAAGCATTAAAATAATTTGTCGTTTTAGACTGTGTCCTCAGCACCATTCATATGACACATTCAGTCCTAAAGCCATCCTAGCAGAAAGCACTGCATGTAGAAATCAAAAGTTGTATTTTTAAGATTCCAGTCTAAACTCCAGGAGGCTCAAATTCATAAAAAGAAAGGAGGAAGAAGAGAAGGGGAAAAAAAATGAATATGTTAAATACATGTATTTTTGTAAACCAGTGAAGCAAAGTAATGTATTTCTGTAAGGCAATGGCAAGGAAAGAAAAGTGCAAACAAGAAGAAAAACCTCATACAGAAAAAAATCACATAGCAGCGGTGCTAACTGCAGCTGTGGTATCTTCAGGTTGGGTTCTCATTTAATTTAAATATTTGAATCATACTTATACTAAATTAGTGTTAATTTCATTGATCTGATGACATCAAAATCAACAGTTTCTTTACAGAAAACCACTAAAGATGCACAGTAAAGACTTCTCAGTTGTCCTTTTTTTTTTTTATCAAGGAAGAAAGGTGTGATATTTGGACACCAAACCAAAAAATACTTGGAAACGTATTAGTTGGTATGTTCCTCTACACTCAAAATTGTGAAAATTACAACTATTTTCCACTACCTACAAAGTTTTCAGGTCTTCTGTTTTCAGCCTCAACTGAGAGAGAAAATGTGTCTATCCTGCTACTGAAAAGGAAATGTTCCTACACAGTACAATTGTGTGCTTGAATGAATTTTCTACAAAAGCACTCAGTGCAGTCAACATGGCATAGATATAACACAGGACTTTAAAACAACATCTTTCATCCCACTTCCAGTGTTTCCAATGAGGTAAGCTGCTAAAGACCTGTCAGAAAATACCATGTTAAGTAGTGCCTTGTCACTACTTTATATTGCTTGGTACAGACTGAAAAACTATTTCATTCCTATTAAATACAATTACTAGAGAGTCCACTTTCCAAAACAAGCATTCTACTACAATTGCTTGTTCACCCATTGTTCAATTCAAATTGATTGAATTCAAAACAATGACAGTTTTACTTGAAGCAAGAAACTGTTAAGACAGATGTAGCCATATACAGGAGGGACTAATATACAACCTCAGTTTTGATACTTTACAAAGCATCTTTTTGAGCTTTTGTTTTGTACGTGTAGGTATTCACTTTGTCATAGGTCGTTGCTTATTAAAGGATTAGTTTAGTTTAGTTTGTTTCATTACGTCTTTTGAAACGAGGCATATGAAGTTCATATAAATGACAAAGGAAGGGCAGTGCTTTTTCTGGGCACCCAGGAGCATCTGCCTGTTTAAATAGTCATATGATTTCAACCAGTGAGGAAGAACTGTATGTCAGGATTGAGTAGTGGAGTTGAGGCCTAGATTATCAAGAGTGTTGTGGGGTGTCATGAAGTTTTTATTTTTGAAGAGTTTTGTATGGAAAGTTAATAATTTTTACATTTTCAAGCCAATAAAGATTGTCTGAGCAGTTCCTCTCAAGTAGGCACTAAATTCAGTCTCACATACATGTATGAAAACATGGTTTAACCTGAACAAAGAGACTTACTGTCATTTGAAGCAGAGCCTTTGCTGATGTGATGGATAATGTTTTCACTAGCTCAAAACTTATTTTGCATTGTTATTCTAATCCTTTTTTAATCCTGAAAGGTCAGCTGTCAGGAAGAGGTGAAGTTTTTAATATTTTTGTCCCTCCCCTCAGGCTTTTAGTTAGTAAGAAATGATGAAGAATTTCAGTAACAAGTGCTATTTCAAATCTCTCACAAGACTGGAAACATTCATATAGTGTCCTCAGGTACATGTATAGAAAGGTCTTGCCAAGAGTAAAGAATGGATTTAAATATGGAATGTCAAACACAAGTCTATTCTAATATATAATCTTGCATAGGAATCATTGCATCACAGAAATCAGACTAAAATTTTCACTTCTTCTCACAGAATTACAGTATAGACACTCAGTTTGAGTCTAGACTTAAATACCTGATATTTTTCTCTGTATTTGAGTTTCTATAATCATATTCCAACACACAGGGACTTTGATAGAAGTCAACTGTCATTTAGCATTCAAATTACTGGCAAGACTAGGCAGCAAAAATTTATCCTACTTCTGTTGAAATTAATGGCAATCTCATTGCATGTAATGACTTTGGATCAAGATCCTGATTTGCTGCGAGCACACATTGCTGTACTGACCACTGTATCTAGTGGGCTTCATTATCTGTTCCTCATCTGTTGTTGCTTGTCTGTATGAGAAAGTGAGACGTGCTATCAAATGGTAAGATATTAAATTAAACTAATGCAGTTTAATGCAGTCATACATGAATAGTCCATTTGCTCTGTGGTAAAAAAAAAAATAAAACCCAAAACATTAAAATACATTTTATGATTATTTTATGTTGCCTGGGAACTTTTTGCAGCAAATTTGAGTAGTCACTTGCAGTCTAAGAAGAGAATAGTCACTAAGAGTGTATAATAAAGGTATAAAATTGATGAATTTTTCCATGGTGATGAAGAATTTGGTGGTAAGCTTTCAGACAGAGAGAGGTTATATCTTTGTTATACATATACAGCTGCTGTCACAAATACGTCTCTAATCTCTAGAGACATCTTTTCCCATGCAGCACTATATGTAATAAACAGCATAACAGTTGCATTTGCCAGCGTGTAAGTGATGATCATAGAAAGCAGTTCTATTCTTCTCTCTTCTATTTCTGTTAGCACAGCAGCTAGGAAAAGCAATAAATGTACAAGTCAATGTATAAAACCTATTTTTTTCCTGCAATGAAATACAGAAAATATAATGAAAAGTATTAATTCTTCATTCATCCATATACCCTAATCATTTTAATATGGCCTTTTATATATATATACATAAGGAATAAAACGTGAACCTGAGCTTCCATTCCTTAATAATATGTAGTATCTTCTACTTCAATGTAAACAAGTGTTAAACTTTCTGAACAATTAAGCAGTATTTTTCCTTGGTAAAAATGCTGGTACAAACTACCATCAGACCTTAAATATCCATTTTGAGACCTCTTTTTAATTTGTGCCCTTTAAACATGAGTCAGTCTTGGCAGGAACAGCCAGACATTCACGTGCACACAAATGGTATTCTGTTTTGATTGGCTATGCTTCTGTAAATGATTTATATATTGACAAAAAGTCAGCAATAGCCTGATTTTGGATCTGGACCCTGAACTGAATCCATTGCAGACTCTGGCACTGATGATTCTTGATTGCTAATGTTCACAATGGTGCCATTGGAAAGATAATAAAAAAAACCTTATTCCTGTCTTCTGAATTCCTGTCTACAACAGCTCATTATTTTGTTTTTCTACTGGTCCCTAAATGTAGCAGGTGAGAATACAGAAATGGGGTGAAATCTAAGTCCAATGACCTGAAAAATCTTTCTGTATACTTACTATATAGTTAAAAGTGCAAGACTTACCATTGTTCTTGGAACCTGCAGAAGACCAATACACTGTTTACATACAAATTAAATTATAATTTAGAGATATAAGTGAGTTATAACAAGTAGCTCATAGTCTTTACACTGCCTATCTACACAGATATGAATTTCACTTTGAGATAGATGATTCTCTGGAAAATAAGAACTATCTATGCAAGGACCACAAGACAGTTGTGAAGGGACTTTTTGGATTATCGGTTATCTGCTGCATAAGATACTTCATGTTATCGAAAAGTAGAACAGCTATGTAACATCTTTGATAGCAGCTGTAGTTCCTTGTTACTGTTTCACTAGAGTCTGATCTGAATGATGCATAGTCAGTGCATAAATGTTCAGATTTTCTTTATGAGTTTTCTTGGCAATACATTGCAAACGTTGATGTTCAAACAGTATGAACAAGAAATACAGGACATTTCAGAAAACAATAATAATCTCTGATACCTCAAAAATTACATCTATGAAAGTATTTCACAACATTAAGTACTGGGGCCAATATTATTCAATATATTCATTAACGATTTGGATGAGGGAACTGAGTGTACTATCAGCAAGTTTGCTGATGACACTAAGCTGGGAGGAGTGGCTGACACATCAGAAGGCTGTGCTGCCATCCAGTGGGATCTGGACAGGCTGGAGAGTTGGGCGGGGAATAACCTGATGAAATTTAACAAGAGAAAGTGTAGAGTCCTGCATCTGGGCAGGAACAACCCCAGGTTCCAGTATAGGTTGGGAAATTACATATTAGAGAGCAGTGTAGGTGAAGGGACCTGGGGGTCCTGGTGGACAGCAGGATGACCATGAGCCAGCACTGTGCCCTTGTGGCCAAGAAGGCGAATGGCATCCTGGGGTGTATTAGAAGGGGGGTGGTTAGTAGATTGAGAGAGGTTCTCCTTCCCCTCTACTCTGCCCTGGTGAGAACCCATCTGGAGTATTGTGTCCAGTTCTGGGCCCTCAGTTCAGGAAGGACAGGGAACTGCTGGAGAGGGTCCAGTGTAGGGCAACGAAGATGATTAAGGGAGTGGAGCACCTCTCTTATGAAGAAAGGCTGAGGGAGCTGGGTCTCTTTAGTTTGGAGAAGAGGAGACTGAGGGGTGACCTTATTAATGTTCATAAATATATAAATGGTGAGTGCCACGAGGATGGATCCAGGCTCTTCTCAGTGGCAAACAATAATAGCACAAGGGGTAATGGGATCAAGCTGGAACACAAGAGGTTCCACTTAAATTTGAGAAGAAACTTCTTCTCAGTGAGGGTGACAGAGCACTGGAACAGGCTGCCCAGAGAGGTTGTGGAGTCTCCTTTGCTGGAGACATTCAAAACCCACCTGGACATATTCCTGTGTGACCTCACCTAGGCGTTCCTGCTCCAGCAGGGGCATTGGACTAGATGATCTTTTGAGGTCCTTTCCAATCCCAAACATACTGTGATACTGTGATACTGTGAAGTACTCTATCACCTATTTTTCAGTACACGCTCATAATAATTAAACCACATGTGTTGTGGTATATCACTAAGCATAAGAATCACCAAAATTCTTATCACTAAGAGAAGTAAATATCAACAGGAATCTTGTTTCTTAAATATTTGTCTGGGATATAGGATTTAATTCTGGTTTGCAAGTCAGCCACTAATTCCACTAATGAACTCCTGTATTGAGATTCCTTTTTTTATGGAAGACAGCAGAAGCTGTGTGGGTGCAATACTCATGTGTAGGCCAAGAAACCCATATTCTGCTGTCTTTCTCTGAAAGTATTTGAAATTCCAGCTTTCAGGAGTCAGTTGCAACTATAACTTCAAAGAAAATCTAAAGCAGAATATGTTGTTAGAGATTATATACCCTGCATGTATTATTTATGTATTATTTTAATGGCAAGAACCCTTGGATGGGGGGGTACATGTTCCCAAGCAATTAATACAAAAGAGTAAGCAATTATATTGAACTTGTATTTCACTTTTTAAGAGCCCATGATTCTTGTAAAATATAGAATCAGACATATTTCCTTGTGTCATTCTTATTTAATGAGCTGATAAATAGTATTAATCTCTCTAACTGGGAGAGCAGGGGACATGTGCTTTGCCTTGGAGGAACCTGGAAGTTTACAAATTTGGAGCAGTCACTTCAGCTGTGAATCAGTGACTTCAAGCAAGCAAAGCAATGGAACATAGATCTACCTTGTTTCCCTGAAAATAAGATCTACCCGGAAAATAAGCCCTAGTATGATTTTTCAGGATGCTCGACATATAAGCCCTACTCCAAAAATAAGCCCTAGTTACAGTTCATTTAAAAAGCAAATTTAAATAGTCTCCAGGCAGCTATACATGTAAAAAAGTAATAAGTTGTGGAGCAAAAAATAAGATAAGACCCTGTCTTATTTTCAGGGAAACAGGATATGTCCTGAGTAAACCGTTTTCTTGTGCTAGATTTAATAAATAAATAAATAAAATAATTTTGGTGCAAAGATCAATCTATCAGATGCTACACCTCGGTGCAGCTATATGTCATGGAGATATGTCCCTCTGTTTCAGTGTTCTAGTCCTCCAACTGTCCCCATTATCTACATAAATGGTGAGATTCTCCCTGATATATAGGTAGTTCATTTGCTGAGAGAAGTTGCAGAGCTAATGTACATTTTAGTACTTTCCCTACATTTAGAACAGGTTTTTAAACCAAAATTTAATCTAAATCCGAAGAAGACATACAACACAGATAAAACTTGTTTTCACCACTCAATTCCAAACTACGATGTGCAGGTATATGCTTCTGCCACAGATAGTGCTGGAGCCTCTAGAAAGGCCTGTAAGAGCTGGGTCTGAAGAAAAAGAGGAATCATGAAAAAGGTTGCCCCAAAACAGGTCCAAAATGATTCTGCATAAGCCTAGAATGTCAACTAGGGAGTTTCAATACTGGAAATTAAGGAATGTCTATAGTGTGCATAGGAATCCTGTACAAATAGCCCAATGGTAGTGAAGATTTAAGTCACTAAGTTCCCATGACAGAGCTCTTTACCAGATCAAGCTTGGATATGGAGGAAATATCTTCTAACCTAATAAACATTATATCTCCAAGAGGCATACATCAAGATATCAACAATACAGAAGTCCTTGACCACAGGGGAAGAAAGACACACTATTTACACTTGCTCTGTTACATAACAATTTTCTGACATCACTGAACAGTTAGTAGGGTAGTTCTGTTATTTAGATGTCCTACAACGTGAGATAAGATTGCAGAGACATACATGGGCTGTCCCCTACCTCCTGTATCAGCCAGCCGGCCTTGTCTGTGGCTCATTAGCTTGTCAGTGGTATGTAAATCATAATTCACTGAATTTACGATCTCCTGTGGCTGGATGAACTGGTTTTGCTACAACGTTTGAACCATTATCCTTATCAGTCTCTGACAATAACATATAAATCTAAGAGTTTTGGAAAACCCAGGGGAAAGAGGCTATACTTTTAGCTGGAATATTACTGAACCTGAGTGAACAGAAACAAGTGTCTACTTTTGATAACTGTGCATATATTAGATTGAATATTAAAGAGGTTTGGCTGTTAAAGTATCAGCTGAAGCACTTGCCATTTATGGACAAACTGTGTCATTCTTAGTGGAAAGCCAACTAGTAAATGCTCCAACATTTTATCTGCTGTGTTTCTTCTTTGGTAAAACAGAAGATGAAGAATAACTGAACCAAACTGGGAATTATTTAAACTCGTTATTTTCAAGAGATGAGTTTCCAATTTAGATTTAAATGTGCTGTTATTTAGTGGAATACCAGTGCTCAGCAGGAGGCTGATTTGTCAGTGGCTTGCTGAATGTATAACAAAATGCTGGATAAATCACAGGTAGTAGACAAAAAAAACCCTGCTCTGGTCATTACAAAGCCTCTGAGTATGTGTTCAAGCAGTAAATCAGTCTGCAGGATCTCCATTTCTGAACAACAAGTAGTCTTTATGATATAATACAATACACTGTTTGTATGACTTAGGATAGACAACATTGTATTCCTGAAGAAGCTACATGACTGTGACTGGTGAAATTACTGCTTATTTTTCGTTTAGGTAGTGCATATCTCAGAGGACTTGTGGTTGTTTGAAGGTGCTGTCTCCCTTCTGGGGATTAAAGTTGGCATGGAGATGGCAAATAACTTGGTACAGCTAGGACCACAGCTTGAGCCTTTTCTTACTAGTGTCCGATGGAAAAATTCGGTTGACATTGGTACTTGGAGAACCAGGCTGTGAGTCTGGAAAAACTGGCAGTTTTCACCACCAGACCACCTCCATTAACAAAAGGGGTCTTAGCTTAATTTCTCATCCTATTAGTGCTTTGCATACCTGCAAAGCAGCAGTTACAGCCAGCCTTAGGTGGATTATTTAAAGTGCAACATCTTTGTGATCTGATTGTTTGCATGTTAGGGAGAGAATTACAGTTTTGGTATTATGCTTTCTGTCTCTACTGGCTTAGTTCCATGCCTCTGGTATGAGAAAACATTAACTCAAGTGCCTGGCACAAAGAATTTCTCTAGAGGAACAATATATTTCTCTAGAACAGCAATATATTTAATATACAAAATAACTAGACATGTTCTAGTTTAATGAGAACTATATGTGAAACCACATATGCCATTAACATTTCTTAGAGACATTCATTTATTTGACATTGGAAATAATATGTTTTACAACAACTGCTTGATCTTTTTAAATTACATTTTGCGTGTTTACCAGAGTTATTTGAAGAAGTATAAACTAATTTTGATTTTGTTACTTGTAGTCATTTGGACTGTATTTTCTTTCTGGCCTGTGGAGTATGACAGGTCAAAATTCTGCCTCATGAACAAGCTTACTTCAAGGCTCTTAAGTAACTTAGAATAATTTCATCTTTATTGTCACCTCCCTGCTTTTATTTAATTTTTGTTTCTCTCTCTTTTTTGTACGACAAGATTCAGAGTAATTTACACTTCTATAGCTAGGCTCTCAAAGTGCTGATCAAACATTAATAAAGTTTCACAATGAAGCCAGAACATTTTGATCACCTTCTTTATGGGACACACAGATTCATCAAACCCAAGAATTTTCCATTTAGAAAACATTCTGACACAATTCTGAAGAAGAAAGAGCACACATATTTCAACAAGAATTCCACATATTTTGGAAATAGCTTTTCATTTGCATGATAAATAATAATTTAAAATTGAAACTAAATTAGGCATTTTAAAAGCATAAAAAATAAAACTTAGATTTATGAGATCTGAATTGATCAAATGTTTACTTTCTGAATATTTGTAAAATTAAAGTTCAGTGTTCCTTTGAGATCAAGGAAGGAAATGCAAAATAATCTACTTACCAGAGAAACTGAAGCACATGAATAAATCACTGAACTATATTGCATGACATGCCAAGTCCTGACAAATATGCCAAGAAAGAAGACAGTTTGAATAATCTAATGTATGTTTAGTGTATAATTATTAAAATCTCAGGTCACTTACAGATGTAATTGTTCTTCTGTCTATCCACAGGAACACACCTCTTTGGAGAATAAGCAAAATCAGACCGTCCCAAGAATAATATTCACTTTTCTGTTTTCTTCCTGCTATACTAACCTGTAGATGATGTCTCCCACAAAGTAATGCTTTTAATTGATTTTAGGCTAAGAATGTGAGAATCACTAATTTCCATTGCTAAATTAAGGTTCAGGGAGATTTAACTTTAATGAGTTGACTTTCTAACCCTGTAGACCTTTTTTTCTGATTTATATGTGCTAACACAGTTAAGTCTTATTGTACAGTGTGACAATGTACTATTTCAGAAGCAGCATATGTAAGCACATTAACAAAGGCTGATGTAACCTGTATGTGCATTTGCATAATTCTGTATATAAGCCATATAAGCCATATAACATATGCATGAGAAATTTAAGGTAGCAGTCAAAAGAAAAAAAAAAAAAAAAAAAGACCAAACAAACAAAAACAAAGCGACAACAAAAAAAACCCCCAACCAAACAAAAACAACAACAACCAATAAACAACCAACAAACCAAAACACTTTGAACCTGTTTCTGTCAGGGTTTTAATTTGAAATTGATCTGACCTGATAAGGTTTATAGATAGATGACATCAATGTTAAATGATGAGGAAGGAACCAATACACAGTAATCAGTCCTTTCTAAGCCCTGGATAGGAAGTTCCATTTTGCAGGGTCCTGGGCATCTGTGGAAAGATACTGGAGGCTCTGAGCTCTCTACTGGAAGATGCACACAGTCTGTGCTTCATAGAAGCACTCAGCATCTTCAAGGATGAAACCCATCAAGATCAGTAAGCACACAGATCAAAGAACAGTCTGATCTAAGGTTTTAATTAAATTTCTGGTCCCCAGAATAGGTAAGTTCATCAGTAAGAACCACTGTCATTTGGTACAATAGGTTTATAGAATCGAAGACTCATAGAATGAAATGAGTTAGAAGGGACCCGAAGGGATCATCGAGTACAACTCCTGTTCTTGCACAGGACAACCTCACAGTTCACACCATGTGTCTGAGGGTGTTGTCTAGTCTCTTCTTGAATACTGCTAGGCTTGGGGCCATCACTACCTCTCTGGGGATCCTGTTCCAGCACTCCACAACCATCTGGGTGAAGAACCTTTTCCTAATGTATAACCTAAACCTCCCCTGGCACATCTTCCTTCCATTCCCTTGGGTTCTGTCATTGATTGCCAGAGAGAAGAGATTGGCACCTACCCTTTCTCCTCCCCTTGTGAGGAAGCTGTAGACTGCAATGAATCTCCTCTTCTCCAGGTTGAACAAATAAAATGACTTTAGCCTCTCCTCATATGGCTTACTCACCAAACCCTTCACCAACTTTGTGGCCCTCTTCCGGACACTCTCCAGTAGCTGTACATCTTTTATAGTGTGGTGTGCAGAATTGCATGCAGTACTCCAGATGAGGCCGCACCAGTGCAGAGTAGAGCAGAACAATCACCTCCCTCACCCGACTGGCAATGCACCCCAGAACACAGTTGGTCCTCTTGGCTGCCAGGGCACACTGTTGGCTCATGTTCAACTTGCCATGGACCAGAACCCCCAGGTCCCTCTCTGCAGAGCTGCTTTCCAGCATCTCATCCCCTGGTCAGTATGTACAGCCACAGTTGCTGTGACCCAGATGCAAAATCCGGTACTTGCAGTTGTTGAACTTCGTGTGGCTCGTGATTGCCCAGTTCTCCAATCTGTCCAGATCCCTCTGCCACTCTGCCTTTGAGAGTGTCAAGAGCATCTCATAATTTTGTGTCATCGGTGAACTTACTTAGTATTCCCTCAAGTCCTGCATCAAAGTCATTTATGAAGACATTGAAGAGTGGTGGCCCTAAGATGGATCCCTACGGAACCCTGCTAGTGACTGGTTGCCAGCCTGACACAACCCCGTTTATTATAACCCTTTGAGCCCAGCCCAACAACCAGATGCTAACCCACTGTATTGTGTGTTTTTCCAGCTGTGTGCTGGACATCTTGTCCAGGAGGATACTGTGAGAGACAGTATCAAAGGCTTTACTGAAATGCAAAGATGTCACATCAACAGGCTTCCCTTGGTCAACTGAGTGGGTAACCTTGTCGTAGAAAGAAATTAAGTTTGTTAAGCAGAACATTCCCCACATGAACCCTTGCTGACTGGGGTAAATTACTGCATTGTGATTCAGATGTTTTTTGATAAATCCCAGAACAATCTTCTCCATAATTTTGTCAGACGCAGATGTGAGGCTGACAGGCCTGTAGTTTCCAGCATCATCCCTGTTACCCTTCTCATTGACTGAGACAACATTTGCCAGCTTCCAGCCATCTGGGACCTCTCCAGATTCTCGTGAGTGTTGAAAAATCATGGAGACAGGTCTCATTATGACACCAGCCAGCTCTTTAAGTACTCTTTAGGCCCCAACGACTTGTTGGAGTCTAGCTGGAGTAGCAAATCCCGCACAAGTTCCACATTGATTGGGAATTTATTGTTCATGCAGTCATGGTTTTCTAGCCCAGGGTTATGAGGGGCCCCAAGTCCATCTTCAGTGTTGAAGACCAAGGTGAAGAAAGCATTAAGCATCTCAACTGTGTCTATGTCCATGTTAATTAGGTGACCATGCTTACCAAGTAATGGGCCAATGTTATTTTTAGTTTGCCTTTTAGCATTAATATATTTTTTAAAACCTTTTTTATTGTCCTTCACAGTTCTGGTCAGCTTCAATACTAATTGAGTTTTGGCTGCACGAGTTTCCTCCCTACAGTGGTGAGCAGCATCTCTGTAGTCTAGCCATGGTGCCTGGCCTTGCTTCCACTGGCCTGGTCTTGGTGACAGTTTTCCTCCCATTAGCATAGATTTTGAAACTGCCTGCTTCATGGGCACTGTGTCCAGGGGAGCCACCAGTCGCCACTTCTCCCATAATACTCTCTTTGTTATTGAGTAGCAAATCTAGGAAGGCACCATTCCTGGTCAGTTCCCTCAGTACCAGTACCAAGAATTGATCGTCCAGATGCTTCAGGAATCTTCTGAACCTATTGGTGCCAGCTGTGTGATATTCCTAGTTCACATCTGGCAAGCTGAAGTCCCCCATAAGGACAAAGGCAGGTGACCTAGAGGCTTCACTTAGTTCCTTAAAGAGTAACTCATCAGTGTCATCATGCTGGCTGGGTGGCCTATAGTAGACCCCCACGATGACATCTGCTTTATTCATCTGACCCTTAATCCTTACTCAGAGGCTCTCACCTTTGCCTCCACCAACTGCCAGCTCCATGCATTCTAGTCCCTCTGCTACTTACAGTGCCACCCCCCTGCCTCTCCTACCCTGCCTATCCCTTCTGAATAGTCTGTAGCCATCCATCATGGCACACCAGTCACAGGACTCATCCCACCAGGTTTCATTAATGCTAATTATGTCATATCCCTGGGAACAGGCCAAGGCTTCTAGTTCACCTTACTTTTTCCTCACGCTGTGTGCATTAGTGTAGAAGCACTTCAAGTGTCATTGACTGCGCCCTTCACCTCATGGTGCAGTCTGAGGAATCTCACTGTCATGCATCTCCTCAAGTTTGGTGTGACTGTGTCGATGGTTTAGATTTCGGGGGGACAATAAAACCCTGGCAGATGTATTGTTAACCTCCTCTCCTCTCCCCACTTCCCCCCTTTGCCCCTCCCTCTCCCCCGCTTCCCACCAAGGACAGGCAATCGGGAGGAAAAGAAGGACTGAGAGAGAAGAGTTGGAAAAATTAAAAACGTTTTACTAATGCTACTAATAAGAATAGAGAAAATAATACAAAATATACAAAACCAATCTTGAAAGTCTCAACAACTGCAGAGCTGTCACCCAAAGTCCTGGATTGGACTCTGCAGCCAACCAGAGCTGGATTCAGCCTCTCACTAGGCCTCAGTTCGCAGGGACGACTAGCAAGGTCCTTTCCTAATGTCGGCCATAAGCAAAAGGGAAAAAAAAGAAGGGATGAGATCCTCATGATCTCCCACTTTTATATGAAGTATACAAGTGAATGGAATGTTATGCACAGTTGGTCAGTTTCTTGGTCACTTGTTTCTCGTTGCCCCTCTCACGAGGTGTCCATCCATGCTTATCAATAAGTTTGCATTCCATTGCTATGTTTACCAAAACCTGTATCTGGTTCTCCAGGAAAATGCAGCTAATATGAAGGCTTTAGCTGACAGGCAAATTCACTAAAAGAGAAACTTGTTTTTAACAAAACCAGGACAGACTGTCATGGAGGCACCCCAAAGTTAGTTTAGATGGACAACAGGGTCCAAACCAAACTTTTATTTGGTACAGAAGGTGCAGTAGATTAACCCGTGGAAGACGGGGTTTTAGCCCTCCAATAGCAACATGAATACAGGTTAGAGTATCAGTCAAGGTAATTATTAAAGGTGTAGCAAACAATAACAATGGAGATCCACAGTATGCATACACATGGCTCACCAAAAAAAATGCCAGAGCCTTCTCTGACTCTGCAAATGTATACACTTGCCTGAATCTGGCAAGGAATTATTAAAGTTTTACACATGTTTATATTTAAGCATGGAATAAGCACCCATGATCCTGTGAGGAATTATTAAAGAGTACTTTTATCGCTCACCCACCTGGCTCGGTGGGGGAATCCCTGTTCCAGGAGATTACCTTAGGCAGCCATCCTGCCTAATGGGGAGGGCTCTCAGCCGCAGCACTTGACCCGCGCTCCAAGAGGTCCACACAACGGGTGGCAAAACCTCGGCAGGAGGGGTCCTGTTTTCAAAGCCTTGTCAGATCTGACTGTGGGCATTCCAGAAGCTTCTCTGTGCCCCCACTCTGGCTGTGGGGTGCCCTGAAGCTTCTAAGCACCCCTACTCTGGCTGTGGGCCCCCAGCAGCTCCTTGGTGCCTCTGTGCCCCCACCCCTTCTCTCTCTTAACAACACTGATCAACAGGGTTCTGGGGTCAAAACAAAAGCAGCTGTTAACCCCATTGCAGGAGACTCGGGGGGAGATGTGTCTGCACCTTCCATATAGAAGGAAGAAAGGGGGAAAGATGGAGGTTGTGCATCTGCCGCAAGTGACATTCTGCTGCCCATCACTGACAGGCCTGGTACCTCCCTCTTCTCCCTTCCAGTTTAGTTTAAAGCTCTATCAATCAACCTTGCTAACCTGTGAGCAAACATCCTATTCCTCTTCTGAGACAGGTACATCCCATCAGATGTCAGAAGATCTGGTGGAGAACTGACCATCCCATGGTCGAAAAAAACAGAGTTCCATTGATGACACTAGTCATGGAGCCACATGTTGATTAGTTGGGCCTGCCTGTTGCGTTCTGTATACCTGCCTGTTACTGAAAGAATGGAGGAGAAAACCACCTGAGTACCTGAGCTATCGATCAATCGCCCCAAATCTCCGAAATCTCTTTTGATTCTTTTTCCTACCTCTTCCCTGCCAACATTAAAAACCAATAGCGGGTAATAGTCAGAGGACCTTAACAGCTTGGGGAGTTGTTGAGCCACATATCTTATCCTGACCCCAGGGACGCAGCTGACTTTCCCTGTGGGTTGTATCAGGCCATAATACTGGGCTGCCTGTTCTCTTCAGAATGGCATCACCTATGACAATTACTGTTCTTTTTCTCTTTACATGTGTGGCTTTAATGGTTTTATTGCATTTCACGTGAGGCGTAGGTTGCCTAGAGGACTCTTCCTTCCCATAAGGGTCTTCATAAGCAGTATCAGCTACTTGCTGACGTATTTCTTCACTTGGGTACATTGCAGTGTGCAACTGAGTGTGCAACTCAGGCACACTCTGCAGTCCTGGACCTGGACCTCTCCGAAGCTCAGTTTGGGTGGCTGCATCAGTTCTTGCAGCTGGAGGGACCGTGATGGATGCAGAAGGCACAGCTCTTTGCTGGATGGATACCATGCTTCCTGATGTTCTTAGCTACTTGCTAGCGGGTCATAGCCTCATAGCCTCCATTTGAGGTGACAGGGTCCTCCCTCTTTGCCCTTCCTGCTTGCCCTTCCATGTGAACTGCCACACTAACAGCCTCATTCCTGTTTGCTGTGCTCCTGGTTGCCTGTGCTCCCTAGGAACCATTTAAATCTCCTGGCAATGCCCCTGCCACATAAGCCTCTTGTGTGAGGTCAGACACTTTCCAGGTGGTATCTCTGCATGTCCATGGATTTGCCTGGCTCAAGGTCTGCCCATCTTGTCTCCGTGATCTGTGCTCTGCAACAGAACTTACCATAACTGCCACTGTGCTCCTCGCTCACTCGTCGTTGACTCAAGAGTCAGCAATGAGATGCCGTCATGAAGAAAATGTGTTTATCACTGGCATTTCTTATTACTTTCTCATTTAGAAATGATCTTCAGCATTTAGTTGATTTTTCTCAGCAATTAAATGTCTAAGCTTTAAGTAACTGGGCTTAGCTACCTCAGTGTTACAGTAATAAGCCTCATTCACTGATAATATTGTGCAGGGTCAAACTTGCAGTGAGGAACTGTATATTCTGGATATTGTATTCAAGTAATGTTAGAGGCACATAGATAGGTTTTGCCTGTGCTGACCGTGATTTGGACAGTTCTCTTAAACCCACAGATTTTTGCAAAAGTTAAGTGTTAACTTGCTGCTATTCTTCTTTCTTGGGGGTTTACCACCCTACAATGTCTCTGTTGTGCTAACAAAACAAAGGTAATATTCACAGCAATGCTCAGCAATGGCAGGCTCTTATCAAAGGCATGCAAATGTCTCCTTTCTTGTTGAAGCAGTGTCAATTTATGCAAACAATTCAACAGACAGGATGCACAAAAAAAAAGTTGTTGGACTCCTGTGGCTGAAAAATTTAGCTAGAAATGAGGACGGTTCTACTTCTAACAACTACTCAACAAAGTTTTACAAAAAATCAGTTTTACATGGATGTGAAATATAGAATCATGCATGGGAATGGGGGCTAAAAATCAGTACTTGATTGTCTTTCCTCTGCTTTTCCCTCGATCTGTACTGTATTCTCCAAATATCAAGAAGTATTTTTGTGTATCTTTGAATTGTTTTAGTTTTAGGAGGTAATAGCTTGGGGAAGAATGTCAGATAGTTTCTGTTTTCAAAGTGGTCATTGCTTGGGTTTTACTCAACTAGTTGTAAATATGTCTCCTTTCAGTATTCTGTTGTTTTTTCATTTTATTTTGAGATGTCTTACATAATGTAGGGAGAAGTACATGCCTAACATATCTTTCTGTACTCCACTTCAAAGAAAATGAGAGTAGTGTGAGCAGGAGTGAGAAATACTCAAAAGCTACCAGGACCTACCTTTACCTTATTAAGTTCTTTATATCTTGCCTAAAGACAAACAAAAAAATCTGTGTCATGCTGAGAACTGAATTCCTTTTCAGATCTTTTTTCCTGAACTTCATATCTATTCTTCCTAACGAAGTACTGACCTAGCATAACTTAATTTATGAAATCTGATGAGACCACAATCGTTTATGAAATAAGTTCAGGTTAATTTACTTTTTATGTTATTGTAAAATTGTCAAGCAATAGTCAATATGTGGTTTTGTAATTTTAAACTATGCACTGTACATACTGGCAGAGGTGTTCCATATAGAAGAGCAAAATATTTATGGCTCATCTGTATGCCTAGAATGTATAGTCTTTACTTGGCTTTCCTGGAAACACCAGAATTCTAGCAGGGCTAACCTGTGCCTGTCACACATGTACAACTTTAAAAATGTCTTTGAGTTTCCAGCTTCTGAATACATTTAATTTTATGAGAAACTTGTACCCCTGCAGTTTTTTAAGTTTACAGGACCAGTAACAATAACACGGCACTCAAAAATCTGCTGCATGGAAATCGAAAGGTGAAAACCACGATGTACCGAAGTCTATCCACACATCATTTTTCTTCATTCACTGAGCATGCAAATAGTCTAGTACCATCCAAAAGAAATATTCTAGCATATTGCTATTACTATATAGAAAGGAGACTTACACTTTTGAGATGGTTTTTTAATATATAAAATGTTGCAACTACTGTGTTTATGGGTACATAAATATTCTCTGGTGTTCAATGTTTTGTATTTACCATAGTCTAGACCCAAGAGAATTCTAGACTAGAGAAGAGAAGAAAAATGCTTGATTATAAATAAACCACTTAAAACCAAAAAAAATTATGGCTTTTATTTTTATGCAGTTTCCATGGAATTTTCATGGCAGTTTGCTAGAGAGTATGATTTGGTTTTATGACTCTTTTAAGACAGTAGTTTAAAGTTTAAAATAACTCCGTTTAAATATTGGGAGCAGTTTTATACTTCCAAAGAAAAGAAATGGTTTGGAGATTTTATGGTCTACAGCTGAAATGGAAATTCTGATTCCAAGTTCTGTTTGCAACGAAGTAGAAAAATTGCAGTCTTTAATGACTGAAGTATTTTGAATATTCAAAGACTATAAAGGGAAAGAACACTAGAAAGACTCTGTACTTCACAGATCTGTAGCTCCAAAGGACAGATTTTCTTTTTCAGATCAGACTACAGGTAGCCTGAATACAAATAGCTGTGGTCCCACTTAGTCTTTCCTGAAACTTTTTACTTTTTATATAAACCTCCACAGAAATAACAAGCTGGACTAGCTCATAACTTATCGGTTTTTGAGAAGACCACAACAATATGGGTGTTATGAAACTGGCTTTTTTCTGTGCTGCAAGCTGAAAGCACAGTAAGCGTGAAAACATGTACCTGCCTGCCCATGTTTTAGCTACAGTAACACTTATCACACTTGTGGCTCCAAAGTTTTCATGAAAGAATGGATCTCTGTCAATAAAACACTCTTGATGCAGTTACGCTACAGTACCTGGATCTGAAAAGATATTTGTATACAACTTGCAATATAACCAGGCATTAAGCTGTCTCTTCTTTTCTGTCTTCACTGCCAGGTCCTGAAAACTCTAGTTCTTCATGTTGATTTGGACTCTTGTGTTCTTCCTAATGTCGTCCCGTTTATATGGAAAACAGTTCCAGTATGAAACCAAAGCTACAGCCTTAGATGTAAGAAAAATGCATAAAACGAGAAGAGTTTCATGTCAGACGCAAAGAAAGGTTCTTGAGTTAAGTGCATCAATGTCTAATGAGGCTAGAATTGCTAAAAATTAAGCAGAGAGGTGAAAAGATTCAAATAGGAATTGTAGCACTTCATGAAGCTCAGTGAAACTACCAAAAAAAAGTGAAGTATGTCATTCTCTCTTGTTAATATTTGTGCAATGAAAACTCTAGTATTATTTCATAGCCAAGGAGAAAGAACTGGCCAGTTATCAAACTGACAAACAGAAGTTTGGAAAACACTGTGTATTCTATGTTTTAAGATATCAACTGCATATGAGTATTAAAAAAGAGGAAGAATTGTTGAAATGTGTTTCGTAATTCTGAGACCATTTATGTGGAGGACTCCTAATTCAAGACTAGATTATGGTTGAAAATCTGCAACCTAGATAAGAATTTATGGAAGTTACTGTCTCAAACTTAAAATAGCAATAAAAATTTTCCAAGCAAATGGAGTGTTTTGGATGGCAAATTGAACAATCTTACAGTGGAATTGCTTAACAAATTGGTAATTTTTCCTGTTTATTAAGATATTCCCTTAGGCAACTTGGAAACGTTACAGAAGGTCAGAAAAGCAGAGGAGTCAGTATAGTTTGCAGGTAGATTAATTGGATCAAGTTTTGGTGTCTCCCTTCAGATAAGATGAATTGGTTTTTAGATTACCTTGAGTGTATTTGGTCTGCATTGACTACAGTGAGAGACTGAAAAACTGTCCTGGAGAGAAGGACTTACACTGTACCCACCAAGACTGGCTGAAATTAACCACATCCTTTGAAATTCAACACATAAAGAAAGATAGTAAAACAATATAGTACTTGAATACAGGCTGAACTTCCTAGAAGCGTGGAGAGCAATGGAAAAAGTACGACCAAGATTTTCATCTCTACAAGAAGCCTAAACAACGTCCTGCCTTTGTACGAAGCTGTTATGCGTGTCAGAAGGAAAAACATTTTACAACCTTTAGACAAAAGGAAACATCCAGAAGAGAAGAATACACAAGGAGAAGAGAAACAGGAATTATTGTCATGAATGTGTAAATACTAGGAATTGTTTAAGAGGCAGCTTGTGAGTGGAATTTGACCTCTGACTGAGCAGGACATATGAATAAGACAGTAGTGCATGAGACAAAACGCTAATTATGCAAGTTAAAATAAGGAAGAAAAAAATAGAAATTGAGCACAGACAAAGAGAACCAATTATGTACTGGGCAAATTATTTTTTACTATATTATGCAAACTGGGTGTTTAAGTAAAGTTACTGTGAATGAGTTTGTTACTGGTTTAGAAAATAGAAGATGTAAGCTAAAGTTGACATGTCAGATGATGTATCCTTTTTGAGAGAGAGAGAATGATGAAGAGCTTGAACCCATGAAAATATATTTTATAAAGTAACTAGAGAATCTAATGTAACAACTAAAGCAAACCCAAGAATGTGTATTTGCTCTGTATTATAATCACACAGAAACAGCATTATTAAAGAATATAGTTGCAGGTCATGTCTCAGATATAAGAGCTCTGGGAAGCCAACTATAATCATGGTAGACAATCAATCATAATTTGATTTTGTGCATTTACATGTTTTCTTGAAGAGCGTAAATACTCCAAGCCCAGGGTATCCATAGTCTAATGGTCTCATAGAAAATAATATCATAATTATTAAAAATTTGGGGACTAATGGGCACAACAAATTTATGTAGCAATGTTCTTGAGCCTGGCATTGTCACTGGCTAAATTATTTGACAGGAAGTTTAAAAGGAGACTACCTGACTGTGTAATCACCAAAGGATATAAACAAGGATTCTTTAAATTCTTATGAACAGTAGAAAAAGTTCAAAGAGAAAATCTAATGTAGTAAAACACAACGTGTGTCTCTTTACAGAAGCAAGATAATGTGTTTGTAGGATGAAAAACAGTGAAAGAAGCAAAAGATTTGTGTGAAATTATGCATTGCTTCTGAAAGATGACTACTAATTGAGAACCAACCTAGAAAGGATCTGAATCATCTTCTACAGCAGGAAGTAGTGGGGGGGAGGGCGGCGAGGAATGAGGCCTCAAATGCTTAAACTAAACAGGAGAAGTCTGTAGATTAAAAAGCACGAAGTAAAAACAAACTAGCAGGCCACTGCAAAACCTGAGTGAATCAGAATGCTGATCCCATGAGTTAAATCAGAGACCAGTTGAAATACTGGTTGTGAATTACTTATTACAAATATATTTCCTTTAGAAAATAAAGGTTGCAAAGTACTCATCACTACAAGGCTTTGAATAAAACATTACATCATCTGAACTGTTATGTGTGAGACTAATGACATGAACAGCTTGAGTTCAAATGTCCCTTACACAAACTCTTGAAACATTTGTAAGTCTACCTGTTTTACTAGAGACTCACTGTAAATATAAAAGCACATTGAATACACATTAATCACAATCTGTGAATATTGCCTGACATCTGCTTCTTGTCTTCTGCCCACTCTCTCTTCACTGATTATTCCCCTTTCTGGAACATATTTAACAATTTCTCACATCCAGTTTCTATTCTTGTTATTGAAATTCTTTCCAAACATTCACTTTTTCTTCAGTTCCAGCAAATATAGTCCCAATATTTTCTCTGCCTTATTGTTTTGACAGAGGATAAAAAGGTAAATCAAAAAAGCATAAAACAACTTAATATATTCACTTTCTTTCTTGTTACATCCATCTTTGTATGTCTGTTCTTTCTTGTAATATCTTACAAGCAGAAAGACTGTCTTTGCATTTGTACCACCTTGGATAATGCTCATATCATTGTTGTCACCTGAAAAAAAAAAAAAAAAAGAGAAAATTTAAATTAATGACTTGGACACATATTTTACAAATTTTGCTCCAAAAGGCCTTATTCTCCACTCAGTTACCCACATAGGGCACCAGTGCAATGGTCCCACTTGTCAACAGAATTAATTGCAGGTTTAAACGGTGTGGCTGAAGGAAGAAACAAGTCTGGAGAAAATTAGGAGACTGATGAGCTGTTAGTGAAAATCCTATCTGGCTGTTATCTGCTTAGCTGCTTTCAGGCATCATTAGCGCTGTGTGCTAGCACATGCTCAAGGAGGGCAGGAGGAAACATAACCCACCAACAGGGAGGATCACAGACTGTTTGACATCTCACTTTCCAAGTAAGGTGTAGTTCTCAGTCCCATGTTTGGATACAAGTCCTGGTTCTTGTGCTGATCCTTAAACTAACACTGGTGGTAGCTCTGATATAAATTGATACACGAAACCTCTGGGACAGGGGTGTCAAACTCATTTGCACCGGGCATCAGCCTCCTGATTCGCTTCAAAGGGCTGAATGTAACTACTCCTACATTTATACAGTCCTTAAATTACCTAGGAGGTGCTGGGGGTATTCAATAAACCACTGAGTTTGACCTTCCAACAATAGAAGCTATAGAACCTTTAAAGTTTTTTTCCGTGAATTGGAAACTGAAGTGGACATCGACCAGAATTCATACCCAAAACCACATACACAGTTGTCATTTTTTTTTTTGGTGTATTCTTCTATCTTCTATTGTGTGACATTCCTAAGTTAAGGCATCAGTCCCAGAAATCTGAATTCTTGAAACAAGTTCTCACTTAAGATAAAATAAATTCCTTTGACATTTCTTGTGAAATTACTAGTCTGCTCTCAGAAGCCATCACAGAGTGGATACATATCATGATAACAGCTTTTTTTAAAAAATAATCTCCCTTCTGCAGAATGTATTAGGTAGAGCATAAGCTATTAGCACAAGTATGTAAAAATATAAACATATAATACTTCATTCGTGTTTTGATGAGCAGAAGATGGAAAAAGAAAAAAAAATAGTTCACAATGGAGATGTGAGTTTTGGGTTAAAACTTTGCAAATTTCAGGATGCAGCAATGTTCTTGTATAGCCATATTCCTTGTGCAGTGCCCAGCTGCCACTTACCCTTCTGTAAGTCACTAACATTTTAAAGTCAGCATAAGAATGCCACTTTCCACTAAAGTGAAAAGCAGCTTTTCGTATGTTTGTTTTGTAGTCCTTTCCAAGACTTTTATTTACATGATTTTACTATTGAAATCTCAGGATTCCTTCATTTCAAATGAAATAATGACATTTTTTTGACTCATGTTTTGGGTGACAAGTTAGAAACACAATAAAGGAGCATGAATTGAGAGAAGTACTGATCATCGACTCTCCAGAAGTCCATCATCTGTAAGGCTAGACTGTTGCTCAAACATTGAGGAAGATAAGTTACAAATAGGGTGGGGGTTTTTTGTTGCAGTTGTTTTCTACTCTTCTTGGTAGGTTGTTCGTTTACAGATTATACATCAGTGTACTTTTTGTAATTACTGCCAAATAAATAGTGACATACATTTGGGAAAAATATAAATCACCCCATTTTTTTGTTGTTGCTGGCTTGAAAAACAACCAAAACTAGTAAAAATGTACACTAGTAATAAGTAAATTATAAACCAAACTGGGCAAAATACCAAAATGCGTGCTGTGAAGTACAGAGAGCTGAGAAAAGCATGCTGAAAACATGTGAAAAAAAAATGCTAACATTCTAATCTTTTCTAATAGAAAAACTTTGGATCTGAAGTTAATGTTTTTTTTTCTATAAAAGCTGATGTTTGGTTTTATTTACCAATCCCCTGTATAAATGATCATTCGTCTCAAAAATGGTAATAGGACAAAATCCAAACATGCAAACTACTGAGGGAGAAAAAGCTGTAGAAAGAAAAATCCCACCTGAGCTCTGGAATCAAGATCTATATATGATTAGTGGACTAATTTCTCCTTTCCTTTCCAAAGCAAGAAGCAGTAACAGAAGAAGAAAAAAAAAAAAAAGTAAGTTCACTATTTATTTCATCTTTGTTCTAGAAGTGTTGATTTTTTAAAAGAGGAATATTTACTGATTCACAGAGCATAGAGAGCAGAAATGGCCCCGATTTTTGCAGAGTAAAAACATCAGCATTTTTTCAGCATGAGGAGACAGAAAGCTTGACTAAAAATATATAAAAGTGCATTTGAAATAAGGGGAAAAACAATCTAAGAATATTACTTGCATGAGCATAACATATTTAGGCATTATAAAACTGCTGCCAGATTATGTGGTCCCATATTTTCAGGGCTCTTACGAGGTCATCCATTAAGCCTTCTTTCTTTTCGAAATGGCTCATACCAACTGTATTTAGCAGAATTGTTGTTTAGATGCACATATCTACTTCTAACTCCTCAGTTCACCACCTTGATGATAACCCTCTTATTATGTGAATGAAGCATCTATGGTGATTGAAATTACCATTCTGGGAATAGAGTCAAACTCTGAGTAAACGTTTGATTTCACCTGAGTGACATCATGCTGAATGGCACTGTCAGTTTTTTAATCCTTTCCTTACAGAGTAAGAAGAGTGCAGACTTATGTGTGTGAGCATGTAGAGACTGGGATCAGTTTTCATTATTGATGGTCCGCATTATGTGAATAGATGAATATAGGTATATGGATTTTCTCCTACTCCTTTTTTCCTTCGTCTTAATACCAACAGGCAACTAGGTTTACAAGTATAACTGATCTAGTGTTGTAGAGGAAAACAACTATATTGATTGTGTTTGACTTTTTCCATACAAAATAAGTCAATTGTCAAGCCACACCAGAGCTGGTATCACTTCTAATCTCCCACTATTTTATGGTGAGCTACATAAACCTTCTGGGCTGCAAAATCTTCAAAATACTTCTAGGTTATCCAGAATGATGCAGGACAAGAAAAGCTAAGGATTCTGGAAATTCAGATCAGGAAGTCCTAGAGAGCCAGGTGAATTTCTATGAGGGAGAGGAATTCTGGAAACTCTCAGACTTTCTTAGTTGGAGGAGCAGGAACAGTAGGGGCCTTGAAAGCACCTGTTCAGACACTCACATGCAGAAAGATGTATGTACTACTGGAAGCTTCCAAAAACTAAGAGCGATATTCTTTGGCTATTTCCCAGCAGCAACATTGCCCTGAACTGGCCTACACTCAAGCAGCTGTTACAAATGGTCTAGTCCCTGGCATCCCTCTTTATGTTACTGTTCCAGAAGACGGTAGAATCCTATGCTTCTTAGAAGTCCATCATATGAGAACAGGCCTGAAAGTATGAAGATTTAAAGTAGTTTTCAGAAGCAGATCATCAGAAGTGAAGTATTTGTTATCAAATTTTGTAGTGTATTAAAATAGTTTCTGATTTAAAAAAATAATGTTGTATTACAAAAATTGTAACAGCTACCTTCTTGTCAGACAATGTTTTCACTGGGTGCTGTGTACAAACACTCTAGGAAGCAGAAGTGCAAATAAAACATGATATAAAGAGGCAAAACTAGATCAACATACCAGTTTTCTTCTCATTATTTAATCTCTTTATTAGGATGAAACCGCTTTTTTTTTTGGTGGGGGGGGGCGGGGAAGGGGAGAAGATAACAAACCAGATCATCCTGTGTCCAAGAGCTGGAAAGACCTCATATCATTAAGAATAGTGAGACTATATAATTGATTAACCCCACATTGTAATCTGGCACTATACTGAGAGAAAAGAAATACAAGCATAAAAAAAGAGTAAAAGCCGCTTGTTTTCCTCTGGGCATTTCTTTTTTTTACATGTGTGAAAATGCAGAATTTCCTTAGCTAGGAAGTGAAAATAAGGAAACGTGTCAAAATCATGATAGATACATATAGTTAATCATTCTGACACTTAACACTTCCTGTCTTACAGTAATAAGGTCAATTGTAGAGACATGCGTTCAATCTTCACAGTGTCCCAAGTAACAAAGACCCTGAGGTATTGCTAGGACATTACCAGCTCCTCAGGGGAAAGATTATTTTGCAGAATAGATGGGTCAAGCCACCTTTATGACAGGTGGTGATATATTCAGATGGTGAGAGAAACTTCAAGAATTTACAAAGGCTTGCAAGTGATATTGTAGAGTTTGCGCTTTTTTTTTTTCTTTTCTTTTCTCCCCCAAAAATGTTCAGTCAGAAGATAATGCACAAGTTTCACTGAGCCTATTTCACTGAACCTCCCAAACCCAAGCTCCTCAGCTTCTTTCTTGGGAGTATGGTAAACAGATAGTCCCTTCATAAAAGCTAGGGTTTTGTTCAATCTCAAGTCAATAAGTTTTCCCACTATGAAGTCAGAATAGGATTCCATTGTGCATAGAATACTGTCTGGAGAGAAAGGTCCTTCACAAAGCCTGAACTATATCAATTCAAAGCACTTTTTTTTTTTCTGATTTATTGTAGAAGTAACAGTATCTTAGAGAGTACAGAGACCAGTCTCCTTTATTGCCTTCAGGTAAAATGTAAGGAGGAAGGGGACCATAAGCAAACAGACAAACAAATACCAAATTTCCTTTAGGCTTTTGCCTCTAGCAATCCAGTACTAAATGCAAAAATTGCAATGATGATTAGCCATGATGAATTTCAGAAAGTTAAAAAGACCCAAACCAAAACCTTAAAACCAAACCCACAAAACCTGAACTATTCTCCAGAGCAGGTCAGTCACAATCACAGAATGGTTAGGGTTGGCAGAGACCTCTGGAGATCATCTAGTCCAACCCACCTGCTAAAGCAGGTACACCTAGAGTAGATTGCACAGGAATGTGTCCAGGTGGGTCCTGAATGTCTCTAGAGAAGGACACTCCACAACCTCTCTGGGCAGCCTGTTCTCGTGCTCTGTAATCCTCAAAGTAAGGAAGTTTTTCCTCATATTCAGATGGAACCTCCTTTGCTTCAGCCTGTGCCCATTGTCCCTCATCCTATCGTCGGACATCGCTGAAAAGAGTCTGGTCCCATCCTCTTGACATGCACCCTTGAGATATTTAAGAACATTTATGAGATCCCCTCTCAGCTTTCTCTTCTCCAGCCTGAACAGACCCAGAGAAAAATCCTATTAGGTAGCACACTGTGACATTTAAATCTGTACACATTTTAGGGTTAAAAAGGAGGAAAAAGCTGAAGCAAGGTATGAAGAAGTAGAAATGGTACACACTGACCCCTCTGTGAGTAGTATATACTGTTACAAAAGCAGTAATACTTGGGACATAGAATTTTATATCCCCAGAAGCTTCCAAGACTATGGGATCAAATAAAGTTTCCCTGACAAGTTTCTGTGTGGCCAATATTTTTGCTAAAGGTATGGGCTCAAAGTTTCATGCCTGAGTGTCCTTATACAAATAGAAAGATGAGAGGAAACAATTAGAACTGAAGCAAGAGACAGTTGAAGTGATCAAGAAATTTTCGGTGGAAATGTTATCTTAATGGTGCAATCCTGGCTTATGGAGCTGTACAGTAATGTTAAGTGGCAAACCATGATGGCTGAACCCACTTCTGATTGTCAATTACCAACAAATATTTCAGTAAGAACAGATATTCAGTCTGACACTTTCAGTAGCATGACTACTGTTTTTGTGGGAAGTGTGTGTATCTCTCCTAATCCACAAGTTGTGGATTGCCTGTCCTTCCCAGACAGGCAAATTTCAATAAGGGGTCAGGGGACCTCCTTCACTGACACAGTCCTGTGCACCTCTAATCTCTAACAGTTTTTTTGCTTTTGCTGGATATATAACTATAAATGCCAAAGTACATATAAACTTTAAAAAATTATTGCACTTATGTTTATCTCTCAGAAGTATTATGAGTCTTGGAGTGATTTGTAGAATATTGTTCTGCAACTATTTAGTAAAATCAGTAGAGCAGGTCAAGAGATTACCTGCTGTATCTGCAATTCAAAAGCTGAAGGGAAGTATTCCAAAGCACATGTACAAACAAATGACAATAAACAGCAAGGCAGCTATATTTTGGATTTTGATCGTTGATAATTGATACAGTCTCTCAGAACACACTTTTCCCAAATGATATATTGTCTTCAGTTAAGTTATACCCTGCTCTGTGGAAATCCTGAAAGTGGAAGATGGATGAGTCAAAATCCATCCACAGAGTTACTTTTTGAAGCCTGTTTAGCTGATATTTAGCTTCCACTGACAAAGGAAATTCTAAAATTGTATAATTTCATGCCGAATCATTAACATAAGGGTTTCTTACCAGTGGCAAATTTCCTGATATCTCATTTTAATTGTGGCAAGGAAAAAAATCAGAATGTTTCTGAATGCTGGTGGATAGATATTTTCTAGATTCAACTGGTATGAATATTTATTGGAAATGTTGATAATCCCCATGAAGGAGTAATTAAAATATATGGACTTGTCTTTCTTAATTTTTAACTTAAGATGTCGCCTTGTTACACATATCTTGGTCCACACATCATCTTTATCATTACTCTAAAACCAATTTCAAATTCTTTCTCTTCTTTTGAATGTGTCATATGTAAAGTAAACTTTATTTGTATTTTTTTAGATGATTAAATGTGTAGAATGAGTAGCACAAAGGAAAAAGCATATGAGGTTTCCAAAACCTATCAGGCTTTGATATTTTAAAACAATTATGTCTGCAAAAAAACCCACATAAGACCATGTGTATGTCTATTCATTGGCAAAAGCTGAAAACTATAATGAGTGAAATTTTTGATGAGATTTTATGGGGAGAGAGGCCATGGAGGAAAATGAGAGAGAGAGGGTAGTGGAGAAAATCTGTTATTTGAAAAGATGAAAGTATACCAGGTCTAAAATATTTAGAAATATGACATCACTTTCCTGACTTGAACTTTGGACAGCATATTGACATTAAATTAATTTGGCAATATGAAAAGCCTTCACTTATGAAAATATCTGAGAACTCTAAACTGAGATTGAAGCCTCCCTAGGCCTGAACTTCCTTTATTCTCAATATCAACAATGTCAGAAAGACACCCAAGATAAAAATCCCAGGAGGGAGTAATTTTTTTTTCCTTTGAAAATTTCTGTGCTTGTGAAGACATAGTCTGGGTTTCTGCCTTTGGAATAATAACTAAGCTTTCTTTAGGAGGAGGGCAGAGAGTGAGTGTGCCAGGAAAAAGGAATGAGTCTCTTTAGTCACAGAATTCATTCTCAGTTGCGATGATGTGTGAATTTGAGGCAACTTATCAGCTTTGGTCAAACTGAGAGAGAGGAGCTGCATTCTCAGTCTCACAGCAAACAGCTGACAAGTAGAAATAGTTTATGAATAACAGCTAATACAGAATACTCAGCTCTCTTATTTCATCTCCCTCTTGGTGTTATAAATCCACACTGGCATGAATATCATATTTTATTTGCTAAGCCCCCTGAGGAGGGAAAATGAATAAAAATGAATATTTGAAGAAAAGGATCAATTTGAGATCTGCATTAAATGTTTTGTATTCACTGTGTGATGGATATACTACCTCTTTCTTGCCACTTAGAAGTTATTTAATGGTCCAGCTGAAATGAGTTCCATAATGAAGGAATACGTGAAAACAAATACTGCAAAGAGCCATTGCACTGTCTATTTATCTGACTTACAGGAGTAAATGTATTAAATGGAAATACAAGCAAAAGGATACTACTGACACATTGACAGTAGGAGTAACAAGTAAAGCAAGACTATCAATAGATTCTTAAGAAAAAATGACAGTGGAATAGGCAGCATTAACATGCCCTTAACATGTACTATTCTTTTTTTTCCCCAGGAGTTTTACATACTTAAAGATTTTTAACACCTGAACTGCTGATCATTCATGCCTTGCCTTAGAAAAGCATGTTCAAATATAAGCTCAAATAATTGAATTAAAACCAAGGAATTTTTCATATATTTTCCTAAAGAAACTGTAGGTTTATTTTGTTCAGGGCACTTTTTCACCTTCACAACTAAGGTCCAGTTCTACATGACCTTCATCTACTTTAGTGGAGTTACTGTAGTCATACTAGGGGAGAGATCTCAAAAAAGAGAAATAAATTAAAATTATGAGATATCTAGAAGGAAAAAAAAAATTAACTGCAAGAAAGAGGAATTAAGTCTTCACTCATGTTCCTTTAGGAAATATGTGAAATTCCCTGGGAAGTATCCAGAAAGATGTAATTACCTCAAAAATTAATTATCAAACAAAATACTCAGTCTCCTGCTTAGAAAAAGTAATGGTAAAATATAAATTAAAGAATGAAAATGTATGAAATAATAAATAAATAAAGAGTTTTCATCTTTCCCTTCAGCAAGGGAAGCTCAAGGAAAGAAATAATGACAAAATGGTGGCAAACTATCCAGAACTTCAATGACAAAGATAAAACTTAGAATAAAATGGTGTAAACTGATATTATAGGTTAAGATAGAAATCTATTCCCACTCAAATGTTCTAAACCTACAGATGTGAAAGAGAATGAATGCACTGGCACTAGGGAAACGTATAATTTCCACAAGTAATGGCAGGAAAATAAGGAAGACTCACAAAACAGGCAAGTAGAGAAGGCAAGGTTTTATTTGAGCTGGGAATGCAGAAGGCAGATTCAATGAAGAGAAGCATGAGTTGCTCATTAACCACCAGCTTCCCAGACCTGTGGTTACAAAGGCCAACTGCCCCCTTACCAGGCAGCTCTACATGGGATGATCCAGTGGCATTTCCAGGACTAAGTGATCCAGGAGCACACACCCACCCTGTACAAAGATGTTGCTGAATGTCCCTGTCATGTCACATGGCAGGGAAGAAGGATCAGTCCTGACTTGTGTTTTAGTCAGTGGTGATAAGAACAACAGAAACTAAAATAAATACAGATTATAATTTCTGAGAGCTGAAAGTGATAATGGAACAGAAAATGGAATAGGCAACCCAAATGCCATCTTCCACATCTATTTGTTTAATTTTGGAAGAGCTGGACTGAGAAAGTCATTTGAAGATTTTGTAATGTGTCTTTAAGAAACAAGTGGCAAGAGTTGGAAAGTATTTCTATCACCTCTAAAGTACCACTGATGTGATCAGTTCAGTCCCTTCCACTAGGCATCCAAGACAGAGGACGAGGATCAAGATTGCATTATTCTGAGAGGGTCATTGTAATTCTTTCCAGTACATTAGGCACAAAATATTATCTTTGCAGACAACTGCATAATTAGAGAATGTAACTGATGAGTTCACTAATTAATGTAAAACCAAAACTATACTTTATTAATACTATACAGGCTGTAGAGTTCCTCTTTAAGCACATGTAGAAAAAGACCTGTAATCTTATTATAGCTATGATAAAATTTTCAGTGTGAAGTTTTACTGGCCTGGATAAAATGCATATGGATGGAAAAAAACAGAGAATGAAGTACCTTTACCATTCCTATTGGAGAATTTCCTGCCAGAGGTAAATATTCACACAGTGGTGGTCAGGTTACTGAATATTATAAAACTGTTGTGCTGATCGGTTTGCAGAAGATGCAGTAACTCACCCACCCCCATCTCCATGACAATCTTCATCTCCCATTTCAACTTCAGTGGCCAAGACCATGCTTAGACACTGATATGGTCTATCCTGTATAGCCTGCCTTAGCAAATCTGTGTTAAGCATGAACTGCAGATAATTTTTTCCCTAACACACAACCTTGAAAGATTGGACCAGGAATAATGTTTTAGAACCACTATTATTTACATACAAAAAAAATATATATTAGCTAATGAAATACTTGCAAGCTGTTTTTAAAATAAAATACATAAAATTACGGCTAGTTTACAGATGGCAATTTACAATTGCCACCAAAAATCATTCATTAAAAAAATCACATTAATGAACACCCTACCAGTGCAGAAGCCTTAGCAGATAGAAATATATATTAAATGGGGAAAAATAAAACTTCATTCTAAAAAGGGAAGACACAATGCTTAGTTATTAGGGTATCTGAGTAGTCATGTTGATCAGTGAGTTATGAATCTCTTCTCATCTGCCCAGCTCATATACTATTTGTTATATGGTGCTTATGAAATTATGCATACCATCTCCAAAAACATTTGTTTGTGCTTAACATGATTTCCATGGTTATCAAAAGAATTAATAATGATTTAGTACTTATTGTAAGGACTGATACCTTCAATAGAGCCGAAAAAAGACAACTTGAGTGTTAATTGTATATATTCCTGATCTGTAACTTTTTGATGCTATTTCCATTGTTTTTCATTTTATTGAGTTTGACAACATTTTTTTCTTCAGTTCTATCCCTGCTAGTGTTTCATTTGACTAATGTCAATGTATCTTTTGCTTGAGTAATGTATATTTGTACTGAAATGATACCTTTTTGGGGGGGTTGCATAATTATTTTTTAAGATGCGCAAAACTGGGGGTTGGTAAATACTTCAATGAAGCTAATCAGACATCAAGATGTCCTGTCCTTTCCTCTGGCATCCTGACTGGTATCTGTGATTTCTGTATTTCTTTGACACGTATTATTTTTCTTTCAAAGATGACAAACTCAAAATTCATCGTAGTGCACAACACATTCAAATCACTTTTTTTGGGATCACTGGGAAGGATATTACATTAGTTTTACAACTAAAAGAAAAGCAGATTCCAACTATTTTGCAGGAAAAATATTTCAATAGATGTGGATGTGTAGTGTCTGTCAATCCCTTTGAAGTTCAAATTTGAATGATGTTTATACTTGCGTGACTTGCTAAACTGTGCAATAAAACCTTATATGGAGTTATCATAGCAATTCAGTAGTAGACAAACTACTACATCTGTGTATTTGGCTGTGTATTTCTATGCTGTTTCCCTTCAGTTCTCAACGAGATGTTGGTATTAATCTTCTGTCTTTGAACTTATGCTTTTATTTTAAGCCCCATGGAGCAGGAGCAACATTTATCATGTGTTTATATGAATTAAATTGAATCAGGTCTTACAATGTGATCTTGTGGGCACTACTACATTTTAGAGATATTATAAGGCATTAGAAAAATAGTAATAATAATAAATAACCAGACTGATTAAATTGTAATTCTACTCTAAGAATGGATGATGAACATTTTTTAAGTTGATTGTGGCATTTCCTGAAGAAATAACAGATGCCATGTGCATATGCAGATGTGTGCATTTGAATGCTACAAAGCAAGAAAAAACTGTTCCCAAAAATTCACTCAGAGAAACATTTTTTGCGCACATACTCATAAGTAAAGACATAAGCAGTAAGCAAGCAGATTTAAGAGTATGAATTTTTATTAATTAAATCTTTATGTACCTTCTGTATTACTGTATGGTATCTGAAAACGTCTCTCTCATACCTGTCACATGGTGCTTGAATACCAAGAAGAATATTGTGCACTTATAAAGTATATTTTTCTCAGATATCCTTAAAGGCTTTACAGACATTAAAGTACTGGATGTCTAAGACGCTGCATGAGGCAGAGAATCATTGTTATTTCAATTAGCCTAAATATTTAACTGGTACAGTTTTCACAGAAAATCTATATCATATTAACACTAGAATCTAATGCTGTAAAGCATCAGTTCTAAACCTATCCTCAGTAAAATTTAAGTTCTATATTACTATCATTATCACCATTGTTGCTTTTAATCACAATTTATGTAATGGAGAATGTGAAGCAAATTAATGCCTGAACACTAACTTTAGGAATGAGACCTGTTCTTTGATCACTGCCCTGTATTGATTCTTAACATGTTATATAGCTGCATACTTTCATACAGCTTCTTTTTTTCTTGTTTTAGTGTTAATGAATATCAAGCAGTCTTTGTACATACAAATTCTGTCGTACCACATCTTCATTTAAAGATTAAAGTAGAAAGCTCAGAGTGATATTAAGAAAAAAAGAACTTGAGTTTCATTATTGTATTAAGAAATCAATATAGTTACCTTGTTTTTTCTATCTAAGATGGAAAACATAGAATGACTTTCAATCATTAAAATAGTGGCAGTGAAGGAGTATCAAATAGCACCTGCTTATCATATGACTTTTCTCCTGCCTTTTAATTTTTTTATGGTCTCTCTCTTTCCTACATTTAAAATAGTTTGCTTTCCTTATTCAGTTTAATCCTACCTGCAGAGATCCGTGATGCTAGCACTAGGCAATGCATCTGCTCATGAATGTAATCCTGTATCAGAAGGTTTTCTTTTTAGGACTGGGGCCTGAGATACTGATATTTTGAAAAGAACAGGATCTAGCATAATATGTGATTCTACTTCTGAACCTAACCTAACTTCCACTGAAGGCAGTTATATGGTTCTGAGGGCTATTATATAGCCCCTTCTATTTCCTAAAATTGCAAGTCTTATATTTATCATTTGTTATCCCATTCTGCTGAATCAAACAGGAGTCTAAAGGCTTCAAAGTGACCTCACCATACTGTGAAAGCGAAAAGTACTGTTACTCAGTGAATGTAACGTGTTTGCCAATGATAGCTAAATTTAAATACACTTTCCTTGTTTGAAGACCAGCCTTAACTCCCTGACACAGCTTGAAATCAATTAAATTAATTGACTTCAGAACATTAATTTGCAATTTACTGCAGACTTTCTCTGATATGACCCAAGCCTGGATTAATCCTCACTAGGTAATATCGCAGTAGTAAAAGTCTTGGGCTTATGGGACACCTTGTGCCCTGACTGATTTTCTGTGGTTTAGGGTTTATTGATGTTTCCTTCTTTTTCAGTTTCAAACCCGAATGCTCAAAGGTCCTGACCTGGAATACCTACAACCTTGACTTTTAAGGGGCTTAAGGACTGGGGACTTAACTAAGGTTTGAAAATCACTTCAGGTGAGACACACAGCAAGTCACCAGCTGAAGCAGGTGTAGTGTGTGGAACACACCTTGGCATGGGAGCTAACGTCTGTGCTCCTGCACCCATCTGCACAGGTTGGATAACAAGTACAAAGTTTTGTCAAGGTAGCATGACCTTTCCTGGCTACCATAGTCCAAGTAGCAATATATGCAGTAGCTCGTAAAGGTATGAACACTGACAACCTCATTAATAAAAAAGCCATGTTGCATAACCATGAATGAGCATCTTGGGACTGTTAGCTAACAATTACTGTTACTCTTTCCAATATTTTTTTCTTCCTGCTGTTATCCACCACCTTTTTTCTTTGTTTGCCTCTTGAGACAGTTTAAGACAGTAGAATACATGTCATGTTAAAAAAAAAATAAAAAAAAAATCACAGATTAGATGAATCAATTTCTTTGTGTCTTATTTTTGTATTGTCCTAGAATATTGTTTATATATGTGCAAAGAATATGGAAACACAAATTTGGAGATTACTGTAATAAAATTTCAGTTCATTTCAGAAAGTCTGCATTTTGTTTTCTCTGCTCTAGGCAGATAGATGTCATCTAGATGACATCTGTCAAAAGGGTGTTGCAAAGATTAAAGAGTTAATGTTTCTGTAGTGAGTGGAAGAAGAGTTACGTTTTATAAAATCTTATGAAGAAATCAAGTTTTATTACTATTTTTAATGCTTTAATCTCAGAGAGATAAAATAAAGGTTTCCAAACTTGAGAGTTATTTGTTCTTTAACTGTTCCTTTAGCAGTTTAAGGACTAGAGACTGGAATACCCACTGTCTCTTTTCCTTTCAAAGTTGTTGATGAGGTTTAGTCAGCATTGTTTGCATCAGTGCACTGCTGAAGCATCATCAGTGGTTGCTAGATATACTTCTCTGAAGGCAGCTACACGCATTATTTCTAATTTGGTAGGTTAGCCTCTGTTTTTTTGCATGTCAGGGAGCATACAGATGGGTGTTTAAACATCCTCTCTTGTTTTTACTGATGCGAGACATCAACAGGCTTGAATCCCTGGCTGTAGCCAAAATGTTATTTGATAAGAAAAATTGCACTAGTTGGCTTTAGGCTTCTTCCAGAAGCTTCATCCTGAAGCTTTACTTGTTTCCATCTAGCCTCGATTCAGTTTCCGTCAGGTTCCCAGGATGCCTACAATTTTGCACAGTACAGTTTTTATAGCTCCAAAGGACTTAAGGGTTATCAGTATGCAGGGTCTTCCTATTTCTATCTTCTTTCATCTGACAACTGTCTATAATGTCATCTTGAAAGAGATGCCATCACACACAGTATTGTGATTCTGTGACACCTATCGATTACCTGTTACCAGTTAAGATAGCCTTGAAATATCTTTGAGTACTACAGCTCTGCAACCCTGCATTATGCAACAAAGAATCTCAGCTTCAGGTTACAGGCCAGATTAGGATTACAGCCATTGCATTTATAAATCCAGAAAATAAGTTCTAATATATTTTATGTTATTTTAATTGTAAAAGAGCATAATTAAGATCAGAAATATAGTTTTGGCTAATTTCTTTAAAATATTTTCGTGGTTTGATGTCTTTCTCCACTTTACATTCAGAAACTGTGCTACGATCTACTTACAGGTTGTGCTGGTTTGACTGAAAACGAGTCAATTTTCCTTCATGCAGTTAGAAACTTTTCTTTTTTGTAGCTAGCCTAGTCACAGTTTGAATTTAGCTTAAGAACAAGAAGATAACAGCCTGGGACAGAGTTAATGTTTTAATTGCTGTTGTCTGGAACCCAAAGCCTCTGAGCTGCCGGCCCACAGGTGTGAGTCAGCTGGAAAGGGGGACATAGATGGGACAGACCTGGACTGACATCCAGGTGGATCAATAAGAATATTTCATGTCATTAGCATCGTGCTTCATATTTAAGGAGTGTCAGGATCTTCCGACTAGGTTCAGAGCAGACTTGGAGTTAGGACAGAGACCTGTTTTGGGGTAGTTCTGCTTGGAAGTTTCTTTAGTTCGGTCTTTTGTCATTTTGCAGAGGCCTCTGGGCCTTTCTGGGTTTCTCTCTCTCTTATTTTATATTCTATTTCTATTTTATATATATATTTTTAGTAGCATATCAGTGTTATTTTTTTTTACTTTATTTAACTGTGTTTATCTCAACCCATGATTTTCTCCCTTCCTTTTCACTTCTCTCCCCTATTTGGAGATAGGAGTGTGGGGGGATAGTAAGCGAGCAGCTGTTGTGGTTATATTGCTGGTTCAGGTTCAACCGCAACACAGGCACATTAATTTGTTTTAGACACATTGTAATTATTAACCCAATTCAACAACTGTTATTCACCAGAGCAATTATTTGCATGAAAATGATTTGGTAAAGATGGTGAATGACATTTGTATTGGGCAGATATTTGATGCAAAAGAGTTTGTAACCCTAAACTCAAAGGGACAACTAGATGAAAAATATTTTCCTAAAATTACTTGGTAGTTTGAATGCAGCTGTTTAGAGGAGCCATGTGACACTCTGTGCAAATTCATGTATGTCTTTAAAATTCTTCAGAATAGTCATATTTTAAAGGATCTTTATTGGCAATAGTTAATTTAAAATAATTACTGTATTTTTGCAGAGGTGTACTTATGCAGCCTAACAGGATATATCTCGATCTATATGTATATATAGAGATATAAAATTTAAGTAAGGTTAGGGGATAGTACTAGCAAACTATACTCCTCACTCTTTATTAGTGTTTTTCCTGTTTAGATTTGCTCTCTGTGAAATGGTGCTCTTTGAGACAATACCTTTGTATGACTGAGAGGACAAAGCATGCTAAATGGAGAGCTTGAAGAGAACTGCTACAAGTTCTGCTCACTTTGCTATTAATTTGCTTACATTTTTATTTAATTTTATTGGAAATTTTTCTTCAGCTAACATTACAAGCCTTTGTAACACACCCAGTGGCAAGCACTGCTAACTCTCAGATTCGTGTTGTTAAAAACATTCTAATGCACAGCAATAGTGCCCTTAAATTGCTACACCTACTAAACTATGACTGTAAACTAGGATTAACTATAACACAGAGCCACAGACCCACCTTGGGTCAACTTCTCTCAAACACAGATACAGTCTGTGCCCCTTGGACTTAAGGCCAGCAAATAGTGCCTGGCTTTGTTTAATTTGTCACTGTAGATATATTCTCAGGTATATATACCATCCTATCAATTCCACACTTAAAGGCAGTTACTTGTGGACTAAATTTTGCTGTTCTGCATAATAGAAAAATAGGAAACAGACTCTTCAAATTAACCTACAGCTATTATCTTAGGAGCAAAGCATGCATGCTCCATGTGGTTTCTGGTATGGTGGTGTGGTTTAACCCCAGGCAGCAACTAGGAACATGGAGCTGCTTGCTCATGGCCCCAATCCCCTGCCAAGTGTGATGGGGCATAGAATTGAAAGAGGGGAAAGAAAAAAGCTCATGGGTTGAGATAAGAACAGTTTAATAGCACAAAAAAATAAAACAAAATAGTAATATACTATAATATACTATACTATACTATACTATACTATACTATACTATACTATACAAAACAAGTGATGCACAAAGCAATTTCTCACCACCCACAAGACCAACAGCCCATCTGTTCCCAAGCAGCAGTATTTGCCCCCTGGTGAACTCCAGTTTATATACTGAGCATGACATCATATGGTAAAGAATACTGTTTTGGCCAGCTTATGTCAGCTGTCCTGGCTTTGCTTCTTCCCAGATCCTTGTGCACCTTCAGTCTTCTCACTGAAGGGTTCTTGACTTGGTATAAACATTACTTGACAACAAAGAAAACAAAACAGTACGTTATCAACATTCTTATACTAAATCCAAAATACAGCACTGTGCCAGCTAGTAGGAAGAGAATAAACTCTGTCCCAGACAAAACCAGGACATATGGCCTTTAAAATAACCACCTACTCTCTTATGAAATCCATATAAAATGATGGTCTATTAAGGGAAAGAAATACATACAGTCAATTTTATATCTCAGTCAAGCAGGGTACTTTCAGGATAAATTTGATGTACATATTAAATGGAGTAATTATAAAAACTATTTTAACTATTTTTTAAAGTTTTATTTTCTACATATATATATTTTCATGACAAGAGAAAAAATCACAGAAAAACATGAATTTATGTGATTTTTGGCTTTTTTATCTCAAAGTAAATAATGCTAAAATGTAATTTTAAATAAAGAAAAGCCACAATTTATGGACAAATATTCTACTGAAAGTAAGTGTCATTTGTCAAGCAGACACGTAGTAGCTGAAGAAAAACCTGTCTCTTAAATAACCATTTTAGCATTTGGGGTTTCATTCCACCTAAATGATGACCTATTTCAACCCTACTTAATTTTTAATATCTCATGAAAACACTGCCTAGAGTTGTATGGCTGAATACACAGTGAACAGCCGAGCTGGACCATGATTTATGATTAAAATTATACTTAATGGAAACAATCAAGTACAGTTGATCTAGATCAGAAAAAGAAAATGAATGGATCAGTCTTTAGTCACTCCATGAAGTGATGCTTCTAGCTGCTTGCGATGCTCTCAGCTTATAAGTGAGTTTCTGACTTATTTACCTCAGCTTTTAACTGCAGCACAAGATAATCTTCCAAAATCCATATTTATTGCCTTACTCTGAAAACAGTCATACCCATTTCCATTAGACTGTACTTATGGTAGGAAATCAAGTATTAGAAAACTTTATAATTACTGTGGTACATGTATCAGAAACTACTATATTGCATATTTTTTGAGATAGCCTTTCTGTTAATTCATCAGAAATTTTACTATAACTCCCTTGTCTTCCTTTTTCATAGAATTATTTTTAATGTAATGTCTTAAAATTAGTACCATTACCAGTACCAGTTAACATTATGAGTTGGGCATTATTGTCTACCTGAATTTAGGATTCCAGTGTTGTCCAGAATAGATAGCTATGATTTAGTCCATAACAGCATTATGTTGCAGGCAGCGATTTTGTTGGAAGAGCTTCTGCGGAGGTTTTGGGCAGGGAGTTGCTTGGAAATCTAGGGTTGTTTGCTCAGCTGTTTTAATGACCCTCTCTGTGTCTCCTGTGCACAACATAAGTGCAGGCAATGACTTATTTTTACTCAATCAGTTAAAAAAAGTTATTTGTCTCAGAGACTTTGAGACTTTGAAAGCAGAAAAGAGGAAAGAAAAACAAACAAAAAAACCAAAAAATAAAAGGCCATTATTTCTTATACATGAATTAATTGGAAAAATGAATAATTTCATATCAATACTCTTTAGCCATTCCTGGCTTTATATGACTCACCAAGGTCACCCTATCAGCACCTTCCTTTCACAATATTGGGAGAGAGAAGGGGTGAAAATAAAGCAAACAAACAAAAAGGCTTCACACTAGATTGAGGCTTAAGTAAATGTATTTTTTAAACTGTGCCCAACCACTCTGACATGAGCAATGTGTTGTAAAGAAGTTGGCAACATCCAGCTGGAGAAATTAAATCTTGTTTGCATGGCAAACATTCAATAACTTTTTGCTGTGTTAACGGAAACGATTAATTCAGATTTGACTGTAGGATGTCTGTAACCAAGAAAGGCATATTTAGGAAGTGTCTTTTTGTCTCTAAAGCAGAAGAATATGTCCTGACTGCAAAGAAGTAGAATGCAGAGCACAGTGACATAAATGTTCTCCATTTTTTTCATACATAATAAACCCTGGCAGTGGAAAAAAAAAAGCTCCTTCAGCTTGTGTGACACCTTTCATTTTAGAACAGATATATCTCCCAACACAGCATCACTGAAAAAGTCATATTCTAAACACTGGGGGGATACAGCAAAGTGTCGAAACACAAAAAAAATCTGTGAAGTATTTCACTAACCAGGTTTCTGATACTTGCAATGGTGCTGTGTTGCAGGCACTTAACTTTCACAGAATCACAGAATGCTTAGGGTTGGAAGGGACATCTGGAGATCATCTAGTCCAACCCACCTGCTAAAGCAGGTACACCTAGAGTAGATTGCACAGAAATGTGTCCAGGTGGGTCTTGAATGTCTCCAGAGAAGAACACTCCAGCGCTCTGTCGCCCTCAAAGTAAAGAAGTTTCTCTCATATTCAGATGGAACCTCATATACTTCAGCCTGTGCACATTGTTCCCCATCCTATCATTGGGCACCACTGAAAGGAGTCTGGTCCCATCGTCTTGACATCCACCTTTGAGATATTTATGAACATTTATGAAACCCCCTCTCAGCCTTCTCTTCCCCAGGCTGAACAGATCCAGCTCGCTTGGTCTCTCTTCGTAAGAAAGGTCCTCTAGGACCCTAATCATCTTAGTAGCCCACTGCTGGACTCCTTCCAGGAGTTCCTTAATCCTTCTTAAACTGGGAGCCCAGAACTGGATGCAGTACTCCAGATGGAGCCTCACCACAGCACAGTAGAGGGGGAGGAGAACCTCCCTCAGCCTGCTGGTCATCTTCTCCTTAATGCACCCCAGGATACTGTTGGCCTTCTTGGCCACAAGGGCACACTGTTGATTCATGGTCAACCTGTTGTTGACCAGAACTCCCAAGTCCTTCTCTGCAGTACTGCTTTCCAGCAGGTCAACCCCTAACCTGTACTGGTGCCTAGGGTTATTCCTCCCCTGGTGCAGGACCCTATACTTGCCCTTGTTAAACTTCATCAGTCTGTCCACTTAAATGTATATTGACAAGAGCTTCATGCTAGGCAGGGCTTATACCTGCAGTGGGATAGCTTCAGTTCTTTGTTCTGGAGTTGGCTTCTGTCTTTTTTGGGGGTTCATGGAATGAAATGCAGAAGGGAAGTTCTTCAGAGCTGCAGATAAGCCAGTTAATTGCTCTGCTCTGTTTCTGAGGTATTTCAAAGCACAAAAAGGGTTGCTAGGCACTTAAAGTCTTCTTCAGACTCCTCACTGCAATTTTGTACTGTGAAATTTGAAGAATCCTAAGGATTTTCTACATGTACATTTAACAGTTTCTCTTGAATGATTTAGTAAAGTCAACACAACTGTATCTTGGCCTGTGGACAAAACATTTAATTTCAACACCTAGCTGAGGAGAGAACCTGTGTATTAATAGTGGCCTGAAGATGTGGCCTGTGGATTCTGATCATTCTTTCTACTCATGAATTACACAAATAGGTGTGGTATTTATATATGAAATTTTGCTGAATGCTTGTAATAGTTTACACAAATATTTTATTAATCAAATGGAAGTGCTCCTGCAAGGCTTCATTACACAGATTGTCCATCAGTTGATCAGGTGAGCTTACAGACAAGTAATTCTCTGGCCAAAATGGCATGCTTTCAGCTGAGACTGATAATCCGAGAATGTTTCCTCTTTCTTAGAAGAAATACGGCGTTCATACAGCAAACAATAACCTGGTCTGTCAGCACAGCAGTGAATGTAGACTATTGCCATTTCACAAAGCTTTCTATGACCATGTACTAACTCTGATTGGATGTGGCAAATGTTCTAAATTGTAGCAGAACTTACAATTACTGTATCTGACAAAAGAGAAAAAATAGGAATCAGGAACCATAATAAGTTTTGATAGTTGTATGCTAGCTGTTTTCAGATTGATGGCAGTCAGTTACATGTGTAATATTCTCTGCCTGGTTTGTGTCTGTAACAGTGTTGTACAGATAAAGGGGAAAAAAAAAGACAAGAAGACAAAACCAAAACAAACCACAAACAAACAAAACCAACACAAACCCAAAACCTCCTCAACAAACTTTAAACTAGGTGTCTTTTATTTTCTTTCTATTAGAGTTGTGGAAGTCTAGAAAAGAACCTTAGTGTGTTTGTTATCTTTTGTTTGTTATCTTTTGTTATATAGATAGATACCTTTATTAATTTAATTAAATGGAGCTCATAAAACTTAGCAGCAGCTTAATTTGAATCAATGGAGAAATTAAGAATGATTAAAAATGAGGCCAATGTGAAAATAAATTACAAGGAAGGCACTCCAGAAAATAGAAAAAAACATCCCTACAATAATCCAGATTTTAGGTTGAGTGTATCTAATAGCAATCATAACATGCAAATGGTAAGATCACATTTAAATTCCCCTTGAGCTTGAAGTTTGGAGCTCATAATGGTGATGTGGGCCAGCTACGCACAACGAACAATATCTGTGCTGAGATTTTGGATACATATTTAAACAAATATAAACAGGGATTTTTCATTCTTGATGCATTCCTTGGAAGGGAAAACACTGTGGCAAGTATTTTTACAGTCTTTATTTAGTACAGAGAGTTTCGCTGCAATGTGTACCTAAATTCAGATCCAGATTCTCAGTAGAAAGGGGAGCTTCATTGTCCATATTGAAGCAAAGCGCTTCAGCAAAAGTTCTGTAGCATTTATTTTCAAATGTACCATTTAATTAAGTAGGAAAGCAGCACTTAGGACTCCAGAGTGTTGTAGTTTAAATCGGCAGTCAGCTAAACACCACACAGCCATTCAATTGCTCCCCACCACCAGTGGGATGGGGGAGAGAATTGGGGAAAAAAAGGTTAAACTTGTGGAATTAGATAAAGTCAGTGTAATAGGACATGAAAGGAAAGGAAAATAATAATAAATATTAAAAAATGTAAACCAACAGTGATGCACAATGCAATTACTCACCACTTGCCAATTGATGCCCATCGGGTCCCAAAGCAGCAGCCTCCTAGCCAGCTTTCTCCCTAGTTTAGATACTGAACATGACATCGTATGGTATGGAATACCCCTTTGGTCAGTTGAGGTTAGCTGTCACAGCAATGTCACCTTCCAAATTCTTGTATACACCCAGCCTGGTGAGGCTGTGTGAGAAGCAGAAAAGTCCTTGACTCTGTGTAAATGCTGCTCAGCAGTAACTGAAACATAAGTGTGTTATCAACATTCTTCTCATCCTAAATCCAAAACACAGCACTATATCAGCTACTAGTGAGAAAATTAACTCTATCACAGCTGAAACCAGTACAAAGAGTTTAACTGATAGGTCTGCCAGTGGGAAGCCAATTTATTTTCTGTGAGTCTTAGTTCACATGGAATTTAATGAATTGTTTCAAAAAATCACTCTGAGAACCAAAGTTATTATACCTTGTTGATTATTTCTGGTCCTCCAAGGTGATTTGCAGCCTATAGAGTTGTGTCAGTGTGTTTATGGGACTGTATCATAAAGCAGATTTACTAAATCATCCAAGTTAAAAAAATAAAAAAACCTCTGAAGTATGTTTGCTTAATTCTGATCACAATTTCAGTCATGTCGTTTATAATAAGGCTCTCAAAACTGTTGTATCAAAACACTTGAAGGGACAACAAAGTGCTACTGGGATAGGAGTGAACCGTTGGGTTAAGATTAATTGGAATTTTTAAAGTCAACTTTGCTATCAAAAATGTGTTTAGTAAATATACAGCAGCCTCTTTCAAAGTCACTGGAAAAGATTTCCCTATCTTCCACTCATGTTTCACTAGGTGACAGGCTGCCACTTGTAATGTTAAATTTTGCATATTATCACTGAAAAGAATTCACCACTTTCTGGAAGTTAAAAAAAAAAAAAAAGAAAAAAGTGCATGATGTTTCATTTTCCCTACATGCAGATACATTTTGAACTGATTAATGCCATTTTTGAAAATCAAAGACTTGATTTGATTTGATTGAGCTTTCAGTGTCTCTGAAATGCAGACAGTTCTATGAGTAAATTATTACCCTTGAATGTGAATTTTTGTAGCAATTCCTCCAGCCAGACCCATAGGGAAGAAGAACTGTCAAATTGTTACATTGCATCAAAACATCATCACATTTAGAAATAAAATTATAAAATAATGCTATTTCAGAAGTCATGGAAATCCCTTAAGCTTTGCTATGAGGTTTGAGCTCATTTTTCTTAAAATAGTATTTCTGAAAGTACTAGGACTTAGGCAACAAGAGGATTAGCAGAGAACCACATTGCCGGATAGACCTTTGTGTCATCTAGGGCAGGGGAGTGTAAAAAGCAGAATACAGGAAGGAAACACAGGCTAGACATGTAATGGAGGGACAGCAGACACACTGCTGAAGCTGGCGGCAAGCAACCAATAAAATGTCATCATCTGGAATCAATATCCTGAAGTTTTTTTTATCAGTGTTCTGAAGGGCCAAACTACCAAGCTGTGATGCAGTATTTTTTCAGTTAAAACTAATAATAAGATGCATCTATGATGATATAAAAGAACATTGAGATCTGACAACATTGGTGACAAAAGAAACATATGGATAAAATTATTGAGTTTCCATTTCTCCGGAAGAGAAAGGACAGCAAGGCCTCTATCTGGGAGGCTAATATAGTACCCTTCACACCTCCTTCAAGACACAGTTTTTGAACTAATCTCAACGAAGTAAAGCTAGGACTACAGGATAATACACAGAAATACATAGAAATATATACCATGAAGACCAGCCTTCTACTCTAATATAAATGTCTCATTAGTCACATCCGTCTGTCATTTCTCAAGACAGAATCTCAGTCATTGAATTTCAGCTTCCTGGTTCAAAAGAAATCAAATGCAGATTCTGGTTATGTTTTAAGGGTCCACATGCATGGTATATTTATTAATGTAAACCCTAAACTATACAAGTAATGTAGTATTGCTGTAGTTAAAAATACAAATTAATTGATTTCAAAAATAAATCTACACAGGGAACTGCCAAAATGATATCAGTCTAATTATGTTTGTAAATTTCCTCATATAAGCCCTTAGTATTACTTTTTTATTTACATATGTAAATAAGTCCTAGAAGAAATGAACTTAAAAGCATCACTTGAACACACCTTTCCAGAAGTCTCAGACCACATACAGAAAGGCCAGTTTCCCAGGTTACTCCATTTTATACATAGATTGCCTCTAAACATAAACCATATGGTATGGTTTCTTTCTCAGAGTTATTCCTAGGAAAACCTAACAGCAATGCAGTTTCGCTTCAAATGTCTGTGGATCAATCATTTCACATTAAAACCAACGCAAATTTTAACATTGAATTGTGACATGGAAAAGTCTCATAAACCTCTGAATTCTAAGGTCTTCATCTGTTTCTAATAGTGCTCATAGTAATTATCTAAAAAATTAAGGAGCAAGAAGGGTAAATCCTTAAAGTCTAAAATGTGCTTTGAAAGCTATAGTAGTGCCAAAATTTTTTTTGAAGAATATATGTTCATGTTGTGAGCTAGAAAGCTCTGGAATTGAAAATCTATGGATCTTTCTATGCTTTTTGATGTTAAAATCACAACAGCAAATACCAGAATTGGGGTTGGGGGGCAAGACAGGGAAATGTAGATCAAATTGATCACAAATTGTTTACCTAAAAAAAATTGAAAGGTAGTTTTTAATATCTTACTGCTTATAGTATAATCAGAGTTTTGTTTTGTGAGACATAAGAAATGGCTCATAATGGATCTTGCATTTCATTTTTGTTTATAACCAGCAAAATGATACTAACAACATAACATCTTTGGACTTTAAATCTGCTCAGCCACTATATAAATGGATTTGACATGTGCATAATCTGCTGCTAAGATTTATGGTGGACATTTATTAAAGGATTAGGGAGTAATGAAGCTGTTCATGGCTGTGCTACTACATATTTTATTGCATATTTACCAAAAAAGAATCCATAAACATAGTAAGGATTTCAGCAACTTAAATTAAAACAACTTTTTTCTCTAATCCTTTTTTTGCTTTGGAAATTCTTACATGAGCTGATTTGCAGGAGGGGAGAAACGTGAATTCTACTATGGTAGAGTGTAAATTGAATATAAATGGATTAATATATTTGCTTTGACACAGATACCCTTCATACTCAGTCAGCTGATCGGAGCCAGCCCAGCGAGAGCCGGAGCCGGCGGGGTTCAGCCGACCATGAGGTTCAGCCGAGATTAGGAAGCTCAGAGGGAAACGTACAGGGACAGCGTGATTCCCGGCAGGTCCCGATCCCCGCAGCCCCAGTAGCCAGTACGAGAGAGCGGCTGCCGTGGCGGGGGGCGACCATGGTCGCCTCCAGGAGGAGAGCTTGTCTCAAACAGACTGTGGCAACGCAGACTGAGGTTCTGTCCCGAACGGTGGCTGTTCAGGTCTCCGGCTGCAGGGAATGCCAGTGCCTGCTGCTGCCGAGGGAGGGAGGCCAGCACTCCACCTGTGTGAGGTGTGAGCAGGTGCAAGATCTGCTCAACATGGTTGTGAAACTTAAGGAGGAGGTTGAGACGCTGACGGCCATCAGGGAGTGCAAAAGGGAGATAGACTGGTGGAGTAACACCCTGATGTGCCAGTCGGAAAGGTCCCAGGGAGGTACCCCCCAAAAGGAGATGGACCTCCTGCCCTCTCAGACAGAGGCAGAAGTCCTGAGACAGCCCCACCCTTGTTGCTGTCGCGCAGAGGTAGGGGACCTAAAAGACGACGAGGGTTGGAAGCGTATTCCGGTTCAGCGTCATGGGCAGCCTCCCTCCCTGCCTGCTTTGTCTCCCCAGGTGCCCCTTTGTAATAGGTTTGAGGCCCTGGATCTTGAAGAAGAGGTAGTTGAGGAGGTGGTGCCAAGCCTGCCTACAAGATCACATAGGAAAAGGCGGTTGACTTCACAACTTAAGACTGCCTCTGATAAGAAAGAAAGAAGGGTGATAGTAATAGGAAATTCCCTTCTGAAAGGAACAGAGGGCCCAATATGCAGAGTTGACCCTCATCTTAGGGAAGTTTGTAGTCTACCTGGAGCCCGGATCAAGGATATCACTAGATATGGGGAGGAAGCTGCTTCCTGTAGTCTGAGGGGAATGAAGAACAATTTCAAGGTCTTGGGAAGGATAGTGAAAGACTCAGGGGCCCAAGTGATCTTCTCTTCATTCCTTCCATCTTCAAGTGACGATGTGGGATGGAATAGGAAAATTCAGTCTCTAAATGGTTGGCTCCAAGACTGGTGCTACAGGCAGGGCTTTGGATTTTTTGATAATGGTTGGTTTTATAAGACACCAGTCCGGACAGCGTCACGTGGGAAACGTTTATCTCGCAGGGGCAAATGGATGCTGGGGTAGTAATTAGCTGTGGGCTCATTTGGAAAGCTTTAAACTAGGCTCGAAGGGGGATGGAGTTGTAGCTGGGCTTGTCCCAGTGGGGCAACATTCTAAAACTGATGAGGACCGGGTGGCCTCCTATGCCCCTAGGGAGAAATTGGTGTGCTCAGCTCGCTCCCTGAAATGCGTGTACACCAATGCGCGCAGCATGGGGAATAAGCAGGAGGAGTTAGAATCCTGTGTTCGGTTGGGAGACTATGATCTGGTGGCAAATACAGAAACATGGTGGGACAGTTCACATGACTGGAATGTGGTCATGGATGGCTATGCCCTCTTCAGGAAAGACAGGCCAGCCAGGCGTGGTGGTGAAGTTGCTCTCTATGTGAGAGAGCAACTACAATGTACTAAATTCTGCCCAGGAGTGGATGATGAGCGAGTTGAGAGTGTATGGGTCAGGATCAAGGGGCAGGCTGACAGGGGTGACACTGTGGTGGGTGTCTGTTACAGGCCACCAGATCAGGCTGAGGAAGTTGATGAGGCCTTCTATGGGCAGCTGAGAGTGGCCTCACAGTCACAGGCCCTGGTTGTTGTGGGTGATTTTAACTTCCCTGATGTTTGCTGGAAGGACCATTCAGCCAGCCAGCCACAGTCCAGGAGGTTCCTCCAGTGCATTGATGATAACTTCCTCATGCAGATGGTGGAGGAGCCGACTAGGAGAGGAGCACTGCTGGATCTCATCCTCACTAACAAGGAGGGTCTGGTCAAAGCAGTAAAGGTTGAGGGCTGCCTGGGTTGCAGTGACCACGAGATGGTGGAGTTCAGCATCTTGTGTGGCAGGAACAGAATAGCAAGTAGAATTGCAACCCTGGACTTTAACAGGGCTAACTTTGGCCTTTTCAAGCAATTGCTGGGGGAAATCCCATGGGCAAGACTGCTTGAAGGAAAAGGCGCCCAAGATAGTTGGATTGCATTCAGAGATTGCTTCTTCCACACTCAGGATCAGAGCATCCCCCACACGTAGGAAGTCAAGGAAGGGAGGCAGGAGGCCTGCGTGGTTGAATAGGGATCTGTTGGGTATGCTCAAGCAGAAGAGGAGAGTTTATAGGTCATGGAAGCAGGGGCTGGCCACTTGGGAAGAATATAAGGCTGCTGTTAGAGGATGTAGGAAGGCAGCTAGGATAGCCAAGGCCTCCTCAGAATTACAGCTGGCGAGAGGGGTCAAGGACAGCAAAAAGAACTTTTTCAGATACATAGCAGATAAAACTAATACCAGAGGCAATGTAGGCCCACTGATGAATGGGGTGGGTGCCCTGGTGGCAGAAGATACAGAGAAGGCAGAATTACTGAATGCCTTCTTTGTCTCTGTCTACTCTGCTGGAGGCTGTCCTGGGGAGCCATGTACCCCTGAGACCCTGGATGAAGCCAGGTCAATGGAGGAGTTTGCTTTAATCAATGAGGACTGGGTTAGGGAGCAATTAAATAGTCTGGACACCCATAAATCCATGGGTCCAGATGGGATGCATCCACGGGTGCTGAGGGAGCTGGCTGAGGTCATTGCTGGACCGCTCTCCATCATCTTTGCCAAGTCTTGGGAAAAGGGAGAGGTGCCCGAGGATTGGAGGAAAGCAAATGTCGCTCCAGTCTTCAAAAAGGGCAAGAAGGAGGACCCAGGTAATTATAGACCAGTCAGCCTCACCTCTGTCCCTGGGAAAGTAATGGAACAGCTTATCCTTGGTGCCATCTCAAGGCATATCAAGGATAAGAGGGTTATTAGGGGCAGTCAGCATGGCTTTACCAAGGGTAAGTCATGCTTGACCAACCTCATAGCCTTTTATGAGAATGTAACAAGGTGGATAGATGATGGCAGAGCGGTGGATGTGGTCTACCTTGACTTCAGTAAAGCCTTTGACACAGTCTCCCAAAGCATCCTAGTTGCTAAGTTGAGGAGGTGTGGTCTAGACAATAGAGTAGTGAGGTGGGTTGCAAACTGGCTTAAGGAGACAAGCCAGAGAGTGGTAGTCAATGGTGCGGAGTCTAGTTGGAGGCCAGTATCTAGTGGAGTGCCTCAGGGGTCAGTACTGGGGCCAGTATTATTCAATATATTCATTAACGATTTAGACGAGGGAATTGAGTGTACTATCAGCAAGTTTGCTGATGACACTAAGCTGGGAGGAGTGGCTGACACGCCAGAAGGCTCTGCTGCCATCTAGCGGGACCTGGACAGGCTGGAGAGTTGGGCGGGGAATAACCTAATGAAATTTAACAAGGGAAAGTGTAGAGTCCTGCATCTGGGCAGGAACAACCCCAGGTTCCTGTATAGGCTGGGGAATTACATATTAGAGAGCAGTGTAGGGGAAAGGGACCTGGGGGTCCTGGTGGACAACCGGATGACCATGAGCCAGCACTGTGCCCTTGTGGCCAGGAAGGCCAATGGCATCCTGGGGTGTATTACAAGGGGAGTGGTTAGTAGATCGAGAGAGGTCCTCCTTCCCCTCTCCTCTGCCCTGGTGAGACCCCATCTGGAGTATTGTGTCCAGTTCTGGGCCCCTCAGTTCCAGAAGGACAGGGAACTGCTAGAGGAACCTTATGTTACTTTTATTAGATGTTCTTTGTTCAGCATCTTCGTAGGGCAACGAAGATGATTAAGGGAGTGGAGCACCTCCCTTATGAAGAAAAGCTGAGGGAGCTGGGTCTCTTTAGTTTGGAGGAGACTGAGGGGTGACCTTATTAATGTTTATAAATATATAAAGGGTGAGTGCCATGAGGATGGAGCCAGGCTCTTCTCGGTGGCAAACAATGATAGGACAAGAGGTAATGGGATCAAGCTGGAACACAAGAGATTCCACTTAAATTTGAGAAAAAACTTCTTTTCAATAAGGGTGACAGGGCACTGGAACAGTCTGCCCAGGGGAGTTGTGGAGTCTCCTTCTCTGGAGACATTCAAAACCCGCCTGGACATGTTCCTGTGCGACCTCACCTAGGCGTTCCTGCTCCAGCAGGGGGATTGGACTAGATGATCTTTTGAGGTCCCTTCCAATCCCAAACATACTGTGACTGTGATACTCAAGACATCTAATGTCTTAAAATAATCTATGGATTCAATATTCTGAGCTATGCCCACAAAAAAAATTAGTCACCTGAATCTGCAATAGTGATCAGTTCTCACTTTAGCTGCTATGGGGCCCTGGTAAGTATCTATAATGCTTTTTAACATTCCCACAAACATCTCAGCCTGCACCATACTAAGCATCTAAGGATGAATTCATGCTTGCACACTTTCTAGGGCAAGAAGTTAAATATTCATTCTGCCTTATTTAAAGGTTAAACACACTGTCTTCAACTGTGACTGCTCCTAGGTGCCTTGGAGAAGTGGATGTTACCATCTACTTTCCTGCAATAATCACCAGTTCCTCAGCAATTTAGGGTTCAGAGACTTCTGGAATTTAATAATGTTTTGCATTTAGTAGTTCTTGATGTACATTTTTTCTTACACTCATTATTTTTAAACCTCTAAAGGGTTTCAGACTCAAAACATTCACTGGTAAACAATTTCACAGATTAAACAGATACTTTATCAAGGAGTATTTCCACTCATTTGTTTTGAACCTTATGTTACTTTTATTAGATGTTTTCTACTTTTTCTTTTGGACGAGACTCCTATTTGTTTTTTCCATGCCACTGCCAATTTCACAGGCCTTCATCAGATTCCCTACACATCTTTCTCTTTTACTCGTTGAAAAATATTAAACTACCTATTTTTTCATCATACAAAAGCTATAGTATATCTTTGAACATCTCTTCCAGCCTTCTCTGCATCTCTGCATCTTCCATTTTATTTATTTATTTATTTATTTATTTATTTATTTTTTTTTTTTTTTTTTTTTTAATAGAAAGACCAGAACTGAGCAGGTATTAAAGATTCAGATGTACCATGGTTTTAACTATGCCATAAGAAGGCTCCCTCTTTTGATTTCTATTCCTTTTGAAATAGGTCCTGGTAGTCTATCTGCTTTCTCAATAACTATTGATAATTAACTTGACACTTCCTGGAATTCATTATTATAAATCCAGATCTTAGTCATGAATAGTAATAAGCAATTTAGATCCCTTTTCTTTGTAAGTACAGTAAGAATATCTTTTTCTCTACGTGTATAACTTGACATGTATTCACATTTAATTTTGTCTGTCTTTTTATTACCAAGTTACTCAGTTTTGTGAACTCCTTCTTTGCTGAAGACCATCATCTTTCTTACCTGTAATAATTTATTTGTTGCCATGAAAAACTTGGTCACCTTCTTCTTCATCTCATCTCACCTCATCTCCTTTTCTGATTCATTTGTGATTATCTGAAACAACACAGATATCAATGCAGAACCACATGTGAGACTCTCCTCCACTTTTAAGGCTGTCTGTATACTTTTACTCTATTTCCTTTGTGTTAAAGATTTCTTAATTATGTGAAAATATTCCTTATTATTATATGACAGCTTAATTTCTTTAAGAGAGTTCAGTAAGACTTTACAAAATGTTTTGTGAAAATCAAAGCAGACCACACTAGCTAGGACTACTATGGACTGCCTATGGACTACTTCAATAAATTTCACTAATTTGTGTGACATGATTGCCCTTTAAGAAAGCACGCTGATTCTTCACCAATATATTATTTCTAAGCTATGTTCCTAAATAAATTTTTTAGAAAGTATTCTACCAATGTACATGGTAAAGATATCAGGTTTACTCATCTGTAGATGAGTCAAGAAGTCTAGGAGATTGTAGAGGGACAGAGCTTAAAAACATGGCACCATAATGGTAAAGCCCTTTGTGAAATTAAGCCACATTTGCAGGAAAAACAAAACAAAACAAAACAAACAAACAAACAAATAAACAAAAAAAAACCACATGCAGAATATACAGATATTTCAAACCCGAAACTTGAAATCAAAGTTTTGATCCTGCTCTCTTGGGATAATTCATGATTCAGACTTTTCGTAGCAGGGTCTTAGCTAGTTATTAGTATTCTAACTGTCTAAATTTTCTTTCTCTTTCATTCCCTGTATGAAAGTTACATATTATCTTGTCTTCTTGGCTGCTAAGCAACTGTAATAATGTCTATCACAGGCAGCCTAACAGCCGTGACTGCTGTTTACTTTGTCTGTTTTATATGAATATAAATAGGAGATGGCAGGCAGTGTCAATAACAGAACAAATTTCACTGAAACTTTTAAGAAATGCAAAGTTAAAGCTTAGGCTATATGAGAAATTGAGAGAGCTTTGTGGCAGGGTCTGAAATCGAAGGAAGAGAAGAAATCACTGTGGTGGGAGTGAGGTTGCAACTCATTAATTGTATTTATTTAACAGCTTATGAGCAATGTTGATCGTATCAGTGTCTGAGTTCTTATAACCAGCAGTGGACTTATCCTCAGATCACCTGAGTTACATTAGAAGTGTTATTTCCCTTGATTTAATGGGTACAAAAAAAGACAAGTAGATCTTGCTTAATTTAGCACCTATGTAAACCCCTGTTAGTGAAGAATTAAGATCTTAATAACATCCATCCCCACCAAACATACAATTTAAACTGTTAAAAAGTCAGTATTATGCATAAGATGTTTGTTTGGTGATAACAAATGTTAGGGATTTTTTTTTCCATTGACCCTATCCAATCAACCTTCAAACTCATGACATTATGTTTTTTGAGTTTAATTCTAACACAGTAATGGCATTGTTTATTGTTAATAATTTACTTACTTTAGTGAGTTAGGCTTTCCTTCAATATGAGGGAAAGCTGCCAAACTTCAGCATTACCTTTTGCTTTTTTAAAATATAAACACCCATGCATATGCAACAATCCCAGGAAAGCATAAATAAAAGTATAAATTATTAAGATCTTAAAGCTGTAAATGATGCTCTCTTAAAGCTTAGTTTCCCTTCAAAAGGGAAGTATGTCTACACTGAAACTGTGCAGTTCACCTGCAATCCGCACCAAAATATCAGCTTCAAAGAGAGAGAGATGGACTCAAATGTGTAATTCTTGCTCAGCTGCTGACACCAATATTGGAACTGTCAATTAGTATGACAGTTCTTGTTATCTGACCCATTCCTTCCCACTAGAACAAAGCCACTGGTTTATAACCAATAGAAACACTACTAGATTAAAACAAATTTTGTCTAATAATATAGTACTTAACAGTTACACATTTAATCAAGTGCTTTACTAACTTTACCAAAAGAGGCTAGAATTAAACCAGTGACTTAAGGATGAATGCTCTTTTCAATGCAAACAAATTCTTAAAAGGAAAATCAAGCAATGGGATGAAAACCAAGAAGTGCCTAATTGTGAGAACACACTAACAAAATAACCTGTATCTTACTTGCTGCTTATTTGCTATCTTATTGTCTGATTTTAAACAAAACTTTTCTCACTTTTCTGCTTTATACTTCTACCTACCTTATGACAGGAAGGTCTTGCTGACTTCACGTTTGAAGAGAACACATGGTCTGTCTGTCTTTTATATTTACAATGGGGCAAGGACTGCCTTTTGAAGTAGGTCATGTTCAAATATAATTTTATATCAGTGCTCCAAACAAAAATAACAGGGTAGCAACAATCTTTGTTTCCAAAAAATTATTTCTGACTAATAGTGATGAAATGCCAATAATATTGGGTTTTTTGGTTTTTTGTTTTTTGTTTTTTTTTTTTTTTAATAAGTGACATTCTTCTTATATACAGTAGTTATCTAATAACAGGAACACAGAAACATGAAAAAACGAATTATAGTACTAGCACGTACTTTGGGACTTTGAGATACGATATCACTTTCAGTAAAACTCTTTAGCAGGCCAATCAGTTACTTTCTTCACGTCATAACAGTTGATACATATTTTGCGTGTGTTGGAAAGTGGGAATTTCTAGAGGTAGATTATTGGAGAGCAGTTTCATCTTTGGAAGTAACTAGGAAGTCCATGCAATGTGATCATTTCCTTTGTGGAAGAATTGATAGAAGCATATGAAAGCTTGCTAAAAAGGTACCACTGATGTTAAACAGAGTTGTTAAGGAACTCCATTAGAAAGAATAAAGAGGAACAATTGGGAATACACAATGAGGGAAATTTGGAACATTTTTCATATACAATGTTGTTTTCAGTAGTGAAGGCTGAGACAGTTAAAAACCTCATGGAAACATATGGGAGATGGAGTATATGTAAGTGAATGAGGTTTTTGTGAGAGAAATGATTGTAATTTTCGTACAAATAATGGTGATCTTATTACATAAATGCCATTGGAAAAATTAGAGGGCATTCCAGCAAATCCAGGTAGAATAAGTCAACAATTGAAGAACACAGCTTACAGAGGAAGCGCTAGGGAACTTACTTTAAACACTATAAAAGGCATAAAACTTTTTTTCTGCAAGGTGCTGGTTTGGTCTGAAGCAATACTGAATGCAATAAAGACAACAGAATCTGAGGTGCTGAGAAGCTAGAGAGATAAAATCTATCTGGATTTATCTGACAGCAGTTGAGAAGCAGTATATGCCAGATATTGTATGACCTGACTATGCATATCAATTCCTCTTATTCTCATTGAAAATTAAATATATAATGCAAATAAAGTACTAGGTCTCTCAACATTTATCTTCAGTATTGCTACAAGTTTCACTTAGTTTTCCATCTATGAAAAGGATGAAAGATGGTGGGTTTTTTTGTTTGTTTGTGCTTTTATTGTTGTTGTTTTGTTTTCTCTAAACTACTCATGTATCTAATACTCAGTGCTTAATTTAAAAACGTACTCTATAGAGCTCACTGGATATTTGTCTTCAGAATGTTTTTTAGATTCAGCAAAGGAAACCAAGTTTTCTTGAGAATGTTGAGTTGGAAATAAGATCTACTCCAGACTGGACTGGTGATTATAGCACTCAATTGAATTCAAAGCTATCCTTTGCCTCATCACATCTCTTCTTAACTTAGCTAATAGTCACAGTTTGTATTTCAAATCATCCCTGGCAGATGCTCTAAACTCTCACTTCCTCCAGCTTAGATTATCAGCAAATCTAAGGTGTTTTGTTTTTGTTTTTGTTTTTTTTTTCTAAGTTAGGTTTCCAAAGCCTAAGGTTTTGCACAAATCAAACTTCTGCCTTAACTTCTTGCTTCTATTCACTCGATTCAAGTGAAGAAAGGTAATTCTGTGTTTATTCAACCTCCATGTCTTTCACCAGAAGTATGCACAACCCTGACTCCTCATCTATGATGTTTTCTATTGTTGCTATGTTTGTCTTGTAAAAGTGAGAAGAAACTTTAGAACTTATTTAGGAGTGTTTGTTTCTAGGTAGCTATTGACAAAGATACATAAAATGGCAGACTTCTTATGAACTGACGCAAAATAGCAAGTGGCACAACTAAATGACAAAAAGAAAACTCTCACACACTATAGGAAAGAAATGAAACCCAGAAATTGTTTATTTTGTCTATTTTTTTGAGACAAAGCTGATGCAATAGTTCATACTCTAGAGCACTTTGCTCAGTGCCAGAGCTACAAAAAATAAAAATGGATTCATTTTAATTTTAAGCCTCCAGATTCGCACTCCTGGGGTACTACACTCACCAATGATTAATTCAGAAGCTTGGCAGACAGTAGTGCTTTGCCTGCAACGGTGTCAATGGAAATTACTCAAGCATAGAGACTAATCTCAGATAAAGAAGCTGTGAGGAATAGTCACAGACAGAAGGCATGTAATATTTGGCTTTTAAGGACATACAGGTGAATTTTTAGTTCTTATCACTTAGCTAACACATCACAACATGAGCAAAGAACATATATATCCACACCATCACTTCTCTTCACAACATGATGTTGAGTTTTGTATTCTTAAAAAAAAAATAAAAAATATATATATATATACACACACACACATATATACATATATATATGCAATGTACTGTCTTTGTACCACAGAGAATTATTTTTAGGTCATATCCTCAGTAGTGGAAATTGGCATTTTCTGTGGAGCTATGATGATAACTTTTGTTCATAGCCTAGCCTCTTGTATTCACAGTTGTGCTCAAATAGCCAAAACAATATGGACATTAAACATGTGGTGTTTCCCAACACAAGGTAAACAGAGTTCAAGCTGATTGAGGTACATTCATTACATATGGAAAACGTTTAATCTAGCTGTTCCTACAAGAAAGAGATTGACAGAGGCAGAACTCAGTATGAGAGGGAAGTTTCAAAATTCTCATGCATTCTGGAAATCTTATAGGTTAATTGCCATCCGAAGTGTTGGACAGGTAGCACAGCCAGACATCCAAAGTGTGGACATCAAAAGCAACTTCAACCCATGTGAGCTGAATGTAAAGGAAAGCAGCAATAACATCTGAGAATTCAGGTTAAAGTGCCCATAGTATGCATTGCGATAATTTTAAGGAGGAAGTTAGAGAAACTGATAGAACTACTGTTTGTCTCTTTGTGTTTTCAGAGTCCATATGCTCTTATGCAGTTAAAAACCAACTTCCTAACATCATTACTATCAAGGTGACTTTGATTCTAGTTGTCCCAGTACTCTGTGGTTGGTTTCTGCAACACTTTAAACAGATAGGGGTGTGTGACTTTGTTTACTAGAGAAACCACTATTTTTTTGAACTATTTTTTGCCTGCTTTAGATCTTTGGAAGACAGTTCAAAGCCATCAATCCCTTTAAGGAAGGAACTTAGAAAGGTAAAAGAAAAAAGCAACATACCCACAGTGATAGGAAGGAATTAGATGTCAAGACTCTTCCTTGAATCATACAAGGCATAGATAATTCAGGATGCCTGCTATTTCCTGCAGGATAAAATGGGTAATTAGGTACATAACCATGTATAATTTTGAAATGTGGGAATTCTTTGTGACTTCTAAAAACCATCATGAAATCTTCTCATGTTTGTTGACTGTACTTCTTCCCCTAGATCAGAAGCCATTGCACTGTGTCTATAGATTACGTCATTCAATCAATAAAGAAGCCTTTGCATTTGAAGTTAGACCAAAAACTTAATAACTCTAAGCCTTGGTAAGTAGGACTCCAGTGCTTACTGGAATATCCCATTCCCATAATTGTCTGTGCTCAGTTTATTTTACATGATTTCATTAACTTTTAAGCGCATCTCCACTACAGGGCATAATAAAACAGTGTATTTTCAGAAAGGTCAGAAGAACAAAGTCAGATATATTGAGAAGATAATCAATAAATATGTCTATCCATGCAGTAATATTTAGCACTTCAGAGGATGAATGGAATTCTTTGGCATAAAACCTGAAATTAAGCTGGTTTTCCAAGCGTGAAATTTTCAGTTTTGCTTACTATCCCACTGCTTCTCATTGAAAAATGCCAATAGCCTAAGAATGCTACTTCATAACTTCTTAAGACTTTCCTTAGTATCATACAACATTTATTGATTGTAAGTAATTTTTAAATTATGGCTTTATAAACTCTTTTATTTGATAAAAGAAAAGATGGATAACTTTCCTTGTTTCTACCTAAAATGATTAGGATCAAAACTAATTTTCAGCACTTGTAATGTTCATAATTCAATATATGCAGTCTATTTTGGGATTAATATGATTTTTAAATGCTAATAGGAGATAATTTTGGCTTTGCTAGAGATTATTGTGTTGAAGACACTCCAGTTCTGATTCTCCATAACACATTGAGAACCTGCTATCATTCTTTGCTCTTTCGCATAAACAGAAAGCCTAGCCTACAGCACAATAGTAACAAGTATCATATAATGTAATACAGCTGCACAGCCTTATATGAGACCATCAAGAAGTGAATGAGTGTAGTGTTTCTGGGTAAAAACAAGGTGTATCACCAGAGTAATATGAGAGCTCAGGCTCAATACAGCATAGCAAAGCCAGCAGTGTTTTGGCAGCACTTTCTGTAGGAAACCTTGGGCGCCTGCCAGCTTGTGCACTTGAATGGAAAAAAACATCTTCTTCCTGTAGCATTTTAGGGATAGGATAGGATATAGGATATAGGACGGGATGGGACAGGATGGGACGGGACGGGACAGGACAGGACAGGACAGGACAGGATAGGATAGGATAGGATAGGATAGGATAGGATAGGATAGGATAGGATAGCCCAGCTAAGGTAGTACCTTAAAAACAGTAAAAAGGCCTGAAAGTACTGATTCCCAAATCTGAAGGCTCCAGCAAGAGAGGCCAGGGACACAAATCCTCTTGTGTGCATGATTTTGACAGAGAGGAAAGTAAAACTGTTTTGGCATGAGGATTCCTAAGCATAAATCTTGGGTAAATGCCAGCCGTCCAGCCTCACTGCCCTCAGACCTGGCTCAGCAAGCTGGACAAAACAGCTCCTAAGAAAGTGGGTGAATGCTTACCAGTCAGGTATTGACACGTTTTTGGCAGGCAAGATTTCTTCCTGAAAACTCTTGTAAATATTTAATTTTGAGGAATTTACATTCTCCAACAGAAGCTTTTAATTAAAGAATTTCTGTCAGGTTCTGTCAAACTCCTTTATACTTGGCACACTTGACCTATCATCAGTTCTCCTACTAGTTCTGATATATATGGCTCAAGTCAGTGCATTTAAAGTCACAGTCTCTTCTAACTCACAGTGTACCTCTGTTCAGTTTAAGTGTAGATCATTACATGTGCCATTTCCCACCTGTTTCTCAGGTGATAAAAAACAGGCACACATATTTTCTTGCAAAATATAAATATTATCTGCAAATGTTCGCATTGTTTGTTAATGTGGTTTGAAAAAAACAACAACCTGGCTTTGAATTTGAGGTTTTTTCTAATTAAGCAGAAATGAATACTGAAATTCAATAAAACCAAGTAGTAACTGGGGGATTGAGTGAGTCACTTTTTTATTATACTATAATCATGTTATATAGAGAGGCTTTCATGACCTTTAGGGCCACTTTAGAATCCAATAAACAGCATCAGGCCCAACTCTGTCAGCAGCAAATATTTTTATCAAGATAGTACTGTTACTGCCACTGTACTAGGCTTTTGTGCTTTTTAATGTCATTTTTGTCTAATCTAGAATTTTAAAATGTTCTAACATTTATTTTTATACCATACATTAAGCTGTTGCTTAGTGAAGTAAGTGCAACATTTTGTGTATATATATAGTGCATGGACTTGTGCCACTAACCTCATCTTGTTTCCATGGTTTTCTGTTGTTCTCCACATATCTGGTCTGTTTTTAAGTCATGTCTCAACATATCTTTAGGAGGAGGAATTATCAGGCAACAACAAACAGGCACTGAGGGACCTCGGACCTTAACATTGTATTGCTAGCTGTTTAACTGCAAACAGTCAGTTAAAACAAAAGACTGAGAAACTGAATGCTGGAAGTCTATGCTTCTGTCACCAATGCATTACGTGAACTGAGGCAAATTACTTTACCTCAATATAAATTGACATAGGAAAATTTACCTCAAAAGACTTCTGCAGAGACACAGGCAATTTTTTTTTCTTGCCTATTTCTGATGTGTTTTGATTTTGTTTTTGTTTTTTTTGGTAAAAACTCCTATTTGAAAATAGTTGGTTTACATTTGTTTGATAAACACAAAATCCAAATGGTCTTTAATGTCAAAGCTGGCTTGAAACTGAAAAAAATATTGGTTCTTTTTCCCAGTAAAATTACACTTTTAGAAAAAAGAATATCGAATGAACCATTTTCTGCTGGAAAAAATGCTTTGAAGAATTTTTTTTATCAGTTCTGGTACTATATATCTGAGATTTCTTCCCAGTACAGGCAAGCAGGTAGAGGATAGGAGAACCCATCCTTCAAATTATGCCAGAGGTGAATTTGGCTGCTATTGTTACCTTAGTTCACTGCTTAGAGAAAGAAAAACGCTAATGGTCCAGCTACTCTCTAAGATTCTCTCTACTCACTTCCAGAATTGTTATAATATTTCTCTATCTGGCTTACATAAGTGTGAAAACAAGCAACGAACATTGTAGACATTGTGTAATAAGAATCCAGATACTGAATTTATTTGTAGGCAAACAATCTTCAAATGTTAGAAAAGTGAAAAATTATATATCACGTAAATAAGAATCCCATTGAAAATCTGACCAAAAAATCTGCCAAAATAAACAACCAAGTGTCAGAAGATGTCATATTTCTCATATATTTTATTTAGGTTTGCCCTCTATGCTTGTGCATTTCTATTTCATTACCTTTAGCTGATATTTCTGGATGTCTTGTAGTCTATCACTGATTGCTACTTGTAATGTCACTGACATAGCGTTTCCTTTTCTAGAATGGAAACAATGGCACCAGTGACATTTTAAATGACAAGAAAAATGAAAAATATTTGAAAGGAAGAATTTTCATATATTTCTATATCTGAGCCTGTAATCCTGGCTTACACTGTTGGGACAGATATCAGTGCATGACATCTAGTGGTGGATGAAACAAATCCATCGATCTGTGCTATCAAGGAAAGATTCCTAAATTGACGCCTCTGCATGTACCTAGCACAAGGGAAAATTATTCTTGTCTAAAACCAAGTGATCATATAAGGCAAATTTATTCTTTATACATCCATGGAAAATACTTTCAGACAGACTTGCAGTCTGTTTTTTATTTTTAAGAGATCTGCTTTTTTTTTCATCATAAAGTTCTTTTTCCATTGAAGAAATTATTAGAAACCATTAATGGTTATTCAAGCAATAATCATAGAAAGATTGATTCAGAATAACATATACAAAATATAGGTTAGATAATAATTAGAAAGAGCTTTTTTTTTGCTTTTTTTTTTCTTTTTTTTTTTTTTTAATGTAAGCAGCGAAATTGTAAGCAGTGAAATGTTCTGAGGTAACACAGCAGTCCTGTTTTTTCCATAGAGGTATTCTCGACTTTCTTCACCTCCTCATATCTACATGATATTCTCCACTGTGAATTAGAGTAGGAATTTCAGCTGGATCGAGGAAGTACAATAACCAAATAATATCAAAGTATTCCAGCTTTAGACTGAAGTTTATTTGGAAAGATGGAGTAGCAGTGTAGAAAATATCTATTCTGGGGATATATAAAGCTTATCACATATCTGGTTTAACAAACTACACTTTTAAAAAAGTTTCCAAGCTTTCAGGCATCATACTTGGTCAGAGACTGCCTGTTCAACCACACTAGAGAGTTCATTTCAAGCTGTTGGTCAGTGTTCTCAGCAGAGGCAAATGTTTTATCTTTCTAAATTCCCTTCACTACCTTTTTTTTTTCTCCCTTCCCTTAACTCTCTTTTTCTCTCCTGAGTACCACTGCTCTTAAAAATGCTTTGAAGTTTCTTTTCAAAACTACTTTTACCAGTGAATTCACACTTTACTGGAAACTTTTTTCCACTTATATTTGTATTTTTTTCTATTCTAAATGAGAAGACTTCCCTGATTACAGAAACAAAACAAAACAAAACAACCCTAAACAACAAAATAACCCAAACCCCAAACAATAAAAAAACCACAAACACACAAAAAATCTCCAACCAAACAACAGAAAAAATGCAAACAAACAAACAAACAACACCAAACATAAAACAAACCCAAAACTTTCTCAAGCTTACAGTGAGGGAGACACTACAAGTTCTAAGTGGGGAAGGTAGAATAATATTTTATCTGGACAAAACAAGGTAATGCTCATAAGACAGTGGGTTGGATTATTTGAAATAAGTTTTGATATGAGTTCATCTGATAACAGAATGTTTAATGGAAATTCTCAGCCCAAACTATTAAAATCAGCACAAGCATCAACAACTGAAAGCTAGAGTCTTGTTAAAAAATTCTTAAGCAAATATTGCTGGATAGCACAGCCTTGCAATACCTGTTTTCCATTTATTTCTCTTACACAAAATGCATTTATGTCCTGTCAAAGTTAGCATGCTTGGAAAATAGTATATCAACAACTGGAGTGGTAATAATGTTTTTTCCTTTTGAACATTTGCATGCTAATGGTGGTTTAATTTCACATATTAAGCAACTGTAAGACAGAAAATGTTTCCAAGAGAATGCCCAGCCCTGGAGATACACTAGCTGCTTTCCATCAAAGACAATGAAGCAAGGGAGGTTTAGCAGGTACAGGAGGCATGTGACATTGTGGCCCTGTGTATGAATAAGTGTGGAAAATCAGGGCTGAGCTGGGTTGATAGAGGAAAGCAGCTGAGACTCAGATGATACTTGAACAAACATCTACATAAATAGGTATGGACATGAATATGAATTATCATTCTGAACTCTACCTCCTGTACCATATAGCCGCAATAACCATTAACCTTTTCTAAGATCTGAATACAAAGATCACACATTTAATGTAATGGCAAAGACATCACAGGGACAGAATGCAGCACATAAAGAACAGAAATTATCTGTGAAAAGACAGTGCAGAAAGGAATTTCTACTGAGCCTTCTTCAGTAACATTGACCTTTGAAGAGTCCTTAGTTTCACTGAGAGTTCATGCATTTGCTTAAGGAGTGTTATGGAAATATTTGTTATATAATGTGAAACAATAGGACAGAACTTGTTACTTTTGGTAAACAGTGATGTCCAATTCAGCTGCAGTGTGACTTTTGACTCATGCTTTTCCTGGTGCCTTTCCAAGACAAGGTACTAAGAACTCCTTATGGTGTCCTATTTAGAAAGGGGTAAATAAAATAAATATAGTCAAAAAGTGACTAACCTTTTGTACAAAACTACTCTGGTAACTGTTGCCATCACCCATTTGTACGATGGGGAACCGTAGCAAGACTGGGTAAGGGAGAATGAAGTCGTAACCCTTCATCAAAAATAAGCCAGAAAAAGCTTGATCCTGAAGGTCGCCCAATTTTCCTTCCTCGATCCACCCCCTCACACTCACACATGCACATACACAGAGTCTGTCTCTGGCTGTCTCCATGGTAACAGCAGCATGGGGATTTTGCTGCTGCTGCATGTTTTGAAAGCTGCCTTTGCTCAGGGAGCCACTCGCCCAGCCCTGCTGATGCTCAGGTGCGACTATATCACCTCCTGGAGACTCTCTCTGTGTCCAAAAGGCCACTAGCTGTTAGACACACTTGGCAACAGGACCCTGTGTGTGCTGCTGTTTCTTTTGGCTGTGAGTGGTTTAACAGGTGCTAAAGTGCTTTGTAACATTTGTACATTAGGCAGACAGATGAAGTGCATGCATGTTCATTTGTGCACGTAGCTACCAACTCAGGACAAAAAGTGCATAGTATTGTGAGTCCCTAGAAATAGGAGTGACCTGTTTTCAAAATTTGGAGAAGAGGTACATTCTTACTGAAGATGTTGCTGTTTACAGTGTCTCCAGGCAGCAGTCATACTATTTCCTACGCTCCCATAAATCCCCAAAGATATAAATGTCAACTCTGGGGCAAAGTGAAAGTCAAGAGTACAGAGAGCAAGCCATAATGTTGCCCACTTGGGGCTTTTGATGGAAGAACAAAGGAGCTAAACTCATATAGAAGTGGTGAAAGTCCTCTGTTGCACCAACTCCCATGGATGCTGATTAGAACTTTTACTATCTGTTAGTAAGCATCTTTCTGAGTTGGGAAGAAGAAGCCTGGTAATAAGTGCCATATTTATAAAACGATCATGGTTATAATCCTTCATAGAAGATACAGGAAGAAAGAAATCTGTTGTGTTCACTATTTTTTAGTAATACAACAAAATGTGTACCTGACGTAGTTCAATAACTTCTGTGCTAGATATTCCTCTTACACAGTGAATTTTTGCTTAGTGGTAGTATATTACCTATTATGTTATGTTAGCTAAACAATGTTATATAATTATCTTTACATCAATGCTGTTAATTAGTAATATATATATATTTTTCTTTTTAATGTTATACCTTCTAAAGTGGAGGAAAATCAGAACTGTTACACAATGGTAAGCTGACCATGCACCTAGAAATAGGAGAGATTTGAATATGTTTCCCAGTAGGGTGGTTCAGACTTTTAACATTGGGAGACAGAAAAAGAACACTGAGTGTCAAACACTGGGTCTTAGAACTTCAGTGATGCTAGCTGGAATTCCAAATTCTGTGGTTTTGACATAGTAAAAACAACAATAATAACATTTTTCATTCATAACTTCTACAACATGGATTGTGTATCCACAGTCATCAGTGAAATAAATTTACCTCTGTGATAGATGTTGGCAAACAAGCAGACCAGGTAAAAACTGCTTGCAGCACAAGAGAGAGGAAGACAAATTTTGGTCAAGGACTCAGGGACAAATCCTGCTGACAGTGAGATTGCTGTGGGCTCTTTAATATCCATGCATCACAGAAAGACCAATGCATAGTAAATGCCGTAGCATTCAATTTATTTGCTCTTTATATAATGTTTAAATGCTTCCCATAAAACATAATCCTTCCAATAGCACTTTTCCTCATTCACTGTCCTGGTGCAGGGATTCTTTTTTTTTTCTTTTTTCTGCATGTTAATTGTCCACATCAGTCTTTTGCCTATTTCTTTCACATATACCTTTACAATTTCAACTGTTTTCCTATAGAAGATGCTCATATCCAGTCAGTCAGTAAAGGTAACTAACTAGCCTATGCACTACCTCTTTTCCTCTTTTTTCACCTCTCTACTCTGATACCTATTATTGAAAGCAAGTTAGGAAATACTTGTCCGGTGCTTAAAGAGCCAGGTCAGTGTTTCATATTCATATGTTCAAATTAATATTTGTCTCAAAATCTTCAAATCATAGCTGTTCATTTGATATGTTTCTATTAGTATTAAATCTCTCTTGCATGTTTTGTCCACTGGGGCCAATATTATTCAATATATTCATTAATGATTTAGATGAGGGAATTGAGTGTGCTATCAGCAAGTTTGCTGATGACAGTAAGCTGGGAGGAGTGGCTGACACGCCAGAAGGCTGTGCTGCCATCCAGCGGGACCTGGACAGGCTGGAGAGTTGGGCGGCGATTAACCTGATGAAATTTAACAAGAGAAAGTGTAGAGTCCTGCATCTGGGCAGGAACAACCCCAGGTTCCAGTATAGGCTGGGGAATGACCTATTAGAGAGCAGTGTAGGGGAAAGGGACCTGGGGGTCCTAGTGGACAACAGGATGACCATAGCCAGCACTGTGCCCTTGTGGCCAGGAAGGCCAATGGCATCCTGGGGTGTATTACAAGGGGGGTGGTTAGTACATTGAGAGAGGTTCTCCTTCCCTTCTACTCTGCCCTGGTGAGACCCCATCTGGAGTATTGTGTCCAGTTCTGGGCCCCTCAGTTCAAGAAGGACAGGGATCTGCTAGAGAGAGTCCAGCGTAGGCCAACTAAGATGATTAAGGGAGTAGAGCACCTCCCTTATGAGGAAAGGCTGAGGGAGCTGGGTCTCTTAGCTTGGAGAAGAGGAGACTAAGGGGGGACCTTATTAATGTCTATAAGTATATAAAAGGTGATTGCCATGAGGATGGAGCCAGGCTCTCCTCGGTGGCAAACAATGATAGGACAAGGGGTAATGGGATCAAGCTGGAACACAAGAGGTTCCACTTAAATTTGAGAAGAAACTTCTTCTCAGTGTGGGTGACAGAGCACTGGAACAGGCTGCCCAGGGAGGTTGTGGAGTCTCCTTCCCTGGAGACATTCAAAACCCACCTGGACATGTTCCTGTGTGACCTCATCTAGGCGTTCCTGCTCTGGCAGGGGGATTGGACTAGATGATCTTCTGAGGTCACTTCCAATCCCAGACATACTGTGATACTGTGATACTGTGATTACACCTTTCAGTTGCATGTTATCATTAGAGTCAAGTAATCTTCCTGAGTCAAGAGACACCCTTTAATAAGATTATTATTCCATTGATCCCCAAACCCAAAGAAGGCATGAGGCTATAGTTACATTTAAAAAATCAACATCATGGTTAATTCAGTGTATGAATAGTGAGGGATTTTTTTTTTTTTCACTGCTTTGTTTGTTTAATTTTTTTAAAACTGTGGCTTTTTGTGAATGAGATCATTAGAGAAATCTCATTATTAAATTCTATATTACAAAAACAGCTGAGAATTGAGGAAGTTAATTTAAACAAAAAGTAGAGAGCAAGAGAGATAGATTTCACTGATGTAGGACCACTAAAAAGTGCCTGGACTCTGAACAGGAATGTAGCGATCGTGGATTTTGGCATGAAATAAAGAAGTAAAATCTAAAAGACAAAAAAAACCCCAACCAACCAAACAAACAAAAAAACCCTTGCAGCCATTGCATTATTGCATTTGACTTTCTAATAACGTTAATCTCAGAGGAGAGCAGAGATGAAAATGAGAAAGGGTGCACTTGTGATGCAGTCATTCTTGCTGTCATCACCTTTATGGCTTTTCAGCAGGTCACAAAAAGACAGGCCAGCAGAATATGAATGAGATATGATCATGGGCCCAGCAAGTAAATAGGACGCATCAGACCTCCCTGTTCGGGTCCTAATAGCTTTTTCCACCTTAGTAATCTCTCGCTGTAAAGAAAAAAAAAAAAAAAAAAGGCAGGACAAACTGAAAAAAATTATCCTCCATCACCATACTCTGTCTCTACCCGCCCCCCTTTGATTGTTGTTCTGAAGGACTTCAGAATACTAGAATATTTAATAGTCAACAGGGATTTCATGAAGTAAACCCTTCTTGGAGTGAGATTTACTCCCATCAGCTAGACTTCTGGATTAAATATATAATGTCACTCAGTTCTGTGTGAAAATATCTGACAGATAGGCATGAGGTGTGGGGGGAAGGGTTAAAGGGAAAAATAATTTAAACAACGGATATTTTCTCCCATAATTATGTATCTGAAATTCATTAAGAGATAGGTGAAATGCAAATGTTACTACTCCCATTAAATTCAAGGGAAAATCTGGACAACAAGTTTAGGTAACTGAATCAAGGCTGTTTCAGAATGTCAGAGTAACATTTATAACACATTATACTTTGCTGGATCACGTTAGCTCTTAGTCTCTACTGCTGATGGCCTTGTCCATTAATTGGAAGTAGAAGAGGCAGAACTATGGACTTCACTGAATTAAGCGTGTACCCAAAAATCAGCTCTTCATTGAGTGCTTGAGATACATGTGATTAAAACATTGCATATACTTTTAAATAATAAATAAATAAATACATTTATTTTGCATCTTCAAATTACTTGAAATAAGATACTTGAATAAAACTTTTTTTTTTTTTTTTGAGATTTGTTTTACTTGATTGATCAAGAAGATAGTGATTTTGAAAAAAAAAAAAAAAATTATTCTTTTGCAATGGACATTGCCCTTGGGTTTTTGGATCTTATATGTTTGGACAACGAGGATTAAGTTGTTTGACAAAATACTTTTTTTGGACAATGTGAGTATTGAGTAAGGTGATTCCTGCAGGATGAGAGTCAAATCAGTTTAACCTAATTCTAGGGAAAATAGATTGGTGAGACTGATCTATATTTTAATAAAAAGCATTCTTCAGTGCTGTTTCTTATGCTCACTGGCTGAAACTAAGAGGACTTAATACTATCCACGTCGCACAACCAAAGGCTAAAAAATATGAGGTTTATATTTAAAATACAGGTATCCTATTCAGCCTAAAAACTTGAACATGATCTATTCACTGTTTAGAATGTGTAAATAAGTCCTTTGTCATACTCTATTTCTAATGGATCCAGTTTTTAGCAGGAGAAGTAGAAGCATATTGATCTTTCCTGATGCACTCAGTGCAAGGCACAGCTGGGAGTGGGAACAGAATTTACCAATTCCCTCTTCTATGAATAATTGTCTCTGCAACAATGTTGAAAGCCATAATCTGATTCTGAAATCATCTTCAATTAGGTTGTATGTATGTATCACTGTGTTCTAGGAAAATATTATTTGAACCACTAACTTTGCCTGTATTTAATACTGTCTGTTTATACTTTTTGTTTTCCTCCTTCAGTTTCATCTCCACATTTCTGATATAAATTAGATAACAATAATCTCTTTGCCTTCCTTCCTTCCTTCCTTCCTTCCTTCCTTCCTTCCTTCCTTCCCTCCTTCCCTCCTTCCCTCCTTCCCTCCTTCCTTCCCTCCTTCCTTCCTTCCTCCCTTCCTTCCTCCCTTCCTTCCTTCCTCCCTTCCTCCCTCCCTCCCTCCCTTCCTTCCTTCCTTCCTTCCTTCCTTCCTTCCTTCCCTCCTTCCCTCCTTCCCTCCTTCCCTCCTTCCCTCCTTCCCTCCTTCCCTCCTCCCTTCCCTCCTCCCTTCCTTCCTCCCTTCCTTCCTCCCTTCCTCCCTCCCTCCCTTCCTTCCTTCCTTCCTTCCTTCCTTCCTTCCTTCCTTCCTTCCTTCCTTCCTTCCTTCCTTCCTTCCTTCTTTCCTTCCCTCTCCTCTTAGTTAAAACTATCCATATCCAAGGAATTACAACTGCAAGAGTATTTTCTGGCCCAGAGTTTAGATGCACCAAATGCATCACTGTAATCTTTTATCACGTTTAATCATATTTCAAGGAACTGAACTTGTAAAGGCTGAAGAAAAAAAAAAAAAAAAGGTATATTACCCTTATTCTAAGTTTATATCTGCCACCTACACCTGTTCTACTTCAACACCCGCCCTCCAGCACTGTCAGAGCAAGACTGAGGCATGAAAAAATAACTGCAGTATTGTGACAACTACTTGATAAAAACTTCTAAGTTACTTGATTTAGGCCCTAGCAATCTTTCTTACTGAGTTTAAAAGAAATTACTTTATCTATTGCATGATGGCACAAAGAAGTTTCACATACAACTTCAATGGACAGGATGCCCATTTTGTAGCAGTAATATCTCATATCTAAACCTGTTTGATTTTCTGTTCTTGAGTTGCCATTGAGAACTTACATAGCCCCATCTTTTTGCCTTTCTGAATTGTGCAATTTGCAAGAAAACTGTAGTGTCCATTCATGTCCTCCCAAAATATAGAAATTCAAGCAACCTACTAGTACATACATATCACAGTGTAGCCTGAAGACAAATTTTATTTATCCTGTGATACGTAAGAACAAATCTTTTCTCCCTCAAATCACATTCTTGAACCAATCTCTTTTGACCCATATTTCTTTTGTAGAGATATGTACAGAGTATTTCAGAGTGAGGACCAAAAGAAAAAAAAAATTAAAATAAATAAAATTTAATAAGAAGTAACCTTTGGTATTGAAATCATTTACTTTGGAGTGATCTGGATTTATAGCATGTTCACGTGGTTCAAATGTAGCAGTGGTAATGTATAGGCATATACTTTCAGTACGCTTTATGATGTTGTGGTGAAAAACATTTAAAAGCCTCTGTTCATAGAAGACCCTGGGTAAGTTCCAACAGAGAAAAATTCAGTTTGATATAAATACTTAGCATGAACAAGTTTGAGATGAACTGTAAACAGTTTTATTGTAATATTAGAGGTACAAATCCTGAACTGCAATGTAGGGAAAGAACTGCTGAGTTAATATTTCTGAGTAAAACTACTACATTCAGTGATAACTGTGTTTCTTTTGATAATAATAATTGTTACTGACAAGTGTTTGGATAAGATCTAAAGAAATATATACAGTGAAACTATAAGCTTTGATTTTTTTGATGACTCTTTTAATCTGAGAATTTCTCCCTGAAATGTAATACTTGAGGTTTGTAATTCAGTATTAACCTGTTCTAAGTATCAAAAATAAACATGCATAATCCAAGTATCCAAACACATCTGAAATGGTGAATGCTATAGTGCTTAATATATATTCAGCAAAGTCTTTCAGATTTTTCGATGAACAACTTTCAGTCAACTTATTGATTACATACAGATATCTAAGAAATATGGGTAAAACAAGGCTGGTTTTCAAATAATTAATTCATCAAAACAGGGGTGTTAAATTCATAACATTAATCATAAAGAGTAGTTTGAATAATTTGACCTGAAACACATTATTAAACAGGGATACATATTTTAAACCAATATATCTAATTAAAGGTGATTTAACCACTGCTTGTTAAAAAATAATCCATTGACAATTGTCCTATCCTGTTGAATGAATCAACATAATGAGCAAATCCTGAAGAAAAAGGAGCCATCATTTATCATTACAACAATACACTGTATGTGTAAGAATGATAACTTGATCTTAGACCCATGTCAGTTTTACAACTAATGTATTAAAGAAAATGGAAAAAATAATTGTAATAATAGAAAGAGCAATCATTTAAATGTTATTCAAACAATGATTAATCATGGAAAAATTACTACATCAACAAGTCGCTGTTCATGTCAGGCATTTTGAAATACTCAAAGGAACTGAGGAGCGTTCTTCTAAGAAGGTGACATGGCCGACAGCCCAGCTGAAGTGCCTCTACACTAATGCACACTGCAAGGGCGACAAACAGAAGGAGTTTGAAGACATCGTGCTGCTAGAAAGTCACAGCTTAGTGGCCATTACTGAAACTAGGTGGGACAGATCCCACGGCTAGAGTGTCGCTATCAATGGCTACAGGTTGTTTGGAAGGGACAGGTGAGGAAGAAAGGGTGAAAGGATTGTTCTTTACATCAAGAGATGGATAGAGTGTGAAGACCTGTCTCTGAAGAATAGCAATGAGCAGGTTGAAAGCTCATGGGTAAGAATCAGAGACCTAAACAGCAAAGGAAATTTTGTGGCTGGTGTCTACTACAGGCCACCCAGTGAGGGAGACACTACTGATGAAGCCTTCTTACTCCAGCTACAGGAGGCATCATGCTCGCAGGCTCTTCTCCTGATGGGGGACTTCAGCTACCCTGACATTTGCTAGAAAAGTAGCAGGGTGAGCTGTAGGCAATCTAAGAGACTCCTAGAGTGCATTCAGAATAACTTCCTAAACCAGGTAATAGACAGCCCGACCAGGGGGGATGCGATACTTGGACTTGATGGTCACCAATGCAAGTGAGCTAATCGGTGACGTCAAGAAGGAAGGCAGCCTGCTGCAGTGATCATGCGCTCATAGGGTTTGCAGTCCTGAGGGATGTGGGAAAGGAGAAAAGTCAGGATCCTGAATTTTAGGAAAGCCAACTTCCAGCTCTTCAAGGACTTAGTCAACAGAACCTGCAGGAAACTGCCCTCAAGGACAAGGAAGCAGAACACAACTGGCAGATCTTTAATGATGCTTTCCATAGAGCACAAGACCTCTTGATCCCCAGGTGCAAGAAATCAGGTAAGGAAGTAAAGAGACCAGGATGGCTGAGTTGAGACTTGCTGGTCAAACTAGAGGGCAAGAAGGAAACGCATGGGCAATGGAAGCAGCGACAGGTATTCTGAGAAGAGTATAGGGACACTGCCTGCTTGTGCAGAGATGGGGTCAGGAAGGCCAAGGCGCAGCTGGAGCTGAACTTGTCAAGGTATGCAAAGGATAACAAGAAGTTCTTCTATGGGTATGTCAGCCATAAAAGGAAAGTAAAAGAAAGTGTACCCACCTGATGAGCAAGACTGGCAAACTGGTAATAACAAATGAGGAGAAGGCTGAGATACTCAATGATTTCTTTGCCTCAGTCTTCACTGGCAAGCTGTCTTCCCACATGTCTCAAGTAGATCAACTGCAGGACAGGGACTGGGGCAGCAAAGTTCCTCACACTGTAAGTGAAGATCGGGTTTGTGAGCATTTGAAGAACATGAACACAAAGAAATATGTGGGACCTGATGAGATGCATCCCAAAGTCCTGAGGGAACTGGCTGATGTAGTTGCCAAGCCACTCTCCATGATATTTGAGGAGTCTTGGCTGTCAAGTGAAGTCTCTGGTGACCAGAAAAAAGTAAACATTGTACTCATTTTTAAAAGGGATAGAAAAGAGGACCCTGGGAACTGGGAACCCTGGGAACAGACCCTCCTTGAAGCACATGAAGGACAGGGCTTTACCAAGGGCAAGTCCTGCCTGACCAACCTAGTGGCCTTCTACAATGGAGTAACTACATCAGTGGACAAAGGGTGGGCTATGGATGTCACCTATCTAGACTTCTGTAAAGACTTTGACACAAGCCTCCACAACATCCTTCTCTTTAAACTGAAGAGATATGGATTTGATGGGTGGACTGGTCAGCAGATGTGGAACTAGCTGGATGGCCACATCCAGAGAGTAGTGGCCAATGGCACAATGTCTGGATGGACACTGGTGACAAGTGGTGCTTCTCAGGGGTCCGTACTGGGACCAGTAAGTAGATCGAGAGAGGTTCTCCTTCCCCTCTACTCTGCCCTGGTGAGACCCCATCTGGAGTATTGTGTCCAGTTCTGGGCCCCTCAGTTCAAGAAGGACAGGGATCTGCTGGAGAGAGTTCAGCGTAGGCCAACAAAGATGATTAAGGGAGTGGAGCATCTCCCTTATGAGGAAAGGCTGAGGGAGCTGGGTCTCTTAGCTTGGAGAAGAGGAGACTAAGGGGGGACCTTATTAATGTCTATAAGTATATAAAAGGTGATTGCCATGAGGATGGAGCCAGGCTCTCCTCGGTGGCAAACAATGATAGGACAAGGGGTAATGGGATCAAGCTGGAACACAAGAGGTTCCACTTAAATTTGAGAAGAAACTTCTTCTCAGTGTGGGTGACAGAGCACTGGAACAGGCTGCACAGGGGGCTTGTGGAGTCTCCTTCCCTGGAGACATTCAAAACCCACCTGGACATGTTCCTGTGTGACCTCACCTAGGCGTTCCTGCTCTGGCAGGGGGATTGGACTAGATGATCTTCTGAGGTCCCTCCCAATCTCAAACATACTGTGATACTCTGATACTGTGTGAATTAATTATATAGACAGTGGGATTGAGTGCATCCTTGGCAACTTTGCAGATTACTCCAAGCTGAGTGGTGCACTTGACACACCTGAGGGATGGGATGCCATCCAGAGAGAGACCTGGACAAGCTTGAGAAGTAGGCCCATGAGAAGCTCATGAGGTTCAACAAGGCCCAGGTGCCAGGTCCTGCACCTTTGTCAGGGCAACCCCTGGAATCAATAGAGTCTGGGGGATGAAGGGATTGAGAGCAGCCCTGCCAAGAAGGACTGAGGGTACTGGTGGATGAAGGATTGGACCTGAGCCAGCAATGTGTGCTTGTAGCCCAGAAGGCGAATAGAATCTTGGGCTGTATCAAAAGAAGTGTGGCCAGCAGGTCAAGAGAGGTGATCCTGCCTCTCTACTCTGTGCTGGTGAGACCCCACCTGGAGGACTGCATCCAGCTCTGGAGACCTCAGCACAGGAAAGACACACACCTGTTGAAGAGGGTCCAGAGGAGGCCACAAACATGATCAGAATGATGGAACACCTCTCCTACAGGGACAGGCTGAGAGAGTTGGAGTTGTTCAGCCTGGAGAAGGGAAGGCTCCAGGGGGACCTTATTGCAGCCTTTCTGTACTTAAAAGGGGCCTACAAGAAAGATAGAGACAGACTTTTTAGCAGGGCCTGTTGCGATAGGGCAAGGGGAAATGGTTCTAAAGTATAGGAGGGGAGATTCAGGCTAGACATAAGAAATTTTTTACAATGAGGGTGGTAAAATACAGGAACAGGTTGCCCAGAGAGGTGGTAGCTGCCCCATACCTGGAAACATTCAAGGCCAGGCTGGGCGGGGCTCTTAGTAGCCTGATCTAGTTGAAGATGTCCCTGCTTGTTACAGGGAGATTGGACTAGTTGAACTTTGAAGGTCCCTTCCAATCCAAACTATTCTATGATTGTATGATTCTATGAAATCATTTAGGTAGTTCTTTTGACCTATGTAATTATTGCATGAAACTAGGATTTATGTAAATATTCCTCAAGCAATTTAATTTTAGTAGTGTCAAATAATAAAGTAATCACAGGTTATAAGTGGAGCAGTGACTTTTTCACTTACAGGAAATAAAATAGAACTTTTAAAAGCATCTAGAAATACATAACTAGCATTTATGAGCAATAACAATTAATTACAGTTAAGGGTCATATAAGGATAAACATATGCCTCCAACACACATTTATTTCAGCCTTCTGTAAGCCTGAAGTGGTTTGTTGAAAAATGGCAGCAGTAATTCTGTAAGACATGCTGTGTGCCATGGGAATGTTAGGAGGAGTTCTGGAGTTATGAAGAAGGTAAAATGTGAGAGTATAAAATGGAAACAATAGTGCATCTCTATGTTTTTGTGTGGTAGTTATACATGTACATATATATGAGTGACAATTTACTGTAGAATAAAAATAGTTGTTTGCTTTTTTTTTTCATTAATTTGTTTTATTTGTTTTCTCAAAGTTGATCTTTCTGTGATTTCTGATTTCTGGATGAGACTTTAAGCAACCTGATCTAGTTGTGTGTGATCTAGGTGTCTCTGCTCATTGCAAAGGCATTGGACTAGATGAGCTTTGAAGTTCTCTTCCCACCCAAACCATTCTATGTTGCTATGAAACTATGATGCTATGATTCTACGATTTTTTTTTACCTCTTGTTCCTTTTATGCAATCAAATAACAAAAATTGTTTGAAAAATTACTAAGTAGCAAAAGAACACAAAATTAATATTTTAGTCTGTCTTTCAGTGCATTTGAGTTAGTCTCTGGCCAGTTTTGTATGCTCTAGGGAAGACAAAACAAATATCCAAATCCCACAAATGTATAGCTTTTGGATTAAAAACTGAGGAGTGCCTTCAAGTTTGGGGGACCGAAAAAAAATTATTATGAAATTCATTTTAGCCATTTCTACTGTATAACCTATATATATATGTATATATACGTAAAGTGCATGGATATGTATACAGATTACATAAGACCTGTGTATATTCACTATAGACGTATGTGTGTATCTAGTGTGTGTGAAAGAGAAAGAGAAAAAAGCCCTCAAAAAAGCAACATTTTTTTTCTGAAATAAGTAGAAAAATAGTTAAATCAGTAGTGGTAGTGTGCACTAACACATGCTAATAATTTCAATGAATGATTGCTTTTAGGATTCAGGATTGCTCTTTCTGCTTGTCTCCCTGATTAAGTTCCTTTCTTGCCTTCTTTAAAATGACTGGCACACTTGTAGTTGAAAAACTTGCCCTGTGCTCAGTCTGTTAACTTCCTAAAATTTCATGTCAATTTGCAAAGTAAATGTGGCTGTCTTGTGACAGGTGTAGCAGAAATATACAGAAATTATGCCAGAGAAAGAGAAATACTAGATAACTAGGTATTTGAAAAGTGATTTAAATCACTTGGATAGTTATGTATACAGTATGCCTTCACTATTTACCTCTTATTTTGTTCTATTTCTCTGTGTGTATGCAAAAATTGGATAAGACTACATCTTCAAACATTTTAAGAAAAAAAAAAGTCCTATAACAGTTACAGTGCCTTTGTTAATGAGGTTAAAAGAACGTATGGATGGTAATTTGAGAAAAGCAGAAATGTCAAGTGTATCCCCTGTTCTGTACCTGAAACAGAAATAGGATACTACCCTATGAGAAGGAAGTGGGCATGGAAAATTATTTATAACAAAAGAAGTGGCAACAGATACTAAACTTAAAGAATTTCAGATCTGTAGGCATGAACAATATGTAACTGAAGAGCTACAATTAACTACCTTTACAGCTCCGTGGAAAATTAATATTAATATTTAGTAAGTATTGGAAAACTGGAGAAAATAAAAAGAGCTAGAAGACTTTAATTTCCATTCCATTAAGAGATAAGAGAAATGGGAAGCTACAGGCTGGTTAGCCTGGAAAAGTAGTTGGGTCAGTAATTCATGACTCTATTGAGACATTTGCGCATATCATGCTCTTAGATTTCTTTATTTTCCCAGCATCTTCAGGGCATAATGTCATGATTATCAAAACACAGTCCACCGGTGGTACAGGCATACAATGGCATTTCTGTTGAGTTTAAAATTAGAGTACAAGATGAGGTGGTTTTGTTGTTGTTGTTGTTGGTTTTTCTTTTTCCAGAATTTGTCTTGTACATAAGAAGAAAATAATAATAGCTTGTGTTGTGGTTTACCATAAAGATGGAATGGATTCAGAAAAAAAAAAAAAAAGCTCTGCCATAAAGTTTTGTCATTCAAAGTTACCTTTTCTTTTTTGACTTACCTTTTATTTTGTGTGTGTGTGTTTGGTTTCTGTTGTTTTTGTTTATTTGTTTGTTTGTTCTGTTGTTTGGTTTGGTTTGGTTTGGTTCAGTTTGGTTTTTTTAGGGAGTAACTCCAGGGAGTTACCAGAAAGGATTATATGTATTATATAAGAACTATCAGTTTTGCCTTGGGTTTATACCTAGCAGTCCAGATGTTTTCAACACTCTGATTGCCAGAAATAGATCCTATGATTATGTAGACATCATCCATGTAACTTCCTCCTGTGCCTGTGCCCATAAAATGTTATGGTGCACAAGTTTTTAGATGTGGTGTGAAAATCTCTCTAGATTATCTGTTTGATTTGCCTTGCTTATATACTTAGGTTTATATTGTTCACTTAATTTAGAGTGAGACAGGAACTTCCTCCTTGTTTAGACTGATAAAGCTCTAATGCTGATTTTGCTTTCAGTTCATAACCTTTCTCTAAAATATAGGATATAGTAAACTTCTTATAATCATATGGATATCACCTCTTAAGAACATCCCAGGCTTTTTTTTCTACAGATTTTTCCCTCAAAATCTACTAAGAATATAGAAGGGCAAGCTTCTCCGTCATAATAAGTACAGCAAACATTGTGGTAAATGAAAAAAATAGCATGTTCATATGTCTTTTTGATGATACTTGTGTTTGTTTCTTAACAGAACACCAACCGAACATAGACAGGAAGTAATGTCACAGCTATTCCAAGTCCTTACTTCAAATTTTGTCGAGCAAGAATCTAGCTTAATTAAACATTTTAGACTTACTGAATTGCATGACATACATAAGTGATCACTAATGGTGAAACTATCTGATCAAATGGCTCCTCCTGGCCTTAAGCACATCTGAATGAAGCATTTAATGTGCTGCTTGAATGAGGGAAGAACATTTCCACACAGAAGCAGGGTCTAGTTGATGAAGAAAAGTCAGATCTGAGACTTACTCTTTAAGCATCTAAGGTCTTTGTTTCTCTGCTATCTAAATTGAGAACACTTTGTCTAGTTATATTGAGAAGTTTTTATTTTGATTTGTTTATCAAACTTTTCAGCTCCACTTTCTTCCTTATTCTGTTCTAATTTAATGCCAGCAAACTTAAAAACCTGTTCTAAAGAGAAAACTTTTCTTCTGTATAAAACAAGACAGAGTTATCTGGTTTTGGTACTTTTTATTACCACTAAACTGCCTTGAAGGATCATCAGGGAGGAATATTCACCTGACCCAGCTTTATATATTTAGTGAGCTATAGTGGTTGCTTAAAGTCAGCACATATGAACACTTGCTTCTGTTTCTCCAAGTTCAGTGACTGAAATATAAAGCAGCACCTGACATTTGATGGATTCAGTCAGTGGTGGATATTTAATTGTTGCAAAAACTATGTGTGTGATATAAATGAACAGAATTATAAGAATATGTAAAAGAAGAAAGGAATCTATTTCTTGTTAGTATCTAGATGCGCAAATCTTCTCTTCTGAATTTTCTGGGAGAAATCAGCTCATTCCCCAAAGTTCTCTCTAGTTCCACTCTAAATAGTAAGTATAATAAGTATAAAAAATAAAAAAAAAATTGTGGGTTTTTTTTTTAAATTAAAAAAAGCCTATTTTTTAGTTATGCCTTTGCAAATTCACATGTTAAATAACCATCATAACAGCTGTGATCCTTTGTGATCCTTTGTCCTTGGCAATTATCAGAGAGTTTGTCTGCAAATTTTGATTATTTTTATTATTTTTTAACAAAACTGGCTATATGGCCGAATTCTGTGTAAGTGAGACTTCCTTATAGCATCCATGAAAGGCACTGATCTACAGTGGAGCATTTCAGTATTCTGCAACAAAGCACTTCCAGGAAATACTTGCAAACAAAGCTTAGAAGCCATCCTAGACAATAATCAAGAGATCTCTGTAAAAGGCAACACACATTCTTTTTACTCTCTTTCTGTTATGTACTTTTTGTTCATTAAGCTAGGACTTGAAAAGTAGCAAAACTAGACATTATAGGTGAAGCTAGAGCAGGAGGGTACTCATAACAAAATTATGAACATGTTCAAGTTCTATTCTCTCTCAGATCTTTAACCTCTGCACATTGAGGTCCCTTTCATCAATTCAGCTGCACGCAAAAGAAAGCACCATGATCTATTTTATCTATTTTTAAAAGGCATAAGAGATGATTTAATGCTGTCATACATTAATTAAATGATCCATTTTCTCAAAGGTGATTCTTCATATGGAAAAAAAAATTCTTTAATATGTAAGTATTATATCATTTACACTGAAAAGCATCGTATCAATGATGAAATTGAATTACAGAGTGACTGAGGTCAGACTAATTCCTTCTGTCAATATTCTGAAATATAATTTCAGTTCAAATTTGAACCTCTGTTTTTGATTTGGAGATTAGTTAGAACCCATGTCCCAATTTAAATCTACATTTCTATATTTTTGAACTAATTTCTAATACAGCTGTCATCAAGTAAAATGAATGAACAATTGAATTTTTAAAAATCATATTCACAGTTCTGCCTGTTTCTATCACTTCAAAGTATTCGAAAAATATCATTTAGGAAAATAGTTTTCCTTGATCTCCAGTCTACAGAACCTCACAGGTATTTGATTTCAGGTCTGATCATAATGTAAACCCTATTCTAATCCACATCTATAAACTGCAGCTTAGTTTTTCATTTGTGAGGTTGCTATTCCATCGTGAGGATTCTATTGTGGTGGTGGGTAGTCTTGAGGCAGTCTTAGAACAAGTTAACCAATATAATTTTTGTTTATATAGAAAGGATTAAAAATAAATTTACTGACCAAAAAAAAACCACCAAAACCAAAAACAACCCCACAACCAAAAACAACCCCAAAAGATAACTGAGGAATTTGGATGCTGCTTCTTATTTATATAAGCATATAATTATAATAAGAATTTCCACTTTTTCAACAGAATAATTAGAGATACCTCAGAGAAACTTAACATTCTGCATGTCTTTCTTCTTCAAAGATAAGCCATAAAGTAATGGAATAAGGTGTAGCCATCTCCTTGTGAGGAATACGGGGAGTTGTAAAAATCTGAGAGAACATGTGCTTTTTTGGAGCCACTAGGTAGAATTTCTGACCCTAGTCGAAAGAAGAGTATCCATCTCCCTCTGGGAAATAAAACTTCAAGCACAATACTCCTGATCACTATTCTTTATGTTCAATATCTTCTAAATTAACATGTTGTCCTTCCTTTTACCCAAATGATGAAACAACAAACTTTTATTGACAGAAAAACTAAAGCTATACATGAATAGAAAAGTTGTAAAGAGTATTTTTACAGTCCTTGTAAACTGAAAGAACTATTTATAAACTGAAACTTATACATTTTGTGTTAAAGCTTTTAAAATAATTTGCCATACATTGAAAAGAAAATTTGTTGAGGTGGTGCTTATTCTCAAAAACAATAACAGTGCAATTCTTCATTTTTTGTTATTTGAAATAGAAATTTTAAGACATAATTTGGGAATCTGAAGTATGTAATTTTTGTCTTTTTTAATATTAGTTATTCTGTATCAGTTTGTGGTATTGAGAAGTACCTCAAGAGGGACAAATTTCAGTGATGCAGAAGTATTTCATGACTCACAGTCATGGTTTGATGGGCTAATGAATTTAGATAACAAATCTGTGAAGAAACATTTCATCTGCTTGTAGCTGGATAATTACATATAATTAGTTTTAATATAGATAGAAATAATTCCTACAGTGGATTTTTTTAAATATAGAAGAATTTAGTAAAACAGCTGACACATCTTCTGTGACAGAAATGTCCAGTGGTGATACTTTAGACTGCAGTGAATTCTAAGATGAAAGATTTTGTCTGAAATTGAATACTGGTATGCTGGATGCATCCCTGTTTTAAATATATATATACAAACATACAATTATGATTTATTCTCCCTTCAGCACTGAAAGCTTTAAGTCATTACCATGGAAACTGTTTGCATCAGAATGCTACTTTTCTGTCCAGCTATTTCAGTATCATTAAATTCTTGCTAATACCTTATTATTCACTCTCTTTTAGGCCCATATGCATTTCAGTATCTAATTTACTTAACAAATTGTATGTGACAAAAGAAAAAAAACTTATAGTACAATAAACAACACTATTAATTACTCTGTGGAGCAGGTTGCCGCTGTGTTTGTCAGCAACATTATGCCTTCAAAATGATGGCATCCAGTAATTAAGTATGAACATATTATATTATTAGGACATATATCCTTTCTTACATTTATTTATAACAAAGAGAAGTGAAGCTGCATTTATTATAGCTATGGCCTTTATCCTGCTAAAACAAAGCAAGAGGAAAAGAAAAAGGCATTCAGCCTTGGAAAATATAAGAAAAAATATGTCACTATGGTAACCAAAATGTCATTTGTTATACTTTACTCATTAGGGCATTGGGGGTTACTTTATTAAAATATAGGAAAAAAGTCCTCTAAACTTAGGAAGTTCATTAGTTACAAAATATTTCTTTCTGGCAGGGAAATTCGGATGGTTACAGTTTGGGGCTGTATCTTAAACCTCTTATTTACATGATAAAGTCCTCATTCATGTACGAATTTTCATTCCTGTTATGAAGTCTTCCTGGTTAAACTCTTCCTACACAGAAGACACTGGGATCAAATTCTGATCTTGGAAATAACAATTTTTTAAAAATGTAACTCAGCTGTAATTGTCTTCAGGATCACACTAAAGTAACCAAGATGGGATGTTGACCTCTGCTGGAGAGAAACTGGCTTCAAGTTTGCTGTATAGTGAATATTACCTATAATAGAAAGACTGTCAGTTCCTTAAGCAGTGTTCTGTAAGCTATGAAAATACATTTACACTGGAAACAAGTTGGATTGCGAGTTCTGGTATCTGGGTGTGCAGCTAAAGAAATTGGGAAGTGAAATCTTTGGCAAGAAAAAGAAAATGCACCAAAATGTTAGAATTTGCTTTTGAGAGTGTTCAAAAACCTTATGAGTTTAATGTGCCAGATTTATTCTGCTCTAGCATGTACCCTAGCAATGACAGAATGAAAATGCAGTGACATTGGACGAGCTTACATGATTGGGCCCCTCAGTTCAAGAAGGACAGGGAACTGCTGGAGAGAGTCCAGCGCAGAGCCATGAAGATGATTGAGTGGAGCATCTCCCTTATGAGGAAAGGCTGAGGCAGCTGGATCTCTTTAGCTTGGAGAAGAGGAGACTGAGGGGTGACCTTACTAATGTTTACAAACATATAAAGGGTGAGTGTCATGAGGATGGAGCCAGGCTCTTCTCGGTGACAACCAATGGTAGGACAACGGGTAACGGCTACAAACTGGAACACAAGAGGTTCCACTTAAATTTGAGAAGAAACTTCTTCTCAGTAAGGGTATCAGAGCACTGGAACAGGTTGCCCAGGGAGGTTGTGGAGTCTCCTTCTCAGGAGACATTCAAAACCCGCCTGGACACATTCCTGTGTAACCTCATCTAGGTGTTCCTGCTCTGGTAGGGAGATTGGACTAGATGATCTTTTAAGGTCCCTTCCAATCCCTAACATTCTGTGATTCCGTGATTCTGTGATTCATAGCTACATGATTAAGGATTCTGAATTTCCTTTTAATTTTTGCCATGGCTACTGTACAGGTCTGTAGTGTGTACTTCAGGTTGTCCTTTCAGACTATCCAGGCAGATATAAAAATGTCCTTTTGTCCTTAAATTATAGCTCATGGGATTTTTCTTGTTTATTGCCTTTGAACCAAACCAAACAGTGAAAATGAGAGAATGGTTGATCGAAATTTCCATGCATAAGGAATCTTGTTTTTCCATTTTATTTTGCTTGTAATTATTTTTGTCTTTGTGTTTCTTTCAGGATTACCTTGGAATATATGAACCAAGCAAATATTTATGCTTTGATAATTTAACTAGTCCTAATGCATATGGTATGCAACATGTCATAAGGGTATTTTTAACTGATAAGACAGTAAGGAGTTGGCCAAAATATTTTTGGTGATAGTACCACCACTTTATCCTTACAACATTTGCATTAATTTCTCTCTGTCATGATATAAAATGCTCAGAAATAAATTTGAAAAAATCTGTAGGTATTGCTGATCATCATGTGTTACAGAAACATCTGATCACAGATGTGCCAGGTTAATGATTGGACTCAATCTTAAAGGTCTTCTCCAACCTAAACAATTATATGATTCTATGTTTAAATTCAGCAACTACTCTCCAAATGCCTTTTCTGTAGTCCATACACATACATAACTATCATTATAATATGGCTTTTCAAGCTTTTTTATTCCTTATCATTAAGATAATTTCTAATTTATGAGTTAGACACTTCATCTGTTGTGATATTTTTGATTCATTCAGAAAAAAAGAAAAAAAATATTTGAGCATTTTTTTCATAGTGAACAAGAATAAAAAGTGAATAAACATTTAGGCTTGTATCATAAGCCCTGGTAATGCCAAGGACAATTCTGCTGACAGTGTGATTCATACCTCACGAGAAAACCTTTCCCTTTAGACATCCTCCTACCTTTAGTGAGCCATATTTAAGAAAGCCAGTTAAGTTGGCTTCAATGCAAGTGTGCTTCCCTGGATTCTACCGACAGTGTCACTGTTCAGTGAATACCCCAAGCTCTTTAATGAAATAAAAAATATCATTGGTGCTGTTTCTGTTGTGAACTTGGAATGTAACTATTCACGAGGCATGAATAATTTAACACAGAATTTTCACAAGATACTCACTTGCTCTTTTTTTGTGCCTATGTGGTAAAGTCCTTATGTTCACTGCCACCCAGCCACCAGAAAGCATGTGATTAAGTGTATTCACACAGTTTATGTTGTGCTCTTACAACTTAGAAGGAAAGAAGTAATGAGGAGGAAGCTGCCAGAAGCTAATTTCCTTAAGCTCTTCTGTTCCTCAATAGTCACCTCTCATGATAGTACTAATCATTTAAATGCTAAAATTGAGGTAATTTTATATAAAGATTAGTGTCCAAAGATCAGAAACTATGCTGATGCCTCCATGAGAGACCAGTCCAAAGCAGTATAATCTAATCATACATTTGTTTCTCCTTCGAAGACTAATGTGAGGTGTCCTTAAGTGAAAATAACTTTTCCCAGGTCCTAAAGGTTTGCCTTAAATACTTTCAGTTTTGCCATCTCTATTATTGTAGTATTTTTTGACACAAAAGGAATCTTTAAGTGCTCAGGCACTAGTTCATTGAGTACTTGAAAGAAAACTGTCTTGGTCAACTGTATTTCAAAACTAAAAGCACTAAATTGACCTTGAAGCTGCTGTGTCTGGTCTGGATGATGGTCCAAGCTGTACTCCAAATTATGGTAGCTGATATTTGTCACAACAACTACAAAGTACAGATAAAATAGCATAAGTACCGTGCGGTCATCTTTTCACCATTATTAGTAATGCTTCTGATATTTTTGTGTTTTACTTCCAGACTTCACGCAATTATTTTGAAGGCAGAGGTAGATGTCACTAGAAAAGCAATGATGTCAACTCTTTCCATAATTGGAAATAATATTGGCAGAGCACAGGGCTGTGCACTGGAAAGTTGTTTTTACTTTCTCCCTTTTAACCTGGGCATTCCTGTATCAGCTGCCTTGCAGAAGACTTTGTATTTGAGAATTTAGTGGTCTTGGGCAAGCCTTGTCAGCTCTATTGAGTCTTTTACTTAGAATGTGAAAAGCCCTTATGTTACAAGTATTTCCTTGCTAGTGATGTGCACATAAATCCCTCTGGTTCAATTACTGTTATAGGCAGATACGGACTTTCAAATAAGAATGCAGTGCTTTGGTAGCTCTAAGTAGCCGCAGAATGACTTAGACACCAGGACTACTTTACTCCAGATGTTTTTGAAGACATATATTCTCTGTCTTCTCCTTGGTTGATAATGCTAGAAGACAGACAAAAATAAGAGCCTGGATAAAATTGTCTTGAAAATTCAACACTATTTCAGATATACTCATTGTTCATTCCAAATACCATCCCTGTTTCTACAGTAGTCAGACGCATATATAAATACTAGGACTCTTATTACACAAGCATCATGAGGATAATGATATATGAGCAAATATAATTTTATTTTGCAAGAATCAGTTAATCAGCTGTTACAAAATGAAGACTTGTAATAACACAATAACTATAATAGGCACTAGAGTCGGATCAAACTTTTATGTGACATTTTTATCAAGTTCAGATAAAATATGAGTTCAATTTGGCCAGAAAATAAAAAGTGCTTTTCAACTTTTTTTTTTTTTTTAACTAAAGAGTATTTTATTTTAAAATTTACATCTTTTAACTACATCTACTTCTTACAAGGTAGACATTTAAAGTGGGATTTATTGCATTTAACTTTGGACAAATAAATAACAGTGTTAAGATAAACAATAATATTTGGTCTATCTGCATTTCTAGGAACATTATTTTTATCTTTAGCCCTGAAGCTACTGAAGAGAAAGCAAGAATGAGACACTTATTTCTAAATATTTTTCATAAAATGTTCATAAATGTTCATATTTTTCATGAAGTGTTCATAAAAGCTAGATGAATCATCTTCTTAATAAACCTGTTACCCCTGATTATAGATGGAGCACATGTTGCTCAATTTTCAATTTAAGCATTTCACTTTTTAGAAGGCTAAATTTAAACAAGAAGCATTCAGTCTGAGGTTGCACTGTTTGACTAGAAACTTCTCCCACTCCAGTTGGTTAGTTGGTTTTGGTTGGTTGGTTGGTTGGTTGGTTGTTTTTGTGGTTTTTGTTTGGTTGTTGCTTGTTTGGGGTTGGGGGTTATTTGTTTGTTTGTTTGTCTGTTTGGCTTGTTCAACTAGCAAGCCAGAAAAAAAAAAAAAATCCCACAGCTCTATACGTTATACATGCTAATATTCCCATTGCAGTAATTCTAGTGCTTACGATTAATTCTAAGATTTTGCATAAGGCTATGTACAAATTGTTTGAGAACAATAGTCCATTCCCCAAAACGTTTATTTGATGTTAGTTAGAACATAACTCATGGATAAAATAAAACAGGGATTAGGAAGGAGTCAAATTCAGTAATGACATTGGAGTATTTTAATATCAGCAATAACAGTAATCGCAAAAGAAATCAAAGCAAATTGACTTATTGGATCTTGTTCAACAGAATTCAGGGAAAAAAAAAAAGAGAAATGAAAAAAAAGGCCAAGCAAATAATGTAATACAAATGTAAGATGGTACCATCTATAATTTAAAAATGAGACGCTCATACTTTAGGCATGTAAATTTTTTACAACATAATCCTAATCTGAATTCAGTGAATCTGTTATTCCACCTAATCTAATCTCTCACCAACACTCATGATTGTAGTAGGCTATTAATCCTGAATGTAGAGATTTGATTTTTAAAAAATTGCGAGATTTCTTAGCTCCAGAGTATTAGAGCATTAGATGTATATTTCAGATGAATTTAAAATTGAACTTCTGATAACATGAAGACTGAGAAATTGGAATAAAACATCCTGTAAAAGGTCCTGCAAATCAGTTCTTAATTGGACACAGCATTAGGCACAAGAGGACGATGCAGAGCTAATCCCACTAATGGTTGTATGGTAAATATAATAACTAAATATATAAAAGAATAACTAAATATAACTAAAATAATAACTAAATCAAATAAACAAAATGTCAACAGCAAACCAAACAAGAAAGTTCTCATCCACTTATCAGAAATGTGTTGAATTTTTTCCTTCTGACAGTTTGAGTGGATGATTCTGTGATCCAAGCTCACCTCAGGGAATTATTGAAAACATGACAGCAATAGATGTCATCTGTGAGAAAAACATGAATGATATCATGTGAGATTGCCCTTATTAAGGATATACTGGAATCCTCTGGTCAGGACCAACCTGTAGATCCGGAGACAAAAATAATATTCTTTTGCATCAACTATGTGTGCAAGGGGCACTGGAGCCCTAAACTGTATTGCTGATGAAAAAAATGCAATGCTTTCTGTGCTCCTCTTTTCAGCCTAGGCCTCTCTTCTGAGCCTATCAATTGCAAGCTGTTGGCAAATTCAGTGGCAGCTTTTTGGGAAGTGGATGCCTGTCAGTTAACATCTAGATTGAAATGCAAATAGCTTTATATAGTCCATCAGGTGGTCATTTAGTATCACCTGTACTTAGTCACCAGTAGCTGCCTTACATTGGAAGTGATGACCTAACTGTGATCATTCTGTACTTTATCAGCCAAACAGCCTGGCATTGTCATATTTGCACACATTAAAATGCAATGTAAACCTCTTTGTTTTTAAAACTATATTGCACAATCAGTCACCTCAGATAATGAGTCAATGATGTGTAATAACTGGTCTCTCTGTTGTGAAAACCCAAGCACACTGGATGCTGTATTAAAGCAGAGAAAATTTTCGGCTCTCACATTCTGGTGAAAATACATACTCTCGGATTTGAAAATTAGGAATTCTCTTTTTTATTTCTCTTATAAAATGTCCATATGTAGAAAACTTCTGTTTGACATAGAATTTGGGTCTCTGTGGGAAGACTGAATTTTATGAATTGTTTTCTACACATGGGACTGCATGTCAAAAGCCTGAAAATGAGAATAGGAGAATAAAATTAAAAATAGTGACACCAGTAACCACATCTGCACAAATGAGGAAGCATGTAATGAGATCTGAAATATAAGGTCATAAAATGTTCTGCAGAGCTGCGGGTGTGAGAATGAGAACTTCAATATGATGACAAGGAAGGAAATGAAGAAAGTAATTAGAAGAAAGAATGTATAGATTACGATTGACAAATGAAGAAGATTATTACAAATGCCAAGACCAGAAGTCTTACTTTAAAATATTTGTCTCCTATTTTGAGCATACAGTTTTGTATTGCAAACATCTCTGCATGCTTTCCAGTATTTTTCACATGTAAGCTGTTAGAATGATGCCCAATATGGAAAAAAGTCATATGAAAAGTGATGAGATTTGCTACTTCACATGCAGATGTAACAAAAAACAATAGCTTTGAAACAAATCTGAAAGAAAATATTTGAAATTTTTAAAATACAAAAGAACTACTCTCTTCATGAATTGAAGACTGTAGTAGTACTGGTTTATACTTTCTAATGATGTGTAGCTTGTTTAGCACAAATCCCCTGTCATGTATGTGGGCTGAAATTGTGAACAGTCTTGCAGATGGTTTCACATTGTATTTCTGCTCTTGTCCTGTTTTACCCCAGTAATGTTAAACTCCAAGATAAGAGCAGTTCTAAGTTCTGGACTATGAATTCTGTTTTGAATCAAGTTCGTTTTTGTCATGGTTGTCCTGGAAGATTTTTAGTAATGAAATAAAACCCACCGCATCTCTTTAATTGCACCAGATGTTTATTAGTGTAGCTGGGCTAGGCAAAAAAGCCACAGTCTGCAAGTCTCCTTGATTCTGAAATACTGAAGTTTTTCTTCAGTCATATCTTTTAATATTTAGTCTATACAGTAGAATATAAACAGCTAAACTTCACTGAAGGTCTTGGTCATATTGTTGTCATTTCCATCTACGCACACACACACAAAGGAATCAATTATTATATATGCTCCTTAAAGTAGCAGTAACGTCTTTCTGTATATTAGCACATTATTTGCAAGTGAAACCTCCAAATACCATTATTTAACTAAATGACTGTCCTTTTTATCCTGCCCAAGCCTACATGATCATTTCTTCCTCAGGCACCTACAGCTAATGTAATGGATATGTTTAAAAAATAAGGATAATAGAAAATACTGGTGTGAAAGGATCAGCAAAACAACTTCATCAGCACTGAGGCTCACTGACTGAGAACTGCTGGTGACCTGATTCCAGGTAGAGGTTAGCAAAAATCTTCTGCTTCAAAACAGTAAAAAATTTGATTTGAAAACTTTGATGAAGCTGTCAGGCTCTGAAAGTCGGAGACTATCATAGGAACAAAGATAATATTACTGAGTAGAACAATCCTTCTTCAGTAAGGAAAGATTAATTCTCTTAGAGATGTAGGTGGAGGATAAAAAGTCTTTTAAGTGATTTTCTGAAGGAATTATGTTGGTAAAGGTTTTGTCTTTTTTTCTGGCTTTTAAAATGTACCTAGAACAAGGACATAATCAATACGACAAGTTCATAATGAACTTTTCAACTGTGTCTTGCTCTCAGCCGAAGAAGGGCAAAATCCAGTTGCTTAAATTCAAATCCACTTTAGTTTGAATGGGTGGTAATTTTAAATGCTACATGAATAGACTGATTTTCCTCTTTTGGAGTGTCTGAGTGAATAAAAAAAAGAAGATATGTAGAACAGTTACAGAGAGGTGTTAGATAAACAAATTAGAAATAAAATTTTAAAGTAGATCAGTCCTAGAAAATATGTTTGGAAGAAAATTTAGTAGATCACCTCACTAATTTAATATTTCTACCTCTAAACCTGATAGATAGGCAGTCTAACACAAAGGATGTTACCTATGCTTTGATGTTGTGAGGCAGTATTTCTTTCCTTCCCTTCCCTTTTCTTCAAATGCACAAACTGTCAGGTAACCAAATCTTCATCTGTGATACCTGTTTTTTCATGACTATTTCTGAATGTACATATATGACATTCATCTGTGTTGTAACTATTTGTTGTAAGAAATAAACCAAAATCAGAATCTTCTTCTCAGTTTCCCAGACTGCAGTGGCTTCAATAAGCTGAGGCAACATATCAAATTTTCCTAGACTGAATGTATTTGTATGACATTAGAGTTGCTCAACCTGATAGGACAAATATTTGTTACTATAGAAGTACTGAAGAACAGAATTGGGCAAATTTATTGCCAAAAATTTTGCTAAAAACAAATGAAGTTTCAGGCTTCCTACAATGAACTTTTTTATGGTTTGACTACGCTTTTTTCTTAAAAAATGAAAGGGGAAAAAACAAACCCCCTATCCTTGTGATTAATACATGGTTAACACTAATTTTTCCATGACCTGATACTCCCTTTGTATGCCAGAAGAGATCTGAGACTATCCAAATCAAACATTTATTAAATATATTTGTTGATTGTATTAAACGTTTCTAACAGGATTATACCTAGTATCAAGATTTGGAGATGAAAATTGAAAGAGTATCACAAACAAAACCACAGGACTTTTATATTACAGGAAAAAGTTTTCTTTAAATAGGCTTCAAAATATCGTGTCCAAGAACAAGCTATCATTCTTTTCCTAATACTCAGTGGTACCCACATTTCATTGCTACATGCCAAACATATCAAAAAACTGGAACTAGAGCATGTAGTCTATGTCTACATGCCAAATATCTATTCTTACCAGTGGAGAACAGCCTGTAATCCTTTCAATTTTAGTTAAAAATTTTTACAGGAGCCCCTTGCTCCTCCCCGACATATTGTGTAACACCTGTATGAAACCATTACAAAAATTTTGACATAAATTCAATAAAGAGACACATACTGAAGCTCATATGCGCACCCCAAGTTTGCTAAGACAGTTGTATGCTAAACAGACACTATGTTAAGTGCTATACCATGGATTTTAGATAGATACCATAGATTTTAGAAACAGTGATACAGAAATGTAATATGTGTCAGTGGTTTGGGGCCTGACTGAGGCCTAGATTTCTAACATCTGTCAAGTTGCATGCCAATTCTTATTTTTAGACAAAGTAGCTGGATTATTTCAGAACCATTGACTAGGTAAGACAGCCAAGAGTTGCTGTGAAGTTATGAAAGGTAGCTTTTTGTTTGTTTGTTTATTTTTTTAATTTACATAGTATGTGCAGTTTTTCATTATACACTAACAATAAATCTCAGTTTATTACTCTTGATGTAATATTGGAAAGACAATGATCTCTTTATATTAAAATTGATACATAAAGAGCCTTGACTAGAATAAAAAATATATATTTAAAAGTTTCTACAACACACTCCTATGGTTTCAGCAACTTTTGTTACTGTGGTAACTGTATGTAATAGTTTCATTAAGTTGTTTTTCTTTTGTTTCTTCTTTTACATGAGAAAATGAAATCAGTAAGAATGTTTACTAAATGAATAAATAGCAGAGAACATTTTATTTTATGTTTTGATCTGTTCAGATGTCAAAATTTTAATGCAACCTAAAAGTCCTTGCTTTAATCCAATATGTCATACAATTAAACTAACAGAAAGCCTACTTAACTGTTCCAATCTAACTGCTAATCAAGCAATTTGGAAATTACCTTCCGAGTTAAAATAAAGTGAACTAGGGATATAAGGATGTATGCAGCACTATTTTTACTACTATTTCATTAATTTGTTGCTTTCCAATTATATCGGACCTAGCATATTAGCCGAATCATGTAGGTACCAAAGAAATGTTCAGATTAGTCCAATATACACATATACATTTGACAATATAAACTAGCTGATAAGAGATTATGGGTTCTTGTCAGTTCAAGAAACACAAGATGGTTAGCTACTGCCATCTCTCACAAGAACTGTGAAGTGGATATATTGATGACAAACCGTATAGAACATAACAAAATCCTCATCTGAAACATCTGAAGAAAACACAATGGAAGAGACACCAAATGGATTGAATTTTTGTCAGAAATAACCAACTCTTTAGCATTTTTACTTCTCATATTTTTTTAAAAATGAGATCTGAGTATAAAAATCAGCTTAAAGATTTGACCTGTACCTAGTTAGCTTCTTTTATGACCTATACCTAGTTAGCTTCTTTTATAACCTGAATTTGTCCATCTCTTCTCTCTATTGCCTGTAGGTCAATATCTTCTCAATCCCGTTCACACCATCTTTTTTGATGGAATATTTTCCTACTCAAATAAGAGCCTATGAACTATGTATTAAACTTCCTGAGCTTTGAGCGAGAAACTAACTTCTATTACAATGTCCATTAGGTATTACCAACAACTAACAGGTAAGCAAGTCCCCGGGAAAGAGATCTGATCTCTCCCATTTCATTCAGACCCCTCTATCTTCATACTTACTTGGTGATACTCTTCCAGTGCCTTCCATATATTTCTCATAGAAACTGTCCCAAAGTCCAGGCAGGAACCTGGACTGGCATCAACAGGGTCTACAACAGTAGGTGCAGAACCTAATATGAAATCAATTTTTCATATATTGTCCACTTCTGCTACATGATACAATTATTTCTCAACACTGGACTGCACTCTTGTTTTCTAAATAAAATGAATATTCATATGACTGAAAAGTAGGCCATTAGTAATTTGGCATTTGGCACTTCAGACACCAAATTTAAATGAAACAGGATTTTTATATTTCAACCCATCATGTTCATTCCACCGTAAGTTTTTTCCTTGAACAAAAGACAAGGTTGAATCTCTGCTTGTCAGCTCTGTGTGCATAGTGTTCCTATTGACAGTTCTTTTCAATGGAGATAAAAATAAATACGTATTTGACAGCATGCATTGCAATGACAGTAAAAAATTGTGAAAAATTCTAGTTAATTATACTATTTTAAAACTGACTTCAGGACTTTCAACTTGGTCACATATTATAACCATAGAATTTGAGGCAGTCTTGGTAATTATACAGACTTAAGGCATATGATTTGGTCATTGTTAATTCCTGAAAAGTCATAGACAATATACTTAATAACATGTGAATGGGTTTCTGTTAGATGGAGATTTGTTACTGAACTATCCAGGCCCAAAGGAATTTCAAGGCCACCTCGGAAAGCTGAAAACAGGACCTGCTGTGGGGGTGAGGCAATTCTGCAATAACAGAGCATCAACATGGCATAAATCAACAGACCTATCAGCAGTGAGACTCCAGCTCGTGGACAGCTCGTGAACATAGATGATATCCAATTAGTGAATGCATGCTTGGAGTGTGGATGTGTGATCAGAGAATAGTTGCATATATAAGGACACTTGTTTCTGTAATAAATGGCTTTGCGTGATTCACATTGAATTGGAATGCTGAGTCCTTTATTTGCTCCAGCAATAACATGGATAAAAAATAAAGGCTTATTTGCTCCAACAAATGGTGACCTCGATGTGATACTCTGAATGGCGTCTCACTACGATCGGAGAAAAGCCTGGAGCAACCCAGCCAGAGGCGGTTCAGCTGGACTGAAGATCGGACGGAGGTGTACGGATTCCCCTGGGATAAATTTATCGACAGATCCCTGGAAAAGGTGAATGTCTGGGGGCAGGAGGAGGGAAGAGTGAAGGTATGGAGCAAAACGTATTTTATGAAGAACAGCCCATAGTTAAACTTCTCCTTATATTCTCTCTGTGAGAGGACTTAAATATGAAGAAAGTAACATACATAGACTATTAGTTTGGTGTAGAGCTAACGGCTACCTGGGAGAAACTGAGAAGGCTTTTAAACTTGAACTTTGGGATGATATAGGGCAGAAATTATGAGATAAGGTCAGCAATGGAGATAAAGAAGCTAAATCATTAGCAACTACGTGGAAGCTTATAATTACTACCTTAAAAAATCCTAAGGCTGAACAGTCTGCTGCTGCCAGAATTTTTGCAGCGTTGCAGCCTGATAAGAAACCTGAAAATCGCTATGAAGCTTACCCCGTTCGTGTCTTTGATACCCTCCGTACTCCATCCCCTGCTGTGTTTTCGGCACCCCCGTTGGTTCAGCAGTCCGGGGTGGGGGGAGGAAAAATGCCAAGAGGGTGGCCTCCTACACTATTACCCAACCCTGGTGAGAACAGCAAGTCCAAAGGATTGGAGTCAGACAACTTGCCCAAAGAACCTGTGAAAGCTGAGAATGCTAAAGTCATAAACAAGTGTACTGTCAGTCCTTTTACCAATTTGTATCCACCTTTACCGTCTTTTAACCCTCCAGCTTCCATGAGAGAGCAGAAGGAGTTGCCGGATAAGAACTGGGCAAATGAACTGTGTGAAAGATTACATCAGCTAATAGTGAGTAAATCCAGCAGTCAGCAATGCAGTCATGCTGATCGTGAGGGGAAAGGGGGTGCACCTGGGGACTCAGGTTATATGAATAACTATGATGCTAGAAAGTATTGGCAAGAATGTGCACTGTTTCGAACCCCCCTGTTACTAATGATTCTCCAGCATCGTTCAAGTCCGTGTTATCTGATGACTCGGATAAAGATGAGGGTTTGCAGCATTTTCTTGAAAAGTTAAAAGGAAAAAGAGTATGTGTACGTGTTGCCCCGAGATCAGATAAAAACCATGAAAGACTCAAACAAAATTAGACCTATGTAATGTAACAGCTATGGATCATTTAGGACAGAACGATTGGGATTCGCTGAAAGAGGCGAGTATCCCCTAACTCTTGGAAGAGACACTAATTGGCACAGCACAATTACAGGCCCGATTAGTTTCTGATAACCCTGAAGCAGTCAATGGACTTTGCATATCAAGCTATGATAAAGGTGCCTGAAACTGACAAAGCAGTCAAATCATTTATGACTATTAATCAGGGTCCCAATGAGAATTACATGCAATTTATTGACCATCTTCAAGAGGCCATCAATAAGCAGGTTGAAAAGTTAGAAGCTAAGGAAGTACTAGTGTTGAAATTAGCAGTACAGAGTGCTAATGTTTGCTATCAACGTTTTGTCTGTGAGTTTTACAGTACATATTACGTGCTTCTGTGTATTGCCTCTGTGAAAATCAAGCAGCTTGTCAGGAATGTGAGTTAATTGTTTTACTGGTTCTTATTAGAATTGTTTCTTTGTGGTATATGCACACCATAAAACCTTCTCCCCACTTTTCCCACTTGCACTGCAAGCAGCCCTGTGCTTCCCCCCGCCTCCCTCCCTCTTCTCAAGGTTTTTACTTATGAGATGGGGTCAGGAATGATTGTTTTCAGTTGTATTCCTAAGAAACTAGTATTGGAAGGTGTTTTAGAACATAGGAAAGTACTTGGAAATATGAGGAAGGAAGACCTTGTTAAATGTTGAAATCAGTGTTGGCTGCTGTAAGTTAAATGATTGGGAAACGTGTACAGAGAATAGAACCTTGAAGTATAACACTTTGTTGCAGTTAATGCTGTTTTTAAGGTGAGAAGAGCAGGACAAAATAAATCTCTACAAGAGATCATCAGATCATTTCAGACAGTTTTACAGGCGGGGCGGTTTGAACTTCAACAAGCTGAGAGTTAACTGATAACACACAGGTCAGAAAACTTGCTGAAGTCTACAAGATGCTTTCCTTATTAACCTGTTTTCTTTGTGGGTATCTGTTTAAGCATGTTGCAGTTTTGGTAGGTCTTTGTTATATGGTACGATGAGTTCACAGACTGTAACGTAATGAGAATCCGTTGACTCAAAATGTGCGCTTTGTGATTATACAGAAGATCATGAGTAATTTAGTTCTTTACTGCATGAAAGTGATGGTAAAATCTTGTGTGGTAGCTGTTATTTTTCTTTCTAGCATGCTAGCTTTATTCCAACATCCAGACTTGCACAACTCTGTGATAGGCTGTGTCTCATCTTGGTGTTCTAAATTTGGCTCTTCTGTATGCACACCAAGAATCCTGCTTTTGGGATAACAGTTGTAGCACACCAGATGAGACACTAATAAAAGCCTTGCCCAGTCCAGCTTGCTGGACGGGCGGGAGAGCAAGTGCCAATTGGCCTCCAGCGCACACTCACCTGTTTTATCAGGGAGACCCAGAGGTACCTCTGCCTGGCTGAGCAGTAAGCAGTTTGAAGATGCAATGCAAAAATTAAGATATTGTCATGAATAAGTGTAACTGTGATCCATCTGCATATTTGAACTTGGTGTTTGGTTTGCATATCTGAGCTCAGCATTTTAATTTGCATATTTAAATTTGGTACCAAAAGAATTTTGTTTGGGGAGATAATTACAAAATGGGCACCAGTTCCACTACTAAAATACCACCTTGCTCCCCTTTAGGATGCATCCTTATACATTAGAGTTATTGCTCATATTGTTATCTAATAATTTTGAGACCTGAAAACAAGTTGTTAAATTTTGATTCGCATTGAATTTATGTGTTTGTTGGAGATATGGGAAATAAAACTAAATGCTATGATGGATGTGAAGTTGGTATTGTATGAGGTTGTATTTAAAAGTTGCTAGACTATGAACTGATTTGGATCTAGGAAAATGGAATAATGGATTGATGTTTAATATGCTGGTTTTTGACATCTGTAAATTTTAAAAGGTAAATGAAGCTAAGGAATGTAACTATTGCTGAGCTACTTGGAATTGCATATAATGTGTACTATGGTTGGAATGAAATGGGAAAACAAAAATGGAACTTAAATTTCAGGCCTGTGTCAAGCAGCAAAATAAACTCAGCTCATTGTAACCGAGGAGTTTGCCAGAGCCTCCCACTTCATACCAGCGATTATGCCACCTGCATGGCCTTGGCTATACCTAAACTGCAGCAAGAAGAGAAAGAAAAAAATGTAAAAACCTGGCTGCTCACTTCCAAGGCGATGAAAGGGGGATTTTCTCCATCCCGCCCCCCCCCCCCCCCCCCCCGCAGTGATGTTGTAATACTGAATGGAGTAATCTGAGGGTGAAGTTTAAAGGCATCCGTAGCAGATCTGTAGGTCTAATGAAACCAGGAAATTAAACTAAACTTTTTTTAATAGACTTATTCTGTGCTAACTAGTTGTAAGAGACTTCTTAGTAAATTCCCTGTGATAGTTTTAGAGATTGTGTGAAAGAATGAAAGAAAGGCTGTTTTTGAGACCAATGGAATGCCAAATTTGGAACAAAGTTTTACCATATGAATTCTTGTATTTGCCAGAAAGCCCTATACCTCTCTTAGCTCAAGATTTGTTAAGTAAATTGTAAGTTCAAATAACGTTTTCTGAGAATTCTGTTTAGTTGCATGGCCTACAAGAAGCTGCTTGGATGGTGCAGATCTGCTTGCTGCAAGTGAGAAATCTCCGAGGAAATTTTGAATGCTGTATTTCCATTAGTATTAACAGCCAATATTTTGATAAAGTAAACACTACACTGATAGAACTGAAACAGGACTTTGATCCAGTAAGGAAAAACAATATCCAATAAATATGATAGCCAAAATGGAGTTAGAAACTTCAATGAATAAATTTATTACCACCTTACAGGCTGATTGCATTTGATTGGACTTGCAGATTTGTCTATTTATAGCTACAACATAGAAACAACCTGTGGCTATTCTGGGACAGTATGATGAGATTGCTAATAGACTGATACACCAATTGTTACTCTGATCAAGAAATGCAGGGAATGAATTTAAGTCTTAATAGGCCATGATCCTTTCGACATATATGTACCATTTGTGAAATTTAATTCTGATTTTTCTTTTTTAATTTGTAATCTATGTCCTTGTAAATTGCATTAGCTGGTTTTCTTAACAGTACAGCTTTTGGCATGCCTAAATGTAAATCGCTGCAGAACCTGAAAGTCTTTATTATCAGGTCACAGACCATACTTGGATCTGGTCTGATCCTACATACTTGCACAGTTTGTGTTGATGATTCTGAGAAGTCTCATAAAGCTGTAGTGGTCTGGCATCAAGATATCAATTGGCATCATTCTGTAAAAATTATTGAAGGTTCAACCCAATTAGCAGAACGTGGCACAGCTTTACATTACTTAGAGCTATTTAAGGAGGAACCTCTAAATTTGATTTCTGATTCTGAGTATGTAGTCAAGGTCCAACGCACGTATCTGATTCTGAATTGGTTTTGTTTTGTTTGTTTGTTTCAAAAAAAAGAAAAAAAAAAGGGAGGGGGGTGGAGAGAAGTGGGGGAAGCACCACAAAACTAATTGTCAAAAGCACTGTATGTGATGAAACGCTTTGCAAGTATGACCCAAAACCATGCTAAATCAGAAACAACCTACATTAGTTATGGTCAAACCACTAGTTAATGGTCAATGGAAAAGGCCACATCAGTTGATAACCTGGGGAAAAGGTTATGCTTGTGTCATTACAGGCCGAGGATTGAAGTGGATTCCCGCAAAATGGATTAAGCCATGGCTGAATAAAGACAACAAAGATTCATTGGATGCAGACGGACAGGAGGGACATAAGTTGTGAGGACTGTTTCTGATGTAAACCATGGATCCTAATTCAGTGTTATAGATGCTCACAGACCCGGTGGTCTAGAAGCCTATTAGCAAGCAGGTGGTGTACCTTCTGTAGAGAATGGTAATTTGAACAAACAGCAGGAGAGCCAAAAGGGCGATATTACAGTTAGATAATCAATGCAAAGATGAGGTAAAATTATGAAATATTTCTACCATAGTATCTATTGCACTTTTCCTCCCTGATCTAGCAGCTGATACAGCTTTAGGAGACGTATCAAAGTTAAGCTGTTGGTCTCGTAAATAGGTTAATCTAACTTCCGAGATACTAACTCAATTAATAGTAGAAGTTGATGGTATTAGACATGCTACTCTACAAAATTGTGCAGTTATAGATCTTTTACTTTAAACACTAAGTTATGGTTGTGAAGAATTCAAGAGAATGCATTGTATTAACTTGTCTGATCATTCTGAATCTATTCATAGTGCTCTAGACAAACTAAAACAACACATTAATAAGATTGTCACTGTAGAATTAGGGTTTGACAAACGGCTTAAAAGTTTGGGAATAGATGGGTAGTTGTTTGATCTTATTAAGTAAGACTTAACTGCATTATATGTAACTGTAATTATTGTTGTTAATCATGTGTTGTATGTTGCAGTGTATTTCAAAGATGATTTAGCACACTGTAAACAAGGCTTGGCTGGTTCAAGAATAAAAAGGGGGAATGTGGATGTGTTTCTGTTAGATGGGGATTTGTTACTGAACTATCCAGGCCCAAAGGAATTTCAAGGCCACCTCGGAAAGCTGAAAACAGGACCTGCTGTGGGGGTGAAGCAATTCTGCAATAACAGAGCATCAACATGGCCTAAATCAACAGACCTATCAGCAGTGAGACTCCAGCTCGTGGACAGCTCGTGAACATAGATGATATCCAATTAGTGAATGCATGCTTGGAGTGTGGATGTGTGATCAGAGAATAGTTGCATATATAAGGACGCTTGTTTCTGTAATAAATGGCTTTGCGTGATTCACATTGAATCAGAATGCTGAGTCCTTTATTTGTTCCAACAATAACATAGATAAAAAATGTATAAGGTTAAATTGATGCTTAACTGAGATTTAAATTTTGTTTATCTGGAATTGGTGTAAACCTTACCTGCGTTTAAACAATTCATACAGATGCAAAAAAAAAAAAAAAAAAAAAAGAAAGAAAAAAAAAGGTGACATTAAAAAAACAAACCAAACCAAACCAACAACAGCAAAACAACAACAACAACAACAACAACAACAACAACAACAACAAACACCACAACAACAAAAACTACCAAAATTTTCATGAGACTTTCAGAGGGAAAACTTAGGTGGGCAGAACAAAACATGCTTAGAAAGCAGGGATGAAAAGTTGTAAACCATGCCTCTTAGTTTTTGGCTTCTCTCCTAATTTTTAGATCTGTGTGTCCTAAGAACTGCCTGTGGATGTACTGTGCCCCTAATGCCTTGCTGGCCTCATTGCCATTAAAGCTGCCTGCCATTCTTCTTTGTACTTTTATTCCCTGCTATTCCAATTTGTTCTCTGTTCATACTGTCCCTAGTGCGCATACTACAAACCCTTCTGCCAGTATGAGTTAAAAGGTTAAATTTCATATCAAAGTCAAGAATGAACACCTTGCTATCCTGAAGAGGCTTTTAGCACCCTGGAAGCATATAGGGCACTATACTTACTCATCAAAAGCCTGCTAAGTTCAGTACAATTCGCAAAACAGATTCAGTGGACACTCTCATGCACCGAGGATTTGCCATCAGAAAATGTAAAACAGAACAGAAACTCAAACATGTCAAACTGTTGTGAAGAAATCATTATGAAGAATTCTGCCTTGTTTGAAAAAAAAACCAAAACAGTGTAATAGGAGATGGTAGCTTGTAATACCTTCACAGATTAGTATCTAAAAATCCATGACTGACTTTCACCTGAGGAAGTATTCCTGTTATAATCTGAAAGGTTTGTAACCAGAGAGAGAAAGAAAAGAGGAACAGTTTACATAACTGAAGTTTTGCCATCACCAGAAGAGGAAAATTAGAATATACTAGCTTTTCTTTCTGATAAGGTATGCTGAAAATTGAATGCATTATGAGATATGCTAAAAGCTAGAATTCTTCAGGTTTTGTAATGCAGTAGATGAACTACAGAACTGCATTATAGGATAATAGCACCTACAGATTTTTCTTATTCAAGTTTTAAACTAAAGTAATAGCATAAATTCTTTCACTCTGATACATCCTGAATCATGTGTCCTAGGCTACATTGAATACTAATTAATATATTATTTTTCTGTCACCCACTATGCAAGGTTAGCCAAATTTCATGACACTCATTCAGTTTGGTTTATCATTTGGTTTATCAAAGATACCAGTAGCAGTAATAACAGTGGTACTGGCAAGACAACAAATTAATCAGACTTTTTCAGTTTATGCATTAGTATGAAATTCAAATCAGTTTGATAGAAATGCTCTTTTTACTAAACTAACTACCTTCCATAAGGGTTAATTATGGGTTCTTTTTATAGGCTCTTAAAAAGCAGTGTTGTTCATCTGCTTCTTGCAATAGCATAGCATGTGATGTATCAGTGCAAAAATGAAAACAGTATTAGCACACATTGAATTACGATGTAACACATATTCTGATTTTATAAATATTTTGGATTGCTCTGAAAAGGGTAAAAAACCTTATAAAACCCCTTTTATGGATGGTTCATTCCTTTTATATCCATTTTAGATTCTTTTTCCAGTTGAAGTTGCAGTTGTTTGTGATGAAGCCCACCTAACTTGAGACTTCTATTTTAGGAAGAGATGAATCACTTCTTCTCGTGCCTCTGTTTCCATTGATTATGGATGAAGAATAAGAGAGTAGTCATCTAAACATAAGACATCTAAGCTAAAGCTAGGCCAGAGGAATCCTAGGATAGCTAGCTAAATACATGCTATAATTTAGTGCTCAAAAAAGAACATAAGCATATTGGAAATTCTGAGTATTAAGAGCATGCTTTTAAAATACCCGTGTCAGTAGATATTAGACATCTAAATGCCTTTTGAATTGAAAAGACATCAGGAATGCATCCAAAGCTAAGACCTGTGACACCTAAAAACTTTAAGTACATTAGGTAGGATGCAATTGGTATTAGTAGGCCTTGAACCCAAATATAAGTGTACATTGCTAAAAACTCTACCCAGGTATTTTACAATATTGTGATGGCATAAATAGTTGCAATCTATAAGAATTTTACATAACTGTCAGCAATGTGACCACCAAAAAGGCAAAGAAAGACAGGTGTATTTTCACACAGAAGGCATATAATTGGCAAAAATTGTCAGACAAAGGAAAAGATAACGATAATGGACTGCAAGTTGGTGGGAAATCTACCTGAAGAAACAAAAAGGATAACAAGCATTACAGGAAGAAGATGAGGTCCCATGTTTGGGGAACAGAGAGCAAAGAGCATAAAAATGCCTAACACAAGTAAGAAAAATCAAAGAATAAATAACAAATTGCCCAACATTCTTTTAATTAGGTGTACATTTTCCTTTTTTTTCCTCTTTTTAACATTGAGAACTTGAAAACCAATATTTCCAGAACATAGGTTCCTGCATATTGCACAACAAACTTAGTCAGCAGTCTAAGCTTAAAATGTCAATAAACTGTGGCCACAAAGAAGGCATGTGGTAAAATGTGTTTGACAGGATGGTCATTCTGTTCAGCAGCAGGTAATGAGATACACAAAGGTATACAGATGTGTTGTAGGAAGACAAAGAGGCACAAAACATAGTGCATTCTAGTTTTATACAGCCTTCCAACAACTCTTCTAAAGTGATTGATAACTTAGTTAAAAAGCCGAACACTCAACTTCCCGCTACGCTAACTTGGACCTTTGCTGTTGAATTGTGTCTTAAAATACTAATCAATTTAAAAATGTGTGTGGCTTTATTAAACACATTTTTCAAACAGTTGCAGCTGTAGAGGGAGAGCACTCCACATCCCTAGTGTTTACAATATAGCCACTTTCCTATTTATGTGCCTTTATGCTTTGTGATCGTTCATGGCTGCTAACACAGAAAGGCAAAGAATAGTAATGTTCCTTACCATGTCCAGTTGTCATTAACAGGAATAAAAGTTCTTAATTTCTTCAAAAGTAGACTTTCCTAAATAAATCTGGCAGCAACACTACCCTAAACTAGACAATCTGTGACCGAAGAGTTACTAGTTAACAACTTTTTCTATCTTTCCTCTTATCATTACACTGCAGGATAGAAAACAAACTGCAATTTTTGTTGCACTTTTCTGCAACTTTTTCTACTTTTTTTGTTAGTACCTATTATTTTAGTTAACTCTGTTACTGCAAGGGAAGGAATTTGGCAGTCCTGAACAGGAATGCCACTGATAAAGAAATTGGAAGGCCAGGCCATAAAGCACAACTTTAAGTTGTGTTCACTTTAATGGTCTAATGTGAAAATAAGGATAACTGATTAATGTAGTTAAGTGGCTAAAACAGGAAGCAGTGAACAAAATTGTCTCTTGATACTCTTGTTGCAAGCAAATATAAGTTAGCTAATGTATGTATCAGAGAATTAGATATCACTGTGATGGAAGTATAGAGGACTGATACATCACGAGTATTATGTTTTAAAACAAAATTTACTGAATTCATTCATTATAAAACATTTATATGCTAAATTACTTGTGAATATAGAGTACTATATGACCTGATATATGGTCCTTGATGATTAACACTTGACAGTAATCACATTGCGCATACATTTATTTAAAATATTTAACCATTGTGCCTGGCTCTGTTATGACAGTCTTAAGTACTTCTATACTGTTATTCATAACCCTAATCTATTATGTTATTTAGGTTCAAGGCATATTAATATTAATTATACCCTGCTTAGTGAACTTATAATTGATAGATGTCACAGGTCTCTGCTTGGGCTACACTGCAATTTGAACAGATTCTCTTCCGAAAATGGCTCAGTTCCCAAGAGAATAAAAACCCCAAATTTTTGAAGTACAACAGCAGTTCACTTAGCTCCTCCAAACTGTATTTTCTGGTAGTAGCAAGAACTTGGTTTGCCAGCCACTGCAGTAAATTCTGAGCGTTTAATGCTGATATTTTTAACCTTGCTTGCTGCTACCTGGATAAAACAAATGTAAAACTGAAGTTCATTGCCTTGCTCTAGCAGTCCTACATTCATGATCAGTGGTACAATTGCAAAAAAAAATATCAATATCAATTTAATGCACACATCTCCAAAATCAATCTTCTGTTATTTTTTTAATCAATAAGTACGTAGGAATTATGGCCTGCAAGTCAAGTAAGGTTGCTTTGTAATTAATTTTTTGTACACATACTACTTCACTGTTCTAAGCTCAGATCACTGAATCCTATGGAAAAACAGCTTCCTGAGGCACAGGTTATACTTTTACAGGCAGTACCCCTAGGCGGGCAGTAATATCTTGTGACAATGTGGCAGCCCAGATGAGTTTGCCTCTACACTGCCAGTCCGCTTCCATGGCTGTAACCAACCCCATGGGGCATTTGCCACCATCCATGTCAGTGTAGAAATAAAAGTACTGGTTATTTTTCTCACTTAGCAATATCTAGAGCCAGTTTTATGGCTTTCACCTCTGCAAATTTACATGATGCACCTTCTCCTTCAGCATCTTCTGCAGCTTATTATGTAGGATCCCACACAGCAGCTTTCCACTTCTAATGTTTTCTTACAATACAGTGGGACTCATTAATGAATAAGGAATAGGGAATGCTGCTTTTCATTCTCTGGTAGTTTGCTGTGTGGTGGGGCCTCTTCAGCCTGTGTCACATCCTCTTCTGATGATATTCCAAAACTTTGCCTTCTGGCCAGTCTGTGATCTAAGATTCCTGGGTGACTGGCGTTTCCTGGTCAAGTCCACTTATTCCATGTAGCATCAGTTGCATGATGTGTAGAGGGGACCTTCCCTTTGAACATCCAGCCCAGCACTGGAAGTCAGGGAACCAGGAGAAGTGGTGCGTCAGTACCAGTCACTTCCAAAGCAGCTCAAACCCCTTCATAGTCTGCTAGTATCTCTTTTTCAGCTGGAGTATAGCAGGTCTTTCATCCTCTGTATCCTTGGCTTCAAATCCCTAGGCGTTAACCTCAAGTCTCCCCTGGTTCTTTCTGCCAGAGATCTCAGCTAGAATCTTTCTGCCTGGCTGCAATGTAGAGCATAGTTTTTACACCTCGTTTTGCCTGGACTGGAGCAAAGGCAACTGCATGCACAATCTCCTGCTTAATTTGTTCAAAGGCTTGTCATTGCTCATGGCCCCATTTGAAATCATTCTTCTCCCAGGTCACCTGATAGAGGAGTCTCACAATCTGACTGTAGTTTGGAATGTGCATTCTCCAGAAATCCAAAACACCCAAGAAAGTTTGTGTTTCCTTTTTATTAGTTGGTAGAGACATAGCTGTAATTTGTTGATCACATCCATTGGTATCTGACGACATCCAGCTTGCCATATTATTCTTAAAAACTGGATCTCCCATGTCCCTTGGCCTTAATTTATTTCATGGCAAAACTGGCTTTCAGAGGAATTTGGATTATTCTCTCTCTTTTCTCAAAAAATTCTTCTGCTGTGTTGCCCCATACCATGACATCATCAATGTATTGCAGGTGTTCTGGAGCTTTGCCCTGTTTCAGTGCAGTCTGGATCAGCCTATAGCAAATGGTAGGGCTACATTTCCAAGTCTGGGGTGGTTGATTCCAAGTCTACTGATGCCCTGCCAACTGAAAGCAAACTGTGGCCTGCACTCTGCTGCCAAAGGAATAGTGATAAATGCATTAGCAATATCAGTTGTGGCATACCAGTTGGCTGCCTTTGACTCCAGTTTGTATTGAAGTTCTAGCACATCCAGCACAGCAGCACTTAATGGCAGTGTGACTTCATTCAGGCCATGATGGTCTACTGTTAGCCTTCAGTCTCCATTGGATTTCCAAACTGGCCATAATGTTAAACGGTGAGCAAGTGTTACTGATAACTCCTTGGCTTTCTAGTTGATGATGGATGGGAATCAGAGAGTTTCAGTTGGTGTCATTATAGCAATGCCACCTGTTCTTCAACTCTCAGCAATCCCAAAACAAGTGGGTCCTCCAAGAGACTGGGCAAGAAAGACAGCTGTTTAATCACCTCTGTCTTCATGGCTGCTATGCCAAAAGCCTATCGGTACACTTTCTCATTCTTAAAATACCCTCTCCAGAGGTAGTGTATACCACGGATACATGGAGCATCTGGGCCAGTCACAATGTTGTGCTTTTGCCACTCATTCCCAGTCAGACTCACTTCAGCATCTAAGACAGTCAATTCTTGGGATCCCTCAGTCACTCCAGAAATACTGATGGGTTCCACCCCTTTATAGTTTGATGGGATTATGGTACACTGTGCACCAGTATCTAGTAGAGCTTTATACTCCCGGGGGTCTGATGTGCCAGGCCATTGATTTCATACAGTCCAGTAAACCCGATTGCCTCTTTCCTCCACCTGGTCAGAGGCAGGGCCCTCTAGTAGGCATCAACAAATGGGTTTGTGCTATTCACTTCTTGCAAGTACAAATTAGAAGTTTCTACGAGAAGATCAGAAACCCTCCTACCCCATCTGGGGAACTGCCCACTGGAGACTGGAGCAGAACTTGGAGAACCTCCACTTTTTCCTTGCAACCCATGTACCTGTTCCTCTAGCATTGTGGTAGGCTTTCCATTCCACTTCCTCATGTCTTCTCCACAGTCACAAAAAAATCTCCACAGTGGTCCCTGTTTTGTGTACCTTTTACATCCTTGCTCTTGAGCAGGGCAACACCTACTCTTAATAGCTATGATATTGGTTCATATAGGTGGAGAATAGGATCTGCCTTCTTTGAGCTGCTCAATTTCTGTAACAGTTTTTCAAGTGGGTCTTCAGATTTTTTGGACAGTCACTCCACAGCCGAGACGCAGCCCCATAGGAAGGAAACAAGACTGTCCTCTTAATCCTGGAGTTGGCCAGCCACCCAATCCACCATTAGATCCTCTGTCCAGGCCATTCCTGCCAATGTCCTGACATATGATGGTGGTGGTCTCTGCATAAACTTCTGCCACATGGGTTGTCTACACTGGACTTCAGCTGGATCTGTGGGTGTCTGCAGGTACTCCAGGTCAGAATAAATAATTTCTCACATGGTTGGCTCCCTCAGGTGCTGAAAACCTGTTTCCATGGTGGTCCACTTGACTTGGTGACATATAACATCATCATAAAAGTATACCTTACCCCCATGGTAAGTTGCCTCTGGAGGCTAAGGGGTTGTGCTTCTCTTGCAATTGCCTTGTCAAGGTCCTCTTCCCTAGATGGTGATTTCAGCTGCCTGGTTTCCTTAGCCTCTAGTTTTAGGACACAGGCTCCATTATCCCAGCATTGAAGCAGTCAGGTGACAATGTTCTTGCCTTCACAATGGCCAAAATCTTTTCACATATCTTGGAGCTAATTCTGTGAAAGGGATTGGATTATTATCTTTGGCTTCACCTCTTGTAATGATGACAGTCTTGGTTCTCCTTCCTGCCCTGCACAAGCCAATTTTTTTGTGTATTTCTTCTGTATAGGGGCAACTGATAACAAAACAGATTTGTCATCTGCATAAGCTATTGCCAGAGTCTGAGTAGTCACACTGCATGCCTCAGGGGTATGAATGGCTGTCATGGCTGTCAACAGGACTGGAGGATCTGCAGTGCTCATCATTGGGATCCAAGTGTCTGCACTATCTTTTGTGCTGGTTGCAGTAGGTGCAGTATATGTTGCCAAAGTTTGAGTAGCCACAACACCTATTGTGGTAGCTGGAGTAGCTGCAGTCCTCCTAGATAGTCTTATCACCCTGAGCAAGACCCGACACACCTTCAGAAGACCTAGCAATACCAACATGCTATGTTCAACATCCCAAGGATATTAAAAATCCTCAAAACCATCTGTAATTTGCCATAACAAAAAGGGAAGGTGTAGCTAGATAGCTCTTCTACAGGTTGACTCTTTCAACTGAAAAAGTAAAAGGTGCAATTGGTATTAGTTTCTGCTGGAGGGCTCCTGAAGTACAGCAATGATGAATATAGACACCCCATTGTCTTAAATACGAATACGTAGGCCAGTGCTACACAGCACTAGAGGTGATGAAAAGCACATAAATACTGACAAAATGTGTTCACAAGAAGTAATGTATCACAGAATACAATTCTGAGAACAAATAAGAAAATTGTGAACAACATCTTTTAAACCAATGTAATTAATTCAATCTGTTTTGACATTGCCAGATGGCTTTTGAAGCACACAGATCTGTCATCTGAAACCTTCAGGGTGACATACTGCCCAGGAATCAAACTCAGGTTGCGGCAGTGAAAGCTCTGAATCTTAGTCCCTTTGAGCCCCATGTTGGGTGCCATAAAGGACTCTTATGTTTTAACCCCAGCCAGCAACTAGGACCACACAGCCCCTCACCATTCACCCTCAGAAGTGGGATAAGGAGATAAGGAAAGAATCAAAAGGCAAGGGAGAAATTAGTGGATTGAGATAAGAACAGTTTAAAAGAACAGCAAAGAAAGAGAAAACAATAATAACCATCATAATAACAACAATAATTATATATTTTTTAAAAGTTATACACAGTGCAATTGCTCACGAACACGAGTACCATACAGCAGATCCCAGAAGAGTGGAGACTCAGACAACAGTTTGCACTTGAACACAATTGCACCAAACAGCCAGTCCCAGGCAGAGGGAAGGGGAGGGGAGGGGAGCGGAGCGGAGAGGAGAGGAGATTGGTATGGTTATGGATTGCACTAAAATCCAACTGTTCTTCTGAAAACTTACATTAATATTTTAATAAACTGTAATCATAAAATCAGTCCTAGAGCAGAAATAAGTCATGTCTCACTCAGCATTTTCTCAATCTCAGTTTGGCTCAGGCAGAGTCCAAAAAATACACTGATCCAGCAGCAGGACTGAGATCAGAGTTTTTGCACAGCATTTTGTAGTAATGCTTGCTGTCTGAAATGTCTGAAATATAAATTTGTTGGAGAACACATGCAAGCCATAATACGGAAAACAAACACTCCTCCAACCCAAAATTTTTATTCAAAACACATTCTAAAATTAAATTGATTTACATTCAAAGTACTGGCAAGTATCATCTTTTTCTTCCAACAATCAATAATTCTGCTTGTCCCAATAAATCAGAATTGGAATGGGACATTTGATTGCCTCCTTATAACATGCCACTTTTTTTCTGTGCAGTACAGATAGGAAACATCTCTTCATCAAAGAAGACTGAATGCCAGAGGCTTATAAGGTCAACTCCTTTCTTTTTTTTCTTTTTCTTTTTCTTTTTCTTTTTCTTTTTCTTTTTTTTTTTTTTAATAAAAGATAAAAAAGAAAATAAAAAGGGAAAATATACATTCTCTTTTATATACAGCTTATAAACCTTGCTAGTTTGGATGGTATACAACATGCACTCTATGATATAGACAGGAAATCTGCCTCTTTGTCTCAGTGTCTCTATATTTATGTAGTCACTGCTCAGTCCTAATGCTGTTCTTTGGATCTCCAGCTAAAATATATGTCACACACTGCTGAATTGTTGTAAAAATAATTTTATTTACAAATATGACAACAATTTAGTAACTTACTCAGGTTCTCCAAAGGATTTTGAGTCTTTACAGAGATACATTCCAGACAGCCTATTTCCACCCTCCTTGAATATCATATTCCAAGTTCAGCTTTTAGCCACTTGCCAATAGATGTGTCCAGTCAGTAGCTATGTATTATGATGAATATAAAGAATATTATCAAATATTAGGAAAAGACTCTCTATGAAAGATAGAATTGAACTCTCTTTTTTCACTTTTTATGATGATATTTGGCAGCAACTTTTATCCCATCTTCCAGAGTGCAGTGGCGTTTAAACAGGATAAAGAAATCAGAAAAAAAAAAAAAAAAAAGAGAGAATGAGATTTAAAATTAAGTAGAATGTGTTGACAATGTAATATGATGACAATAAAATGCAGGATATTTTTGCTTAGTGACATCATTTTTATTATGCAGGATATATTTTTTGCATACTTAACAAAAAAATCCGTCTCCCATTACATACATATACATACATTTTCCCTTTCAGAATCCACAAAGTTAGCAAAATGTTATCAGCTCTACTGTCAATAAGCAAACAAATAAAAAATGCACTATTTTCTATTGAAAACAAGTCTATTTATGTTGTATTTCTCATGGCATTTTTTTTAATGATACTAATTACCCCAAAGAGATCATGAGGTTGGAAAAAAAATTCTAGTGAGTAAATTATTGATTGCCTAAAATTTTTGGAAAATTCAATATGGCTCTGACTACGGATGACCTGTTTTGAGATAATTTCAGCTAGTGAAATAATTTCATAAAATCCTTGTGGTGTTCCCAACCACATGGGTAAAGCTAAACTAAATCATTACAACATATCAGCCATTACTGATAAATCTCTTCTGCAGTATTTGAAATATATGTGTGTTTATAAACAGGCAAAGGGGCTGAGAGTAAGGTGAGTGAAAAAGAAGGGCGGGAACGTACTTCTGACAGCTTGCTTTCCTGTTTTTTCTAGACAGAAAATACAGCTTTTGTAAATTAAGTATCAACACATGAACCTTGGCTGAAAAATAATAAAATCATAGAATAGAAACATGGAATCATTTTGGTTGGAAGAGACCCTCAAGATCACCAAATCCAACCATAACCTGACTCTGGCACTAAACCATCTCCCTGAGAACCTTTTTAAAATACCTCCAGGGACGGTGACACAACCAGTTCCCTGGGCAGCCTGTTCCACTGCTTCACAACCCTTTCTGTGAAGAATTTTTTCCTAATATTCAATCTGAACCTTCCCTGATGCAACTTGAGGCCATTGCCTCTTGTTCTATCACTTGCTGCTTAGGAGAAGAGACCAACACCCTCCATGCTACATCCTCCTTTCAGATAGCTGGAGAGAGCGATAAGGTCTCCCCTCAGCCTCCTTTTCTCAAGGCTTAACAGCCCCAGTTCCCTCAACCACTCCTCATCAGACTTGTGCTCTAGACCCATCACCAGTCTCATTGCCCTTCTCTGAATGCCCTTCAGCACCTCAATGTCTTTCTTGTAGTGAGGGCCTCAAAACTGAACACAATTTTTGAGGTGTGGCCTCAACAGTGCTGAGTACAGTGGGATGATCACTCCTCTAGTCCTGCTGGTCACACTATTCCTGATACAAGCCAGGATGCCGACGGCCTTTTTGGCTACCTGGGCACACTGCTGGCTAATATTCAGCCAACTGTTGACAATAAATGAACTGTTATTAAGTGTGAGGCTAATTAAACGTAAATAAAGAAGACAGTAATAAATCTACATAAATAATCTTTATGTTGAGTCAAGGCATATTTACAAAAGCTTTGTCCAGTGTCAATCATTTTTTATATTAAAATTCTGTTCCCTATATAATCTAATTCTTCAAAAGGGAGAATTTATCAAGGGATTAGAAAATCTATTCTGTATTAAAGTTCTTTAGGAGTTCAAAACATTTGGCCTCAGAGGAAGATTGTGGGTAGCTTCTCATGGCGTGTATGTTTTAATGAAGATACACAGAATGAATTTAAGTTTTTTTTCCTTTTACAGTAAGATGGCAAAAGGCAAAAAGTATGTTCTCAAACTTACAATGAAGGCATTTCAGTGGATATCAAGAAAAGGTCTTTTCCTCCAAAAGAGATATTAGCTTGCAGAAGTCACAGAGGACTACTAACTACATTGGGTATTCCTCCTTAGCAAAAGTAGCCAGGATCAATTTTAAAAGGTGAGGAATGCATATATAATATCAGCCACATGTTGAGCTCTTTGTAGTGTTATAAGTAAGGACTTTCTATCACAATGGCTAATAATATTTGTAAAGCTGTTTGATGAAAAGCAGAGATTTCTAGCGAGTATCAAGGGATTTTAATAGAATAGATAGTAGTTTATCTTCTTTTCTTTTTAGTGAACTAATGTCATGACTGTGGGAAACTACAGCAGGTCTGTGGAATCCTTGACAGAGAATATGGGAATAGAGATCAGCCTTGAAGATATTAAGGTTTACCCTTGAGAAGGATGGGAGTAATGGAGTATCCAGAGATATTAAGTTGTACCCATGAGAGAGAAGGGATGTCCTCATGAGAGAGAAGGGAGTAGAAGAGTAACATGGATGATAGCAAAATTAGCCAATGAGATGTTACTGCTGTAACTTGTAACCAATAGTGAAGAGACACATGATTTGGTAGAACTGTATAACAATGCACTTGTAGCAATAAATGGCATCTACTACTTTCATCCTGGGAGAACTTGGTCCACGTCATCTGTCTGTCTCAATCGTGACATCTGGTGACCCTGACATGATCCTGCATGAAGAAGGATCTCTCATGAAGAAGAGACAGCAGTGAAGCTGTGACAGCCGAAGACGAGCTGTGGAGATGGAGCCTGGTACAGCCGATAGAGCAGCAGGGGGGAGCTGCCGAAGATCCAGATCCTTGAAAGGACACCACGCCAAGAGTAGGTGACCTATCGGGAACATGAGGGGGAACTTATCTAAAGAAGTATTATCTACATGGAAGCTGCTTCTGAAGAAGCGGGGTGTCAGCGTTCCGGAACCAACTTTAAGAAAGATGTTACTATGGGGCAAGATGCAAGGTTTAGAGGTTAATTTGGTGACAGTATTTAGTGTGTCACAATGGATGGACTTGGGTGATAACTGTTTGATAATGCTACCCAAGGGTCCAAAGAAGCAACTGAACTGTTAATAGTGTGGCTCTTGTTATTAGAGACTTTGAAAGAGTTAAAAGAGCAACAGGATCAGGCAGAAGCGGTGGAGGGGGATGGTCTTCATGGCTCTCCTGGGCCAGATTTGGAGGAAAAGGTGAGATTATGTACTATTCCGAGCCCCCCTGTTACTAAAGATTTGTCAACACCGCCCAAGTCCGTGTTATCTGATGATATGGATATGGGTCCGTGGCACTCTCTTGGAAAGTTAAAAGGAATAGATGAAGAGTGTACGTATGTGTGGCCCTGAGACCAAGCAAAAATTATGAAAGAGTCATATACGTATGTGTGGCCTCAAGATCAGATAAAAGCTATGAAAAACTCACATGAAAAAGCAGCGTTGGGTTATATGCAATCTCGGGAGGGGCTCCCGGAGCACCATCAGAGCAGTGTGTTCAACCAACTGCTCCACCGTCATCAATCCCAGTTCAATCATCTGTGCCACCACCATTAATCACAGTTCAATCTTCTGCCTCACCACTATCAGTCACGGAAGGAAAAAGTGAACATTTTTTTTCCTATCCCCCCTCGCCTAGAGATTCAGATGAGGAGGATTGTCCTGTGGTGAGCCAGAGTGAGTCCAATAATGTAATTCCTATAAATTTGGGTCCCCCCAACCTGCCCCCTCACCCCTCCTGTGCTGCTGCAGAGCAAATTCCTGAGGGTGGGGGTGGAGCTTCAGAGCACGGACCAAACTTATCAAAAAGTGGGGATTTACCTCCAGCTTCAATTACAGTTAGACCGTGGGACCCTGTGCGTTTTTGGAAAAAGGTGAAGGCTAAAGCTATGGAAATAGGGGACTGAGATCTATCAGAAAATATATCAGTTCCTTCCCCTGTTACTGAGCCACCACTTGTTGAATCTGCTGTATCCATGGCCTTTCCTGTAGTATATCACAATCCTTCAGTGAGGGAGCCCCATGAGCACCTTCCTTATTCCTGTAAAGTAATTCAAGATTTGCAAAAAGCCATTGCCCAGTACAGCCCTAATTCCCCTGCGGTTATGCAGCTATTATGTTTGTTATCCATGGAGGCTATGACTCCCTATGATATTTCTCAGTTAGCTCAGATTATTTTTCAACCTGTACAGCTCACGGTGTTTTGAAGTATTTGGCAGCAAAGGGCTGAGGCACAAGCAGTGGTAAACATACAAAACCCAGACACTGATCCCTGTTCTGTTAGTGGTGTGGATGTATTGCTGGGCTTGGGACAGTATACTAACCCGCAACTTCAAGCACAATGGCCTCTTCTGGTGTTTGAGCAAGTGAAGGCCATAGGGATGGAGGCTATAATTAGAAGACTGGAGTTGGCATAACCAAAACAAAGATACACCCATCAAGCAGGGTCCTAAAGAGCCATTCCATTCCTTCGTTGAAAATTTACAAGTGGCTGTTGAACATCAGGTGTTTGATGTGCACCTTCAGGGACTGTTGGTAAAGCAGCTACCTCATGATAAAGTTAATGCAGATTGCCAGAAACTGATTGAAACTTTACCAGGGGATCCAACTTTAGAAGCAATGATTACTGCTTGTGCCAAGGTTGGTTCAGTAGAACATAAAATGACTGCACTTGCTGCTGCTGTGGCAATAGCAAGAATACAAGATCTAAAGTGCTACGAATGTGGTTGGAACGGTCATGTAAGACTTGTCTGTCCATGTAAAAACAAACAGGTTTCAAAAGCTGCAAGCAGACCTAGCTATGATACAGTCTCAGTAATTTGCTTCCAATGTGGAAAAAAGGGACATTTTTCTAGGTAGTGTCATTCTAAGTATCATTCTAAAGGACAGCCACTTCAGCAGGGAAACGACAAGAAGAGTGCGAAGGGGCGCGTGCAGACACAAATGCCTCCTTCAGCAACGCCTTGCAGCCCTGGCAGTCCATTTCTGGGGTCAGTGCACAGGCAGCCCTTTGTGACAGACTATCACGAAAAAACAGCGTAGCATCCGGGATTGATGTATCCACTGCCCAGACAGTAATTATAACAACTCAAGAGGTGCATAAAGTGACCCTGGATGCTTGGGGGCCAGCTGACAGGGGACTGAGTGCTTTGTTATTAGGATGATCAAGTAGTACCCTGCAAGGATTAGTGGTACATGTGGGGGTTATTGATGCAGACTTTATAGGACAAATTTGTGCCTTGGTTTCCACGGCGACTCCACCTGTGATAATACAGAAAGGAACATGTTTAGCTCAACTTGTGCCTTTTTTGAGTTCTGTTCCTAGGACTAAGCAAGTTCTTTGTGGGGACAGTGTATTTGGTTCAACTGGAAAGCCACTTGTTTTTTGGTCTCAAACCATGTCAGAAAAATGACCACAAATGGTTTGTACACTCATAATGAATGTTTTTGTCCCCAGGCAGGTGAAGCTTACAGGGCTGCTTGATACAGGACCAGACGTCACCATAATTTTGCAACAAGATTGGCCTCCTTCTTGGCCCTTGGTTTCACATGCTCTGGCAGTGATGGCAGTAGGTGGAGTTGTAAACAGTTTCATGTCAGCTAAACTGATGGTGATTGCTAATCCTGAAAATCAAAGGGCTACAGTGAGACCTTATGTGACCCCAGCCCCATTGAACTTGTGGGGGAGGGATTGCTTAGGGCAGTGGGGAGTATGGATAACTACGGATTTTTAGCAGGGGTCAGTGTGATGCAGGGTGTTTCTCGGTCCACTTTAGCACTAAGATGCTTAACTGAAAGACCAGTATAGGCCGATCAGTGGCCCCTTGCTCAGGAAAAACTTACAGCCCTGCAATCTCTTGTGATGGAACAGCTAGCTGCAGGATGCATAGAGATCTCACATAGCCCTTGGAATACTCCTGTGTTTGTTATCAAAAAGAAATCTGGAAAATGGAGATTATTACATGACTTCTGAAAGGTTAATGAGGTTATGGCAACTATGGGAGCTTTGCAACCAGGTTTACCTTCTCCTACAATGATTCCAATGCAATGGAAAATTATTGTAATAGATTTGAAAGATTGTTTCTTTACTATTCTTTTAGCAGAACAAGACATGGAAAAGTTTGCCTTTACTGTTCCATCTGTAAATAATGGAGAGCCAGCAAATGTTATCATTGGAAAGTGCTGCCACAAGGGATGAAAAATTCACCTACCATATGTCAGTGGTATGTGGCAAAAGCTCTGAGTCTGGTACGTGTTTTGTTTCCACCAGGGTATTGCTGTCATTATATGGATGACATCTTGTTGGCTGCAGCAACGCCACAAGAATTGAGTGAAATGGAAAATAAAGCACATGAGTCATTAAATCAGTATGGGCTGGTTGTTGCACCTGAGAAGGTGCAATGACAACAGCCATGAATTTATTCGGGCATGAAAATTTTGGATCGGACAGTGACATCACAACCTATAAAGTTGCAAGTAAAAATCAAAACACTGAATGATGTGCAAAAATTGGCAGGAATGATCAATTGGGTGAGGCCTTATGTAGGAATCTCTTCTTCTCAATTGCAGCCATTGTTTGACCTATTGCGAGGAGACATTTCTGCCCCTCGCACTTTGACAACGGAAGCAAAGCAGGTAATTGCGGAAATCGAACAAGCAATCAGTAGTAAACATGTATGGAGAATTGATTTGACAGTGCCTGTACAAGCAATTGTTTTGATTGATCAATGCATTCCTGTTGCCATGATCGCACAATGGCATGAAAAGTGAGGAAATCTTTTACATATTTTAGAGTGGGTCATTTTGCCAGCCAAGTCAAAAAAAGATAGCCCCAGGTCTTTCTGAATCAGTGGCTCAGGTGATTATTAAAATCAGACCACGTTGCATGGAATTAATGGCAAGAGACCCAGAAATGATTGTGCTTCCTGTGCAAAGTCATTATTTTGAATGGTGTATGGCTAATAGTTCTGCACTACAAGCAGCTATGATGAATTATACGAGTCAAATCAGTTATCGCTTGCCCTCACATCCAGTGATTAAATTAGATAGTCAAGTAAGATTTGGTCAGAAGCAATTGAACCAATCGAGCCCAGTAAATGGACCTACAGTGTTTACAGACGGATCAGGAAGGACAGTCAAGTCAGCCATTGTTTGGAAGGATGAGCCACAATGACAACATCGAGTAGAATATAAGGAAGGATCACCACAAGTGGTTGAACTTAGAGCAATGACTATGGCGTTTCAGGCCTTTCCTGGCCCTGTGAATATTGTGACAAATTCTGCTTATGTGGCCGGGCTTGTACAATGGTTGGATAAAGCTGTATGGGGACATGAATCTAATGAAAAGCTATTTGGTATTTTAAAACTGTTATGGCTTGAAATTCAGAAGCGTCATCATGAACATTATGTCATGCATGTTAAAAGTCATAGTACATTTCCAGGTTTCATAAAAGAAGGAAATGCAAAAGCAGATGCTCTAGTTTTAGTAGTGACTTTAGGACCTGTTCCTGATGTTAAGCAACAGGCAATAACCTCACATCATTTCTATCACCAAGGTTATCGTGCTTTGAGATGACAATATGGCATTTCAAATTCTGAGGCACGTATTATCATTGCTGCATGCCCTGATTGTCAAGGTCAGCATATTCCTACTTATTATGGCACCAATCCCCATGGCCTTCGAGCCTTGAAAATTTGGCAAACTGATGTTACACAGGTACCTGAATTTGGGTACTTGAAGTATGTTCATTTCTCTATAGACACCATTTCTTCTGCTATTGTTGCCACTGTTCATACTGCAGAATCTGCACAAGGTGTAATACGTCATTGGCAGCGTGCGTTTTCTTTCTTGGGTGTTCAACAACAGGTAAAAACAGACAACGGTTCAGCATATGTATCCCGGAAAGTTGCTTCATTTCTACAGCTTTGGGAAGTATCTCATGTTACAGGTATTCCTCACTCTCCCACAGGGCAAGGCATATACTCGCAATCCTGCGAGAAGTTTTACTCACACCCGTGGCGGCAAGGCAAGTGGAGTCTCCATCCCGGGGAGGGGGGCTATCAGCGGCAGCATCTTGCTCGTGCTCCGAGAGACCTGCAACAATGGGCGGAGTTTCGGCGAGAATCCCATTTTTATATTGGCTGATCAGATCTGACTGTAGGCATTCTAGAAGCTTCTCTGCACCCCCACACTGGCTGTGGGTGCCCCTGAAGCCTCCAAACATCCCCCACACTGGCTGCAGGTGCTCAGTGGTTCAGTGGCACCTCGGCACTCCCTTCTCCTAATGGCCCTGGCCAGGGTGCTCTGGGGCCAAACAAAAGAAGCTGTTAGCCTCAAGTAGCAGAGAGAGAGGGAGACGTGCCTACTCCTTCCATACTGAAGGAGGGAGGGGGAGAGAAGGGGGTTTGCATTCTGCCACAGCTTGGTAAGCAAACTAAGAGAACTTCTAAGGCTTTAAGCGGACTTTTGTTAGATGTAGATTCTGTAAGACATGCTACACTGCAGAACAGAGTCGCAATAGACTTTCTGTTATTAGTTCAAGAACACGGGTGTGAAGATTTTGATGATATGTGCTGTATGAACTTGTCAGATCATTCTGAGTCAATGCATAAAAGTATACATTTTTTGAAAGAGGGAGTACAAAAGTTACAAGTTGATGATGGATGAGATTGATTAAATAAATTGTTTAGTTGCTGGGGGCTTTCAGGGTGGTTGTTATCAGCAGTGAAAACAGGACTGATAATTCTGATGATCATTGTGGTTGTGTTACTAATGTTGCCATGCATGCATGCATTCCTCTGCTGCAAAGGGCCCTGCAGTGGACAATGAAGGCAATTTTTTTAGCACAAATACAAAAAGGGGGAATTGTGGGAAACCACAGCGGGTCTGTGGAATCCCTGACAGAGAGTATGGGAATAGAGATCAGCCTTGAAGATATTAAAGCCTACACGTGAGAAAGATGGGAGTAAAGGAGTATCCAGAGGTGTTAAGGATGTACCTGTGAGAGAGAAGAGAGTAAAAGAGTAACATGGATGATAGCAAAAATAGCCAATGAGATGTTACTGCTGTAACTTGTAACTATGTTCTTGTAACCATCTTCATGTGAAGAGACACATGAATTGGTGAAACTGTATAAAAATGCACTTGTAGCAATAAATGGCATCCACTACTTTCATCCTGGAAGAACTTGGTCCATGTTGTTTGTCTATCTCAACTGTGACACATGATACCCAATAGCCACATTTAAAAACACGGAAGTCCGAAATTACAATAGTCCTGAAGTCAGACAAGTATCCTTCCAGTTTCTGCCTCCAGTACTGCTGGTGACTTGAAGAGTGCAAGGAGCAATAATATAGTAGATTGATTAAGATTTGCTACTTTAAATTAATGAGTACTATCCTATCTTTGGTCTGCTGAGGGAAAATTTTCGCAGACAAACCAGAGTCACGTGGAAGAGAAATGTGAGGGATCGATCACTGCCAGCAGGAGAGGAGTGATGGAGAACATCTGTCTCTGTCTCCAGTCCCCTGGGAAGAAGCCAGCCACAGAGCATGGCCCACTTCTCGGGCAGCAGTACAGAACAGGGATGTGACCAAACAGGAGGCACAAGGCAGAGGATAAGCCTTATTTAGGTGTTGGCTGTGGAGGTTTTAGTAACTTCTGCAGATAGAGTTGTTGTGTTCTGTTTTCCAAATTTAGTGGATTGCAACAGACATCAACTGTGTAAATTAACAAGCAGCTCTTTCCATATGTAAAACTCTACCATTGTAAGTGTAGAATTGCTGAGACAGTGCATTAATTTTCTAAGTGTTGAAACATGATATAAGAGATAATTTGCTGCAGAATTCTGACAAGTGTTGATGAATTTCTGAGACGTATTTAGGAATAATAGAAAAAAAAGTGATACTTACTAAATTGAACTTGGGTCTTGAGTAGCGGTGGGAAGAGATACCATATGCATTTTTAATTAGATTCATTATTATTAAATACTTAAACAATTCAACAATACAATTACACTCCAGTCTGACTAAACAAACCAAAAGCTTCAGGCAGGCAGAATTTTTTCTCTTAAGAGGAATTCAATACCTTAATTGAGTATCTTTGTCCTCATTTAGTTCAACATTTTAACTGTCTTGCCAAAGAGCAAGTCCTTTGTCCAAATTACTGCCTTCTAGCAAATCTATGCCTAAACTGTATGATGATCACTAATATTGGATACTCGATTAAAAATGAAGGACAATGTGTCAAAAATTATTTTTCTCTCCAGAAAAGGAAACCTGAGGGTATAACACAGAGCTGCTCTTCCTCCATATAAAAAAGCTTAGATTTCTATAGTTTGACAAATAATAGCATCTACAATAAAATAGTATATGAGCATTTCATTTGCTTCAACACTTTTCATTTTTCAGATAATGACTGAATAATATTTTTCTTCTGTGGTATAGGTTCTTGTGTGGTGAAAGGAGAAAGAAATAAGCCTTTTAACAATACTAGAGTGCAGAAAATCCATATACACTTTAAAATCAAGAAGACAATATTTCATGGATGCCAGAGGTACTGGTGGAAAGTAGATGCCCTGGGATCTGCCCAGACAAGAGCAAAAACATCAGGCTTTCAGCCACATTAAGTTACTGGTATTAGAGAAGCCTAGAGGGGGGAAAAAAAGCCAAAATCCAAACAAATCAACCTGCAATGATGTCACTTATCTGTTCATTTAGGTTACAAACTGGATTTTCTGATGTGGCAGAAGAAGACATCAGCACAATTAGATGGAGTCAGAGAGCGTAAGGATAACTACTTGCCCTAGTGCCTCATTAAAATAAATTTGAAGGTTATACACATCTAGTTAGGCCAACTTTTCATCTCTGTGGTTGAAATTTTTGAGGCATGAGATTGGACAATTTAACTGTTTTTCTGGCTGTAAACATTTAAAATATAACTCTCTAGAAATGCTCAGACCTATAAGAACAATGAAGCCAAAAGATACAATAAATGCTAAAGCTTTATTTTTATAATAACTGAAGTCAATTCTTTTCTTGGTTGTATTAACTGAAAAAACTAGAATTAACTAGGATGACTTTTTAATTTTTCTTGTGGTGCTATTCTAAAATGTAAAACTGTTTTAAACAATTCTGTAACATAGCAGTTATGTGAAAGAGAGACATGAGGAAAAGATACTAGTACATTTGATTTCTATATCTGGACCTGACATTCCTCAACTAAACTTAGAACACAAATAGTAGAAAAAAAAAATGGACAAGTTTCAATCATTGATATATATAACAAAATCCTTGAATAGAATTCAGATACCGTCTATTGATAGAAATAGTAATTAATGCTGAAGCTGCAAAAAGTGGTGGGGATTTTGTTTGTTTGTTTTTGGTTCTTTTTTTTTTGGTTGGTTGGTTGGTTGATTGTCTTTGATGTTTACTTTGTTGCTGTTGCTTTTGGTTTGGGTTTTTGGCAGTTTTTTTTTTGGTTGGCTTTTTTATTTGACTTTCTAAATCCCTAAAACCTTTTACAACTCAGGAATTCTTTTATGTTTTTACAGATGACACTAATTGGGATTTGCAAAGATGTATGAGAATTTCAAAGTCAAAATTTAAAACTTCATTTCAGACCTGGCAGAGCCTGTACATACAGAAGTCCATAGGCTTGTCGATACTCTCTGTATTTTCTTATATAATTCTGGGTAAAGAATCAATAACCCCCTGCAGCAGATTTATGATTATCTAAGATGCAGAACAGGCTTTGTTTTTACAGTGAAGGAGCCAGATTTATGCCCTTATAAGTTATTATAGTAGTTCCTTTTAATTGAATCAGACCCTGCTGAAAAGAGAAACACAAAACATGTTGCAGTGGTGCAAGGTAATCAGAAGCTTGCAGTAATACAGGCTTTTTGAAGAAATTAACTGTTATTGCCTCAGTTACTTTAAAAATAAACAAGTGTACAAAGTATTAACATATGTAAAATTCTACATTAAAGTGAGATTGACTCATTTAGAAGCAGCCTACAGCCAACAAAAAGGCTGCACAGTGGGAGACTTATCTCAGAAAAAAAAAACAATTCGCACCTGTTAATTACTCTGAATAAGCTTGCACACAATGCTGTTTAAGGCACTTATCCACTGTTTAGAAGCAATACTAATGTAATCTCTTACATTATTGTTATAAGTGAAATGAAAGCTTACCATGAATCATTTCCCTGCAAATCATCAATTAACTAAGTATTTGCCAGAAGACCCATAAAGTTCCAGTGCATCCTAAAGCTATGTAAATAATGAGTATTTCAGCTTTGCTGACAATCATGGTAAGCTTGTTGATGGTGTGATCACACAAACTCAGTATTTCAGGAGAATTTCGACTTAAACCATCACTTGTTATTTAAAAATCTAAAACAAGTTTTTATCAAAAAACAATCAAACAAAAAGTCGCAGAAGTTTCACTTACATTTCCAACACTTTCTAATTAGAAAGTATGTCAATCAAAATTAAAGTTTTTAAAACAATTTTGAAGTAATCTGAATGCTAGTCAAAATCTAACCATTTAACTTGAGACACTTGAAACATGTAAGATTTTTACAATTTAATTCCTCTTTTTAACTTTAATGTTTGGATGAACACAAAATGAAGGCATGAAATATTTTTATATTTCTTTATCAGAATGATTTGACTAAAACTTCTTTTCTTACCTGTACCCATCTGTGTACCTAAAATATTAATTTGCAGCAGAAGTCTCCAATCTTAAACTCTAGCACAGTTGCTCTGCTAGCAACTTCCAAGGCAAATTCCAGTACTGAAGGATTCTAAAATATTGCCCCATTGCTATTTGCATACTCAAAGAGTTTGGCATAAATATACACCCAGGCACTTTGCATATTAAAAATAGTAAACAATATAATCATATTGATAAACTTACTAGGACAAAATACAAGTCATAAAAGACAATACAATCTCATAGGGGTTTGATAAAAATTTGGTGTTTGTACAGATCCTGACTATGAACAGGACTGTTCTGATTTTTTAATAGTTAAAAGACAGTAAAAAAAAATCAAACTCAACAACAAAACACACACACACAAAACCAAAAACAAACAAAAAACCTCCTACAACAATAACAACAACAAAACCAGCAAACCCCAAGGATTTTGGAGGGGGTAGATAGGAATTTAAGAAACTATTATCTTGCCAATAGGCTCAGGCAGGACCTCTCAGTAAAGCATATTTTTATTAACGATTTTGCAAGATCAGGTGTTCTACCTAAGGTAGGTACCCCGAACAGGGCAAAAGCCACTGCTTATGTTCCCCTAGTCCTGGCCACAAATTCCCTCCCCTGCTCCCCCTTATTTGGGTACTCCAGGGTTGACAGCCTACCTGATGCTTCCCTGATGTCTGTTTCATTTCTCCTCCAAATCTAACAATCCCCTCCCCTTATTTATTTACTTACATTAAGGTATGGTTTCTTGGCTCTCTGGCTACTACCCACCACTAACTTAACCTTTCACTACAGGAATCTGTTTGTATTAGCACATTTCCAAGATGAGTGGAAAAAGGCTTTGTTTTACATTTAAGGTCCAATAGTCGGATGTCTCTCAGTCCCCACTCGCTGGGTCAGGCCTCAGATCCATGGTTGCAAAAACAACATTCCTTCTTCAATAGCTTCTTACAGGAAGAGAACATAGAGATTCCATATGTCATTTAAAAGCATTAAAAGTTTAAGATTATAGAGTTTAAGCTGATCTTTTATGTTTATGCAGAGATTAATGATTCTGGAGGCTGACTTTTCCTATCTCTATTTCTCTTCCCATCTATATTGATATTCATTTCCCTTTAAAAGCAATTCTACACTGATTTTAGAGAGTTTCAATAACCCATTTCAACTGGGTCCTTAACATTAGACTGTCTGTGCTCAGGGAACAGGAGTCCTTCCTGAAATGTTTGTACATACAAATTTGTTTCAGGTGTTCAAATGACAGTCAATGGATCCTAGGCAATATACTCACCACTGATTTGGATTTATCCTTCTCTTGGACAAGTAATGCTAAGACATAAGCCTGGTAGTCAGAGTTCACAGCCAATATGATTTCTTTTGCCAAATTATCACTCCTTTTCAGTTGTGTAACTAACCATGAAAAGGCCATGATTTGTTACTAATCACAGAATGGCAAGGTTGGAAGGGACATCTTGACTTTATCTTGTTCAGCTCCCTGCTCAAGAAGGGTCAGGTTCAGCAGGTTGGGAGGGACTGTGTCCAGTCAAGTTTTGAATATTTCCAGGGATAGAGATTCCACAACCTCCCTGAACAACCTTTTCCAGTGCTCAACTACCCTCACAGTAAAAATGATTTTCTTGTATTCAGATCTATTTTCCTGTGGTTTTATTTATGCTAATGATAATTGTAAGCAACAGGTTGTAATTCAACCGATGATCAAGTTTGCTCAAGGACAGATTATATTCAGAAAACTATAAGTGGTTTTCTGCGATTATTATGAATTGGGCTTGTTCTTAGCTGTATTGATAAAATATTCAGCTGTAGTAATCAAAATTCCCAATACTAACAACTTGTCATAGTGTAATCTACATGTATTAAGTAGATTTTTCTGTACTAATAACTTATTGATAAACGAAGGTATAAACAGAGAAATTCTCTATACACATTTAAACAGGCCAGTGGTATGGATAATGGTGGGTTTTGCCTGTGGCAGGTATATTTAATAAGAAGGTAAAATCTCTAGATATGTAGATATGCATGTAGTCTCTATCAGTTCTCTTATGGGTCCAAGTAGAACCAGTATTTCATTTCTGACAGAGAAGTTATCAGTCATCTAAAAATTTTTTACAGACTTTTGATTCTGGTTCTACATCTCAAACAGGTTTCAGTCTGCCTCCAGAGGAAAAAACAGAAGTTTGTTTGTATGCCTTCTCCTTTGCCTGTTTTTCATCCACTCTTTTCACAATAGTATAATACCAGACACACCCATCCTGGGAGCAAGCAGGGCTACAAATCACAGTAAGCATACACCTGTCTCAAAAATTCTGGAATTTGACGCTTCATTTGATTCTTAAGACATCTCATAAAGATCCTTCTTAATGTACTATAAGATTCGAGCTATCTTATAGTCCCCTAACATAAGGGGGTTTAATTTGATACCCTTCAGGAAACTTTATTTTGTTCCACTCACAACAGCTGATAAAACAGTAAGGATTCAGATTTCATTAGAAGTTTCCAAAATGCATTTCAGCAAACACTGAACAAATGAACGCTCTGGTTTGTTCTGCACTACCCAGTCAAGAGAACCTCTGCTCTTCTTAACAAAAAGGTAAAGGGAGTCTGAAAATGTGGTAAAAGATACAATGAATCCAAATCTAGGGGTATTGACTCCAGTATAAGAATGTTGCCGTCACCAGTGTAGAACTAGTGTATGTTTTCTTAGGTACTTCAGGTGTTACATCTTCTCTTGTGTAAACATAAAGTTAGTTTCAGAGCATAATGTCAGCAGGAAATCCTTATTATGTTCCTTGGCTAATTAAACATAAATGCAGTAATATGTCTACATCTGATGTAGATCCTGCTGGGCAATACAGCATGTAGAAAACTAGTATTAATAACCGTGGAACCGTGCCTGCAAGAATGCACATAGGAAAGAAATTGCTGAACATATAAGATGCTTTTGTCTCAAGTATCTGCTATCTAATTTTGCAGAAAAAATATCTCCCCAAGCTGGTAAGATCCTCTGGCTATTACCTGCTATTGGTCCTTAATGTTGGCAGGGAAGAGGTAGGAAAAAGAATTCTTAAGGCAATCAAGAGAGATTTCAGAGATTTGGGGCACCTGATCGACAGCTCAGGTGGTTTTCTCCTCCACCCTTTCAGTAGCAGGCAGGAATTCAGAATGGAACAGGCAGGCCCAACTAATCAACATGTGGCTGGTGTCATCAATGGAACTTCGGGTTTTTCGATCATAGGATGATCAGTCCTTCACCAGGTCTTCTGACATCCGATGGGATGCACCTGTCTCAGAAGGGGAAAAGGATGTTTGTTCAGGGGTTAGCAAGGCTCATTGATAGGGCTTTAAACTAGATTGGAAGGGAGAAGAGGGCAGTACCAGGCATGTCAGTGATGGGCAGTGGGATGGCATACCAAAGCTTGAGGAGATGCATGACAGTGAGATTCCTCAGACTGCACCACGAGGTAAAGGGCACAATCAGCAATACTTGAAGTGCTTCTGCACTAATGTGTGCAGCATGAGGAAAAAGCAAGATGAACTAGAAGTCTTGGCCTGGTCCCAGGGATACAATATAATAGGCATTAGTGAAACCTGGTGGGATGAATCCTGCAACTGGTGTGTGATAGATGTGACTGTGTGATGGATGGCTACAGGCTATTCAGAAGGCATAGGCAGGGTTGGAGAGACCGGGGGGTGACATTGTATGTAGCGGAGGGGCTGGAATACATGGAGCTGACAGCTGGTGATGGCAAATTTGAGAGCATCTAGGTAAGGATTAAAGGTCAGACAAATAAAGTGGTATCATCATGGGAGCCTACTATAGGCCACCCAGTCAGGATGATAACTCTCATGAGTTATTCTTTGAGCAGCTAAGCAAAGCCTCCAAGTCATCTGCCCTTGTCCCTGTAGGGGACTTCAACTTGCCAGTTGTCAACTGGGAATATCACACAGCTGGCACCAACAAGTCCAGAAGATTCCTAAAGCATCTGGATTATCACTTCTTGGTACTAGTACTAAGGGAATTGACCAGGCAAGGTGCCTTCCTAGACTTGCTACTCACTAAGAGAGGGTCTTGGGAGAGAAGTGGAGATTGGTGGCTGCCTTGGACACAGGGAATACAAGGCATTCAGGTTCAAAACCTCTGCCAATGGGAGGAAAACTGACACCAAGACCTCAACACTGGATATGAGGAGACTAGACTTAAGGTTGCTCAGATAACTACTTAGTAAGATGCCCTGCAAAGAAGCTTTTTAAGGTGCTGGGGTCCATCAGTGTTGGTTGCTTTTTCAGTACCACCTACTAAAAGCACAGGACCAGACAATTCCAAAACACTGAAAGTTTAGCAGTGGAGTCAAAAACCTAGCTTGGTTGAGCAGGGATCTTCTTGAAATAAGGCAAAAAAAGAAATTATACGGTCAGTGGAAGCAAGATCAGGTGCCATGGGAGGACTACAGAGGTGCTGCTCACCATTGTAGAGACAAATTCATGATGCTAAAGCTCAGTTAGAACTGCAGCTGGCCAATACTGTGAAGGACAATAAAACAAGATTCAAAAAATATATTAATGGTAAAAGGCAGACTAGAAATAACATTGACTCATTACTTGATGAGCATGGTGACCTTATTAACAGGGACATAGAGACAAAGTTGCAATGTTTAATGCTTTCTTCACCTCAGTCTTCAACACCGAAGAAGGACTTGGGGGCCCCCATAACCCTGGGTTAGAGAACCATGGCTGTGTGAACAATAAACTCCCAATCAAACCAGAACTTGTATGGGATTCACTACTCCAGCTAGATCCTCACAAGTCAATAGGGCCTGAAGGGATTAATCCAAGGGTACTTTAATAGCTGGCTGGTGTCATAGTTAGACCTCTTCCTGTGTTTTTTCAACACTTCTGGGTAATCTGGAGAGGTCCCAGATAACTGGAAGCTGGCAAATGCTGTCCCGATCTACAAGAAGAACAACAGAGATGATGATGGAAACTACAGGTCTGTCAGCCTCACTTCTGTGCAGGGCAAAATCATGGATGTTTTTCTGGGAGTTACCAAAAACATCTGAATGACAACACAGTCATTGCTCCCAGCCAGCACGGGTTCATGAGGAGAAAGTCCTGCTTAACAAACAATTTCTTTCTATGATAAGGTTACCCACCTAGTTGACCAAGGGAAGCCTGTCGATGTGATATTTTGGGATTTCAATAAAGCTTTTGATACTGTCTCTCACAGTATTCTCCTGGACAAAATGGCCAGTGTACAGTTGGATAAACGCACAATGCAGTGAGTGAGCAATTGGCTGATGGGCCAGTCTCGAAGAGTTCTAGTAAATGGGGTTATGTAGGGCTAGTGAACAGCCACTAGTGGGGTTCCGCAGGGATCCATCCTAGGGCTGGCACTCTTCAATGTCTTAATAAATGACTTGGACTCAGGACTTGAGGGAATACTAAGTAAGTTCATTGATGTCAAAAAATTGGAAGGAGCTGTTGACACTGTCAAGGGCAGAGAGGGCGTGCAGAGGGATCTGGACAAACTGGAGAACTGGGCAATCACCAGCCGCATGAAGTTTAACAAGGGGAAATGCCAGAGTTTGCACCTGGGACATGGCAAACCTGGCTGTACCTACAGACTGGAGAGCAGCTCTGAGGAGAGGGATCTGCGGATTCTAGTTGACAGCAAGTTGAACATGAGCCAACAGTGTCCCTGGCAGCCAAGAGGGCTAACTGTGTCCTGGGGTACATCAAGCACAGCATTGCCAGCCAGGCAAGGGAGGTGATTGTCTCAATCTAGTCAGCACTTGTGTGGCCTCACCTGGAGCACTGTATGCAGTTCTGGGTGCCACAGTATAAAAAGGATATAAAGCTACTGGAGAGTGTCCAAGAAGAGGACTACAAAGTTGTTGAAGTGTTTGGAGGGGAAGCCATATGAGGAGTGTCTAAAGTCACTTGGTTTGTTCAGCCTGGAGAAGAGGAAACTGAGAGGAGACCTCAGTGCAGTCTACAGCTTCCTCACAAGGGGAGGAGAAAAGGCAGGTGCAGATCTCTCTGGCGACCAATGACAGAACCCAAGGGAATGGCAAGAAGATGTGCCAGGGGAGGTTTATCTTGGAAATTAGGAAAAGGTTCTTCACCCAGAGGGTCGTGGAGCACTGGAACAAGCTCCTCAGGGAGGAAATCAGAAACCCAAGTCTGACAGTGTTCAAGAACAGACTGGACAATGCCCTCAGACACATGGTGTGAACTGTGGGGTTGTCATACACAGGGAGAGGAATTGGACTCCATGATCCTTATGGGTCCCTCCCAACTCAGGTCATTCTACGATTCTTAAAAAATTATAATGCACAAGAATAAGGAAAGAATAATGATGGAAAAAATCTGATCTAGTGTCAAGCATTTTCTAGAGCTACCTGCATCAGATCAACAGTATAATAACTTAATTGTTAGAATATGTTTGTTAAATCATTCTGAGTTCAAATTTGATCCACCGAGCCTCTCTAATATTGCTAGGTTTTCTTTCAGTCATCCTTTGGTATTCCACTTCATCTCTCTTGCTAAGCTGCCTAGGATAAAGGTCCAATAGCTTTCAGGGTTTTGTTCCATACATAGCCTGAGACAGTATCCTGCTATCTTAAAAAGGTGTCCTTGAGGAAGAACCCTTGGATGGATGAATTCTCAAAAAATTGAGAGTGCTCACTATTGCTTGCATGTCAATAACAAGAATGCCCTTGCAACTTTTTCAAAGGCAGTTCTGGTATCTTTGAACTTGGGGGATTGTGAATCAGCTGCACTTGTGTGAGAGCACTGAGATGTTTATGCCAATGAGCACTGCATGAGAAAGCACAAATCTGCCTACACATGGACAGAAAAACCTAAGAGACTCTTTGGTTTCCTGAGGTTAAACCAGTTTAAATTAGTTTTGGGTATTTTGCAGATTGTCACTTGTTCATCTCAATAGGGTGCAGATAGAGCTGGATGGCCATCTGTCCCTTGTTTCAGCTGCCAGCAATCAGCCACTTGGCAGGGCTAATGCAAAGAACATCTCCATTATATTTAAAGACACACTGGACATTTTGCTGTGAAATTTCTGCCAGCAATTCTATATTTAGGAAACATCTGAGTAGAAGGAAGATGCAAAACTGAAAGTATGTGGGGTGCTTCAGAATCAACCACAAGTCTGAAGAAAAAGTTGAAATAAACATTGAAGCTTTTCAAGGATTTTAGAAGGTTAGTAAATGTATTTACATTGTATTTTTGTCCTTCCATTTTACAACTCAAGCTAAATGTATAATTAGATTATTATTAAATGAGTGGGTTCTCCAGATGGCATGACATAAATCTTTAGAAGTCTTCATCTTCTGACTCAGCAAACCTCCTTTGCAGAATGAAGTAAGGCTAAGTCAAACAATAATGAAACAGTACAATTGGTATTAATTTCTGAGCTTTGTTACCAGAACTGCTATATGGGAATGTAGTGCAAGATTGGCGAGGAGGTTAGTTAAATGTAAATATGCTCAAGTGACTTGCATCTGTCTGTAGAAAAAGCACATGCATCACACTAATTGTTTTACTGACTTTGTGTGCTTGATGAGTAGAACCTCTGTGTTAGATAACATAGGCCTGTGAGAAACTCTAGGTACCTTATCACTACGTCTGAGATTCCTGCTTTGTTGTGAGAAAGAGCAGGAGGCTGCACCTGCCTGAAGCCTTGAAATACAGGTGAGCTCAGCAGGCCCAGTGATCTTCCAGCAGGGCTGAACTTACCAGCACCTGCGTCCCCGCTTGTGTCACCTCTGCCTGGGAGCTTAGGTATGGCTTTGGAGATCCCCCAGTAGAGAAGTAACTGAAATAAAACTTGCTCTTTGCAATGCATTCATGGCCTCTGGCTCTTCTTGCAACATGTCTGCGTATGTGTACACATCTGCAAAGAAAATAAAACAACCCACCGCCTCCACCACAAAAAAACCCCAAAAACAAAAAGAAAAAACCCAAAAAACTGCTGAATATTGCTTAACTTGTCCATCAGGACATAATCTCAAAGATCAATGTTTGCCTATATCTCCTGTCAGAATTAGAGAAAAATGTATTCCGCATTGCTTCTGAGTTTCAAAACCACAAACAATACCCATTATTTGTGGATACCCATGTGTTTATGAAAGATACAAAACTTTGTTGTAGCTGGCAACAAACACAAAGCAAACACATAGGCGACTCACCATCCAGTGAACATTCACCAGCAGAGGTTTCAAGGGACTATTGTAGTGGATTTAGGCACTTAAGTCACCTTGGTCTTGAGTAAACTTCAACAGTATTTCCCATGGCTTATTCAAAGCATTTAATAGACAAATGCTTCCTGTGACTTGTTTAAACAATGGCCCACCCAAGAGTTGTTCTTTCCACAATAGTCAAACTATTTAAATACATTTTCCATAAATTTCCAATCTAGTTTAAAATTCTTTCTCCAACACATGTGACAGCTGATGAGCATAGCACACTTTATATTATGGCAAACAATATTTCTCTTTAAAAGAGAAACACACATATTACTTCTTGTAGCTTAAATTTCCTTGCCATTCCTGGGCACTTCTGAGAATTTTTTAAAAGTTCTCATGAACTTCTCTTAGATCCTGGAAGTTGACACTTCCTCTATCTGATCTGATCAAGTTTGTGGAATATTTTTTTTTTTTCTTTTATTTTCTTTCTTTCTAGTCTTAAAGGGATTGAGTAAATTATCCCTGTTGTTTTTTTTTAAGTTACAGCAACCTACGTTAGAGGCTTTCCCAGGCATGTGATTATGTGATCAAAGTTACCAAAGAAATGAACCACTGCTTAGTCACTGAAAGTATTAACTCAAAGTAACCAAAATTCCTGTTCATTAGTTCAGCTACTTAACTCATGTACTATCCTTCTGCTTTTAATTTGTGAACACAGAGATATAGCAGCCTCCAGCAGTCAAGATCCTTTTATCACATTTATGGGCTTACTAAAATTAATAATGAAAACAAAAGTCCCTAGATGAAAAAAAAAAAAAAAAAAGGCGCCAAACCCTAAATCTCTTCAACAAGTCTTCCAGATGACACTATGATGCTTAGAATTAACAGTATCTGAACGATTATGCTGGCTGATAGCCCAGAAATGTAAGTTGAAGGTTTATGCAAGGCTGATGAGGAGTAAGTTTGAAGCCAGTTTTGATAAAATGCTGCATCATTAATGTATAGTATTAGGTTTTGAATGTAATTTTATAAGAAGACTTAGAAATTTGATGACAAAATCCGGAATATTCAGCCAATTTAAGACTCATGGAATATGTAGTAAGCATTTGAAGGATGTTGATTTCAGCTTCTTTTGAGTGATGACTGCATTAATTAAAACATCACCTTTAATAATGATGCAAACTCATTAAAAATAGCAATTGATTTTTAGATATTAAAACTAAATGCTGAACGTTAAATTAAGAGGCCACTTTGGAAATATAGTTTCCTGTGACCTACATTTTTAGCTAAGATAAAAGGTCTACAATTCCAGTTTGGATTTTTTTTTCTTGCATCATTACAAATTGGACTGCCTGTAAACATGAAACCAAAAGTTGTGCTTTGCTACTAGCATAAAATGGCCTTTATTATAATTAACATGGATTTAAAATAGGGTGATACACACATTCTGTTTTTCAAAAGACTTTAATAGTAAATACATGCAATAATTTTTTCTAGTGAAATCTAATAGAATAATGCAACCAGCCTATAGCTCTTAAGTATCACCATCACTACTTAACCTCCTTGTACTAAACATATTTGGTTTGCACACTGTAAACATCAACAATAAGTTTTAACAAAAGTGTTATAAGTACAGACATGATTACATAGCTTCAGCAGCTGGCGCAAAAAGTTTAAATTATATTGTTTCATATGCTACTTAAACAGATAATACATTACAGACTTCATTGAACTTTTTTGACAGGAAAAAATCACAGAGAGTTGAATGGATTTTGCACAAGCATTCTTAGAATCAGTTGACACAAGAGAACAGGGAACTGAGAGCTTTGAAATAAGACAGAAAATGAGTACCTTTTATGATACAAGCACAACTGCAATTTTAGCATTTTTTTTGTCAACAACATAAACGGGAATAAAGAGACTCCTTGTTATGTATATATGCAATCCATATTTATGTTTTATTGGTTTTATTTTATTAATTTAAAAAATACCAAGAGAGAAAAAAAAAAAAAATTATAATCTCCTCAATGCTGACATCCATTCTTGTGGCATTGTCAGGAAGCTGATCATTGCTCTCTAGGATTTTTCAGCTAATTGATACCAGTCACAGGAGACTACATATAAACTGAGGTGTATCAGAGCTTCTTAGCCTCCAGTCACCCTTCTTGCTCCAGCTGTTTAGCAATCTTCTCACTGGGAATGGCTTGTGGGTGAATACTTGTGTTGATTTGATGGGTGAACAGTCATAGCATGTATTGCGTGAATAAATTACATGGGCCAAATACATGCTTTCTGTAATTCCATTAGAATAGATATGATTACACAAGGGATCAAAGTAGTTTGCTGGTGGATAAGTGTACACAAGGGCAGTAAATTACCACGGTACCTTCCTTCCCTGAAGATATAAAAATTGAAATAGAAAGTCATTCCAAGGTTGGGAAAAAAAAAAAAAAAGTTTCATCTATCAAGATTTAACTTGAAAAGATCTGATGCTCAATTTAGGACTGTTTTGGACAAATATACGTATTCACCTTTCTCTTTGGACTTTTTTTATTCATAATTACAGCATCAATTTCAGTTTCCAAAGAACAGAGGAGCAATAAACCCATCATCACAGACACTATCACCATTGTGTTTTCTTTGTATGCTCTTTATTGGATTTATCTATTATTAGCCAATTTTGGCAATAGACTTACACAACCTAGCCAAAGTATAATATAGAAAGTAGAATGTTAAAAAAATCAAGCAACTTTGCCTGAAACTTGGGTCCTGTAAACTCAGTTAATTCTACATATTCATGTGCCTTTTGATGCAGTTTGCATATTAGGAACTTTCTGTCATATATATATATATACATAAAAGAAACACTGTTGGAGCATTTTATCAAAAGTGTAGCAAACATCAGTGTGAGACTGTAGAGGAGGGCACAGTGATTTTATTGAAAACAAAAATTGGAACAAAATAGATTTCCCTTACTCTCACTCTCACTGTTCCATACTCACAAATATCAGAACTCTGTGTGGTGTTCAAGAAGTCTGTCCTGCTGCCAGGTAGCATAGCACGGGTCTTTAGTCTGCCCAGCCACAGTCAGGCACTGTGATGCTTATGTCCACATGTGGGGTCCAGAATCTGTCACATGACAAGAGGGACAAAGGATACCAGTTGTTTTGTCCTCAAAAGTCCTAAGTACTTCTTAGTTTGGTGACAATGTGCAGGTTTGGCATACATAACTTTGTATCATTTTGGAGCTGATGATGATTGTGTCTGTCCTGTCCCAACTTCATCACACATCAGCAGTCCATACTGCTCTTTGTCTTCACATTTTTGTGTCTTGTAAAACTTCAAGTATATGTGCTTGTGTCTTGACGATGGTCTGTGGCCATGTATTACCTAGCGGCTGCAGTGTGACCTCTGGTTGCTTCTGTATTTAGCTTCATTCAAAATGTGTTGAAACCACAGAGAACCCTCATATAATGCAAGATTGAGCCAGATCCACACTTACCTGTGAAAAAGTTACTTGTTGCCTGACTGGGATAAATTAGACAACTGATCAGTGTCATGGAGCAGAAACATTCCAGAATCCTCTAAATGGGCTCCACAGAGTTATTAAGTCCCCTACCTTAAATTTAGGCTTTGACACTTGCATCTCATGTAACCTTAATTTAATTAAAAACAAATTAAAAAACTCCTTTCATTCTTTCTTTCCTGAGCTGAAGATCTACTGCAGCTTAAAGAGATCTGTTCCGTCCTTTTGTCATTTTAGCTCACCCACCAGTCATTACCATCTTAGAAACATCACTTTATTTTTTCCACTAGTTTACTATTCTGAGAGTAATGTACTAGAGGACAAAGAGAAGGAGACAGGCTGATTTTCATAAGCTATAACATCAAAAGTTGGAAAGGAATTGTTTTGTTTCTGTAATAAAACAGTTATGGTAAACTGACATGGGAGAAATAAAGCATATGAAACTCCTGAGTTCCTTTTTGAAGAGAGAGAAAGAGGACAAGGAGAGAAAGAGCGGAGATTTAGCTTGCTGTTGAAAATATGGAAGGGCCAAATATTTTATTGTTGCAACTGGGCATAGCTCCACAGAACTTCAGTAGAAGTCTGTGTATTCATTAATAGTATCTACCTTTCAGACACACAAAATGCTGTTTATTCTGCTTTAAATTAATGGGACTAGATGTAGTGCATAGTCTACACCAGACAAAGCTATAGTAATAGTGAAAAAAAGAGTTTGAAGAGATACAAAGGCTACATAACAGTAAAGGACCATAAACCCTCTTTATATTAGAGACCAGGAAGGAGAAAAGTACTACTAGTGTGCAAGTGCTGCATGAAAAATGGATTATTTTCAGCAGTAATGAAACAAGCTCATGATTTCAACTAATCCAAAGTTCCTTCCCAGCTTTTCGCTCTGACTTATCTGCCAGTTTAAAGTTTTATGTTACTCTCAGTCCTCCAGATCTCGTTTAGTAAGTTTTCAGTACAACATAACTTTAGTTTATATGACCATTAAATAAATTTCTAATTAATGCTAATATGCTAATTAGAGAGATTTGAAAATGTGCATTGAAAAATTTATTGCCTGAAAAGTATTTTTTGACAAAAAAGTATAACTATACATTCATATATAAATATATATATATGTGTGTGTTACATAATGCATAACAAATCTTGAGACAGAATCATTTCTGAGAAATCAAAATTTTATTTCTATTTTGGTTTTCCATGTTTTAGACACTTGATTTGTTATAAGCACATAAATGTGTTAGCTGTATTTATTGAATAACTATTGAGATTTTAAATTTAGTTGAATAAGATCCAATGTAAACCAGAAACCTTACCTGCATATGCAATTGAACAGGGAGACAGTACCTTGATGTAGAACTTCTGATTACAGTGGAGTCATGATTGAATTTGACTGAAATGATGTAAAAGTCATATATTAATAGCATAATATTGCTACGCTCTACTCTTTTAACCTATATATCGGAGATAAGGAAAAATACTAAGGGAATCATCTTCATCAGTTTTTATCTCATATTTCTCCCTTTCTTGGGTTGTTTATCCCACTGTTAAATTTATTATCTTTAATAAGTGAAAAATTCATCAACTGCAAAACATAGTCTTCTAGTTGGTGAGTTCAAGTAGCTTCTTCATGAAGAACTCTGAATTTGTGTCAAAAGGAAATTCTTGTTAAATGTGAATTTCAGATGTAGCTGCTTTTCAAAACTGAAGAGTCATGCAACATCAGTGTGTCTTTTGACCTAGTCTCAATGCTTTCTCTTCAATTTATTACAGTTTATGGAAATTACAAATGAGATGTGAGAAGAAAGAGAAAAGAGATCTTTTTTGCAAGCTTTAACATCCTATTAGCAAGCTCTCTAGAAAGAGTTCAGAAATTTTGGGAGAATCATAGAATCATTTAAGTTGGAAGAGACCTCAAGGATCATCGAGTCCAACCATAACATAACTCTATCACTAAACCATGTCCCTAAGAACCTCGTCTAAATGCCTTTAAACATCGACAGGGATGGTGACTCCCCCACTTCCCTGGGCAGCCTGTTCCAATGCCTCACAACCCTTTCTGTGGAGAATTTTTTTTCTAATAACCAATCTAAACCTCCACTGGTGCAACTTGAGGACATTTCCTCTTGTCCTATCACTTGCTGCTTGGGAGAAGAGACCAACACCCTCCATGCTACAACCTCCTTTCAGGTATTTGTAAACGGCGATAAGGTTTCCCCTTGGCCTCCTTTTCTCAAGGCTAAACAGCCCCAGCTCCCTCAACTGCTCCTCATAAGACTTGCGCTCCAGGCCCCTCACCAGCTTCATCACCCTCCTCTGCACTCTCTCTAGTAGCTCAATGTCTTTCTTATGATGAGGGACCCAAAACTGAATACAGTATTCAAGGTGAGGCCTCACCAGTGCCAAGTACAATGGCACAATGACTTCTCTAGTCCTGCTTGCCACACTATTTCTCATACAAGCCAGGATACTGTTGGCCTTTTTGGCCACCTGGACACACCACTGGCTCCTGTTCAGCTGGCTGTCAATCAACACCCCCAGATCCTTTTCTGTCAGGCAGCTTTCCAGCCACCCTTCCCTGAGCCTGTAGCATTGCATGGGGTTGTTGTGACGCAAGTGCAGGACCCAACACTTGGCCTTGTTAAACCTCATACAACTGGCTTCAGTCCAATGATCCAGCCAGTCCAGATTCCTTTCTACCCTCCAGCAGGTCAACACTCCCATCCAATTTGGTGTCATCTGCAAACTTACTAAGGGTGTACTCAATCCCCTCATTCAGATCATTGATACAGAGATTAAACAGAACTGGCCCCAATACTGAGCACTGGGGAACACCATTGGTGACTGGCCATGAACTGGATTTGGCTTCATTCACCATAGGATAGATATTCCTTTTTTCTTCCCTCTCTCTTCTTCCTTACTAAAAATAAATTGCAAGAAGATACATAGTTTCATAGAAAATCACTCTGCAATAAAATTGCCCATTATAAGAGTGTCAATGCATATGATAACATGCATAATTTACCTCTGGGAGTATGTAATTAGAAAATTAACCTTTTACATTTCTCTCCTTAATCAGCTGCAACAAATGACTACAGAATAACACATTAGCCCCTGCATTTACTGTATCTACATGCTATTAATGAGGAACTGACTATGCTTGAAGACAGAAGAATTGAGCCCCAGTCTATGAAAAGTACAGCAGTTTAAAGGCATGATGACTTTTGGTATTATTTTTTTCTTTTCCTTTCAGTTTGGCGAAGGTGCATTACCAACTCCAGGTATCCTAAGGACCTGTCAGAGCATGTCAACTTTTCATGTTTTCAGGAACAAATGCATTTGTCTTGTCTTGTATCTTTCTACCACAGTGATCTCTGCTGCGAATGGACTTAACATAAAAGGGCCATGTACTACGTTTGGTACCAGCTGTACTTACTTCCTTTTTTAAAATATTTTTCTAATAAGAAACAGATTGACACCAATTTCATTATGAAAGTCTTGTCTACAAGTAATGATGTACTTTAATAACTATGAACTTTATCTGAAATTACTCACAATAAAATCGAAGTCTCCATATCTGACTACCAGTATCTAGATTATTTTTGTTCCTGTATTGTCAGCCATACAAAACCTCATGTCTGTGGTGATCTCAGAGGAATTTAGGACAATGGCAGGAGATACAAATGCCTACAGTGTAATCCTCTCTTTCAGGGTCAGTTATACGTTGTGTTATCATCTGTCAGAAATGACAAGAGGTATGAGAGGACCTTCTCCTTTTTCCCAGGTACTGAACCAACAGTTTCTGTCATTCTGAAGAACATTATTGCCCTTCAACAAGAAAGATATATATTAATTTTTACAGAAAATTTGATAGAGTTCCACCAGTGAGTGGAAAAAAAGTCAAAATGACAAGCAGCAGTCAGCTTTTGGAATAATAAAGAACAGTTCTGGAAGATGTAGGGATCACAGCTGAAATTGTCCCATGTCCCTCATAGTAGGCAAAAAGGAATAATTGGCAAAAATGCTTTGACTGTCACTTTTCAGAATAACTAATGCCTCACCAGTGATTCTTTTTTCAGTAGGAAAATGTAGGAAGTCGGTAACAAGCCAACCTCGATAGCTATGCTTCTATGTTTGGGTTATGGAATAATGAAGAAATTTGTCCTTTCTGAGCTTCAATTTCCCTGTCTATGAAGTTAGGATAATTATAATCCTTTATTTCACAGGGGTCTTGATTTACTGAATGCATTAGTGTTTTTAAAATGTTGAGTTAAAACAGGTATCTGCACCATAGGCATCTTAGAAACGATAAATAAATTGTGGTTCTACAGACAGTCTTTCTTGCCTCTGTTATGCCTGGAGAATATTCCACAAAATTCCTCCTTGTACAGTTATCTGGGATGCCTTATTCTGATTTTGTATTTCACTTACACTACTTCCGAGTTTCTTTCTTAGAAACAGGAGTAGAATCTGGCTAATTGGGCTTGAAAGGATTAATTGTACATATCTAAGCTAGCTTTACATTCTGCTCTTAAAGGTGTTGCACTGTGCATAAATCACAGTGACTAGGAAGAGAGGGTTTAAGAGGCCCCTTTTCAGAGTTAAGTTCCCAGGAAAGGAGGAGTCCCAGCCCTCAATCTGAGGATTTTATCATCTTGTTAATCAGTGAGGATTAACATATGGTAATAACTAGAAAAAGCATAGTGGTGAAGTACAACCATCTCTTCTTTCTCCTGTGACAGAATTTTAAATATCAGGCAGCTACATCTGTGCTTTTCAAGGTGTTTTATCCTGCTGATGCATCAGGGTGTTTCCTGATGGGAACTAGATCAGGCTCCTCAGGCAGCTTCATGCAAAGGAAGTAAAAGCTTTGTCCATTTTCCACCCCTATGGTGGCATGCGCTACAGAGTACAAATGTACAGAAAGGCTAAAGTCGATCTTAAGCAGAGCATTTGCCAGTACACTGACTTTTATCACAGTTCTTCAACAATGTTGGTACACATTCACCGAAGTACTTGGTGAGCAGACGTGTAAATACATGCAGAATCACAGTGTGTCTTAGGTATATGCTGGGTGATATTATATACATCTATACACATACACATGCATGTTTATTATTATTTCCATGTAAACAATACTTAAAAACTACAGTCTTCTTGTGCAAACATGGGACTTACTCCACCAGATTATAGCAATTTAAGATCAATCAGGGTGTTGGTTTCATCTGCTTGAAAGTCCATATGCCAAACATAGCATGACATGCCTAAATCTATTCATTTTGTTTGCAGCGGGTTTTTTTTCCCTGAGATATTTGAAATGAATTGTTATCCTCATATTCAATAACATTCACTTTCTTTCCTGCAGAGGCTAGAAATGCAGAAACAGCGGTTAAAAAGTGATCTTCTGGACCGTATTTTATAATCTTTGTGAGTTATTGTGCTGGATCGGTCAGGATGGGGTTAATTTCTACGCTGCCAGGACATCTGGATGTTCTATACCACATCCGGCCTCTTTCTCCCTATGGATTCCGGTTCGGGGAGGGTGTAAGGCAGGGGTCGGGTGGCGGGGCTCCGTTTCGGGAGGCACCGCGTGGTTCTGTGGGGGGACCATGTGTCTCTCTCTTGGTATTTGGGGTGCGAGTGGCGATTGGGGGCAAGGGAGGGGGAAGGCAGCGGCGCGCAGCCCGGTGGGAAACACCTCTACGGGGCGGGGGGGGGAGGGGGCGGCGGTCACGCGGCGCTGCGTGCGCACCGCTGTGTAGGTTTCTTTGTCACTGCTCTTACTGTTTGTTCGTCCTTGCTTGTATTCTCCTTGCTGCCCCATTAAATTGTTTTTTATCCCAATTCACGAAGTTTTGCCTGTATTGTGTGGTTGTTTTTGTTGTTTGTTTGGGTTTGTGTTTTTGTTATTGTTTTAATTGTGTCCATTCCGGCGCGGGCGGCACGTGGTTTTTAGCTGCCGGCTGGGGGGGACCGGGGCTGAACCACGGTAGTTACGATATATTTTCACATTTTTCATCAATACAACTATAGATGCGTCATCTCATTTTAAATGTCTTGGGTGAAAATAGAGCTGATAAAATATGATATAGTATGTTGTATTTTTAAACTTAAGTGCTAAAATGTAACTAATTACTGAAACACTTTAGGCAGATGCTGACCTGTTTTTTGTTTGTTCGATTGTTTTTTGTTTACTTGTTTTTGTTTTACGATTGCATAACAGAGAATATTAGCTGCTTTGTATAATTTTTGGAATAACAATGTGCCAGATCTATTTCCTCATGTAATTTAAAGGTCAGCCCTGATAACAATCTGCTGTCTGTCAGAGTCTGAGAAAAATATAGTAGTAAGTCCTGTCATTCAGTACCTGTTAAAGAATAGACTGCCTTAGCTTATTGAAACCTGGGGAAAATGAACTTACCTCACAGTTCCTAAACGACAGAAATGCCTCCACTGAGATTTGCATTGCAAATTTTATTTTATTTAATTAACCAAATCAAAGTAACAATCTGCTTTATTGAGATAGAAAGCTGAATAGTCATCATAGTTGGTAACTTGTTTAGTAGGTTGTTAACAAGTGAGCTGAGTGCTATTACTACTGTTCATTTAATTGAAATATGGTGTAAGAATACACTTCATGTACAAGAACAATATTTTTAATCTTCTAATACTGCATGCATCAAATTCGTATCATTATATCAAAGTTCTATGCTTTTTTTTTGCTAGCAGGAAAATAAATAACCTTGATGATAATAGATTAATGTTAAACATTTTAGAAGTTCAGATAAGACTTTCAGGTTGTGATACCTTCATTTAATTTGTTCTTATTTTCTTTTCAGAGAAAGATGAGAAATTAATGAAGTCAAGACATACCCTAGGATATTAATTTCAGTCCACTCCAGAAAAAAGAGATACCAATGTAAAAAATTACACCTAGAGTTGAAAAGGCTCTTAAAATTTTAAGTTTTTAGTATATCCAATCTAATTCATCTAATTATGATTAACCATTTTGTCAGATGTAGAAGTACTATGTTTAATTTAATGTCTTTCACAACCATTGTAAAAATACTAAGGGTCCCAGAAAGCTCAGTGTAAAGAACAGACTCACAGGACATATAAATGCAATCTAGTTAATAGTGTCTTTGAAAAGGGAAGGTCCTTGCAATGGACTTATTTTCCTTAGCTCATACTGTGATATTTGTGCAAAGGGAATGTTTTTTAACACTGTTACGAGTCAAATGACAAACATAAATCTTCTACAGACTAAGAAGATAAAATAAAGGTCATGTTTTTTTCTTTTATTAATATCTAAAATCACTAGTATTATGGATACTCTATTGATGCCTGTTATTGGACCACCAGATAAAGCTTGATTTGACCTGTAATACGGACATGTGAAGTAATATATGTCAAACTAGCCAATGCATGTAGTTCAGAGTTTGTTCTTTCTAGAAGGCAGCAGTTGATACCTAAAGAGTTATAGTGACACAAAGGCAGGGTGGTATAAAGCCTGTTAGAATAAAATTCACCAGTCAAGAGGGTGTTTTGTTTGTATTTTGTTTAGTTTAACTTGTTTGTTTGTTTTGTTTGGGGTTTTATGTTTTGGTTTTTTTTTTTAAACAGTATTTGAGATTCAAGTTCAGCAGCCCTTTGCAACAGCTCTATGAATTCTGTCAGTCTCCAATATTTCCTGCATGCACCTTTAAGTGCATGTTCTGTCAGGGACACTTGTTAGCCTCCCTTGAAATTACCTCTTGCAGGCAGTGGATGAACAACACGATCACCATATTGCCTTTGAGGATATTATCTCAATGATAAGAATTTGCAGGAGAAATATTTGAAACTTATAACACTGTCAGAAGAGCATGAATTTTGGTTAATAGTTACTCCTATGGATGTATATTCTATCCCAGCACTTTCGCAAGAAAGACAGGATGTGGACTTTAAAAGCTTTATTTAACAAGGTGATCTGCAGGTGACTGAAAGCTAAGATTAAGTATGGGTTGGTGGCAAATAATAAACCAGCAAGACAATTCTGCCTATTCGTTATTATCATAAACCTGAGCCAAAAGGGGATTAATCATCAAGAAAATACAAAACATTTGCATTTTGTTTCTATTTAGATAACTTATTTCATTGTCTACTATATGGCTTTAGAACACTGAATCCAAATTCTTGGGCAAACTTCTCCTTTTGTACCAAATCATTAATAGTTTTTTTTTAAATTCTAAACATTTCTAAAACAACTTCGAAAGATTGCAGATGGAGGTAGGTAGATCTGTCTCAGGAAATATAGACTATTTTTGGGAGGGTGGAAATTTGGTATTCAAGGCAGTAATGCTCCAGTGTCTCATAAACCAGAATATTTCTGGGCCCTATGTGTAGGGTCCACCTCACTAAACATTAGACAACTAAAAGTTATCATCTGAAGTAGTCATCTAGTTTTCCTTTATAGTCAACAGAGAGAAATAAACACCTGCAGGAAGTGATTCATCTCATTGAAGATAAGACAGCTTAGACAAATTGCCTGCAATGTACAGTTCTCTCAGTAAAGAGAGTTTATACAGTTAGCTTACATTGAGACTATCTTTCAGACATTTGAAATTACACAAGTCCCATGTCTCACACCTGCTTGGAACCAAAGAACACAGAGCTAAAAATAACAGTCTACAAGATTAAATTGTTCCAAGACTAAGTTGACCAAATGCTTCGCAATTATTTTAAACTCTCTCAGTTTCTTACGCACTTAACTAGCAAACACAAATTGTGTCCAAAAATACACTATTCAGTTCTTAACCAAAGTTTTTTGAAAGATTATCAGCAGTAGAGAAGAGACTGTGCTGAGTTAGATACATGCACATAAAATGTTGGAAGGTAATGTACAAAACATAAAATTTGTAATTTCTTGTGGTGATTTTTATCAGACTGTAGTATTGTCTTTCAGGGAATCAGTGGAGACATCATTGGTTGAAATATATGACACTCAGCTGGAAAAGATTTTGGAACAGAACTTTATTAGACTGATTTCTACCTCTAATATTCTAGTTCGGTGATATACATTTAGCTTTGTTGAAAGAAAGCTGAGATTAAGATTTCAATTTTGCTGTGTCAGTACAGAGGAGCTTTGTGTGCAAGAAGACATCTTCATATGGTTAAATGCAGAATGGAGTGTTTTCCACAGAAGTTACAGGAAATTAAACTGGCAAAAGATGATCAGTGTAAATGATACTGTTCCTTCAAAAGTTATTATCAGCATAAAAATAATATATATAACAAGATAAAGTATGGCCAATCACACCAAACTGAATAGAATCAAATCAAATAGAATATTTCAGCTGGAAGAGAGCTACTGGCTGACCACTTCAGGGTTGACCAAAAGTTAGAGCACATAACTAAGGGCATTATCCAAATGGCTCTTAAACACTGACAGGCAGCCCCTTTTCATTTACAGATAGCATTTGTGAAAATATTGCGACTAACAATTTATGCTCCATTTTTCCCATTATGTCTTTGCATTTCTAGAATTATATATTATTACCTTTCCTAGAAATAACTGTCTTCCTTAAATGACTTATATTCTAATTCTGTGAGATACTCCAAAATGCCAATAAAAACTAAAAGTTCCTGGAAGTTGCAGAAGATATGCTCCAAGTGTAGATGGTGACTTGGTTTGCCTAGCTTCCCAAGACAAAACAGCCAATCGTTAGCTTCACAGTTGGGTATTTCACGTCTCATATCCCACTGTAGTCCCTTTTATGCTGGTGAAACGAAATTACCTGCTCTACGTACTCTAATATACTAGCAATGTCCTCTGTTGTTGTGTACTAAGTAAAGATTCACGGTAAAATTCAAACAATTAAAACCTAGAATTGAGATTATGACTTTTAAGGATCTCATTCTGGCTCTTCTAAACATGCTTAGGTTGTTTTATTGAACTTTCTTCACAAATTCTAAGGACTAAGCCCAGGCAGGCTGATCCTCTTGCATCTTCTGTCATGAGACTATGTGTGGACATTGCAGTCTTCCAGACTCGTTGGGTGGAAGAGGTGTGGACCATTTCCAGTTTCGGCCCAATGAATTCTAAGCTGGACACAATGCAAACAACCACGGCCAGTTCACTTCCTTCAAAATGGCAGAATATTTACTAAGTACTTTGTCAACAATTCTTATTTTTGTTGTTAATTTTATTGTTATGATTCTTTCAAGCTACTATTTTGTAACTGTGATGATTAACTTATTTGATACTGAGGTTTAAAAAATCTGATTTAAAACCAAAAGAAAAATAATTTAGAAAACACACAAACCTCTTAGACTATCAATTTAAAACTTAGCTGAAGGAAATTTCAAATAGAAAAATAATTTTCAAAGAAGGACCCTGGGACTCTTAACCATGAATATCATGAAAAGCCTACCTTCTGTTATCAGCAAGCACACAGCTAGCTCTATATCTATTTATAGGACTGTTTTTGACCTTGGCACCTCTATTCATGTATGTGAGAATTCTGGGGGGCTTCACAGCAGAAGTAGTATAACAGCTTCATACAAAAGTGGGTATCAGAATGTGGGAAACCCAAACCTGAAACTATTTTATAAAAATTCCTGTGCTTTACAGAATTAAAACCCAACAGGTTTATATTCCACATACTGCTGTACACTGCACTTGTGTGTCCCTGTGGCCCAGAAGGTTTGTGGTTGTTGTGCAGGCATAACTCATCACTAGCAGGACTGTCATTGTACAGCCAGCTGGGCTTTTGCTTAATTTTCCTTCCCTTCAGCAGCCCATAGTAAGAGATTCCTGATCTCAGGGCAGGTACTTAGGATAAGTTTTGCATTAAAGTGGCCTTTCTCACCATGCTGTATCATCAGCACCTGAAATATTAGGAACATGCTGAGGAAACTACGAAAAGCCATTATCTTTTAAAACACTTGATTTTATAGGATTTACAGTGTTCTGTCTTCTAAGAACTGCCTACATTGAAAAAAAAGTTGACTGAGTCAACACTGATTTCAATTACATGTTATTTTTGTGAAATCTATCTTCATAACACCTGGTATTATTTTAATTCTGTGTAAAAAGAGGAGTTTTAAAAAATAAGTACATGCAAACAAGAGATGGCATTATTAAGGAAAATACTCTGCTACAAATTTTAGTGCTTATTACTCTTTTCAAAGCCCCTAATAATAGCTAGCACCATTGTTTTATTTATTTTAAACAACTGAGATTGCTTTTCCTTGTGTAAAACATCTTTCTCAGAGCCATTTTTATTGAGCAACAGTGACTTGGTTATTTTCTGCCTCTTATTTGCTTCAATGATTGCAGTAGTGATTGTGGAAAAGTTATTCTTAATTAGACTTACATTTTTATTGCTTTCTCAACATTTTTTCTCAACTCCCCATTAAAAAATACAAATAATCAATTTAATTAGAAATTCTGGTGCCTGATAATTTACTCCATATGTGACATAATGTGAAAGCAGAATGAGTGGTCCCACATTTGACTCTAGGGGAATAAAAATAGGTATCTATCCAAACATATTGGGATTAATATTTTCTTTGTATTGTTTATTTTCATGTATTATCTTTTACAGTTGTACAATGTGAATATAAAGGTTCTGTAGAAAAAAAACTAAATGAGAGCCTTTTATACATCATTTGCACCGCTGTAAATGCTAACAGTCTGTGGATGCAACAGTGGTAATTTAAACATTTGGTTCTGTAAATTAGATTTTGTCTCAAACTAAGCTTTAAAAAACACATCTACGGGAGTTCTGAGATCTGTTGTATATTATTCCATTTTACACTCAAAAACTGTATAATGTGCATGTACAAGTGCACAATTTAAGTAAAACATGACTTCTGTCTCCTTTTCCAGTAGACAAAGGGAAAAACCCCAACTTACAATCCTTCCTCCATCAAAACATGAGACATTTCTTCAAACAAGTACTTGAAACAATAGATAAGTCTTCCACTGTGTTGTAAAATTAAAAAGACAGCCTTTCTTCCAGTCCACAGAGGAAAAAATAATTCCATTATTTCTGGTCATGGATGTCTCACTATACTTGCACAGTTTATTTGTGTTTAATTTCCATTATTTGTGTTATGTGTTGTTGTATGATCTGGAGAAAGGTCACATTAAATAAAAACATGTTGAATCATGCTTTTCATTATTTTTTTATTCATATTCCACTTGTTAAACTTTCAAAATGTTATGTTCAGTTAAGCAACTTTCTTCTATAGAAGGTCAGATGAATAACTTAAATCTTCACACAAGCCATCTTCCTTCTCTGATCTTTAGATTCTGATTTAAAAAAAGAAAAAATCAGCTTTATAATTTCAGAATATTTCCATATTGTACAAGAATTTACTTTTATGAAGATATTTTTTCCTTTCAGATTTTAATTTAAGGGACTGAAAATTCAGTTGATAGAAATCTATCCATCTCTGTCAATATTGACACTACCTCTTGCTTACTTTGTCAAAAAAGTTTGACATTAGCTTAGACCAAGCCTTTCATAGACTCTTATATGAAGACTCTTAGACTGAATCTGCTGATGCCTGTATATGAATCACATATCATTAAAACATGGAAAGCAAAGAAAATACAGGAGAAAGAGTTCTGAGTCACAGAAATGAAAATTGAGAATTTCCAAGCTCAGAGAAATTCTACAGGAAATTCTTCTAATGAGAAGAACAAGGACATGTACTTGATAATATAAAAGTGCTGTATTTTGATACATTTCTAAATAAACAGTTAAAATATTTTTAAAACTGAAGTTATATTATTTAATATTTAACTTAAAAAAAATCCCATACTACAAATCAAAACAAAATAATTTCAACAGATCTGCTTTCTGAATTTTCATTTTATTTTATGGAGCATTCAGAATTTGTTTTGTGTTTTTTGGGGTTTTTTTTTGTTTTTCTCCAACTGGTAAAAGTTTAACTGCAAAGTCTTGACAATTTCTTAACAATACAATCACTAAATACAAATAAAGATATCATCTATTTCTAGATATAAACCATATAAAAAACCTAATGAAATTTGTAGGGTTTTGTAAATGAATAAATCTGATGAAATGAACCATAAACCAAAGAGGAAAACACATCAGAAACTTGGACAAACAAGTGAAACCCATATTAACACAAGCTATTTTAACCGATCATTAACATGATACTGTGAACTGTAAACCTAAGTGCCTTTCAATAGAATACTAAATGAAATACCAAGGAAAGTTAGCTTCACCATCTTTCCATTTTAAAAAATCAATTGAAATACATACAGAAATGGAAATCTGTCAAATTAGTCAATAGCATGTTTTTAGCTCAGCTTCTCATGCTAGTCTATATCTTTAATACAATTTCTTGCAAGTGAAAAATGCTGGTTTTGAACTCCCCTTATTAGAGAATATATTAAGTGCTACTGTTTTCTTGAACCCATTTATTCCCTGTTGAACTTTTTGGCCTGTTTCAGGACATCAAATGAAAATTTACTAAAAGATTATTGTGCACAGAACCAGTTTCCAGAGATGTGAGCTGATTTCCATTGATCCTCTGGCTTAAACCACAGAGATCACCATCCAAAAGGAGTTGGTAATGTTTCATAAAAAATGGTATGAAGTAAACTGTATTGGGTGTGTCTAGGATGGAGTTAGCTTCCCCATAGTAGCTCTCATGGTACTGTGTTTTGTAGCTAGAAAGGTGTTGATAACATACCGGTGTTATTGCTGCTGCTCGCACAGCATCAGGGATGCCTGCTATGTCTCCAACCTCTGCTTCCCACTCCGAAGTCCACTAGACTGGGCGTGGGCAAGAGTTTGTGAGGGTACAGAACCAGAACAGCTAAGCCAAGCTGACCAAAGAGATATTCCATACTATATGACATCGTGCTCTGCAATAAATCTAACAGAAATGAGGGGGGAGAAACGTGGGCAGGGTGCATGAGAGACATTAATTGTTACAACGTTTGGATTCCAGAACAACCATTATGAGTACTGAGGCCCTACTTCCCAGGAAGTGACTGGACATCACCTGCTGATGGGAAGTAGAGAATAAATCTTCCTGTTTTACTTTACTTCCATGCATGGCTTTTTCTTTTTCTTTTTTAAACTACCTTTGTCTCGACCCATGCATTCTTTTTCACCTTATTTTCTCCTCCCCTGTCCTGCTGAGGAGGGGAAGTGATAGGGTAGCTTGGTAGGCACCTGGTGGCCAGTCAAGGTCAACCCACCACATTACACATTTTGTAAGAAGTATCTATTCAAGAAGCAGTTCCCTATTTAAACTTAATCCAGTTTAGGAGTCTTTGAAGTGATAATGAAAAACTAATATCTAATATAAATCATTAACCTTAAATTGCACTGGCGGTAGATTTAGTCCATTGAATATAATACTTGTCTGAAGTAGATAATGAACTTTCTTCATTGAAGTTTACAGAGGTTATGTTTCCTGTTTATCACTTGCAGATGCATGGTCGTAACCTAGTGAAGAAGATCTAGTATTAACAATTTGGAAAAACTGGTTTTAGAAAGTCCAGGATACTAGTTTTGAGAAAATTAGTGATTCCAAATCATCACCCTCACTGCTCTTGCATATTTTTTACTAAATTACCTGCCTGTATCAAATAAATAAGGTAAAAAATAATACTGTTTAATATCCAGTGTACCTTATTGATTACCTACGCTGCAATAACTTAAATCCTGTCATGCTTTTGTATTCACTCTAGTAGTAATGATCATCTTATAAATTGTATACATTTGATACTTCTGTGAGGTACTTTAGCTGTATTTATTTGTTTATGAGTTTCTGTTGTATCCAAAGTTTTTAAAAATAGTAAATCTTTCAAAGGAGATTTATCTAGTAATTCAAACATATTATTTACTGAGATATAGAATCATAGAATCACAAACATATTATTTACTGAGATACAGAATCATAGAATCATAAAATAATTTCAGTTGGTAGAGACCTTCAAGATCGTCGAGTCCAAACATCACCTAACTCTAGCACTAAACCATGTCCCTAAGAACCTCATCTATGTGCCTTTTAAACACATCCAGGAATGATGACTCCACCACCTCCACCACTTCCCTGGGCAGCCTGTTCCAATGCCTACAACCCTTTCTGTGAAGGATTCTTTTTCATTTTTTTTTTTTTTTTTTTAAACTTGGATATATCTTCATCATTTTTAAATGACCTTTTTGACATTTCTTGTTTGAAACTGTTGCAGAACTGTGATTATGAGAGTCACAGCAGAACCTGAGCAGGTGGGCAGCTGGTCACACACCTGTTTTCCAAATTCAGAAATGAACAGTTTTGTCTTTACTGACAGAAGTATATGGCAAATATGTATATATGCATCTGTATACACAAGGATACATTTGCACACATGTATATATAATATATATTTCCATGTGAATGTGTATTCTGAAGAATAAAGCCAATTTTAAAGTGACATTTTCAGTTATTGAGGTTCTATGTGGAGGGGGTGGTGTTTCACAGAATGACAGAATCACAGAATGTTAGGGATTGGAAGGGACCTCGAAAGACCATCTAGTCCAATCCCCCTGCCGGAGCAAGAACACCTAGATGAGGTTACACAGGAAGGTGTCCAGGCAGGTTTTGAATGTCTCAAGAGAAGGAGACTCCACAACCTCCCTGGGCAGCCTGTTCCAGTGTTCTGTTACCCCCAATGAGAAGAAGTTTCTTCTCAAATTTAAGTGGAACCTCTTGTGTTCCAGTTTGAACCCATTACCCCTTGTCCTGTCATTGGTTGTCACAGAGAAGAGCCTGGCTCCATCCTCGTGACACTCACCCGTTATATATTTGTAAATATTAATAAGGTCACCCCTCAGTCTCCCCTTCTCCAAGCTAAAGAGACCCAGTTCCCTCAGCCTTTCCTCATAAGGGAGATGCTCCACTCCCTTAATCATCTTCGTTACTCTGTGGTGGACTCTCTCCAGCAGTTCCCTGTTCTTCTTGAACTGAGGGGCCCAGAACTAGATGCAATACTCCAGATGTGGTCTCACCAGGGCAGAGTAGAGGGGAAGGAGGACCTCTCTCGACCTACTAACCACCCCTTTTAATGCACCCCAGGATGCCATTGGGCTTCCTGGCTACAAGAGCACACTGCTGGCTCATAGTCATCCTGCTGTCCACTCCCCTACACTGCTCTCTAATAGGTCATTCCCCAACTTATACTGGAACCTGGGGTTGTTCCTACCCAGATGCAAGACTCTACACTTGCCTTTGTTATATTTCATTAAATTTTTCCCCATCCAACTCTCCAGCCTGTCCAGGTCCCGCTGGATGGCAGCACAGCCTTCTGGTGTGTCAGTCACTCCTCCCAGCTTGGTGTCATCAGCAAACTTGCTGATAGTACACTCTATTCCCTTGTCCAAATCATTGATGAATATATTGAATAATATAGGCCCCAGTACTGACCCTTGAGGCACTCCCCTAGATACAGGCCTCCAAGTAGACTCCGCCCCATCAACTATGACTCTCTGGCTTCTTCCCTTCAGCTGGTTCGCAGTCCACCCCACTACCTGATGATCCAGACCGCACTCCCTCAGTTTAGCTGTAAGGATGCTGTGGGAGACTGTGTCAAATGCCTTACTTGAGTCAAGGTAGACCACGTCCACCACTCTGCCATCATCCATCCATCTTGCTATGTCCTCATAAAAGTCAATGAGGTTGGTCAAGCACAACTTCCCCTTGGTGAAGCCATGTTGACTGCCCCTAATGACCCTCTTATCCCTGATATGCCTTGAGATGGCACCAAGGATAAGTTGTTCCATCAGTTTGCCAGGGATGGAGGTGGGGCTGACCGGTCTATAGTTACCCAGGTCCTCCTTCTTGCCCTTTTTGAAGACTGGAGTGACATTGGTTTTCCTCCAGTCCTCAGGCACCTCTCCTATTTGCCAAGACTTGGCAAAGATGATGGAGGCGGGTCCAGCAAAGACCTCAGCCAGCTCCCTCAGCACCTGTGGCTGCATCCCTACAGGACCCGTGGATTTATGGATGTCCAGGTTGCCTAACTGCTTCTTAACCCAGTCCTCATCAACCGAGGCAAACTCCTCCATTGTCTTGCCTTCCTCTGGGGCCTCAGCAGTACAGGGCTCCTCAGGACAGCCTCTGGCAGAGTAGACAGAGATAAAGAAGGCATTCAGTAACTCTGCCTTCTCTGTATCTTCTGTCACCAGAGTACCCACCTCGTTCATCAGTGGGCCTACATTGCCTCTGGTGTTAGTTTTATCTGCCACGTTCATATGTGTTAATTAGACTGCGATTAAAGGTGATTTTTTTTTTTTAAGTTCCCAAAACAAGACCTTTGCCACTTTTTACCAACCATCAGTAAGATTATGAAGTTTCTACACCTGAGATAATTGTTTGAACTTCGTAAATACTTTCTGAGAAACAATAGAGACGTAGGAAGCTTAGGATTAGACTATTACATCTGTAGCTCTAGGTCAATTCTTTAAATGAGAAACTGCTGTACAATTTTAACACATCTTACTTTTAGGATTGATTTAGAAACAGAAAAACCTTCTGCCACAAACAAGCAAATCATTAAGTACAACTAGAATTCCAAACAGGTGCAATAAAGATTGTTTTAGAGGGCGACATCTTTTTATCTCCAGAAGACTTTTGTCAAGAATTCTCCAAATGCAATTTTGCAGAGCACTGCAAGAGGAATTCAAGTTTCTGATAAACTACTCTTCCTTGAGCTTTGATAAGAAAAATTGAGATATTTTTGTGGTGTATATAATTTCCCATTAAGTGTGTACTTCCACATACTTTTCTTCATTTACAGAGATATTACTCTTTGGAATTTCTTTTGACATGTGCATCTATGATGGTGATTTTTGAATTACTAATTTTTTTGCCAGTAGATTACATTAACCCAGTTTAAAGCAAATTAAACACAAAACATCAAGCCATTTTCATATAATAATGGCTCTGTCATTAAAGACTTTGGAAAGCTTTAAAATTTGACCTTAAGATGGAGGTTTAGCTCATTACTGTTCTTCAGAGCTAGATAGCCTTCCAAAACCAAAGCAGACCATGGTCACCCTCAGCCTTTTAAAATAAGTAATCCATGGCATTTTCATAAAGGCTAGAAGTTCACAGACTAGACCTTCAAAGCATCAGGTGGTGTCAGCTATTAAATGTTACTTCAAGCAGTAGCAAATTCAAGTACTCGTGTCAGCTCAAGGCATGATCCACAAGATTTAGCTATTCTAATCTAAACCATCAAATCCATGAAAATACTAACTAGAAGCAAAGAAAATCTACAGTTTGTGTTATCAAGAGAATTAACATTTAAGACTGAGACTGTTCTGAGTGCCAGAGATCCCTACCAATTCAAATGTGTGCAATATACAAAGTTAGTATTAAGTTTACATTTCTCACAATGACCTTGAAATAGCGTCCCTTGTTTTAGTAGTTTTCCATCATATTGCAAGAATATAAATTAAAAAAAAACAAAACAAGAAACCAACCAACCAAACAAACAAAAAAAAAACCAAACAGCTTCAAGTCAGCCTCTCAGAAGCAGCTTCTGATCACAATAAATCCCATTCCACTTATTCATGCTGCTGGATTTAGGCAACTCCTTCTCATCACTGAATATTAAAAATTTGCCCTTATATTACCACTGGATAAGTAAAGAGAATAAGAATTATCCATCTGCAATATATCATTTATGCACAGGGATATATAATATTATTTATATTATTGTGAACACAAATTACTTCTACTCCAGAACTGTATGCAACTTCTATGGGGAAAATAAATAAATAAGTAAAACTCAAGCTTCCTCATGATAATCAAAACCTAGGGACAGAGGTCCTGCAGTCAAATACAGAGACATAGATGTAACACAGCTAATCCCTAAGGACTTTGTTTGCCAAAGGGAATCCTTACATATCTAGCATCACTATAGCCATTCTTTTTCCATAATTTGTGACCTCGGCTATGGGAGGTGTTGCTGCAAGAACCAGCCATACAGAAATGTCTTCCTGGAGCAGTGAGCTGAGGACAGAGGTAGGCAGATACTGTGCGGTCTGGTTGAGCCCTCCGATGGCCCCAGGATCAGTGGAGAGTGTTGGGGCAGCACAAGCATATGTCTCCACTTGGGAGCCCACATTGGTGTCAAGCAGTGGACAAGACCAGAGCCTCACCAGCAAGGGCACCAACCTGTAATGCATGAGCAAGCAGAGTGGAGAAGTTTCAGTGACAGTAACCATGGCCAGATGGTGGTTGCCAAAGCAATTTGCAGTAATGAGTCAGGTCCAAGACCTATGTGGGGAGACAAGTCAGAAGCTCTAGTCAGAACCAGCAAGAAACACAGCCAGACATATCAAACCTGCCATGCAGCTCAGGCAGGAATTAAATGTTGCTCTAGAGGAGAGGGAATGAGAGGCAACCCCTAACAAGGCTTATCACATCTCTCCCTCAGTCACCACATCACAGAGATGTGTTTGATGCTGGTTGCCCAGCTATTATGCATTAGAGCTGAGGGACCACAGGCATCCCAGCCCATAGGAGAGGCTGGGGGAGAGGTTTCAGAGACTGCTGGTGCCCTCAAGGCCTTGATGAATAATGTATCCAGCCACCTGGGAAATCCACCTTGGTCTGCACCCAGCTCTGCAGCTTAAGCTTTCTGTGAGCAGTGATGGCAATGTTTTTCTGTTCCTTCCCCTTTCAATAACACTTGAAGGGGAGAAAATCCAAAAGGGATTACTAAAGATTTATTTTAAATTAATAAAGATGACTTCCATATATTAAAAACCGGTCACATATCACTGATGTTACAAATAATAGGCAGAAACAGCTACAATAAGTAGAATAAATTTGATAACACTTTAAGTAGATTAGCCCAAGAAGAACATATTGTGTGCTCTCAAGGAGAAAAAGGCAGAGAGAGAGAGAAGAGGGTTTCCAAAAGCAGTTTTATGCTTGGAACACAAGAAGCTGAACACAAGCACTTGAAAATTTCATGTTTGTCTGTTCTCTTTAACAGGTTGATCTTAAGTTTTCAATGACATCACAAAGTTTAAGCTGGACTTTTTAATATCCAGTTAATATTTGATTTTATAAGAAAAGAGAGAAACGGAATGTATTGTTAAAGAAAAATGCATTACCCCAGTGTCCCTGGGCAAGAAGGCAGCAGTGTCTTGTCTGTGATGTCTAACATCTAATGTAAGAAAGACATTGGTAAAGGTATACTACGTGTTCTCTTTGTCTATATACTTACTGCAGTGCCAGCAGATGAAAAATTCTTCTTATTTATTTATTAAATGCCTTTTTTAAGATCACTGGAATAAAAAAGGCTCTACAGGAAATGATAATTTTGTTCTTTTCTGCATATTTCTGGCATATGGATGATAATTAAGAAAGTGTTTTCTTTCATCAATGTCAGAAAGTTAGGAACATATCAGGACTGCAGGTTTGTAAGAGATTTTGTATAAGAGAGTTTGTGAAACTGCCAGACTGAAAAGTTCCTCTCCAGAGGGAAGGAGTAGAAAATGACAAGTAGGTTTCTACTTTTTCTGTCCAAACTTCTTTAAGTCTACCTTGAAAATAAATTTAAGAAGTGAAAGGACAGCTCATCTGTGATTAATCATTCAGGTTTTGACCTCTTTACAGAGGCTGCCAGCCAGGTTGCTAATCATGTAATATTGTTTTTTCCACTATTAGCTGAATTTGGAATACCAACTAATTTTATCTATGACAGGGGGGCAACATTTAGTACTTCTAGAATTTAGTCACTATATGAATCATCAACCCTGTGTTTTTCCATTCTATAAATCTGAAATAATGGCCATTTACACTGCAGGTATATGTATACTTCTGTACTGAAGTTACCACACAGGCTTTTCCTCTCTGTAAATACCATCACTGGTAGTTGAAGTAGTTATCTATTTCTGCTGAATGTTTTCTGACCTCTGCACCTTAACTTTGCATGCTGAAAATGTCATTTTAGCAAGACTTTCAGAATTGTTAATACTGATACAGCTGTACTACCAACAGCAATAATACTTAGAAATCAAAATGTCACTACAGATGAGATTTTAGTTGTCTCTTCTAGAAGATTTGCTCATGAAAGCTTTGTTTGCAATATGTAGTTAAATCTCTTCAGTATGCCTAAAAAGAAATAGAAATCTATTCAGACTAATAGTTCAGACTTACCCTTTGGTCTAGTGTAGACAAAACCTTTCCATCTGTCAGACAGATGCTGTGAGCCTTTAACTCTATGGTGGGTAACATTAACATGACATGTTCCCTCCAGTATAGCTGAGCCAGTGATGGTACCACTGCAAAATTTTGGTTATCTAACAGTGGCCAGCATACTAGACTTTCCCCTTAGGGTTTGAGAAGGGGAAATGAAGGATAATTCTTGTGCTGGACAAAGCAGCAGGCCCTTTCATCCTCACCTGTTATTGAAATTTTTTTACTGTTGTCTATATCAGTTGAAATTTGTCAAGAAAATGTGTGTTTCTATGTTCTTTCTGTCAGAAAACTGCAGACCAATTTGAATGTTTGCATCTGTTTACATTAGAAAAGGCAACAGATAAAGACCCCAAACACTTAAACGCTTTTTTTAATTTTTTTTAGTTTTTTTTTCTAAAACACTCAGCTGCTGCTTGGTCTGTCTGCCTAGCACTAAGTGCATTCCCAGCTGGTTCAGCAAGATAGGTCACAGGTCTTAGCTTTTCTAAGCTGCCATCAAAATTAACGAAGCTAAACAAAACAGATAAGGTACTTCTGGTTTGCCTGTGTATTTTTCACTCCAAAAGGTACTCTAGCTCTGAAACTCTAGTAGACACTTCCACAGCACCAGTAGCTTGTTTGTATTGTATTGTTTATGCTCATCAACCCTCATAGTTCCATTGGCCTTCAAGGTAAGTGGAGAGTGTTACAACTTTTACGGGTTTTAACTTCTAAAAGTGACTTTTTGGGTATTTGGCTTTAGTTGGTTTGCTTGTTGTCCTGATGAAAAAGCTGATTTAACAAGCACAGTAAATGTCAGATAGTATTGGAGAACTGATTTGCAACATATATATATGTATATATATATAGATATATATATATACATATATATATGTTGTTCAGAAATACCCCGGAAAACAGTTGCTTGCCCAAAAGGCTGCAAATTTAGAGAAGTGTTTCTTTTTCCCTACTGCTTAATGACAGTAATGAATGCCAAATCAGGGTGATAACCCTGCAGCAATTTATGAAAGAATGGCATGAATTCAGAAATTAATTACCATTTAGCAAAGACTTTAGGTAAAACTAGTTGTTGGATCTTCTAGTTCCCAGGACCTCCCTTTGCTAGAAGAAAATTATCAAGTTAGAAAATAGTTAGGGCCATGCTATTCTGATTTCCTTTCAAAGTCTGTTACATCTTGGGAGTTAAATGTGCACAACTGATTAAAAAAAAAAAAAAAAGTCTCTCTATTACATGTCTATCAGTGTTACTCATTATTAACTCCTTTCATGTGAAGGTTAGACTGAAACAGACACAAGAATACCCTTCCACCCACCCACAGCCCATGCAAATAAATGTCATATGGTAATTTGTGATATTTTTCAGCCTTTTTTAATATATTAAAGGTTTGAATTTTAAGAGCTCTTATTTTCTACGAGCCATTTCCAGTTTGCTTATTCTGTAGTGAAAATATCTAGTATTAATACAAAGAAGAGGATTATCAATAATATGAAATCTAACTTTTATTTTCTTAAGATAAATAAGGTTCCTAGTATGTTCCAGTCAAATCCAGAATTGACGTGGGATTGTTTGTTTTCAAATGTCAATAGATGACAATGGCAACTTTATGACATTTCCCAAAGTTCATGCAGAGATTCTCAAGTCTGAAAAGAGCAGTTCACAAACTGTGGACTAGTTGAACTAGTTGTGGTTTGACTTTTATCAGACACAAGTTATGTCCTATTTGATTACTTTTATATGTATTTCCACAAATAAGAAAGTCCCATTGATTGCACAGCTCACGGGAAAATACTAGAGGCACACTAGAGGCACAATCTGAGTATTATCTACCTACCTCCTTTCTGAAATAATTCCTACTTATTTTGTTCTTCATCCTTTCTTACTCTGCCCAAACATACTTTGTTTCCTGAAAACCTTCTTTTCCTCTATGCTTATTAGTACCTTTGCCCTCTTACAATACTGTATATACTACCTTAGAAGGTCTCTGCTTTTCTTGGATGTACCTCTTTCCTGTTGTCTCCCTTTACCAGATCTATGATTTCACCCAGCCATACAGTCCTCTATATCTCATTTGAAAAAAAGTGAAAATCTGGTTTATAAAAAACAAACTTGAATTTGGTTTACAGCTGGAAATAAGTCAACAAAGATTTGTTTCAGATTTTATTTAATTTTCATCATTAAACAATGCTCACTTTAGACTTGGTAGGCTGTTCATTCTCTACTGAATGTGATTTCATAGTTTGCTTTCCAACTTCCCCAAAAATATAACCAAACATCAGAGCTTACCAGTAGGTTTTCAGCAGTATGGACCTAAAAAGTTTAGTGCTTGTACGTCTTCAAAATTTATATTTAAATACCAGGGTATGTAGAAGTCCCTTAAGGTCTGGATTTCCTAATCCTGGGTCACACCATATGATTATTGTCTTCAGATCCACATGCTTAGTGACAGCCTGAAGCATTTTCTCAAGGCTACCTGGTCTTTTACCTCTCTGGGGCTGCAGGTAATGTGAGAACTAGGGATTATGTTGAACAGCTTTGTCAGGCTGATAAAATAAAGAAGCCAGGGGAATTTCCAAAATTTCTTCCTGTCCTACCACTTGCTGTTTGGGAGAAGAGACCAACTCCCTCCATGCTACAACCTCCTTTTGGGTAGTTGTAGACAGCAATAAGGTCTACTCTCAGCCTTCTTTCCTCCAGACTAAACAGCCCCAGTTGCCTCAACCGATCCTCATAAGACTTGTGCTCCTAACCCCTCACAAGCCTCACCACCTTCCTCTGCACTCTCTCCAGTACTCAATGTCCTTTTTATGAGGAGGGGACCAAAACTGAACACAGTATTCAATGTTGGTGCTCACCAGTGCTGAGTATAGTGGCACAATCACTTTTCTGGTCCTACTGACCACACTATTCCTGATACAAGCCACGATACTTGTGGCCTTTTTGGCCACTGGGGCACACTGCTGGCTCATATTCAGCTGGCTGTCACTCAACACCCCCAGGTCCTATTCCACCAGGCAGTTTTCTAGCCACTCTTCCCTGAGCCTGTAGCATTGCATGGGATTGTTGTGACGCAAGTGCAGGACCCAACACTTGGCCTTGTTAAACCTCATACAACTGGCTTCAGTCCAATGATCCAGCCAGTCCAGATCCCTTTCTACCCTCCAGCAGGTCAACACTCCCATCCAATTTGGTGTCATCTGCAAACTTACTAAGGGTGTACTCAATCCCCTCATCCAGATCGTTGATACAGAGATTAAACAGAACTGGCACCAATATTGAGCCTCGGGGAACACCACTCGTGACTGGCTGCCAACTGGGTTTGGCTCCACCCACCACAACTATTTGGGCTCATCCCTCCAGCCAGTTCTTTATCCATCGCAGAGTATACCCGTCCAGGCCATGAGCTGCCAGTTTCTCCAGGAGAATGCTGTGGTATATGGTGTCAAAGTGTTTACTGAAGTCTAAGTACACAACATCCACAGCCTTTTCCTCACCTACTAGGTGGGTCACCTTGTTGTAGAAGGAGATCAGGTCGGTCAAACAGGACCTGTCTTTCATAAACCCATGTTGACTGAGCTTGATCATATGGTTCTCTTGTATGTGCTGTGTGATGTTACTCAAGATCATTTGCTCCATTACCTTCCCCAGCACTGAGGAAGGACTGTAGTTCCCCAGACAAAGAGAAAAATATTTACAAAATACATTTTCAGATATGACATTTTTCTGTTAATTTCAACAAAACCTTCCTTTCTTTTTACTTTCTCACTATCTTTTCATTTCCTTTTTTTTTCTTTCATCAAAGAGAAAGGATGAAAGGAAGATGAAAACAAAACTGAAGCTATAAAAAAATATAGACTTTTTTTCCATGCTTTTAAATTTTCTTCTAAAAAGGAGAAGGTAGACAAGAGTTCATCTGTTATGAGCAGTCTTAAGATAACAGTTACATTTTCCTGTGTTGTTTAGTAATTACTCTGAGAAAAGAGAAACAGTCAATATTTACTTCCTTCAGTAAGTGCACTAGAAGGAGCAGCATTGCACGGTGTGACACAAAGGTTCCCGCTGGCTCACGCCCAAACTTGTTAAATGTTTCTCACATTTCTTTGCAACTTTAAATAGTGTTTCTCAGACTACATGAAAACTTCAAATGAAATAAAACTTACTTTGAAAAAGAAGTTAAACTAAATCAATGGTGAAATGAAGTGTGTTGAAAATTGGGGTTGATTACAGGTATTGATAAATCTTAGACATCCGGTAGATCATCCAAAATTTATCTAGATGAAGTAAACAACCACATTTAAATCAGCAGAAATGTGTTGAAACTTTCCTTAATCTTCAAAATGTCGGAGAAGCTGAAGCACAAATGCTCTCCCTTCCAGCATCACTTCTGTTCCTGGCAGAAGATTGTTCTGCGAGTTATCAAAAAACATCTGAATGACAACACAGTCATTGCTCCCAGCCAGCACAGGTTCATGAGGGGAAGGTCCTGCTTAACAAACTGAATTTCTTTCTACAACAATGTTACTCACTTAGTTCACCAAGGGAACCCTGTTGATGTGACGTTTTTGGATTTCAGTAAAGCCTTTGATGCTGTCTCTCACAATATCCTCCTGGACAAGATGGCCGGCATATAGCTGGATGAGCCATTAATGCAGTGGGTGAGCAATTGGCTGCCGGGCCAGGCTCAGTGGGTTCTGGTAAACAGGGTTATATTGGACTGGTAAACAGCCACTAGTGGGGTTCTTCGGGGATCCATCTTAGGGCCAGCACTCTTCATTGTCTTAGACTCAGGACTTGAGCTCAGGAGCTGTTGACACTCTTGAGGGCAGAGAGGCCATGCAGAGGCATCTGGACAAATTGGAGAATGGGGCAATCATGAACTGCATGAAACAAGGGCAAGTGCTGGGTTTTGCATCTGGGACATGGCAACCCTGGCTATACATACAGACTGGGGAACAAGAAAGCAGCTCTGCAGAGAGGGATCTGGGGGTTCTGGTCCATGGCAAGTTGAACATGAGCCAACAGTGTGCCCTGGCAGCCAAGAGGACCAACCATGTCCTGGGGTGCCTCAAGGACAGCATTGCCAGCCACGCTGTTCCAATCTACTCTGCACTGATACAGGCTCACCTGGAGTGAGTATTGTGTGCAGTTCTGGACACCACAGTATAAAAAAGATATAAGTCTACTGGAGACTGTCCAGAAGAGGGCCACAGAGTTGGTGAGGGGTTTGGAGGGGAAGCCGTATGAGGAGTGGCTAAAGTCACTTGGTTTGTTCAGCCTGGAGAAGAGGCGACCTCATCGTGGGCTACAGCTTCCTCACACGCGGAGGAGGAAGGGTGGCAGCCAGTGACATAACCTGAGGAAAGGGCAGAAAAATGTGCCAGGGAAGGATATAAAGCTACTGGAGAGTGTCCAGAAGAGGGCTATGAAGTTGGTGAAGGATTTGGAGAGGAAGCCATATAAGGAGTGGCTAAAGTCACTTGTTCAGCCTGGAAAAGAGGAGATTAAAAGGAGACCTCACCATGGTCTGCAGCTTTCACACAAGGGGAGGAGGAGGGGCAGGCACCGAACTCCTCTTCAGTGACCACTGACAGAACCCAAGGGAATGGCAGGAAGATGTGCCAGGGAAGGTTTAGGTTGGACATTAGGCAGAAGTTCTTCACCCAGAGGGTGGTGAAGCACTGGAACAGGCTCCCCAGGTAGGCAGTCATGTCCCCAAGCCTGACAGTATTCAAGAAGAGACAAGACAATGCTCTCAGACACATGGTGTGAACTGTGGGGTTGTCATATGCAGGGACAGGAGTTGGTCTCAATGATCCTTGTGGGTCCCTTCCAACTCAGGACATTCTATGATTCTTTCAGCTGGCACCATTAAGATAGTAGGTCCTTTTCTATTTAATAAAAAATCCGAGTATACAAACAAACAAGCTAAAACTCACCAGGACTTTTCTAAACCCCAACAAAATTTGTCTACATGATGACCGTTTCTTCCTCTTTTCACACTCTCATGCTATGTAATTGCTGAGATTTACCTTGAGTTTCTACACATTTGTGCTATTTTAAGTTAATAAGTTCCTGAACTTCAGAAACTGTTTTCACAAGAAAGTCAAAAGATCTTTGAAGGTGACATGAAAAAAAGAGATAAGAGGACTTTGAATAGTGATCATGAAATAAGCATTCCATTATAGCCTTTCCAATAAAAAAGAAATAAACATATTCATATAAAGCCATGTAAACATTGATTACATTATGTGAAAATTATTTCTGTGGAAATCAGTTTACTGTCACATATAAATTAAACTTGTAATTTCCTGAATTGCCTTTCTCTGCAGCACCTTAATGCTTTCTCGACAAATAAAACTGACATGGTGAAGTCTGACAGAGATTTTTATCAGAAGGGAAAATCTTTTTGTGGTTGCAGAAGGCATCTGTAATGATGTCTCTTCTTCTGAGCGACTAAAAGAAAACAAAAAAAATGAATAAAGATGACCTTAAGTAAAACAATAATAATTACAAAAAAAATAACTGAGCTTACTGAGCCTAACACTCAGTAACAGTGTCTGTGGCTGGTTTTGTAAGACCCGACTTGATACAATGGACTCAGAATAAAAAAACTTCTAGAAATTTTTAATTTGTCACTGTATTATACTGTTGATGATTTCTCAAGTTATTCTTTATATACCTGCTAAATTGAAACAATTGTCATGTATATGCTTAATTTTTAATCTAGCAGAGGCCAAATCAACATATGAAAACAGGTAGATATAGCACATAGCTTTGTGGTTTGTTTGTTTGGTTTTTTATTATTATTATTATTATAATAAACAGTTTTATTACCTTTATCCCTTAATTGATTAGACAATCTTTCAGGGAAAATGAAAATTGATTCATATTGGAAATCATTCTGACCAGTTATAGATTTAGGCATTGGAACCATTTTTCTCTTAACAGCATTGACACAAGAAAAGTGAAGCACTACAAACATGCAATGTGGCAGCTACTTTGCTTTAACTTGGTTTACTTCTCAGTAACCTTGCACGGTGTATATCAGTGATAGAGCCAAGGATTAAAGGAATATCAGGTCAAAACTATTGAGACAATCAAATCAGATACATTCAGGTTTAAAGTTCAGTAAATGTGCATTAAGTGATTAGATTCAGGTCAAAACCTTGTCTCCAAACCAGCAATAATATTGTTTATTTTTTTGTGCTTTGTTTTTCTTGACTATTTACACAGTGAGCTCCTTGAGGTAGAGACTGATATTCCTTCCAAGTTTACATGATTTTAATAGAATTATGGTATTGCATTTTAACCCTTGATGTAAGAAAACAGACATCACAGAAGACACTATGTAGTCATTCCAGTATTTGAAATCAGACATTTCTCTGAATCTCTGTTAGTCTGTTCTCCTGAAAGAAGAGTGTATTGGTGTCAGAAGCTGGCTTGAAATGAGTTGACTCAAGAACAATATTTTTTTTGTTTCTGTAAAAGTATGAAAGGAAGTTAAAAATCCAGTCTCAAAGACTAAGCAGAAAAACATGTATGCATTCCCTTCAGTATTGCCAAATTATTCATGGTGTCACATAGGTCCTATGCACCTACAAGCATAATTTAATTCAATTATGAAGAAGAAGAAAGAAAGCTATGAGCACAGAGGAATCTGTACAAGAATAATTTAAAGAAGTAGGAAGAAGAGTTCGTTAAAGCAAACAAGCTTGAAAAAAAAGCTGTAGTTTAAGCACTCTGATTCCATGAGTGTGAACACATTCTCAGTTATGGATGTCTATATTTAGTTCAAAAATAAAGAAAAGTGCAAAACTATTTAAATAGAATGTCAGCTGAAGTATTATGAAGCACAGGAAGTGGGCAAGCCTAAAAATGTAACCATAACTCTGACCAAAAATGATCATGAAAATAATTTAGAAAATTATGCACACATTTACAGAACCATTTACTTTCCATATATATAAAAACAGTCTCTGTTAATCCAGTGATAACTTCTAGGAGGAGATAGTGTTGACTTTGTAACTTTAACTGTCTCATTTCTATTGTTAATATCTAACAAACCTTCATTGAAACAAAAGTGTTACTTGAAGTTTAAAGTCAGGTGATCTTTTCATAAATTTAAGCAAACTGGGTCAAAAATACAGACCTACTTTTTTTCTCCTATAAGAAATTCACTAAAAAATCTCAGCCCTTCCTAAATTATTGTTAATGCTCTAAGTAATTTGAGAAGAAATGGAGATAATTTTTTAACACTCAATCTCTTTCAATTACATTTTCAACCGTCTCTTAAGAATACCCCGTAGCCCCTTGAATCTTTAATTTCTGAAGTGAGAAACTGGAGTGCTAACTGGAAGTGGCTTCCTTCTCTGACAGTCCAGATCTTTACTGTTTGCCTGTATTGAATGTACCAAATCCAAATAGTGTATTTTGTGTTAGACTGATTACTCACATTCTATAAAACAAACAAACAAACAAGCAAACAACAATTACATTTTTTCCCAACATTTTTTTGTCAAGAAAACTGAAAACCTGGTTAATTGCAAAGTCACAGTGATCAAGTTATTAAATCTTATCCAGCCATTTTGATATAATTATGGAAAATATAGTTTCTCCTCTTCAGTTCAATGTCATTTTGAAGCTGGACTTCAAATTTTTATGGCAATTCTATCTATTGGAGTTAAAAATCTAGTAATTTGAAGCTTCTTAGAAATGTGGCATATTATTCACAAAGTGAAGGCAAATTAGAGGACTGTTAGTGATATGATGATAAAGGCAAATGATAAATGCAATTTGATATTTACCTCTCAAATTCCTTACATGCCTAACACCGCTGCCTCTGTATTACTGCTATAGACAGTCAGAAAATCTTTCATACCGATTCCTACCAACGTTACATTTCTATTGAGTAACGTTACAAGCACAAAGACCAAATTAATCAGACAATAGTTTCAAACTCTGCTATTATAGCTTTGATGGAAAAGGTATTTTAAAACACTAAACTTCTCATAAAAATTTAAACATCAAGAGGCTGCAGATTTCTGCTTGCAATTGTATCCATGGGACCATCCATCCATCTACTTTCCATGGGACCATAACATAAGCTGAATCTGGCAAAAATAACCTTCTGAAAAAAATTAAGAGGAAGAGGACAAGTATTTTATTGTGTTATTGATTTGGCTGTAGCATGTTGCCATAAATCACTTCATCATAACAATGGGAGGGACACAGAACTGAAGTGTAAGCAGAAATAAACAGCCTGGAGTGTGAACTCCTGAACTGAGGTTTGCCAATGAAGACTATATACTTTGAAACTTTATTCTACAAACTTTAAGCAAAACCAAAAACAAACAAAAAACCAAAACAAACAAACAAATTACCATTTTGTAGACTAAGTAATCTCAGGAGCATAATATTTCCAAGGAGATTGTTATTTGTAGGCAGTATTAGATTAGGCTGAAGTAGTTTAAGAAAATAACGTATATAAGACTATTATTGATAATCCAAAATAAAATTATTAATGTAGTATGTTTGCTGCCTTGTTCAATGTTAAAAATCAGCAGAACTTTTGAATTTCATTTTGTGGAAGAAGTCTATAAATAAAAATGTGTTTTCAGTCCTGTTTAACATAAAAATTAATTATCTCAATTTGAAAGCGCAGGTGAAAAGGAAACTCCACAATCTGCTTCCAGGGGTTAATTTTCCTAGTATGCTGTCTGCCCTACAGAGACGATATAGATTTGGAAAGTAAAATGGTATTTCCATATCTATACAGTGATCAAATTTATATTAGTACTTTTATTTTTGCATTCTTTTGCTTTATCTAAAAGCAGAACAAAAGAGCAGACCAGATTTGATGTGGAATCAAAGATAAGAGAAACAAATGAAATTAGCTCTAGAAATTCTGCAGCCAAACAGATTTTCAGGTGTCAGATTTTAAGGATCCCTTACACTTTCGAGCTATTATTCAAAAAGTAGTGAGAGCAATTTAATGAGTCTTTATTCTTGAAGACTGAGTTGTATTAATAACGTTAACCTAAACAAAAACAAAGTTAAAGTGATACCAAGTAGGCTCTTTGCTTTGGACAGCCTTTCTGAAAGACAAAATAATTATCTGCTGAAGTTTTATTCAAATATTTATTTGTTTATTCTTGAAAAGTCACCAATAGGACACAGTTTCACACAGATTAAATCTCTCACTGTCACATTTTTTATTCCTTACAACGATATCTACCTCAATATTGTGGTTTAAAAAAAAAAAAAAAGAGGACGGAATTTTTTCCCTGATAACACAGCAGGCTAATGGATTCTTCAAGAAAAATGTGTATAAAATGTCAACAGTAGATAAATATTGGAAATATTCAAAGAGGCAGTCTTGTCAGAGTCCTGATATGTTGATATATCACTCTGCATATGAAATACCATTGCTTTTAGGAAATCAGTTTGTATGTATATGGTTCAATTGTAAACACTTCCCTAACAGCTTGGCTCTTGCTTTAAACAAGTTTAAATTTGTCCCATTGCAAGTGTGAAATGTGAATCTGAAGCAGACCACACTAGATATTTTCACTGCAGTCTACAGTTCATTGTGTGCATATCATATGCACCTCAGGGACAGAGAGAGGAAAAAAAAAAGCTGAAAAGTTGTTTTGGTAGTAAATAGGAATTGCTTTTTCTTAGAACTATGACCCATGCCCACCGGAGAAGAATTTGATTATATACATTCATTGATCTATCGAGATTATGTATTGTTGCTCATGGACAGATTTGTTTTTTAAGTAGGTTGCCTCACCTAGAACGGGTGAAGAAGCTTTAGCTGGAAAAAAATAACTAAATAACCATCTTAAAATTATTTATGAGACTCCCAGATGTCTTATTTGTTTACTTCTAATAACATTTACAACATATTACCTTTATTTTTGAAGTGGCCAATTGTTTTGCATTGAACAGTGTGAAAAGCAGAACTCTATTAGAAGTCAGTGCTAAGGAACTTTGTTGCAGTAGCATGAAGACTGCAAAGACTGGAATAACATAAGATTATCATCTTTATAAGGAAAAGAGAAAACAATAATTTTAAAGCTTTGGCCAAAAAAGACATCAGCACCCTTATGATTAGTAGCTTTATAAGTAATTTGTAACGAGCTGTCAGTATGTGCTCAGCTTTAAAGTTCCTATAGATTGACTCAAGCATCTTTCCCTATCATATCATCGAATACGACTATAATTCTTTCATAATAAGGATACAAAAACAGTGCCTACAAAACATTAGAAAAGCACAGCTTTGCTGTCTTGTAATAAACACATTTTCCACTGAAGCAGTTCAGCGGACTGAGTTGACAGTAACACAAGACAGCCTAACACGAGAAAAAAGGGTGGAAATGTTACATATGTTAACTGAATTATTCTTACTTTTTTCTGTAATGAATCTGGGTTATTATTAGAAATTTAATACTTCAATTATACAAATAATAAATTCTTGGCTTTAATTGTACATTAAATATTATTTCTTTTTGTCCATAACAAGATTGAGTGTAATAAAGTCCAGAATATTTCAATTTACAAATGAATTTACATATTTCATTTACAAATGAAACTGGTAACCTTAAAGTGGTGAGCTACAATTTTATGCAATCAGTTAAACATACTTTGTGCTCTTACAATCAATGAATGAGAAAATGCAATACAATACTTTGTTAAAGTGGTCTGCCGGGGAAAAATTTCTTACTCTTTTTTTTTTTTTTTAAATCTACCTTCTTTTCTTGCTTTTTACAATGTTTTCAACAGGCACAATTAATTTTATTTCATGTTTCTGCAGTAAAGTTGCAATGTAGTACAGCCTAACAACTTACTGCTTTGAACTGAAGGAGAAATTCCTTTGACTGAGCTGAATTGAGGTCAGAGCAAAACCAGTATGAGCCAGCAGTGTGCCCAACTAGTCCAACAGCATCCCAGTGTGCATCAATAATAGTGTGTCTGGCAGGACTAGGGAAGTGATCATCCCCCTGTACTTGGCACTGGTGAGGCCACACTTTGAATACTGTGTTTAGTTTCTGGCCTCTCACTACAAAGAAGTGCTGGAGAGAGTTCAGAGGAGGGCAACGAAGCTGGTGAGGGATCTGGAGCACAAGTCTTATGAGAAGCAGCTGAGAGAATTGGGGTTGTTTAACCTGGAGTGAAGGAGGCTGAGGGGAGACCTTATCGCTGTCTACAACTACCAGAAAGGAAATTGCAGCAAGGTGGGTGTTGGTCTCTTTTCCCAAGTAACAAGTAGTATGTCTAGAAGAAATGGCCTCAAGTTGTGCCAGTGGAGGTTTAGATTGGATATTAAGAAAAATTTATTCACAGAAAGAGTTGTGAAGCAGTGGAACAGGCTGCCTGGGGAAGTGGTTGAGCCACCATCCCTGGAAGTATTTAAAAGACATGTAGATGTGGCACTTAGGGACATGTTTTAGTGGTGGAGTTGGCAGTGCTAGGTTAATGGTTGGACTCAGTAATTTTATTTTCCAATACAAATTATTCTATGATTCTGTGATTATTGTTTTGAGTTCATAGAGAGCAGAAAAGTGTTACTCTGTGATCCACAGAAGTAGCATGACACTTAGGTACCTTTTGCTTCTGGGAGAGCTTTGCTTTGCTGCTTCTTGATAGCAGTTTGAAAGTGTCTTCCTGGCTTTTTTCTTCTGTATACAGTGCTGTGAAGTTACTGCTTCTGTCCCCTTACATATCATTATTGGAGTTCTTGTATGGCCTCTTTGGGGAAGCTGTGACTCCAAAGCCATGTTGGTAATCACACTCTGTCTGGGTTGCTCAGTGTTAGAGCCATATTTGCTGTCAACCAAACAGATGAGTTATTACAATTCCCAGCTCTGCATCTTCTCAAGAGACTCCCAATGGTTTATGACAGACAACTGCTTCTGAGCTTCTGTCAGGAGGTGCCTTACAAACAAATGTACTGTTAAATGCAAATGGTGCCTGAAGAAGAGGAGAAATGGGTTAGGTGGATTTCAAAGATTTGGAATTACTTCAGAGATCCAACAGAGACTCTGATTTTAGAGAACTGTAAGTAGGTTGTTTTCAGATTCCAAGGAATGAAAATAACAGAAAGAGGAACATTCTCTGCTCAGCTGACTAGAGGTTAGAGATTTCAGAAGATGAGGTATATAACAATGATCCTGAAAACTGAAAGAAATATCCTGAATTTAGGTTATGCTGTAAGTCATTCTAGAAAAAGAAGAGAAAACAAAAAAGAATTCTAGGAAATTTTCTTATCAGTTTAGCTAATATTACTAAAGATGACATTTACTTAACAGAAATACTAAATAGATTTACATGCATAAGATTATAATGGAGTTGTTTTCATTTAGCCTCAGCCAAAAGCTGCAGATCCTCAGGTGTCAATGGATATTGAAATTTGCAGGTGTGACCAAGAGGCATATATTCGTTGTTGCTTGAGCAGAGTCAGAACTTATTAGTCTATGTCCTGTTTCACATCAAACATTGGTGCTTCAGATATTTTGGCTCTTACAAACTTTGTGTTTGATTTACTTAGAAACAGACAAAATATCTTACACACCTGGAAGGATATTCAATTCTGGTCATACTATGTAGTTAAATTTTAGTGACTCCAAAGTCAGTAAGATGGTAGAAATTTAGTTTCCTTGAGAATTTCTAATTCATTCTCAAACTAGTGATGTAATGAACAAAAATTAATTTGGAATAGCAGTAGGGTTATAAGTAGCAATGTAGCAAATCTAACAAATGTTATACGAGGAATATGGTGACTTCAGCTTCAGGAAGGCTACAGTGTTGTCAGAATTGCACCAAAAATTCCGTTTAGATTATGAAATGAGGCAATGCAAACCTCACACTATATAATAAAAGAAAGATTCTCTGCCAAAAAGATTGAAGAAATTCCTGAATCAGCTGCCAGGTACTCTTCTAATTACTACATGAAACAATATGTTTTTAAGTAACTGTGCCTAACACCAAAACTTTCAGAAAAGCATCCAGGATTGAGAAGAATTTAAGAGATGTTGAATCTGCTATTTCTCTTTGTAAATACTCCAAATTTAATTGACATCAGACAAGGGTATGCATTACTTTCAGTTTGAATTTGTCTGTCTTAACCATCAGAACTATGGGTTCCTGTATTGCCTTTCTTTCCTAAACAAACACTGATGCATGCCAAAAAAAAGGCAGTGTCAATGAATGCATGAGCGTATCCTAAGGGAAAGATAGTTATTATTCATTTGGATTCAGAGCTGCTAATATTTCATGGGTATAACTCAGATTACAGAAATTAAGATTCAGTAATGCTAACATGACCCATATAAAAAATATTGATTAAAAACCAAGAAAATTATTCTTATTTTAAACATACTGTTTGTCTCATGCTGCTTAGGACTGCTCAGAGAGATACATCATTTATTTCTTTTTATAACCATAATCAGACAAAAATATGGCAGTCATGTTTAGAGGCAGAAGAGAGTGAAAAGAACTGAGGAAGATAAATAACAGTTTAAAAAACTAACAGAAAGATTTTGCAGCAGATACCTATCTCTTACAAAGACTCAGACAAAGTAAAATGAGATATAACCTTAGTATGAAAGCTGTATCTACTGAGTTTATTAGCATTCTTTTTCATTGTACAGTTTTTGCTAACACTCTAAACAAATAGCCCACACAAGAAAAATGAGTGATCAGGTCCATGCTTTATGAGAGGCAGGTCCTGTTTCACCAACCTAATCTCTTTCTACGACAAGGTGACCGACCTAGTAGATGAAGGAAAAGCTGTGAATGTTGTGTACCTGAACTTCAGTAAAGCGTTTGTCACAGCATTCTCCTGGCAAAACTAGCAGATCATGGCCTGGATGGGTGTACACATTGATGGATAAAGAACTGGCTGGATGGCTGGGCCCGAAGAGTTGTGGTGAATGGAGCCAAATCCATTTGGTGGCCAGTCATGAGTGGTGTTCCCCAGGGCTCAGTACTGGTGCCAGTTCTGTTCAGTCTCTTTATCAATGATCTGGATGATGGGATTGAGTGTACACTCAGTAAGTTTGCAGGGAGGGAGTGTTGATCTGCTGGAGTGTAGAAAGGCCATACAGAGGGATCTGGACCAGCTGGATCTTTGGGCTGAGGCCAATTGTATGAGATTCAATAAGGCCAAGTGTCGGGTCCTGTAGCAAATGAGGCACGGACTCTCTTTTTTCAGATGTGTAGAGAGACATTTATTACAAATTCAGGCCTGAATTTATACTTGCTATGGCACTTGCTCAAGCATTTGCTGATTTGTTAAGTTAGGCATTACATAAGCCATATATGTTGCGTTCCCACCAAAGTTGCTAACGTAAAGGCATTTTTTGGTCTGTCACAAGTTCCTCCCCTGTCCTTGAAGTATCAGTCCTGTATAAATCCCCCTGCCCTTGATGTATCAATGAGTATACAGTCCTTGCTTCTTGTATTTTTCCACCAGTGCTTGTTCTCACGCCGTCGACTCTTGTAGTTTCTCACAGGCCCAATGTCAGAATACTGCCATAGGGTCCTGCACTTGGGTCACAACAAACCCAAGCAGTGCTACAGGCTCAGGGAAGAGTGGCGGAAAAGCTGCCTGGCAGAAAAGGATCTGGGAGTGTTGATTGACAGCTGGCTGAATGTGAGCCAGCACTGTGCCCAGGTGAAAAAAAAAAGGCCACCAGCATCCTGGCTTGTATGAGGAATAGCATGGCCACGTGGACTAGAGAAGTGGTCGTGCCACTGTACTTGGTGCTGATGAGGCCCCAGCTCAAATACTGTGTTCAGTTCTGGGCCCTCATCATAAGAAAGGCATTGAACTACTTGAAAGAGTGAAGAAGAGGGCTACAGAGCTGATGAGGGACCTGGAGCACAAGTCTGATGAGGAGCGGTTGAGGGAACTGGGGCTGTTTAGCCTTGAGAAAAGGAGGCTGAGGGGAGACCTTATCACTGTCTACAACTACCCGAAAGAAAGTTGTAGCATAGGAGGTATTGGTCTCTTCTCCCAAGTAGCAAGTGATAGGACAAGAGGAGATGGCTTCAAGTCGTACCAGGGGAAGTCTAGATTGGATATTAGAAAAAATTCTACACAGAAGGGGTTGTCAGGCATTGAAACAGGCTGCCCAGGGAAGTGGTGGAGTCACCATCCCTGGAAGTCTTTAAAGGCATTTAGATGAGGTTCTTAGGGACATGGTTTAGTGCTAGAATTAGATTAGATTATGGTTGGACTCTATGATCCTGAGGGTCTCTTCCAACCAAAATGATTCTATGATTCTATGATTCTATGATTCTGTGATTCTACTCCATGAACCCTTTTTCCAAGTTCTTGGGGTTTTTTTTATTTCAAGGTTTATACAAATTTTCTGAAATTAACGAATGCAAAATTGCTGACACAAAGTCATTTGAAGAATACACTTGTGGACACCTTTTTTTATTTTCCTTTTTTTTTTTTTTTTCCACACACAGATTTTAGATTGTTTCTTCCATTGTGAAAGTATGTGATAAAAAGTAAAACTAGAAAATTAGTGGGTTTGGTGTTTTTCTTACCACATATTGTCTTTCAGAAAATTGGATACTCTTAACTTTTAGAGGTGAGATAAGGCTAAAGAGGGCAGAGAAAGAATGAGAGAAGACAGAACATCATACAAGGGACTCTTTTTTCTTCCTTTCTGCTCACCTGCTTAATATGTACATCTTTCCCAAGATGTTACATCTCAAACAAAATAAACAGCTGTATCAGTTGATTTGTTATTTTCACATGTTTTCAAAAGAATTATGTCAATTTATCTATAGTTTTAACTACAGTACATTGAGAGCAGGGCCAGGTTTACTTAAAAACCTCTTTATATGGTGTCATGATCCACAGGACTGTGATTATGGTGATTGCTAAGGTTGTATTTAAGGCACAACCAAGGCCAAATATCAGGAAAGTACCAAGATTTTATTACAACGTTTAAGCCAGTTTAAGGGGAAGAAGAGAGAGAGAGGAAAGGAGAAGAGAGCAAGGAAAGAGAGATAGGAAAGAAAGTCAGTACTGTGGATCCAGCAACCATGATTTCACAGAGCTGTTGTCGTCTTCTCCTGGAGACTGGTGGTGGTGGGGAGCACAGTCCCACTCGGGAAGTGTCTGTCATGCGATTTTATAGTCTCCAGCTCGTGACCACCTCTAGCTGTTTTGAGGTCTGCACTACTCACCAGAGGACCGTGAGAGATGTTGTTACACTGCGCCAGCGTGGAGCGGCCAGGGGAACACTATACTGTTCACCCGGACCGCATGATACCTTGTTATGCTGTTCATGTGACGACCTCATGATACACGCGTCTCTTGGGCGCATGCGCTGAGCAGCCAGTAGGTGTCTCAGCGTTCGGGAGCACCTCCTGCCTCTGTGCAGAGGCGCCCTTTGTTACCATGTATCAGGAAATAAGGACTGTGGCAGTGTCCACTGAGTCGAATGTCTAGCAGCTTAATGCTTGAGACATGAAGCCTGCTTCTACTTACGCTGTGAGTGAGCAAACTCTTCTTTGCCTCTCCCTGAACAGCAATACGCAGGAGTTGGCTGGATTGTTCCTGTCCTCTAAAAGCATCTGAATACTGACCAAAAAGTTAAAAAGCTGATTACTTCAATTTTGGCATGTCAGTGTAAGCCTTAACAGAGTTGCATTTAGCATATCTCAGTCTCCTATTTGTCTCTGCAGTCCTGGCATATTTGTTTATTTGCACTAACAATAGTATACCAGATTGTCTGTTTTGGAAGACACAAGTTTTGTCAAAAATGTGTAAAGAGATTTGTTTATTTTTTCCTTCAAAGAGACGCTGAGGCACTGGAGTCAAATTCTTAAAGTGGGTGAAAAATCAAAGGAACAGAACAGCCAAAAATCCAGTTCTGTTCCATTTTTGATTATATGGGCAAAATTCAGTCCTGAATAAAAGTCAACACTAAGAGATGAAAAGTTAAAATACACATCAAAATGATGGTATATTACATATGAAGAATCTCAGTCTTACACAAAGTATTTATGCCAATAAATGAATTTTGAAGAGAAGCTGTTTTACTAGAGAAAATTGTTATGTTTTGTGTTGCACAAAAGTTGCCATCCAAAGAAAATGCAAAACACTAATATATTTTAGAGTAGCAGATTGTCATTGATAAAAAACTTAAAAGTCTAGCAAAACTAGATCTCATGGGTAAAGTTTCCTTTGCTTTCAGTTCTTTACTATTTCTTTTGCTTGGAGTAATAATTAAAAAAAAAGTCAAATCCTTGCAGATCAGTAATATTATAAAGAGAAATTATTTCCAAATGAAATAGCATTGTTCACTAAGATATGTAAAAGATTTGGGGATTTTATTGTTGTTGTTAGTGTTAGATTAAAAAAACATGCAATTTATTAGAATACGAACTGATAAGTAGCTATTAACCTAACACAAATTGTAGGAAGAACAATATATCTAGACAACCAAAGTTCAGTATTAAAAGACTTTCTGGTTTATGCATGAAAGATAGAATAGGAAGAAAAGAAAGAAATGAAACATCTCACTTTCTTGTCCATTCTGTTAATAACATCAAAACATATGATATTTTACATTAAGAAGAACCTGTAAAAAGTTAGCATTAGGGTAAGCCTTCACATGTTATTAGATGTATTATTTCATTCTAGAGAAAAAGTAACACTGAACCTCATTCACAGTCTCCTTTCTTCCCATGAATGCTCTTCTCTTCTTCACTCTCATCTTCCATACTATTGTGCTAAATTTACAACTGACGCTTCAGGCAATGTGGAAGTCTTGAAGGCAGCATTAGTTGTTTTCATAATTCACAACCACAAGAACTACCTGAGGTCAGAAGTTGCTTTGATCTTCTTGATTACAAGGAAGCACAATGTTGCCTGAGCAGAAGGAAAAAAGAGACAACTGCAGTACAGAAAACTCCCAGGGGACTGTTCAGTTTCGAGTATCAGGGTTTTTAATGTGTGTTTCTTTGATATGATAAATGGGTTTCAGGGAAAAAGCCAGTGTCCTGTGTCAGTTGGGGAGGGAGGCAAGGAGAGAGAAACAACACACAAACTGTAATTTGGGGAAAATCTTGTGTCCCTGGAAAGCTGGTATGTACAAAGAATTTGTATTGATATTGGCCTAGCTCTCTACCATCACAGAGGCATCTGCAGAAGCCAGAATAATTCTGAGAACTTGTCACCAACAAAAACAGTATCAGAAGTGTTGCAGATCTCCTACCTGTTTTGAGAGTTAAATATGCTGTGTTTTTACTTATATTAGAGTAATAATTAACAGATATCTCCATTTTTCACTTTGCCAGATAGTTTTGTACAATTATAACAAAAAGATTTTAGCTCTATTGTTCTGTCTCCCCACTTGTCACACTTCCTTTGAGAAACATGATACTTATGACATACTTCTCATACTTTCTGCAATGTTTATGATTATTACTTATTAATTTAGATGTACTTTTGTATTGTTTGAATATTTTTCTCACATTCTTGTCTACTTTCTTCCTTGTTTATATTTGCAAAATGAAGAAATGTATTTCTTGAAAGTTGGCATACTGAAATATTAGAAACTAATTATTCATTCTCTTCTCCGGTGTTTCAGATTATGCCCTTTTCTTTATTTACAACCTGAAATATAATTTTGAAGATGCTCACTATACTTGGGGTCATTTTCCAGCCTTGTGTAATATTTTTTCTTTGTGGAACATTAAGCACGTATATATAAAAATATATCTATATATATATAATATAAATAATTCATTTATTTATTTTCCAATAAATACTACACAGAATTCTGCTGTTTGCATTAACTGTGAATTCACACTAGATTATGGCAGTGATTACCCTCCAGTCACAAACTTCCACTTTATCCAGGAAATTCCGCTTAGTTGTCAAGAGACAAAGACAGTTTATCCCCACAACAACCAAAATCCTCCAAGAGTTGGTGCAAAATTTAAGTAATGTCCAGTGCAGTTTTGTTGGTGTGAATTAGAGAGTTGGATTGGAATTCATTAAGTGAATACCTTACAGTTTGATGTGGCCTGTTAATGAGATCAGTTTTCTCCAAATGTGAGGGTGGGTAATCACTGTCATCTATATATATGGGGAAAATCGTCTCTTCATATACTTTTTCATCTATTTAGATACTGAAAGCAACATTGACTTAGGGCAGGATTAACCATCCCAGAATCGCTATACCTAAGCATAATTACTTCAAATCTGCAGATAGCCTGGAAGTTTAATTCAGACAGAGCCAAAGTCTGCCCTCATTCAGTGGGATGTCTTATTTTTCATATCCTGATACTGATAATATTTTAATATTCTCTATTTCTGGGTAGGCCTGTTGTAGGAAAACAGTTACCTGAAGTATTATGGGATAACTAACATAACCTTCAATTTCTCTACTGCAAGTCTACTGCAAAGCTCACTGCCCATAATTGATTTATTGATTTATTCATAATGAGAAAACAGTGTGCATAAAGCAGATGCTAAACAAAACGAGCCATAACTTTAAACCCAAACAGGTTCAGTAGCATGGCTAACAGAAAATTTTTACTGTAATTTAATAAGTTTTTAAAGGTGTCATGGTGGTAGCAATGGGTTCCTTCATTAATAAACTCTGTAGTGCATGAAGATAATAGGGCCATCTTCTTGCCCTAAAGTATTCTGCAGCAGCAGAAGGAAAAAGATTTTTTTTTTGTTTGTTTTTTTTGGTAAAAGAATGAGAGTGATGAAACCTGTGCAGGGCTGTTTACTATGTGTTCAAAGGAAACCACTAAGCCTGTTGATTTTTTTTCATCAGATAAAGCCCACCATTGATTCAGCACTGTCAAGAGTGAAGATTTTAATTTAATTCTGCAACACACAGAGCAAAATCTATACAATGGTATATTTATAAATAAAATAATCCTTAGGCGCTTGCCATAATTCTTTAGATGGCCATATATACTAGTTCTTTATAACTTCTTTATAAAATTAATTTAGTTCTTAAGGAAAAACAAACAACTATCTCAAAATTAATCACATACAAAAAAAGGAAGATACTTTTGTTTACCTTTTTGGAGACACTTCTGGTTAATTTTTTAAATTAAGTTGTACTTTTGCCTTCTATCAGAATATCTCATTTTAATGGAAGTACATGTCATGGATGAGTGATTTAGGGTCCAGCTTGCCACAGAGCAGTGTTTAGATCACTTAAAGAAAAGTGTGACTTAACAGAGTTTGATGGCAATGTTGACTCTATTATTTACTGCATGGAAATATGCCAAGCAGAATAAGGTGAGAGTTGTTTCAGGGTGATTTCTATGGGTATAGGGTGGTCTTCCTGTTGAGTCATGAGGTTCAGATTGGACACCCTTGTTTTCTAAACTCCTTCTCAGAGAGGAGTCTAGGTCTGAATGGATCCAAACTTAGCCCAAGACTTGTTCAATGGTTCATGTCTAGGAGACACAGAGGGTAAGGGAAAACAGGTAAGAGATTATATGTATTTGTGGCCAAAGGATTATATGTGCACACCCAATTTTTATACCATGATTCAGTCCAATAGCAATAGTTTAGTCTCGGGTCTTCTTCTCAATAGACCCTTTCACTGACCTAGGACAGGTCTTTGTTTTGTTTACCTGTGGTTATTGTTTACTACAGTCTGTACCTGCTTTATGCCAGACTTGAAGGTGCTGACATAAACCATGCCGTAATATCTTGACAATTAATTCAGTACTGGAATCATTCTTACATAATCTTAGGCCATTATCTAATTCAGAAAGAGGGAAATATCTGTTCTTCCATCTCTGTTTTGTCTGAATGAATCCTTTTCTTCCCAGCAAAGTGCAAAACAGGTCTTAAGTCCTAGGTGTCCACAATGGTCTGCTGCTTCATGCTGGCCTTGTAGGCAGTCAATGCTGTTCTTCCCAGGAAAGTGCAAACAGGCCTTGCAGATGTCTACGGTGGTCTCTAGCCACTTTTGTTTCCAAGTTTGGTGAACATGAGCAGAACTTTACAACACAGAGCTTAAGATTTCAGCAAATATAGCTTACTAAGTAATGTGAGGCAGACAATATATTAAAAATCACATGACCTTATAATTCTAAGAGATTCTTTCTATTTAATATGCATTTTATTAAGCTAAATGACTGATATGAAACTTAAATTGGGCTCATCCAGTGATCTGTGAGTAGTAAAAGATCATTGCCATACAGCCATGCTCGTTTAGCAGAAAAAATTGTTTGGTTATAGTCAAACCGCACACAGTGGGAAAGGTATGCATGATACTCCCCACACCTACAACTTATTGGTGTTCAGGGTGCCATTCTGCTTCCTTGTGGGTTTCCTAAAAGGAGTTCTAGGCCCAGCTGCACCTCAGGCCTTTACATCCTTTGGAGTCTATTCCAAAGTGCTGCTGGTTTGGTGGGGCGTGTTGAGTATATTCATCACAATACACCACCATCAAATATGGGTAAAACCATCATGTATGAAACTTTCACAATTTAAAATTCCACCAGGGAGACAAATGGCCTGTAGGTAGCTAAACAAAAGTATTATTTTTAGATCTCAAATTAACTGGAAAATGGCAAGTTACACCATGCAAAACACACAATTAATTGGTAAGTTCACTTCCTATTGAGTAAACACTTGACTTGAACCTGATCCTCTCCAATCTGGTTCAGCCTTTCTAATGCTTTTTTTCACTATTCCTGCCTTTAAGCATATTCCATTTATACACATGGACCATGTGCCAGTTGTAGATATTTTTTCTGTCATAAAAAAACCCCTCTGAAGTTAAAATTTGCATTAACCATTCTAGTAATTCTAGTTCCATTTTAGCCAAAGTCTAGAGTCCATAGCAAAGGTAACCCAGCAAACCATGCAGAATCTAAAATTCACAAACTGAATGATGCTTTTCAGTTAGAAGACTGCTATTATTCTCTTCAGTTAAGCAAGTTCACTGTTATAATAATTTATGTAGCAAATTCTACTAAAAGTTGATTTCAAAGGAACAATTACATGAGAAAGGTTCATTCATTAAATCAAGTGCACTTCAGTGCAGCAGATCCCACAAAACTGTCAGGAACTTGAAAGAAAAACTACTACTGGTCCAGAGAACTCATTTCTTTAGGAAACAGGTTTTGGTGGTTTTGGTGGTTTTGGTTTTGGTTTATTGCTGTTGATGGTGTTTGTTTGTTTTGCTTTTTAAATAATGAGCCATTCTTCCTGGATTGAACTAAACTTTGCAAGTACTGCTTACTTATACTCTAGGTTTTTTTTATTCTAATTGAGTGAAAATGTCATGTTTATAAGAACCTGAGGACAGAAGTTAGCCAAACATATCTGAATTTTCATACAAATTTACCCACAAATTAGCTAGAATTCACTCAAAGCAAGGAGTAGATGAAGACTCAGACTCAGTTTAGTTCTCGCTTCCCTAGAAAAACACCAAAATGAGCATAATCCAGATATTAGTCTCTTTATCAAGGCAAGACACAGTTTTCATTAATACATCTGCCATTCTTCTTCTACCTCTCCAACATATGGAACAGAGAAATCAGGAATGAGAATACCATTGTTTGTGAAGTAAGTAAAGCACAGCTGTTCAACATATCTGTAGAGGACTGTTTATCTGGCTTCAAATTCACTAAGTATAAACACAAATTTATGCTCCTAAATGCAGATTTCTATATCAGATTTACTCTTTGACTTTGACTCAATCAACGAGAACATCAGAATATGATCCTTCACTTTTAGCGTTCTGCCAGGTTAGCTCTCCATTAGTCCCAATCTCTGTTTGTTTCCTTCTGTATGATGGCTTTTATTGGTCTGTCTTTTCATGTCAGTCCAGCTATTAAAGTTGATTCAATGTGGGCTTTTTTGTTTGTTTTTGTTATTGTTGTTTGTGAACGGGTTTCTATTAGATGGAGATTTGCTTTTGAACTATCCAGGCCCAAAGGAATCTCAAGGCCAATTCAAAAAGCTGAAAACAGGACCTGCTGTGGGAGTGAGGCATTTCTACAATAACAGGGCCTCAACAAGACGTAAATTAATGGACCTATCAGCAGTGAGATTCCAGTGTGTGGGCAGCTCATGAACATAGATGATATCCAATTAGTGAATGCATGCTTGGAGTGTGGATGTGTGATCAGAGAATAGTTGCAGATATAAGGAGGCTTGTTTCTGTAATAAATGGCTTTGCATGATTCACACTGAACTGAAGTACTGAGTCCTTTATCGTTCCAACAAATGGTGACCCCGATGTGATACTCTGAATGGCGTCTCACTACAATCGGGGAAAAGCCTGGAGCGACCCAGCCGGAAGCAGTTCAGCTGGACTGAAGACTGGACAGAGGCATACAGATGCCCCAGGGATAAATTCGTCGATGGATCACCAGAAAAGGTGAGCGGCTGGGGGGAGGAGGAGGGAAGAGTGAAGTTATGGAGCAAAACATATTTTCTGAAGAACAACCCATAGTTAAGCTCCTCCTGCATATTCTCTCTGTGAGAGGACTTAAAGAGGAAGAAAGTAACATACGTAGACTGTTAATTTGGTGTAGAATTAACAACTACCCGGGAGAAACCGAGAAGGCTTTTAAATGTGAACTTTGGGATGATAAAGGGCAGAAATTATGGGGTAAGGTCAGCAATGGAGATAAAGAAGCTAAATCGTTAGCAACTACATGGAAGCTTATAATTACTACCTTAAAAAATCCTAAGGCTGAATGGTCTGCTGCTGCCGGAGTTTTTGCAGCATTGCAACCTGATAAGAATCCTCCCACTTCCACGAGAGAGCAGAAGGAGTCGCTGGATAAGAACTGGGAAAAAGAACTGTGTGAAAGATTAGATCAGTTAATAGAGAGTGAATCCAGCAGTCGGCAATGTGGTCATGCTGATCGTGACGGGAAAGGGGTGCGCCTGGGGCCTCAGGTTATACAAATAATTATGGTGCTAGAAAGTATTGGCGAGAATATGCACTGTTCTGAACCCCTCTGTTACTAATGATTCTCCAGCACCGTTCAAGTCCATATTATCTGATGACTCAGAAGAGGATGAGGGTTTGCAGCATTTTATTGAAAAGTTAAAGGAGTAGGTATACGAGTTGCCCTGAAAACAGATAAAAACCATGAAAGACTCAAGCAAAACTAGACCTGTGCAATGTAACAGCTATGGATCATTTAGGACAGAACGATGGGGATTCATTTAAAGGGGCAGGTATCTTGGAAGAGACACTAATTGACACACCACAATTAGAGGCACTATTAGTTTCTGAAATCCTGAGGGAGTCAACAGACCTCTGGGGCAGGGGAAGGAAAATTGCCAAGCAGGTCAGACCTTGCATATCAAGCTATGATAAAGGTGCCTGAAACCGACAAAGCAACCAAATAATTTACATCTATTAATCAGGGTCCCAATGAGAATTACATGCAATTTACTGACCATCTTCAAGAGGCCATCAATAAGCAGGTTGAAAACTTAGAAGCTAGGGAAGCACTGGTTTTGAAATTAGCAGTAGAGAATGCTAATGTTTGCTATCAACATGCTATTTGCGAGTTTTACAGTACATATTATGTGCTCCTGTGTATTGCCTCTCTGAAAATCAAGCAGCTTGTCAGGAATGTGAGTTAATTGTTTTACTAGTTGTTTTTAAGTGTGCCGTAAAACCTTCTCCCCACTTTTCCCACTCACGCTGCAAGCAACCCTGTGCTTCCCCCACTCCCTCCCTCTTCTCAAGGTTTTTACTTACGAGATGGGGTCAGGAATTATTGTTTTCCGTTGTGTTCCTAAGAAATTAGTACTGGGAGGTGTTTTAGAACATAGGAAAGCATTCAGAATTATGAGGAAGGAAGATCTTGTTAAATATTGAAATCAGTGTTGGCTGCTGTTAACTTATAGTTAAATGATTGGGTAAAGTGTCCGGAGAACAGAATCTTGATGGATAACACCTTGTTGCAATTAATGTTGTTTTTAAGGCGAGAAGTGCAGGACAAAATAAATCTCTACAAGAGATCATTAAATCATTTCAGACAGTTTTACAGGCGGAGTGATTTGAACTTCAACAAGCTGAGAGAGAATTAACTGATTACACACAGGTCAGGAAACTTGTTGAAGTCTGCAAGATGCTTTCCTTATTAACCTATTTTCTTTGTGGGTATCTGTTTAAGCATGTTGCAGTTTTGGTAGGTCTTTGTTATATGGTATGATAAGTTCATAGACTGTTAAATAATGAGAATCTGTTGACTCAAAATGTGTATTTTGTGATAATACAGAAGATCATGAGTAATTTAGTTCTATACTGTGTGAATGTGATAGTAAAATCTTGTGTGTGGTAGCTGTTATTTTTCTTTCTAGCATGCTAGCTTTATTCCAACATCCAGACTTGCGCAACTCTGTGATAGGCTGTGTCTCATCTTGATGTTCTAAATTTGACTTTTGTGTACACACCAAGTAAAGAATCCTGCTTTTGGGATAACAGTTGTAGCACACCAGATGAGATACTAATAAAAGCCTTGCTCAGTCCAGCTTGCTAGGGCAGTGGGGGGCAAGTGCCGACAGGGCTCCAGTGCACACTGACCTTTTTTGTCAGGGAGACCCAGCAGTACCTCTGCCTGGCTGAGCAGTAAGCAGTTCAAAGGTGCATTGCAAAAATTGAGATATTGCCTATTCAGAAGTCTAGTTCAGAGCATACCCTGGGAAACAATGCTTAAAAACAAGGGGGCCCAGGAGGGTTGGACATGCTTCAAGCAGGAGGTTTTGAGTGCACAGAAACAGGCTATACCAGTGTGCTGAAAGGCTAGCCGTCGGGGAAGACAACCGGCTTGGCTAAACAGGGAGATTCTGAATGAAATCAGAAATAAAAAGAGACTTTACCAACTGTGGAAAAAAGGGCTGGCTACTTATGAAGAATTTATGGAAATAGCTAGATTATGCAGAAAAAAAATCAGGGAAACAAAAGTGCAATTTGAGGTTAATTTGGCCAATTCTGTCAGGGATAATAAAAAGTCCTTCTTTAAATATGTTAATAACAAAAGAAGGGGCAAGGAATACCTCCATTCTCTGTTGGACTTTGAGGGAAATATAGTTAACAAAGATGAGGAGAAAGCTGAAGTACTTAATACCTACTTTGCCTCAGTTTTCACCAGAAAGACAGGTGGCCCTTAGGACAACTGGCCTCTGGAGGTGGTTGACAGAGATAGGAAGCCAAACAGGCCCCTTGTATTCCAGGAGGAAATAGTTGGTGATTTACTGAGCCATCTGGATCCTCACAAGTCTATGGGACCAGATGGGATCCATCCTAGGGTGATGAGGGAGCTAGCAGAAGAACTTGCCAAGCCGCTCTCCATCATCTTCCAACAGTCCTGGCTCACTGGGGAGGTCCCATATGATTGGAAATTGGCCAATGTTACCCCAGCTAAGGGTAAGGAATGAAGCTAAGGAATGTAACTATTGCTGAGCTACTTGGAATTGCATATAAAGTGTATTATGGTTGGAATGAAATGGGAAAACAAAAAAGCAAAATGTCCCAGGCCTGTGTTTGAACATAAATTTCAGGCCTGTGTCAAGCTGCAAGATAAACTCAGCTCATTGTAACCAAGGAGTTTGCCAGAGCCTCCCACTTCGTACCAGCGATTCCACTGCCTGCGTGGCCTTGGCTACATCTAAACTGCAGCAAGAAGAGAAAGAAGAAAAAAAAAATGGAAAAACCTGGCTGCCCACTTTCAAGGTGGTGAAAGGGGGTTTTTTTCCCCTGCCTCTGCACCAATGTTGTAATACTGAGTGGAGAAGCCTGAGGGTGAAATTTAAAGGCATCTCTAGCAGATCCATAGTTTTAATGAAACTGGGAAATTAAACTTTTTTTTTTTTTTTTTTTAATAGACTTATTCTGTGGTAACTGGTTGTAAGAGACTTCTTAGTAAATTCACCGTGCTAGTTTTTGAGGTCATGGGAGAGAATGAAAGAAAGGCCGTTTTTTGAGACCAATGGAATGCCAAATTTGGAACAAAGTTTTACCATATGAATTCTTGTATTTGCCAGAAAGCCCTATACCTCTCTTGGGTCAAGATTTGTTAAGTAAATTGTAAGCTCAAATAACGTTTTCTAAGAATTTTGTTTAATTGCATGTCCTACAAGAAGCTGCTTGGATGGTGCAGATCTGCTTGCTGCAAGTGAGAAACCTCCAAGGAAATTTCAAATGCTGTACTTCCACTAGTATTAACAGCCAATGTTTCAAAAAAGCAAACACTACACTGATAGAATTGAAACAGGACTTCAATCCGGTAAGTGAAAACAATATCCAATAAATATGACAGCCAAAATGGAGTTAGAAACTTGGATGAATAAATTTATGACAGCCTTACAAGCTAACTGTATTCAATTGGACTTGCAGATTTGTCTATTTATAGCTACAACATAGAAACAACCTGTGGCTATTCTGGGACAGTATGATGAGATTTCTAACAGACTGATATACTGATTGTTACTCTGATCAAGAAAATGCAGGGAATGAATTTAAGTCTTAATAGGCCATGATCCTTTTGTCATATATGTACCATTTGTGAAATTTAATTTTGATTTTTTTTTGTAATCTATGTCCTTGTAAATTGCACTAGCTGGTTTTCTTAACAGCACAGCTTTTGGCATGCCTAAATGTGAATTGCTGCAGAACCTGCAAGTCTTTATCATCAGGTCACAGACCATACTTGGATCTGGTCTGATCCTACATACTTGCACCATTTTTGTTGATGTTTCTGGGAAGTCTCATACAGCTGAAGTGGTCTGATGTGAAGATAACAATTGGCATCATTCTGTAAAAATTATTGAAGTTTCAACCCAATTAGCAGAACTTGGCGAAGCTTTACATTACTTAGAGCTTCTTAAGGAGGAACCTCTAAATTTGATTTGTGATTCTGAGTACGTATTCAAGGTCCAACGCACGTATCTGATTCCAAATTGTTTTTTGGTTGTGTTGTTTTCTTCAAAACAAACAAACAAACAAGAAGAGGGAAGTGACTGCACTACTCCACGTGACAGACTGAGCAAAGCATTATATGTTTTAAACTTTTTACGCCTCCCACAAGGGTTTGATATTCCACCTATGATTCGCCATGGAACAATTTTAGAAGGCCATCTGACCGATCTTAGGGAAAATCAGTGTCAGGTCAAAGTGCGCAATGGTGTTACTGGTGAAAGGGAAGGTTCTTTCCAATTAATAACTTGGGGAAAGGGTTATGCTTGTGTCATTACAGGCCAAGGATTGAAATGGATTCCCGCAAAATGGGTCAAGGCAGTTGTTAGCATTAGAAAGGATCAGATTTGTAGGATCAGTGTATCCATTTCTCTTTTACGTGGCAGAAAGTTCCTAGTTTGTCGTCATTATCAGCTGCATTGTAAAATATTTAAACTTTTTTATTATGGATGTTACCTATTAGATACTTTACCATGCATACTTTGATGCTGGCATTCTGCAAATTTCTAGCTTCAAATAATTTTTAAAAAATCTAAAATTCATTTTACTTTCAGCTCTTGTACTTAATTGATATTCCCAAACCATAATAATATATGGCTGATGCATTGGAATAAGGCACCACAATAGCAGGTTTTCTTATGGAATCGCTCATGCCAGAGAATAGCAATGTCTTGCTAACTAGAGGAATACTGTGAATAGAGCCTGCCTGGAACAACTGTCATGTATAAAATTAGCATAGTTTTAAACTGACATACAGATACAGAAGCATAAGTCTATTTTTTTTGTTCTGGTTTGCTTCTTGCGGGAGTATGTTTCCTTCAAATCTAAGCAAAATTAACAGGTAATGGCCTAGCCACATTTTACTTATATTTTGGCTTTGCAAACAACTATTTGATGTGCAAGAGAAATCAGAACCTTCAACATTTAAGACAGACAGCAGCATATTCAGGTCTCCTGTCATTCAAACTGCAGTACCAGTAGAATAGTTCTTCAGACTGAGGAATTTAAAAGCTGAGGGTTAAGACATGCATGTAAAATCCTTCATCTACAAAAAGGATATATGCTAATTCTCTTTATCTCAAAGGGTGAGAATATGTCAAGGTTTAAAGCAAGGCAACAATAAACCATGGCAGATGCTGCCCCTTACCCCACCCTTTCCTTAGACTGGAAAGATGATAAGGAAGATAAAAAGGAAGGAAGGGAGACTTAGACTTCAAGTTGGAAGGCTTTTAAAGGCTTTATTTATGCTACTAATAAATAGAGAATATATACAAAATATACAAAACCAATCTTGAATGCCTGATATGGAGTTGGTGTCACTCCAGCGGCAGCAGAGCTAGGAGCTGGCTTGGCTCCAGCAGCTGCAGGACCAGCACCTGAAGTCATGGGTGGGACTTTGCAGCAAACCAGAAACTGGATTTCAGGGATGCAGGGTCTGAGGCAAACACATCCCCCTCAATTATGGGATGTTATCAGAATTCTTAGCTCTCATAGCAATAAATCTAAATATGAGCTTCTTCAGCATTCTGTTGGTCCTCTTATCAGCACCAAGTACAGTGTCCAAGAAAAATATGCAGTACTTAGAAGGCACTTAGCTGAGAGGAAAATTCACTAAAAGAGAAACTGGTCTTGCTTTAACAAAACCAGGACAGACTACAAGTTATGAGATGCAGCTTTTTCTACCTGATTGATGCAATGAATAGCCTAGTTGTCTACAAAGAAAGGTTGAAATAGAAGCAAAGCTTACAAGCAAAGTTTTTTTCTTACTCATTACTAGGTGTCCTCAGTACTGAAGGACATAAAGACAAGGAATGTCCTTCACGGAAAAAGGATTTCTCAAATCCTTTCTTCAAAAAATTATCTGATCACTTTTTTTTTTTTTTTCTTTTTTTTTTGCCTCCCATTAAGAAAGTCTCATGGTTTTCTTCACTTTCAATATGGGTTTATTTTGTATCCCATAGAGCTCTGAAAAGTGCTATCAGCATCTGCTGTAAGAAAACTGGGACATAAGAAAACTTCTTCTCTGACATGATGCCTGCAAGAGATCTTCTAAATATACTGATTCCCAGCTAAGATGCTAAGAAGAAAAATAAAATAAATGCTGCCTCTGTTGTTAGTTACTGTCTGCACATTGCCCAGGCATTTCATTTCTGCTTGAATAAATGAATCCTTGGATATTTGGAGCACACACTACCAAATTAAAAGAAATTAGTTGAAAAATTCATGGAGATAGACAACTCTTTTTTCCATAAGCAGTGGAGGTAAATTTGTGGAATTTCCCACATACTCATGAGGCATGCTCATCTCTCCAGAAAATATAGTAGAAGACACATAAAATGTATAGCTAATAGCCTTTGTCAAATAAAATCTCAGTATAGATCAGTGTCCTATTCTGGATTGTTATACTAGTGAAGGCAAAATGGCTGCATAGATGAAAAAAAAAAATATAAAGTGTCATATTTACACAGGTATACTCTTCCATTAATCAGCGATAACAACTTCCTTAACTAGAATTGCATCCATATAATTTTGGTTTGTAGTGATCACTATTCCTGTTTTGGTTTTTTTTTATTTAACCATAGGGTATTACTGAGTAATTATATTGCAAGATCAAAGTAAATTCTTTGTTTAGCTTATTCATATTATTAATTGTCCGGATTTCTATCATATCTCTCCTATTTGATCACTTTTCCAGGAAGAAGAAACCTAGTCTGCTTTGCCTTCATCCCTTCCATTGTTTTTCATATGTTGCCTAGTTCTACTGCACTTTCCTAGGAAAATAACTAGGATTTTATAGGTGTTTATATGCTAGGATATGCTAGGAGAAATCTTGTCAAGGTGTTACAGGAACTCTTGTCATTTCAAGTCTCTTCCAGTCTCCACACTTACTAAGGGTAGAAAAGAAAAGGTTTTTGTTTGGGTTTTTTTGTTTTGTTTTGTTTTTTTTTTTGTTTCTTTGTGTGTTTTTGTTGTTGTTGTTGTTGTGGTGGTTTTTGTTGTTGTTGTTGTTGTTGTTTTTGGTTTTTTTACGTCTACTGTTTTCATTTAATAATTTTGCACCAGCATAGAGGTCTGTAAAACTGCAACCAAAAATGCATTGATTCTGAAACTGCATGGTATATTACTTTCTTGCAAAAATATATTTTCAGAGTTATTTCTGTGTTTCAAGAAGCATGCAGTCTCCTTCATTCAGCAACTTTGGTCTGAAAGACTACAGTAGTTCCTGTTTGACCTAGTGAAATGAACGTTATCAGGCAGGTAAAATGCCAAGTCTCCCTCTCTCAAAACCAAATAGGATTTCTAGTTGTTTGTGTTTATGATAGAGCAAACTACTAAAGACATACTTGATAAATCATATTCTAGAGAACTGGTGTTTTCAATCCATGACAGATCTAGTTAGATTTCTTTCACCTAACACACTTTTCACTTAATTATTTTTAGAATTACTTCGGAAAGCAAAATAATTCTATTTTAAAACTCTGTTTTCTAAGGTTAAAATTAAGATCTTTCTTTCACAATTTTTCCAAATGCATAATTCTTAGTTAAAATTAATGTTTCTTTTCACTTCATCTAAAGGAGTACCTCCACTGTTATTTTTTTGTTATTCCTTTGTAATACATTTGAAAGAAAAATAAAGAACATAAGGGGTTTACAGAATAGCTTTCTGGGTGTTACAGTTCATTTTAATATGGGGCTTTTTTCAATAAATGAGCTAATAGTGTGTAAATATACTAAACTTAGACATTAAATCACTAACTTTATCTTTAAAAATTAGTTGACTCAGAAACCATTATAAATGTGTTTTTTCTATTCTTCTGCACAGTTCATAATACCTCAGTTTACTGTGTCCCTAGGTTCCTAAAGGTTCCTAAAGCTGTTTCTCTCTTCTTCTTCCTGATACATTCCTGTCTGTGAGATTAAGGATGAGTTAATTCTGAATACTTTGTGTGGTAACACAATGTGATGACAATCGGCTGAGAGGTTCCATTAAATCACAAATTTACTAAAAACGGTGGAATTACAGCAAATAGTGCCTTGGTAAAAGTTTGTAACTATAGCATAAAAATTTAGCAAGACTTTAACAACAAAACTTGCAAGATATTACTCTTATGTGTGCAGAATAAAGTTAGAAAGAGAGAAAGAGAGAGAGGAAAAGGAGAAAGATAGACTAAGATATCAGAAGAAAGTTAAGATCTCACTGCTCTGTTCTCTGTAGCTGTCTTGGTGGTGGGTGTGAAACTTCATCAATGCCGCGCAGCTCATACACGTACACATACACAAAAACACGAAACACACAGACGGGAAGTATCCCAAGTGAGGAAGTTTTATAACCCAGTCATTTATATGCAAGATAGGAGAGGGCAGTTTGTCTCCTCCCTTTGCTTGCTCTTCATGCTAATTAAGAAGATTGTTCCAAAAATGAGTTGGTCATTGAAAAATTAGAAGAATTGTCTCAGTGCTGACCAGAAGTGAATCACTTTGTCCATTAGGCGTGGCCGGTTCATGATTGTCTGCTAGTCGACCCATCTTGGTCATCCCAATTAACCAGGAATGAGGACTGAGACCCTGATAGAATTGTCTATATCCAAAAATTTGTGCTATCGTTCGACATAGACTTTTAGGGGAAAAGACAGTGTCTGCCTTCAGAGGTACCTATCCTTTCCTGTCCAAAGTTGCAAACAACAGCTGTTTAAAGCATAACATACACCAATACTGAGTCCTTTGTTTTGCAAAGGATGGGAGGGAGGAGGGCGCTTCAAGGCTGACACACAGTTTGGAATAGTTTAACTACTGCTCAGACAGCCAAGTGGAAGACAAGAAAATCATGCCATTCTATTATTTATGTATATGGAACTATGTAAACATGTAAAATAACATATGGTTTTATTAGTATTATTGAATTTTCTTATTGTAGCATTACAAAACATAAGAGATCTAAAAAAAAAGCTGTGTCTCTATCACCAGGACATCATCATTAAGCACACAGCACTGACTTACATTTCATTTCTGAAGTTAATTCAAAACACTCTATATTCCATATTGTAACATTCTATTATTTAATACCCAGCAGGAGTTCCCATTCCTTTTCATGATACAAAATCATAAACCATGGAAACAGAGATGCAATTCTCCAAGTAGTCTGGCCATGCCATTTCCTTCTTTGCTTACTCACAGTTTCAATGTTTAATGCTCAGCAAAAATATTCAAATTTTGCTAACTTAGAAAGACAATAGCAACTCCACATTTAAAAGCTCACACATAACTTGATCTTCAGTTGCAGCCTTCTATAAGGAACGAAGTGCAGAAGCATCTCCCTCCCCTCAAAAACTTCAAAAATAAACTGAGGGATAGGAAGACATATAGTAAACATAGTGAGGAAAATATTTTCTGCCTTGTTGTTGTTGTTGTTGTCATGATACATATTCCTAGCTAATTCTGCGGTAGGTAGGAATATGAAGTCAGATTTACATCCACTTCTGGTAACACATCTAGTATTGGGGAGTCTAGAATGTAGCCTGGAGTGATAGAAGAGCACCTCAAATACAGTGAGTGACATACTCCCTTCTCCAGCAGTTTTTAATAGCATAAAATCTGGGACTATTCAGACTTGGAATACTTCCAATGAGCCAAGTTCCAAATAGCAGTATTCACAAAGCATTCAAGACAGGAAAGACTCGCCCTCTTCTTGCTTTACAAACCTGATTAAGAAGGCTTTCAGCAACACAGAGGAGTTGTACATGAGATCCTGACGACAGAAAGGTTGTGCACATAGTCTCATCCAGAGCCACTTTCTCCCAAACAATGAGGATTAGGGACCTGCCTGAGAAAATGGGCACTTACTCATTTTGGGTCTCAAAGAAAGCATGTGCTTTGCCTAAAGCCATGCATTGCTATTGCCAGCAGTGAATATAAACCCACAGAGAGACCAAGTAAGGCTGTGTTTGCCAACCGGAGCATACTCCAACATTTCCCAGTATATGCCATCAGTTCTGTCAGGAGATAGATAGAGATGCTGCACACAGCCAGACCTCATGCCTGCTGATCCCTACTGCTTTTCCTCTGTCCCCAAAACCACCGGAGATTGCCAGCAAGCCAAGCTGGTTTTGAATAGATTGCACACAGACAATCTGCATGAAAGTACAGGTAGCTATGTACAGAATAGATTAGCAGAAGCCGTTTGTATTTTCATTGTGAAACATTCCCCTTATGCTATAGTGGAGACTGCTTTGCCATCAGAATTCTTTTTTTTTTTTTCCCTTCCTCCAGAACCAAGTTTTTTTCTTCCCTACTGTCTCTTAGTCCCTAAATGGTGATAACATGAGTCTCCAAAAGGAAAACTTATCCAGGTTAACTTGTCTAGAGATAATTTGGCTTGTCCTGGAATAGCAGTCACTCCTCCAGGTAGATAACATGGGGTACATGAAAGCTCCCTACTCCATGGAAAGGCATGTGGGAACCTCAGTTTCAGTTTAAACCTAAGTCCCCAGTAGATTCATTTCCTCAGGTGGACTGGGCAGCTAGGCTACCACTCTTTGTGAAAATGAAAGAGAGTTTCTTAAATATGAGGACTTTGAGCTCAAAGTGAGCTGGTCCCTCATGAAAAGCCTACCATGAATATAACTATCTCCTGCTACTTATATCCTATTTCGGTTTTTGTTTTCATTTTAATATTTGTAGCATCTCCTGTCTTCATCATTCACCAGTGACAGCTCTTTTTACAAATTAATGGCTACTTTTAAAAGCAAAACCAAGGATTCTCTGGAGGGAAAAGTATAGTCCTTTCCAGCTCATGAATAAATCACCAAAATAAATCAATCACTCAGTTCCTAGATGAGGAATATTGTGCTTTCCTTAACTGAAAAGTTTCATTTTTGGAATCTTAACAGATTTTACCATTAATTTGCAACAGCACTTTAGCAGTGGAAAGCTAAGTAGGAAAAAAGAAAATAACAAAGCCTGCTCTGAAGTTTTACTTTTAATAGCATCAGTATTTGCAACAAATATAAGAAAACCAGTCTCTGTATGCATTCTGTTTCTACTAACTGTGACACTGGAAGAATCAGTATTAGAGTAAAAATTGAGACTGAGAGAAAGCTCATAGAGTTGGGACCCTTTCATATACTACTTTACCAATAGGTATCTAGGCTTACTCTAAAACAAATTATAAGATGGTTCTACATGGTGTTAAACAAAAACCCCCTACCGTCTTGGTTTCAATGAGGAAGACCTAGGCAGGCATAATGGTCTTAAATGTCCTACATCATAATTTTCTACATTGGGTCAGAGTAACTGAAACCCTAGTATTTCTGCTAAATGTATGTTGCAATAAAGCAAGAATTTTATCTCCAGTTTGTTCCATCCAGAATAGTTCACAAACAGCAACATTATGTTTAGATACAAAAGTGAAAGGAGTTTTTTTAAATACAGATACTAGCATGAACAACTAGTTACGGTTTTGAACTTCTGTTTAATGACATTTACAGGTTCCTAAAGCTGTTTCTCTCTTCTTCTTCCTGATACATTCCTGTCTGTGATTATCATCACTTCTTGGACAGCAATACCAGTATGATTGCATTTTTTTTTCCTGTGGTCACAATTGAAAACATTCTAGCTGAACTCTAAGGAACAAAATGATTAAAGGAATCCTGATGTTATTAGTTATCTGACACCTGCATACAGCTGAATTTTCCAAGATGAAATCAAGAGGGTAAGAATTATAAGTGGTTCAAGAGGAAAATTAAACTCCTGGGATAAAACATTGTATAATAGTAGTCTGAACAAAGGAAAGCAGCAGTCTTGTGAAGAATGTGAATCTAAGATTGGCTTCCCACTGAACACCAAGAAGGATTCCAGACTGAAGAGGAACTGCAGTAAGTGTGATAGAAGTTAATACACAAAGCAGAGGTGGCCATTTTGCTTCCTTGTCCAGGGGCACATCAGTTATGTGCTCATTTGACTGAGAATGAGTTAATTTTCTTTGTGCAGTTTAGAAACCTTTCTTTTTCATAGCTAGCATGGTCATTGTTTGGACTCAGTTTGAGAACAAGAAATAACACCCCAGCACAGAGTTCATGTTTTTAATTGCTCTCATCTGAGAGCCAAGGACATTCTGAGTGTTCTTCCTACAGGTGTAAAGCATGGAGGAAGTTTCGCATAGATGGAACAGACCTTAGCTGACATCTAGACTGATCAATAAGAGTATTCCATCCCATTAGCATCATGCTTCATATATAAAAAGAGTCAGGATCTTTCGGTCTTTCTCTCACATGTTCTTTCTTTGCTCTTTTTGTCAAAGCCAGGGGAGTTTGGTTCAGGACATTTAGTTTGGTCTTTTGCCGTATTGCAGAGGTCTCTGAGCCTTTCTACCTTTTTTCCTTTTTTTTCTCTCTTCAGGATCAGCTGTTCATGACCAGGATGCTGCTTCCTGGGACTGGCTACTCATTGTGGACTGAGTTTGTGAGCAATTGCATTAAGTATCTTTTATTTTATAGTCGATTTTTATTTTATATATGTATTTACTAACAGTGTATTATTATTTAGTTATTTTGTTAAATTGTATTAGGGGGTGGAGAGTGGGGCAGGAAGAGGAGGTGAGTGAGCAGCTATTGTGGTTATATTGCTAGCTTGAGTTGAACAACGACAGTTATTAGAATAGCATTGAGCTTTTCTTAGTTCATCAAATGCAGGATCAAAGATTGTTCTCTTGAAAACCATTGTTGAGATTTCATACTACTATGACACCTCTAATAAAAGTGGTAAATGAACCTCTGACATGAGAATTATTTGAGTTAAAAACAAAAAATAAACCAACCAAAATAAACCTCCATAGTTTATTTATTATAGGTTCCACTAATATTTGCACTACTTCTGTGCCAAGAAAACCCAACTAAGTTTGCTTTCTTGCAAATGGGATTCAAATATGTATAACGATGAGAAATAAAGAACAAAACAGAAAAAGACTAAGGTAGGAGAAACTAGGATCTGCAAATTAACTTACACTATTTTGTCTGATATAGTATTTAGTTTCTTCACTCCCCTCCAACTATATGAAGTTTTATTCAAAAAACTCAAGAAAATGTAGTATTTTCTTTTACATCATTTTAGTATTGATGCATTTTATTCTATCAATATTTTTTCACCTTTATTACCAAGATATTTGTTTGTATATACATATATGTACTGTCATTTGATGCCCAGCTTGATGTTCTGTGCATCTAATGCAACTAGTTCTCTCTTGTTTCTCTTCCTTTAGCTTATTTGTTTTATTCTTTGAGAAAAAAGTCTTTTTAAAGCATCCCCTGGCTGATTTGTTAAGTGACATCCATGTCTTTGCTTTTGTGTCTTTAAATGTGTGAAATTAGTATGACAGAGCATTGAAGCAAAAAGCATTAGAGTAATGGCATATATAGTTTTAGTTTGTTTAAACAGAACTCTTCACTGTAGCAGAAAAAAGTTACTGATTTTTCTCTGATCTTAATGTCTTTATATTAACAAGCAAATTATTTCTAATATTAAAGTAATTTAATTTCTCTGAAGTGTGAAATATGTAAAATATGAGAAAATGAGAAAACACACCAGAAAATTTGAAACAAACTCCTTTAATTAGTTACTTAAAATATATAACATCATTAATGATCCTGTTTGGTAGATTCAATCTCTTTTGTCTAACTCTCCAGTGAAAGTTAATAATATCATGTTAAATCTGTTTAGACTTTTTTTATCCTGAAGGAATGTAATGTGATTTACAGTTTGTATGTGAATTCTGATATATGTGTATACCACAATAAAGCAATTATTAAACTAATGATCATAACTTTTGTTGGATTCCTGACTTAGAACAAAGGATGGACAATGTATAGTCTGAAGAGCAGATGAAATATTTCACTGAAGCTTATATTTTGTTTAGCACTAGAATAACAGAAACTTAATTATGTTATATTCAATAAAATAGAGAAAAAACTTACATCTTTAATTTATATTGCCACACCTGAAGTTTTGTTTCACTGTGGTCTCACTGTGATTCTCAGAAAAATTATAAACTGTAAAAGTGACCAAGAGATGCAGACAGTGAATATTTACTGCCTGAGACAACAGTCCTTCACAGTGCGTGGATTTAGTGGCTATTATTCAACTGAACATTTACATTTCACAATTTATTTTGTGGATGATCTCATGAACTTTCAGGGATGAGCCATATGCTACACATGATGGGCTCTGTTTTGTACTACATCAGTCAGAAGATCATCCACGCACACTTACATGAGAATTGCTTTTCTACTAAGTAATTTTTCTGTGCATGTATTTGCACATGCAGTTGTGGTTTATGTACAGTTTTATATATATGCATGTCCTGCTTTTGTTAAAAACAAGACCGGTGATTTTAGTGATTTTTCTTTCAGCTAAGTTCTTCTAGGTGGATGTACTTTTCTGAGTTTTAGCCTGCATATTTTTCCTAGGATGCTGTACTTGGAGCTGATAAGAGGCCAACAGACTGCTGAAGAAGTGTTTAGATTCACTACTGTGGTAGCTAAGAAAGACTGATAAGTTTTCCCATATTCCGTTGTGAGAGGGGCGTGTTTGAGGAGAGGTGGATGGAACAGGTGACTAGAACTGACCAACAGAAGTATTCCATCCCATAATTGTCATACCCCCTACATAAGACGGTGATCACGAGGGTCACGCTCTCTTTGACCATGGCCGGCATCTAGAGAGGACCCTGTCTGTCTGCCTGTGATCTACAGGCCTCAGGCCCTGCATCCCTGCAACCAGTTTCCTGTTTGCTGTGAAGTCCCGCCCATGACTTCTGGGGGCCTGACCTGCACCTGCTGGAGCCACGCCAGCTCCACACACCCAGCTCCGCTGCCGCTGGAGTGACGCCAACTCCACATCGAGCATTCGAGATTGGTTTTGTATATTTTGTATATATATTCTCTATTTATTAGTAGCACTAGTAGAACCCCTTTAAAACTTTCCAACTTGAAGTCTAAGTCTCTCTTCCTTTCCCCTTATCTTTCCAATCATCTTTCTGATCTAAAGGAAAGGGGTGGCGGGAAGTGAGGGGATAACAGGGAGCATCTGCTGCGGTTTATTGCCACCTTGCCTTAAACCTTGACAATGCAAAACACAAAAAGTTATTTTTCAAGTCCTAACCTCTCCTGGACAAAGCAAAGCCCTTTACAGTGTTCAGTTTGTACTTATTTACTTTGTTGGCCAGCTGCAATATGTAAATTGGAACATTATTCTCTGTAATGTAGGATGAGTCCATAGAACCCTCTGCTCTGAAAAAGGGCAGAAAACCAGAAATCACAGAAGGGTTAGAAACAAAAGCTTTGAGAAAACAAATAAATTAAAATAAATTAATTAAAAAATAAATAAGAATGAAATATTTTTATTCTAAAGTAAATTGTCACTCATATATATGTACATGTATAATCACCACACAAAAACATACAGATGCAGTATTGTTCCTATTTTATACTCTTGCATTTTACCTTCTTTATAACTCCAGAACTCCTCCTAACATTCCCATGGCACACAGCATGCCTTACAGAAGTACTGCTGCCATTTTTCAACAAACCACTTTAGGCTTACAGAAGGCTGAAATAAATGTGTGTTGGAGACATATGTTTATTCTTATATGACCCTTAACTGTAATTAATTGTTAGTGCTCATAAATGCTAGCTATATCTTTCTAGATGCTTTTAAAAGTTCAATTTTATTTGCTCTAAGTGAAGAAGTCACTGCTCCACTTATAATCTGTGATTACTTTATTATTTGACACTAATAAAATTAAATTGCTTGAGGAATATTTGCATAAATCCTAGTTTCATGGAATAATTACATAGGTCAAAAGAATTACCTAAATGATTTCATAGAATCATACAATCATAGAATAGTTTGGATTGGAAGGGACCTTCAAAGGTCATCTAGTTCAATCTCCCTGCAGCGAGCAGGGACCTCTTCAACTAGATCAGGTTACTCAGAGCACCGTCCAGCCTGGTCTTGAATGTTTCCAGGTATGGGGGAGCTACCACCTCTCTAGGCAACCTGTTCCTGTATTTTACCAACCTCATTGTAAAAAATTTCTTTCTCATGTCCAGCCTGAATCTCCCCTCCTTTAGTTTAGAACCATTTCCCCTTGCCGTATCACAACAGGCCCTGCTAAAAAGTCTGTCTTCGTCTTTCTTGTAGGCCTCTTTTAAGTACAGAAAGATTGCAATAAGGTCCCCCTGGAGCCTTCCCTTCTCCAGGCTGAACAACCCCAACTCTCTTACCCTGTCCTCATAAGAGAAGTGTTCCATCCCTCTGATCACCTTGGTGGCCTCCTCTGGACTGTCTCCCACAGGTACATGTCTTTCCTGTACTGAGTGCTCCAGAGCTGGACACAGTACTCCAGGTGGGGTCTCACCAGAGCAGAGGGACAAAATCACCTCTCTCAACCTAATGACCACACTCCTTTGCAACCAAAGGATATGATTGTTTGCAACCAAAGGATATGATTGGTTGCAACCAAAGGATATGATTGGTTACAACCAAAGATAAAATTGGCCTTCTGGGCTGCAAGCACACATTGCATGCTCATGTCCAGTCCTTCATCCACCAGTACCCTGAAGTCCTTCTCGGCAGGGCTGCTCTCAATCCCTTCATCCCCCATCCTGTATTGGTAGCAGGGCTTGCCCAAATCCAGATGCAGGACCTGGCAGTTGGCCTTGTTGAACCTCATGAAGTTCAAATGAGTCCACTTATTGAGCTTGTCCAGATCCCTCTGGATGGCATTCCATCCCTCAGGCATGTCAGCTGCACCATGCAATTTGCTGAGGCTGCACTCGATCCCACTGTCTATACCAGTGATGAAGGTATTAAACAGTACTGGTCCCAGTACGGACCCCTGAGGGACACCACTGGTGTCCGTCCAGACACTGAGCCATTCACCACTGCTCTCTGGATGTGATCATCCAGCTAGTTCCTCATCCACTGAACAGTCCACCCATCAAATCCATACCTCTCTAATTTAGAGAGAAGGATGTTTTAGGGGACCATGTCAAAGGCTTTACAGAAGTCTAGATAAGTGACATCAATAGCACTTCATTTGTCCAATGATGTAGTTACTCCACCGTAGAAGGCCAGTAGGTTGCCATAAGTCAGGCAGGACTTGCCCTTGCTGAAGCCATGCTGCCTGTCTTGAATCACCTTCCTGTCCCCCATGTGCCTTCGTATAGCTTTCCATGATCTTCCCATGCACAGATTTGAGGCTGACAGGTTGGTAGTTTCCAGGGTTCTCCTTTCTGTTACATAACTCTGTAGCATTTGAACAAGGTGAAGTAAAATAGATAGGCTGATAGATTAATAGTTTTTGTGGATTTCAAAATCTATGATACACAAATTAATTGATAGGTTTTTTGAGAATATGTACTCTTGGCTTGAAACTGTATAAAAATTGTTACTGTCTGGTGGATTTTTTATTTGCTTTAAAAAAAAACCAAAACAACAACCTGCCAGACAGGTTCTGCTCAATCCTACATGAGGCCTTCACAGCAATTGACAAGGTGTCTGTCACCATAACCATCTGTCTCTTCCACCAAACACAACACCGTAGTAAAGATAAGAGAGATGTCTGCCTACACAACCATCCATCTTATCCTCCCAAAGTAACAAAAAATGGACGTTTAAGGCATAACAAGTTCCTTTGTTCTGCTAAGGATGGGGGAGGTCAGGGGGAAGTGCTTCAAGGTTGTCACACCATCCTAGAATGGGCATTTGCAGTTTGTAACATAAGTGGCCACAACTCTGAAAAGTACCAAAAAGAATGCAATTAACTTTTCAGTAGCACCAAGAAAGAAATAAGAAAACCTTACTGAAAATTTATCAGATAAAAAACTTTCAGAATTTCAGATATAAGTCCCAAACAATGGCCCAGTCTCACTCAGCAGCCTTATAAGGCTAGGTTTTTTCAGTTCCTTAAGATTTTAAGCTTTTTTTATTTGGGTGTTTATTTATTCCATTGGAATTTTCCAGTCAGCCCAGCTCTAGTTTCAAAATGTAGTTTCCAGGACTTTGTTGTTTCTTTTTTAGTTCTCTTAAATAGAAATATGCAAATACTTTCCCCCTTATTTTGCTATTATGACATGAACATTAATATGTTATTGAAAACAGAGACAAGAAATTAATGCAAGCTTCCAGCAAAATTTAGAACTTCTGTACCTGTAGAACTTCTTCTATTTCTGACTCTGTTATGGTCGTGACTCCCTTAAATTAGACATTTAAAATTAACTATATTGAAACACCATTTAATCAAATAGATATTTTTGCAGACAACTTTTTTTCCGGAAGTTTACTCTACAACAATTAGGTCTCACTACTAATTGCTGACCTTTCTGTATGTCTATTCTATGTGAAGCAATAATCAATATCACAGTTACATTTAGGGATTGCAATTGTATCACTAAATTCAATAATATTTTTTGCCTTTGGCTTTACTGGTATTGGTTTAAGACTATAGGATTTTTTACTGCTTAATTTTTTTTCCTATTGACTTTACATGATATGCATTTTCCCAGAAATTAATGGAGAAACAAATAACTCCTGCAAATACTGGAAGCAGTGGAAGTAGACACTGCTTACACACAGTCTGCTTATTTGGAAGTCCATGGAATGGATGTTTAGGGAACAAAGAATAAATATAAATATAAATACCACAAACAAACAAACAAACAAACAAAAAACAAACAAAAAAACCCCACCAAAAGTAAAAAGCTCTAATTGCGTTACTTTTAAAATGTAGAAGTGACAGAGTATGGCAGATAGATTTGCTGGGGTAATTTGCCAAAAGCAATAGAAAGAACATTCAGAAAATAGTTTGTTCATAAAAATAAAAACTATTTTTGAATAGTTTTGAATTGCACAGTTCTCAGCCATAATGAAAGTGATTTCTAAAACTCCTAAGCTATTTTTATATAACAACTGAGAAGGCTAAAATCACGTAGCATGATTCATGTAATTGCTAATATTACAGTCAAGCTGTTTAAGAACTGAAATGCCATGTGAGAGAGAAAGGAAAAATAACCATACATTATGCATTGTTCTCCCCCTCACACACATATACATTTCCTTTGCCTCAGCTCCTACACAACAACTATTTGTAAAAATTATACATGGGAGAGCTTGTACTTATTAATGAAAAAACATGATTTTGTGATTCACCTAACTGTCCAATATTTCAGCCACACTGTGATCATGATGAGTAATTTTAATGGAAGATGAGACAGGTATTTCTTACTGATTCAGGTTTCACCCATGCAAATGTCAGTTCCTCAGAGACAGTAATAATCCTTCATACTGAATAGTGGCCTTATTCTCATATGAGAATCTGTAGTTCTGTGGACTCTATGACTTGAAGGCTAGCAGAAAGACAAAAGACAGAAAACAGCTGGCTTAATCCCAGTGCTTCCTGTATTAATATATTTCCCAATAGGCAGCAAGATGAAAAACAAAATAAAAAGGTCCACACAATGGGAGTTCTTATAATTAAAATTCAAGTGAAACAAACATAACAGCTTTTCTCTCTGGAAGACAGAAATCAGAGCTGAACAACTTCTCATTAATTAATTAGAACCATAAGAGAGGAATCTTTTCATTAATTTTTGTCTCTTTCAAACATAGTTAAGTAATTTTTGGTTAGGTTGAAATTATTTGCCAAATTCATCTTAATTCTATGAATAGTTTCACCTGTACTGGCAAATTACATTGTTATGGTGAAAAAAATGCTTCAAACTGTTTTAAACCAAGCAGTTTCCCTACATTCAAATTCTGGATCACATCATTAGTGATATGGTCCAGAATGAAAATTGTAAAAAAAACCATCATGGCATTCTATATCCAAGCTCCCCATCCCTGTTCAGTACCCTTTCCTTTTATTGAGCTTTAGTATTTTTTTCTAAGTTTGTTTGTTTGCTTGTTTGTTTGTTTTTGTTTTGTTTTGTTTCACTTTTTGTTTTTGTGTTTCAGATTTTTTTTAATATGTCAAACATTAATGAGCAAACAAAATTTCAGGATTTCAGTGACATTTAGTTTCATGTGGACTGCTTGCTTAGGATACATGTATTCATTTGAATAATTACTAACTTTGTAAAGAGAGGCAAGAACAGTGATTTTAATGTGTCTAAACTAAAAATATTAATCTCTGATTTAAACAAGGAAAATAAATAATAGCACCCAATAAACACAGTACAGATATTAAACTTGTCAGAGACACAGCCAAAGAAAATTATTTCCAAATAACTGGTCTGCAGTTAGTTTATTCAGCTCATAGGAACAACTTAGTACAAAATATTTTTTAATACCTGTGTATAGTAGGAGAAGAAATAATGAAATCTTTCCCAGATGCTACAAGAGAAGAAAAAATCTAAATGTACCAAGTCAGTTGTGTGCTGATTTGTGGTTTACTAATTTCAATGGAAAGCAGGACTCCTGTATCTCAACTTTCCCTGGTCTAACCAGGGACTGTAATACTTTAGCTAATAGTAATGAAAATTTTGTATATATACAGATATATATATTGTTCACCCAGGAATGTCCATTACAATATTATCCACACAAGTACTCTTATTGCACAGGGATGTACTGTAATGGAATATGGACAATGATAAAACCAAAATTATACATAATTATCTCATTTATCTTTTTATTTCCAAGAAGGAAAAATGCTAGATAAAGGAAAACAAAACTTATATGAAACATACTGAAAGTCAGCAATGCAACAGGAAAAGACTCCTAGCATGAGTAAAGCTAACAAGATTATACTGTACCTATAGTGAAACGTGTATGACTAGAACTTATGAAACAAAAATAATCTTTTTTTATTACTGTTTCCTGTCACAGCTAAGAGTAATATAAAAGACATAAACAAAAGCCATGTTACAGCTTATGATCTGATTATTCAGAAACAGAAAGACTGATATATTTTAAACAACCTCTATCTATTATACTGCTTTAAGTGGGTGATCTTAGATACAATGGAAGAGAGAGGAGTGTTTCTAGTGTTGCTGATTTCATGGGTGGTCATATGTTAGTCTCTAAAATTCATAGCTCCACAAAAATATGCTTTAACTAAAAGGAATTTTCACATGTTGCTTTAACACAGCAACACCAATTTACAGAGAAGAAATGAATCTTGCAAAACTTCAGTGTTCCCAAATGACTAATTTTAGAAGACTTTATGTTAAGATCTTATTACATGTTAGGTTTCACAGTGTGAACATTTGCCAGTTGAGATCAAGGGAGAGATGTCTGACCTCTGGGAATCCCAGAAGAACTCTTGTTCATTGATGTTCATCAGATCATCAACATTCAAACCTAACTTAGAAATTTAAGAATACAATAGATATTTTTAAACTGGTACAGAATACCCAAACAAAATTCTGATGTTTGTTTTCTTCCATATTTACTATTAAGATTCAATTCCTGAAATATATTAAATGATGCAGATCTTACAATCAAGTTGCATTTTGCAATAAGCCAATAACTCAGATGTTAATATAACCTATGATAATGACATGAACTTCTCCCTTATATATTCTTCCACGATTCTTGTATTGGTGTTTCCTTCCATCGTGGTAAAATTCATTTCCTTTTCTCTGAAAACCTGGTACAGGAAATAGTGCTGACATAGCTGATTTAACTTCATCATTGGAGATTTTCAAGACCAACTGGATAAACGTCCAAGTAACATGGGCCAGCTTCACAGACCACCACATTTTGAGCAAGAAGTTGTACTAGAGACTTCTCAATGTCTCTTCAAAATTAAATAGTTCTGTGATCCTAGGAAACAAATGATACAATGAAGCTATGTGAAATTATCTTAGATTTAACATGAGTATAGTTGTACCAGTACTGAAGATTGGGGCCTATCAGCTTGGAAAAATCACCACCCTGTAATTGCCATAATCCATTAGCTTGGATAAAGCACCACATTGCTTCTTGTTTGGCCCCTAGAATACACAGACTCAATCTTTCTGCCTCTTCTACTTAATTTTTCTTGTCCAAGAGTGTGACAACCTTGAAGCACTCCCCCCATGCTTAGCAGAACAAAGACCTTGTTATGCCTTAAATGTCTGGTTTTTGTTACTTTGGGAGGAAGAGATAGATGACACCTCATCTTTCCCAAAGTTTTACAGCCATGGAGGCAGACACCTTGGAAGATAAGGACAATTAACAGTGTTGCTGTAAAAGGTCTCATGGCCTAATTGGGATGATAGAGATGAACCATCTGCCTGACAACCAACTACCAGAAGAAACCACGAACCAACAGCTACCCCTGATGGGCAAGACAACTCACTTCTGGTCAATACCATGAACTTTCCCCTAGTTTGAAGACCCCAGACCCATTTCTAGAAGAGTCTTCCTAATTAGCCTGAAGAGTGAGCAGAGGGAGGAGACAAACTGCCATCTCCTATCTCACATGTAAATGAACTGGGTTATAAAACAACCTCACGTATGATACAGGCTGGCGGCGTGTAAATCTTCAATGCGTCCCCCCCCTCCAGAGGTCGTTGCAGGACCGATGTACCTGTGGAGTGGTGATATCTTCACTCTCCCTCTCTGTCTCTCTCTCTCTTCCTTTCTCTTTCCGATACCTTAGTTGTCCTCTTCTCTCCTCTCTTCCTTTTTCTTAAGCATATAAATACCATTGTAAGTTCTGCTGCTAAAATCTTGTTAAGTTTTGCATTACAGTTACTAATTGTTGCCAATCCACTGCTTTTAGAAGGGTTTTTGCTGTCAATGTATTGATAAGTTTTGTGGTACTATACCATACTTTTGCAAAGTCACTAATTGCTATAATTTGTATACCACCATGTGCTTTTAGTAAATTCATAATTGGACCCTCAGAGTGATTGTCTGTCATTCACTTTGCATTGCCGTGCCGAATTACCTGGAGTTAACTCACACCTGATCTCATCTGTTGAGTCAGGGCACGTGTCATGTTCAGAGTTAACTCATCCTTCATCCCATCTGTTAGGATGGGACAAGGAGACAGGTCAACATAGAGCTAGTTAGAATGTTTCTGCATTGCTAGGCAGATATCCATTTATTTCTCATTCTAATAAGGACTATTATTTTTCATAAAATTTGCTTATGATATGATTTGGAAGTACTTACTTTGTTTTCAGCTTTTACTCCAGAAACCAAACCGACAAACAAAAAAGAAACAAATAACAACAAAAACAAACAAACAAACCAAAAAACAACACAGTTGCTTTAGAACAGAGAAAGGCTGGTCTTATTTTGAAAAGTGTAATTCTAATTCTTTTTACTTACTCTGATTATGATCACTTCTCATAAAACAAAGTATACATTTTTCTATCTTGCCAGATAATTTCTGTAAGTAATTTGCACTGTAAGCATCTTGCAGAAAATATCCGGTAATCATATTTTCAAAGTTATTCTGCTTTAGTCGAAGTAATGGTTAAGAGTTTTCACAGTGCATAGAATTGTTCTTCTCATACTGTGACTGGAATAATACTATGTAATTTTCACCTGTGAAAACTTACTATAAGAATTTTAAAATAGTATTTTGTGAACAGTGTATCAAATTAACTTATGCATTATCATTTCCGTTATTTTTCCCCACTTAGGAACTATAATATTGAGATAGACAAACTTCATAAAATACATTTCAACCATCAGAATAAGCACTTTATTAAATTCTGCTTTGGGAATATACAAAAGACTATGTGGTGCTCAATATCATCAGCTGGATTGCTAAACTAAAGAATACTGACTGGGAAATTTGGAAAAGTATTCAAAACATTATTTTGTGCAACTTACTGAATACAAATAGAAAACTCAATATTAAAATCTGAAATATATTGAAGCCAAGCAGGATTTTCTCTGTATGTAAATGGAAGATTTGAAATCTTGTGTCTATATTATTAGCATCAACTGTAAACCATTAGTAATTTCAGTACTCTGGAAGAATTGAAATTGTTTTTATATTATTCTTAAAATGCTGAGTCCAACACTACCATCTTCACTGCAGTTGAGAACATAGTAAAAATTCACGTGGTATTAAGACATTGAAGAATAATTTTTTACATATGTTTTCAGTAGTCTGAAGAAATATAAATGGCAGACAAAAGTGTAGCTTGGTCACTTAACATATCACCCAAGATCACATTTGAAAATAAATGGTTAAAAACAACAACAACAAAATCCACCTCGCTGTACTATGTATTTCTGACTAGGGTGAGACTTTGAACAAAAGAAAAATTATGGAAATATGTTATGTTTAAAGCCAAAATGCAATGGAGATATGCATGAACCTGATGTAGCCATAGATAGTAGAGATATAAAAAGCAGAACGAATCTCCAAAATTAAATTCCATGACATACAATACACTGATTACAATTATTTTTACTGAAAGATAGACTGTTTGTTGAAGTGTGACAGGGGAGCAAGAGGGTAAACATTCACAAGAAATTAAATTACATTTCTTTGAAATAACTATATCTATTTGCCTTAGGTCTAGGTAACCAGCTAAACTGAGAAGGATAACAGGAAATCTATGTCCAAATGAGGAGTGGAGAGTGCTCAGGAAGATCAGGTGTACAAATTGTTCTCCACCCCCTGCCTGACTCCAAAGGTGCTGCTACCTCTTCATACCCTGCCTTGCCTGAAGTCCTCCAGCAGGACTGCCAGCCTCTGGCTTCTCTTTGATAAAAAGAAAGCAGCCAGTGTCCCAAGGATGGCTATTAATCTCCTCACAAGATGAAAGTAAATGGAGGAAATGAGAAGTTACTGATTACTGATTCATATAAGCCCTTTCTGAGGACAAGTTTCAACTATTCCTACTTTGAAGATGAATTAGTTTTAATTGCTGCATCACCACTCTGAAATTAATAAACCTGTTGGAGGAAAGGTTTAGTCAAACCTGCTTGTTTAGAAATGCTTGGAAACCTGAGTTTCACTACTTTCTGCTAGGCTGTAGTAACAGATTGGTAGACTAGATAGTGGGAAACAGTTTTGGGATATTGGTTATACTAACTGTAGTGCTCTTTCTCTTATTTTTTCCTTTTTTTTTGTTGTTTCTTTTGTTTTTTGTTTTTCCTTTTTTTCCTTCCTTCTTTTTTTTTCTTCTTTTTCTTTTTTTCTTTTTTTTTTTTTTTTTTTTTTCCTTTCTTCTTTTTTCTTCTCTCCCCAACCCCATTTTTTCTCCTGCCCTAAGATTTTCATCTCAGGAAGCAGGAGAAATGTTTTTGTCCTAACATTTTATATTTAACACTGATTATTCTCTGCTTACTTTTCTGGTGATCCACTCAAAAGAATTTGAGGTATTAATATAAAATACCTTTTAACATGTTGAATTTACTGTTATAGAGAAGATTTTATATGTATTTTGGAAAAGCTCACCATTTCTATTTCAACTATCTAATTCTGCATTCTAGCTCAAAACATAAACTCTTAACTGCATATCATGCTTCAAGTATGGGTTTGAGCAATGTCTCTCTAGAGCGCTGCTTTGAATCAGTCATATGTTGGTAATAATACTAGAACAGTTTCATGAGCTAAAATTGCTCAGTGAAAAACATATCGATAAAAACCAAAATTATTCATAAGAACATTTATCTTTTTAAAAGGTTTTTGTTTTTGTCAGAACCAATAAAGGGAGTATTAACAAAACTCAGAAATAAATTTTATGTTCCAAAAACCTCTAAAATACTTCATTAATTTTAAAAATCATATGTACAAGGACAACTTTAGAAAAATATACAACTGTATTGAATGCAATAATAGTTTTACTACCAAAAAAATGAAAAAAAATCTGATTGTCTTCAAGGGGCAAGTATTTCAACCATTAGTTTGATTGGTAGCAAAGTATAGTAAATTGCTAAAAAGTCAAGTAAACCACTGAATTTCAGATTTGAATTTCATTAGGCAGACATAACTTAAGTATTTTGCTAGCAAACGTCTGTACAGCTTTACTCCAACATGTTGTCTGTTATATTCTGTCTTGTATTGTTACCTGATTATTTCTCTTTCCATTAAGATATAGCTATCTCAAAATAATTTTGAGATGGCATGACTCAAGCAGTTGTCTAACAGATCCTTTCACAGAGAATGAGAATAATAATCCTAGTACAGCAAGAAAACTCCTTAAAAGCTGTGACAAAAATATGTCGGTTCAGTAGGGATTTTTTCTTAGGCTGTGGCAAGGAGTTAGACATGGAAAAGACATTAATTTTTCCTAACTGTATAGTAATATAGCCTATATTTTACCACATGCTTAATATCAAAATCTCTTTCTAAAAGATTCAAGTTAAAATTGAAAAATCAAATTGGGGAAGATGTATCTTATAAAAGTTTTGTCATTTCAAGATTTTTGTGTGTCGTGAAGGGAATAAATTCAAAGCTTTCCAACTTTGAAAGAAAATAAAGAGAAGAACATCATAGCTACAATCACATGTAATCTTGTATAATAACCCAGTGATTTAAGCACTAGAAAGTTGAACTTCTGTTTCTTATATCCGCTATGATTTTACACTAATTAAAAACTGTGTGACTGGACAAGTATTACGGTAACATAGATTAAATTCTTGTGGGACACAAGGTCTATGCTAGTAGTTGCCTGTTTTCAGCTATCACATTTTCCCCAGGCCTATCCATGACACAAAAGGAGAAGGGATGAAGATTGCTTGTACTTATTCAGTTCAATTGCTCTATTGTGGCAGAAATTTTTTAGGTTCCAAATTATGCAAGGATGCCCAGTTATCAGAAACCATATAGATACTGAAATGAAACATGTCAGGTGTGATTCAGTACAGAGAAGCCTTTATTCCTGATGAAATGAGGTACCTTAAATGTCAGGGTTTAGAAGAAAGCAACTTTTAGACAAAGGTACTTGACAGAGGCTCATCTACCCTCTTCTGCAAATTATAAAAGGCTTAGTCCATAAATTGTTCCCAGATTTAGTAGCTGATGTGTCTCATACATGGACAGCAGTGTATATCTGTGCTGTACATCTACCTGAAGTTAATTCATGGGTGAAGATCTTTAGTATATAAATATAGAGTAACAGTGGTAATAATACCAATAAGGAAAGCCTATCACTATGATATCTAAACACTATGTGAAATTTAATGAAAGAACAACTACTTCAGGAATGATTTTTACCATCTTTTATAGTTTACATCTCTTGTCCATTGCTTCTTGGAAGAGATTTTCTGCTTTTGTAAAGTATTCTTCCTTCATTCTCCGCCACTATATTTATCTCCCCAAGAAGTCTTTCTAAAGGCTTTTTCAGTGGTTATGTGAGATTCTTTATTACACTGTACAAGCTAAGTTAATTTTCTTTAGAAACACATTAGTTTACTCTTTATATCTCTATGACTTTTTATTTCATTTTGTTATGCTCAAACCGAACTATAGAACTTAATCTTTATAAGTATTGCTAAATCAAGGCAAGCACCTACATCCAAGATCAGTAATGTTACAAGGTGACAGTAAATGTAAAATACTCAAAGCCTTGTAAATATTTTAATTTGTTTCTGAAGATTTGCAAACAGTTGATGCAAATGCTGGAAGTACTGAAAGGCCATCAGAAAGAGAATTGGGTCTGTCACCATTAAATAACAAGACTGTTTGCAGCCTTTGTGAAAATGCTGAAATAGTTCTGAGTGTCTCAGATATGACTTTGTCTTCTCTTTCTTTTGGAACTTCAGGCTCTTGATATATGAGTAAAGCAGAAAAGAACCAAACGTCTTGTACTTAGAGAAAACAAAAGAGTAAAGGAAAGCAATAATAGCACTGAAGGAAAACTTGAGATAGTAATATAGAAAGAGGAGTTCTTACTAAAGGCTGACTAGAGATGTCTTACAATGGAATAAATGACCTCATGCTAAAAAAAAAAACATGCTGAGATTAGATAAAAGAAGGAAAAACCTTCTTAAGCAAGAGAAATTCAGAAATAATATTTCCAGGAAGAGACATCAGCAGCGAGGATGCTCAAAAGATAAAATGTTGAAGGGAACAACACAGAGAAAGCTAGGTGAAATTCTACTGATCCCACACAGTAAAACAGTACTAAAGAAATCCTCAAGAAGTAGGGGAAGATAATTTCTTTCCCAGGGATCAGCATGGAACTACAAACTAGACTACTACTAGGTTTGTAAAAATGGATTTTCTGATTGACCCATATAATCTTAGATCAAATAACCATGACCTTAATTGCTTTCATGAGATAACCCTCTGCATTCTTATACAATAAAATACAGTACAAAAGTGAACACCTTATAGCAATTATAGAGTCCCTGATTCCCCTCACCCCGCTCCCACCTTGTTTGCCTTGTTTACTCTACCTAAAGGTTTCATGCTCATTTTGTCAACCTTGAGAAATTATTCACCTAAAATTGTAGCTTTAGGTACATCTCTAGGCATATCTCATTGATGTTTCCTTTCAGTCAAGTAGTCAATTTTGAGACTATCATCACAGTTGATATTAGTTTGGTACAGAAGGTAAAGAATATTGTAACCACAGGAACTGAGTTAAAGACAAAACAACTGTCTTAAAAAAAAAAAAAAAATTAGTTCTGGTTATATAGAAAGAAAAATTTTTATATACAAATCTCTGCTTTTTGTCTTCCAGTAAACTGGAAACTGAGGGGAGGGGCAGAAGCTCAGGGAAAAATTAAGATACACTTTAGAGTTAATTTCAACCTCTCTCAAAAACTGAAGTACCAGAAGTCAATCCTGACCTACTGTGCTTTATAAACTGAACATTAGGACACATTGAAGGACTTCTATGTGCTTTGAATCCTTATTGTCTTTCTTGTCTTTGCAAGGTCACCCTCCCCAAACTGTTGATTTTTTTTGTTTGCTTTATAATACATGATAAAGAACTTGTTGTTTAGTTTAAGCTCCTATTCAAAGTAATGGTAAGATTCCGCATTATTCCACTCAAAACTAAACACTCTACTGTGTATTTGCCAACTGAATTACACAATAAGAGCTAAGGTACCCCGTTTCCTTTCCACTTTTAGACTGACCTTTAAATGCACCATTTTGTTAGGCAGACATCATTATATGAAATTAATCACGGCTTTCTTGTTTTGTGCAAGCAAATCTCGATTACTCACCTTTCTATAAAGCTGTGACTCAGTTTAATAATTCATGCTTCTCTACTTATAAGCTTTGGAAACCAAAACAGAGCATTCTGCTATAATTCATTCCCATTGCTTCATTTCACTTTAATGAACAGCTGCAAAACACTAACATAATTGGTGCAATCTGTTATTTACAGATATGTTGTGAGACATAGATGACAATCTACTTTTATGTTGTAAAGAAAAAAAACCTCCTTCACATTTGAGAAATGTTCTAGAAGCTACAGTGAAGGTAGGATAGAATTAATTTATTCTCATTCCCTATAAACTTTGATTCTTGTTATAATGACTCATAATTTTTTCTTATGAATTCTCAGATGGGTTCTTACTCAATTTATATATGGTCTAGAATGGAAGAGTACTAAAATAAAACTGTAAATTACTTCGCAAATAGTATGTAATTCCTTCTTTTTTCTCATTTGCTGGCTTATTCTACATGTCCAGTTTCTTCTGCTTACAAATGAAATGATAAGGATTTTTGTGTGCTGTACAGTAATACGAGCACACACAGGAAATAAATGGCAGGCTTTTACTCCAAATTTTGTTAATAGTGAAAGAATCTGAAATGGAATCTAAACCACTCATTTCTACTATACTGCTCATCCCCATTTTTTCTGAATTACATGTTGACCAACAACACTTGTCTGCAAATATCTGCAATTAATTACTGAGACTAGAACTGGGAAAATTACAGAGCCTTTCAAAAAGATGGACCCAATTTGAAGTCACGTTGCTTTGAAATTGGTCCATCTTTTTGAAACACCATATATACTGAAAACATTTCAGCAATAAAAGTACCATGCATTCTTAATATTTCTTAATATATGTAAAACTGAGTCATACCAGCCCAAAGCATTTTATGGCCATTAGCATCATCCAGAAGCAATCACTCACTAACAAGCCAAAGAAAATAATGTATGTGACAATAAATATATGTCAGCAATATCCAGATGTTACAAAAGGAAGGCGGTGTCAGGATTTGAACTGACTGTGATCAATGGTGGTGATGTTAAAAATTCCAGCTTCTATAGAAAATACTGGTCAAAACATACTTAATTCACCCTGTTAACTATATCCCTTTGAAAAATATGGTACTTATGACACAGGACATGACTTTTGCATGTTCATTGAGACAGTATGTTAATTAGTTCCTCAATCTGCTTCATGCAAACCAGTAGCTCCTCTATGGGAAACTGATGTTTCCACTCATACAAATACCAGACTTGCCTAGGGACTGAAATGACTTTAACATTTCAATTTCTAGAGTATTTCCTAAGTGTGCTGTCAGCAACTGCTCTTGCCATCTCGTGTTTACTTTTGCTTACCATTGACTTTAGATTTGTGATTCCTTCAGGCTATGTGCCAGATGTAGATCTTATTCTGGTAACACTTTATGGTGATGAAAACTGCTGACATGTGTTGGTTTGGACAACTCTGAATGTCTCTGACAACACTGGGACAAGTTAGCATTTGGGCCAGCAATATAGAAGCAGAGAAGGCAATATACTAACAGTTGTTACAAATTTTTATGAAAAAAAACATATCTGCTATCATGCATGCTTATGGCAGCCTAAGGTGTCAAATTTTACTGATGAACTGATTCATAAATAGCATAATTAGCAAATGCAAATAGCAATACATTTTCTTCAAAGTGAAGGACAACTCTGGTCAACATCAGTCTTAACAGAAATGGCACTCCTTAGTTAGAATCAGGTCCATCAGGTTCACCTCTTTACAGCCACTAGATTAATTAAAATTAAACATTAGCCAATTTAACTAACATGATGGTGAAAAATTATGGAAGTTTTTGAAAAAATGCTACCACTGGTGAAGCAGTGTAAATAGGGATTTTCTTCTTAAATTATGCCTACGCAAGGCAATATTCTTATACCTTACTTATGGGTTGATGTTCATTAAAAAATAGAGAATAACAGAGGTTCACTGTATTGCTTACAATGGCTTCTTGTTTTTCTGAAGCCTAATATTAGTGTATAAAATATCAAGCTGTGATATTGTAAAATCTGATTTTACAATAGCACTATATTATGTTTTATGAATTAAGAATATATAATTTTTATAGAGAGCAGCAAAACTGTTAGTGCCAGTAATGTCCAAAGAGTAGAGACCAAAAAAAAAAAGGAAAAAAGAACAGTTCCCCAAAATTAATTATCCTTTCACACACACACACACACAATCAGGAATATTTCTTTAACTTAAGATCTGACTCATATCCTTAATAACCATTATTGGATATTCATTCAAGTAAGTTCTTTGCAGGAATAGCTTGTCAAGTTTCTCTTTCATACTAATATGAAGCAATGCTCGAGACACAACTTCATGTTGCACATGACTGATTTAGGGTCCTGCTTGCCACAGAGCAATGTTTAGATCACTTAAAGAAAAGTGCGAGTTAACAGAGTTTGATGGGAAGGTTCACTCTATTACTTACTTTACAGAACTTTACAACATACAGCTTAAGATCTCAGCGAATTTAGTTTATCATGTAATGTTAAGCAGACAGTATATTAAAAATCACATGACCTTATAATTGTAAGTGATCCATTCTATTTAATACACATTTATTCAAACTAAATGATTAATATAAACCTTAAATTCCGTTCATCCCATGATCTGTGACTAGTAAAAGATCATTGCCATACAGCCACACTTGTTTAGCAGGGAGAGCTCAAAGTAGGTTCACCCAGGCTGTCATATTTATGGAATAAAGTGATTGGCTCATAGTGAAATTGCATACAGTGGAAAATGTATGCCAGAGACTCCTTGCACTCACAACTTATTGGTGTTCATTGTGTTGTTCTGCATCCTTGTGGGTTTCCTAAAAGGTGTTCATGGCCTGGCTGCTGGCTTCGTTTGGTGGGGGGTAGGGGTGATTAATCAAGTGCATCCATCATACTTTGGTATTACAAAATCTATTTACCCTAAAGTCTCAACAGTTTTTGAAATTTGAAATTTTGAAAATGTGTTTTAAATCAGTTTAGAATCATTTTTGGCCAGCTGTCAATATATACTTAAGACAGTGATAATTAAATTTTTTTAAAAATGGAATATGAATTCAATGTAATTGAACATGACTTTGAAAATAATAGTTATTCATGTTCATGAAAGAAATGTAAGAATTTTTTTAAGTCTAAATTTTGCAATCCATAGTAGTACCACTCAAAAAATCTAACTCAAAAGGGTTTTCATACAGCACTTAGTATGGTCAAAAACATTGATAGAAAGTCAGAAAAAATGTGAACGTAGACCTAAGGATCAGATCCCAACATGCAAAGATAATGCACTTTCACAGAAGTATATCAAAAGTCTATCAAACTTCACCTTTTCTTTACAGTTTTATCCAGATGAGACATAGCGTACCTTTTGAGCATTTAGCTAATGACAGAAACTGTGTCTTTGATCCTCTGTTATAGCTTTTTCAAGTTCATACTTGGAATATTCATTACACATTTAGTAATGTGTGTTTACTTCTCTCTGTGCTTTCAGAAAGTTTAAGGCTGTTTCTGTCAATGCCTTGGGAATGCTGCCAGCAGAAGTGCAATGTAAATCTGACATTTAATAAGACACAAATGCATGTGTGCGTGTGTGTATACACCCACATGAACCCCCGATATTATCAGTCATCAGAATGTAGGCTTGAGAGTAAAGGCCTTACCTTCTCAGCATCCACTTCAAAACATAGACTGTATGGTAGAGAACTAGTGATAGATGCAGCCCTGTTTCAAAATGGTACTATCCTACTGAAAAACCAAGAAAATTTTGTTCTTTTGTTTGATGTTGATGATGATTATGATGATAGACTCAGTAATCTGTGAAATGCAATATCCTGTGTTTTTATCTCCTTCTTGTTTGACCTATCATGTGAAACATTTTGTCCAATACTCTCACAAAGTCAAATGGAAGTCATCATATTCCTTTAACTTAACACAAAATGAAACACACAGCAGCACAAAGGGTAGCTATAGACTTAATCTATGCTAACAAACATGTTATATACTGAAGCACCAGCTGCTGAGTTGTATGTAAAATGGGACTAATCAGATGTTAAGTTCTGACATCTCAAGTGTAGATGCAGTATACATGCATCAACTACAGCCCTGTCAGTCCGACCTTGCTGACGGGGAAGGTCATGGAGCAGATCATCTTGAGTGCCATCACATGACATGTACAGGATAACCAGGAGATCAGGCCCAAGTCCTGCTTGACTAACCTGACAGCCTTCTGAGACAAGGCAAATTGCTTAGTGGATGAGGGAAAGGCTGGGGATATTGTGTACTTAGACTTTTGTAAAGCCTTTGATACTGTTTTCCAGAGCATTGTCCTGGAGAAGCTGACAGCTCATGGCTGGGATGGGTGTACTCTTCAATGGACAACTAACTGGCTGGATGGCTGGGCCCAAAGAGTTATGGTGAATAGAGTTAAATCCAATTGGTGGCCTTTTAGGAATGGTGTTTCTCAGGGCTCGGTACTGGGGCCAGATCTGGTTAATATCTTTACCAATGATCTGGACAAGGGGATTGAGTGTACCCTCAGTAAGTTTCCAGTACCTAAAGGGGGCCTACAAGAAAGCTGGAGAGGGACTTCTTGGCAACATGGTGGTTGGACTCATGGGGTGGACTCATCAGTGCCAGGTTAAGCATTGGACATGATGTTCTTAAAGCTCTTTTTCAGACAAAACAATTCTATGATTCCATGAGTTTTACAAGGGCATGTAGGGACAGGACAAGGGGCAATGGCTTTAAACTGAAAGAGTACAGATTTAGCTTAGATATAAGGAAGAAATTCTTCACCATAAGGGTGGTGAGGCACTGGAACAGGTTGCCCAAAGAAGGTGTGGATGCCCCATCCCTGGAAGTGTTCAAGGCCAGGTTGTGTGGAACTTTGAGCAACCTGGTCTACTGGAGGGTGTCCATGCCCATGGCAGGGGGTTGGAACTAGGTGATCTTTGATGTCCCTTCCAACCGAAACCATTCTATGATTCTATGACACCAATTTGGGCAGGAGTGTTGATCTGCCTGAAGGTAGGAAGGCTCTATGGAGGGATCTGGACCAGCTGGATTGATGGGCTGAGGCATTAAAAAAACCTTCTATAGCATACAACTGAATACCATATGCTGGGTGATATTACTTCCACTGTTAGAAAACTATGCACTGCTTGAACTGTGTCTTTGAAGTACTGATAATCTTCATGATCTTCAGCCTAAAACCATGCTTGCTGGGAGCTATTTACACCCAAGTAAGTGTCTTATTTCATTTTCTATAATCCACCAAATCACTATATTTCCAGCAACCTGAATAGTGCCCACCAGCTTCTTGAAGAGCAGATTTAGGTTTTCAAATTCTATTCTATTTCAAATTCTGATGTGCATTTTAAATATTTTAACACTACACGTGCTGGTTACTCTACATATGAAAACATCTGCAAAGAGCATTAGCACTTGGTTTAGCTCAAATACTGCTTTTCACATAAAAGCATGTTTACATCTTCATCACTCATGCAGAATATCTTTCTCAATGAAATGTCAAAGTCTGGAACTGAAATAGTTTTGTCCATACTCAATATGAAATTTCTTGTTATAAAATTATAGCCTTCCAGCAAGATTAGTTTTGCAAATATAGTTTCCTGTAAGTGTGTATACATAGTGTATGACTGTCTATAGCCAACTGTGTCTGCATGCTGAGCTTATGGATTGCTTTTCTTCTCCATCAAAATCTACTGAAATGCATTCAACCTCCAACCTCACCTGCTCTAACAGCTCTTGCCTCACAGCTCTTTTCTCCCTGCTAGCAAAACAATTAGAAGCAACTATTGTCTCATACAAGAGATTATCATCACCATAAGTTATGTTTCTGAATAGTTGTGCAAAAGACCCACTTGGAATCAGAACAGTAATTTTGTTATTCATCACAGACCTGATTTTTGCTTCTTCTGTTGTTGTGACTTCATCAACACTTCACACCAGCTGGGGAGTTGAAGACGATATGCTGGGAACCAGAACTGTGACCTCCAACGTTCTGTTGTGAATTTTCTAGTACTTTGTTACTGTTGACATGGTGATCGACACTGTCATATTGATTAGAGACTTTGTAAGAACCACAGGTGTGTGCTAAGACTTATATCCTGTGTTCAAGAGCAGATATACTGAATGTTGCCAGGAGATGTGTTTATATATTATCCAGTAGTTTTTGTTTTGTCTTTTTTTTTTTTTTTTTCTCTTCAAAGAACCATAGGTCACTGTCAGTAGAAAATGAATATGATATGACTAAAGATTAATAGATTTCATAAAAGTCTGTAATCAGGAGCTGTAGGATATAAAACTTTTCTAAGAACCTTCTATGTCCATTTTCCTCAACTCCATAGCAGGTGATAATATCAGAGTATAATAATATTGTTTTACTAATAATATAGCAAATGTTTGTCTCATTGTTGTAGTTGTTCTAAGATCATTACTGACTGCCTGAGGGCTATTTGCTTTGATTTAAAGATGTTAATTTTGACCTTGATATCAAAATATACTTAAAATGAGCACAACAGCATGGCTGTAGTTGCATTAACAAGACCATATGCTCCTTAATGAAAAGCACTCTTGTTCAAACAAGAAAGTTACAGGAAAGTGTTTTTTTTCATTAAGATCAGATGTTAAACTTTTTTTTTTTCAAAAAGATGTTTCAAAAAGATAGACCCAATTTCAAAGCAGTATATTTCATTATGGCAACATGCCACAATTGCACAAAATTTTACAAATGTTTTAATGAGTTATCAAGCAGTAACCATTTGAAACTCTATGCCCTGCCCTTTCAAGTAGTAAGAGTTTCATCCATGGGCAGTTAGTGGTTGCAGAGATATAGAGATTTCGAATTGGGTCCATCTTTTTGAAACAACCTCTATCTAGATCTTTCCAGGCTTGACAACAAAGAAGAGTGTACAGAAGCCCGAAGTATGTACAACTCCAAGGATAGCTTACAGCTGTAGCAGTGTAAGGTTTTATTTAGCTATTTTCTAGAGGCTTCTGTTTTTATTTCTGTGATAAATTCAACATTTAAAATACTTGTTGTAGCCCTTGATGCACTATTCTAACCTTGCTTGTGCAGTTTAAAAACATTATTTACCCCAGAAAACAAGCTTTTTATTTTCAAAATATAAGCTGGATCCATTGAACCTGATTGCTGCCTAAAGAAGACAAGCCTTCCTGATAATTTAATATGTGCTGAAAAATATTTCTTCAATCGCCCTTGATTTTTTTTTCTAGTTTTAACACAAGCTTTCCCTGAGAGAGAAGAAAAAATCAAGTCACTATAATTTCTAATAAGCACATAGATGTGCATGCTAGCATAAAAATAAAAGTTAATCTCAGACTTCACTTTTTAATGCTTCCTGAAATCTAATATCTATTTGTTCAGGGCAGATAGTTCAAATTCAAATTGTCAGGTACTTGTTGAACAGACACCACTAGGAGTTAGCAATAATACAAGAAAGCAAGAAGGCACAAATTGTGCCATCTAAACATCAGACAATGCAGTTAATACTTTTTTACAGTGGCTGTTTAAAACCATTTTGTCTTTTAAAAGCAAAATATTTTTTGTCCTTTTATCCAGGCTTTTATCAGTCTAGACAACCATGGTAGTGTCACTGCACAGTGGAGAGAAAGAGAAAAGTTTTGGTTAATAGCAACTTAATTGCTTCTGAAGAAAATGGTTTCCATTGAAAATGATCTTTTGACTAGCTATTAAGATATATGCTACTAATAATCAGAGAGCTAACGTACCTGTATACAGTAACACTGCTGCATCATTTGTAGAATGGAAGATTATATTCATTGACATTATTGTCCTGTTCCCTACAACACTCCTGCTGCTTTGGTTTCAAGAAGACAAGCATCTACAACAGTTTCTTGTGAAGGACTGATTCTGTCAATGCAAAGTATACTCTAAACATCTAATATTCCCATTCAGTACTGCACAGGAAACTTATGGGTATCTCTGACTGGAACCTGGAACCTTAAAACTAAACAACACTGGTCATGCACACTAGCAGAATTGCAGCTGCGTAAGGGATCTTTCAGCCTTGAAAGGAGACACTGAGATGGCTCAAGTACTTTTGCATCTGACTAACAAGGCAGCTTTTTCTAAAGATTATGTAACCCCTAATTTAATGTCCTTTTTCTTCCAAGTACCCAATGCATCTGATTTCTTGCTTAAAGCAAGAATATGTATTACAACTAATAAGTGAGAAAGTGATCATGACTAACACACCATTAGCTAGCAGAGAGGACAGTAAAATTCAGCAGCTCTTTTTAATGTGAAATGATATCCATTATGTTTTAGTTGTCACCTAATAACCATACTGTTTTCGACCTGAAGAAGCAAACATTGCTTACAATGACGAGAAGTTACTTATGTCTCAAAGTATATTCATTGACTTCATTTGAGTTTCAGACCTTATTCTAAGTTATGTTCAGACATCATGTATGAACAAAGGCTTACTGAAATGAGTAAAGGTTGAAAGTCCAAATCCAAATGCCTAAGAAAGACAAAGAAAAAGGAACCAGAAGAGAAGTTTGTTTAAACTAGTATATTACATACAATATAATTAAAACACATCAAAATGAACCTCGAACTGATCACCTAAGATATCACTGAGAGCATAATTGCTGTGAAAATGGAAACATGCCATATTGCGGATGATCTGACTCATAAATAAACCTTTTCTTAGAGGTCTTACTCCTGAATCATAAATCTCTTTCTTCTCACAGTGGGAAACAACATTTTTCTGTGTAGTAATGTACCTGTTTTGAAATTCATTCTGATAAAAACATATATGTTCTGAAACTAAGTAGGCAAGCTTGAATAGCAATATACAAATATAACAGATTGTAATGAGAGACAGTTGAAGCGGGGAAAAATAATGTCCATATTGAGGTACATGACAGCCAAGAGATAATAGAAATTCAGGTAACCTATTATAGAATCATAGAATCATTTTGATCGGACAAGACTTTTAAGATCATTGAGTCCAACTGTAACACTGCCAAGTCCACCTCTAAACCATGTCCATAAGACCCTCATCTACACATCTTCCAAACACCTCCAGGGATGCTGAGTCAACCACTTCCCTGGGTAGCCTGTTCCAACGCCTGACAACCATTTCAGTGAAGTTTTTCCTAATATCCAATCTAAACCTCCCCTGGTGCCACTTGATACCACTTTCTCTCTTACTGTCCTTGTTTTGAGTTCTTGCTGTACTGATCAGGGGAAGAGAGGCAGGCATGCAGCCTAAAGTATCCATCACTGATAACCTTATCCCGTATTAGGAAATTATCCCATGTTACAAATGGGATCAGGTTCTTCTGATACCATTTAGAATCACAGAATCATAGAATCATTCTGTTAAAAGAGATCCTGAGGATTATTGAGTCCAACCATAACCTAGATCTAGCACTAAACCATGTCCCTAAGAATCTTGTCTAAACACCTTTTCAACACCTCCAGGGATGGTGACTCCACCTGGGCAGCTTGTTACAATGCCTGACAATCCTTTCTGTGAATAATTTTTTCCTAATATCCAATCTAAACCTCCCCTGGCACAACTTGAGGCCATTTCCTCTTGTCCTATCACTTGCTACTTGGGAGAAGAGACCAACATGCTCCATGCTACTACCTCCTTTCAGATAGCTGCAGAGAGTGATAAGGTCTCCCTTCAACCTCCTTTTCTCAAGGCTAAACAGATCCAGTTCCCTCAGCCACTCCTCATAAGAGTCGTGCTCCAGACCCCTCACCAGCCTTGTAGCCCTCTTTTGCATTCTCTCCAGTACCTCAATGTCTTTCTTAGGATGAGTGACCCAAAACTGAACACAGTATTCAAGGTGGAGCTTCACTGACACCGAGTGGAGTGTCACAATCAGTACTCTAGCCCTGCTGGCCACAATATTACTGAAATAAGTCAAAATGCTGTCGGCCTTTTTGGCCACCTGGGCATTGTGGATGGGTCTTGATAGATAAAGATCTGTTGCTGAATTAGTCAGGCTCAAAGGTATCTCAAGGCCACTTCGAGAACAGAGTCTGCTGTGAGAAAGAGGGGCGTTCCTCAATCACTGGAGTCCTGGCGTGGCATGAATCATCGGACATATCATCAGTGAGACTCCAGAGCACGGACAGCCCACGATACTCATTTAACGAATCCATGCTTGGAGCGTGGACACGTGATTAGAATATAGTTACGTATATAAGGAGACTTGTTTCTGTAATAAATGGCTTAGCGTGATTCACATTGAATCGACTTGTTTTGCTTGGTCCTTATCTCGCTCTACAGGGCACGCTGCTGATTCAAATTCAGCTGGCTGTCAATGAACAACCCCAGATAATTTTCTGCCCTGCATCTTTCCAGCCACTCTTCCCCGACCCTGTAGCACTGCATGGGGTTGTTATGACACAAATGCAGGACCTGGGACTTGGCCTTGTTAAACTTCATATAACTGGCCTCAGCCCCATGATCCAGCCAGTCCAGATCCCTCTGTATGGCCTTCCTACCCTTCAGCAGATCAACACTCCCACCCAGTTTGGTGTCATCTGCAAACTTACCAAGAGTGCACTCAATCCTTTCATCTAAATCATTGGTAAAGAGATTAAACAGAACTGGCCTCAATACTGAGCCCTGGGGAACACCACTCGTGACCGGCCGCCAGCTGGATTTGGCTCCATTCACAACTCTCTGGGCGCAGCTCTCCAGCCAGTTCTGTATCCATCAAAGAATACACCCATCCAGGCGATGAGCTGCCAGCATCTCTAGGAGAATGCTGTGGGATACTGTGGTGAAGGCTTTACTAAAGTCTAAGTACACAACATCCACAGCCTTTCCCTCATCTACTAGGTGAGACACCTTGTTGTAGAAGGAGATCAGGTTGGTCAAGCAGGACCTGCCTTTCATAAACTAATGTTGAATAGGCCCAATTGCATGGTTTTCTCGTATGTGCATTGTGCTGTCACTCAGGATGATCTGCTCCATAACCTTCTCTTGCACTGAGGTTAGACTGATAAGTCTATAGTTACCCAGAACCTGCTTCTGGCCCTTCTTGTAGATGGGCATCAGGTTAGCTAACTTCCAGTCAACTGGGACTTTCCCAGTTAGCCAAGATGGCTGGTAGATAATCCAAAGTGGTTTAGTGATCACCTACGCCAGCTACCTCAGCACACTTGGATGTGTCCCATCTGGCCCTGTAGATTTGTGGGTATCCAAGTGGTGTAGCAGGTCACTAACCATTTCCCCTTGGATTACTGGGGCTTCATTCTCCTCCCCATCCCTGTCTTCTGGCTGAGGGGGCAGTATACCTGGAGCACAACTTTTCTGGCTATTAAAGACTGGGGCAAAGAAGGCATTAAGTACCTCAGTCTTTCCTTCATCTTTTGTCACAATGTTTCTCCCTGCATCCATCAGGGGATGGAGATTTTCCTTAGCTCTCCTTTTGTTTCTGGTATGTTTCTTGCTGATACAATGCTGATACACTTCTTGTTTCCTTTTACAGCTGTAGCCCAGCTCTAGTTGCACTTTGGCCCTTCCAGTTTTCTCCTTGTATAACCTCATGGCATTTTTGTATTCCTCTTGAGTAGAATGTCCCTCCTTCCAAAAGCTATAAAATATCTTTCTATTCCTAAGTTCAAGCTGCAGCTCTCTATTCAGCCAGGCCAGCCTTCTTCCACACCAGCTTGCCTTCTGACACATGGGGACAGCCTGCTCCTGCACCTCTCAGATTTCCTTCTTGACGAGAGACCAGCCTTACTGGACTCCTTTGTCCTTCAGGACTGCCTCCCAAGGGACTCAGCCAACCAGCCTTCAAAACAGGTCGAAGTCCGCTCTTTGGAAGCCCAAAGTACCAGTTCTTCTGACCACCCTTCTAACTTCTCCAAGGATAGAAAACTCAATCGTTTCATGATCACTATGGCCAAAAAGGCCTCCAACCGACACGTTGCCCACAAGTCCTTCTCTATTTACAAACAACAGATCCAGTGGGGTGCCCTCCCTAGTAGGCTCATTAATCAGCTGTGTCAGGAAGTTTTCTTCCATAGACTCCAGGAGTCTCCTAGACTGCTTCCTCTCTGCTGTGTTGTATTTCCAGAAGACATCTGGTAGTTTGAAGTCCCCCATAAGAACAAGGGTTAGCAATTGGGAGGCTTCTCCCAGCTGCCTGCAAAATATTTCATCTGCGTCTTCATCCTGGTTGCGTGGTCTGTAACAGACCTCCACCAGGATGTCCACCTTGTTGCCCTTCCCCTTGATTCTCACCCATAGACACTCAACTTTATCATCACCCTCATCAAGTTCCAGGCAATCATAACACTCCCTAACATACATGGCTACCCCACCTCCTCTTCTTCCTCACTTATCCCTTCTGAAGAGTTTATAGTCATCTAATGCAGCACTCCAGTTATGAGAGTCATCCCACCATGTTTCTGTGATGGCAATTGTGTTTTTTCTGGCTTACAATGGCTTCCAGCTCCTGTTTGTTGCCCACGCTGCGTGCATTCCTATAGATGCACTTCAGCCAGGCCATTGATTCTCCCACCTTTTTCTGGTGAGAAGTGCTAACTCATTTGTGGCCATCATCAAGTGCTTCCACAGTTTCTAACACATCAATAACACTTGTGTTTCTCTTACTGCATGGCTCTCCATCCTCTGCCTCCACTGGGATGGCAGAATGAAGGGCTTCTCTAGCACTACCCTCAAATGCTGGTTTGTCACGCTTGGGTATGCCTCTGCCATACCTGGTTCCCTCTCATTCCCCCTTCAAATCTAGTTTAAAGCCCTCTCAAAGAGTCCTTCTAACTCCTGCCCCAGGATCCTTTTCCCCTTTTGAGACAGGTGTGTCATTTGTTGCTAGCAGGCCTGGTGCCATGTAAGCCAACCCATGATAAAAAAAACCAAAATTCTGTCTGTGACACCAGTCACTCTGCCAGGTATTGGTCTGATGGGTCCTCCTGCATCTTTCCTCATCGTACCCTGCAACTGTGGGGGCAGAGGAGAGCACTACTTGTGTACCTGATCTCTTGACCATGCGTCCCAAGGCCCTGAAGTCTCTCTTGATTGTCTTGAGTTTTCACTTTTCAGTTTCATCACTGCCTAGATGAAAAGTTATTAGTGGGTAGTAGCATGAGGGCCTAACAGGGGCAGGAAGTTTTCTTTTTATGTCTTTAACCCTGGCCCCAGGGAGGCAATAGCCTTCACTATGAAGTGAGTCAGGCCTGCATATAGGGCGTTCTGTTCCCTTTAGAAGGGAATCTCCTACAACCACAACCTGCCTTTATCTCTTTGTGGGAGATGTTTTGGTGGAGGGTACAGGTTGACTTATCCTCTGTGGCACCTCCAACTTAGTGGAACCACCTCCCTCAATATTGTTGTTTGGTTGCACATGCAAGGCCTTATACCTGTTTCACAAGGGAACCTAGGAGGGTGGGGTGGGACCCTCCTCCTTCTACACCAGGCAGGAACGTGCTGCCATTTCCCCCCATTCCTCAAGTCGCTGCATTCCACATCCTGAGCCTCATGCCTGTTGGACAGAGGCACCTGGGAAGGTGGGGTGGGTAAGGGGGTGTTTCTCCTGCAACCCCAAGTGTGGACTTCCTTACATTCATCCCTTTCCTTGACCTGCCTTCTTCAGTCAGGCAAGGGGAGGATACAGTAATCCCTTGATCTTCATTTCTTGCTTATGGTCTTACCTGCCCCAGGAGGCCAGGCCTTGATCCCACCAGTCAATTTCCCTTTCCATCTTCCTGATACTTCTCAACCTTTCCATCTCCTCTCTCAGCTCTACTACCAGGCTTCCATATACCTGCTCACACCTCACACAACTGTTTTCTCTATTACGACTCCATACCAGTGAAAGGCTCTGGTATTCTCTGCAGCCTGAGGTCTGGGTGGCTGCATGTTCCTGTGGCAGCTCTGTCTGAGTTGCCACGGCCTTCCTGTTGAGTACAGAGTACTTACCTTTGCCCTGAGTGGATACCATGGTTGGCTCCTTCTGCGAGGGTGACAACAACCAAGTGAGGTAAATTCCGTGAGCTTCTTTGCCCCACCTGCTTGCGCAAACATTTCTTCTTTGTCACATATCAGTACCAACACAGAGATGAATCTGACTCTCAAATTCACTTAATTCATTGAGTGAGCCCAAATTTCATTGCACTCTGAACCCTTCCAGTTTAGCTGTCATTTCTTTTTCAATGAGGAAAAATTACTTAGCCATAACTTTGTAACACGTTACCTTTTTTTGGTATGTTGTTCCACACAGGCTAAGATGCATTGACATTATTTTGATCTGAAATATGTGTGTGCACTATACAGTCTTTTTTATACTGTAAATCACTGTGATTTACCAGATTTTTTAAAGATTTTATGTTCCACACAACAAATATTGCAGCTTGAAAAAGAAACTGAAGCAGTGAAGTGAATTGAATTTTTGTCTTCTCACAGTAACAGAATCGTCTTTCATTTGAGGATTTCAGGTGATTTACACTCATTTATTTAACAACTAATTACACAACTTCTCTCTGGACAGAAGGTAAGCATTATTATATTCATATGACAACTGTACAAACTGCTGAGTTTCAGCAGTATGGGGCATGATCCTCTAATCCTTAATCACTAGTCCTCAGAATTACCTAGCAGCTCACTTCCTCTGGAACCACTCTGCCGCACACAAGTACGCACAAAAAAAGTAACAATAGTTTTCAAAGCACAACTTATTCCAGTGGTCTGGCTGTTAAAAGCAATACTTGCATCTCTCCTTACCCTTATTACATATTTAATCCTTGAAGGGCAAATAAGATGTAGAAGACAAAGACTTTTCAGTGGTGCGAAGATCCAAATAGTTCAGCTCACATGAAAGATCCCTTTTGTTTCCCAACAGCACTCATGCCAGTTGCAATCCACTTTTCAGAGGGTGCAATTCTAATTCAGCAAGTTTTCTGTTTTGAGTAAAAAATAGTCATGTGGTGAGAAATTTCCATGAATGGGTTCTGAATGCCACTTAAGATCAGTCAGCAATTTGATAATATCAAATCTAACAGACGTGCACACCATTTCCTCTCTCTCAGTTATTAATTAAGAAGTTAATTTAGAAGATTTGTGCTTATGAAAATGTTATCACAAGAAAAAAATTGCAGTCATAATCTTATTCAAATAAATGAATGGCCACATCTGAATTTATTTTAATTATAATGAAAAGCTCCTTGAATATAATTTGTTGATGATTCACTGTATAAGTAAATAGAAAAGAAACACATACTGACATAAAGGAATAATTAGAGCCTTGGGAAGAGGTTAGTCTTGTAAGAACTCATTAACTTCAAAAAAAATCACTACAATACAGTAATAAAAACTGCCTGTACTTTTTATAGGTAGAAGGCTTTATAAAAATTAAATTTTATTAAAAAAAATGAAAAGGTACTTTAAAAACTTTGTCAGGAGGTTTGATTTTTATGAGCTTATAGTCTGACTAGTGAAATTATTTGAGTGACATGAAACTTTTACTTCTCTTTTCATATAATTTTAATAAAAATGGATTGTCACTAATAAAAAACCCCAGCTGTGATTTGCTTCCCAACTTTATTTTTTTTTTTTTCAGGTCTACAGTGTATCTAGAGAAAGAATGCAGAAGAAGAAATCTATTTTGAAGTTAAAATTTATTTTTCTGCTGTCAGCCTGTGACTCTCATTTGTGATTTTGCAAACTATTACTGAGAAGTGATTGCTGTAATTTTTATTTGTCTGATTTTTATTCTTTTCACTTTAGAGGAAGAAATTAGAGCAAAATCCACGTTAAAATGGGAAACATAAAGTGTGCATGTGTGTCCTCAAATATTACATTTAGCAACATGAATCATTTAAAACCACTGTATGAACCATTTATGCTTTTATGTTGTTTTTGAATAGTGAATTCTACTGTTTTATTTTTTACATGATATACTTTATCTCAGTATCTTGCATCTTGGCTGACTCGGAAATAACTACATGGTCACTGACCTATATGGAAAAGTGCTACTACAATAAAGTTTAAGACAGCTATTATGAAATAGAAAAACATAAAAGGAAAGGTCAGGAACCTACTTATCTAAATATAAGGATAATTTGCAATAGAACTTGTAAAACCCTTTGACTGTTCATTGATCAGTCTTCAACATCTGTCCAGTTAGGAATGGGTAGGAGGGCAACTTGGTGACTTTTCTTCACAATGCTCATACTAAGAGAAAATCCCTTTGGCTGCCTATGGTTTACCTTTTTCTTCTATGAGATCTAAAGGGGCTAGATTTTGGGAGAGGAGGAAAGATTCTAGAAAAACCTTGCAATGCCAGATTTACAGCTTATTATCAAGGAAAAAAAGAGGACTAATTAGACATTGGATGGCAAAGATGTATAGGCAGGTGATGAGAGTTTTTTTATTTCTCCTTGAAAATGAGAGAGCAGAATGAAAAAAGATATTTTAAACAATTTTATATGATTAAATGAATACTTCCAGTCTCATTAAAAGCATAATTGGATGGAAATAATTCTAGAGCTGAAAGACAGCATTCTCCTGGAGGTAGTGGCTGCTCATGGCATGGATGGGTGTACTCTTTGCTGGGTAAAGAACTGGCTGGATAGCTGGGCCTAAAGAGTTGTGGTGAATGGAGTCAAATCCAGTTGGCAGCCAGTAAAGAGTAGTGTTCCCCAGGTCTCAGTATTGGGGCCAGTTCAGTTTAATATCTTTAGCAATGATCTGTATGAGGTGTTCAAGTGCACCCTTGGTAAGTCTGCAGATAACACGAAGTTGGACAGGGGGATTTGGACCAGCTGCATAGTTGGGCTGAGGCCAATTATATGAGGTTCAACAAGGCCAAGTGCTGGGTCCAGCACTTCTGTCACAACAACCCCATGCAACACTATAGGCTCAGGGAAGAGTGGCTGGAAAGCTGCCTGGTGGAAAAGGACCTGTAGGTGTTTGTCGTGAGACGACGTGGAGAATGCAAAATTGCCAGCAGGACCTCTTTGAGCACGACGGGCGGGCCGCGAGAGTAAAGAGTCTAATTCAATATGAATTTAACATCAATACCCTTTAATGAACTCTTAACAACACTGAATATCAATGTCCCTGAGACCACGTTTTTCCAACCCTTATATACTCTATACCCAAAAGGCCATGCGGCAAGCACAGGCTACGATTGGTTACACATGCAGTCATTCTTCCCCCCCACTATGGTGATTAGCTGCAGGGCACTGTCCACATGCGCAGCGACCACGACGGCGCCCTCCTGCAGCCTGGTTCGAGGGCAGACCAACTTCTGTTTACTTCCGCATGGTCCTAGTGCACCACAGCCACCCCAAGCCCTGGCTTGTTCACAGCATACAGGCCAAAACTCTCCACAGGTGTTGATCAACAGCCAGCTCAATTTGAGCCAGCAGTGTGCCTATGTGGCCAAAAAGGCCAACAGCATCCTGGCTTATATCAGGAATAGTGTGGCCAGTATGACTAGGGAAGTGATTGTCCCCCTGGTGAGGTTGCACTTGTTCAGTTTTGGGCCCTTTAGTACAAGAAAGACATTGAGATGCTGGAGAAAGTTCAGAGAAGGGCTGATGAGGGGTCTAGAGCAGAAGTATTATGAGGAGCAGCTGAGGGAGCTGTGACTGTTTAGCCTTTAGAAAAGGAAGCTCATGAAGGACCTTATTGCTCAGTACAACTATTTGAAAGGAGGTTGTAGTGAGGAGGGGTGGGGTCAGTCTCTTCTCCCAAGCTGAAAGTGATAGGACAAGAGGAAATGGCCTCAAGTTGTGTCAGGAGAGGTTTAGATTGGATATTAAGAAAAATTTCTTCGTGGAAATGGTTGTCAGTCATTGCAACAGGCTGCCCAGGGAAGTGGTGGAGTCATCATCCCTGGGGGTGTGTAAAAGACTAATAGATGAGGTTCTTAAGGACATGGTTTAGTGCCTTAGTTAGGTTAAAGGCTGGATTCAGTGATCTTGAGGGTCTCTTCCAACCAAAATGATTCCATGATACTGTGATTCTATTACAGCACTGGCACAACCACAAATATTTGTGAACAGAGTGGAATTAGAAGAATGTTTCAAATTACCAGCTCAGTGAGATATTGAAAAAAACTTTTGATTGTACTGCAGGTTCTACAAACAACTTCTTAGAATTAATAAGGATTACTGTGCTATATAAAGTTTCAGTTCAGAGTACTGTGGTTTTGGGGGGTTTTTTTGTGGGTTTTTTTTGTTGGTTGTTTGGGGTTTTTTTTAATAAATAAATAAAACAGAGCCAGCCTTATCATCTGTCCATTTGAATAATTTGATGCATAATTCAGTAAATCTTTAGTGATTATGTACTACTGGTTTAGTTCAGCCTTACTTACAGTATGACAATACCAATTATTTTCTGTGTTGACTTGTGAAGTGTTAAAAGGATATTCAGAAATGTTTTACTTAGTTGAAATTTATGACTTCTTGCAAGAAAATATAAATTTGAATTAATAGAATCATTGGAAAATAATACAAAAATATTTCTAGTCTAAAGAAATAGTAGCAGAGATATTGTTACCTGAGTAAACTATTTTGCATAGCTTTCCAGGGGGATTCAATACGATCTTTATAATTTTACAGCATCAATAGCTTGCATATGGGCATAGAAAACTTTTGCTGCAATATAAATGGTAAGAAACCTTTACACAATAAACATGAGTGAGAACACCAAAATTGCACACATATATTTCCAAAACAAGTTAATGTCTAAGCTTTATATAATCTTTAGACAATGCAGTGAGAAACATGCTTGTACTTAGTCTTTGGTTCCTGTCACAACTGCTTAGCACTGTCAGACAAAAGCTGCCTTGAGAGAATATCTGAAAATTTGCACTTCAGAAGAAAAATTTTGGGGTAAGGAAAAGCTTATGTGATTAGCTCCCACATGTATTATTTGGTGTTTGCCCATGAAAAATCTAAGTTCTGATGAGTCTTAAACTGCAAACCAATACGTTAATAAATGCTAGAGGAAATATATTTTTACTCTTAAAGGTGTGAGTACTCTACTTCCAACTTTTTTCCAGAACAAAGTATGTCAAGTATGTGAAGGGAACTTGAAGGTGTCGCAAAAAGGTTACGGTCTCCATCAGTGAAGAGTATGGAGAATATTGCTTCAGTAGCAGTCAACAGCTGCTGTAATTCTTTAGAACCTCAGTGCTCCAGAAAACTATCTCAAGTACAGTATTGACTCAGTCCAAGATGAATCTTCTTAATGAACAGCACAGTACCAGAGAGAGACTTATTCATATTTTCCTTATCTTTAAATAGGCTACTTACAAGGGTGATTTTCCTGTGCCAAGTGCTGTGCTGCTTTTGATTTGACAGTAGAACTTTCATGTCTTATCTGAAAAATTGATTATCTTCTGAAAAATGTCAGGTTTCCTAAAAAGTAATGACGTACTCAACAGTGTTCCAAGCAAGAATAATCACAGAATCACAGGAACAAACATCATTTCCTTTCAGTATTTGAAATTATTAATCAATTACATATCATGAACTGGATAAAAATAGAGGAAAGTACACAAAATATTTTGAATTTCATATCCTTCTACATGCTCAGAGAATCAATAAATAGGATGAAGAGCCAATAAATTACTTAAACTATAATGAAGGAAGTAATAAGCACTGCTTTTACCCACCTGTTCTTTGGATGGGAGGTTTTTCATTTATGACTAAGCTGCACTTTTACCCATATAAAATGATTCTTCTTTGTCTTTTATTGCTGTCATTTTTTGGCTATAATTACCTATGTTAAAAATGAAAATAAAGTAATGGAAAATCTCTTCTATTAATGAATTACTTTTATACAATATTGCTCCCAGATGCACAAGGTCAAGTCATTTGTAGCCTTGATCAGGCTGAAATGGAAATAAATGGAGAGTGCACAGATAGGAGAGATGAGCTACTGTGCTGGGGAACACGTGCTGATAAATCCCCACCCGTGGATAACCATGAGTTACCATTTACCTATGCAATGACAGCAGTGTCATTACTATACAGAATTCAGTTATTAATGCTCTAACAACTTTCCAATTCCAAACCAGATAAAGTTGAGGATCTTCCAATATTTATGATACCACAGGAGAAATATTCTACATAAATAGTGATCTAATTGGACAGATTTTTAAGGGTGTGACTACCCAGATTTCTGTGTAGCATTACTCCAGAGCTAATGAAAAATACCGCCTTTAGTCTGATTATGGCAGACTGGAGTTCAGTGAAAGTATAGTTGCCCTAGGTTTTATACTGCTATAGGTTACATTATTGCCTTGCTACCTTCTGCTTCTTTTCTGAAATTTTTCAAAATTAGACCATCTGAAGCAGAAGTCAATCTTCGTAAGTCTTCTTCTCATAAAGGCAGAGCATTTCAGCTCATTTGTGAGTCTAACAGTAGTGAGACTTTAGCCAACTTCTTGTAAAAATGCCATGATTTATGTAAATTTATCTCCCCTTTGAGAAATTATATTTTCACACGAGGGAAGAATTCAATTAAGCATGATGGTTTATAGGTATACTATATAGAAAAATGTCTTGGAGCATCTCAGTTTTTGGTGACAATTCTGTCATGAGAGTGAAGATTTTTTTTTTCCAATAATATTTTAATAAAATCTAATTTTGATCTACGAAGTTTTTATTTTAAAATTTTTAAAACTCTAGTAAATATAACATTCAACTACTTCTAGGAAACAATACTCCATGAGAACAGTATGTTTTGTTTCTCAGAATCAATTATTTCAATTTTTCATTTCAAAACAACTTTTGTTTCAAAATTATATTTTAACATAATTTTAAAGGTTGAGTCTAGACACATCAAATGAATGCATAAAGTAAATAATTAAATATATATTTTAAAATGTTTTGAACAGAAAAAATTGATATAATGTCTGTCATTTTTTCCTGTTCAAGTCTATAAAAAAATTTAAATTACAGATGTAAGTTTCCTTCAGCTTTGAATTTAATGATGTTCTACACATGAAAATATTCCTGCAAGGGATATTGTATTCTTTTGTTCAAATTTTTCCTCTTATATAAGATAATTTGATTTATTTTCTTCTTCCTTCTACAAGGCTATTGGATACTGTGTATTAAAATGTAAGAAAACACATTTCTAAAGATATTTCTTATTAAATATTTGTAGCATAATAATGATTCTGAGACATCAGAGAACAAGGTGTTTACTTCCAAGGCAAGATATCTAAGGTAACTCTTACCAGTGACTTATTTTTCTTCTAAATTGCACTGCTAAAAATCTTCAAAAAAACATACAGATACTAAACATGTCAATTTAAATTTCATCTCCTAAACTTGTCTGAGGCTTGTTAATTCTTCAATACAGACTTGAAACTGTGTTTGTTCACTTCCAACCAGAGACATATAATTGGACTTAGTACATTTAAGATTGTCATTCACTAATTATCCAGATATCAATAGCATGACAGTCTCTTTGCACAACCTGCAATTTGCATTAATTTTGAACACACTCAGACTACTACTATCCCAACACAAAGAACAATAATAACAATGCTGAAGCAGTCATTTAAAAAAATAGAATTCAGTAAAGATGAGGAATTTTGTTTCAACATTTTTAGCACTGGTGATTCTTTGGCTCAGGAGAGAATTCTACCATCTGTAGCTGTAAGTAAACTGAATTTGTATTTCTCTGTTGAAATTCTCTTGCACACTTGCACTGAACCTTCTTCATAACTTGGCATAGGATACCTATGTGATGATGTTCACATCATTAGCCAGAGACCAACATGATAGGTACGAGATCATAGAATCACAGAATGTTCTGATAAAAGCTAACTTCTTCTTGCTTGTGGTGGAATTATCTGTGCAATTTCTAAATTTAATATTTTCTCACCTTTCCTTTATATTCAATCTCTGATTGACCTGAATTGTTTTCATTCTGCCACTTTTTCTCTGTGGATTTCTAATGTGTATGGGAAAGATGTACTAAATTTTTTGGACCTTAGGATCTTTAGCTATTAATAAGTGCAAAGGGGACAGTAGTGTTCCTTTTCAAGAAGCAGAATTATTATTTAGATTTCATATACAAATTTCATAGTTGTTGCTTTATTCTGGTAGTCTTATTATACTGACTGCTCTTACTGCTAGAAAATATTTTTTGCAATACTACTGTACTGAATTTAAGAAAAGGGTTTATTTCATAGCATAACAAATGTTCTGCTTTCAAGTAATTTTACCTAGGGAAAAAACCCACCTCAGGTATACTGACAATTTCTTATCTCAATTTTTAGATCCATTAGTTGCCTAATTCGGTTGAAAAGATAGAAAATGAGCAGGGATTCCAGAAAGCAGATATTTTACTACATATATTTTATCAGAAAACAAAACAAAATACAACAAAACAAAAACACTGGCAGATGAGCTGTTTATCAATAAAGGGAAAAGTGTTTTTTACCTTTGTTAGTAGTGTGCTGTGATATCCTGGAAAAGTACAGGGAAAAAAAAAGAAAAAGAAAAGAAAAAAAAGAATGAATTACTTTTCTTCCTTATCAAGTGTTGACATTTGGAGATGTATAATGTTTTCTAGGTTGAGTAGAGATGATTATAGCCTATAAGTCTTTTTGGAAATTGTAGAGGGAGTTGCTTCTCCTTGTATTTGGGAATATAGCTTGAAGTTTCTAAATATTTTGTTCCAAGGAGTGAGAGCAAGCCAGTAAGTGAGTCTGTAGAAAAACAAGAATAAACACAAAACGCTAGACTCCTAGGGCTACGACTTAATAATCACAACTGTGTTTCATTGGAATTAATGCTGAGTTTAGATAAAAACATTTATAAATACTCTCTTAGAAGTGTCTTAAGCCTGCACAGATTAGCATTCTGTAACATTAATTTGTAATAAAAACAATGAACATAAATGAGCTGGATGGAATGTTCCTTTCTTTCTGGACTCTTTTATTTGTAATGACTTCTGGATAAGTACAAAGAAAATCCCCCCAATATTGCAGCTGTTTCAGTCATTTTTACTTGATTAATATATATGGAATGAGTTGAAGTGCAGCCTGCCACAAATAATGGCTAGCCCACAATAAACAAATGCTGAAGGGAAAGCTCTGTCATTCATTAAATTTGTTCAACATCAGCTGTATATTTTTCAGTTCCCAAAAAATAGTAGTTTTTTCCGAAATTTTCTACTGGCACATTCCATTTTGGAAATTCCGTTTCAGGCTAGTGGGATTTTGGCTGGGCAGGAAGAGTTTGGTCATGTTTGAAAATGTTTTGAAAACAGGGAGAAGGAGAAAGAGGATGATAAATATCTATATTATGATATGGCCTCTGTTTTCCATGCATCATATGAAACATATATGTGATGAAATATAAGTTTGATACAGATGTAGAACAGGTTGAGGATATAAAAGGTAACATAACAGTAGAGTATTATTAATACAAACAGCTTCTGCTAATCAAATCACATGCAGATGTAGACATCTCTTTAATCAGCATTTCTTTTATGGTCTTTTATTATTGATAGATCATCTTGGGAAGGGCATTAGTGCAAGGCTTAACATAGAAATAATACAGATCAATGGATTAGCCCTTCAGGAGAGGGACTAATTATTTTATTGAGAACATTCTAATTAGGCAGGTTTGAACTGATGACTAAAGAATTTCGCACTCTTGGAATTTTAGTGGAGTTATTGTTGAGTAAACATGGTAATGCATGAATGACTGAAAAAAATCATAGGAAAGACTTTGTTGACAGCCTGGCTTCTATGTGGCAGTTGTTGAGAGTATAAATTTTCTGACAGAAGACCTAGGAATTGCATCCACTATTCTGTTTGTGTGCTGCAGTTTATTAATATTACAATTGTAGAAAACAAGAAATTCTATATTAAAAAGAAGTATCTAAAATCAAATCTCATATTTGGTGAAGCATTTGGGTTATCTAATTTCACTCTTTTTAGAGAGAAATGATATTTGTAGAGTACCTTCAGAAGTGAGACGCCAACAAACTTTATTCACTGCTAGAGACAAAATTAAGCTGGAAGGGGAGGAAAAGTGAAAATGTAATGTAATTGAATCAAAACCAATTTGATTATGATTCAGTTTCTTATATTTTGCTCATTGACACCAGGGATCTAAGTAAATAATTGAAAAAGGTTTTTGTGAAATTTTAAATAACAAAAAACCCACTTCTTGACACCAGAAGGGTTGATAAATTTACTTGTATTCTTTTCCCCTCCAGGTGCTATGTATTTTATGGTTGGAGACACTACAAAGAGAGGGTCAATCTAGTAAATATCCTGAACTGTATGTGTCTGAATATTGGGCCTCATATTGCTTTTTCTATTTTGATTACTCCCTGCACTGCTCTCTGGCATTTTGCCCATCTGTTACATTACCTACGCAATCACAAAGGCATTCCAAGAATACATAGACAGTTTGAATTGCATATTCTAAAGTAACATTCTTTTAAGGCACCGTTTAGAATAGTAAGAAGCAGCGTGATAAGAAAATATGTAGAAAATAGTTTTCTGATCATAACATATTTTTAGGATATTAAAGGTTACTTTCTTTATTTTCCTGGGCTGCTTCAATATATTTTACATGCTGAACATATTTTCTCACTGAAAAATGTGTGATAGGATGTATTTAAATCCAACTAGCCAATGATGGTTAGGTTACTCACCTAAGATACATGACATCTGGTCCAAACCCATGGAATTTGCAGATCTTGTTATTCAGTGGATACTTTAGACACTAAGGGTCTCTCTTCACATACAGACGTATTTTGAAATAAATCATCCATCTACAGATATATATGGCACACATTTTTCCAGAATTTCCATCACTGAGATTTTCAAACGACAAAAATTTGATGGATTGAAACTAATTTAAAAACATAGTGTAGAGTTAGTGAGCAATACAGTAATACGTTGAACCCTTCCTATTCTTATAACCCTATGATCATAGAGTCATACAGCAGTTTGGGCTGACCTTCGAAGGTCATCTAGTCCAACCTCCCAGCAATGAGTAGGAACATCTTTGACTAGATCAGGTTGCTCAGAGCCCAGTACAGCCTGGCCCTGAATGTGTCCAGGGATGGGGTATCTACCACATCTTTCGGCAATCTGTTCCAGTATTTTATCAACCTCATTGTAAAAAAAATCTTTCTCTTATCTAGCCTGAATCTCCCCTCCTTTACTTTTAAACCATTACCTATTGTCCTATCACAACAGGCCCTGCTAAAAAGTCTGTCCCCATCTTTCTCATAGGCTACAATAAGGTGCCTCTGGAGCCTTCCCTTCTCCAGGCTGAACAACCCCAACTCTCTTAGCCTGTCCTCACAGGAGAGGTGTTCCTTCCTTCTAATCATCTTCATGGCATCCTCTGGACCCTCTCTAACAGGTCCATGTATTTCCTGTACTGAGGGTTCCAGAGCTAGACACAGTACTCCAGGTGGGGTCTCACCAGAGCAGAGGGACAGAATCACCTCTCTCAACCCGCTGTTCCCACTACTTTTGACACAGCCCAAGATTCAATTTGCCTTCTGGGCTGCAAGCACATGTTGCTGGCTCATGTCCAATCCTTCATCCACCAGTATGCTGAAGTCCTTCTTGGTGGGGCTGCTCTCAATCCCTTCACCCCCCAGCCTGTATTGGTAGCAGGGCTTGCGCCAACCCAGGTGCAGGACCTGGCAGTTGGCCTTGTTGAACCTCATGAAGTTCACATGAGTCCACTTATTGAGCTTGTCCAGATCCCTCTGGATGGCATCCCATCCCTCAGGCATGTCAGCTGCACCATGCAATTTGCTGAGGCTGCACTCGATCCCACTGTCTATATCAGTGATGAAGGTATTAAATAGTACTGGTCTCAGTACAGACCCCTGAAGGACACCACTTGTCACCAGTGTCCACCCAGACATTGAGCCATTTATGATCACCATCTGGATGTGATCATTCGGCCAATTGCTCATCCACTGAACAGTCCACCCATCAAATCCATATCTCTCCATTTCAGAAAGAAGGACGTTGTGGGGGACCATGTCAAAGACTTTATGGAATTCCAGATAGGTGATATCCATACCCGTTCCTTTGTCTACTTATGTAGTAACTCCACCATAGAAGGCCACTAGGTTGGTCAGGCTGTCTCAATTCACCACCGTGTCCTCTATGTGCCTTACCACAGCTTCCTAGGAGGATCTGTTTCATGATCTTCCCAGGCACAGAAGTGAGGCTGACAGGTCAGTAGTTCCTGGAATAGCTACAAAGAGGACAGAGGCTCAATCTTCACAAGAAACCACATAGAGAGAACAAGGGGCAATGAGCACAGGTTGCACTGGGACAGATTTCCTCTTTATATTAGAAAGGAAACTTTTACAATGAGAACAATCAATCACTGGAACAGCCTCCCCAGGGATGTGGTGAAGTTCCCATAACTAGAGGTTTCCAAAACATAACTGGACAGAGTGCTGGGTTATCTCATCTAGGCTTTCTTTTCCATGACATATTGGACCAGGTGATCTTTTGACCTGGGCCATTCTATGATAAAAATAATTTTATTACTTATTAGACTGAGGTTTCCTTCTGTTAATAAAGTCACATGTGAAGTCAGAAGAGCAGATTAAACTCCTGTTGAACTACAAGACAGTATGGATGATAATAGATTTTTTTTTTCCACCATATTACCCCTTTTCCTGATCTTGAGTTGAACAGGATGAATATGCTGGATTAATATCATAGCAATGTGCAGGAGGCTGGAAAAACAAAGCTTTCAGAACATGTTTCACTTTGAGTATTACCAGCAATTAAGACTAATTAACTAATTAACCTATTAACTATTTAACTTGCCTGATTTTTACCTGTAAAACTCACCTGGTTTTCATCCTAGCATGGTACTTCCCCATACTTCTTTTTTCATTCTGAATATCCATGCTTGCCCAGCTCTGAGATTTGTTTTTAACTTTGTGAAGTGCTATAAGAGTTAACTGCTTTCTAAGAAGCTCAAAGTAACCATATCTTCCTCTAAAAGGGCATTCTTCAGACTGTTCAGTTTAGTTTTGAGGCAAGAAAACCAATTGTAGAAAAAAAATCAGAAAAAAATATCAGGCCTATTCCATCACAAATATAAGAAGCCTGTTCAACATTGTCCCGGTTTTGAAAAGCAAGAAAATGCATGTTGTATTATATAAAACCTCTGAATGAAGTACAAGTAATTAAGATAAAGTAGATTGAGTTTATCAAGTAAAGATCTGGAGGAGCTTGTATTTACTGCCTTTAAGATTCATTATTAATTGTAATTATTAATATTTCAAATGCAAGCTTTGCATCCAGTATCCAATCACTATATTCAGATTTGGACACCTGCCAATTTCTTTGTTACTCTCAGGGTTCATGCTGAATAATGAAAGAGTTTAGCAATTCTTTAAGTGAAGCATGGTTCAAAGGTATATTTTATTTAGTCAGGGGTCATCCTTCTATTTTGTGTTACACTTCCTTTCCCCTATTCTTTCCAACAATGAGTGAATGGAGGAAAAAAGTCTGTATGAAGGTTGCTAGGCATAAATGTACTCCCTTAGACTCAAAGTGATAGACACAGTTGTGTTTGGAATTATTTTGTATTATCAGGGTCAGCAAAAATAGGTCTAAATAGGTTTTTCTACTCCTGTATTTTTTTTGGTTTTTTTGTTTGTTTGTTTGGTTGGTTGGTTGGGTTTTTGTTGTTGTTGTTTTTTTGTTTTGTTTTGTTTTGTTTTGTTTTGTTTTTCTGAGGGAGTAATATGGATATTACCTATCAGCTCTTCAGTAAAGAAGTGGTTATAGTGTTATACTATAATTAATTTATGGGATGGGGGAAGACCGGGATTGTAGATGAACTGAAAGGTAGGGGGAAATTTTATCATCAGAGACAGGACATAATAAGGGGATGCATAACATCCTGCTAAACCTTGGAAGGTTAACATGGAAACAGTATTTTATATAATTTCACGTACAAACTACAGTACTAAGAACAGGACATTGTTGATAAAACATATTGGTGGCATCATCCTTGTGAGATGAACAGAACTTCATAGAGGAAGTAATGAGTAACCTGAAAGTAAAAGACATGGAGTCAGATTCATAGAAACAAGGCAGCATACCTGGTAAATAAAATGTCTGGTATTACTTAAGATCTCATCAGGTAAAAAAAAAAAAAAAAAGAAAGAAAAGGGCTACATGGTACTTTTCAGTTTATAGATGCTGTTGAGCTGCCAGTATAGTACGGTGAGGAAGATTAAAACTAATTTGAAAGCATCATTGCAGGGAGGTTGGACTAGATGACCTTCGAAGGTCAGCCCAAACTGTTATATGACTCTATGATCATAGGGTTATAAGAACAAGAAGGGTTCAACATATTACTGTATTGCTCACTAACTCTACACTACATTTTTAAATGAGCTTCAATCCATCAAATTTTTGTCATTTGAAAATCTCAGTGATGGAAATTCTGGAAAAATGTGTGCCATATATACCTGTAGATGGATGTTTTATTTCAAAATACGTCTGTATGTGAAGAGAGGCCCTTAGTGTCTAAAGTATCCACTGAATAAAAAAGATCTGATGAAAGCATTTCAATCAGAAATTTTACTAATATTGCAAATATCACTGATAAGACTTCATTTTAGGCTCTAGTCGGGTCTAATAAATAAAGGTGAATTCAAAATAAAACAGCTATAGGGCATGACTAGTAAAATGATCAGAACAAAGTAGAAGCTGCTATAGAAGTGATAATTGGAAGAATTTTGCTTGTTTAGCCTGGTAAAATAATGGTTGATAAAATGAAGGGAAATATATTACTGCCCCTAAAGGTGACATAGCAGATAAACACCATGAAGCAGCTATTCAGGTTTCAGAAGAGCAATAATAATAGAGTAAATGAATATGAAGTACTCATGTATAAATATAGCTAAATTTAGCTTCTTAACTCTAAGAGCTGTGATTCCCTGGAATATCAGCCTTTATTAATTATTATAAGGGCAATATCCTAAATTATACTTCCTGAGATTAAAAATAATGAATAGTGATATAATTTATGTGGCAAAATATACAACAGCATGGTACTAGATTAATGAACAGAAGAACCTCTCATGATTTCCAGTAATCCTTGCCAAACTAGGTTTTCATACAATTCCAAGATAAGTCATATAATCAATATTTATCCATTTATTTACTCATTTTAGTCCTTGTTGGAATCAGGTTATTTCCACAAAATGGTAGAGTTCTTGCTAGAGCATTGATGGATTTTTAAATCAAATGGTAAAATTGTGAATTAATCTCATAAAAAATAATCAGTATTTCTTTTTTATTGGGGTGTAAAACTGAACATAGTAGCCCAGATTTAGTCTCATGAGTATCTAGTAGAGTGCAATAATAATTTCTCTCTGCTTGCTGGTGTGCCTGTATTTGTGCATGTACATGCATATTTGTATCTTAGACACATCAGGTAAGTAGAGATTGCTGTGATTGAAATGTTCAGATCAGGCCAGCTTAAAAAAAATTTTACTTGATTCAAGGTAACCTAATATTGAGTATTTTAGTTATAATTTCTGGTTGTCTTAGGCTTCTGCTTTGAGTGATTGTTGCTATAACAGTTCCCTTTTTACATTGAAGCTCAATGACAACTTCCCCAATCATCCAGGCTGCCTGTGATTACACCTGCACATTTTCTTGCTCAATGGAGCAGACTGTTTCTGTGTTATAAGGAGTTTGTTTTTGAAAAACAGTTGTTTCTCCTTTGCCCTTCAAAACAGCCACACACAGATCCTGCCTGCTACTTCCCTCAACAAGCTGAAGTTTGCTTTCCCGAAGTCCTTTAATCTGTTGCTCTCCTTCCTCGCATCTATCACCTTATAGTTCCAATGGGTGAGGCAGCCATTGGCTATAACAAAACCTTCAGCAATCCTTTCCTAACTTATGAATACCTGTCCAAAAGCTGCATGCCCATGTTAACACAGCACCAACCTAAGCCTCTAAGAAGGATTTACAAGCCTGGCCTCTCACCATGATAATAAATGGGCTTCTGGATGAAACCTAGCTTGGAGCAATCTCTTATATTCCCTTAGTATATGGGATGTTAAACAGACCCTAATGTTTAAACATCAGTTTGATGACAAGTTGAAGGAATATCATGCTGTATTTGTTTATCCAAGGCAAGTTTGAGTATACTAGGACTATGGTAACATTAAATATTTGCAGGGAAATTCTAAAGGTACTGGGCCAGTTCTAGGTCAATTTTTGCATCAGCATGTTTATATTGATTTAGATAACAAAATGTGCAAAACAGCCAGCAGAATCAGGACATTCACTTAGTACAGCTATCAAAATGATTATGCATCTCAGAGACATTTTATATACATAGACTTTTCTCAATATAGAGCAGAAGAAACAGGTTATATTTCTACAGTATGACCTGGGTTGACATCAAGGGCATTCTATTACAAACAGTTGAAGGAAAATTATAATTGTTCACAAAACAACCAGCAAAAATCCACAAACAAGCATAGAAGAAAATCCACAGAAGTTCCCTTAAGAAGGCAGGATTCTCATTGTAGGCAAAAATCCATTTCTCAATTGGCATATAGTATCACAAGCAGTATTTATCTAGAGACAGAATTCTATAGGTATAAAAATACTGGAAAATAAACCCCATAGGAGACACAGTATCTCATCACAAAACAGGAAGAATAAACACAAAGCTTTGTATGTCATTATTCTGTATCACTGAGGACAGCTAATAATTTAACAAGATGATACTAATACAACTGTCGTGTGATATTTCAGAGCTTAACATTGAAGAGAATTGTATATCTACATCTTAAGTGTATCTTAACATATATTCCTTTAATAGAAAGTCTTATCTCTGCATAGAACTTAATCAAGAGCTGTATACCAGTCAAGACCACTGAAGTCTGACGTTTAATCTCATGTAAAATATGCACCCAGATTCTCCTTTGCTTTTGAAGGAAATTCCCATTCACAAATGGAAATCCTGAAATATTTATTCCATTTATTCATAGTTTTCACTCAGCCAGTACCTCAGCTGAAGTAAAAAGATATGAAATCTTTCTGAATGTGCTCATATACTGCAAGAAGAATTAGTGGAAATCTTCATAAAATGCAAAATTAACAGACTCTGTACCTGAACAAGGACTGATTGAAGACAGAAGGGGGAAAAAAGTGTGTGTGTGTGGGGGGGGGAGGGCGCGGGAAGAGACAGAGAATAAATTGAGCAAATTTGGTGGTTTTGGTTTTTTTTTCATTGTGATTAAAATAGTTATAACTTGAATTATTAGCACAAATATTTTAACTACTGTGCAATTACCCTGGAGTTTTATGTATTTTGATCTACAAGTTTTCTCCAGACATTTAATAATTATCATGGAATGGTAAGTTTTTATTCAAGCAAGGCATCCATTGAGAACTGGTCTAATAAGCAGATATTTTGACCTCCATTTGTCTTATTTCTATCCAAATGAATGTGGCAAATAAAATTTAAATTCAACGTGGAAAAAATAAGGAATTTCGTAAGATAGCAAGAGTCATACAGATGGAAGAAGAACTTGGACCATCTTCATGCCCTTAAAGTATCAATCTGTCCGCAAGTATTTATTAGATAAATGTTATTTCAGGATTGTTTGCATTTCTAAAAGTAATACAAATATCCATATTAAAAAAAAATCTATGCATAATAAGCAGGAGAGGAATGAATCCAAGAGTAGAACAAAGTATTGCACTTTGTATTAATAGAGCAATTATTTATTACTTGTTAAAAAGCCATTAGTAAAACATTGTTATTTATGATAAGTAATAAGCAGCACACTGCTAAACAGTTCGCATTAGAAATGTTGGAAAGTAATTTGAATTAATCTATAAATGGGTACTTCAAATGTTTAGGATAGGTTTTTTTTTGGTTTTAGAGTGTTGACAGTTAAAATATTTTTATTAATCTGTTCTTTATGAAAATGAAAACATTTGAATTTACACTGCTTCTGTTCATAAATCATGTCTTAGTTGTCCTGTATCTGTCAATTAGTTATCCATGTTGTCTTAAAATCTTAAACTAGTGAGCACTATCTGTTATTATTGCACATCCATCTAGTCTCATCTGTAGGTCTCCAGTTAGTAATGCTGCAGAAGAGTTTTTCCTATTAGCAAATAAACCTTCAGAAGTGTATTGTGTTGATAAATCATTTATACTTATGGACCTTTTGAGAAGAGCAAAAACTTCCAAATTTTGATTTACATGTAAACACTCAACATTGAGCTTTGCCATATTTTACTTTGAGACTGAATTTTTTTTCCTTTTTTTTTTTCTTTTTTTCCTTACAGTATAGGAGCCTTATTGCCTATTTTTTTTTAGTATCTCCACATCCATATGCATTATAATGTACAGGTTAAGGAACATTATCATAGAAACAGATATCTAAGCTTTCTGAAGATTGAAGTGGGATATGGTACATTGATTTAAAATCAGTGCAGTTGGTTAAATTATAATTTGATTTCATCATTTCATTTCATTAACAGTAGATTTTAAATACACTGATTAGCCAAGAATAGGGCCTGCATGGAATTTTAAAAATAAAATATGAATTATGGAAAATCTTCTTAAGCTAACTATTGAGGTTTGCAAGCACCTAGTATGATGCCCCCTCGTTTCTTACTGCAGTAGTTGTGACTTGGATAATTATCTTAGTCCCAAAGTCATACCTAATCAAGAACAGGAACTTTTAACCAGTTAATTCCCGCATAAATTCTTTAAGTAGGAAGTGATTAGTGATGGTTTTGGTAGGTCTATAGTTGTTTGGCAGTTTAAATGTGTGTAGGATGTAGCAGATTTTTAGGTTTAATTTTATTTTCTGCCAAAAAGATTTGAGTCTGCATCTCCTACCTCCCATGAGAGGACCTTTACAAACAACCTATATGTACCTCTCTTGTTTTAGCTGTTCACTTGCAAAAAAGGAAGCCAAGAATAATTGGGCCCAGGAGAAGCACCACACTGTAGCTTGGTTTGTTAGGAGAGGTATAAAACTTCACTGTAAAAATCTCAGATGATTATCCTAAATTATAGGGTCTCAATTATGTGTTTGTATTAAATGGTTATTAGGTAAAATACAGAAAACTGGGAAGAGGACAAGAACTCTCAAAGAAGAGTCAAATGCACTACAAAACTCTCCTTCTACTAGCACAAAGTCCCAGGAATCTTGCAGTCCTGACTGTCCTGTAGCACAATTAAAACATGAGCGATGCAGAATAGCCTCATCTAGCATCCCTAATTTCACTGGGATCAAGATATACTCTGAAGAGTGAATGATAACACAAGCAATATAAGTGAGTTTAAGCTAACTTCCTTGATGTTTTCATGAAGGTAATTGGAAGCATTCACACAGTTAATTTGTATCAACTGAAAGGTAGTAATTACAACCAACTAGAAAAAGAGCCAGTGAGTGTTTTTAATCTATTTTGATGTAGCAGCTTACCATGAACTACACTGGTTCATCATCACACAGAGAGAAAACTCAAGGAGAGCTCTTGGAGACTAGCGAGCAACCTCGGCTGCTGGGCAGCAGTTAAAAGGGATACTTGGCCTTTTTCAGACTGTGCCAGTGCTGCCCTATTCTGCTCCCAAATGAAACTGAACAGGCCACCACAGCCCTTCCGTTTTTTGATTGCACAGGGTACAGTATAATAAATTAGAGTTCCTTTGTGGGAGCCACGTGATCCTAACTCCTTTCCCTGAAGTATTGCTTCTCTGCATTACAAGTCTGAGGATGCAGTTCAAACCAAGAATTCTCATATTTGGCCAGCATTTGCACTACCACAAAAATATTTGTGCTCTTTTAGCACTTAATTAAGATTTAAAAAATGCAAAACTGGAAAAACGTTGATTTAGTTGAAAGATAATGAACCATAACTATAACCAGAGAAAAAAATTGTTCTGTGAACATGACTTGTCTTGTTAAACTATGTAATCCAAAAGAAGCAGTAATTCCACGTCAGATATACAATTATAAAACAGATTTTCTAACACAATAATTTTTAATTAGGTCCAGAGATTTACTCCTAAAATTATCTAGTGGCTTTTCTGGATAAAATAATTTTAATAATAAATTTTATTAAAAATTATTAATGCCAGAAAAAAAACAAAAACAACAGTGATATGGGAAGAAGAGGTATTCTTAAAAAAACCCAAAAAACATAAAAAACCACACAACCAATCAAATAAACAAACATACAGTCAAACTAAATCAAACCAAACAAAGTCACCAAAAAGACCAGAACAACAAGAATTGGGAACAAATAAAAGAGTAAGTCCACCTTTATTGAAAGACCAAAAAAAAGACTAGTAGACTTCCCCAAAAGCTATACGTCCCAAAAAAAAAAAAAACCAAACCAAAACGAAAAACTGTGTGTTAAATACTTTTTTTTTTTTTTTTTTTTTTTCTGTGACATAAACTAACTTGGAAGTATCCTCTTCACTCTGCATTTTTGGAGGGTTGAGAAGAGAGCAAATTTTAAATTCTGCTCAAAATAATTATCTCATATTAAGCAGTTTTGTAAATGAGTAGATTAAATATGACAGGCATGTAAATTCCAAATTATCAACACTGATCCAGGTCTTTAAGCAATTTGGATTTGCAAATGATCATAAAATGATTTCAGTAGTATTTATATTATACCAAATTAATTGAACTACAAAGCAAAGATTAAGTTTTTGAAGTGAGAGCTTTAAAAGTTAGAAAATACATTATGCCTATACTTTTAAAACACATCTCTATCCTCATCCAATCTTTGTCTTCTGTTTTAATACTCCACAAAAATCCTTCTCTGTTTCTCTTGATTTCTTTGAACACTACCAAATTCTTGGAAAAGTATACCCCACTCTAAGATTTTGTTTCCTCAGCTGACACACTTTTTTTCCTTCAATCTCAGCCCAGCTTTTTTTGGCTGTTGATCTTCAGTTTCTCTGTCACTCAGGGCTGGTACCAAAGGTATCTTTCAAGTGATACACAGCGTGAAAACGTGAAAACATTGAGACTGTTTATTTAATGCTTAAATAAAATACTAGTAAGTCACAAATAGGGATACATAATAGAAAATGAAAGCCCATAATTTGTATTATCTTCTGACAAACTGCCTAAATTGCATCAGAATTTTTATGTACATCAAATCACTAAAAAAAAAAAAAAAAAAAAAAAGAAGGTAGTTGTGGACATCAGTCTTCAAAATTAGGGATACCTGATATCCCATTAAATCTCAAATCGAGTGTTTATACTACAATGTTTTTAAAACCACTCATAGTTCATAGTTTGCAACTTTTTCAGAAAATGATAAATATCACAATATTATTCTATTAGCATTTATTTTTTTCCTTTCATTTTCTCCCTCCCCAATTACAGTATTGTGTATAAGTAATAATGTCTGTGTTTTAGTCACAGACTTTAGTTCTCATTGTACGGTGGGTCAAACATGATGTTATATCCATTTTTTCATTACAAAGTGAGTTGTATCAGTATGCATACATCTCATAACCTTACAAATTGATTGAGATATTAAAGAATTAAAAAAGAGAAAGCTGTGCTGTCACTGAGCACGTATATTCCAGAGATGCTTATCTTACTACCAGCACACAAAGCAAATTCACTTCAACTAGTGAAACCTGACATAAAGCACAACACAGCTAAAAATACATGGCAATCATCTAAATCTATGATTATTTTAAGAAAATTATATAACACAGACAAGTGAGAGAAAAGCTTTGAACAATTATAGAGGTATTATTGTATTGAGTGGATCTGGAACATGGATGGTTTGTATTTTTCTGTGATTCTAACCTGTTTAGTTTGAAAGTATAATATAAAATTTCATTTTGATTTTCAATTTATTTAAAAAATAAGATACACTTGAGTAGACAAAGCATAGGAAAGTAAGCTAGGTTATAATTTGTGCAGTTTTGACATGATTAGTGAAGACTTCAGTTATAAAGATAATGCTGATTTCTTGAATCACCATTGAGGTGCATAGGTTCCATGAGACAGAAGATGGCAGAACTTGAAATTAATTACACTGAACAGCTATAAGCATACAAGTGGGAAAAGCAGTATTTTGAATTTATATTAACAAGGTACATCTGAACAAATCTAGCTTGTCTTTATTGGATCTGAGTTTCAGTGACATATCAAAATAAAACAATGGTTTTCATGTTAAGTGAGCAAATTTGACTGCAGGTCACATAGGTGCTGTAGCCAGAAAGCAAACAACACAGTTAAAAAACAAACAAACAACACTTTTCAGACTAGAGAGACAATTAATCAGCTTCCTTGTCAGCTGTATTAAATAGCATGTATTTATGCTTCATCTCACACTTAGAAGACAGTTTTCCTAAGAAGAAACTTATTTATAATGGATGTTGTATCATGACACAAAATGGATTCTTGAGGACACCACATATAGAACTCTTGATTCACAGAAATCTGTGCAAATGTTTTTGAGGACTTGGAAATATTTCTTTTTGCAGAGTTGTATATTCTCAAATAATGCTTTGTTCATTTTCAGAAGTTCATCTTATATTTTTACATCTAGGTAGCACGTACCTCAATCTTCTCTGTGCTAACTAGATGAAAATATTTACCAACTTTGAAAAGGTGACATTTCAAAACTTTTAGTCTAATGTCTATGGTTTGCTGTGAGCTAAATAAAAATAGTTACGTCAGTATGTTCACATTGTTATTTGTTTGCCATCATGCTCATAACAATGACATTTGCCTTCTGTTTATAAACCTTAAAATAATCAGAAATAAAAGTAAAATAATTCAATTAACTCTCATTGTCTTTTTTTTTTTTTTTTTTTTTTTCTTCATTGAGATACATAAACTGCCTTCTCTCTAAGTTCTAAAAGAGCAACATGATACAATTTGGAAAAAAAGATTCTTGGCTTCTGTTCTCCCTGTTGCTGGCTGCTGCAGAAAGGAGTGTTTTCAGCAGGCAAAAACTGTCAGAAATACATAAGCTATGCTGGCAAGCAAGTTCACACTTCGCCTTTACCAGCTGATGCATCAAGCTAATAGATGGCCAAAAATATGTTGCAACAAAATAAAAATGTATTGATCTTAAAAGAGGAAAAAGAACCCTCACACATGCCCTCCACCACACACACACACACAAGAAAGAGCTGCAAACTCAGAAGTAGAACTCAGAGAGAAGGGAATTAAAAAAGAAAAAATCAAGATCTTTAATATTCTTTTACCCATTTTTGCACTCTCCACTGTTGCTTGTTCCACTCTAGTCAAATACATCTTTCCTCAATTAATACTGAGCTCATTTGCTCCCCTGAAAGGACCTTCTTTTCTACAACACCTCAGGCATTAAGATTTTTTTTTTTTTTTTTTTTTCCCCCGGAATGCTATATGAAGCTGCATGGAGCTGCAGAAGATATTAATCACAGCTGTTTTTTATAGCCTGTGGAACTGAACGTTGTGTTTCTTCTTTTTATTTTATTTTTTTAGAAGCCAAGATCAAGTTGATCAAGTTTCGAAGATCAAGTTCAGCAGCAGTAGTATTTTATTAGACAATTAATTCAAGAAGTTCTAATGATTTTATAATTAGGGAAATGGTCTCTTTAATTCTATTTCTTGCTCTTATCAGAGATGTCAAAATCTAGAATTTAACAAAAAACCTAGTTCATTGACCTTTATGGTACCTGAACTTTTCCAATTTATTAAAAAGAATTTTATCTGAATTTTTAGGCAGTTTTAAGATTTGACTGATTATTTTTGTTGAACAAATATTTGAGATACTTAGCTATAATTTTTTTTAAAAAACTTTAACAAAAGCAGTATATACCCAACAGGTATGAAGATCAAACTTTCAAAATCATTTAAATGCTGCTGTCAAGCAATTCTGAAAGTTCTTCAGCTCACCTATTTTATAATCCAAAGACAGACTATTAATACGCTATTATGCATGTCTGCCAAGAAATGCTAATGGTCTCCAAAGTCCATTAACAAGTAACATTGTCCATAGAAAGTCCATAACAAGTGTGCTTGATATTCAGCACTTGGGTTAACTAACCAGGTCAAAATTCTTAGGAGGATGAATTTTCATCAGGTAAACTGAGTCCGTACTCCCAAATGTTCTGAGTTGAATGGTAAAAAGATCTCAAAGGCTCTGTTCTGATTGTATTTCTAATAGAAGAGGACACTAAGGAAAAAAAAAAAAAATTAGTCTCAAATCTAATGAATCAGACTTTGCACAGATCAGGATGAAATTCTAGAAAAAGTGAATAGAATGAATTCCATTTCAGAAGTTGCCGACTTGTGGTGTTCATTGTTAACACTTCATGTAAAAGACTAAGATAAACATATGTGGATTTCAATTATTAACTGATGCTGTGCATGTGTAATCAATTGGTTTATTGTTTTTTTCACTTTAAAAAGACTGTCTTTAGCACCAAGGAAAATAGTAAAATGGTAATAAGAAACATGACTAGAACATTTTAAAGAAGGAGGAAATGACTTTTTTTTTTTTTTTGGCTTTCCTCCCAAAACCTAGTATTCTAAACTCAAAGGTCAAAGACCTGAAAGGACAAAGAGGATTCCCCCTCACCTTCCTCCACAGTGAACAAATATATTAAATTTTTTTTTTCTTCTTCTTTGCCTAAGGTTACAAATAACCTTCAGGGGAGAAGTCATATGCAGTGATAGTTTTATACATAAGCTCTTAGTAGTGAGAGTGTAACTAAACCTATGAACTTCAAAAATACAAACATAAGACATAGCTATCTTGCACCTTCAGTCATTTATACTTAAAGGAAAGTCCATCACCAAGAAGTAGAAGGTCAAAACATCCAAAAGATCCAAAACAAACAGATGACCATTCTAAGGCAAGAGATTTCATACTCATATATATAGTACAATTTGATCAATGTTGCTTGTTCTTTGAGGTTGTTCAGAGATTTTAGTCTTTTAGATGTCACTTAATTCAGAACTGACTTGTTTTTACTGTCCGATGGTGGTTGTGTGGCTTTTGAGAAACAGAGACATTAGTTTCCTTTATTTACATTTTTTTTTTCTGTGATTCCTGTAAGAATACTTTCTGAAACCCTGATAAAGAAAAATGGATTTATCTTACTCCTTTGGTGCAGAAAAGTTGTATTACTGCTAGTTTACACAGAGGGAAGTCAAGAAAAGAGAATATGTGAAGACTCCTCACCCATTTATGTCAGTTGCTTTTGCAAGTGAAACGAGAAAAATAATTTTCACTAACCCAGCTGACTTTGTGCTAGAGCATTTTGTTTGGAGTACTTTCATACTTCTTTTTCTATTTTCTCTGTCATGATAGTTTTTTCCATCTGATATAAGAACAAAAGCAGCTGGATGCTTTAATGCATTCTACAGCTGCTGGGTTTTTGTCCATGCCACAAAACTAGTAATCTATGGACAATATTTCAGAAGTAGAACATAAGATGCTACTTTTAGACAATAAGAAGTGGAAAAATGCAAAATTTTCCTCTAGACTTCAAGTTCTCAGCGTAAATGTTTATTTAAAAGTTCACTTTGCAACAAAGAGGAATAGCTGATATGGCTGCTTGTCCTGGAAGTATATTTAGATTGTCTTGCAAGAAAACTTGCTGCTTTACAATAGCTACTGAAAACTTTCACTAGGATAGAAAAGATCACATGTGGAAATAATACAATAAGAACTACTATAAGGTATTTTACTTCAGACTTGTTTCCAATGCTGTATAAGACACATAAATAGACTTTGGTTTTAACATAACTGAACAGTTTCATACTTTCATTTGTTTACAGCTAATTCTTTGAGTAGTTCCCATGCTAAGTACATCCTTTGCATTCAGTATGCCTTAGGAAAAAAGATCTTGGCTGCATATCAAGTGTCTGTTTAGCTCTTTGGAAGAGCTTATTTAGCGTATTTTCCTGCATAGTACATGGAGCTGCCAACCTCACAACATCCAATTTCCAATGAAAACTTTTTTAAAAATTGAATTTCTCATGTGACATTGTACATCAAGCAGATCTTCAGCAAAGATATTGAAATTAAGTGGTAAACAGCATCCAACGTGAAAAGAACATCTTGTTTTTGTCAGCAACCAGAATGTGAAAAGTTTTTGTCTTATTATTTTTTGGGAAAAATTAATGAATACTGAAATAAAATTAAGCTTCAAGCTTTAACTGCTGTCAAAGTATTTTCATTTTAATCATTCTTCTGAAAACACAGCAGATCTAGTCATCATAAAGTAGTCCATTCTTATGTGTGACCACAAATGTTTGGCTAAACCAATTTTTCATTAGCTCGTTCTGTTTGAACAGTTTAAGAGAGAGTCATCAGCAGTTTGTTACTGCCCATTGTGCCTTTGCAAATTCTGCACTGCTATGGAGATATAATAAATATGCTATGACTGTGGAAGACAGACACACTTAAATCACCAGCCACACCAGAGGAGAATAAGGTTTCTTCTAGAGAGTCATTACAATGATTTGGGGATTTTTGAAACACTGCTTTTCTTCAGAGAAAAAAATAGAAAAATAATTAAAGAAATTACAATCACCTACAAACTTAATAGGAAAATCAGCATCTCTAACACTGAAAAATGTAATTTCCATCTTCTGAGTTATGAAATGTATCTCCAAAATAGTTAATGATGTTGATAATATATTTATATTTTAAGAAAAAAAAATCTTTCAAAGTGTAAAAGGATGTTAAATATTTGAAAGTTAGTTGTATAAGCACTAGCTCTTTGCATTGGCTACCTTTATGATTAGTGACATGAAACAGGTAGTTCCAGAGAATAGCTCATTCCAACTATATTAAGATCATTAGCTATCTTTCCACTGACAATGGAAGAAGTAGAAACAATTAGCTTGTTTTTGGACAACACATTTTTAAATATCCAAATATTCAATATATTAATTATACTCTATCATACTTGTGAAGAGTAAAATCAAATTTGTTCCCTGAAATTGCAAAATTGGCTAGTACATAAAGTAACAAATATAATTTTATGACTGAATTTCACCAATTTGCCCAAAGGCCTATGATAACTCTGCAGTGGTACAGTTAAAAACAGTAAATAATGATCCGAAGGAGACAACTACCAAATAGGCACACAAGAAGATAGTAATGTGATATCCTAGGAAGAGTATTTAAAATCCTCAAACATATTTTATGAAAATAATGGATGTATAGTACATACATATAGGTCCCAATAAATGTTAAAGGTGAACTAAAAGAAATACAATTGCGTTTTTCATATATACTGTTAGCTTCTAAACTTATGGTAAGTGCTCAGAATTTGGACCAATGCATGTAAAGAGTTCAAAATAGACTTCAATTCAATGTTAACCGATAGTCAAAAGGCATGCACATTATTAGCTTGGAAATTCAGCTAGGACAAAACCCACATAAATAGAAGCTTGCTAGCATGCAGCTGGAATGTCCTTGGGTTTCATTTTTACACTTTCACACTCATATTTACAGTTTTCCATATTCAATATGGATCTATATTTCATGTGTTCAGCCAACATTTGTATGAGCTAAAGGTCCTTGTTGGAGCTGGTATTATTTCTATTAGTCACCACTAAAGAATTGCAGCAAAGAAAGGGTCCTTTTTGCAAAATAATCAACCTGAGACTAGTCATTGACTAAGACAGAGGATCTGGGATGCTTTATTATCCCTAAAGCCCATCAAAAGTAGAGGCCTATTACTTATACCCCAAGAGTAGTGCTATGTGGCCAAGGTGCAAATGTGCAAATAAACTGTTATTTCTGATCCACGTTCTCAAAATAAGTCTTAATGAAAATAACGTATCTTTTTCTAATAATCTCTCCCTCCTAAATTTCATTTAAATTATACATATTTGCTTTTAGACTAGCCAGTGTATACTTTTTATTCTCATTACATTAAATTTAGATACATTTTATCTTGAGACTTTTTCAGAACAAAAATAAAATTAGTTCAAAAATCTACCTACATTTTGTAATCTAAAAAATCTGCCTGAATTTGACCGGTATTCAGAAATAATTTAATCACTACTCACTTCCAGTTCCTTCAATGAATGTTTTGACTGTTAGTCAAAAAGATATTTTGCCCAGAAATAAAACACAATGAATCCACCATCAATAACTGTAAGAATAGAACATTTTTATTTCTGTTTTAGTTCTCAGTATGATAATTCAGGAAATAAGAATGCTGTACAAATGGGGTTTTTGTGTCTTAGATTGGGACAATAGTGACCTCCTCCACTGTGCACCCACTCTATTTCACATTGTTATTGATTTATGTCATTCATATCTTTTGAAAGTGGAAGAAATAGAAGAAATGAGATATGAAACCACAGCATAAAGCACCAGAGCTGTAAAAAGGTGATGCACCTGTGCCATACATTGACACAGTAAGAGAGACATTTTGTTTTCAGTGTATCTAGTAATTAGTGTCTTAGAATAATTTCGGAAGGATTAAGTTAAGGAAAGAAACAGACATACACCGTATGAGACAGTAGAAGACCACACATGAGGTGATATAGGTTTACTTTTAAATACCTGAAAGAAAAAAACCCCCCAGCTTGGAGCTGTTAGACAATTTGCAGCCTCAGAGAACAGTAAAAAAACTGAAAACAAAACACTGCTTTGGGCACAGGCAATGGGGAATAAATGTATATCCACATTCCTATTTTTAAGCTATATTGTGCTTTCTTAGCATGTGTATTACATAGAGGAAAAAAAAAATACTCTTTAAATGTTTGGATAATTAGACTGCAAAAATGCTTGTTGACCCCTTCTGAGCATGCATTAAAGATCCCTGTTACATTTCTGATTGGGATATAACATAAATTCTGACTGTCAAAGTGGAAAAGGAGACGATAATAAAATTATCTTCTCAGCATTTCCACACTTACCAGTATACAAGAAAGATAGAAGCCGTAAGATTAAGGAGGTGAATATTTGACATGGCAAATGATACAAAGAAAGTGTTTTGATTCTGTGTCTAAACCAGTTAAAGCTTCCTCTGCAATTTAGAAGGTATATATTGTTTCAAGAAAGAAGCAGGCTAGCAGTCTACAAAGCTTTACTACTAAAGAGAGCTAAAAGGTGGCAAAAGGGGAAGAGCTTATAGTAGTCATGTTTGGGGCAAGAATTAAGATGTTACCAACAAAATTAATCAATGCATCAGAAGTATGGAGAAAATAAGTAAATTAGCTGTCCACTTACACACCTAAATACAATAAAAAGAAGCTTTGGAATACCTTATTTATAAGAATACATTAATTCCCTTTTATATTATTGAAGGGAACTTTTCTTTCTTAAACAGCATGTCTTTTTCAGAGTTACAAGTTGCTTCTACAATATAAGCTTCATTAATTGGAAATTATTAAAGCCAATTTGAAGTAAATCCCTCCCAAACAGTTTCATTGTGCTTGTCAGGTCCTTATAATCAATTATTTCATTCTCACAAATCTGCTCCTAACTGGTCATGCTGCCTGCTAACCAGATTTTTAAATGTAAGGGGTGGGTTATTGTCAGAAATGGGTTAAGAGATTCTCCGGCTTCCATCACTATTGTTATGTTAGCTCCAAGTGTCAAGTTCAGCTGAAGAAGTCAAAAGAGTAGGTTTCTGGGATGATGCCTTAGAAATACAAGATAACACTTCTTGTTTATTGAGAGGATTAGTAAGGGTCATATCCTAAATTAGAGGATATTAGATTCCAAAGCCTTTCTGCAGAATATCTTAGAAAGACAACAAAGTAGACCACTGTGATACATCTATAGTTAAACTAAGGTAACAAAAAATAAAAAATTAATGTCATTATCAAAAAATCTATCGTGGTAAAATTTACCATGAGAAACAATCATTCTGAAAAGAACTCATGGATAATGATGAATGAAATCTCAGTGCTGTGCTGTGCACAAAATAAAATTAAAAAAAAAAAAAAAAGTTATCCTTGGATGAGCAAAAAGGAGAATGCTGAGTAAAATTAAAGAGAACATATAACCTCTCATTTGACATTTGTTGACTACTACTGTAACAATGGTGTCCATAAATCAGAGAAAATGTTCATAATATGAAGAGAACCTTATAATAAAAGTAGCTCAAAGAGCTACTGTAGCAACCTAGAAAGAATGTAAACTTGGAAATTAAAAGTAAGAAAGGGCTTTACATTATGATAGCCATCAACCAGAAGTTTTCCTTTGTTCTCTAGTTGTTATCACTGAATGTTGGTTAGTACAGACTAGAACCCAATGCACACTGTTTAAAAATGAGTAAATTAACTATTAGAAAAATTAGCTGCTGCTATAATGGATTCTCTGTAACTTTGCATTTTTTATTCAATATTGTTTTCTAAAACAAATAGCAGTTCAAACAGGAATCAATTCAGATTCATCAAAATGCCAGGAAGCCCACCAAAAATAAAGTGGACTCCTTTGCATAGGCTGCATCTCCATTAAAGGATGTAAAACATCAGACAATTTCTAAAGTAATGATATTTTTATTTACATCGCAGCTAAAGCTCCTTCTAATTTCTTGTTTTCCTTAGATGCCCAGATTCTCACTAACAGTAAGCAGTAATCTCCTTAATAATGCTAACAGGACACTTGAATTGATCCTGACTTGAATTCTGTTGCACATTTAGGAGTGAGTGATGCATATAACAGTTCACCTGAACAGGTGCAGGCCTGTGCTGGGCTGTGCCATGCATGCAATGTGGCTTTCAGAACTGTATTGTGGTGCACAAGTTCTTTGGCTGCAGAATAACCACAGCCAACTTATAACAGAGCCTGAAGACAGATCCCACTTCATACCAATGATTACACCACCTGTGTGGCCTTACCTTTATTTAAAAGGGAAGCAAGAAGTTCTCATGAGAACATCCCTTAGAAACAGATTTGTTTTCTTGTAGGGAAATTATATAATAATATAGTATAGTGTAATATAAAATAGCTCGAGTGACCACAACTGAGAGCTTCTTTCCATGGACAGCATCTGCACTGTGCATCACACCATGGCAAAATCCATCCAGGCTTTGTCTGATGCTGCACAAATGTGGAGTGCCAAGCATCTGAAGGGATGTAAGATTTACTCACTACCTATATTCCTCTTCTTATTCTATTTGATTAAAGGACTTATTCTGTTAAGCCGCTGTCAGGCCTTTCTTATTGAGATCTGGAGAGAATCCTGAACTGTCTCTCATCTCTTGTCAAAGCACTTTCCCCTCCCTTCCCCAGTACAGAAAATACTAGTTAAATGGGAAGTGTGGGTTATAGCCCTCTGCTCAAAGTGAGAATTATCAAAAAGGCAATCTAATGGGTGAGGGAAATTAATTAAAGTAATAGTTACATTTCTTATTTTTCACTTAAGTCTTGTGCTGTTGAACAAGTAGACAGGGCATAGTGAGCAGCTGACTCTGAGATGGGTCAGGGAATTCTTTCATTTTACATTATTAAAATGTTCTATTAAAAAAAAAATGTATACTGCTCCATTATGTAAATCAGCATCCCCTAAAGCAGTGAGGGTAGCTAAACTCTAGAGGAACTACATTAACAGCAATTCTTTGAGGCACCTCTTAGACTTGGATTACCTCCAGGCTTCATTCAGTAGGATGATAATGTCATACTAGAAACAAACTTCATTATCTTCTGTGCATTCTCATATCTGATGTTGGGTGGTTTGTGGGAGCAGTGTCAAGGGATTATTCACCTGAAACAGGAAGTGTATGCTCTAGAACACTAAAGGGCCCTTTACTGTCTTTCAGAAATTTATTTTTCCTGAAAAATTTAGACTGCAGATTTAAAACATCAGGAGCTAGTAGAAGAAATTCTTAAAATTGCACATACAAAAGTAGAACTGTGATTGTTTAATGGAACATGCATTAGCTCCAGTATGCTTGTAAGATTGGCTCTATTATTATTAGGTTTCTGAGCTAAAGCTGAAGAAAGCTAGAAAAACTATAATTTAACAATTTATCTGGTGAATTTTGAATCCTATATCAAGAAAGCAAATGAACAAACACCCCCCCACACACACCCAGCTCTCTAGCTTTCAAAATTGTCTAGAGCACATGTCTAACTATTTTTTTACACAAAAGAGCAGGCGTTTGTTTTGCCATATTGTACTACATCCTTGCCTCCAAATCACATTTAATTGTAGAAATAGTAAGTTACAATACATGTCATGTTTTTTCTTTTTTGATACCAAATAGAACTAGTTCCAATCATATAATTAGATTTCATCTACTTCATGATCAGCCACTTCTTAGTTTTTCTTGAATTATGCTTTCATTCATTAATAAGTTGTTTTATTTTTTTTTTATTTCTATGTCAAATCCTTATAAAATTTCTTTTAATAGAACACAGGGGAAAATATTTTGTTCTTTACATTTATTTATTTTAGAAAAACCATATATCTGTAACTAATTTCTATTAAAAATGTGTTAAAGAAGTTTAAGTCCTTGTTATTTGTACAATCTCTGAAAATTAAAAAAGTCAGCTGTTTTCTAGTGTCCTGTCCCAACAGATGGGATGAGGGATGAGTTAACTCTGAACATGACACGTGCCCTGACTCAACAGATGAGATCAGGTGTGAGTTAACTCCAGGTAATTTGGCACGGCAATGCAAAGTGAATGACAGACAATCACTCTGAGGGTCCAATTATGAATTTACTAAAAGCACGTGGTAGAATACAAATTATAACGATTAGTGACTTGGCAAAAGTATGTTATAGTACCACAAAAATTATCAATACATTGACAGCAAAAACCCTTCTAAAAGCAGTGGATTGGCAACAATTAGTAACTGTAATGAAAACTTAACAAGACTTTAGCAGCAGAAGTTACAATATTACTTTTGTATGTTTAAGAAAAAGAAAGAGAGAGGGAGAAGAGGAAAAATAAGATATCAGAAAGAGAAAGGCAGAGAGAGAGAGACAGAGAGGGAGAGTAAGATATCACCACTCCACAGGTACATCGGTCCCACAATGACCTCTGGAGAGGGGGACGTGTTGAAGATTTACACGCCGCCAACCTGTATCATATGTGAGGTTGTTTTATAACCCAGTTCATTTACATGCGAGATAGGAGGAGGTGGTTTGTCTCCTCCCTCTGCTCGCTCTTCATGCTAATTAGGAAGACTCTTCTAGAAATGGGTCTGGGGTTCTCAAACTAGCGGAAAGTTCATGGTATTGACCAGAATTGAGTTGTCTTGCCCATCAGGGGTAGCTGTTGGTTCGTGGTTTCTTCTGGTAGTTGGTTGTCGGACAGATGGTTCATCTCTATCATTCCAATTAGGCCATGAGACCTTTTACAGCAACACTGTTAATTGTCCTTATCTTCCAAGGTGTCTGCCTCCATGGCCATAAACCTTTGGGAAAGATAAGATGAGGTGTCATCTATCTCTTCCTCCAAAAGTAACAAAAAACAGACGTTTAAGGCATAACAAGGTCTTTGTTCTGCTAAGCTTGTGGGGAGTGCTTCAAGGTTGCCACATCTAGGTATTAGTGCAACTGAAAAAGCACAGTATCTTTTCCTCTATTAAGCAGAACATTTGCAAAGTAGTTAAACTTTCACTATCAGAGTAGATATTTATTGCATTCTTATGCAAGGTGTCATGTACGTTTGAGTTTCGTATGTCAGTGTTACAGAATTATATATATGTCTAATTTTATCTATATCTAATACTTCTATTGAATGGTTTAGATAACTTCAAAGATGTTAAAGTATCTTTTAAAATCCAATGGTCAGCAATGTAAAGATAATTCTTGATTTGCATGTAACTTTTTTTTTAATTTGACTCTTGGAAAAGACACAAAGTATATAAGTTTAGGCCATCACTTTCAGGTAGTTAGTATATATTCAGGAATGAAAATGTCTCGAAATGTACCACCTATATGGAAGATAGCAGCTACTGATTCCAGTACAGAAGGAGGAGTGAAAACTGCATTAAGAAACCAAAAATCAAAGCCCCAAATTCTTAGGTCATGGTTCAATACCTCTACAATATAACCATTCAGTGTGGCTCTGGGTTAATATTCACTGTATTTCATTAACAAAATACTGCATTTAACAAAAGCTGCTGATACACTTTTAAAAATATAATTTGTAGTTAAACAAATATGCTGATTGTTTCAGGATTCTGCCGCTGTAAGTTGACAGAATCACAGAATGTTAGGGATTGGAAGGGACCTCGAAAGATCATCTAGTCCAATTACCCCTGCCGGAGTAGGAACACCTAGATGAGGCTACACAGGAATGTGTTCAGGCGAGTTTTGAATGTCTCCAGAGTAGGAGACTCCACAGCTCCCCTGGGCAACCTGTTCCAGTGTTCTGTTACCCTCACGGAGAAGAAGGTCTTCTCAAATTTAAGTGGAACCTCTTATGTTCCAGTTTGAGCCCATTACCTCTTGTCCTACCATTGGTTGTCACTGAGAAGAGCCTGGCTTCATCCTCATGACATTCCCCCTTTATATATTTGTAAACATTAATGAGGTCACCCCTCAGTCTCCTCTTCTCCAAACTAGAGAGATCCAGCTCCCTCAGCCTTTCCTTGTAAGAGAGATGCTCCACTCCCTTAATCATCTTTGTTGCTCTGCAGTGGACTCTCTTCAGCAGTTCCCTGTCCTTCTTGAACTGAGGGGCCCAGAACTGGACACAATATTCCAGGTGTGGTCTCACCAGGGCAGAGTAGAGGGGAAGGAGGACCTCCCTGGACCTACTAACCATCCCCCTTCTAATGCACCCCAGGATGCCATTGGCCTTCCTGGTCACAAGGGCACAGTGCTGGCTCATGGTGATCCTGCTGTCCACCAGGACCCTCAGGTCCCTTTCCACTACCAAATCTCACCTAATATATTATTTTAGCATCATACACCAGGTGGTAATGCATTAAAAATATACATAACTCTTACATGTACATACGTATATGTGGGAATGGCAGGATGTGCAGTTCCAGCTAAAGGGCCTTGAACAAGTTATACAGAAGTATATTTTTTATGAGTGTAAGGAGTGATAGACCAGGACAGTGAGAATGATCTCTCGGGCCGGAAAACTGCCCCTGTATATATGATATGTGACTGTTGTGCCTGGGCATGTGAATGAGTGGGTTGGAACGCCACCCACAAGATATGCATGAGAATGTGACTGAAAAGAGTCACAACATGAGTGTGGTGTGTTTGGGATAACATTTTTGAAAAAATATCCTGTCTAATCTCTTGGTCCAGCCCTGCATCTGTAAACCTATAAATTGAGAACTGTTGATAAAAGCCTGGCTTGCTCTGCCTGACTCTGTTCTTGCTGCTAACAAGAACTCTGTGCCTGTGTGTCTCTGTCTGTGTCTGTATGAATCATTCCTCATCACCGCACGTATATATGTATGTAGATGTGTGCATGTATATAGATACACACATGTACACACAAACACACACATGTTGTAGTTCTCCAATTGGACAGCAGATGGTAATGCATACTGGAGCAGATACAAAGCATTACAAGCCTTCTATGATCAGAATCATTGCAATGGATGTGAGAAATCTGAATAAGAACATACCATCACCTTTGGTCTGTAGCATATTACTCAGTTTCATAATCACAGAGGCCCGCCCAGCTTTACTTTGCAGTTCTGCTCAAAGACAGAGTCATGAGAAAAAAAAGAATGTTTAAAGAAGCACGCAGAGGTCCAGTGAGATTAGAAGACTGGGTGGTAAAAGGTAGAGGAGAATGTTACGACTCCTGAGGAAAAAACAAAAAAAAAATACATAGAATGCATCGATATATATTTACTTATTTAATGGAAATTCAGCTAATTAATTGGATTGCATGAAGATCAGCACACCACACATGAGTTTTTCTTTATTAATTTCACTCTTTCTTCTGTCATCTCTAAAACTTCAATTTTCCAAGAGGTTATCTGCAATTACATGCTGAATTTGTCAATTAGCATACTTTCTAGGAACAATATCAATAATTCACATATGCCACAGTAAAAAAAAAAAAAACAACCAAAAAACACACAATTTCAGAGATCTCTGTTCAGTATTTAAGACATTCCTATCTCGTAGGTGGGTACTACAGAAGTTATTTCATTTGACACAACCAGGGCAGGTGGTCTAACAGTGCATTCTAATAGCTAAGCCAAAGTTCGATGTGTTTTTAAAGGTGCTACTGAAAACAGAACAACACTAAATAGCCCAAAGAATATTAACTGACAATTTACTAGATATTTTAACATAAGATATTATGAAAAAGAATTCCATGAATGCATAAGTTTAAGGTTTTAAGGTTTTGTTATCGTGTTTTTTAAAAATTCTAAAAATAAAATAATTTTTTAAAACTCCAGACAAACCAACATCTTCCCAGTAATCAAACTACAATTTTTCTGTTTGTACAGCAGATACGAGAACAGACTAATTTTCTGAGGACTGTGAAGGAAATCATTACAGGGTTTGAAGAAGTGAGAGAGTCCCCATAAAAAGTACCATTTAAAACCAGCTATTTTGCAGAGGTTTTGTAGATTTTCACTTTATCTGTTAGTTTGAGCAATGGGCTTTGAAAAGTCACGACTATCACATGGAATGTGATTTAATTTTATAAAACTACAACTAGTAAGTGTTATTTCGTGTTGCCCTTTCTTATTTCTTGAATTTTGGTTTGTGATGCCACACAAAGTCTGCATTATTAACCTAGAGGGAATTATAGGACATAACTACTGTTCAGAGACAGAAAATGGAAACCCTGTAAAACCTGATGGTTAAAAGTTACAGATTGCATTGACACTCCTGATACAGACCAAAAAGTATTAAGCAATTGCATGTAGTCTTGTTATTTAACTTCTGCTAAAGCTACTGAGCTTTTAGCAATGTTTTCCTATCATACATATCTATATTCCACATACAGGTGCAACCATGTACTATTGGTCCATCCAATCTTTATTTATCCTCTAAGTTTTAAGACTATTTATTTAAAACAAATAACACAAAACCAACAACAACAACTACACAGCACCTCCATCCCCACCCCCAAAAAAATAAACAAAAAAAAAAAAATCCAAACACAAACAAACAGAAAACCCCACTACTCATAGTTTTAAATTGATACGCATGTAATTGTTTCTTAAAAAAGAAACATATAGCTCTGGTTCACTAGAGGAACCTGTGCTGAGTAATCAGAAGGCTGTATTTGCAGTGTAAAATGAAGGGAAAAGATTTGTGTGTGCAATGACACATTTAAAGCAGAGGTTGAACTTTGATCCATTTGACAGTGAGATTCAGTATGTTCATTGCTTAATAGTACCTGACTTCACTTTCCTCCTGCCTCAAGAGAGAGAGAAAATACAAAGGGGCAGGAATGGGAGATGAAATCAGGAAAATATATCAAAATGATTATTTTTACTTCTTTATTTTATATTCTTCTCCAGTTATCAGCACATGTTCTTCCTTCTTCAGGATCTTGGTAAAAATGGGGGTATTTTTCCAAAATGAAAACGAAGGTGACAGTCAGAGGACAACGGCTCTGCCCACTGGTCTATTTGTGTGAGTGGCCTGTGTTATCTTGTTCATGTTGAACTAAAGCATATTAGAGTAATAATGAATGACAACCTGCTTTTTCCACAGATCTGTCCTATAATAAGAATATTTTACTTCTCAGAACTCAAGCTTCCTAAATTGCAGACTTCTGTTGTGATAGGTGAGCAAATACTAAATCTTCTGAGACACAGACTCACAAACTCTCAACATCTAAATCTCTCCAAAATACCTAAGGCTGGGGCAGATATTTTGCACATGGCTAAGCACTCCGCTGCTGGACAATTCCACAGTGAATTGGTTTTGACTATGTAACCTGAAGTAAATCATTGAACTGTTTAGATTTACAACATTGGGTCAGCCACTTAGACTGCTCATACAGGCAACTTTGATTCTTTTTTCTGTCTTCACCTGTACCTTCCTAGCTGCTCAGAGGCACAGTCCAAAGAATTGACCTCAATTCTTGTGCAGATTAAAAAACAAACAAAAAAAAAACCCACAAATGAACACTAACTTAAGCCAAACTTATAAAGCAGAAAACTATTCACAATAGTTATAAAGTGAAAAGCTCACTAAAGATGACCAATTGTCATGTTGTAATTTTTGAGGATGGCAAGATTTTGAAAGACAGGGCAAAGTTCTTTAATTTCAGGCTTGTGATATAAAGCAAAAATCATAGATCTGAATGTGGTGTTCATTTACATGCAAATCTCGTTGCTAAATTATTCTTTGCTGAGGATCATTAGGGAGTTTTATGTCCATAGAGAAAGTAAGAGTTTTGCAGCAAAAATAATTACAGTTTGACATAGACATTGTTTTGGTCTGCTAGTTTCCAGACCACATTTTGTACCTTAAAATAAATAGCAGGTACAACAGGCTTTCAGTGAAATAGGAAAGGCCATTCCTTCAGGTAATGCGTTTCTGATGATCCATGAAAAAGGTTTGTAATGAGCTGGTGATTCACATTGATTATCATTAAAAATCAGTGCGAACACACAAACAGTGTTGTAATGTTTTAATTGTTAAGTGACACCCACAGCTGTGATGCTGATCAGAAGCAGAACATGTGTCTCCCTGAAAGTGAGGTATGAATTTCAGAAACTACACATCTCTGTTATTTTCTGTTCAGAAGCAGTAGCAGGTACATGAAGATTTGGGAAATAATAAGCTTTTTTCTTTCTCATTTTAGAATTATGTTTCAGAAATATGTTGAAATCACTACCTTGTATTCAGCACACTGAAATGTCAGGTTACTAACTCACCAGTAGGCAGCAGTATTTCTGATTACATTATATTAGGATGCTGATAACTGATTGTGTTTTCATCTTCCATCACTCAGCCGTAGGTCTTCATAAAAATAATAATCCACATCTCTCTCTGTCACACTGTCCGCTGACTGTATCGATTGCTGGCTTTCTAAATACTGAGACCTGCTGTTTTCAGGAGACTTGGTGGTAAAACTGATGAAAAATAGTTTTTGGGAGATCAGGCCCCCTTTTTATAACTTAAACAACTTAATCAGCCTGTGATTAGAGAACAGTATCATCACTTGCATTTCCCTGCTACTGCTCTGAAACCAGCAGTTTGTTGTGTCAGTAATACAGTGGAGGGCTGTGATAGTTTTCTGCTGCATTCAGCAGTTACTCAGTATCAACTTCAAGCCAAAGAAATAAAGGACAGAGCAGATGCCTGAATTAGCATTTTCAAAAGCTGTACGACTTCAAATGCCATAAGATTCCCCACGTTCTGAAGCTGAGAATCAGAACAAGAACATAAAATAGGTAATAGGGAAATAGATAATGTGGTGGGGTAGGATGGTGATGTACCACATCTGATCCTTAACAGGTAGGAAAGTATGATTAAATATTAATTGGTGACAAAATTAACTCATTTTAGAAAATAACAGTCCTTCTGCAAGCTGTTACCATACTAAATATGCATGTTAAGTTACAGTATCTAACTCTGATTTGCTAACTTGTTAGAATACCCAAACAAAACAAAACAACCTTCCTCTTCCTTCACCCTCAAAAGTTATCCTTGAAGTACCTTTATTGAAGACAATTTCACTGGTAAGGCAGGTTACTTTGCATGACCCTGTATCACAGCTCTCTATAATGGATTATTGCCTCTCACGTGAACATTATAGACAGTGAGAGGTAATAAGGTGCAACAGAGGAATCCAGTGCATCTTAAAATGCGCTACAGTTTAAATAAAATAGGATACCATAAAGAAAGTGTGTCTCCTGTCAAAAGAAGCATGAGCAGGCAAAAAAATTAACAAGGTACATTGACTTGGAGCATAAAAATGTGATATCCTTCATTTTTTGGTCTTCCATTTTCCCCTCATGCTGATCTTTTTCACTCATACTGAATAAAGAATTGTACTATAAAACATGCAAGAAAAGAGTTCTGACTCATTGGCCCCTGAAATATTTTGTCTGACAACGGTTATCTGTTCAAATTTCTTTGTTTCTACAAGTGTAAAAGATGTTTGGGCTCAGTCACCAACAACCTCTTTACAAGTGATTAAAAAAACACCAATACAATAAATTGGATTCATTGTTTGATACCTACAATTACTTGTCTGCAAGCTTGTGCTTCAGAAATAGGACATTAATTTAAAGACTGTTCTTACAATTCAGGTGTCAGCACAAAACACAAATGCACACAGAGCAAAAATCATGTATGAATTGACCTAATGTTTTCATTTGTTTTGAATCAGTGAAACATCAGACCATCTATGCAGTATCCACAGTATCTTTCTGAATGGAGAGAAAGAAGTAATGTATTTTAGTGATTTAGGCTTTTAAACTGTACGTGTAGGCACTTAACTAAATCAAAGGGGCTTCATTGAGAAATTCTTTCTAGCATAAAATGTACATATTATTATTTCATTACTAACAGAACCAATAACAATTTAAATTTTAAAACATTTCAGTGGTGTGTTTCATGTAAATGATCAATTCAAAACCTTTTACTGCTTTTTGTAGCACTGTTTATGGCTCCCTGCACCAGCCTGCCATTCAGAGACATTAGGCAGGCAGACTGACACCAAACAAAAAGAACCATCTATGCAGTCACCACAATCAGCTCCTTTGAATGCAACACAGGTCATCACACATATTGATTAGATGGCAATTTTTTGTGCTAAGCTAAATTCCACATGAATATAATTAGTGGTGCTCAAAGCACCTTTATGCATCGTTGAGAGTCCTCTCAGGTTAATGAAATGGAAGAATGGACAGTTTCTGACTCCAACCAGTTATGATTTCATGTATGTGCACATCCTGCAGGATTATGACAGTTTCAGGTATCCAAGTAGGTGGATTTGTAGGTGTCTGAAGGAGTTTTTCTAGCACAAAACTAGACACCTAGGAACAGAGGATTTTGTGGAGTGCTATGATCACACTTATGTAATATTTTAATTGTAAAATGAATTAAAGCAAAAGGTTTTTTTTAGTTTTCCAAAGGAAGATAATTCAGAATTAGGAAAATGAAATAATAGTAATGTAATACAACACAGTAATATTACTGTGTGAAAACCTAGAAATTTAAAAATTTAGAAGTAAATCTAAACCATCCTTAATTTTATCCTATATTGATAAGTTTTAAACTTAATTCTGAAATGTAATTAAATACTAGTTTGTATTAGCAGTAATTTTTCAATTGTAAAATTTTCTTTTACTGGGCCTTTGTTGTGAATTTTAATATCAGACTTTCCTACGAGATGTACTACTACTTGTTTAAAATCTCTATAGTTGTTAATGGATGTCCAGCAAATATATAATTTTGATTTTTTTTTTTTTAATAAAAGAATGAGGATTTTTTTTTTTTCTTTAAAGTATAAATAGATTATAGATCTGTTTGGTTGTAGAGGCTTCTCCATTCTCTTATATTCACAATAGTCAAATGAAATGTAAGAATAATAACAATTCCAGACCATAAATTCAAGTTCATACAAAGTTTTTGCTGCTTTGGCTTTGATGAAGTGACAATATGAATAAAATATAAATGCAAGTGAGCTCCCTGAAGCAGTTTTCTTAGATATATACAAGTATCTAAGCCCTTCATAATGCTCATCACTTTTCTGATGTCTTCCTCATACCATCTGAAGTAGGGCACATGATGAAGGAAGTTCTAAAATCCCAGTCCTGTAAACTACACTCAATAATGTTATGTCAATCTCTACAGATATATTTTTGAATTTCCAGACTATTCAATTATTTTGCCAACCAAAATGTAATATCAAATCCTTTACCATGGAAATGTTATTGCATCTTTTCTATTAATAAATTTACCTTACACTTTTTATGTTAGCTTAATAACAGATTTTTAAAAAATCATGGAATGTTAAATGAATAAAATCTGTCAAAGTGCTGTGATTTGTGGAGATGTGGAATGCTTCCTTCGTTCACAGGAAAATTTAAAAAAAAACCCAAAACACAGGTGCATAGAGTTCAAAAGAAGAGATGATCTTATGCTGTAAGAATGCCTTTATGTAGTAATAAAATCTCTATTATGTGTATACTACCATATAGTACCTTGTCAGAAGTTATATTCTGTTGAGAAAATTATGAAAATGGAAAACAGTGGTCAAAAGCACTTAAACTTGCTAACAGTTATTTGCAGATGGAACAATAGGACTGATTAGTTCAAACATTTTAAAATTTTCCCCAGTGTCAAAAAACCCTACTGTTTTCTCATCCTACACTATTTTTATCCTACACTGTTTACAACATATCAGTGTAGCATTTAGCCTAATTTTTTCCTTGTACAGGATACTGGAAAGACTGTGGTGTTCTCCCTCTATGACTGTTCAATAAACAAACAAACAAATAAAAACAACCATCAAAAACCATTAAGAGAAACCACACACAAACCCCCAACACTCTAGCTGGACACTGACGTGATACTGCCATACATTGAGGCTAACATAAACATCTTTTCAGCCAACCATAGTTTTGAATAAGGCTAAATTGAGAATTTGCTTCAGTAAGACACCTTTCATATATAAAGTGCATTAAAATGAAAGAAATAGTGGTGAATCATTCAATATAGTGGCAAGTGAAGCGCTTTGCACCTGTTGTGTCCGTGAAGTGTCGAGAACCATTTTAGAAACCCCAAATGCAGTGACTGTTGTGATAAATTTCTGGAAGAAGTTTAAATCAGAAAAAAAACTGGGGCAGGAAGCTCTGTCTATTTCTTAAATATACTAAGGACCACAAAAAAATCTCAAGGATAATGAGGACATAACGAGGTGAATAGATGATGGCAAAGCAGTGGATGTGGTCTACCTTGACTTCAGTAAAGCATTTGACAGTCTCCTACAGCATCCTTGCTGCTAAACCGAGGAAGTGTGGTCTAGACCATCAGGTAATGAGGTGAACTGTGAACTGGCTGAAGGAAAGAAGCCAGAGAGTCATGGTCAATGGGGCAGAGTCCAGTTGGAGGCCTGTATCTAGTGGAGTCCCTCAAGGGTCAGTACTGGGACCAGTATTATTCAATATATTCATCAATGACTTGGATGCGGGAATAGAGTGTACTATCAGCACATTTGCTGATGACACCAGAGCAGTGTAGGGGAAAGGGACCTGGGCGTCCTGGTGGACAGCAGGATGACCATGAGTCAGCACTGTGCTCTTGTGATCAGGAAGGCCAATGGCATCCTGGGGTGTATTAGAAGTGGGGTGGTTAGTAGGTCATGAGAGGTTCTCCTTCCCCTCTACTCTGCTCTGGTGAGACCACATCTGGAATATTGTGCCCAGTTCTGGGCCCCTCAGTTCAAGAGGGACAGGAAACTGCTGGAGAGAGTCCAGCACAGAGCAACAAAGGTGATTAAGGTTGTGTAGCATCTCCCTTATGAGGAAAGACTGAGGGAGCTGGGTCTTTCTAGTTTGGAGAAGACTGAGGGGTGACCTCTTTAATGTTTATAAATATGTAAAGGATGAGTGTCACAAGGATAGAGCCAGGCTCTTCTCAGTGATAAACAATAATAAGACAAGGGGTAATGGATACAAACTGGAACACAAGAGGTTACACTTGAACGTGAGAAGAAACTTTTTCTCAGTGAGAGTAACAGAACACTGGAACAGGCTGCCCAGGGAGTTTGTGGAGTCTCCTTCTCTGGAGACATTGAAAACCTGCCTGGACACCTTCCTGTGTAACCTCACCTAGGTGTTCCTGCTCTGGCAGGGGGATTGGACTAGATGATCTTTTGAGGTCCCTTCCAATCCCTAACATTCTATGATTCTATATGACAAGTTTTAGGTCTGATAAGTTAACACAGATTTAGCATTTCCTGTCTATATGTGTTGACAATTGTGATTATAGTGTGTGTAGCTTATAAATAAGGAATATCTATTAAAATATGTATAGAAATATGGCTTCTAATCTGAAAGTATACAAAAGCATTATCTCAGATTTATCTGAAAAAAGAGGGCTTTTGGATGTTGGCAGTTGTGGAGCTCCTGGTGGTAAAATACTCACATTCTTAGAAGTGGTTAAGGTGATGCTAGAATTTAGGACCACTGTTTGCATCCATTTGGTTCCTGAATGATATCAACATTTTTATTTTTAGATTGTTTTATCAGTAGGGGGACAAAAACCTCTAATTGAAAAGCTAAACAAAATCTTCCTACTTGACTGACCTTTTTTTTTTTTTTTTTTTGGAATGTGACTTATCAATTTCCTCTTTAAATGATTGATAACAAAATTGTACACATCATTTGAGAAACAGTTACAGTAGAACTAAGAAAAGAGGCAACAGGAGTCTACTGAGTGCTATTTTCTGGTTTATATATCCAGAAAATACATTTGACTTCTAAGCATTGCACAAGAAGTTCACATTCCAGCAAAAATATGAAATTCCTTGAATGAACATATGTATATATTTGAGAAAGAGGAATTACTTGAGACAATGCTTACAAAAGACCACTAGTATGGTCCTTGGAAAGCTGCTCATTCAAGGCCTCACTCATTTTACATTATTCTTGAAAATGAAAGACGGAGGAGTAATAGACTTTCCTCTCCTGCTGTCATCCTTGACACCAAGCTCAATTTACTTTGCAGGGCAGCCACTTTTACTCCTTCCTGGCAATAGCCTCTTGCCTCGTAATTTTGAGAGATAAAAATGAGACCTATTGAACACTACAAGATAAAGCATGAAAATAATAATTTTTGCTGCCTTAGTTTTTGAATATTAAGTGTTAAATAATAGTTCTATACCTTAAAATCCAATGTATGCAGACAGCTGCCATTATTAGGACTTAAAGCCAATGACTGTCTACCTTCTGAAACTGTCACATTTATGAGTTTTAGAACAACAAAATTCTAATGTGCCTAACTGCTTTAGAAAATGAATTAACAAAATTTTCAGAGGAACATAAAAACCTACATGTCTGAAGTAGACATCTCTCAAGATATTCAGCTATATCTGATTTTAATGGAAGTGAGGAATTTTTATCTCCTTTTAGAAAATGAGCCATGAAAAAGTGACTTCTTTAAGCTCTCAGGTTAAGTTAGTTGCCAGTAATTTAGAACACTAAACACAAAATCGTATTTTTAATCTGCAGGAAAGGTTGCCTAATTTATTATGATCTCTGTAAATATGCTCAGAGCAGGCCTCCTGTGTCAGTGGCTAAGCTAAGAAGGACAAGTAGACCTAGATGGCAAAAGCCAAGGCCGCTCCTTCAGCTACAATTTTTCCTGCACTTAAAAAGTACCTGAAATAAAGTATTATGCATGACAGCACTTATTACAACAGAAACCGACCCCTTCTGTGCATCTTGAGTTATTATATTGAAAAGTATGCTCATGCATGTGTATGAAAACAAATTTCAAAAATAAAAACTTTAAAAATCAATAATAAATTCATTAGAACTTTTTATTTGTTAGTGATAAATATTCATTTCAGGGTCAGTTCAGTCTGGGTAAAAATAAAGAACAGCAGCTGACATTATCCAAATAGCTCAAACCTCATGACCTGTAAAACTGAATAAGAAATTAATGAGGTCAGATTTTATAATATAAATATAAGTTCCTTTTGAGAAGAATTAGAGAGGTAGATGAAAATACTAAAAAATAAAATAAGAAAAACATTTTAAACCCAAGGAAAGTGTCAGAGCTTGTTTGTAGCAGTTTGATTTCCATCTTTTATCTTTAGAGCATTAAATCTGGGGAGTAATCTTTTTTAAAGTAGCCATTGCTTCAACAAGGCTAGCTGCTTGTGAGAGGTAAGTGGTGATGCCTTTGTGTCACTTGCTTTTTTCCTTTCTGTTACGGTTTAAGGCAAGGCGGCAATAAACCGTGGCAGGCGTTCCCTGTTATCCCCTTTATCTCCCGCCATCCCTTCCTTCAGATTGGAAAGGTGATAAGAAAGGGGAAAGGAAGAGAGACTTAGACTTCAAGTTGGAGAGTGTTAAAGGGTTTTACTAATGCTACTAATAAATAGAGAGTATATACAAAAAATACAAAACCAAACTCAAGTGCTTGGTGTGGAGTTGGCGTCACTCCAGCAGCAGGAGCTGGGTGTGCAGAGCTGGCGTGGCTCCAGCAGGTGCAGGTCAGGCCCCCAGAAGTCATGGGTGGGACTTCACGGCAAACAGGAAACTGGTTGCAGGGATGCAGGGCCTGAGGCCTGTAGATCACAGGCAGACAGGCAGGGCCCTCTCTAGATGCCGGCCATGGTCGAAGAGAGCGTGACCCTCGTGATCACCGTCTTATGTAGGGGGTATGACAATTATGGGGTGGAATACTTCCGTTGGTCAGTTCTAGTCACCTGTTTCATCTACTCCTCCTCAAACACGCCCCTGTCACAACTGAATGTGGGAAAACTTATCAGTCTTTCTTACCTACCATAGTAATAAATCTAAACATGAGCTTCTTCAGCATTCTGTTGGTCTCTTATCAGCACTGAGTACAGCATCCTAGGAGAAATATGCAGGCTAAAACTCAGAAAAGTACATCCACCTAGAAGAACTTAGCTGAAAGAAAAATCACTAAAAGAGAACCAGTCTTGTTTTTAACAAAACCAGCACACTCTCCCTTGCTGTGATGTGAAACCAAAGTGGCTGCCCCAAGCCTTAACAGAAGACTAAGATTTTGCTTAAAGTTTGTCCTTGAGGTTTAAACATCAAAATGAGACCTTGAGAATGCTGGTTGCACATCCCATTTCTGGCACAAATGCTAGCATACAGTATAAAATGCGATTCCGAGCAAGGTTCTAACCAAAAATATTACGCAGAATCACAGAATCACATAATGTTAGGGATTGCAAGGGACCTCAAAATATCTAGTCCAATCCCCCTGCTGGAGCAGGAACATTTAGACGAGGTTGCACAGGAATGTGTCCAGGCGGGTTTTGAATTTCTCCAGAGTAGGAGACTCCACAGCTCCCCTGGGCAGCCTGTTCCAGTGTTCTGTTACCCTCACGGAGAAGAAGTTCTTCTCAAATGTAAATGGAACCTCTTGTGTTCCCGTTTGAACCCATTACCTCTTGTCCTACCATTGGTTGTCACTGAGAAGAGCCTGACTCCATCCTCATGACACTCACCCTTTATATATTTGTAAACATTAATGAGGTCAACCCTCAGTCTCCTCTTCTCCAAGCTAAAGAGACCCAGCTCCCTCAGCCTTTCCTCATAAGAAAGATGCTCCACTCCCTTAATCATCTTTGTTGCCCTGCGCTGGACTCTCTCCAGCAGATGCCTGTCCCTCTTGAACTGAGGGGCCCAGAACTGGACACAATATTCCAGATGTGGTCTCACCAGGGCAGAGTAGAGGGGAAGGAGAACCTCTCTCGACCTACTAATCACCCCACTTCTAATACACCCTAGGATGCCATTGGCCTTCCTGATCACAAGAGCACAGTGCTGACTCATGGTCATCCTGTTGTCCACCAGGACGCCCAGGTCCCTTTGCCCTACACTGCTCTCTAATAGGTCATTCCCCAACTTATACTGGAACCTGGGGTTGTTCCTACCCAGATGCAAGACTCTACACTTTCCCTTGTTATATTTAATTAAATTTTTCCCTGCCCTATGCTCCAGCCTGTCCAGGTCTCGCTGGATGGCAGCACAGCATTCTGGCATGCCAGCCACTCCTCCTAGTTTGGTGTCATTAGCAAATGTGCTGATAGTATACTCTATTCCCGCATCCAAGTAATTGATGAATATATTGAATAATACTGGTCCCAGTACTGACCCTTGAGAGACTCCGCTAGATACAGGCCTCCAACTGGACTCTGCCCCATTGACCATGACTCTCTGGCTTCTTTCCTTCAGCCAGTTCACAGTCCACCTCACTACCCGATCATCCAGACCATACTCTCTCAGTTTAGCTGTAAGGATGCTGTGGGAGACTGTCAAATGCCTTACTGAAGTCGAGCTAGACCACATCCACTGCTCTGCCATCATCTATCCACCCATTATGTCCTCATAAAAGGCTATGAGGTTGGTCAAGCACGACTTTCCTTTGATGAAGCCATGTTGACTGCCCCTAATGACACTCTTATTCTTGATATGCCCTGAGATGGCATCAAGGATAGGTTGTTCACTTGCTTTCCCAGGGACTGAGGTGTGGCTGACTGGTCTATAGTTACCCGGGTCCTCCTTCCTGCCCTTTTTGAAGACTGGAGTGACATTTGCTTTCCTCCAGTTCTCAGACACCTCTCCCATTTGCCAAGGCTAGGAAAAGATGATGGAGAGTGGCCTAGCAATGACTTCAGCCAGTTCCCTCAGCACCCGCAGGTGCATCCCATCCGGACCCATGGATTTATGGATGTCCAGATTGCCTAAATGCTCCCTAATCCAGTCCTTATCAACCGAGGCAAACTCCTCCATTAACCTGCCTTCCTCAGGGGTACAGGGCTTCTCAGGACAGCCTCCAACAGAGTGGACAGAGACAAAGAAGGCATTCAGTAACTCCACCTTCTCTGTATCTTCTGTCACCAGGGCACCCACCTCATTCATCAGTGGGCCTCCATTGCCTCTGATGTTAGTTTTATCTGCTATGTATTTGAAAAAGCTCTTTCTGTTGTCCTTGACCCTTCTTGCCAGGTTTAATTCTAAGGAGACCTTAGCTTTCCTAGTTGCCTTCCTACACCCTCTGACAACAGCCTTATATTCTTCCCAAGTGGCCAGCCCCTCCTTTCTTGATCTATAAACTCTCTTCTTCCACTTGAGCTTACCCAGCAGTTCTCTCTTTAACCATGCCGGTCTCCTGGCTCCCTTCCTTGACTTCCTATGTGTCAGGGTGCTCTCATCTTGAGCCTGATAAAAACAGTTCCTGAATACTAACCAACTATCTTGGGCCCCTTTACCTTCAAGCAGCCTTGCCCATGGGATTTCCCCTAGCAATTGTTTGAAAAGGCCAAAGTTTGCCCCACTTAAGTCCAGCGTTGCAATTCTGCTTGCTGTTCTGTTCCTGCCACACAAGATCCTTAACTCCACCATTTCATGGTCGCATGGTCCTCTGGTTCAGTACATGTAAGAAATTATAATACTTATTTCTTCTGTGCTTTCTCAAATAAATCTTTTTAGAGTCCAAGCTTTCTTGCTAGTCTCATGTCAATATTTTAGCCAATACTGCAACACTTTTTAACCACTGTTCTAAGAAGGTCTCTCAGATGATCACAGGAATCTTGTTGGCATATGATGAAGAGAATTTTAGTCATCACAGCTCATATTTAGTTATTCATTCAGCAATCTCTCATACTGACAAGCTAATACCTTTTTACAAAGAAGGGTTTACTGCTGACTTGGATTTCAAAACTAGGTGAGAACTAGATGATGCTTTATTCTCAGTGCTGCAGGATCTGGAAGCTAAGAGCAGCTCATCATCACCTTCCAACAGTAACAAAATTTAGATATGCAATAGTTCTCTGAAAAACTAGATTTGCATTTCCTCTGCATGATCTTCTGTAATGTTTAGTCCCAAAATACAATTTGCATTTGTAGTTCCTCGATGAGCATGCCATGTAGACACCGAATTAAAAAAATATAGTAAGTTTTAGAAGCTGCGATTAAAAAAAACAACCACCAACCAACCAACCAAACCAAACAAACAAAAGAACCCACCCAAAACCCCAAAATCAACAAAAAACCAAAAACCCACAAAACAAAACAAACCGCCACCACCAACAAAACAAACCTGGAGCAGAAAGGAGGAAAGATTCGGAAGCACCATATTAAAAGACAAGAGTCTACATGGTCAAATTGTGTCTAACACTGCGTCCAGAACTGAGAGGTCTATTTACCTGAATAAATCATAGAATCCTAGTCCACATTTTTAAGACCAAGGTTAATACTCTTTAGTGAATGAATGATGAAAATTGACATATTTGAATAGTAAGTTTCTTTATTGGTGTAAACTGCAGCTTATTGTACTTTGGTACATTCAAAAGTTACTGATTCAAAAGAATACTGCATTAAAAATATTTAACAGGCCATGGGAACATAAAAGTAAAATATCATTTATAACTCATTTGGGTATTCTTAGAGGAAAAGCTTTCCATGCTCTGTGGGTATTTTATAGGTCTAGAAGGCCTCTGTAAATTTGTTGATTTCTGTACTTTTCAAGGCAGCCCACTGCATTAGTAAAGGGATCTTTTGTTGCCATATCATGTAAAGCTTATTTTCTTTCCTTTAAAATAATCAAATACATAATGTAAAAATGGAAGTTTAGAACTTTATTGAGCACACAAGAAAAAATAAATTAACATACTCCTGCCTTGAAATTTAGTCACCTGAATCTGATTATGCTGGTTTAAAAGAAAACAAAACCAAATTAAAACAAACAAACAAACAAACACAAACAAACGAACCAACCCCCTAAACCCCCACAACCCATTCTTTTAATGTTTTATATGATGTTATTTTGCTAGGCAGAGACATGATATGCTGATAGCTTTTAGATAAAAGAAATTCAAATGAGAAAAATTCTTAAAACAGTAGAATATTTTCTTGCCAAAGCAGCCTTCTGTTCTTACTATAACACAATTTGAAGAAAATGCTGACAACATGGTAGCTTGTGTTGGATTGTATTTTGTATGAATCAGCAGCTGTTGAGAGAGAGAATACTCACAATGCTTTTACATATCATACCTAAACTAGTTTAAATCTGAAATACAGTACAGAAAAGTGAGTCATCAAAAAATTATACTATTCTAAGTTAAGCAATATCGGTGTTCCCTGTTTATATATATATATATTAAAAAAAAAAAAAAAAAAAAAAAGCGCCTGTTTCTGTTTATTTGCTCAATTCCTTGCTTTTTAGTTTTTCTTTTTTTGGTTGTTCTTTTGTTTGTTTGTTTTTTCCTGCCTTCAAAACCCATGCTATTAGAGGTCACATTTTAGAGACATGTTCAGATACATTTTATGGTTCCTATTTGGCAATACTTGTTTGTCTACTGACATAGTCTTAAATCAGCTTCCTTTTAACTCACTCATAAACTTTACTGATTTGATTTTAAAGGAGCTAATATTGAGATTTCTCTTTCAGAATCTGTATAGCTATATTGAGTTGTGAAGTACTCAAACTACTGTAGCTTGTGTTTAGGAAAGCTAGATATATACTTTAAGCTCCTCATATTAGGGTTTTAAATGAAAGTATCACAGTATGTTTGGGATTGGAAAGGACCTCAAAAGATCATCTAGTCCAATGCCCCTGCTGGAGCAGGAACGCCTAGGTGAGGTCGCACAGGAACATGTCCAGGCGGGTTTTGAATGTCTCCAGAGAAGGAGACTCCACAACCTCCCTGGGCAGCCTGTTCCAGTGCTCTGTCACCCTTACTGTGAAGAAGTTTTTTCTCAAATTTAAGTGGAACCTCTTGTGTTCCAGCTTGATCCCATTACCCCTTGTCCTATCGTTTGCCAAGTAGTCGGATTAAATTTTTACAAACTATAAAAATAAACTGTAGAACATTTTTGAAACCAGAACAAAAATGTGACAGTTGTGCTTACATCTGAATTATAAAATTGTTCTGTTTATCTGTATACTAAATGAGTTCTATGTTGTTGACTTGTACTGAAAAGTACCTGTGAATGTCCACGTTACTCTGAGGAGTGAATACATTTACTGAGACCTTGCAATCTGAAACTTCTTATTTCTGAGGGGAATACTGGTTATAGCCATCATGCACGTAAGGCCAGGCAGAATTGCAAACAAGCATCAGAGAGTGCCACAAAGAGGCATTCAAAAGAACATTTAAGAACTAGTGATCACATAGAATCATAGAAACATTTCATCTGGAAGAGACCATCATGATCATTGAATCCAAGCATAACCAACTCATTTCACTAGTTAGGCTTAAAATTTTTCTAACACCAGGAAATACAGGCAGGGCTTCTCTCTTATTTTTGTTGTTGTTTTTATTGCAGGCATCTGTATTTATGTGCAGGTGTTGCAACAAAAAGCTATGAGCAAAATTACATTAGCATTTATCACTAGGAACATCTTCTCAACTGTTTGAAGAGTTTCTTATCCATTATAGCTGGAATGTTCCTTGCTGGTATTGCAATAGTAATAAATCTCATAATGCATTTTGTATCTCGTGTCCGTGGCTCAACTTGTATTTGGTTTTCAGTGCTCTTTGACTGTGCATGATGCAGTGGCATTGAAGGTATGCTTCTATTTGTCACTGTATGCCAACCTCCGTGCATAAGATATAGCACTTTTCCACAAAGCCGTAATTGCAAATGGTGATATTATCATAACAGATTTTCAGTGTACTTTTGTTAGCTATGTGTAATAGAGATTAGAATGTCTATATGCCAGACCAAACACTGAGGCCAGAAGTGAGCATTAGGTTGTGCTTTTATAATAACCTTTGTGTATCCCTGGTTTGGAACAGATGCTCAGTGCCCTGCATTCATCCAGGCATACACAGAAAGTGATGGAAAGCTATTGTCATCACTTCTTCTAGTCTCTGTAACCATTGTAGTTCTGCTTAAATTTACAGTAGAAAACAACAACTAGATTGATAAGACCAGAATGAAATGCATTTTAAGTGTCTTTCTGCCACAAGTGTGTTTCTTCTTGACTCTGGAATACACACATTTTAAATAAAATTAATTATTGCCACATAAATAAATCAGGAGAATTCAGGAGAAACAAATGCAATCTGTAAAGTGAGTTTAATATATGCTCTAATTAAAATTTTATTTATTTCTTCCATTACAATTAGCTCCAAACTTGGATACCTCTGTTGTCTGATGTGAATAACCATTAATTCTACTAGTTGTCCTCAAATTAATATGAATATCAGGATGAGCTGTTTTGATTTTAATGACAGTGCCTGGCCCATTATACCTTTATGAGTTAATTTCTTTCATCTTCTTCATATATCCTCTTGATCATATGCAGTGTACATCACCCAATACTATTTCTCCTGGTCTCTCATGCTAGATGTGGTTGTTCTATTTGTTAAAGAAGTAGAAAGATCATGTTATCTAATATGAAATTCTACCAAAAAGATTAACTAAATAAATATGCCCAATGTCCCTTGACAAGTCTAAGGAAGTTTAGGAAAATCTGCACAAATTAATAGACCTGATTTCCAGTTAAAAATTACTCTCACTTATGCATACAGTATCTGACAGACTCTAAGAGGACATAACTGTGAACTGTACAGAGTTTCACTTAGTATGACTTTTGTGGGAAAGGCACCATAGGTAGCACGGGGAAAAAAAGTAGAAAAAAAAGATACTGATATCACTGAATCACAAAAGTATTTTAGGAAATGGTACATATAAATAAATGAGGATTATTCCAGAGATCCTGGGCAATAGACAGACATTGCATATAATGTATGTACTCATATAACTGATGTGGAATTCACTATACAGTATTGTATCTTGTTTACCTTTTCCAGACAAAATTTAAGAAAGCTACATCTCAGTGTTTGGAGGAGTCATAAATAAGCATTCCCGTAACTCTACATTATTACCCATCTTGATTGACAACAAACAGCTCTTTCTTCCAGAATAGGATAATTCTAAATTCAACATCAAAATTAATCAAACTCCTTTTAATTAAAATTATATATTATCATCCTGATTGCAATCATCAATCAAAGATCATTTCCTCCTGCAATTTTTAAGGTATATAATCAGTGTAGAAGAACAAGTGAAAACACCAGCCAATAATATTCTGTATTAAATAAACTTATGAAGTGGAAAGAAATAGTCTGACACTTACTAGATCTCCCACATATACGTCATGCCTTTCACAAAGTCATGTGAGATAATTTCACCGTCTTATTAACACATGCAACTTTTTTTTTTTTTTTTTTTTTAATTTAACATCAGCATCTTATTAGAAACACCTGAATCTTCCCAGTTAAGGAAGTTTAAGTCAGAAATAACTGATACAAATTTGCTGAAGATTTGTAGGCAATCTTCATGGGTTTTGACTGCTTCTTAATGACAGACAGCAATCTTGTCTTTATCTGACTCTAGGCTCTCCTTGTCATCAGCCAGAACGTGCCTTCGGGTTTTCTATCAACTAGGAAAGAAACCAGATGGTCTTAGCCAACCAGAGATAGCTATACTGAGAAACAGCACTTTCATTTCCTAGTGAACACACTGGGAATATAGAAGGGAAATAAGTCATTCAGTACTGATACCTCGAGTTTTTCTATTAGGTGGGGTTTTTCACTCTCCCTAAATTGCACGTCTGACCTGGTTAGAGCTTTGGGCTTTAACTCACTAAGTTAGAAGTCACCATGGATTTTCTATACACAATGTTTTTAGTTGCAATTGTTTCAATTTCAACAGTGTGTTACAGAAATACATCAAATCTGATTTAGGTGGACTGTAGCCTGTGGTATTTATATGGAGGAAAATCCCCCCCAGCTTTTTTCTATGTTTCTTAGAAACAAAAGAAGTGTAAATGCTCTGTTTTTACCCAACAATAGGCAGAAATAGATTTATCTATAGTAACTCTTTATTATATTTAATTCACAGCTGTAAAGAAGCTTTAGCTCTTTAGTGCTTGACTGGTTGACTTGTGAATTGGCAGATGAGTATAGGCAACACTAAAAATCAGTCACAGGTAAATCAGAAGCAATCGTGTAGCTTATAAATCTGGAAAAGGGGAAAAGAAAAATCACAAAAAATGTGTCTGTTATGTAAGGCATTGTATAAGAAAGACATTGGTTATATGGAGTAGGGGATTTGAAAAACTAGTTCAAAGAAGTAGAAAAAATTTACAAAATTTAACTTAGAGTAAATGTAAAAATGAAACAAACAAAAAAATGAAATGTGATTTACATTTCCAGATTTTGGTAAACTGTTTTGAATTGCCATTTACTTAGATATAACTATATAAAATGTTTACATATGTATAGAGGAATGTTCTTTAAAGTTTCCTGTATTTGGACACACATTTCTTCCTTTGGAACACTAGTAAGTATGCCAGAAAACACTTTGAAGACACAGCATAGAAATAGTGACTTACAGATGAATGGGTCAAACCCAAAAGGTCATGTCAGTTGAATTTCATGGTAGGAGATGACAAATTGCTGATGTGTCAGAGAAAACAGGATCTGAATACTCATATCCATCTGTTCCTTGGGGTATATATAGAGAGAAGCTTTTTAATCCCATCTGTTTGTAATAGCCAGAGCACAGGTTGTATGATCAGCAGTTAGTAACTGTCTTCTCTTCACACAAGTGTAATTCAAGTTTGGTGGTTTTATTTCATATTGTTGTAACATCAGCAGAATGAATCCAATCTTTAAAGATATTCTTGACTTTTACTATCCTCATTCAAAATATAGTTTAGCCTAGAAAAGATTTTCAAATCCATGCAGGCTTTAAGGCTGCAAGCAGAATCTGAATGTACTATCAAATGTCTCAGAGTGCAGTCCAAAGTCCAGTGTCTGATATAAAATGTGGTTTGGAAATATTTAGATTTCAATAAAAATTCAGTAAACCTGTGTTGATTTGTAAGGACATAACAACCGTCAAAAGCAAATAAGGGAAAAGTGAATAACAGGGGACCGAATTGGTGCAAAAAGATCCAGATCATGTTGCTCTAATGTAATGTGCAACATTGCTGAGCAGAAAATCATCAATGATCTTGATTACTGATGACAACCATAGGGATTAGGAAACGGGATGTGAGTTCCTTCCTGATTTTGTAGGAGGGAGGTAGATGGAGCAGGGAGAAAGAGAATACAGTGGCTGTTTCCTTATTCCCAGTACTCTATATTTTTTCCCTTTCCATGAATATTATAATATTTTATTTTTATATAATATTTTTATCTGAAGATATTAAATCCCTTTAAAAGGCCATACATTTCTTAAAGCAGCCTACAAGTGGATATTTTATATCCATGAAAATATGCTGAAACCAAGGGAATAATCAAAGTCTAAACATTTCACATGTAGAAAAGTTACAAATTTAAATTCATATGAAAGCACTTAAGTATGGTTTTCTGATAAAGTAAACATTCATATATTTCTTTAAAAAATGTAAAATCACAGCATCTATTCAGACATATTTAGTTGGTTGAATGTAAACTATGGTCTCAGTGAACTGCCTAAGACACACAGTAAATTAATGACAGGTGAGAATAGAACACAGATGCCTCAGGCATCCAGTTCTTTTCCTGTGTTAAATAAAAGCATCTTTCTGCTTGACACAGAAATGAATTTCAAATTAAAGAAGCCCTGGTGTTAGCTCATCATGAGACATCTAGTGGATGCAAAACAAGCAGCTCACTTCTATTATTCTGAACTGATCTGGGAGGAAGAAAACAAGCCAGGTTAAAGAAGTTATGTGTTCTCATTTATGTGACTGTAACCCATTAGAAAAATTGCAAAATAGTGATTAAGATATCTAAGATCTGACTAGATACATAGCACAGAAAATAATAAATAGTTATAGCAACCTATACTTCCTTTCAGACACTACCCATGGAATTAAGAGGTAAGGAGAAAATTTTACATCAAGCAAATAGAAGAGATGGGGAGAACACATCAGTAATTTCTCAGGATGTGCAAATAGGTGTGACAGAGAGGATGATATACAGAACTCTATCTAATCCTCAGAAACAGAAGGTACAAAAAAAATGTGCTAAAAGGAATTTCATCCCTTCTCAATTCTAAGCATGAACAAGGCCTGTCCCAAGGATGAAAGTAAATAATACTCCTGACTTTGTACTTAAGCCTGAAACTAAAATACTTTCTAGAATTTTTGCATTTCATAAATGACTGCAACCTTAGTTTGCTTATTTACACATCCATGATGAGGATTTCACAGTGAAAGAAGGAACGCTAATGTCTGCTGCAGTTGAAGTGTCAGTAGCACCCACTTGTCACTCCAGGCCAAGTGGCTCTCACACAAGAAGAACCCATAATACTGTTTCTTGTCCTTTTTACCTCATAGTATCCTGGACAAAACTTTTCCCTTTATTAACCTGAGCTTTCCAAACCACCGTACTCATGTCCTGTGCTCTTCTCCCACAGGTACAAGTAATTCCAACAGGAATTTCCCCATATAAGCAGAGATGATGAGTTCATCCATTATCTTCAAAGAGTCCCTCAGAGCTGAAAGAGTACTTAGCTACCAAAACCATGACAGAAGATGTGGGCATTCTCCACCATAACATGTACTCTTTTCCCTATCAGTCAGTCTGTGCTTACACCAACAAACTGCCAGCCTTTCTTTCTTTTGCTACACTGCCTTCCTTAAGAGGAGAGGGAACTGCAGTATCACTGTCCTGAGAAGGCTAGGCTTAGCAAACCAGGCATGGACAGTTTACACTGAGCTTTACTGCTACCCATCTTCTTTTCACTCAAGCTGCCTTGATATCCTTTGGCATTTACAACTACAATGAACTACTGTAGTAGCACAAGCACCAGGGGTTCAGATAACATATTAGCACTTTGCAGTAGCGCAGGGCGTATGAAAAATGGTTCAGGAGCATTATGTCGTCGGTTTCTTGTGATCATAGAAATCAGAAATAAAGAAGATCCTTCAGGGTGTCTAATCATTTTTCCATGATCAGCTGGACAGATGTTCCTGGAACACACCAATCTTTTATCTAGTGCAGTTTTACATATTTCATATTTCTGTGAGGAAGTTAACAGAATCATCATCATGGGAAATTTTTCTTAGTATTCAGTCTTAAATTTCTTTGCTTAATATCATCCCATGCTTTTAGATAATGAGCTTAGTAAGCTATAAAGAGAAAAAGAGCTCTTGCTGGCCAAGTAGGTTTTTGCAAAACTCTTTTAGCTCCATCACAGATGTTGTACTGTTGTTCTTAGCCTTTGTGACATCTGCAGTAATTGGAGAATATTTCACTTGCACTGACAGAATAGATCCAAAATTTCCTGTGTAATATGAAGCTGATTAGAACAAAGTTAGCTATCAACAGCAAAAAACAATTTTTTTTTTCTGTGCATGAATATGGGACCTTCTGCAATTGTTATGTTTTGTGTGTTAGTAATAGCTAAAGATTTACTATACGCATTAAACTTTCCATCTTAAATTGAGTTTGGTTGAATTTTATCAGCAGTAATACCAATTAGAGTATACCTGTATATCTCAAAAATTTAAGTTATGATCTTGTCAAGGTTTAAAGCAAGGCAACAGTAAACTGTGACAGACATTCTCTGTTACCACCTTACGCTCCCTCCACCCTTTCCTTTAGATCTCAAAGATGATAAGGAAGATAAGAAGGAAAGAAGAGAGACTTAGACTTCAAGTTGGAAGGTTTTAAAGGGTTTTACTAATGCTACTAATAAATAGACAATATATAGAAAATATACAAAATCAATCTTGAATGCTAGATATGGAGTTGGCATCACTCCAGCAGCAGTAGATTTAGGAGATCGCTTGGCTCCAGCAGCTGCAGGGCGGGAACCTGGAAGTCATGGATGGGACTTCACAGCAAACCAGAAACTGGATTTCAAGGATGCAGGGCCTGAGGCCTGTAGATTACAGGCAGACAGACAGGGTTCTCTCTAGATGTCGGCCATGGTCGAAGAGGGTTAGACCCTCGTGATCTCCATCTTACATAGGGTGTATGATGATTATGGGATGGAATATTCAGTTAGTCAGTTTTAGTCACCTATTCTGCCTGCCCCCCTTCCAAATATGTCCCGTTATCAGTTAACCATGGTTACCATAGTAATAGATCTAAACACGAGCTTTTTCAGCATTCCGTTGGTCCTCTTATCAGCCCTGAGTACAGTGTCTGAGAAAAATATGCAGGCACTTAGAAGGCACTTAGCTGAGAGGAAAAATTCACTAAAAGAGAACTGGTCTTATTTTCAACAAAACCAGGATAGATCTGAATTTCTTCACTTTCTTCCCCTCCTCCCTGGCCCTAAATAACTATGGCATGATAATATATACTTCCTGGTGCCTTTTCCCCTTTTGCAGATTAGAAATAAAGAAAGAATGTAGAATGTATTATGCTGAAGTGTGCATAGAATAGACAAACTAATTTATACATATATGGTATCATACTCTTATTCCAGCAGAACTGAATAAAACGGAACAAATAAAACTGAACTATGTTTATGATTTAAAATTTTGCACCAAGTTTCGTGAAAATTCTTGTGTTCGAGGAAGTTCTCAAATGTATTAACTATAAGCTTTTGTTCGTTGTATTACTCAAGAAAGAAATTAACTGTTCTATATCATATTTTGGATCACATTTTCTTTTTGTCACATATATTCCACCTGACTAGTGCATTAGTACAGTTTTTACTTACCTTCAACAGGTCTTCTTTCTTATCTAATTTTCTCCTGAAACAGAGTAGTTTAAAACAATGAAGTGATTCAACACTGCAGTTGGAGAAGCTTTACCTGTTTCCTATTTAATTTCAAGTCTGGAATCACTACGTAGTTTTTCTTAAAATTTTAGTATCAAGTTTTTAATTGCTATTTAGGTTTTTTTAAGATTAATTCTAGATGTTCTTGTAGGCTTATTGCATATTTCCATTTTTGATTTAATTAAGTCTCATTTAAAAAATTAAAAAAAAAAAAGGCAAATAGTTAGAACACAGCCAGCAAGCATAAAAAACAAAAACAAAACACCCACAAACAAACAAACTCCCAGCCAATCAATAACAAAGAAAAAAACTCCAACTAACAAACAAAACAAAACAAAACAAAACAAAGCAAAACAAAACCATCAGAACAGCAGCAAAAGAAAACACAAGGAAAACATACGTTCACCAGACAAATTATAACAAAATGAAATCCATCAGGCTATACTTTTAGTATCTCTCTGTATTAGCCACATGTACGATACAAAGAAATAAAACTTTTATAAGAAAAGATTAAAAGGTATTCAAATATTTTGGCTGTTTTCAAGTCAGCTGAATCTGATAATCCCCATGATAGGCTGCTCAGGTCAAAAAAAAAAAAAAAAAAAAAAAAAAAAGTTGTAATTGCCAATTGCAACAATTACTCGTGAGGATCAATTAAATCACAAATTTACTTAGAAGTCAGAAAAATTAAAGCAAGTAGTGGCTTAACAAAAGTTTGTAACTATATGATAAAACTTAATGACTTTGACAACAAAACTCAGGATGATATGAACCTTATGTGCTCAGAATGAAGATGGAAAATGAGAGAAAAGAGAGATAAGTTAAGATATCAGAAAAAAGGTAGGATCTCGCTACTCCAAAGGTCTGTTGATCCAGTGACGATCTCTGTAGCTCTCTTGGTGGTGGGTGCAATGAAACTTCACCTCTGGTGTCCAGAGAGAGAAGAGTTTATACTTTAGTTTCTTTTCAAGTGAGATAGGAGATGGCAGCTCATCTCCTCCCTCTGCTCGTTCGTCATGCTAATTAAGGAGATTATTCCATAAATGGGCTGGTGGTCCCAGAAATAGGTCTGAGGTCTCAGAAATGCCCAGAAATTAGTTGGTTGGTCCTCTAGGGATAGTTAGTGATTCATTATTTCCCCTAGCTAGTCAGTGATCACTGAATGACCCTGCCTTTGTTCCAGCCCAATTAATGAGAGTTCAAGGAAGAGATACTGTTAATGAGGCCTTCATTTGTCAAAGAATAGGCAGGACTCAAAGAAGACATAAATCCTGTCTCCACAACACTTATATATTCCTCACTGCCAGAAGTCACAAACCCTAGCTTTTTAAGGCATAATGAGGTGCATACCATGTCCATCACAAAGAGGGAAGCCAATTCAAGCTCAGTAGTGGTGTACTTGTGTATGTAGTATAGGACTTTGTATGTGGACATAAGGCAAATTCTCATAAAAAAATAAGTCCTTCTTGGTACTACATTGCTACACCTGTGAAAATTACGTTAGCAAACACTTTTAAAAGAAAAACACATCCTAAAAGCAAATAAGAAAATGATTAACAGCAAATACTAGTTAGCCAATAACAAATCCTATCAATCTCATCTCATTTCCTCTTATGACAGAGTGAAAGACGTCATGTGTAGAGAGGAAACAGTAAATGAGAACAGATAGCTAGGCAGCTGCTTTGCAGAAAGAGATTTAGGAGGTTTAGTTGTCCACAAACTGACCACAGGGTTATGCTTTTCGTAAAAAGAAAAAGTACGTGGCAGTTTTGAAACAAAGTAGAATTTCTATGAATATTCACAAAACCTCAGCTGGTGTCCTGGTTTTAGACTGGCATTTCAAGAAGGGTGATGGAGGACAGAGGAATAGACTGAGTGTGAGTAGAAGTCTCCTAAGTATAACATTCTGGGAGTGATCAAAAAAGTGGGAGCCACTCAGTGTAAGAATGAGAAGACTGAACATAAATGCATTAATTGCTCTGAGTGGGCTGTTAGATGACTAGTTAACCATAGATAAAAACCAGAGATAACCAGAGATAAAAATAAGCATGAAAAGAAATCTCCATTTTTTTATTTTATTTGTCTTAATAATGACAAACTTAAAAATCTGAGTTAGAAGGTTTTTTTGGTGTTTGTTTTTAATTAAAGAAAAACAACAAAAAACCTACACTCACAAAGCACTGACTCAGGTTTCCAAGTATCTTTGCTTTGACCCTGATGCAGTTTTGCAAGCATGTTTACTTCCCTGTCCCTCAGTTCCTCATATACCTAAATCTAGAAAGGCTATTGTGAAATTTCATTATTCAGCATTAAAATATACTTAAGTCCTTAGAAGAAAGGTGGCATAAGAGGTGAAGCATTGTTATTTTTTTTTTTTTCCAAACATACTATGCAGTTACCTTTCATACAAAAGGACATTGTAGCAATTTGGTACACTGAAAGATTTATGTGGCAGCAATCTTTTTCTCTTTGAAGTTACGTAAGAAACTTCAATCCCATTAAAGCTCATCCTTCCTTCAGATGCTTTGCTGATCTGATTTTGACAGTATCCTTTGAAATATCTGGCAGCCTGTTAGACTATTACAATTTCAGAAGTACTAGTTTTCCTTTTAGATGAGGTACAGCATTAGGCATGCATTTTCTTTGTTATAGCATATATATGACCCAGCAGCCAAGTGATTATTATATACCCAAGTTTTGCCATACTACAAATGTTTCAGTTATCAAATATAAGGTCTGATGTTGCAAGTCTTGCTTGAATGTTGTAAATGAAGTCAGATGTGCAAGAACACTGAAGCCAGGAAGGACTCCACTCTGTTTTGTACACTAGAATTTCACACAGACATCTGCAAAATTCTTTCTGTTGAACTGGCAAAGACATTGCTTTCAAGTTGCAGAGGCTGACAGATTTATGTTATCTTATATAATGCTCATAAACATCATAAAATAATTTTAAATAACAATAAAGAATGCATAGTGTAAAAAAAAAAAAAAAAAAAAAAAGATATAATGAAGGCTTTAATGTGATAATGTGACAATGATGTAGTTCCAAAGAAACTATGAATCAGGATTCTCAAAACGTTTTGAAAAAGGTTTAATTTTCAGAAAACCATGTGAGAATGTTGCAGGGCATATTGCACTTTTCCTGCTAGTGAGAAAAAGACTTATCCTAGCTGAAGACCTGTTTAACAATGCACATAAATAATTTATAGGGTAGAGTATTAAGGAAAATTTTCTATCCCAATGTAACAACAGAAAAGGTGAGACTGTGCCATAGATCTTAAATATACTTTAAAGAATCATTATTGATCACATGTTAGATTTGTTGTTAGTTGAAGTCTTAAGCTGCTTTCATTTTCTATTTTATTCTGTGGAATTAATAATACATTACCCAGTTTAGACAAATATTTCTATATGTTCTTCCAATCACTACCAGATTCAGTGTGCTTGAACACATCTTCTTTATTGAAATCGGATATGTAACCTTGAGACAATGTAATCCTGAGAGGAAGATTAACCTTTACTTTAGTTGCATTTACATTATTTTTGGAGCATGACTAACCCTTTATTTGAAAGTATCAAACAGCAGGAATTGGACTATTTGCAGCTGGACCAAATCTGCTGATTAAAAGCCAGATTGTGCTCTTACTGGTACTAGCATGAGTTTTATTAAAGACATCCTTAAAAGATTAATTATTCCTATTGTGCTTAATCTCAGATTAAATTTTATATTTTCATAGACTATTGAGTAATCACAATTTCAATCCCTGTCACAAGGAGTGAAGAGTCTCATAGTCTCTGACAATAGGGACTCAGGTAAAATATTACACCCCTGTCTGTATACTATAATATGATTAGAACACACCAATGAAAACACCTCAGGTATTTTAGTTATGACTGTGTGTAACAGTAAACACAAAGCCCACAGTCACATACTTTCTCTCTTATTCCCTACTTAGGAGCTATTCCGATTTCAGTATTCAAATTCATCAGTCCAAACAAATAAAAGCCAATATGGATTTTTTTTTGCCTCCAGGAGTTAGAGCACTGGTACTAACTAGATAAAAAGTCATAAAAAAATTAATGCTAAAGCAAAGTATAGTGTAGTGTTTAGGAGACTAAAGTCAACAAGTATGTTGCACTAAAAAGCAGAACAAAATGATAAAAAATAAATATTTTAAAAATTATCTTTATTTAAAGTAGTATTACAAGATGTATGTTAGGAATCTCCATCTGCTTGAGACTGTGAAAACAATAGGAGAGACTTACAAAGCTCAAATCTTATAAGAAATGTGATTTTATTTGTTTACACTTCAGAAATGATTATTCTGTGAATGTTTCTCCTTACATTGAATGAGATCTTCCTTATCTTGCAGCAAATAGCAGGAATTTATGGTAAAGGACAGAAGCAAAGTAGTCAGTAAATTTTCTACTGGCTTATATTCATGCTATGCTATGCTATGCTATGTGGATGGGTTTTGATAGATTAAGACCTGTTGCTGAATTAGTCAGGCTCAAAGGTATCTCAAGGCCACTTCGAGAACAGAGTCTGCTGTGAGAAAGAGGGGTATTCCTCAATCACTGGCGTCCTGGCGTGGCATGAATCATCGGACGTATCATCAGTGAGACTCCAGAGCACGGACAGCCCACGATACTCATTTAACGAATCCATGCTTGGAGAGTGGACGCGTGATTAGAATATAGTTACGTATATAAGGAGACTTGTTTCTGTAATAAATGGCTTAGCGTGATTCACATTGAATCGACTTGTTTTGCTTGGTCCTTATCTCGCTCTACATCTGGTGACCCCGACGTGATACTCTGATCGGCGTACCACTGAAGTTGGGGAAAAGCCTAGAGCGGCCCAGCCGGAGGCGGATCAGCTGGACTGAGAACCGGGCGGAGGCATACGGACGTTCCGCGTTGTTGAAGAAGTCACCGTAAAAGGGTGAGCGGCTGGGAGCGGGAGGAGGGAAGAGTGAAGTTATGGGGCAAAATAAATCCTTTGAGGAAGAAGCCGTAGTTAAACTCCTCCTGCCTATTCTCTCTATGAGAGGACTTAAATAAGAAGAAAGTAACATATGTGGACTATTAATTCAGTATAGAATTAAAGGCTATCCAGGAGAAAACGAGAAGGCTTTTAAACGTTAACTTTGGGACGATAAAAGGCAGAAATTATGGAATAGGGTCAGCAATGGAGATGATAAAGAAACTAAATCACTAGCGACTAAATGAAAGCTTAAAATTTCCACCTTAAAAGACTTTAAGGCTGAGCGGGCTACCATTGCCAGAATTTTTCCAGCGTTGCAGCCTGATAAATCTAAAAATAACTGTGAAGTTTACCCGGATCGTGTCTTTTGACCCCCCTCCCCACTCCATCCCCTGTTGTGCCGGCGGCACTGAGACAGCAGTCTGGGGCGGGGGGAGGAAAATTACCGAGTGGATGGCCTCCCATACCATCACATGACCCTAAGGAGACCAAGCAGTCCAAGGAACTGGAGTCAGATAATTTGTCAAAAGAACTGTGTGAAATGTAACAGCTATAGATCATTTAGGACAGGACAATGGGGATTCGTCGAGGCGGGCAGGTGTCCCACAACTCCTGGAAGAGACACTAATTGACATACCACAACTACAGACACAATAAGTTTCTGAAATCCTGAGGCAGTCAACAGATCTTGCATATCAAGCTATGAGAGAGGTGCCAAATCATTTGCAACTATTAATCAGGGTCCCAATGAGAATTACATGCAATTTATTGACCATCTTCAAGACGCCATCAGTAAGCAGGCCGAAAACTTAGAAGCTAAGGAAGCACTAGTGTTGAGATTAGCAGTAGAGAATGCTAATGTTTGCTATCAATGTGTTATTTGCAAGTTTTCCAGTACATATTATGTGCTCCTGTGTATTGCCTCTCTGAAAATCAAGCAGCTTGTCAGGAATGTGAGTTAATTGTTTTACTAGTTGTTTTTAAGTGCGCCGTAAAACCTTCTCCCACTTTTCCCATTCTCGCTGCAAGCAGCCCTGTGCCTTCCTCCCCCTCCCTCCCCCCCCTTCTTAAGATTTCTACTTGCAAAATGGGGTCAGGAATAATTGTTTTGAGTTGTGTTCCTAAAAAATCAGTATTGGGAGGTGTTTTAAAACTTAGGAAAGCACTCGGAATTATAAGGAAGGAAGATCTTGTAAAATATTGTAATTAATGGTGGCTGCGGTATAATTTAAATGATTGGGAAAAGTGTCCGGACAATAGAATCTTGTTGCGATTAATGTTGTTTTTAGGGCGAGAAGAGCAGGACAAAATAAATCCCTACAAGAGATCATTAAATCATTTCAGACAGTTTTACAGGCGGGGTGCTTTGAACTTCAACAAGCTGAGAAAGAGTTAACTGATAACACACAGGTCACAGAAAACTTGTTAAAGTCTGCAAGATGCTTTCCTTATTAACCTGTTTTCTTTGTGGGTATCTGTTTAAGTATGTTGCAATTTTGGTAGGTCTGTGCTATATGGTACGATAAGTTCACAGTCTGTTAAATCATGAGAATCCGTTGACTCAAAATGTGCATTTTGTGATAATTCAGAAGATCATGAGTAATTTAGTTCTTTACTGCGTGAATATGATCGTAAAATTTTGCGTGTAGTAGCTGTTATTTTTTTTTTTTTCTCTAGCATGCTAGCTTTATTCCAGCATTCAGACTTGCGCAACTCTGTGACAGGCTGTGTCTCATCTCGGTGTGCTGGATTTGGTTTTTCTGTATGCACATCATGTAAAGTATCCTGGTTTTGGAATAACAGCTGTAGCGCACCAGACGAGACATTAAAACAAAAACAAAACAAAACAAAACAGGACAAAAAAAGGCCTTGCCCAGTCTGGCTCAGCGGGTGCGGATGGGTTTCAGCGCGCAACTGACTTTTTTTGTCAGGGAGACCCAGAGGCACCTCCACCTGGCTGAGCAGTAGGCGGCCCAAAGGTGCAATATAAAAAATTGAGATATTGTCTTAAGTTGGTGTAACTGTGATCCATCTGCATATTTGAACTTGGTATTTGGTTTTCACATCTGAGCTCAGTATTTTAGTTTGCATATTCATATTTGGTACCAAAAGAATCTTGTTTGGGGAGATAATTACAAAATGGGAACCGATTCCACTGCTAAAATTCCACCTTGCTCCCCCTTAGGATGCATCCTTACACTTTAGAGTAATTGCTTATATTGTTAGAAAAGCATTTAAATTGTTAAAATGCTATGATAGCTGTGCATTTAGAAGAGGTTGTATTTAAAAGTTGCTAGAGTATTAACTGATTTAGATTTAGGAAAATAGAATAATGGATTTATGTTTATTATACTGGTTTATACTGTTTTTTGACATCTCTAAATTGTAAAAGGTAAATGGAGCTAAGGAATGTAACTATTTCTGAGCTACTTGAAATTGCATATAAAGTGTGTTATGGCTGGAATGAAATGGGAAAACAAAACAGCAAAATATTCCAGGCCTATGTGCAGCTCATTGTAACTGAGGAGTTTACCAGAGCCTCCCACCTCGTACCAGCTGTGTGACCTTGACTATATCTGAACTGCAGGAAGAAGAGAACGAAAAAAAAAAATGGAGAAACCTGTTTTCCCGCTGCTAAGCAGAGAAAGGGGGGCTTTACTCCCCCCGCTCTGTCCTTTTTTTTTCCCTGAAGTATTGTCATCCATTTTTGTTGTGGCACTGTGTTGTTTTTCGGCTTTGAATCAGGGGTTGTTGGTGTTGTTTATTTTTGCTTCTGTCTTGTTTCCTAGTTTTTGGCACATCTGGGGAAAAGAGCTCATAATTTTACCTCCTTGCTGAAGTCAGTCTTTTCACACTGGTCAGCTTTGGGGGGTCACAGTGTTCAGTGCTTCTCTGGGTCAGACTGGTGCTGATTTGAGTGTGGAGTGGAGCCAGATTGGTTTGATGTGGAGTTCAACCTGATGTGTTTTCATGCTGGGCTGTACGTCTTGCCATCTCAGATGGGGGCGAGAGGGAAGTTTTATTCCCCCCCACACCCCTCCCCCAAGCAATGTTACTGCTAGAGAGCTGTAATATTGCATGAAGGAGTCTGAGGGTGAAATTTAAAGGCATCACCAGTGGATGCATAGTTCTAATGAAACTGGAAAATTAAACCAAAAATTTTTTAATAGACTTATTCTGTGGTAATCAGTTGTAAGAGACTTCTTAGTAAATTCACCATGCTAGTTGTTGAGGTCATGGGAGAGAAAGAAAGAAAGGCCATTTTTTGAGATCAATGGAATGCCAAATTTGAAACAAAGTTTTAATACATGAATTCTTGTAGTTGCCAGAAAGTCCTATACCTCTCTTAGGTTAAGATTTGTTAAGTAAATTGTAAGCTCAAATATTACAGGCTGACTGCATTCAATTGGACTTGCAGATTTGTCTATTTATAGCTACAACATAGAAACAACCTGTGGCCATTGTGGGACAGTATGATGAGATTGCTAGCAAACTGATATACCGACTGTTATATACCAATTGTCACTCTGATCAAGAAAATGCAGGGAATGAATTTAAGTCTTAATAGGCCATGATCCTTTTGTCATATATGTACCATTTGTGAAATTTAATTCTGATTTTTTTTGTATTTGTAATCTATGTCTTTATAAATTGCACTAGCTGGTTTTCTTAACAGCACAGCTTTTGGCATGCCTAAATGTAAATTGCTACAGAACCTGCAAGCCTTTAACATCAGGTCATAGGCCATACTTGTATTTGGTCTGATCCTACATACTTGCACAGTTTTTGTTGATGGTTCTGGGAAGTCTCATAAAACTGTAGTGGTTTGGTGTGGAGATAACAATTGGCGTCATTCTGTAAAAATTATTGAAGGTTCAACCCAATTAGCAGAACTTGGCACAGCTTTAAATTACTTAGAGCTTTTTAAGGAGGAACCTCTAAATTTGATTTTTGATTTTGAGTACGTAGTCAAGATCCAACGCACATATCTGGTTCTGAATGTTTTTGTTTGTTTATTTTTTTTTTTTTAAAAAAAGGGAGGAAGTAGGGGAAGCACCACAAAACCAATTGTCAAAAGCATTGTATGTGATGAAATACTTTGCAAGTATGACTCAAAACCATGCTAAATCAGAAAGAACCTACATTAGTTATGGTCAAATCACTAGTCAATTAAAAAGGCCACATCAATTGATAACCTGGGGAAAAGGTTATGTTTGTGTCATTACAGGCCGAGGATTCAAGTGGATTCAACAAAGATTCAACGGATGCAGATGGACAGGAGGGAGATAAGTTGTGAGGACTGTTTCAGATGTAAACCATGGATCCTAATTCAGTGTTACAGATGTTCGCAGACCTGGTGGTCTAGAAGCCTGTTAGCAAGCAGGTGGTGTACCTTCTGTGGAGAATGGCACTTTAAACAATCAGCAGGAGATCCAAAAGGGTGATATTATGATTAGATAGTCAATGCATAGATAAGGTAAAACTATGAGATATCTTTACCATAGTAATCTAAGTTCAGCAACTGATAAAGTTTTAGAAGGGATATTAAGGTTAAGCTATTGAGCTTTTAAATAGGTTAAGATAACTTTTAAGATATTAATTCAATTATTAGTATATGCTGATGATATTAAGTATGTTGCCCTATAAACTGCGCAGTTATAAATCTTTTAGGAATTTAAGAGAATATATTGGATTAACTTGTCTGGTTATTTTGAATCTATTAAAATAGTGTATTAATAAGGTTGTCATAGTAGAATTAAGGTTTTAAGAATAGGCAGGTAGTTGTTTGATCTTATTAAGTAAGGTTTAACTGCATTATATGTAATTGTAATTATGTTGTTAATCACGTGTTCTATGTTGCAGTATATTTCAAAAATGATGCACCGTGCGGTTTAAGGGGCCTGACTAATTCAGGAAAAGAAAGGGGGAAGTGTGGAGTCCTTATCTCGCTCTACAATGCTATGCTATGCTATGCTATGCTATACTTTCACCATGAAAGGTTTAGTGTTTTCTAGGATGGGTGCTGATACTGCCTTCTTGAAATGAAACTTAAAATGAGTCTGTTTCAATTCTTTCTACACAAAAGCCAACAGTGGCTGTAAAACAATGTTCAGTCTCTGCTCTTTATTTGATGATGTCTTGTTAAGACAAAGTTTTCCACTTTGTGTCTGAAGAAACTGGGCAAAAGCAATTTCTCTGTACTTAAGTACTCAAAATCTACTAATATTCTTCATATTGGTGATTTCTATGAGCAACAAGACTCATGTTTTAACTTCTAAATATTGACCAGAAAGGAAACTTCACGAGTAAGTGAATAGACAGCAGAATACCAGGTAGAATTTAGTAAGGGATATTCTGTAATCAATTTAGGCTACATTTCTATATGATACAATATAAAAAATGTAAGATGTTATGTCAAGGACAGGAAAGAGGTCCTGATTTTTTTCAGCTGAAGATCATAGAGAAATCTTATGAAAATGTTTCAGAGGAATCCATATGAATTTAACAGAACTTTACGTACAAAAGTAATGCAATATTCAAGTCTCTTCATATTTCTGTTTCTTTTCTAACTATACCTAGCCATTTTCCAGGCTTGTCATATTTAGTAGCTCAGTTAAAACTTGTGTACAGTCAACTAATGAGCTGGGCACAAGTTAACCCTGAAACTGTTCTAATCTAAGAGGTTTTTGACCACAATTACAGGATGTGATCTCTTTTCAGACAAATGCTGGCACGATGTCAATTGTAATGTAGCTTTAGTATACCTTATTTAATTAATAACTTAGTATTTAGCATGGCTTATGTCTCTGAAGCACCATGTAACACTTCAGCTGTAGCCTCTCCAGGGAGCAATGAAATCTGCTGTGCACAGGTGTAAGAGTCATCAGATTATGTCTGCTAAATTATTCTAAATTATATGTTAATGGCTTCTAAAAACTGAATGTGTGGTCTATCACCTTTGAGAAGCATGAGTGAGAGCACCTTGTGTGTACTTTTTAAAGCTAGATAATGTGTCATCTTTTTTGTCTTGTCACTACAGAAATTGTGACTGGACTAAATGAGGAAAAGTGTTTCTTTTCTACCTAGTACTCCTCTATTTAAGACTATCATATTGGGGTAACTGAGGGTAAAATGGCAGGTTTAAATTCTACTAAAGTATTCAGCTGTGAACTAACCAACAATAATTTGCTATGCGAAGTGATGGATGTGACTGTACCCTGATTTAGATTTTCTTTCTGTATAAGTCACCAATATATATTCAACAGAAAGCAAGCAAAAGATTTTGTCAAAACTCTAGAGTTCTTTCACAATATGTAAAAGAAGCACAGCAGATAAACTGTAATATAACTTCCACTCGTGCAACTGACAACTATTGATTTTGAAAGCTCATTGAAATGTAATAAAGGACCATGGTGCTAATAAGAAACAGTTTATAGTACAGTTAACACATCAATGTTTCACAACAGCTTGATTTTTAATGTGTATTTCAAGGCCTGGAAGTAGAACTAAAGGAGAACATGGCAGGTATGGTGCTTGACCTTTTTTTTATATATATATAAGATGTAAAGCTAGCAGAGAAGATGTGTCTGTGTTGTAATGTGCACATTTCCCTGTCTTGTTGATACAAAGAATATGTTATCTCAGACAGAGAGGCTGGGGATTGCAGATTTAATGCTGTACAGATCATCTAGCTCAAGACTTGTGGTGGGTTGACCTTTGCTGAATGCCAAGTGCCCACTAAGCCGCTCTATTGCTCCTCTCCTCAGCAGGATAGAGGGGGAGAAAATAAAATTGAAAAAAACTCATGGATCAAGATAAAGGCAGTTTAACAAAGCAAAAGCAAAGGCTGTACATGGAAGCAAAGGAAAACAAAATATTTATTCTCTACTTCACATCGGCGGGCAATGTCCAGCCACTTACTGGGAAGTATGGCTTCACTACGTGAAGTGGTTGCTCCAGAAGACAAATGTCATAATAATGAATGCCCCCCATCCTCTTAATTCTCTTAGCTTTCATTGCTGAGCAGACATCATATGGTATGGAATATCCCTTTGCTCAGTTTGGGTCATCTGTCCTGGCTATGTCCCCTCCCAAGATCTTGCCCACCCCCAGACTACTAGTGAGGGGAGAATGTTGGAGAGACAGCCTTGATGCTGTGCAAACATTGTTCAGCAGTAGCCAAAACACTGTTGTGTTATCGACATCTTTATAGCTACCAATAGAAAGCACAGGATTGTGAGGGCTGCTATAGGGAAAACTACATTCATCTCAACCCGACCCAATACAAGTCTTCATCTTTTCACTGATATACTTGTAGTGACATTACTAACCATGTTTTGTGAAGAGTCCTGTCATAAATCCTGTTAACAGTTCTGTTTGAAATACTCACTTTGGCGTCAAGTGTGTTGTACCATCATAAAGAGAAATGTCTGAAATAGGTTCTGAGTATATGTTAATATATTTACAGCAAACTTCTTGTATATTGACTTTACATATTAAAACGTTGATACTGTGTTTATTTTCATGGTGACTGAATGTAATTTTTTAATATGAGCTGAGAGTTCTCAGTCCTTGAGGAAGATGTTCATTGCTTTATAGGGTTGAGCTTTTATATAACCTTGTGAATCTCAAAATTATAAATGTAAGGTAGGATCCTGTGAACATATCTTAGTCATACATACCTACATTTTAACTGACCATCCCTTTCCAGAAGAAAAGTGAAATGTGATCTTGTGGCAAAGTACTGCACATATACCTACTAAGGAAAGTTTAAAACTTGTGTCTGACTGTTTCTATGAAAATATTCAAAAACCAGGATATTTGCAAAGTTTTCATTACTCACTTTATACCTTCTGAACCTCTACAGATTATTATGAAATCTTAGATAGAAAAAAAAAATCTTTCTTCAAAGGGAAACTTTCAGGTAGAAGGGTAAAGTGGGTTGTATTTAGACAATTTTTTTTCAGAAAATCTGCCTTTTAGCAATTTATCCTGAATGAAAACACATCTGTCTCATTATCCTCCCACGGATATTGAGACCTACTCTATGAATGTCAACAACCTCTGTTAAGAGAATGAAGATCTGGTTTATGGCTTGACAAATGTCTTCTATGTTCTGCTGTGCTATCAAAAGAGAAGGTACCACTCGACTAAAGCCTAATATTGGCTTCATGCAAACAGTACTCAGGCACTGAATAAAACAGTTTTCCCTAACCACTACTTCTGTGGTTTCACTTAGACATTAAGTTACAGTTGACTAGAGGCCTTCGTGTTTGTGTTTTTGTTTGGAGACCTTTTGATCGATTGATTAGTAGCCTAACAAGATAATTGCAAGGTGACTGAAGTAGTTTGTGTCTGATTAACCAAAGAGCTTCAACTAAAACAAAAAATTATTATTTTGAATGTTGGATTGGTTAACTTAGTTTTGACACTTTCAAAACATTTGAGATTTAGGTTGATAAAAAAATCAGACTGGTAGGTAAAATAGAAATGAAAATCAGCAATAAAAACTGAACTCAAATTACCATATACCCCAGTGGCGTGTGACAGGAGTGCTGCTTCCCACTTTCACTATACAGCTTTGAAAGTCGGTAATTGAATCCCCTCTGTCATCCGTGTCAGGACTGTGAGACTCCTATGTAGACAAGTGAATATGACCTAGGTTTGTTAATATGCAGTTTGTTACTGAGTGGACTAGAGAATGTGGCCATAAGCATTTAGCCTTTTGATACCTGACTCTACTGTAATCACTAACCTGCAGCTGTGCTCCTCTGTCAAACATCAAGGCTGTGTGTGTGTATGGTGTACATGTGTGGATAAATAAACAAAATAAGGAGCAGACTTGAGGGCCTAGGGTGAAGGGGTATTCCTGACACTTTATTTTAAAGTCTATTGTTTAGAGAATATAAGATCCTATTGTTTATTTGTCCTGAACAAAAATGCTAAATGATGTAGCTACACAGAGCTTGGTGAAAAAGAGTGATCTAAACCATGGGCTAGCATTAATTAACAGTCTCGTTACACTGGAGATGATGACACAATGAACAGTACAGAATGGGCTCTGTCATAAGGAGCCACACTGTAAGTCCTCTACTCCTATTCCTGGATATCAGTGGAAAATTCAGATTAATTTATACTAATACATGAAGTTATGTTTTATTTTTCTGACAATAAAATTAAACCAGGATAGAGTTGAGCTTACTTAGATCAGCTCTTTGCTAAAATCTTAAGCTCAAACAAGGTTTATTATAATGCTTAAAATACAATTTACTTTTCACAATGAAGCTGGTTGTAATGGGATCTGGATGATAAGAGCTTGCATCCTGATTTTAGGATTAAAGAGGAGCCCTGTTCCAACTGATGGTTGGCATGCTGCAGTTATAATGTTATTTTCAATGTTCAGGGCTAATCAAACACACACTGAAAGGCTGCATGTAGTGGGAACAGAAGTGTGATGAGAAGTATAAAGACAGGATTTTGGTAAAAAAGTATATCCTTGATACAATTATCTTATCCTTTAGAAGAAAAAGCATACTGTTCTCAAACTGTTTTTCTTTAGAATTTCATAATTGACACTCTGCATACTTAAGTAACATAGAACTCTAAAGGAGACCTCATGAATTGTAGCTCAGAAATATTTGCTTTATAAAACCCCTTCAAAGAACTATTGGAAGTTTGACAGTTGCATACAAGGAGGCAGAATTTGTGCATATGTGGTCACCCTGAGAGTAAAACAGAGGAACTGTACAGTTTTTAAACTCAGTAAGTTATATATTGCTATGGCAACTTCCATTTACTAAGAGCAGACAGTGGAGAAGAAAATAAGAAATGTTCTGGGCTTTTGAATAATTACTCATTTATAAGACATATTTATGAGTTATTTGTACCTTACTCAAATGGAAGACAAGGAATTTGCCAAATACATGGCAAATTGTAATAACCTCTGGACCAGTATTTCAAATGTACAGCATTGCAAATGTCACATTAATACTGCCCGGATTGCAGGTAGCTGCACTGGTATCTTTGTGCCTCCACATAGATCAGGTCCAGTCAGCATGAGTTTATGAAAGGCAGGTCCTGGTTGACCAACTGGATCTCCTATGGCAAGGCAATCCACTTCGTGAATGAGGGAAAGGCTGTGGTGGTGGTCTACATAGACTTCAGTAAAGCATTTGACACTGTTTTGCAGAGCATGCTCTGGGAGAAACTGGCAGTTCAAGGCTTGGATGGGCATACTCTTCACTGGGTAAATAACTGGCTGGAAGGCTGGATCCAGAAAGTTCTGGTGAATAGTGTCAAATCCAGTCGGCAGCTGCTCACAAGTGGTGTTCCCCAGGACTCAGTACTGTTTAATATCTATCAGTGATCTGGATGAGAGGATTGAGTGCACCGTTAGTAAGTTTGCAGACGACACCAAGTTGGATAGGAATGTTGATCTGCTAGAGAGTAGGAAGCTTCTACAGATGGATCTGGACCAGTTGCATCAAGGGGCTGAGGCCAGTCATAGGAGGTCCAACAAGGACAAGTGCAGAGTCCTGCACTTGGATCATGACAACCACATGCAATGCTACGGTCTTGGGGAAGAGTGGCTGGAAAGCTGCCTGGATGAAAAGGATCTAAGGGTGTTGATTGACAGCTGCCTGAATATGAGCCAGCAGTGTGCCCAGGTGGCCAAAAAGGCCAACAACATTCTGGCATGAATCAAGAATAGTGTGGCCAGCAGGACAAGAGAAGTGATCGTGCCACTCTGCTCAGTGATGGTGAGGCCCCACCTCAAATACTGTTTTCTATTTTGGGCCCCTCACTACAAGAAAGACATTGAGGTACTGCAGAGAGAGCAGAGCAAGGCAATGATGCTGGTGAAGGGTCTAGAGCACAAGACTTCTTAGGAGTGTCTGAGGGAACTGTGGCTGTTTAGCCTTGAGAAAAGGAGGCTGAGGGGAGATCTTATCTCTGTCTACAGCTATGTGAAAGGAGGTTGTAGCATGGAGGTTATTTTTCTCTCCTCCCAAGTAACAAACTGTAGGACAGAGAGGAAATGGCCTCAGGTTGCACCAGGGGAGGTTCAGATTTGACATTAGGATAAATGTATTCACAGAAAGGGTTGTGAAGCAGTGGAACAGGCTGCCCAGGGAAGTGATTGAGTTGTTGTCCCTGAAGGTGTCTAAAAGATGGGTAGATAAGGTTCTTAAGGATGTGGCTTAGTGCCTGAGTTAGGTTAATGGTTGGACTTGATGAACTTGAGGGTCTTTTCCAACCAAAATAATTCTATGATTCTATTATCTGATTCTAAGAATACTTCACCAGGAAAATAAACCTACATCCGAATGCATCTTTGTGACTCATCTGAGTAAGCTTTAAAATAAAAGAGAGAGAGAAATGATGGCTGGATGTTATCAATGCATAGTTTTTGACAAATTTTTATTTCTGTAAATTTAAATGTTGTGCTTATATTTAATAGGAGGAATTGAACTTCAATTGAAAATTGTATGAATAAAAAATCAACCTGGGTACATCTTTTGTAACTTAATCACAGTATACATGAATTTGGCAGCTTCTCCTCAAAACATCCTCATCTGTCTGCAAAATTACCCACCAGAGACCATTCCTTTTTAGGAGGACCAAGAAAAATGAAAAATAGAACAATAGCATGTAGGTGTCTGTGTTGCTTTGAATGGAACTGAAGTTATCCACACATCTTGGGGGACAATGACCAGACATCATGCTTTTAACAAGCACATTTGTGCTTGGCACACAGCCAAGAAGCCACATGTGAACAGCTTGGCTATTAACTTTTACAGCAGGTCAGAATAGAGAAAGGAAGAGTCTTTGAGCAAGCAAGGCTGACAACCCTGCTAAGCCAGCGTAAATTAAGGTTTGGCTCAGTCATGCAAACGGCAGGACTTTGTATAGTATATTCCAGTTAACTAATAAACACTGCTTTGTTTTGAAAAGATTTCATCAATCAGTGTAATTACTTCTCATTACATTATTTCTCCACAACCTTTAGGATTTTTAGCACAGTTGTTTCTATGGGCTATTTGGAGAATTTGGACAAGACCAGAGTTTTGAAGGTAGAGTCTCAGAGAGAAAGAAACCATGGGGGCTTGCTCTGACATTGAAGTTATGCTGGGGGCTGTTCGAAAGAGTTGGAAACGTGTTTTCAGCCTGACTACACAGAAAAGAGAGGATGTGGTCTGTGTGCAAGTAGGTTTCAGCAAAAGTTTCTACTAAACTGAGTATTGAGTCTCCAAGTTCATCATTTCAGTAGAGCTTTCCATGTGTCATTTTGGATTCTTACAAGAATGTGATCTTGGCCATGATAAAGACAGTAAGTCCATCTTATTTTATTAAACTTAGCAGCAGTAATATCTTCTAGCATGGTATCAGACCATCTCTATTTAGGATTATGTATTTTTCGCCATGGACTCTGAGTGATCAGTAACACATTAAGCTTGTATATTTGTGACAACTTTAGAAACTCAATATTTTTCTATACCAGAAAGTAGATCTAAAAAATGTATTAATTTAATCAAACAGCAGCAGTGGTAAAGCAACAAAATCATGGAGTACTATTTATGGATTAATAAAGCAGTAGAGAAAGCAAGAATATAACAAACAATGTGTTGTTCATCACACAACACTGAGGACACTCTCTGATAGTTTGAACAGACAATTTTTTAGAGCAGATATTTTTATTTTTAATAGTAGATATTTGCATGCAGACTTACAATACATTAAAAAGACAAAAGAGCCATTGCTATCCAATACCTGAAAAGCCAGACATGTATACTTAGTCTTTATATTCTTCCTCTCCAAAAAGTGATATGTCTTCTTTGCTTTACTCTTAATTTGCATTTTTTATTCAGCAGTCTGTTTAAGAAATTTTTGTATGCATTTATCCATACAAGCATAAGGAACTTCTTAAATGTGTAAAAGTAAGTATCTGTAGAGAATGGGCTGTCTTTAGATATTTCTAAATAGCATAGGTAAGTTGGGGCCCATTGCAGTTCACTACACCTACACAAATATTTAATAAGAACAACAACAACAAACTAATAATAACCATTTTATCTGGCATGAAACAAAAATGTAACTCCTAATTCAGTTTATAGTAGTGTCTACTACAACTCATGGTGGTATTGTGAGTTTGGACACCCTCAAGTAACACAAAACCATTAGCCTGTTAGAGAGCAAATAAATAGGGTATTTTTAGAAATTAAATAAAATAAAATATTCCATAAAACTTCATAGTGGAAGAGACTTTCTTGCTGTGATCAGGCCAGTGCATTTTTCCTGGCACTGGTTAATAAAACCTGTGTTTCAAATGTGCTAAGAAAAACATGAAGCGTTTTCATCCTTTAGTATTCTATTTCTCTGCTAAAACTAATTCAGTTAATTATGTGGTTGCAATTAACCTATTTTGCCAACACTGAAGGTAAGAAAGAGCTGAACATTTTAATCTTTCTTTTCCTTAGCAGTTACATCCTCTCATCTAGGTATTTTCTATACATTCTATTTTCTTTTAAATCCTTTCTTAGATGCAAATTCATGTCTTAGTGGGTTTTGTTTGTTTGTTTGTTTGTGGGTTTGTTTGTCTTGGTTTGTTTGTTTTAAATTTTATTCCTATAAGCCTGAGTTATTTCTTCAAAATTTGTTTTCCTTTCTTTATGTGTGACTTTCTCAATTTTTAATTTTGAAAAACTCAAGATTCCTGATACAGCCATATTGATCTTTTACTAGGATTCTTATCTTTCTCCTAATATGGGACAGTTTGCCATTGTTGAATTAATACGGTTTATTTTGGTACTTGTCAGCTTTGCTACAACCTGTTATCCCCTAGAATAGTCTCCCAAGTCTCTAGCAACGAGTTTCCTCAGGTCATTAAGGTCTGTTTTTTCCGAACTCCATTTTCTTCATTTCATTCAATTTTCCCTACAATCAGAAACAATATTGAGATGAATTTCTACTGTTATTTTACCACTTTTTGTCAAAACTTAATCTAAAATAGCTCGTATTTTATAATTTCCTGCGATTAATTGTAATGCTGATCTCAAGATTTTCCAAGAAGATCCCAAGTTATCTGAGCCTTGTTTTTCTAATAGATATCCAATAATTAAAGGTTCCTATTATCACCAGGTCCTTCTTCCTACTTTGTGAACCATTCTTTTAGTTGTTTAGGAAAAAACAAACAAACAAAAAAAAACCAACCAAAACCACTCTTTCCTGAATAGGTGCTTCTATAATAGATTTTACTATGATATCTTCCTCATTTTCCTTCATTACATTCACAGAGAGAGAGCTGGCATGTTATGCCCTCATGAATTTCTCACAAAACAAATAGAAATAACATTAAATTATAACAGAAGTTTGTTTGTTTGTTTGTTTAATCCATTCTCTTATCCCTAAACAAGTGTTACTCTTTTAATAACGTATTCACCAAGTCCCATTGAGCATCTGACTAATTTTTTTGTCTTACATATCTACATTTTTGATACACTTTTTCATTCTATTTCAGACTGTTCTTGTTATAAAGAGTTCTTTCTTGATCATTTGCATCTTATTCTCCAGTGATGATTAACAAAACAGAACCAGTTGATACAAACAAAAGATAATCAATTAATCAGTTTTCTTGACATCAAAATAAAAAAAACCTCCTTACTTTCTTGGAATGTTGTAAACTGCCTTTAGCTCTTGTGCACCAAGCTTATCTATTGTATAAATGCAACTATAATTCCTCATATAACAAGTAAAAATTCTATGATCCCACAGTCTGAAAAACCTTCCCCATTACAAAACCCAGAAACATCCAGTTGTCTCCACAGGCATGAAAGATGTTGTTCCAAGTTCTCCATATCATCCATTCACGAATGAGTATTGTTGTGTTCATTAGCTTTGTATGCATTCAACAGATAAATAAGTACTTTGAACTAATCTGTACACAAAGCTGGCTTGGCAGGGTTTTGAGGTTTAATTGAACTTTGTATTCATTTACAATTAGTTTGTTATGTTTCTTTTCTGATACCATTAGCAAACTTATTAAAAATGAGATACAAATAAAATTTGTGCCAATTACTTATGAGAATAATTGGATTTTATTAATCAAAGAATTCATGCAATCAATTTAATTATTTGTACTCTTATTTCAGATACCTCATTATTCTTCAGACTAATTAATTGCCACCACTGATGACTAGTTTTGAAATGGAACTCATTTACCCGGAATGGAAGGTTCCTTCAACAACCATCAGTATTTACTTTAGGGAAATAAGCAAGTTTTATAAATTTATTTATTTATTTATTTATTTATTTTCCAAAAAGATGTGTGTCTGTAATGTAACAGCAGCTTTCTTGGATAAAAATGGGAAATTTAGAAGATTTTCATGTAGAATTCATGTTTCATTTACAGTATTGTCTACAGTTACAGATTTAGGTTATGGGAGAATAGAGCTTATAATTTTTATTTTTTGTTCCAGTACTGAGTTTGGGCAAGTGACTTGTATTTGTCTTCTTATATATGTTATTATTCAGCAAGGATAAGTGCACACCAAAATGGAGGATTAACAAACAGTATAAATAAACATAGGGTTATGCAGAGCTCTTTACTAAATAACCATAATAATTTTTGGAGTTTATCTTCCTGTTCTGTCTCTATATATTTGATCTGGAAGTACATTCCATTTTTTATCGTGTCATGTAGAGAAAACACACTAAAAATGAGAGTCTAACAAACAGGGTATTGCAGCGACTATCCTCCCTCATAGAGATGTAAGAGAAAGTACATTTCAAAGAGAAGATATTATTTCTGATACAAAATGTCAGTCAGTGAGACACTCAGTGGTGGCAGCAGCTATTTCCTGTGTCTGAGCACAAGATTGGCCTTTTCCCATGGCTGAGCGCTAGAGCAGGGTGCACAATGGACTTCCCAGAGGCAGGGAAACCCAAGGAAGAGGTGGTTCTGGCATTTTCACTGAGAAGCAGCAGATCTCGGGAGAGACGCTGACATGGAGTGAGCATTACTAGAAGATTTAAACAGCCCTCAGGAAGTGCAGGTAACCAGGGCCAGCAAACCGGGGTGAGGCAGTTAGAATGGCAGTTCAAGTGTAAGGGCAAGTGGTAAGGGTGAGGAAGCTCTGTCAGCTCAAGAGATTAGCACAGTTAGTGGTTATCATCCTCGCAGGAGGAGCCTAACTATGGTAGCCACTTGGAAGAAAGGTAAGTCCCCTGCATCTATCATGAAGGAGGCAGCAACATAGACAGAGCTGCCAAGGAAACATGCAGCTGTCCAGACCTCAGGCTGCAGGGAATGCCAGAGTCTCTCACTGGCATGGAATGGTAAGAGAGAGAACAGCTGTGTGAGGTGTGAGCAGGTAGACGACCTGCTCAGCCTGGTGGTGGAGCTAGAAGAGGAATTAGAAAGGTTGTGAAGTATCAGGGAGGCAGAGAAAAAAATAAAGTGGTGGGATCAAACACTGGCCTTCCTGAGACACAAAAGGCCACCACCAAGTAACCAAGACCAAGACAGTCCATCACCCTCCCCCTGACTGACTGAAGACAGTAGGTCAAGGGAAAGAGATGAATGGAACAAGTCCACACTCATGGTAGCAGGCAAAACATACCCTTGCTCACACCACCCTCCCAGGTATGAGGCTCTGGAAGTGGAAAGCCAGCCAATGGTCAATGAAAATGAAGGACCATCTACCCCACAGGTGCTCACACAATCTGAAAGACCTACCCCCTGCATTACAACCATGTCCACAAGGAAAAAAAAGAGGATTATAGTTGCAGGTGACTCAGTTCTGGGGATTACAGAGGGTCCAATATGTCAGAAGGACCCTCCTCTTAGGGAGGTCTGCTGCCTTCCTGGGGCCCAGGTAAAGGACATTGCCAGGAAACTTCCTAGCCTGGTACAGCCCTTGGACTACTACCCACTAGTGGTTTTTCATGTAGGTGACAATGAGTTTGCAACCCGTAATCCAAGGGCTATTAAAAGAGACTTCAAAGCCTTGGGACGGTTGGTGAGGGAACCAGGAGCACAGGTTATTTTCTCCTCTCCAAGTCATCAGCAGTGACATTAGAAGAAACAGATGGGTATACTTGATTAACACATGGCTCTGTGCTTATTGTCACCACTTTAATTTTGGATTTTTTTGATAATGTGATAGCCTACACGGCACTGGATTTACTGGCGTTGGATGGAGTTCACCTTTCACATAAGGAAAAGAGGTTCTTTGCACACAAGCTAGCAGGGCTCATTGACAGGGCTTTAAACTAGATATGGTGGGGGAGGGGGATGTAAGCAAGCTCACCTGTGACATGCTGTGGGATGAGACACTAAGAATAGAGAGGTGAGGTGAGGCAGGCCCTAAACTGATGAGCATGGGACATAGGGTCCAATGTGGTGAAGCTCACGCAATCACATCCAACTGAGAAACATGCCAGACCAATCAAAGCAGTGACAAATACTCCTTAGCTGCCTTCCAAGATGAGAACCAGAAGGCAAACCACCTCAAAGCTACACATTGCTGTGGGCAATCTTTCTGCACCTCTCATGAGAAACCTACATGCTCAAGTACTTCCCTGAAGTGTCTATACACCAATGCGTGTAGCATGGAGAATAAACAGGAAGAATTAGAGACCTATGCATGTTCACAGGGCCATAATCTCATTGCAATTATGGAGACACGGTGGGATGGTGCACATGACTAGAATGTTGTTGTGGAGGGCTATGTACTTTTTAGGAAAGACAGGCCAGCAAGGTAAGGTGGAGGAGTTGCACTTTATGTATGAGAGCAACTTGAATGTCTTGAACTCTGCCTAGGGGGGGACGACAAGCAAGTTGAATCCTTACAGGTAAAAATTAAGGGACAAGTTAACGAGCAGGACACTGTTGTGGGTGATTACTACAGGCCACCTGATCAGGAGGAGGAAGCTGATAAGGCTTTCTATAGAGAGCTGGAAGTAGCCTTATGATAACATGCCCTGGTTCTCATGAGAGACTTCAGTCACCCTGACATCTGCTGGGTGGGTAACACAACTAGCTTGCGCAGTCCAGGAGGTTCCTGCAGATCACTGGTGACAACTTTTTGACACAGATGGTGGAGGAGCCAATGAGGAGAGGTGTGCTGCTGGACCTTGTCCTAACAAACCAAGAAGAACTGGTTGGAGATCTCATGGTTGGGGGAAGCCTTGGCTGCAGTGACCATGAGATGCTCGAGTTCAGGATCCTGCATGGATGAAGCAGGAAAATAAGTAGGATTAAAACCATGGACTTCAATCGGGTGGATTTTGGCCTCCTCAAGGTCCTGCTTCAGAAAAACCCCATGGGATGGGGCTCTAGAAGACAGAGTGGTCCAAGAGAGCTGGCTAATATTCAAACATCACTTCCTCCAAGCTCAAGACTGATATATCTCTATGAGGAAGAAATCAAATAAGAGGCCAGCATGGATAAGTAAGGAGCTCCTGTCAAAACTCAAATGGAAGAAAGATGTTTATGTAATGTGGAAAAAGGGAAAAACTACTTGAGAGGAATACAAGGAGGCTGTTAGAATACGCAAGGATGCGGTGAGGAAGGCCAGGCTCCACTTGGAAGCAAATCTGGCCAGGGATGTCAACGGCAACAAGAAGGGCTTTTTCAAGTAGATCAGCAGCAAAAGGAAGGTTAGGGAAAATGTAGGTCCACTGCTGAATGAGGATGGTACCATGGTGACAGATGATATAGAGAAGGCAGAGTTACTGAATGCCATCTATGCTTCTGTCTTTACTGCTAAAACTGGCCCTCAGGTATTCCAGACCCTAGAGCTAGAAGAGAGAAAGTCTAGCAAAATGTAGACATTCCCTTGGTTGAGGAAGAACAGGTTAGAGATCATTTAGACAAACTGAACATCCACAAATCCATGTGCCCCGACAGGATGCACCCATGAGTGCTGAGAAAGTTGGCAGATGTTATTGATAAGCCAGTCTCCCTCATCTTTGAAAAGTCTTGAAGAACAGGAAATGTGCCTGAGGACTGAAGGAAAGCCAACATCACTCCTCTCTTCAAAAAGGGCAAGAAAGACAACCCAGGAAAGTACAGGCCAGTCAGCCTCACTTCCATCCCTGGAAAGGTGATGGAAAGGCTCATTCTGGATTTCATCTCCAAGCATGTGGAGGAAAAGAAGATTATCAGGAGTAGTCAGCATTGGTTTACTAAAGGGAAATCATGTTTGACCAACATGATAAGCCTTCTATGATGGTATGAGTGGCTGAGTAGATGAGGGAAGAGCAGTGGATGTTGTCTACCTTGACTTCAGCAAAGCTTTTGACACTGTCTCTCACAACCTCCTTATAGTCAAGCTCAGGAAGTGCAGGCTGGATGAACACACGGTGAGATGGATCATGAACCAGCTAGATGGCAGAGCTCAGAGGATTGTGATCAATGGTACAAAGTCTGGTTTGAGGCCTCTAGTTAGTGGGGTTCCCCAGGGGTTGGTGTTAGGTCCAGTCCTGTTCAATCTGTTCATCAGTGACCTGGATGGAGAGACTGAGTGCACCCTCAGCAAGTTTGCTGATGATACCAAACTGGGACGAAGGGTTGATACATCAGATGGCTGTGCTGCCATTCAGTGAGACCTGGACAGGCTGGAGAAACGGGCAGAGAAAAGCCTGATGAAGTTTAACAAGGGCAACTGTAGGGTCCTGCACCTAGGAAGGAATTATCCCAGGCACTAGTACAGGTTAAGGGCAGACTTGCTGGAAAGCATCACTGCAGAGAAGGACTTGGAAATTCTGGTTGACAACAGGTTGACCATGAGTCAACAAAGTGTCCTTGTGTCCAAGAAGGCCAACGGTATCTTGGGGTTCATTGAGAAGAGTGTGACCAGCAGGTCGAGAGAGGTTCTCCTCCCTCTTTACTCTGCCCTGGTGAGGCCGCATCTGGAGTACAGTGTCCAGTTCTGGGCTCCCCAGTTTAAGAAGGACAAGGAGGAAGGGACAGGGAGGGAAGGACAAGGAGGGAGTCCAGCAGAGAGATACTAAGATGATTAGGGGCCTAGAGCACCTTTCCTGTTAAGAGAAACTGAGAGAGCTGGGTATGTTCAGCTTCAAGAAGAGAGGGCTGAGAAGGGATCTCATCAATGTTTATAAATATCTCACCTCCTTTCAGTGATGCCCAATGGTAGGATGAGGGGCAATGGGCAGATGCTGAAGAAAAGGAGGTTCCATGTGCGTATGAGGGAAAATATCTTTACCTTGAGAGTACCAGGGCACTGGAACAGGTTGCCCAGAGATATTCTGGAGTCTCCTTCTCTGGAAACATTCAAGACCCACCTGGACACAGTCCTATGCAATCTACTATAGGTGAACCTTCTTTAGCAAGTGGGTTAGACTAGATGATCTACAGAGGTCACTTCCAATGCTAACCATTCTGTGGAAATGTAGAGAACTCAAACAGATGTTAATTCCAAAAGTGAATACAGGAAACACATTTGCTTTTTAACTGAGGAGACCAAAGGAAGTGGAATAAAGACAGACTGGTTAGGAAAAATAATAAAACTGATGGAATATTTCTGATAGACAAGAATGGGACAATATTGTGGAGGTCAGAGAATAAGTAGTGAAGAGAATGATGTCAGAAAACAGAAAAGGGAAATAGCAAACACAAGGATAATTTTAGTTGTACAGATATAAAGCAACTTCCAAAGAGGCTGAAAAAAAACCCCAAATAAACACTCTATAAAATCATATTTAATAAAAGGTAAAAATGTCAGAGAACATAGAGGAGAGAAAAAATAAAGTGTGAGAAACTAGAGTGTGATCATCAAGGTCAGAGAAAGGGGATGAGGTGCTCCTGGTAAGGCAGAGATTCTCTTGTAGCTTGTGGAAGAGACCTTGGTGGAGATAGTATTTCCCTCCAGCCTGCAGATGAGACCATACTAGCGCACATATCCACACTGTAGCCTGTGAAGTACCCCATGCTGGAGCAGCTGGCTATTTTCTGAATGAACTGTGACAGATGGGGAGACTATGCTGGAGCAAGGGAAAACTGTGGGGAAGAAGGAGGTGCATAAAGGAACTGTTCAGGGAAGGCCTGGGGGGAGGCAGAATAGTCAGGAGTGAAGGAGTGAAGTTCAGCCTGGGAAAAAAGGATGGAGAAGGGGGAGGGTGGTGTTTTAATTTTGTCTTTGTTGTTACCCAAATCCATTTTAGTTGGTGGTAGATGAAACTGATTTTCCCCAAGCCAAGTCTATTTTGCCTGTGCCAGGAACTGGTAAATGATCTCCTGGTCTTTATCTCAACCTGTACATTTTTTCATCTTATTTTCTCCCTGTGTCCTGTGGAGGAAGGGAAGTAAAGGAGGGGCTGTGTGGGCAACTGGCAACTGGTCAAAGTCAACCTAGCACACAGTTTCCAACCTAAAGAGCACAGTATATTGACACTGTCTTTTCTGGACCAGACTGATTCTACTTCTTTTTCTGTGGATAATCCAGTTTAAAAAATCAAGCAAACAAGCAAAACCCCCAAACACCAAAAAGCAAGTAATTATAATGTTAGTTTAATTTGTAGTGGTATAAATCCCACATATTTTCATTTCAAAATGCTAATTTTAAGGCTCTGAGCATCTCAACTTTCATTAAAAATTGAAAATAGTTACTAAAACTTATTCATTAAGATTGCTTTTGCTTAGCAAGATGTTATTTAAGGACTGAAAGATAAAATTTATTTTATTAAGGCCAAAAATATGCCTTGTAAGCAACAGAAGTATGTCGCAGATGAGTGATTTAGGGTTCTGCTTGCCACATAAAATTGTTTATATTACTCAAAGAAAAGTGCCACTTAAGAGTTTGATCGTAAGGTTCACTCTGTTATTTACTGCACGGAGGGAATATGCCAAGCCAGATCCTGATTACCTTCCTTCCACAGGCCTAGTGTCATGTTATTTTGAAGTCGAAGCAAACTCTCAGGCATCAGAGTTCATAGAAATAAATAATTTATTTGAGTAGTATAGCAGGAGGGTTGGCTCGACCTGGTACCTGTACAGAGGTCCCAGCCAAGCATAGAAATCCCTGGGTTTTTATATCTCTACAGACCATACATCTGCTCCTCACACTATGGTCCAGCCCAATAGCAATATTTGAGTCTGGTGTCTTCTTGCTTCTCATTGGATATTTTTCACTGATCTCAGGTGTGTCTTTGTTTTCTTTAACTGTAGATATTGTTCATAGTCCATAGCCTTGAAGGTGTTGTTTTGTCTGAATGAATCCTTTTTTTCCCAGCAAAATGCAGAACAGGCACTATCTTGCAGATGTCTGTAATATCTTTGTGTTAGCGTTGAAGTCGTCATTTTCTCCCCAGTCAATTCTATTCTTCCCAGCAAAGTGAAAATCAAACCTTATCTCAAAGATGTTCACTGTAATCTGTAGCTGCTTTTGGTATACATGAGCAGAACTTTGCAACATACATCTTAAGATGTCAGCGAATTCAGCTTAATAAGTGACATGAAGCAGACAGTATATTAAAAATCACACAACCTTATAATCCTAGGTGATTCCTTCTATTTAGTATGCATTTACTGAAGCTAAACGACTGATATGAAAATTAAATTGGGCTCATCCCATGATCTGTGAGTAGTAAAAACCAGTACCATACAGGCAGCTTATTTAGCAGACAGACCTCAAAGTAGACTCACCCAGCCTGTCCTATTTATAAAATAAAGAAGTCAACTTGTAGTCAAATTGCATACAGTGGCAAAATATGCATGAGACTCCTTGCACCCAAAATTTATTAGTATTCAGTGTGCTGTTCTGCTTCCTTGTGGGTTTCCTAAAAGGAGTCTTGACCTCGGTGCAGCTCAGGCCTTTACCTCCTTTGGAGTCTGTACCAAACTGCTGCTGGCTTGGCTGGGGGCAGGGGTGGAGTGTATCCACCATAAGGTAACACCTAAGTTCTTTTCCTTAGGATTTATACCTTATGGTAGAAGTTATGATATCTGATCAGCTGCCAATGACAGTAAGAAGTTTTATGACGATTAGGGTATGCTTAATACCTTTCTTTCCCTTTGGATTCTCTAATGTCCAGTAAGTGCTGAATTCATCCCACTGCTTTCCCAGTAGAAGAGTTCACTTCTATCCAGCAGCCATTTTTTACAAAATACTTAGGAAGTTTGATAACCTGTGTATAACTGAAAAACACCTTTCAAATAGAGCAGCAGACACAAACTATGGTGTCTTTGCTCACAAAAGAACACATCTGCTGAGGAAAAATAGCAAATAAAACAACTGCCTGTCAATACGGTTTATGAAGGTAGAACACAATCAACAACTGTAAGACTTTGTCAACAAACTAAAATTACCTCCTCCTCTTGTATAAATACCACATATTTGATGAGCACTCTTTATAAAAGACAGTATTCTAAAAGAAAGTTATTTTAGAGTGCTGAGGAAGCTTCCATTATTTTCACACTTTATTCACTTCCCTACCAAATAAATGAAAGAAAAAGAACATTCAAATACAAAAAAATTCTTAGGCTATATTAGAGCTATCTTTCAAAACATATAGAAGTATAGTGAAAAGAAGGTTTCCTAGTCATTTTCCAATTAAAAACAGAGCAATTTTTAAAGTGTCTAATACAGACCTAAAGTGACAGATCTGTAACCATCATCATTTCCACTAAATCCTCTAAGATTCTTTTTAATAGAATAATAGAATCATTCCAATTGGAAGAGACCCTTAAGATAATCAAGTCCAACCATAACCTAACTCAGGAACTAAACCATGTCCCTAAGAACCTATATGCCTGATCCAGATCCCTCTGTATGGCCTTCAACACTTCCACCCAACTTGGTGTTGTCTGCAAACTTATTGAAGGTGCACTCAATCCCCTCATCCAGGTCACTGATAAAAGTATTAAACAGAATTGGCCGCAATACTAAGCCCTGGGGAACACACTTGTGACTGGCTGCAAAAAGAGGGAAGGTGGGTGGAGAGGAGGTTAACAATATATCTGCCAGGGTTTTATTGTCACCCCGCAATCTGAACCGTCGACAGATAATTGACGCCCAACATGGGGCCCCGGAAAGGGGTAAATTTGGAGATTTTTGGCTTTTCTACTGCTCTGACGTACCTTTCAATTTTCTTGGCACAGTGCCAACTCATAGAGTTGTGATACTCGCGCGTCTGTTTGCTTTGAACATTATTTAGTGGTATTAAGGCAAAGTGAATTACATTGATTTAAAGATGTTATGGCATAAGTTGTATCACTTATTTTCTACATTGTGCTCGGTGATCCCATATCTGTGTTGGGCTTTCTTTCTGAACTGAAGTATTCATTATATAACAAGAAGAAACTGGATGATGGTTATGATGATACTGTGTGGTTTGGCACTGGTTTATTTCATTATACTGCAGCCGCTAATGAATTTCTACTCGCTTCTGCTTTACCTTGAAAAGCCTCTGGGAGTGATAAGGGAGCAATATGGCTCTGTGTTTGCTAATTGGTCGAGCGAATCTTTAGAAAGGCTGACTAACAATACTTTCATTTTTTCGCTATGACAGTTTGCAAATGTTTTAGAGAGCTTTGAATATCCTTGGAGCTTTGATAGAACTGTGATGGTGTCATCTGGTTTTCTGAATGTGTGTCAGTTTGTGTTAGTGTTAAGAGAAATGAGGTTCAATAGGAGGTGTCTGTTTTTAGTCCTGAGATTTGCAGTGGGTCTTCAGAAGCTTTATCAAAAAGCACTCCTAGACGCTCCAGAAAAAGCAAAACAGCGAAAGCTGCCGCTGCAGCCACTGCCCCCAAAATCATGGCTTCACAGGCTGAAGCCACAGCTCCTATGCAGAACTCTTTTGCCAAGGTCACTGCAGATAACATTACTTCTCCAGGCTCAAAGGCTAACAAGGCAGGCCTCCCTTCTTCACACACTGGTCACTGTTGCTGCTGTAACCACAGCAATCACTGTGACAGTCATTTTGACTCTGGAAATCAATCAAATGATGGTGAACCCATATCAGCATCAGTTGCCGGTTTTAAGAAAGTCACTAGAAAGACTACTCGTGCAGCAGGTGATGGCACAGGGGCCACAGGGCCAACATCAACCCAAGGGCATCATCAGCACAGGGAGGAGATGAAGTGACCACCACTCGGTCCTGTTCTCCAGGTGAGCTGAGAGATCTGTGAAAAGACTTTAGTCGTCGTGAAGGCGAGAGTATTTTAACCTGGCTGCTCCAATGCTGGGACAATGGGGCAGAAACAATTGAATTAGAAGGTGGTGAAGCCAGACAGCTGGAAACTCTGTCAAAAGAATCTGCCATTGATAGGGCAATTTCAAGAGACCCTAATGCCACTACCCTCTGGAGCTGACTCCTGACAGCTATGAAAGTAAGATTTCCCTACAAGGAAGATTGTATATGCACGTTAGGGAAATGGAATACTATGGAGCGACGTATCCAGTTCCTGAGAGAATTAGCTGTGCGAGACATCATCTGTTTTGGACTAAACAGCCAAGAGGGGACAGACCCAGGTAGAATCAATTGTACACGACCTCTGTGGCGCAGATTTGTACAAAGTGCACCACCTGAGTATGCTAAGTCATTGACAGGAATGGTCTGGTCATCTGGAGGTGTACAAAATACTACTGAAGTGATTGAGGAGCTCCGAGACTTTGAGGACAGCCTTACTGGTTCTCTACGGGCTTGTGTCTCTGCTGTGGAGAAACTGTGTGAAAAATCTGATGACCGGTTTGAAAGCTGTTGCAAGAAATCAAAGAACTCAGAGAAGACACATACCATTTACAACCTGTACGAACCTATGTTTCAGCTATTAGGAGAAGGTGTTTCCAATCTCGAGAGAGAGGACAGAGGCAGCCCACAGAAAGAGGTTCACTGTGGTTCATCCTAAGTGAGCGGGGAGAAAACACAAATAAGTGGCATGGAAGACCTACCTCAGAACTTCAAGAACGAGTACGTGAGATAAAAGGAAAAACTGCTAGGAAGGTGGTTGCTCCAGTTTACAAAAGGAGCAGAAGAGATTCTGATGCTCTTGAAGGAACCTCTAATTCACACCCAGAGACTGTGCAAAACAGAAATTAGAGGTGCCCTGCCTCCAACCAGGTGGAGGAAAGGGATAACAGAGTTTATTGGACTGTGCAAATATGATGGCCTGGTACAACACACCTCCAGGAGTACAAAGCTTTAGTGGACACTGGTGCTCAGTGCACAATAATTCCTTCTAATTATAAAGGAATGCAATCCATCAATATTGTCGGAGTGACTGGAGGAGCCCAGGAACTGTCTATTGTAGAGGCTGAAATGAGCCTAACTGGAAAAAACTGGCAAAAGCATCCCATTGTGACTGGTCCAGATGCTCTGTGCATCCTTGGCATAGACTATCTCAGGAGAGGGTATTTTAAGGACCCAAAAGGATATAGGTGGGCATTTGGTATAGCAGCTGTTGACACTGAGAAAATTGAACAGCTGTCTGATTTGTCTGGTCTTTCAGATGACCGTTCTGTTGTAGGACTGCTGATGGTTGACGATCAGCAGGTGCCAATTGCTACCACAACGGTGCATCGCCGGCAATATCGCACCAATTGAGACTCTTTGATTCCTATCCAGAAGTCAATTCATCAACTGGAAAGCCAGGATGTGATCAGTAAGACTCGCTTACCTTTTAACAGCCCGATTTGGCCAGTGCAAAAGTCTAGTGACGAGCGGAGGCTAACTGTGGACTATTGTGACCTGAATGAAGTTATGCCACCACTGAGTGCTGCTGTGCCTGACATGCTAGAACTGCAATTTGAACTGGAGTCAAAGGCAGCTAAGTGACATTGCTAATGCATTTTTCCCTATTCCTTTAGCAGCAGAGTGCAGGCTACAGTTTGCTTTCATCTGAAGGGGCATCCAGTACACGTGGAATCACTTGCCCCAGGGGTGGAAACACAGTCCTACCATCTGCCATGGACTGATCCAGACCACGCTGGAGCAAGGTAAAGTCCAGAACACTTGCAATATATTGATGACATCATCGTATGGGGTAACACAGCGAAATAAATCTTCAAGAAAGGTGAGAGAATAATTCAGATTATTTTGGATGCTGGTTTTGCCATAAAATGAAGCAAGGCCAAGGGACCTACACGAGAGATACAGTTTTTAGGAATAAAATGGCAAGATGGCCGTCGTCAGATCCCAATGGATGTGATCAACAAAACTGCAGCAATGTCTCCACCTACTAATAAAAAGGAGACACAGACTTTCTTGGGCATTGTAGGTTTTTGGAGAATGCATATTCCTGACTACAGCCAGATTTTTAGCCCTCTCTATCAAGTGACTCGTAAAAAGAGCCAATTTGAGTGGGGCCCAGAACAACGACAAGCCTTTGAACAAATTAAGCATGAGATAACTCATGCAGTTGCCTTCGGACGAATTCGGGCTGGACTAGATGTTAAAAATGTGCTCTACACTGCAGTCAGAGATAATGGACTTATCTGGAGCCTCTGGCAGAAAGCACCAGGAGAAACCTGAGGTCGACCCTTAGGTTTTTGAAGTCGAGCATACAAAGGATCTGAGGCCGACTATACTCCAACTGAAAAAGAGCTACTAGCAGCATATGAAGGAGTTTGAGCTGCTTCAGAAGTGATTGATACTGAAGCACAGCTCCTCCTAGCACCTTGACTGCCGGTGCTGAGCTGGATGTTTGAATGGATGGTTCCCACTACACATCATGCAGCCGATGCTATGTGGAATAAATGGATTGCACTGATCAGGTAACGAGCTCTAATTGGAAGTCCCAATTTCCCAGGGATCTTAGAAGTTATTACAGACTGGCCAGAAAGTAAAGACTTTGGGATGTCTCCAGATGAGGAGGAAGTAAAACGTGCTGAAGAAGCACCACCATATAATGCAGAGACTGATAAGCAGTATGCACTGTTCACAGATGGATCCTATCATCTTGTAGGAAAACATCGAAGGTGGAAAGCTGCTGTGTGGAGTCCCACACGACAAGTTACAGGAGCCACTGAAGGACAAGGTGAATCTAGTCAATTTGCAGAAGTGAAAGCCATCCATCTGGCTTTGGACATTGCTGAATGAGAGAAGTGGCCAATACTTTATCTCTGCACTGACTCATGGATGGTAGCAAATGCCTTGTGGGGGTGGCTATAGCAATGGAAGAAAAGCAACTGGCAGCGCAGAGGTAAACCCATTTGGGCTGCCACACTGTGGCAAGACATTGCTGCTCAGCTAGAGAGCCTGCCTGTTAAAGTTTCTCATGTAGATGCTCATATGCCTAAAAGTCGAGCCACTGAGGAACATCTAAACAACCAATAAGCGGATCAAGCTTCTAAGATTCAAGTAGCTGGGGTGGACTTGGACTGACAACATAAAGGTGAACTTTTCCTAGCTCGGTGGGCCCATGATGCTACAGGGCATCAAGGCAGAGATGCAACATACAAATGGGCTCATGATCGAGGGGTGGACTTAACTATGGACACTATTTCACAGGTTATTCATTAATGTGAAACTTGTGCCGAAATCAAACAAGCTAAACGGTTAAAGCCTGTATGGTATGGGGGGCGATGGTGCAAGTATAAGTATGGAGAAACTTGGCAGATGATTGATTATATTACACTTCCACAAACACGTCAAGGTAAGCGTTATGTACTTTAATGGTGGAAGCAACCACTGGATGGTTGGAAACATATGCCGTACCTCATGCTACAGTCTGAAATACCATCTTGGGCCGTGAAAAGCAAGTCCTTTGGCGACACGGTACACCAGAAACAATTGAATCAGACAATGGTCCTCATTTCAAAAACAGTGTCACAGACAATTGGGCCAAAGAACATGATATTGAGTGGGTATATCATATTCCATATCATGCACCAGCCTCTGGGAAAATTGAGAGGTACAATGGTTTGTTAAAAACTATACTAAAGGCATTGGGTGGTGTAACCTTCAAAAACTGGGATTCACATTTAACAAAAGCCACTTGGTTGGTCAATACTATGGGAACAACCAATTGAGCCAGGCCTGCCCAGTCAGAAATTCTTCGTACTGTGGAAGGAGATAAAGTTCCTGTAGTATACATGAAAAATATGTTAGGAAAGGCGGTCTGGGTTACTCCTGCCTTAGGCAAAGGCAAGCCCATTCGTGGGATTGTTTTTGCGCATGGACCTGGCAGCACCTGGTGGGTGATGCTTAAGCGTGAAGAAGTCCGGTGTGTACCTCAAAGGGATTTGATTCTAGGTGAAAATATTCAATAGGGAACTGCATGATATGAATTGCCATACTAACAGTGTTTAATAAGTGTCTTTCAGATCAAGACAGTGATGATGAAACCAGAGCTAGCTTCTTCAAGTGAGCCTGACAACTTCTTTGAAGTTGATGTCTTTAACCCACAAACAGTGGTCATTTGTACCATTTTTCCTGCCCTGGGAGACTGTTGTGACAAAATGAACTTACTGAACTTTTCAAAGGATGGTCCACTGATTAAGATGAATAACTCCTGTGTATACATGTACACATGTATATATATATATATGTATATATATAGTAGTGATTAATTAGATTGTATTGATAGATTGTATTGATAAAGTTGAAGTATTCCATGAATGGCATTTTATAAGGGGTGGAATGTCTTGGTTTTGTTAAAAACAAGCTTCTCTTTTAGTGAATTTGCCTGTCAGCTAAAGCCTTCATATTAGCTGCATTTTCCTGGAGAACCAGATTCATGTTTTGGTAAAAATAGCAATGGAATGCAGAGTTATTGATAAGCATGGATGGACATCTCGCAAGACGGGCAACGAGAAACAGGTGACCAAGAAACTGACCAACAGAGTACAACATTCAATTAACGTGAATACTTCATATAAAAGTGGGAGATCATGAGGATCTTGTCCCTTCCCTTTTTCCCTTCTGCTTATGGCCCACATTAGGAGAGGATCTTGCTAGTTGTCCCTGTGAACTGAGGCCTAATGAGAGACTGAATCCAGCTCCAGTTGGCTGCAGAGTCCAGTCCAGGACTTTGTTTGCCGGCTCTGCAGTTGCTGAGACTTTCAAGATTGATTTTGTATATTTTGTATTATTTTCTCTATTCTTATTAGTAGAATTAGTAAAATATTTTTAATTTTTCCAACTCCCTTCTCTCTGTCCTTCTTTTCTTCCTGATCGCCTGTCCTTAGTGGGAAGGGGGGAGAGGGAGGGGCAAAAGGAGGAAGTGGGAGGGGAGAGGAGATTAACAATACATCTGCCAGAGTTTTATTGTCACCCCACAATCTAAACCCTCGACAACAGGGAACTGCTGGAGAGAGTCCAGCGCAGGGCAACAAAGATGATTAAGGGAGTGGAACATCTCCATTATGAGGAAAGGCTGAGGGAGCTGGGTCTCTTTAGCTTGGAGGAGACTGAGGAGTGACCTCATTAATGTTTACAAATATATAAAAAGTGAGTATCACTAGGATGAAGCCAGGCTCTTCTCAGTGACAACCAATGGTAGGACAAGGGTTAACGGATTCAAATTCAAACACAAGAGGTTCCACTTAAATTTGAGAAGAAACGTCTTCTCAGTGAGGGTGACAGAATAATGGAACAGGCTGCCCGGTGAGGTTGTGGAGTCTCCTACTCTGAAGGCATTCAAGACCTGCCTGGACGCCTTCCTGCGTAACCTCATCTAGGTGTTCCTGCTCCGGCAGGGGGATTGTACTAGATGATCTTTCAAGGTCCCTTCCAATCCCTAGCATTCTGTGATACTGTAATCTGCTAATTTTAAATGGAGCCATTCGAAGTCATGGGTACTACACAATAATTTTTCCTTCCTTGTAATCGCATTTAAAGAGATGTTGACCACTGGGGGAAAAAAAAAAAAAAATCTGTATTTGGAAATAAGTCTTTTATGCAAATGGGAATGAATAGAAGCATTCCTATTGCAAACACATCTAATTCACTAATTCGCCTCACCATCTGTATAATGAATCACATGACTCTTCCTACTGAAAAAAAAATAAGTACAGAAAATATCACAAATAGGAATTAACATAACAAGAAACATCCCAATATTATATTTTAAAATTATTGCATTATCAAGAAAATTGCGTTGTTGAAAAAGGCTGCCGTGACAGATGCAAGACTGGAGTCCATGTTTTCAGTTACAATGACCGATTTTCTCCTGAATACAGACTTGGATTCACTGAGGGTGGCCTGTGCAGATCCTTGCTTTGTTTTATTTTGTCCCAAACCACTTAGTTCTCTCAGTTGATGGATTTTATTACTCTCTCGCTTGGCTTTCTTTAAAGAAATTAAAAATTTTCTTCCTTCTAAAAAATATCCCCCAGCTACATGCAATAGTGTTTGATTCAGGAAGAAAAGGAATGTAAAATCTCATCCTGGCAGGTAAGTGAAAAGAGGACTTTCCAACCTTCTCTTCATTATTTCCAAATCTACCTATATAATCTGCTAGCAGTTTGGGATGTCCCATGGTTCAGTAAAAAATATTTTCAGTACACTTTTAAACACTTACCAATGCAATACTGAAGGCTCAGATATAGCAATGAAAATGTTACCAGTAATTTTAAGAGCGACATGCACCATGAATAAGCAGCAAATCATTATTGTCAAAAGGTCATTCAGTGTAATTGAGCTCTGCTGTCTTACATCAAAACACATAAAGGGTGCTATTGCTAAGAATGCTGAATGACACTCAAATCAAAGGGTTGCTACAAAGGGAATACTATGATGGCTGTTTTCAGTAACTTGCCATTTAGTTCTGTCAGTGATGAGTTGCACAGTATCACAGGACATACTCTGATTTTTGGTCTGACCTGGGAACCTGATTCTGGAAAGGTACCTGGAAATAAAATGAAGTGTCAATAAATTTATTGCAGAACTGTATTTAATTTAAGTTTAAAACATTTGTGTTTCTTGACTGGAATTAGACATAGCTACTATCCTTTAGTATCTGATTTAGAGTGGCCTCTACGATTTCAATTAAACATTGTGTTTCAGTACATGAAACCAAGGATGCTGTGGGAGACTGTGTGAAATGCCTTAATGAAGTCAAGTTAGACCACATCCACCATCCTGCCATCATCCATCCACCTCATTATGTCCTCCTAAAAGTCAGTGAAGTTGGTCAAGCATGACTTCCCCTTGGTGAAGCCATGTTGAATGCCCCTAATGACCATCTTATCCTTGATATGCCTTGAGATGGCATCAAGGATAAGTCGTTTCATCAGTTTCCCAGGGATGGAGGTGAGGCTGACTGGTCTATAGTTACCTGCGTCCTCCTTCCTGCCCTTTTTGAAGACTGGAGTGACATTTGCTTTCCTCCAGTTCTCAGGCACCTCTCCCATTTCCCAAGACTTGGCAAAGATCTATGAATCTCTGTAGAGAAAGCTGACAGAAGTTTCCCAGGTCTGTGGTTTGCAAGGAGACAACCTTATCTAGAAAGCTTTAAATATATATTGAAGAATAATTATGATCAGAGCTCTCCAGCAACATTTTAAGAGTACCAGCTTGGGCAAAAAAGGAGTGTGCATAACTCATGTGTACTGGTGTGGAAGGAAAGAAAATAGCATAAGAATAAATTCACACCACTCCTCTCCAGTTCTGGAAAGATTCTGTGTCCAAGGAAAACTTGAGCAGGAAGATGCTGAAAACTTTTACTTCTGGCCACTGCTATGTTTACTTCTGCCTCATACATGCAGCATTTTTCCTCTGATAACTAATGTATGGGGTACAATACAACTAGTACATTCCATTTGAAGAACTCTGTTATTACTTAGGTAGTTACAGTGTACTCTGTGACACTGCGTCTCACAATGTGATGAGCATAGAATCAAACCAAGGGGTAGGAGAAGATTATTTTATGTCAACTTAAACACGATATGAACAGTCTTGTTTATACAGGAGATCGATGTAACATGTAACAACAACCTGTAAACATATGTGTGTGTTTCCTTTCTTCAGGAATTAAAAACCAAGTAACTACTAAAATGGGGATGCTGCCTACTGCTCTCCTTAAAGTTGCAGCACAAAATTAATCACCTGAATTAGATTACCATAATGACTCAGCAACTAGCAAATGTCTAATAGGCACTTCACCATAACAAGCTTTCTGCTTTCTTTAGTGAGGATGCTTAATCCACCTATCTTTATCTCTGTTTGCTAAACATATGACTAAGCTCCCGGTTCATTCCCCTTCCTCCCCCTCCCTGAAAACAAAGACCACATCAAAACTTTCTGTGTAGAGAAAGAGAAAAATCATCTCACAGTGAAGTCAACAATCCCCTGAATTTACTAGTTCAAATTATCAGGAAGTAAGAGAGCATCACTGAAAGAAAGGAGGATGTCTTTAGAAGCAACAATGAACTTACCCTGTTTCCCCAAAAATAAGACAGAGTCTTATATTAACTTTTGCTCCAAAGCTTATTACTTTTTTACATGTACAGCTACCTGGACACTATTTAAATTTACTTTTTTTTTTTTTTTTTTTTTTTTTTTTTATAATGAACTGTATCTAGGGCTTATTTTTGGAGTAGAGTTTATATTTCAAGCATCCTCAAAAATCCTGAAAAACCATGCTAGACCTCATTTTCAGGTTAGGTCTTATTTTGGGGAAACAGGGTACTTCGAAATCAAGGTTTCAATAGCGATGAAGAACAATGAATAGAGCATTCCTGAGAACCATTTATTCACATAGTTCTGTTCTGAGTCACAAAAATTAAGACTGTTGTTGGAAGAGGTTGCTAGAAATATTGAAAATTTACAAAGCAATATGTTTTAGATAGTTTCCATTTCTCCATAAAAACTCTTGGTTTTGGAAAATATGGAGGTTTCCAAAACTTCATGAAAAGGTATCTTTAAGACTATACACTATTAGAAATCCATTCTGGTTATAGTATTTTAATGTTACATTTTTAAATAATGCTTGTGACCACAACTAATAAAATGAGTACTCATATGTTCATAGCAGCAGAGAATTCTGCCACAGAGAGCAAGTAACTATGCGCACAATTAAATAGACTAACAAATTCAGTGTAAGTACACTAATATATTAATAACAAGCCATCTACACTAAATTCTCATTATGGACATCCATGTTGTAATATTTATGCTAGGACAGTCTTGCTCTCTGTACTATTGCAGTAGGACAGGCACAGGTTGGTGAGGCCCTACACCACTGTTCTGGGGAGCTACCACCACTCCTGGCCCCCAGGGAGCCTTTGGCTTCACTTCACCCTGACCTTGTGTTAAACACTGCACAGAGCAACCCAATGGTGAGTAGCAGTGTTCTTATCTACTGTCTGCTAGCCAAATGAACATGGACAGAAAAAATTAAATATGCTATGGATAATTGGCTGCCAAAGTTTTGAGTATTTGTGGAATAATACAAAACTGAAATATTGTTAATGAACCAAATAGTGAGCCTCAGTATGGGCTAAGCTGAAGTGTTTTTCTGTTCAAAGGTATCACATTGACCTTTCTCCAGTGAGGTGAATTCAGCCTAGATGTCTTTGGAATTGTTTTCACTAATAAAGTTTATGTCAAGTTAAACACGATATGAACAGTCTTGTTTACACAAGAGGTTGATGTAACATATAATAACAACATGTAACAACATGTAAATATATGTGTGTGTTTCCTTTCTTCAGGAATTAAAAACCGAGTAACTACTAAAATGGGGATGCTGCCTACTGCTCTCCTAAAAGTTGCAGCACAAAATTAGTCACCTGAATTGGATTACCATAATCTTTCTTTGTATTCCTCTTTTTTTTACTAGCTTTTTTGCAAGTATCTAAGAAAAATATAACCTTTGAATTCTCTTGGTATGTATTTCTGCATTAGATTGGTTTGATTAAGGGTAGTAGCAATAAAGAAATGTTATCCATGGATCTGATATTAAATCTATTCTAGCATGATCAGATGTGTGGAGCCAGATATGTATATACCCTAAATGACACTGCTTATGTGTGCTATAATCCTGAATATTGAGCAATGCAAGGAAAATAGTTATTTTCCTGGTATGCTTGCTTACTGATGGCTAATACCAAATGTAGTTAATGCAGATGTTAATATATTAAATAGAATGCCTTTTATCTGCAATTAAATCAACAATAAATTTTCATGAGAGCACATAATAAAAACCTAGAGGCTTCTTTTTGTCAATAATCACAGACACTAGAACAGATCAAAATTTAAAGGAAAAAAAATGCCTTAGACATGGCTTTATTAATTTAGTTTTTTTCTTGTTCTTTACAGTCTGTTTCAGAGAACTGATTCTTCCTAATAGTTAACAAATTGTGACTACTTTACAAATTCCCATAAATACCTGCTTATCATTTGGATTTTAGAACAATATCATAATTCCTTCTACATATGAAATTATGTGCTCACAACACTGTATTATACGTGTAACAAAGTCTTGAAATTTTGAGATTATTATATTTCAGTAGGTCATTCCATCTGTCCCCTTGTCAGTGCATCCTAATGCTCTAAAGCATATTTGCAAGTGCTCTATCTTGTCTTCTTATGTAAGTGCCAAGGTAACAGATTTCTAAATTAATTTGTAGAAACTTTTTACAGTTCAATAAACTCATGGTAAGGTCATACTATAAATTCATAAAGAACCATTTCAAATTTCCATTGTGGCTGTGTAGCTAGGAAACATTAAATTATCAAAATATTTGGTTTGTAGAAAAAAAAATATCCTTATATAAATTATATTACATTATGGATTACATTACTGGATAACTGATTTTTAAATTGAATTACCACATAAAGAGTTTCTGGTGACTTAAATATGGCCAGAATTTAATCTACATAACTCCCATCCTCTGTTATTAATACTAACTTGCTACTGTACATGAAAGTTGATACAAAGGGATGAACAAGATGGGCTGGACCGTTCAATTTTAGGAGCATTGGTCACATCATGATGACTTTACTTCTGAATGTATTGCAAAATATGACATAAATTGGCATCTTTAATTGTTATGCTTTTGTTCTTTAGTTTTATTTTCATTTTTTCCTTTTGTAAAATTATATATTTTTAGATTTACCATATAGATCAACCTCTTTTATTCTTTCATAAGTGATGCCATTTAAAAGCTCCTGAACAAATATGAATGCAGCCTACTGCATTGAAGCAGCTGTGCTTTCAGGATACATCTTCTGAATATTAAACACAATAGGACATACATCTGAATAGAGAACAGGTGAAAAAATTCTCGAGTTTGGTTGCTCATAGTATGGTGTATCCTTTGTGTCACAGCACAGAATTAGGATTATGCTCTGTATCTCACCAGTTTATGACCGTTTATTGCTACTGCATTTGTCTGTTACCTTGAAATGCATTAAATATATTAAATAATGTATTTATTTAATAGAAAACTGTTGAAGCACATTTAAGTTTCTGATGTGTAATACAGGTAACTCCCCGTTCAACTTTTTTGATGACATTACAACTGAAATCCAGTTTGAACCTTGCCTGAACCCATACTTTAAGTTAATTATTGTTCTTCATGTTAAGATGATAAGCTTTTGGCTAGGCTTTAATGAAACTTGGGAAAGCTTGTCAGCATAGAGCCAAAATTTGCAAACATTTGGTCAGAACAATTATGTCTTGCCCTGAAACAGAATGAACATCCATCCACTAAGTAGTGGGGAAAATGTGCAATCAGTGAATTTTCTTTTCAAGCTACTACTACTTATAAGCTGTTTATCATAGTTGTGAATAGGACTTAATCCTTTATTTACACAATCAGAATCTTACACTCAGAAGTTACGGAGTTGTTGGAGACATCAATCTCCACAGAATACCTCCTTTTAAATTAAACGTGCTATTATTTAAGGTATATAAGCTGATTAACACTTAGAAATTTTAACCTGGATGAGGATGAAAGTAGCCTTAGTCAAGGTTCATTAAAATTTCTACAGTGAAATGAGAGAACAATACCTAGCTTTTATTTTAGCACCTCAAATGATTTTAATATTAAATACTCTCAAACTGTGTCAGATACATGCATTCACTTGCAAATATGACAGTATCTTGTCATTGTCCCTCCAGAACTATGCAGAGAAAACCTTGATACTAAAATAGCAGCTGCATTACATATAGAGCTATCACACAATCCCACAAGACACAAGTTTTGTGCAAGTGATGAAGTCAATTTATACCCATCAAAGGAGACATCTGAGCAGAAAATCACTATAGATTCATAACAACCCCTGTTTTAAGAATCAGTGTTCCTAGTCTCTCCCAAAAATAAACACCAAATATACTGGATTTTATTGTCTCAAAAGAACAACATTGCTGAGCAGGTGTGTTTTGGAAAATCAAAAGTTACCATCAAGCAGACTGCAGGCATTTTTTATACTTTTATTTATTCTTCTCAAAATCTGTCCTTCATTGGCACTTTGATCATTTGAAGTATTTTGTATGCAATCTCACTGCTTTTTGAACTCTTTTAACTATTTTCTATGTTCAGATATGTTTTATTTTTCATTGTCGGGAGCAAAATGTAGCAGCAGGCTAACGTTTTAGTTTTATTTTTTCTCCACATTCTTGTTCAAGTTTAGAAGGGCACACACTTGATCAAGTGCATGCAAAAAGCAATAACATGTAGAACTATGTAGCTGCATTGCCTAGGCATATATAGATTCATAAATTAATTTCAAATTTTTCATAATAACCCACATTTTATAAATAACAATTTCAAGGAAGTTTCTCCAAAATGGTAGTCAATATGAGGACCTACAGCGGCATCTGGTAGCTGGAACTATGTGGGATATAATTACAGCCAGACTGTGATTTTCATTCTAAAAGAATAAAAGAAACACAACTGGATATGTCAAGTTTATGAAAATATGTGGCATCTATCATTCCATAGGAAGAAAAATTGTGCTTTACCTCAGTAACCCCCATTTTAAGTACAGTTTAGAACGTTAACCCTCTCTTGCATGTCTATAATTTCTAAAACCAAGGAAATGAATAAGGAACTTTAGAATGACTTACACTTACACAGAAAGATATTTTTAAACTGCATTGTCTGAGGTAATAAATGAAACACTTAAAACAACATTTTCACTTAAAAATTTCCTATAGGTTATACAGGAATAACAAACCACAAATTAATCCTGCTCTATGTTTTCATAGACCAGCCACTGATTTAATGAATTAATCTTTCTTTGTCCAGTGCAAATAAATATTTAGTCTTTGGCTTTCATTCAATATTTGAGCTGGAACAGTATGTTCTTTCTTAAGATGTCCTATTTGAGTAGTCTAATTTAAGAAATACAAAACGTAAACAATTTCTAGGGCAACTGATCCTTTTTAGCTTTCAGTTGTTCTAATTTTTTTTTACTTGTTATTTATTATAAACTGGGTATAGAACCAACATCTTGTTTCCAAAGGACTTTCAAAGGACTCCTTATGTTTTTTTGATTAGTTAGTTCCATAAATTCACAGGAAGCAAATCTGAAAAGTAAATAGAAGAGTTGTATTGAAACCACTAGAGAAGAAATGAGAATGTTCATTAACTGTAAAATATACTTAAGTTCAACTCTGCTGCTGAGTTGCTGGGTCTGGCAACTCAGTCTCGAGGAGGCTTAACTTGCTGTCACATTTTTCTTTTATTTTGCTTTGCCTATCCATTCAACATAAAATAAGAGACACTGTTTAAGGCAAAGTCAGCACAACAGGACATCTTCACCACTACTATCTTTAAAAAACAAACAAACAAACAAACAAAAAAGCCACAACAAACTGTAAGCATTGATTTGACAGAATAATAAAATAAGAGTACACAAATAAGAACTATCCTTGAAGAATATCCTTGGAGTAGCAAGAATGCTAATGGGACTTAGAGAAAGATGAAAGTGGGGGACAATAGGAAAGGCAAAATAGAGACTTAGCTCCCTTCTTATGCATAAGAAGTATCTGTGGCTGTTGCTAATTTTGTGCTTTGGAAATTATTATTAAGTGGAAGAGGCACTGGGATCTGATACCTACTTTTTTATATATATATATGACATATTTCAATCTCAGGGATGAAAATTACTTCATGAACAATTCTTATGGAGAATAAAAGAGAAGACAAAAGCCTGCTGTGAAGTTTTTTCTTATTCTTAGTATAAGATATGACATCAGTCTCTTAATGAAACGTCCTGACAATATGCTATTAACCTTAAGTGGGAGCCCATGACTCAAGGACATTTTTCAGTTTTGGTTGGCACATCAGGTTTTTATATACTTTATGTTACTGTCAGCAATAGAGGTAAAAAGTCTGCTGTGATCATGTTTTGTGAAATGGTCTGGAACCACAGTTATTTCACATGTATAAAAAATGAGAAAAGTTAATCTAATTTTATTTTTAATCTATTCCAAGAAAATTAGCAAGCAATTAATGTATTTTTTAAAATAAGCATTTTTTCTGTTATTACCCAAGCTGAAATCTATTTCCAATTTCTAAAGCAATTTTTTCATAAATTATTAGATTTTCTAGAGAGGTGAGACATGTGTGGCACATTCTTTTCATCTTTCCTGGATTGCAGAATCACAAACTTAGTCTCCATAATCCCTAAGAAATCTATCCAGAAAGCCCTGTGTCACAGGAATAACAGAGCACAACAAAACTACATTTGTCCTGTTAGTTTCCTGTGCCTTGTCACACCTGCATCTTTATTAAGGGGTGCCAGACAAATATGTATTTATCTTTTGGGTTGAAGTTGGCAAAAGAAGCAAGTTGTGAGTCAATGCAAACGTAATCATTTCTGCAGGCATTTGGATCTTGAAAATCTTTGGCTAGATTTTTATCTATATTTTACAAAATACATTATAAAGTATTCAATACTAGACTCTTCACAGATGTATAAATAAATTTGTTTCAACTATTAACCCAAAATTTAGGCTCAATTTTGTCAGAAATTCAACAAAAAGAGGATATTAGACCTTATGCAACTAGGGCCAGCCTTTGGAGGCAGATGACACTTTTGTGTTTATTTTTACCACAGAACATACAACTAATAACGAAGGGGAAAAGGTACTAAAACTAAAACATAGACTTTTTTTTAAATAGGGATTTGTATGGTATTTAGGAGTCTATGCATTTCCTCCAGTAGCTCTCTTGTAGAAAATAAATAAGTACAATAAATAATGAAGAGTATATGGAGGAAAGACAGTAAGAATCTAAGACTAATAACTTGCAAGGAAAACAGTTTAAATCAGTAAGAATTTTCTATTCAGAAGTGGGATTAAAAAATCCTGTTTGGAGACTTATTTTTTCCTGCTGAGGCCACTTTATTCCATTGATTTGGCCAAAGGTAAGTGATAGAGCATGATTAGCTCAGGAAAATCTCCTCTACTGGACCAATTGATTGTGCTGTTTCCAGTATAAATAGGAAGGGAAGGAGAAAAGGTGTCTGGAGATATGCTTGGATCATAAATGTGTACATGGCTTTAGTAGATTAACTTAGAAAAAATTACAAAAACAAACAAACAACAAACCCAAACAGCCTTAATTCTTTTATTTTATCATTGGAAAATAAGAGAGTCAGAATTATTAAATAAACAAAACTGAACCAAAAGTATGGAAAAAAAGAAAATATAACTTTGATGGACGTTATTGTTTACTGTAATAAAAGGTTTTATACTTATCTGTGGCTAGCTATCTGTACAATATCCACAGGTTTTGGTTTTATTTAAGAGTAGTTGTTTACATTGTTTCTAAAAGTTCACAGCCATTTCTGATATGTATAGTCCTTAGAATATTCTGAAAGAGGGTTAACAATCACTTCAAAGATTCTCTTCATTAGTAATATGTGTCAGTTTCTGTTTGGGGTAGGAAACAATATTTGCACATCTTTTGTAACTACTACACAACACAAAGTTTACAACACATGTCTGTCATGAACAAGTGACTTGAACAGTTGAAAGAACACTTTGCAGATTGATGACTATTTTAATCAATCTTTCATTCTGAAGATTCCTCTTATCATTTATGGTCAAAATGTAGGAAGGATGCAATGTAAGTGCTTTTTTTTCATAGAAAGAAAGGAAACAAAAGCTGTAGTCTTTATTTTGGGTAATTTTGGCCTGGGGAAAAAGATCTAGTTCATATGAGATATACTTTGATTTTTTTATTAGTTGAGTAGGATGGCATATTAAACAGAATCTTTCTATGAAACAGTCTGTTATATTGGAAGAATATTTTTCCACATTAAAAGGATAATAGTGTAGACTTTTTCCAGGTCATTGTACTGGATACCAATGTACTGAACTTGTGTAGAATTTGGCCTTAAAAAACCGTTCCACAGTTTCTTTTCATGGCATGTTTGGCAAATACCCTGGGCAAAGAGTATCTGTCATTCTAAACTCATCTACTTTTCCCTGTTCCACAAGGCCTAGTAACATGCACCTAGACTCTCCAGGATCTTAAATACATGATTTTCCAGCTATTTTTATTGGCATTTTAACTTTTCAGTTTGTCTATTTAGAAGCGTATGGCTGGGAAAAAAAAAAAAAGTTACTGTGTCAGATTCTGAAATCCTGCATAGGGATTTTTTGGGGGTTTTCTTTGTTTGTTTGGTGGTTTTTATTTTTCTCTTTTATGCTATACACATGGGTATTGTCAAAATAACAAGCTTCACAGTAATGGTCCTGCTTCTGTGTCATTATTTTTCTCCAGCATTCAATGGGCACAGGTCACAGACACACGAACTTCCCTTTGTAGCTCACAAATTGTCCACAAATGAAAGAAAAAAAT